>NC_138184.1:196351506-198751506 GCF_964194105.1 Spermophilus citellus | reverse complement strand
CCCCAAGAAGCATGCAGCTTTGACCATCTGTGTGGGCTTCAGTGCTGGACCCACCAGGTTCTGGCTGCAGCTCTCCTGCTCACTGCTATATGGCAATTGGCAGTAATTCAGCCTAGCTAAGCCTCAGTCTGGGCATCTTCCAAGTGAATATAATAATAGTCCTCAGCTCCTAGAATTGTTGTCAACAGACTATGCAATAGACTAAGCACATAAGGCACGAAGCGAAAAGGATGGTTACTGTTGCTGCCACTGTGCCACTTCTGAGCATCGCTGTTTGTGATGCTTCCATTCTCCCTCCCTTCTTCCTTTCCCAATTTACTGATGTCACATAGTTGGTATAATATTTAGAGATGCTGTGAAGATGAGAGCCTTTCAATTGGATGT
Source organism: Spermophilus citellus (assembly GCF_964194105.1). NCBI lineage: Eukaryota > Metazoa > Chordata > Mammalia > Rodentia > Sciuridae > Spermophilus > Spermophilus citellus. Next base: position 198,751,122 of record NC_138184.1, on the reverse strand, counting down.
GAGGAAAGTGCTCTTTGAAAGACTGAAGTACTCAACAAGTACGTGAAGGTGATGGACACCTGTGATTTGTTCGGGCCCACCCCATGAGATTCTCATTTTCTGTCCTATGTGTATTCTGCTCTTTCATTCTGCTGCTCCCTAACCTTCCAGAGTGCCCAGGTCTAGAAAGTCCTTCTCCTTTCCCTATGCTTCTTGAACTCACGACTCCAAGCCTGGTTCAGTGTCACCTGCTCCCAGAATGGCTTTTACCTAAGGCTTAACCTGTCCTTCTTTTATAAAACAAAAGATTTTGTTTTTGAAGTTCATCTCCTCTACCTGACTATTCTTTGGGGGAGATAAAAATTAACATAGTTAGCCTAATTCCGATTCAGAGCCTAGAAGGTAAGCTGCTCAGTGATTTTTATTTGTTTATGGTTTGTAGGTTTTTCTGACAGTAAAATATGCATGCAGGAAACTACTTAAATCGGAGATATACAGCTTGCGCTGGGCGCGGCGGTGCATGTCTGTAATCCCTGAGCTCAGGAGGATCATGAGTTCAAAGCCAGCCTCAGCAACAATAGCAAGGTGCTAAGCAATTCAGTGAGACCCTGTGTCTAAATAAAACACAAAAAGGGACTGAGGATGTGCCTCAGTGGGTTAAGTGTCCCTGAGTTTAATCCTTAGTACCAGAAAGAAAGAGAGAGAGAGAGAGAGAGAGAGAGAGAGAGAGAGAGAGAGAGAAAGAAAGAAAGAAAGAAAGAAACATACAGCTTGATATTTTTACACAGTGAACAAACCATCCCACCAGCCTCCAGATGAAGAATTCAGAGACATATTAGGAGACTATCGGAAGAAATCCCAGGTCCACCTTTAGTCTCTATTTCTCTGAAAGATAACCACTGTACTCACTTCTACCCTCACAGATGGTTTTGCTTACTATTAAACTTTATATAAGTGTAATCAAACCATACACACTTTTATGGCTGGTGTGTCTTTTGTTTTGCATTATTTTTGAGATTCATCCATACTCTTGTGTGTACTAGTTCATTCACTCTTATGATTAAGTAGCCTTCAACCATGTGAATATAATATAATTTATTTATCCATTCCATTTTGTTGCTGGTAAACATTGGAAAGTGATTATTGGTGAACTGAATACTAATACCCAGCTCTTAACAAACAATTCCCAAGGAAAAGGTGACAAGAGAAGGCTGAATTCTTGTGTGCCAGGGAAGTAGCACTAGTTTCCCACCCTTAAAGATCTGCTGCCTGTGGACGCCCTGTATCCACAGCCGGCAGATCTTTAAGATCAGCACAGGTGGGCTGGGGATGTGGCTCAAGCAATAGCACACATGCTCGGGGTGCTGGATTCGATCCTCAGCACCACATACAAATAAAATAAAGATGTTGTGTTCACTGAAAACTAAAAAAAAAAAAAAATCTCTCTTCTCTCTCTCTCTCTCTCAAAAAAAAAAAAAAAAAAGTATCAGCACAGCCTGGTTCCCCAGCCTAGGAGTTCTTGACTCAACTCTAGCTTAGCTGGTTGCTAAATTGATAAAAATCATACAGAGATCTTTGGGGCACAGTGGTGCCCTTGGCTTTTGTTCCACTATTAAGTCCTGGCACATATTGCTAACTAGACAAATGTGTTTTACTAAAGATGTGGTAGCAGTCGTCCCAATCACTGGTCAACCTAACTTGTTACTGGTGTCTTAATTTCCAGCATGTCCAAAAAAGGTTTTTTTTTTAAAGGATTTCACTAGCAGTCTTATAAATCATTTTCAATAAATGATGAAAAGGTTTGACTGTTTATGTTTCGATGTTATCATTCTAAGGGATGACTGTCTACATGCCACCCACTGCATAAACGCTTTTTCCTCCCCTTTTCTGAAGAATGTGTCTAAGGTGGAGGGAGGTCTGGTTGCTATGGATGTCTGAAATTTCATGTTTATGTTGTAAGGGGTAAGCTGAAACCTCACTATTAGGTCTCCACCTGAGTGGCATTCACATTTAGAAATTACAAGATTGTTATTGGCTACCTGGTCCTGGAGGATGTGGCCGAGTCCTGGCTGTTAATTAAGATGAGGCTGGCTTTCAATATCAGAGTTCTGTAGCCTGTTTTTGTAGGATGTCCCTGAAGTCTTCAGTACCCCGCAATGTGTTTTTGATGTAAAAAAAATATTTAAAAAGGAAACATAACACAGGGCAGCTTGTCCTCATTTACTGGAGAGGTTGGTGGCTCTGTGAGCTGTTGGAAGTGGGATTCTGCCCCAGCATTCTCTGTCCCTTAGCTCTGCAGGCTCTGGGCTGTGGTGTTTTAATGTAGCCATAAGGGCAAACAGAACAGGCCCTGGGTCTCCCTGGCAGGAACATCACTTCACGGATGCCTACTGGAAAGTTCTTTTGTCAAATCAGAATATTTAAATAGCAGGTGAAATCTTCTTAAATTATTTTTGTAATTATTATTATCATTTCAATTACTTTTTTAAATATATTTTACAATATAGAAGTAATTCATTAATAACATTTTTACTGAAAAGCAAATCTAACAATAAAAATAAAATTTCCCTTGGCTACTGGTTTTCTCTTCTCTAGATGATAATTTCATCAGACTAGTGTGTGTTATTCTAGATTATTCTAGATGGGAGTCACCAAACTGGGCTCCAAGGGCCAAGCTAGTTTCCAACTGCTTTTCTAAATAAAGTTTTATTGAAACACAGCCATGCTCATTTGTTCATTCATTGTCTCATGGTCCACAAAACCTAAAATAACACCAACTGGCCCTATACAGAAAAAGATTGCCAATCCCTGCCCCAGATATTTTTTCTTTGCAACTTTACATATTTAAACTAATATAAATTTAAGCACAGTGTATATATATCCTTTTAATTTTACATAAATAGTATCATGTAATTCCATCCTGTGCAATGCTTCCCTTTTTTTTTTTTTCAATCTAGTTATATGCCTTCCTGATCTGGCATTCTCATTATGTTTAGCTGCCACACATTATCCTTAGTGGATGGAGTTAAATTTATTCTTTCCCTATTAATGAGTGTGTAGTTTATTTTAAGCCTGTTGTAAAAATAATGCAGCAATAAAAACTGGTAAAAATATCTATTTTTCACCCCAAGTGTTAGAAAAATCACAAATATAACATGGCACATTTTCATGACAGAAAATTTAACATGATAATCATGGCTAACTTGAAGAAAAGAAATTTAATTAATCTGGTCAAGGACTTAAGACTCTGAGTATTACCCAAGACAGACATGTGGTGCTTCTAATTGCCAGGTAGTGTCTTCTCTGGGAAAAGGTGTGAGTGGAATTGAAAACCTCTCTACCTAAGGGATAGATGAGCAGATTAAAAGTAGCCTTAGGTAAGGTATTTGTAGGTTTGTCCCTGCTTAAACTGTAGCCTGAGAAAAATGTCAAGATTATAGTATATGTGTTAGAAACATGAAACTATTAAATATTCTAGGAGATTCCACATGTTGAACTTGTTCAATTATTAGATGGGACAGTGAGCCTCACAAATGTTAAGTGATTTATTCAAAACCATAGTGGTGGATTCTGATCATGGTTTACCCTTTCATCTGACTCCAGCTGAAGTGGCCTGAAGTTGAGATACCTGACTTCTGCCACTCTGAAGAAATACAACTTATAGTAGCACATCATTTAGAAGTCTTATATCCTTTCAGAGTTATTTGTAAACTTTTTGAAAAACGTGATTAAGTATGAAAATTCACATTATAGTTTTCCTTCTCGAAAAATATTAATGTTATCCCCTCAGCAATCATAACAACAACGACAACAACAAAAAGAGTCACAACAGATTAATCGCGTCAGCAGTTTGGAAATTCATGTACCTGACCTGCCAAGGTATGTGTTCATGTGTATAGAAGTATCACTGGAAATAATGTAAATGATATCAGCTGAAGTCATTTCAGCATATTAATGGGTTCATGTAATACAGAAACATAATATCTTTTTAGAATTGTAAGGAAATAATTTGGCTTCTAGTAAAGTAAAAAATAATAATTCAGTGATCATGTGAATTAACATTTCTGGTAGCTTAGATATGGCACCAGCCACTGGAAGAACTTATATTTTCACAAATGTCTTTTAAATACATCAGAATTTCTGCTCAGGAGAAGCACACTGTTCAAACCCACACTCTTGTAGAGGTGACATGAAAGTCCTCTAAAGGTAGTGACACACTGGGCTGTCTTAGACCTCACATGAAATCATGTAAACACTTCCTATGATTCCCACCTACAGGCTGCTTGCTCAGCCTCCCACGACTGTTGCTTCTTCTCTATTCTTAGCTGTATTTATTTTCAGCCTGGTGGTGGTAAAAGAAGCAGCCTGAAATGAAACCCAACACTCAGAGCTACCTATTCTTAATTCATAAATTCAGTCTGGGGTCACTCATTGGTGCCAAAGAAAGATTTATCTAGAAAACAATCGCAGTTCATATTCTTTACAGCAAGGAGAAGAGATTTTTGCCAGTGATAATTATCTTTATGTCAGTGCCAGCAATAATTGCCCGTGGCCTTGGAACAGAGAAAAAGAGGGAAATGACTAGAGAAAACTCTGCTATTCAATTTCTTGGCCTCAAGACCATGTGGAGACAGAGGAAATAGCCTGAAAACCGCCAGCCATGGCCAGTCTTAGTGACTGCAAGAAGTGAAACAGTGTTGGCCATTCTGAGAGTAATAGAGGGTCACTAAGTTTTTTTTGGAGTTCCTCTAAGGGACACAGATGCATTACTAGGTGTTAGAGGGCACATAATAAATTACAGACAAGACCTTTCTTATCCTTATTAGGAAAAAGCAAAGCAAACAAGTCATAATCAGCATCCAAGCAGGGATTTCTTTTTAGCACTTCTAGGACCAAGACTCCTAATGTCTGTTATTGAAATCTATGGTTACACAGATAAAATACTATAACAGCTCATTGCAAACGAATCAGTCACATATCTAGTTATATATAAAGTAGTGTATGTGTAAAATGGTATAATAAATATTTCTTATAAACACAGTTATGCTGTTGTTTTGGTTTTATATGGGAGATATTAAAGGCAAGTCCACATTATAAACACCTTGGTCATTCAACAAAGGACCCCCAGCACTGGAAGGGACTTATCCAATGCCAGTATCATCACCTCTGTTATCTTCCTGGGGGATTTTACTGGAAAATTTTGTAAATCTCAGTTTGACTTCTTGCCTTTTCTTGAATTTTAAAGGTGCCTCCTCTTACCATTCATTACTTGAGAATATAAATTGTTTTTATTTAAAAATAAGATCCTGAGATATTTCCAGATTCTGAGGAATTGACATTAAGATTCTTCCCAGATTAATAGATACCAGTCCCACATGGCTGGGTTTTCATCTGTAGCTGGTTTTCAGGTGAAACAGGTCTATTTTAAAAATACCCAAAGCACAGACAAAAGACAAACAAGAAAGAAAACATTCTGGTAGCAAAACAAATGCAAATAACAGGAGAAAATTACCAGAAACCGAAAGAGCATTAAGATTAATATATTTTGAGTAATTTGACTCAGAAAGCAAGAATAAGGTGCTATTTAAAAAGCAGAGAACAAGAAAGTTTTAATTCCCAACAAGTTTTAGAAATTAAAAACATGATAGCTCTAGGAGGAAACAATCAGATATTGCCAGAATATGGAACATCCTACAACAATGTGAAAGTCTACTAGATATAAATGCCAGGTTAGAGGATGGTTTAGGACAGTCTCCATTGGGTTAAAAGATTCTAAACAAACATAAGAGCTCATTGCTGCCCTCTTCACAATAAGCCAAGATATGAAAACAACCTAAATATCAATTTACAGATGAATGGAAAAAGGAAGTGTGTGTGTGTGTGTATGTGTGTGTGTGTGTGTATGTGTGTGTGTGTGTGTGTGTGTGTGAGAGAGAGAGAGAGAGAGAGAGAGAGATGGAATACCAGTCAGCCTTTACAAAGAAAGAAATACTGTCATTTGTACCAATGTAGATGAACCTGTAGGACATTATGTTAATTAAAATAAGCCCTACAGAAAAAGGCAAATATTGTCTTATATCACTTATATAAGAGATCTAAAAAATCAAATTCAAAAAAACAGAGAGGAGAATGTTAGTTGAGGGGCCACGTGGTAAAGAAAATAAGGAGTGGTTGTTAAACGGGTACAAAGTTTCAGTTATGCAGAATAAATAAATTCTAGAGAGCTAATGTGCATAGTGGGCCCATGGTTAACAATAGAATACACTGAACATTTATTAAGAGAGCAAAAGTATTTTCTTTTTTAATTTATTAATTTATTTTAATTATGTCTATATGACACTGTGGTTTTTTGGGATTGGCTTACTTAACATGATATTCTCCAACTCCATCCATTTACCTGTAAATGCCATCATTTTATTCTCTTTTAATGCTGAGTAATATTCCACTGTGTATATACCACAATTTCTTTATCCATTCATCTATTGAAGGGCATCTAGGTTGGTTCCACAGTTTAGCTATTGTGAGTTGAGCTGCTATGAACATTGATGTGGCTGTGTTACTATAATATGCAGATTTTAAGTCCTTTGGGTATAATAGACCGAGGAGTGGGCCAAGTGGTGGTTCCATTCCAAGTGTTCTAAGGATTCTCCATACTGCTTTCCAGATTGGTTGCACCAGTTTTCAGTCCCACCAGCAATGTATAAGTATGCCTTTCCCCCCACATCCTTACCAACATTTATTGTTGTCTGTATTCTTGATAACTGCCATTCTGACTGGTGTGAGATGAAATCTTTGAGTAGTTTTGATTTGCATTTCTCTGACTATGAGAGATGTTGAACATTTTTTTATACATTTGTTGATCAAATATATATCTTCTTCTGAGAAGAGTCTGTTCAGCTCCTTAGCCCATTTATTGATTGGGTTATTTATTTATTTATTTGGGGGGTGTTTGTTAAGTTTTTGAGTCCTTTATATATCCTGAGATTAGTGTGTGTGGCAAAAGTTTGCTCCCAAAAGGTAGGCTAAGAGAGCGAAAGTTATTTTCACTAAAAAAAAAATTAAAAAGAGACTTCACCAAATTCAGTGTGTGAAACTTAACTGGATCTTGGTTCAAAATAAAAGAAATTATAAAAGACATTTGGGGGCTAACTAAAAATATGTGTATATGGAGTGGATTTTGAAGATTTTAAGGTATTATCATTAATTTTCTTGTTGTGATGATGGCATTACGGTAGGATGATGTGTTTGCTTTATGAGATGCTTGCTGAAGTAATTAGGGATGAACTGTCATGCTCCCTGAAACATTTTAAATGGTTCATCAAAATACTAAAACAAAAACATAAAATTTTTATTACACTATAATTTTTGCTGTTACAACAGTAATACATTTTCATTGTAGAAGAAGTAAAGCATACAGAAAAAGAAAAAGAAGAAAGTTTATAAGCAACCATGAATACAATTCATACCTAGATGCTGTTAATACCTTTATGTCCTCTCTGTGTGCATGTTTAATAATAGATGCTATATGCTTATATATTTATTATCTATTCATATATACATACTACACAATGTATATATACACTCATAATATATACTTTTACTAACAATAAGATATATATATATGTATTTATACACATATATATCTTTTTACATTAAAATTGTTAATCACACAGTGCATTTTAATGGTTGAACAGTAACCTTGCATTGCATATGTGAAGCCTAATTTCTTATGCCTATCTCCTCCAGTAAAAGGGCTATTACTTATTGTTACTAGGCCCACCTCTCTCTCCTTTTGCTTGAGGTGCTCCTTAAGAGTGCGTGACTTGAAGTGCTCTGAACTCCCTCCTAGTAGTGTATTATGTTTTCTTATCATCCATTCTGTCATTTGCACAACCCCAGAAAGGAAAAAGGCATTTTATCTAGATGGGTATATCTTACACATAACAAATTGGTTGCATATCTTTGCTCACTGATACTTTATTTAACAGACTAATCTGATAAACTACCTATTTTTCAAGTTACAATAACATTCATGATCGTGGCGACCTTGATAAAGTTTCTGGGTCTCCAGTTGCTTGCAGCTACATTAATTACAACTAATGTAATCAAGAATTACTTTTCATATTGATAAGATAAATGTTGTCTGCAAAGAAGGGAGTAGCGTTAGTATGTTAGAAAAAATGCAGAATAATCACATATGGCAATTTATTGCTTTGGAATGTAGATTCTTTTTATTATATTATTATCTTGAATAAGGTGACTTGGCATCACATAGACCCAACTTCAAATAATGCCCTGCTGCTTTTTAATCAATCAATCATTATTGATTGTTACTGACCACTTTTGTCATCTGTAACATGGACTGTAAGGTATGCCCTGCTGCTTTTTAATCAATCAATCATTATTGATTGTTACTGACCACTTTTGTTACTGACCACTTTTTGTTACTGACCACTTTTGTCATCTGTAACATGGACTGTAAGGTATGGCTGGGAGTCTAATAGGTCTGTTGTAAGAATTTCATGAGGTCATGCATTGAAAGCTTTTTGTAAACTATATAGTGCTGAGGGAGATGCTAAGGGTGGGGACGTGTTGGTGGTGGTGACAGTAGCAGGGATTAGTAATACTACAGAAATAGTCATAGACACAGGAGAAATATTAGTAATAGACAACCCTACTGAGATATTTATTTTTAAGACAAATTTCTTGAGGATAGCCTGGTCTCAATCAAAGGATAGTGTATTTTTAGGCACTGGACAGACCACTGTAAAATAAATAATCTGTATGTATTTGAAAGTAGAGGGGAAGAGACGAGGTATTACTTGCTCCTAAAAATCAATATTTATTTTATATTGCATTCTCTCTAGAAAAATGTCCTATCTTATTATAAATCATAATAGCAGTTTAATACTAAAGTTTTCTAAATAGAGGATTTCTGAAACAGCGATCCCAAATTTCCTCATGATGAGACTGGAAACTCAAAACTACCCCCTTTGGGGGCAGGCGCCAAGGAAGCTGAAACTGACTTCCTTGACTAGCACAGAATGACTAAATCTACATATTTATATCTCCTGGCTTTTTTTTCTATAAATTGTAACTGCATCTGGAGGACCCATGGAGAAACAATCTAGCTGCTTTTCCCCAGTTTGATCAAACTGCATTAAATTAATTTTTCCTTTTTACGTAGTTTGCTTATTTCTTATGTGGGCAGTTGGCCAAATTCAGGCAGCCGGACTCCAGACAGGTTCCCAGCTTGACTGGGGGAAGAACATTTCTACTCAATTTATAGCATCCTCAATCTCTGCTCAGTAGTCCTGATTTTGCATAAGCATCCCTTAAATTGAAATTCATATTTGCTCTCATTCTTATCTTGATTATAAAAGGACTTTTTTCTAAGTAAGTGATGCACACTAACCTTGTGTAAGATTAGCTATCCTAATAAATTCACAATACCCTTTTGGCTTTGTTTAAAGAATACTTTTGGAAAATTGACAAGTTTCTGAAGCATTAAGTTAGCAGCATTTATTTTCTTAATGTTAAACATCAGGTATTCTGTAACCTGAGAGACATGTAGTCCAAATGAAATGAACCTAAGTTCTTTCATAGTGGAGGATTAATTGAGTGGATGTTTGTTTTGTTGTTATTAGTGAAGGATTAGTGAAGTGGGTATTTTTAAAAGGCACCAATATATCAAAATATAAAATGAATTAAAAAATTAATTTAAAAAGGTTTAAAAATGTAGAATTATATTTAAAGCAAAGAAAGATGTTTTTTCCACCTGTTTGAACTGTGTCGTGTTAAATCACAGTATTTGGAAAAACATATAAACACGATGATATGAGGTGTTGAAATAAATACAAAGATAAATGTAACTAAGGTCTTAAAATCCCACCTCCCCCACAAAATCGTGTTGAGCACCCTAGAAAAAGGTGTGACTCTTGTCATATCACATGCAGTCCATGTAAACAATACACACTTAAGTACTGAGTCTTTTAGAGTAGGAGGCTCCATTTGAAGATAAATTGCTATGGAGCAGAAAGCATCATAATCCCTGTCATTTACAGTTCATTCATGGATTGATTCATTCAATCATCAGATATTTCATGAGTGTCTACCCTGACGTACGCCCTATTCTAGGTGCTAAAACAGGATAGTGAAAAAGGCCCTCATGGAGCTTATATTTTGCTTTGAGGACAGAGAAGAAATGAACGAGAACATACAGATGATGGTGCGAGCTACAGAGGAAAAAAAAGAGCAGAGTAAAAGAGATAGAGAAGGTTAGTAGGGAGGGAAGGTCTTTTGTATAGGATGGAAAGCAGAGCCTCATTATTGACTGATGCTAGAACAGAAGCCTGGGGACAGCCAGGAAGATAGTCTGGGAATACTGGGGCAGTGATTCCCAGGAGAAGTGATGCAAAGGCCCTGGGCCAGTTAACCAATGTAATATTTGAGGAATAACTTGAGCTAACTAGCTTCTCTGAGTTGCCATTCCCTCCGTTGTAAAAATCTGGATAACAATAGCACTGTGAAAGATAGTTAATAAAGATAGCTCAGGACCACTTCTCTTTCACATGTGCTACTCCCTCCACCCCTGGGAAACTCATGCACCCATCCAAAGGAGTGGGCCAGACTCCTTTCATTACTTCTCTGAACTCTAATCATCTCTCTCCAGCTCCCTCTTTCCAGCCTTCGCAGGCACAGAAGCTAAGGCAGCTGAAATACTCTGCATAAAAGAATGAGAGAAATTTAGGATCAAGGTAGGTGTTTGACCCTGAGAGAAAGAGAAGAAAAACTTTTCTCTAAGCCTTTTGGTGGTATGGCTGGTAACCTCATAATAATAGAAAAGACAAGTATTTCTAAGGGGTTTGCACTGTGTGCTATAAATTCTCTCCACCCCTCAAACTTTCAAGAGTCGTCTACAAAAATAGGTCTTTGTGCGTGAGTTGTAAAAACAGCAGCCAAGAAAAGGGAGTGAATTGCATTTTGGAGTAATCATTACGTAGGAAACCAGTGATACACCCTGTGACCAATCATAAGGGACTAAGAATTCAGTAGAGGCAGGAAGGAGAAGCCAAAGGTGACCATGCCTCTATCTTCTAGAAATTCTCAGAAGTATCTCAAGGGCATTGGACATTTCAAGCCATTAATATATTGATCTTCATAAGCAGGATACACTTGACTGACCAGTGCATGCACCAGACCCTGCAGTTGGTAGCATCTCAAGCAAATATAGGCACTGAGCCCTCTGAAATGGCAATCTGAGAGTCAGTTTGAAGTTACAGGTCTGAGAAGGACTTTAAGCTTTCAGAAAATGGATATGACAGAGGAGAGTTGTCCATAATGGTCAATGTCTTTGAATGGACTAGTGCTCACCTCTAGCATCTATGTAGGCTCACACTGCATTGTTAAAGTCCCAGTACCAAGTTCAGTAGTGAGCATAGTGGAAATGACCCTGTTAGCCCAAAAGTTCACTAGCTGGGTCTTGAGTTGATATCTGTGATTCCTTAGAACACAAAGCACTTAGGTTTGGGGTAGCTAACAACATCCAGGGTTGTACTAGGTAGAAATACTATTACACCAATATTTATTATTTTGCATGAGTAAATGATGTGCTGGACTTTGGTATGTATTCACTGATCTAGTTCTCCCAACAATTCTTTGAGGTAAGCACTGTTATTATTCTTAACTAAAGAGGCACATTGACTCAAGTATAGACTTTGAGGAACGTGGAGTAAGTAAGAGGGCTGAGGGGTATTTTGTGAGAAGCTGGAGATGATGAAACAACCAGTTCATCAATTCTCTAATAGTACATGGGCAGTTAGCTTTACCCAGATGTCCAGTGTCTTTGTGAGGTGTATAAGATGATGATGATGATGATGATGATGATGATGATGATATTTGGTTTACATTTTTTCTTGTTTTCTTTTCAGACCATAAAGTCTCCCAGGTGAGCTTTGCCTTGGTCCTAGGTCTTCCTCTATCTTTGTGATTTTTCTGGCATGGGAGGGTACATAGCCCATGCAGGACAGAGTGGATATGATGATGATGATGATGATGATGATGATGATGATGAAAGTTGGGGAAAACTTGGATGTTGTGGAGAAATAGAGAGATACTGAGCAAAGATCAAATTGACACAAGCAAAGAAAAGTGTAGGCAGCATGAAAATGTTTGTTCTAACATGTGAGGTGCATGTGCTTAGTGAGAAAATGTAGCTCTGGGCATCCTTTTCAGGGTCCAGTCTTGTGCACATAGAATGGCATTTGCAGATTCACCATAAGTGCACTTGTCTTTGGAGCTACCCATTAATGCTCTGCACTGAGCCCGTCAGAGCTAGGGGGAAGTGAGGCATAATTCACCTTCTGGCAACCCCATCTTTTGGGAAAACTAATTTGCTGCACATTTGGATGTTTGGCCTTCGGTGGCCACTCTTAAGCCCGACGTGACAGAGAACTCGGCTTGTAATGAAGAATCGCTTTTGTGCAAGAAACATTCTTGAAATTGTTGGAAAAGGAAAAAGTAAATCCTGGGGGATTGTTACAACGGGTAGATGAGGCCTGTTCACTAGCCTGGCTGGATTTCCTTTCAACACTCAGATGAAAGCTGTTCAGCATGGAGCTCTCACCACTGAGGATTTAAGAGGTTTTTCCTCTCATTCTATACTGCTGCCAGGGACTATAATTAACAGGTAAATATAAGAGATGGAGATATTTTTTTCTGCTGATTTAAATACTCCTCCTCCTCTAAAAACTAACCTTTGTCCTAACTAAAGTGAACTTGAATTGTGGCATTGCAGACGACAGAGGCCCTCTACAAATCCAAAACAGGACATCAGTAGTTTTTGTTTTGGCCTAAGCATTAACAAAGGCCCTTGGAACAGTTAGCCATTAATCTCCACCCCCCACCACCACCTTCCTGGTTTTCTTACTTCCTTTTTTTTTCTTTTCTTCCAATAAACATCTACAAAATTGCTTCCAATGGTATTTTAGAAATTATGGATTTTTAGATGCATTCACCTTTAGATTCTTTCCTTCTCCTCCTGTTTTTTAAATGTTTATCACACTCAGAGGCAACTTGAAGTTCCTTTTATAGAAAGATGTATCCCATAAAGGGACTGGGGAAAATGGTCGATTAGAAAACATCAGGGCCCTTTATATTTATATATATACTTTTATATTTCTAAAAGGACTTTGCATTGAAAGAGCACCAGGGACTATAAAATAAACACTTTGCCTATGAAGATGTCGCTATTTACCATTCTCTAGGCATGCTTTCAAAGTTTTGTTTTGCTCTGGCTCATTTGGGGTTTTTTTGTGTGTGTGTGTGTGTGTGTGTGTGTGTGTGTGTGTGTGTGTGTGTTTGATTTCATTAGTTTGCCTTTTTTAATGAACATTAAAGGCTCTGTATAGACTTATCTACACATACTTCCTCCTCTTTGTGACCAAAAATGTGTTTCAATGTGGGATAATCAATGAAAAAAAAGCTTATTAATCTGTCCAAATATGGGCCATTGAGTTTTATATAAATGAGTAGCTTATATTACCAATAAGGAATGATGGATTTGAGGGCACTTTATCATTGTCCCATTTTGACATCTGCAATTCTCATAACAGAATTTGGCAAGACTAAATTGAGAATCAGGAACAGAGACTCAGTAGGTCAGGTTTCCATCCAAGAGCCAAGGGAAGGATTAAGAAGAGTGGCACGGACAGTTGGGGAATGTGCAGTTACAATCATGTCCTTGAAACAGAGTGAGAATCAGAACCAAGATCCACTTAGAAACACCAACAAAAGCTTATGGATATAAAAGGCCAGCAATGAAGATCACAGTAATTAGCCAACTATGCAATTATCATGAAACAGGGCTTTGAGTCACCTCTGCTCCGGGGTATGCAGAAAATTCATTACCTTCTGTGAAGCACCCCTCTGTCTTCTTTAGTCTTTCTTACCCTGAGACTAGTCTCATAACTTGTCAAAAGAAAATGATCTGCTGAGCCAAGAATGAACAAAGTCAAATAACATAGAATGGTGTATTTTGGTGACAATGATTATACCTTTTAAAGTTTCATAAATAGCTCTTTACTATTATCATTATTTTCTACTCAATAGATAGCAACAGCCCTAGAAGTTTTGTGATATAATTGAAATTGATTTTTTTTCCCCCAAAGCAGCCTATTTGATGTTTCCTCAGTGAAGCTTGGGCTCTCCTCCCCATGCCTGCCCCCAGATGAAATTTCTTCATCTCATCTTTAACTAGCCTGGTCCTTCCTCTTCCTGAAACCCTTCCTGCCATCAAGGTCAGGGGCCATCTTTAGGAACGCTGGGATGTGCCTTCATAACCAGTACATAAGCACCCACTATTACGATAAATCATGGTTGAACCACGGAGGGTCCGTGTGGGCTGATATCTGCATTTGGATCTTGGAAGTCTGCTTGGGATCTGAGAAGCTGCTCCCGCCTTTCTTCGTCACCAAAAGTTGTTGTTGACAACTTTCGATGATACATTCAGTATAACCTTTTTATTGGTGATTAAAATAATCCTAAAGTCATGCTTTAACTACTTTTCAAGAGCCTCCAGCTGACAAAGGAGAGAGAAAACCTTTGAGTGACAGGATGGTGTCACCCTCCAGGAGTGGGGGTACTACACACCTGTGTGACAACGTGCTGTGTGAGTTGCTTCTGGGGCCACCAGCTGCCTGAGGAGGGTTTGTCCTGGGAGCCTGTCCTGTTTCTTTCTTTTTTTCTTCCTTCCTTCTCCTTCCTTCCTTCCTTCTTTTTTTTCTTTCTTTCTGTCTCTCTTTCTCTCTTTCTTTCCTGTCCTGTTTCTTGTCTGGAGACTCTGCATGGAACCCTGGCCAGGGAGTCAGCAAGCAGGGTCCCCAAGCTCCTTCACTGTGTGTGTTTCTCTGTTTCTCTGCAGCCGCATGGAACACATTCTTTTCGATTTCACTCAGTATCATTTATGTTTCATTATTTACAGATGGGGGGAAAATACAAGTTGACAAACAGGGAAGGATCTTTTTACTCCATAAGTCTTGGTTGCCTGCTTGATTCTGAGATGTGTGTCTGAGCTCCAGCAGAATGAATCTGATTAGAGTGTCGTACTCAGTCTTCCTGTTTCTTCTCTTCTTTTCTTCCTTCCTTGCACCCTCCCTCCTTTCTTTCTCTACCCCTCTACCAACTTTATGGCCAGTCTCGCTGATCCCTAAGATGGAATCCTTCTGTCCTTCTGACTCTCAGATTTGTTCCAAGTCATTGTTAGTGCAGTAATCACTTCTGATATAAGGGGGTACTTTTTATTTTAGTTTATATTTTCTTCCCTCTTGCAAGTCCCTTCACTAATGGTGAAGAGTGACAACGAGTGATTACAGAAATCTTGAAAATGCCACTGGCAACTCAGCTACCGAGGTATCTCAGCAAGACTAATGTGCTCATTCAAGACCAGACCCAGGTGTCCCCTCCCCAGATGTCCCACCCTGTTCCTTTTATCCCAGCTTTCCTAGCAAAGACTAAGTCACCTCTTCCTCCTTCCTGTCCCAGAAGTTCTAGAGGAATCCTCCGCAATCTGGGGTAAACGTGGTTCCGCTGGGTGCTTTTACACCACCCTCCCCCACGCAGTCTATTTTGAAGTGAGCACTATGTTATTTCTGTACCAGGCAAAAAAGCTTTTTGTGTCAATGGAGACATAAAATTTGTAGGTGCCACATACTATGCTTTAAAAAAATAGAAATAAAAAAATAAAAAGCAAGCGTTTCATTGTATTTTCACTGTTCCTGCTTTCTTGTGCTTCCTCTTTTTCTTTTTCTTTCTTTCTTTCTTTTTTTTTTTTTTCTTAGTGCATGACTTTGTCCTGTGTCTCCTTTCTTCATTTTTGGTCTTGCTCTGTGTATAGCTGAGCTGAGAGAGGACCTTCTGGGTCTCCTTGTCCTGCAGAGCTCAGTTTTGTCCAAACCAGGAGGCACCAGTGGCCTCCCTGGAGCAAGATTAAGCTGATCAAGGCAGCTAGTGGCCTTCACTGCACATGGCAATGGGCTATAGCAGGAGGTCCAGGGCTTTACAAGTTCATGTATCCCTTCAGCAGATATCTGTTTAACACCTCCTATGTGCCTGGCTATTCCAGCTCTGAGGATCTCATGGAAAACCAAATAATTTCCCTTCATATGCGTCTTCATACATCAGAATGTATTTTTATTTTCTCTTAGATAATAGCAGTTTTTGCCAGTGACTCTAGCATCTTTTGGAAATAAAACACTAAAAGTTTTAATAACCATAAGCATCTTATTTCATTTTGTAAGTCTTCTTATTTGTTATTTTTAAAGAAACAGGCTACAAAAACAAAAATGCCCCTGTTTATGGGTCAGAACAGACTTTGTGGGACATTTGAATCTCTCTTCCCTAATTCCCTTTCACCTATCAAAAAGAAAGAAAGAAAGAAAAAGAGAGAATGAAGGAAAGGGGCAGGGAGAGAAAAAGAAGAAATGTTTGGATTTTCACCACCTGGTTATGGTTAGTTCTTTATTTTAAAATCGCTTTCAAAACAGATCAGACATTACACTGTTAAAAACAATTTTCACTGTAGGTATTGAATATCATACTGTGCTTGTAGTAATAACTGATAGATATCTAGAATAATCTTCAATGTGGACTGAGACTTTAAAGAACTGTCAATCACTGAGTTTAACTTTAAACACAGATGATTTGAATTCATGTTAGCAGCGTGAGGAAGCCAAGAAGATGGAATAGTGCTGTTTGGAGAGAAGATGATAGGATTACCTCTGCAGTTTGCCTTTCTTGCTGGTTGTTTGAGTCACTAAATCAAGGCAAAGTTTATGAAAAGCCTGTGGCTGGGGTCTCCAACTCTTTGCTCCTGCTGAGATTTTCCTATTATAAATCTGCTGTCAGAAATAAGTGCTTTACTTGTGACTTAATTCTATGCAGGCACAAACACCTTGGTTCAACACTTTGGCCAGACAGCCTTGACAGTCTTGAGAGCAACAGAGATCTCATTAACTTGGGCCGTTAAAAGAAAAGGGGTCCCATACTCTCTGGTCATCATTCATTCGCTGCATTGGCAACAGCCCTGTGGACGCTAAAAGAAAACATGTACTCTGAGGTGGGAGGTTCTGCAGGTTAGGGAGGAGGGAGCATAGGAATTTGTGGATTCCAAAGTGTTATCCTTCTAGAAACAGGCACTTCTGCTCTTGAGCATTTTCCATGTCCCTTCTTTTTAAAATTGTTTTTTTGAAAACCTGACTGCTCCTCTCATAATGAGCTGGATCTATGTGGTCCAATATGGGAGCCACACGAGGCTATTGAGGTTTAAAATAATTAAATTCTAATAGAATTCTAAACCTAATTCCTTGGTTTACAGAAGCCTCATTTCAAATGCTCAGGAGCTACACGTGGCTCCTGGCTATTACTGGCTATTGTATTGGATGGTGCAGAAAGACAGTTTCTATCATCACAGAAAGTTGGACATTGCTGGTGTAGGCAGTGTTTATAGGATATTTCTTGGTCTTGGCCACTTGACACTTTTATGTTGATCAAACATTTAACCCAGCGGCTCAGGAGGCTGAGGCAGGAGCATCATGAAAGCCAGCCTCAGCAAAAGCGAGGCACTAAGCAATTCAGTGAGACCCTGTCTCTAAATAAAATACAAAATAGGTCTGGGGGTGTGGCTCAGTGATTGAGTGCTCCTGAGTTCAATCCCCAGTACCCCTCCCACCAAAAATAAAGCATTTGAATGGGTACAAGCAATAAGAACTGAATGATACTATTTAAACATATATACATACTTAATATTCTGATTTTATATTAATTTTATGTTAAAGATACATGGACGATTCCTTTCTCTGACTTCTTTTAAAACGTTTTTAAGTATCATCTATGTCAGTAGTATGTGACATACTTTCCAGACGGTCCAGCACACAAAATGTTAGTTATCAGTCTATAATGAAGTGAGTACAGAAATTGAGAGTAAGCAGGTAGACGTTTTTATAGGGTTTTGGCATTGTTGTGACTTGCAGTCATTCAGGCTGATTCTGATAAGTATGTGAGGCATGCATATGTGCACCAACTTGGTTTAACTCTTCTGCTATGTGTACATATATCAAAACATCAAAAAATGTATCACTTGTCAGTTTGTAAAAAAAAAATCAAAAAATTAGTTTGTGACAGATGAGAATTTTTTTTTTAAAAAAAGAAACTTCCCCTTTACCACACAGAGTTAAAAAGTAAAGGTGAGATGTATGAAAATGTATGAAAAGGTTCTCCATTGGAAACACATTTGCTAGCTCTCCTAAAAATTTATACAGGACTGGCTTAAGTGAATCAGGAACAGAAGCTCAACTCGGTGCAGAATTATATTAAATTTATAATTATTTGACATGACTGTGAACATAGCCCATGGTAGTTCTCTCATTCGCTCTTAATGTATGTTAAGGAGGTTGATACCAGGTGTTCTTTTCTAAAGATTGAGCACCACTTTTATGTAGCAGTCTCCATCTCAGGGACCTTATGCTGAAGTGGGGGGAGTGGGTGTCTGTTGTTGACCTTGATTTGGTACCTGTTTATTTCACCTGGCCAAGGATGAAAGGTTTATCCTTTAGCTAATAAAAGTATCTACTATTTGAAGAACATTCCAGTATTTGAATTGAAAAATGATATGTTTTACTCTCTCTCAGCACACAAGAGAGGCTTCCTGGTGATGTGACTGACAACCTACAACAGGAGTATCCTCAGCCTTGTTCCAGATCCATCCCTGGGTAGTAGGTCATGTTCAAGACACTCAGCCCCAGGGACCAGAATCTTTGTGGCACAGGCATGCTGAGTCACTAAGGAAATGATATGTAGTGTTAAGTGCTCATTTAAAGATTCCCTGATAAAGCTCTGAGCTCTTCAGGGAAGGGGCTATATTTTGCTACTTTATCTACCTCAACACAGAAGATGCTCTCTTCATTTATTGGCTACAAGATACAAACATATTAATAATTACAAAACAAATATTGAATAATTAAGTCAGCCATTCAGTGCATTCCACACAATACCCAATGGCTGCTTTGAGGTAATGGTTTTGCTTTTGCTTATTGTTGTGTAGTCTTGCTGTGTTAAATTTAAACTCCATCTTGGTCAGTGACTTGTTACACAACCAGACAACCCTTATTCCAAATCACTGCTATTCCTTAGCTTTTGATATTGTTATGGTTTAGGTGTGGTGTCTCCCAAAAGCTCATTGTGTGAGACAAGGTATGGAGGAGAAATGATTGGGTTATAGCCTTAACCTAATCAGTGAATTAATCCTTGATAGGATTAACTGAATGGTGACTGGGGGCAGGCGGGGTGTGGCTGGAGGAAGTGGCTCATTGGGGGTGTGGCTATGGGGTATGTATTTTCTATCTGGGGAGTAGAGTCTCTCTCTCTCTCTCTCTCTCTGTCTCTCTCTCTCTCCTTTTGATCATCATGTGAGCTGCTGACCTCTGCCACATTCTTCCACCACGATGTGCTGCCTTACCTGGAGCCCCTGGGGGATGGAGCCGACTGTATATGGACAGTTGTTTTGGTTAGGTCTTTTAATCACAGCAGCAAAAAAGTTGACTAAAACAGATAATATTGTTTTGCATTAGGGGCAATGTGATAACAAATGTTTGAAAAATACTTTGCTATAACATAAGCATAAAATATTCATTCTGTGAAATATTAACAAAAATGAATGAATATTTCTTGAAACATTTTTTAAGACTTACATGCACTAGAGAGATTGTGCTTAGAATTTCAGAATCAGTGGCATTCTTGTCAAGCTTGACATTTGATAAGTGAATCTGCAAAGACAAACTTGTTAACCATCCCAATTCTCCATTTCTTTGCTACCCCACCCCAAAAATAAAAAGTTTCAGCTGCTCATCCCCTGCTACAGAATTCTTGAATGGGTGCCCATTCCTCTGAGTAAGGGGAAGTTGTGATCTTGCAGATATATGGGAACTCACTGCCTGTGATCTTATGAGTGAGGATGTCAGAATTGGGGAAATGGCTCCTGCCGCCAAAGCCTTTGTTGGAAGACAGCAGCCAGGAGCCAGGAGGCTCCTCTAGAGTGGTAAAAAGTTTTGCTGGTTATGGGATTTACAAGAAAGGATACATGCAGATGTAGGCTCTGAAACTGATCAAATTCTCCATCCTTAGGACCACAGAGTTCCTTCTTCTTGCTGTGGCCTCTATGCCCCCTTTACTCCTGCAGGAAATCCACCACTCACAAGAACTTTCAAAGGACAAGGAAGTATAGGCTGTGTCATCCAGTTCAACAGAATTGCAGAAATCTATCTTCAGAGAATCAGTGAATCTGAAACACCATAGCCAGAGGTTCTCAATCTTTGTACCATGGGCATTTTGTGCTCTGGGTGGTTGTCCTGTGCTTTGTGGGATGCTTAGCAGTGTCCCTGGCTTCTATCCATTATATTTCAATGCTGATCACCTCCAGATGTGACAAACAAAAACATCTCCAGAGATTGCCAAATATTTCCAGATATTTGCCCAGAGGCAAAATCTCTTTAGGTTGAGAACTATTAGTACCATAGGGAGACTCTTAGAGGATTCCAGATGTGTCACCATTTCTCAGACTTTCTTCTAGGAGTCTGTGGAAGAATTATTAAGGAATGTACACTTCATGTCATAACCAAGAAGTATAAGCTCCACCTTGTGTGCCTTGTATGAGAGACTCAATTCTGAACAAAGCAATCAAAATGACTCTCTCTAGATATTTTCTTAGTCAATCAAATGACAATTCTTGCCAAATCATGATTTCTGAAGATAAATCATATTTAAAATATATTTACAGAAATTGACATTGACTCCTAAAATATGCCTTAAAGAAATTGTTAATTCAATGTGAAAAAATAGTTATTGACTATCTACTGTGCTCTATATATTTGACTAAGCATTGGCCAAAAGGGACAAAGAGTTTAGAGTGGAGTAGAGACAAATAGATAATAGTCAATTATAAATGATCCATGGCTGGGCTGTTCTATTCAGAGGAAAAGCAGATAATCAAACTGAGAGGTCAGGGAAAGTTTCAAAAGAGGTGAAACTGAAGCTATGAAGCTTTGTTTTGAAGGACAAGTAGGAGCTAACTAGATTAAAATATGTGAGCAAGAACACTCCAGATGAAGGAAGCAACATGCTCAAGGTCTTAGAGGGATGAAGGAACAACTATATGGAGATGAAGGCCTCTGAAGGTTTGAGTAAAGGGACCACATGGAGGAAGGGTATAGAAGGAGGTGAGAGAGCCATGTCCCAACAGGGATTTGGATGCTAAGCCTGAAGCCGTGGTGGAGACACCCTGGCAGAATTCCAGCAAGGTAGGACATGGCCTTTGGGAAGCTGCATCCAGCATCCTTGGAAGGGCTTAGACTGGGAACAGAAAGTGGAAGCAGCAGCAATAACTCAGCTGGAAATTTATAGAAACCCAAATCGGGACCATGGAAATGGGTTAAAGAAGAGGAGAGGGCAAGAGATCTTTCAGAAATTAAGATAGTTCAACCTATGTGCATGTGGGGTTCCAGATACAGAAGAGACATTCTGATGGATCAATCCCAGGCTTCGTGCTTATGTGACTCTGTGGCTATTTCTCATTTCCAAAGAAAAGAACCCAGGGAGAAGTTCAGTTTGGAAGGAGAGAACAGTGAGAAAATATGGTAGAGGGGTTAAAACTCTGAGTTCTGAAATTAAAATAGACCTGGGTGTTTCAGTTGTTATTTACCAATCACCGGAAACTTCTTGGGCTCATTTAACTTTTCTGAGCCTTGATTTTTCTCTCCTGATAAAGGGTGATAACAACAGTACTTATCTGAGAGAATATTGTAAGGATTAAAAGAGGTAATCACTGGGAAGGACAAGTCCTAGCCCTTGGTAATTGCTCCATAAATGTTACCTGCAGTGTGAAGACTGACCCTCTGCAGTCAGGCAGTGAAGCATCCCTGAGCCTAGGTAGTCAGAGCGATTGCCTCAATTGGGTGAAGATTAAATCATTGAAATGTAGCCTGCCAAAGGGAAGGAGTACAATATGAGGATAATAAACAGGTGAAGGTTAGATTACAGGAGATCTCGTGTGGCAGATGAGGGAGACTGGCCCTGAAAAGAAATGAGAAAATGATGAGTTTTAAGTGGAGAGATGATATGTCCCAGTTTTCATTTTAGTATAGGCATGTCAACAAAAAGGGATGGCCTGACGCCCTAAGAAGGGGTTGAAGGGAAAGACCTACCAGCCTACCTCTTCCTGGTTTCTCTCCTAAATGTATAGAAAACTCAATTTCCAATTTAATTTGCTTTCTTCTAAGTAAAACTATGATTTCAAGTATATCATCTCTCTCAGATGATCCTTGCAGCTGCAGATAATGTGGTTCCAGAATGGTCAATAGTTGACACCATACAGACTATGGAGGGAAGTGCCCTTCCAGAGGGGTACAAGAAGCCAAGGCCATGGGACTGCAGTAGGCTCTGATCTAGACACAAAACCCTGTTCAGCATCGTCTAGACCTGTTTAAGTGATTTGGTCTAATTAGCCTGTCCAAAAAAAATCTTCAGATTTCAGTGGTGCATAGTTGTGTTGGCAAACTTCTCTCTGCCAAGCATGGGCTCTGGAAGTAAGGAGGCAATAGCCCACAATGGCTTGGCTGGAAGCCACGGGGGTGCTTTAATAGCTTTTTATAATCTAATGACTTCATTCAATCAGAACAATTTGGACTAGGAGAAGGGAGTAAATAAATGAGGTAGTAGCAGTCTCGACAGGTGTCGCTTGCGGAAAGCATGTGAAACAATCCTCTGCCAAGACACATTTCTGCTCCAAATCTAATTGGAATTGAGGTTTTTCTCCTCTAAGACAGTCTTGCTGCCACATCCTGAGTAATGGAGAGAGAATTAGAAAAAGGGTCAGCAGGTCTGAGTTCCAATCTGACCCTTGCCATTAGCTGGCTGCATGAGCTTAGGGGTCACTCAACTCCAGGGATGGTAGCAGCTCACCCATTTGGTGAAAAGACCAATCTAGGTATTGAAGAAGGAGGAGAGGAGGAAGAAAAAAAGAAGAAAATATAATTTCCACTTTCTTACTTGTTGGTCTAATTTTGTGAACATTGCACTATATGGTTTACATCATTCTTAAATATCATAATACTTCCAGAGCTGTCTTTATGGATTTTTTCAGTTTATGTTTTAATGATTCTGAATTTATGTGAAAACACTAGAAATAATATGGGATGGCAAAAGATGAAGACAAAGCCCCCGGTGTAATAGGAGGTAATATTTTGAAACCTTGGGGCTGTCTCAATATCAGCCAGGGCCAAAGGTGGAAGTTGAAGTGCATGGTAGAAAAAAAACATCTGTTTCTTTCAAGCATCCTTAAATCAAACCCCAGTGGCAGTAGTTTTGTTTCCTCCTTCATTGCTGATCTACCAGAAAACTGCATTCTGGCCAGGGCTGAAGCTGTAGCCTGATTAGTAAGTGGCTAGCAGGAATTACTAATTTGAATCTAGTTTTTTCCTTGCTCTCACTGCTCCATCAAAACCCAAGGCCTTAACCTCTTTTCTAAGCCATCTATCCCATAGTTAACTGCCTTTTGACCATTCTCATCCTTCTCCCTTCCCTCATGACATTTCTTCCCATACCTTTGAACACGTGCTCATTCTCCTGACTTCACACCTTCCTTCATCATATGCCCAGGGTTGGTTCGATACACCAAGTAAGTGGCCCCTTTTTGTGCTAGGTATTGCACTAAGGGCTGGAAGCATAGAGAATGGTCCATACAGAATCTTGACTTGCAATGGGCTTATGCCCTGATAAACCCATCATAAATTCAGAGTATCATTAAGTTGAAAATACACTTAATACAACTCACCTACCTCACACCATATCCTAGCAGCACAGCTGTTTAATGATTCCCATGGCTGACTGGGAGATGCAGGTTGCTGTGAATCACTTTTGCACCATCCTATAGTCAAAAAATCTTCCCGTCCATTCATTTGTAAGCCAGGAACCATTAGTACATAGTTTAATTCCCTCTGTTTATGTACCTTTAAAGAAAGAACCATTTCCCTGGTGCTATGAGATCCCAGAGCATTCAACCTAGATTCCTCTGCCTGACCTACTCTTCCCTGTTCTTGAAGAGAAGCCTGCAGAAAACCGCAGCTTACATGCTTCTCTAGTCGTAACAGGATTTAGAGCCTGTCTCATTACTACTTGAAACTTTATTTCATATTCTGTTGTTAACTAGGCTAAATGCTTTCTCCTCATCCTCAATCCAACCATAACTTAACAATGGCTGTTTCTGTGGGTCTTTCCTGTGTTTCTCTGGTGATTTCTAACTGTAATGTCATTCTTCTCTTTTCTGTTGCTTAACCTTTCTCCTACCAGGCACCTTTACTATAACAATGATCTCATCTTAATAACTAACAGCTTATAGCCCCCAACCATTGACAAGACATTACTATATCTTTATATCCATTATCTCATTGTTTCATGGAACAACTGTATTATGTACATAGCACAGAAATTAGCATCCCTAGTATGCAGATGAGAAAATAGAAGCAGCTAATGAAATTGTCTTGTACAGTTCATGGAACAAAAGGTAATGAATAAGACCATATTTTGGCTATGCTATCTCTGCTGGTGGAACTGTCTTCCTGGTTCATGCTAGTTATCTACTGATCCTTAAAACCTTCTTCTGACATCAGTTAAAGCAGTGTTTTCCAAGGAGCAAATATGAATGATCCTGCTTATCCTGATATTTATCTTGGTACTTAAGGTCTTCATTATTTCATCTACTGATCTGCCCATCAGACACTATTCACAGGTTTCCACTGTGGTGTGATTGCATATTCTCTTTTCTCTTGCTGGAAGGATACTCTGCATTCCCATCTCTACATCCTCATTGGGACTTCACCATTCCTCAAGATCCAACTCAAAATCCATTTAAAAAAATCTACTTCCCTTTCTTCTCTCTCTGTTCACAAGCACCCTACCAGGAGATCACTTCACCCCTATTGATTTGCCATACACATCTCCAACTGCTGTCTTTTCTGATGTAGCTATTTACAGACAATTATGATTTCCCTGCTAGAATGCCAGCTCTTTGAGTTCAAGTATCTTCTAGATTCACTTCTGTAGCCCTCATAAAGCTTAACCTATGCCTTGAACATACAAGGTTCTCAAGAATATGAGTCCACTTACAATTAATAGAATATTTCTTGGTAAAGGGGGCAATTTAGGTTGGGTGAGGATACCCAGTGTGAAACTAAAATAGCTGAGAACAGGCAAAATTTTATGGCTGCCTGCTCTAACCACTGGACCATTTTTCCATTCCAGACAGGACAATAGAGGTCAGAATTTTTGTTGCTACCATTTTGTTTGCACACTCCCATTGATTCTTTGAAGTGAATTCTTTCCTAGCACCCTTGGGGTTGTTCATCTATTTGGAGGGATATTTGATAGAAAATTTTAGTCTTTGGTGAAGTGCTGCTTCATTTATTCTTGAGAGATTTAGATTCTTTTTACCAGCCTGGTGTTCCAACAGCTTGAAAAATGAAAGAAAGAACCATGTCTGTCTAGACTGACCAGAAAGTAAAAACAAGGGGCACTTTGAAATCTGTGAATCTGACCACAACTGAGAGTTGTACGTTGTCCAAGTGACTGGAAAATCAGTTTCTTGGATTAGACAAATGCTTCCCTTAAGTCTCTCAAACTGCTAGCTTTCTTCTTTTATAATTAATAGAAAATTATTACATTGACAGACAAGGGACTTCATATTTGAGCCAATGGGAAAACATGACGTTAAAACCAGGGGAAATAATTTAGCCCCAAATAGAGTTGTTAATGCCAGGATTAAAAAAAATGTGCTAATGATCTCTAAGAATCAGACTGTGATGAATTTAAATTGTATTCTCAGATGGAAAAAATACCAGTTCTCACTGGTTTTGGGATTGGGCACCCAAATGCAAAAATTCTAAATGCAAGTTTAACAAACAAACTCAAACTATCTCATTTGCATTTTATGAAAAATTAGAATGCTTTAGCATTCTAATAGCTAGAGATAGATGGTTCCCACTTCAAGGAACCAGATCCATGGAGTTGTAGCATCTACAAGGTGGGAGTTCCTGATTTTCATCATAGGGACTGCCATCACTCTGCTAGCTTACAGAAATGAGAGTGTATTAGGATGGAGCAGGGGGCAGGGTAGATGGTTTCAAGATACAGTGCTGCCTTGATCTTCTCTTGTACATTCAGCCATCTCATCATCCAACAAATATTTATTGTCCATACCATATGTCCATCTCTTTTCTAGGCATTTTGAATGCAGCAAAGAAGAGAATCCGTGCTGTGATGGAATTCCCATTCTAATAGTGGGATACAGAAAATAAATACATAAATAAATAAACATACAAAACCAGAGGGTGATCAGTGATATGAAATTGAAAGGAAAATCAAAGTGAGGAGACAACAAATTCTATGTTCCAGGGTATAACAGAGTGAGGTTCCTATATTGTTGAGATTGGAAGAGAGAAGGTCTCATAGATGATATGAAAAATAGAACAGGGAACCTACAGAAGCCATAGAGAAAGACACATAAATATTGGGATAAAGAGTGTTCTGGGCAGAAGGAGTAGCAACTGCAAAAGCTATTAGGTGTGAGAGTTTGGGGCAAGTTCAAGAGATATCCAGGTTGAAGCAGAGTCAGCAAAGGAGAAAGTGGTCACCCATGCATTTAGAGATTGAGCAGGACATACTCTAGAGGCATGATCTTGTACTTCTTATACTGGAAAAGAAAAGACTGTCCAAGAAAGACTCCCCTACAGTAGATGGGAACAAGTCTACAACTATGCATGGATTGTGAAAAAGCTCCCCACCATACTGAAACTATAATTGAATCTGAAACAGTCAAGGAAAGAGACACTGGAGTCCACTGAATAGAATATGGTTGGCATCAGTGCCTCCAGAGTGGACCAAACACCTTCACCACTCCCTTGACTTCTTTTTCCCTCTGAACCTGCTTATTCTCACCCCAAACCCAATGAGATACCTCCATCTTTCACAGCCTAGTTCAAGCAATCAGGCATTAGTGGAGCACAACTTAAACAGAATGGAATTAGGAGCCTCAAAAACTTGGATTAAAAAATCTGCCTTTGTAATTCAGCTACCTGACTTTGAACAGTTTGCTTAACCTCTGAAAGACTATTTTTTATTAACAATAAAATATTCTTTAAATGTATAAAGCAATTGAAGTAGCTCCATTATCTAAGGAGGGCAATTTTGTTATTGATAGCAGAGGACAGTGAAGCATAAGGGGTTAAGTAAGGAATACAAGGTCACTTTTGTAGAGAACCAGGATTTGAAGCTGAACATTATGGCAACTGGACTATGTACCTTTCAGGATGGTGTGTGTGCCCAAAGAACTCATGTAAAGAAATACAACATAGGTGCTTAATAAATTATCAGTTCCTAGCCATTCATACTGGTTTTGGTTGCAAGTGACAGAGGAACCAACCTCAAATAACTTAAGCCAAAAGTAAGATTTTGGTTTTATGAGTAAAAAGCTAGATACTATCTCAGTTTAGACATTCAAAGCATGCTTGCTGCAGATACTGTTAGTGAGGTTCCAGACTATTGCCACTATCCATCTCTTGATCTTACCTTGTCCATTCCTTCTCTTTTAAGCCTCATGTGGTGAGCCAGGGTAGGGTCAGTTCCAATTTTATACAAAACCCAGTCCAAGAGAGAAAAGAAGTTTGCTGTCTTGATGGTTAGGTTGAGTATGTGTCCTGGTTTAGCCAGAATATCACCCAGTCCAATAGAAAAGAGGAGTCCATTTCCCTGATATGGGGGGGGTGGTGGGGCACATCCTGAATTTCTCAGGGCACCTGCCCAGTCTAAAGGAAGAAGGGAGTGCACTTCTCTGGTGGACAAGGTAACCACAGGTCTTGGTTTTCCCAGACTTTATTCACACTGTCTTACCAGCTTAGTTATTAGGTACAACTCTCTCCTCTCTCAGAACTATCTGTTTACAGTAGACCATATGGTCATTCCACCAATAGTGCAAAGACAATTACTGAGAGTTGGTCTCATTGACCATTACCTCAGATACAAAGTTTTCCCCTAATCTCAAGAAGGAATTATTTGGTTGAAAGTGGTAGTGATGTGTCTGCCAAAAAAAGAAGAGAGGAACTGTTATCCCAAGAAGTTGGGAGGTGGATTCTGGGTGGCCAAAACCATGACTGTCAATTACATTTCTGCTCTATGTTTGATACTGTTTGGTACCATTTGGTAATACATTGGAGAAGTTTGGGAGTTGTTAAAATATGTATTTGAATATTGGCACTATTGCTTCCTCTAATTCGTTGACCTTACTTGGATCATCTTGCATTTCTAAGCCCCAGTTTCCTCATAGATAAAGAAAGCTTATTGTATCTGCCTCTGTGAGTTATTATGAAGATTACATATATTTATGGGTATAAAATTATTTGCCACAAAATTTGGCATACACAGTTCAATAAATTGAGAGCTGCTATTTTCTATGTTGCCTGAAATAGATTTAAGCATGTAATAGATGGTCAGAAATACCTAGAGACCAGTCGCTAGGATGGGAAACAAACAAGAAGAATCATGAATCTTGTAGTGAGTGTAGGAGTCTGTGTGAGTTTAGACCAGAGCTGCTGACAAGCCCTAGTGATCAAGGAAAGGAACCTTAGAATTTTGAAATTGAGTTGATTTTTCATCCAACTGAAACTAGGGGAGATTACTGAGAAAATGTCCTTTTTAGAACAACTGATTTAATGAGGAAAATATTACAATCTAAAAAAGAAAAAAAAATGTTTATTAAATACCCATATGGGAACATACAGATATGAATAATTAATAGACTCTATGCCAAGAAATTTGTAGAAGAAAACTCATAAATATACAGAGAAGTGTTCTACTTAACAATCAGTATATAGTAGATATGTTAGTCAGCTTTCCATTGCCATGACAAAATACCTGAGAAAACCAACTTAAAAGGAGGCATAGTTTATTTTGGCTCATTGTGTCAGAAGTTTCAGTCCATGTTCTCTTGGCTCTAGTGATGTGGGCCTCTAGTAACACAGTACATCATGACAGGAACACTTAGTAGAGGACATTTGTCCACATTATAGTAGCTGGGCAGCAGAGAGGGAGATAGGAGGGGCCAAGCTTCAATATTTCCTTCAAGGAAATTTTCTTCCAGAGGCTCTGCCTCATAAAGGTTCCACCATCTCCCAATAGTGTCACAGCCTGGGGATCAAGCCTTTTAACACCTTGACCTTTAGGAGGCATTCCGGTGCAAAACCATAGCAGTAGATCATGATGAATGTCATCATCTTCAGCAAAATAGTTTTTTGGATGAAAAAAAAGTTGTAAGAGATGCCCATCTCAAGTGCTCTGAGGGGTTAGAGGAAGAAGAAGTCCCTTCCAACAAGGTAGAACATGGAAGATTTAGGGGTCATTAGAATCAGGTCTTAAACATAGCTGCTTTTCACATGTAGAGAAGAAGAGAAAGTACCAGAGGCCTTGAACATCATAAGACAATCCCACCCTTGGGCTTTTGTTTCCTCTGACCAGGTTGTTCTCCTTCCAGTCTCCTGGAGGATTGTTCCTTCACTTCCTTGCATCTTTTTTTTTTTCCAAGTGTCCTCCCTTGCTCCCGGTGTAAAACTGTGACACCAATGACTTCCCACTCTATTCAATTAGTTTTTGTCTTGAGCACTTGAAATTCTCTAACCCAGTATATACTTTATATGTTTATCTTTTTATTATCTATTTCCCCTTTCAAGAGCCAGCTCTAGGAGGGTGGGAATTTTTTCCTGTTTTGTTCACTGTAGTATCTCCAGCACCTAGAATAGTTCCTGGTGCACAGTAGGTACTAAGAGTTTGTAAAAGGAAGGGAGGAAGAGAATCTGGCTGGGGTGGAGTTACGAATCAAAGGATAGACAGAATGTGGAAGTTTGTGCCCCAGTATTGGTGCAGTCAGATTGAGGCAGACATATATGTGTGTGCAGGGTGAACCTAGGAGAGGAAATAGGTACAAGGAGCACATATTGAAGTCAGACCTTAGACTTAAAGCCTTGGCCAAGGAATTTAGCTTTTACTCTATATATCATGGAAACTATCAAATGTTTCCTTCTGAAGCTAATGTAGAATTCTGTTCCAAGAGGATTGATATGACAGTGTTACTTGTTGCAAGGGTAAGCAGAAAGAGAGGCTGCAGTAAGAGACACCAGTTATGTGACCACTACAATAAGCTACCTAAGAGGCTAAGCTACCTCCGACAAAGAGAAGAAGGAGGAAAAATGGCAAGGACAAAGGGGGTGTGCAAGAAAAGAAGAGGGTATACAAAGAACTAGCTTAGCAAGAGTTGAGCCTTTTAATAAAAAAGAAAGAGAGTGTGCAATAATGAGATGATCTATATGTGCAGTGTTTGATGTCAACTGCTCTGACACTTATAGACAAGAGTTGATGATTCTTAGAGACGGACAGTACCACTTTCTCCTTAGGAACAATTCCTTGGCAAGGAAAGTGATTTTTTTAGCTTGGCTTCTTCTTATTTCACACTATTTTTGCAAATTATTATAACATAATAACCATTTTAGTATTTGGAGACCTTGAGGTCTTCCTTCCTTTGGGACTTATCTACAATCACTACTGAAAGTTAAATATTATGATATCTTTATCCATTCCTCCAGCCTTCTTTTCACAAGCAAGTCTCCTACTAAGAGGAATTGCAAATTTGCACATTTGGAAGACACAGTAGAGAGAGCAAAGAGTATAGTATGGAATTGTCCAAAAGCTGAAATAATCAGCAAAAGTCTGGAAATAGAGTGTATGAGTCCTCCTTCCTTTTCCAAGCAGCCAAAAATTACATTTCAAGTGCTTCAAATCTATTCTTGTGTGTGTGTGTGTGTGTGTGTGTGTGTGTGTGTACATCCACATAAATAGGGTTTCTGGTGATAATCATAGAGACTTGACTTACACAATCCAAAGAGGCCATATTCACACAGAGTGCAATGGCAGTGCTACTTTCTATAAATGGGCAGTGGAATGGTTGTTTTTACAAGAAAGCACAGAAGAGGACTGACCTAAGGGTGGTTCTCCTCCAAATTATCTCACCCTCTCAGGTCCCATAAAAATTGCACTTTGGTGGTGCAAGCCTGTAATTCCAGCAGCTTGGGAGACTGAGGCAGAAAGATTGCAAGTTCAAAGCCAGCCTCCATAACTTAGCAAGACCCTGAGCAACTTAATGTTGCTAAGTCTCAAAATAAAAGATAAAAAGGGCTGGGGATGTGGCTCAGGGGTAAAGCACCCCTGGTATCAAAAAAAAAAAAATTGCACCTTTAACCTTCATTCAGGTTACCATTATCTCACAGTGTGAAGTAGTTCATGAAACCGTTCTCTTCTGTGATTGAAAATCCATGATGTTCTGAGAAAGTTTGGCAGACAAAGGCCTGAAAAAATGTAGAGGTCTAAAGGTAGGGATACAGGGAGGATGGTTTCTGTCTGCACACCTGGCCCGTTTCATACACAGTTGAGTCAAGGGGTGCATTGTTCTGAGATATACTAGACAGCTGGATTGGAGTCAGACAGCAATGGGTCTTAAATGCCAAGTTAACCTAGGAAATAGGCAGCCATTAAAGATTCTTAAAGATGAAAATTTATGGAAACACAGATCAGTTAAGCCCTCCCACCTCCAAACATCAGAAGTTGAAGTTATCCACAGACTCCTGCCCGAGTATCTCTCTGAGAAAAGCAAGGTTCCTTTCCTCCTTTTCGTGCTTCAAACCAACTGATCCGCATCAACTCAATTCCCTATATATTTACTGCACACATATTATACCTCAGTGCAGTTACAAGTTACAGAAACATCTGCTGAAAGTACTATTTTCTGGCTTCCCTCTCACTTTGAATATTTTCTTTCATTTCCTCCCATTTGCAAGGCCTTGGGTGACATTCCATCAGGAAGTAAACTTTCCAAGTACTGTCATGTTAGAGCCTTAGGAGAGAGCTGATGTGGCCGAGAGTGTTAACAGGAGCGCTCTGTATGATGAGAAATGTATGTTTTCTTTACTCTGGCCAAATTTTTCTAGACCAGAAAGTGAACGTTTTTTAAATATTAGCATGTAGTATATTTAACAAAGTGCTTACTGAAAATCCCACAAAATATGTCTTTCCTGCATATTTTTAAAGCACACAGGCGCTCACCTTGGTTTGTGTAAGCATTCAGTGGTGCATGTTATACTTTATTTTGGCTGATATGAGACATATTGGAAGGGTGGCTCTCTTCAGACTCTGGGTTAAGTTGGCAAGCTGTGTACAAAGTTGGTCCCAGGATAGGACGACCTGAGTGAGACTGTTGGAGAGCCTTCACTGTCTGCTGTACAAACAGCACCTCTACATTCACAGTCCCACTGGCACCTGAACCAGCTGAGGTTAGGGCCTCAGCCATGGATGTGGCCTCCCTTCTAACTGCTCCCTGACTCCAGTCTCATTCACCACCCTCCAGCCTTCATGTTACCTCCATAATCTTAAAAATACAAGTGTGCCTTCTGTTTTTAAAACCTCCAGTTGTTCTGCAGGGCTGAATGAGAGCAATCATTTTCACTGAGGGTCAGGCCACCCCCAGGGAGAGAGATCAGAATCTGCACAAAGGGCTGGCTGGAGAGAGATAAGTGTGCTTTCCAAGTCCTATTTAGCTTCACCAGTGCTTTGTGTTCTTTTAAATAATATTTGTGAGCCAAATATGATTTATGTTCATTGAAAGTGGGATACTGAACTCTAAGAAGAAGCCAAAACTTAGTGGGGCCCTAAGTAGGGGAATGCATTATTTAATTCAAGAACAATTTTGTGTTTTAACATTTCTAGTCTCATTAGTTGACACTGATGATACTAACGTGAGTGGGTTTTGGAGAGACTTGTAATCTGGTTGTAGAGAAAGATGATAAGTCTAATTTCAAGTGGTCTGAGATGTTATCATAGAGATATGCACAAGGTGGGTAAAGGAACAATAAGGATCAATAGACATGCTTGGGAGCTGCTTCATAAAGGGCAGTAAAGACAGATGGACTGGAGTCAGATTTGGAAGCACAATTGTCAGGGCTTGGAGACTCTCTTATAGATCCTGATGGAAAGTGGAATTAAAGGTGGATCTTAAGTACCCTGCTGTGATCCCATGTGAATGGTGGCACCATTAGGCAGGATGGAGAACCCAACCCAAGCAGCAGGTCTCTGCAGAACGTGGAACTCCACCTTGAACACATCAAGTGTGCAGTGCCTGGTTGAAATGTCTATCCCAGAGTCTGAATCTGTAAAGGGATTCCTTGGCTGGAGAAATCAGTTTGTGGTGATTAGTGGAAGAAATAGGTGTAAATATTACCCAGAATAAACATGATATGAGCAAAAGATGAGGTCAAAGATAGAACTACCAAGAATATCTTTAGGTGAATTTCTTTTAAAATCTAAAATATAACTGTTTCGTTTTCCCATAGAAAAACCTAAAATGTAAGAGAATCACCATCTGAAATATCCATACGTGGAATTGGATAAAATTGGCTAGGGCCTTTGTACTCAAATTGAAAACACATCAAAACAAAGCAAAGCAAAGCAAAGCAAAGCAAAGACAAACATAAATAAATACAACACACGCCTTTCTATCTTTCCAAGTCCATTCCCCAACTGTGGCATAGTAGTAAGCTTAATTTACAATTGCCCTGGTAAATCCTTGCCATCTTTTTTTTTCTTTTTTTTTTTTTTTTTACCTTTTCGAAGTTAGTTGATATTAATTTTATAAACCACAAATTCTTTTATGGATTCTAATATCCAGAATTTTCCACATTAGATTGGATGATGTATTATAATTTAATTAGTAGCAATCTTCTTTTTTTTTTTTTTTATAGGAATTTTTTTTTTATTGATTATTTATCGCATTACATAGTTCATGATATATCATCTTTCATACATTAGACTCAAATTGTGCTTTGAACTCCCATTTTCACCCCAAATACAGATTGCAGAATCACATCTGTTACATATTCGCATTTTTACATAATGCCATATTAGTGACTGTTGTATTCTGCTACCTTTCCTATCCCCTACTATCCCCCCTCCCCTCCCCTCCCCTCCCATCTTCCCTCTCTACCTCCCCTGCTGTTGTTCAATTCTCTCCCCTTTTTTTTTTTCCCTCCCCCTTGCCCCTCATAACCTCTTATAATTTTATGTATCCTTAACAAATGGGCCAAGGACCTCAACAGACACTTCTCAGAGGAGGACATACAATCAATCAACAAGTACATGAAAAAATGCTCACCATCTCTAGCAATCAGAGAAATGCAAATCAAAACCACCCTAAGATACCATCTCACTCCAGTAAGATTGGCAGCCATTATGAAGTCAAACAACAACAAGTGTTGGCGGGGATGTGGGGAAAAGGGTACACTTGTACACTGCTGGTGGGACTGCAAAATGGTGAGGCCAATTTGGAAAGCAGTATGGAGATTCCTGGGAAAGCTGGGAATGGAACCACCATTTGACCCAGCTATCGCACTTCTCGGACTATTCCCTGAGGACCTTAAAAGAGCGCACTATAGGGATACGGCCACATCAATGATTATAGCGGCACAATTCACAATAGCTAGACTGTGGAACCAACCTAGATGCCCTTCAATTGATGAATGGATAAAAAAAATGTGGCATCTATACACAATGGAGTATTATGCAGCACTAAGAAATGACAAAATCATAGAATTTGCAGGGAAATGGATGGCATTAGAGCAGATTATGCTAAGCGAAGCTAACCAAGCCCTAAAAAACAAATGCCAAATGTCTGCTTTGATATAAAGAGAAAAACTAAGAACAGAACATGAAGAAAGAGCATGAGGAAAAGACTACAGTAAACAAAGACGAATCGGGGGAGAGAAACGGAGAGAGAAGGGAAAGCATATGGAAATAGTAGCAATCTTCTTAATGGTACATAAAGCAATTGTGCATCTTATGGTCATTGGCTTGTTCAATTCAAACTCATGCGGTAATTACTTTTGGCCTCCCCTTTTGGTGACAGCAGGCTGCCCTTTCTAGTACAGGATGGAGTGAATGGCCTTTGCTCTTCCTTGCCTTCATTCCCCACCTACCCCAGTCTTAGCAGTCTCCCCAGAGTGGCAGATAAAGGAACCATAGCCCTCTCTTGCAAAGCCAGCAGCAGTGCAGCAAGAGCACTACCCAGGAGCTGAGCCCCTCTTAGCCCAAGGCTTTGTAGGCCCTAGGAGAGCTGGGGAAAGCAAGAACCCAGTGACCTCGTAAAACACAAGCCCCTCTCTTCACAGAGGGCCGCCCTGTGTGCTGAGGGCTCTGGTTGCAAGCAGCAGGCACCAACCCCAGTGGGATTTACTGGAAGGAAATCTGGTGCTGACACCACCTCTCTTGGAATTTATTGGAAGGAAATCTAGTACTTACAGAATCAACAGGAGGCAGAAGGAGTGGCTTGAAAAAGGGCAGGGACCAAGGGAACTCAGATACAGGACCTCGGGAAGAATCTGGCCAGGATGTTGGGCATCACTCTTTCTGCCCCATGTTGCCCCAGATGAATCCTAACCATCCCCTCTCTTTTGTCTCCCAAGGTCCAAAGACAAAACATGAGTTGGGAGCATCCAGGCTGATTGCCCAGATACTGTCTGGGTCCTGGTCACCAGGAGATAGCAAGAAAATGTCTCCCCTTGGAATCAACGGGAGGGAAATAAGATCCAGCATGTCCCCAGGACTGAAAGGGATTTTGACATTGTATTGCCAAACAATGGCAAATGTTCCACTATATTCACTTTAAACATCTCAAATTCATAAGGCCATCAGAGCAAGTCAACAGGACTGTGTCATATTAAAATTGGCTACATTAGATTTATCTGAACCATGGGCTAGTAGAGGAAACTACTCTCCTTTCTGGAGCTCAGGCAAAGGGTCAGAACTTATGCTAAGTGAGTTATGTGTGATTGCTGCATAATGTGCAATTATTCTTTCTTAGACCTTCAGAAAGTGTTAGGAAGGACGACAGTGGTTTCCAAAGATTTTTCTAAATAGGGGAAATGAATGTAGCAACTGGAGATGGCAGAATATGGGTGCTAAATAAAATAATGTGTCTAAAAGATGCCATTGTTTGAAATTAGCTCCTTGGACTGACAGGTAATTAACTTCTGCCACTAGTTTAATTTCTTGTGTGAACCTGGATACAGGAAACCATACATGGGTGGTAAGTTTTTTTCCCCGCTCCAATCTCAGAGGAAATGTAACCGGGTATGAACTAGTGGCACAACTCATATATCAGTAGTCTGTAGAGGGTCTACATAAATCCTTTTCTTTAAAGTTATTTAACTGTTTTGAAAATGGTTTCAACAGAAGTAATTCCAATTGCACCAGAAAGGAAACCAGAGTCTTAAAGAAAAATATACTCTCTTTGCTGAGCAAGGCAAACATATCAGTATGCAGAGAAACAAACCAGTCTCTTGTGTTTTATTTCCTTAACAAATCCACTGAAACACTTATTTTACATCCTTAAGGGGCTGATAGACAAAGAATCCTGTAGCCACTAAAAATTAATATGCACACTGGCTTCTAACCACTTTAAAAAGATAGGTACTTTTTAAAAAGTTTCCCTGTTATTTACAGTATATTATATGATTTTTCACATAAACACAGTAAATAGTTTTGTGCTTAAAAAAATAGATGGAAAACACACTCTCTGGAGACGGATTTTTCTGTTTAAGAAATCAGATAACCCACTATTTTCTTGAGTGTGTGTCTCTTTGCATAAACTAACACATTGTGTCACAAACCTCCCCCTTTTCATAGCCAAGTCCTTCATAGGATAATATTTTCCCAATAAGTTCTTAGCGCCTTTCTGTCATAATAAGTTTGGGTTTTTTTTTAATCTCTTAAGAATTAATGCTTAAAATAAATAAAAACCTTTATATCTGGGAAGATGAGAACTTGATAGTATTTAAAGATGACTAATCCAAAGCCATTTAATAAAATTATCTTCAGTTTTGAGAACTGGAAGATGCAAATGCATAAACTAGATGGCCCTCCTAAAAGCACAGCGATAGAACTGAGAATAACTGAATTTGACCTTGATCCTTGGGTCCCTGGACTGAGAAGAAAGAATCTGATTGTTGCTGTCCTACTTCCCCCAACTCACCTTACCCACAACTCACTCTCTCTCAAGTGTCACCTCAGGGAGACCTTTGCAGGTGACTGTTTTACATTGAGGCTTCCTCCCTTGAGCAGATGCTTATAATCCCCCTTTCCCACTTTCTATTTCCCTAATAGAACTTGCCTGACACAGTACACACTTTGCTTTATTTTCTTGCTTGCAGTTTCTCTCTTAACTTGAACAGAAACTCTCTGAGCACAGAAGCTTTTTGTCTATTTGGTTCCAGCGGCACATGCCCAGCTACTGGCATGTAACAAGTGCTCAATCAATATTTGTTGACATACAAGCTAAGGTAACTTTTACTTGAAGATTTTCAAGGAGAGAAATGAATTATAGTAGATAGGGTAGAGAGAGAAGATGTGAGGGAAGGGGAGGGGGGATAGTAGGGGATAGGAAAGGTAGCAGAATACAACAATTACTAATAGGGCATTATGTAAAATTGTGGATGTGTAACCGATGTGATTCTGCAATCTGCATTTGGGGTAAAATTGGGAGTTCATAACCCACTTCAATCTAATGTATGAAATATGATATGTCAAGAGCTTTGTAATGTTGTAAAAAAAAAGATTTTTGCTTATACATGCCCAACCAACGTAGTGGTTTAAAAAGCATTTTCACATCAACTATTGTATTTGGTAATTTTTACAACAACATTGTGTTTTAAGAAAGGACTTTTATCCCAATTCAGTAGATAAGGAAACAGAAACTCCAAGAGTTTATATATATTGGGTCAACCCAAAGAGCTAGCAAGTGACAGACTCCAACCTGGCACCCAGATCAGTTACTTCCCTTGAAGTGCTACTTTCACCCAAGTGGAGAATCCTTCTGGTCAGGGAAATTAATGCTTCATATTCAGCATTATTAGTTGTGTCTCAGATCAGTGGATTCCAAAGTGAAAGTGCAAACAAAAATTATATGTACCGTATATATTCCTGATTAACAAAATAATCCATTATGGATAGTTCTCAAGGATGTGAAACCTCATTTTCCAATTGAAATCCACATTTGCTCATCTCCTAAGATGGAAGAGTGACCATGATGAGGCCAAGCATGTCCACCTCAAAGAGCCTCCAGAATTCCCCCCTTACACCACAACCTGCTTGTCTTGGTCTAAAGGTGCCAAGTTCTGATACATAAATTAGATTATTTGCATGACACACTCACTGCCTTAAATATCACTATATATCTCCTGCGTCCTTCCTACTAGATTGGACCATTGCAGAAGGCAATGCACTTTATTAGCTTTAGCAGTTTCCTAGGTCTACTGTAACAGGGAACCACAAACTGGTGTTTTCAGCAACAGAAATGTAATGTCCCACATTTCTGGAGGCTATAGGTCCATGTCCATGGGTTTGGTTCCTTCTGAGACTGAGGAAGAACCTGTTCTGGACTGTCCCTTAGCCTTTGTTGGCGTTACTCCTTGACTTGTAGAAGCATTGCTTTGTTTTTTTTTTTTTTTTTTTTTTTTTTGCCTTTGTCCTCACAGTGTTCTCCCTGGTGTGCATTTGCATCCAAATTTTCCTTGTTTATAGACACCAGTCATATTGGACTAGGTGCCCATTCTGCTCCAGTCTGACCTCATTTTAAATAACGTCACATTCTAAGGCACTATGGGTTAAGACTTTGACATATGAATTTTGGGGGATACAGTTCAACCCATAACACTGGACTTATGAGCTTTTGGACTTGTAGTACTACCCTGCACTTCGTAAGTGTCCAGGCACCGATGCTGAATCCATTCAATGTAAAGAGATGTCTCCAGAAGGCTCAGCAATGGGTCCACTTTCCAGCAGATGAGTGGCCTTTTGAAAACTGTTTCAGAAGAAGAAACTTTCTTCCAGCTAGTTCCTCACTGTGCTTTGTGTTAGATCCCTGGATCAGGATGATGCAGCATGTCAAAGTGGATATTTTCTGTGGGACTTTCCAAGCAGGATAATATGGGTAGATAGCATTGATTATATATGAGTAAAGATAAATATGTGCCAATGCTTTAAAGGTTTATTTGTTGAAAATTCTGAATAACTCAGTGTCCTTTTCAAAATTTTAAGTGCAACTTTAAATATCATAAATGCAACTTCAGAGTTATATTAATTATTAATAAATAACAATTCTCCTTAAAGACGTTCTATATTCTTTCTGGTGTGTATATAGTGTGATAATAAAGTAATGAGGTTGGCTGCACAAGCTATATGCCTGCATATGGGGTACTGTATTTCAATGAAAATTTACATTTAAAATTTCAATATCTTAATTCCAATCCTGTGTACTTTATACCTCCACATTTTAAAAACTGGTATATTTCTTCCACAGTTCTTGTCAGAGCTTTTGAGATTGCTTTTCAGGCTGTACATATTTACATGGGTACCTGGGTATGCATTATAATATTTTCTTCAGGTGGTTTGTATTAAATTTTGAATTGATACATGTCAGCATTCATGATGATAGGAATGGGAATGAACTTGAGATCTTATAAGGAAGTCTGTGGATATTTTTTAAATAAATGAATATGTGGTTTGGGGGGAAATAAATGAGGTCATTTCTTTTAGACTGCATTTGGATCAACAAAATCACCCACCTACAGTAAATATAATATTACATTCGGAAACTATGAAACAAGTTTTTAATTTTCATATCATATTTTCTATGAGTTGAATTTTCTAATGAGTTGGATTTTCTTATGACACCACAACTGTCGTCCTAAATCTCCCATGTTGATTTCAAGCTCTACATAATAAAGGGGGCCTCTTAGAAAGAGGCAGGTGGAGAGAAGAGGGAGAATGAACATACTTTGCATAGGCAGGAAGGGCACTATAACATCTGGTCCTGGTAGTTGCCTTTGTTAGTGCTCATTAAATTCACATTAATGCATGAACTCTTCTGAATGTGTAAATGCCATTTGGGGTTACTTACTTTCGCCCACCAATAGCATTCCCTTTGGGGCTCTCTGCCTGGTTGTTTACTTGCCTATGGCATTTGACCTGGGGTCAGACCTGTATTTAACCCTTTCCTGTAGGTCAAAAACAAATTAATTTGGTGAGAATTCAATTGGAAATGAGTCATCTGCACAGCAGGTGTCCCCCTTGGAGAAAATGCTCCAGGTGGAAACATTTTCAGATCTGTTCCTGGGCCATCTCTGAAGAAGCTTCAGAGGTCAGGGAGGTAATTCCAAGACGTCCCACATGGTGAGGGCCTGGAGAGGAAGGGAGCAGGTGCCCACCTGGGGCGGTTTTCTTAGCAGCTTGGGGAGACTTTCAAAGAAGCGTCTTTGGGAGATAATTTATTCATGTATTCATGAACATTCATCTTGGGCATTGATTGTGGACTGACTGACTTAGAAGTTGCCCTAAATGATTGGAACTTTACCCTTTAGCCCTACCTCCCACCATCAACCAATGACTTTGAAGAAATTATTCCATTCTTCTCTTTCTTTTTTCTAGAGGATGAGGAAGATGAGGAAATGGTGGAACCCAAAGTTGGCCATGATTCAGAGCTGGAAAATCAAGACAAAAAACAGGAAGTGAAGGAAGGTATGATGTGGGAGATTGAGTAATTATTTTATTGTTTTGTTTTCTCTTAACATAAGGGGTGATAAAGGTAAATAAAAATTAAATTTCTATCCCCACATGAAAGAATTTCTTCAATTAGTCAATATATTACATTTATCAACACAAACTGTAATCGCCAAAGCAAGTCTTAATTATTTGATTGGTAGAAGCAAATAAAATGGAAATCACTTGCAATTCCAGTAAAATTATTACTATCAATAAAATAAGATACAGTATCAATTTTCATGTTACAAAGTTCACTCTACCATATATTCTCAATGATAACAGTAAAGAAAAGGAGCAGATATAATTATCTTATCAATAAAATTCTGACTTTTTTTCATGTATTCTACGTGGAAACATTAATAGGGGCCATTACTATTAACTGTATTATTAAAAGGTTTTTTTTCCACAACTCTGCCTAGATGAGGGAAAGAACCTCTTACATACTCACTCCCCAGTAAGAATAGTAATTTAACATTTATTAAGGATTTATGATATACTTGGCTCTCTTCTAAGCAGTCTACAAATACTATCTGAAAGGAAAGTGAGGAACCAGAGATGGGAGAGCAAGAAAGGAAAGAGGAGACCAGAGAGAGATACACAGGAGAGTTTATTTGTCAGAGCTGACAAATAAAGGCCATCTCTCCATAGATGGAGAGAGGCAACACAGGTTTGGGCTTTCCTGACTTTTATGGGGCAGGCTCAGGGATTAGAGCTAGGCGGTCCTAATGCAGGTGGTTAAGGGTGGGGTTGGTATGTGGGAGTGGTGAGCCTTTCTCAGAAATACCCTCGAGCAGGAAAGTGAAACTTTTTCTTAATATGGGCTATCACTTAAGATGGCCATCCAGATGCTAACCAAGGATCTTACACTATCTACTCCGCCAAACAACCTTTGAAGCATGTCCTGTTATTATTCTTATTTTATAGAGAACTAAGAAGCCAGTGGCTTAAAAACTTACCCAAGGATACACAATTTATAAGTGCTTGAGCCAAGATTGAGATCCATTTTACCACAATGCCATTCTCATAGCATTTCCTTACAAATCCAATTTTTTATTATTTTCAAACTCTCAGTCCATGGAGACTGAAGAGAATTTTGAATTGTCATTTTTGCTGACTGATGGACAGTGATACCTGAGAATTGAATGTAGGTCAAAAGATTATTCCATATTCACAACCGAGTTTCTCAAATACCGAACAATATAATTCTAAAACCTCATTTGATTTGTAAATTTTAAAGGTGGCCCTGATTTTGACAGAGCCTGTGGAGCATGGAGCATAGTCAGCACTGGGAACTTCTGTAGGAATACATGCATAATGATCCATGCACTTCCTTCAATCCCTTGGGCTAGCAAGAGAAAATTTGTGTTGCCTGCCTGCGTACCTATTGCAGATCACATCCCCTTACATTCAGATTTTTGCTTAAATATCATATGGAGTTTAATGAGACAAATTTTAATTGTTATAAATCACGCCATATTCAAAATCATTTGAAGTTGTATGTGTATGTGTTTAATTTTTTATATGCGTTTTATGCAGTTTCAGTTATCTAAAAAGCCAATGCAGGATAGTGATGGGGTGTGGGGTGGAGTCTGGAACCTATATCCCCAGGATCAAGTGTTGGCTCTGCCACTTATTAGCTATATGGTCACCACTAACTTATTTAGCTTAACTTCTCTTGGCCTCAGTTTCTCCATCTGGCAAACAGAAATAATATCTACCTCTTAAGATATTTTATGAGGTTTAAAGGGGCTAGTATGAAACAATTTCGCACAAAATAAATGCTATAAAGAAGTTTGCCAAATTATCATTAGCAATCTTACCCAGTAGTTCCTGCGTCTGAAACTGGGCTGTACCCCTGATGGGATTTCCTCTTGAGTCCAGTTCTTTGTGCACAACTTTGTCATAGTCCATAGCTTTGCAATGGGAGCCTGGTTACCTGGGCCCTTGTGAAATAAATACAAAGTCCTTTCTACCTTTTGTAGAACTATTATTAAGTCTCCAATTCCTGTGCTTAGTCCCAGGTATCAAGGAGGTATACTCAAGTTATGGGGTGTGACTGAGGGCCTGAAGAAGATTGAGCAGTTTTAACAATAGCATCTACAGAGAACACCACAGTTACTTTTTCTGAGACATTCTAAGTGGATTTGATGGAAGAGATTTCACATTTAAACTTCTACTAAAAACATCTTTTTTAAAAGGCTGAGGAATAGAATATTATTATCACAGGTATAGCAAAGAACAAAATAAGTCAGGATCTATTAAAATTTATTCTTTTTCCTTTTGCAAAATACGCTTAAAACATACTGGATGATAAGGAGCCAGAGCAGTTTTTGTGGGTCTTGGCATGGATTCCCCACCCCCTCACCCCCACCCCTACTCCAAACCCAATCTCCAAATCATCTTCCCTGGTAAGGCAAAGCAACCTCCTTCTTAAGTTCCAAGCAAAAACACCCTTCAGTTTTAAC
This sequence comes from Spermophilus citellus, assembly GCF_964194105.1. Lineage (NCBI taxonomy): Eukaryota > Metazoa > Chordata > Mammalia > Rodentia > Sciuridae > Spermophilus > Spermophilus citellus. The sequence goes on along the minus strand of NC_138184.1, from coordinate 198,707,896 downwards.
TGTTACTCATGCTTCATGGAATTGATTAAAGTCATGTTAAAAGTCAAAAAGAAGTTTGTAAGGACATTTCCTGTTACTGCTGTGCTGTGTGCCTTATTCTCCATTAATGGCTTTTCTGCAAATTAGCACATAATGGGTTAAAAGCATGTTTATGTTGGCATCAAACTATCTGGCTTTTTTTTTTTAAGCAGAACAGTATTTTGCAAACTTTTAAAAGAATCTCTAGCAGATATAATCATGGCGCCATTTGCACGACTGCATGGTAGTCAGAGCTGTGTCAGCACTTCCAATATGAACCCTGCGTTTCAGGATTTATTATTCAGCCATAAAAATTTGCTCTGGGCTGAAACTTGACATACACAGTTTCAAACCAGGGAACACAATTTTGAGAGATCCATTTGGCTTTTTATTTTGGAAGGAAGATTTTAAAAAGTGGTGAGAGGGATGTGGCAAAACTAAGTGCTCACTAGCTTTTGATATTTTTGCCCATGTAATATCAAAATGCTTTAAACAGTGAAGAAATGTAGTTTGATTTACTACTGTTATCACATAGAGTAGGAAAAAAAACTGTAGGTACATTTTAGCTTTTCATCAACATTTAGGAAATTTTGACATGTTAGTGTCGGGGTCTTCATGGTTGTTTAGAGTTTAGGAACAGCAGAATCCAAAGCCTGACTCTTATAAATACAAATTAACTCATAAATTGCATATCAACTTCAGAGAAGGATGCCCTTCCTCATTAGTTTGATTTCCTTGCTGATGTTTATGAACTGGTTTTATTGTAAACTTCCCATTAGAGCCACTGTTTCTATTTAATCTGATGATTTTCCTGGGTTTATTTATTTATTTTTTATCTTTTAGATATTCTGAAAAAATGTTTTTAAATGTAACCTTTTATATTGAAATGTAATGCTATGTCATTGAAACAAAGTTAGACATTTCTGAAGTAGATACTTCAAAAATAACTTTTTAAAATTGACTTTAAAAAATGAGTGCATTATGGTTATACATAAATGTGGAATTTGTTTGTGATATGCTCATACAAAACACAGCCTGGTTAATTTCACTCTGCTGTTCCTCCCCTTTCACATCCTTCTTACTCCATTGTTCTCCCTTCTATTGTCATGAGATCCCCCCCCACTTAACCTAAAAATGAGATATTAAAGTATTCAATATAAGCTGTGAATTTCATTATTAACTTTATATTTTTATAGAGAAAAAAATTCCAAGAATCCTAGAAAAGACATGGAATATAGTAGGTAGGAATAATTAAAGAAAATGTGTGACAAAGCACACATTTGAAAATTATTTAGTCATTTGGATTATATTTAAGTCATATCTATATATTCTATTTTTCATAAAGAATTTTTATAGGCACTTTATTTTTTTATTTTTTTTTATTTATTTTTTTTTAATTTTTTATTGATTATTTAAAGCATTACATAGCTCATGATATATCATCTTTCATACATTAGACTCAAATTGTGTTTTGAACTCCCATTTTCACCCCAAATATAGATTGCAGAATCACATCTGTTACATATTCACATTTTTACATAATGCCATATTAGTGTCTGTTGTATTCTGCTACCTTTCCTAACCCCTACTATCCCCCCTCCCCTCCCCTCCCCTCCCATCTTCCCTCTCTATCTCCCCTGCTGTTGTTCAATTCTCTCCCTTTTTTTTCCCTCCCCCTTGCCCCTCATAGCCTCTTATAATTTTATGTATCCTTGAAGGTCTCCTACCATTTCCATATGCTTTCCCTTCTCTCTCCGTTTCTCTCCCCCCATTCGTCTTTGTTTACTGTAGTCTTTTCCACATGCTCTTCCTTCCTGTTCTGTTCTTAGTTGTTCTCTTTATATCAAAGCAGACATTTGGCATTTGTTTTTTAGGGCTTGGCTAGCTTCACTTAGCATAATCTGCTCTAATGCCATCCATTTCCCTGCAAATTCTATGATTTTGTCATTTCTTAGTGCTGCATAATATTCCATTGTGTATAGATGCCACATTTTCTTTATCCATTCATCTATTGAAGGGCATCTAGGTTGGTTCCACAGTCTAGCTATTGTGAATTGTGCCGCTATAATCATTGATGCAGCCGTATCCCTATAGTGCGCTCTTTTAAGGTCCTCAGGGAATAGTCCGAGAAGTGCAATAGCTGGGTCAAATGGTGGTTCCATTCCCAGCTTTCCCAGGAATCTCCATACTGCTTTCCAAATTGGCCTCACCATTTTGCAGCCCCACCAGCAGTGTACAAGTGTACCTTTTTCCCCACATCCCCGCCAACACTTGTTGTTGTTTGACTTCATAATGGCTGCCAATCTTACTGGAGTGAGATGGTATCTTAGGGTGGTTTTGATTTGCATTTCTCTGATTGCTAGAGATGGTGAGCATTTTTTCATGAACTTGTTGATTGATTGTATGTCCTCCTCTGAGAAGTGTCTGTTGAGGTCCTTGGCCCATTTGTTAATTGGGTTATTTGTTATCTTATTATTTAATTTTTTGAGTTCTTTGTACATTCTGGATATTAGGGCTCTATCAGAGGTGTGGGGGGTAAAGATTTGTTCCCAGGATGTAGGCTCTCTATTTACCTCTTTTATTGTTTCTCTTGCTGAGAAAAAACTTTTTAGTTTAAGTAAGTCCCATTTGTTTATTCTGGTTGTTAACTCTTGGGCTATGGGTGTCCTATTAAGGAATTTGGAGCCCGACCCCACAATTTGTAGATCGTAGCCAACTTTTTCTTCTATCAGACGCAGTGTCTCTGATTTGATATCTAGCTCCCTGATCCATTTTGAGTTAATTTTTGTGGATGGCAAGAGAAAGGGATTCAATTTCATTTTGTTGCATATGGATTTCCAATTTTCCCAGCACCATTTGTTGAAGATGCTATCCTTCCTCCATTGCATGCTTTTAGCCCCTTTATCAAATATAAGATAGTTGTAACTTTGTGGATTAGTCTCTGTGTCTTCTATTCTGTACCATTGGTCCACCCGCCTGTTTTGGTACCAGTACCATGCTGTTTTTGTTACTATTGCTTTGTAGTACAGTTTGACCTCTGGTATCGCTATACCTCCAGATTCACACTTCCTGCTTAGAATTGCTTTTGCTATTCTGGGTCTTTTGTTTTTCCATATGAATTTCATGATTGCTTTGTCTATTTCTACAAGAAATGCCGTTGGTATTTTGATTGGCATCGCATTAAACCTATAGAGAACTTTGGGTAATATCGCCATTTTGATGATGTTAGTTCTGCCTATCCATGAACAGGGTACATTTTTCCATCTTCTGAGATCTTCTTCTATCTCTCTCTTTAGGGTTCTGTAGTTTTCATTGTATAAATCTTTCACCTCTTTTGTTAGGTTGATACCCAAGTATCTTATTTTCTTTGAGGATATTGTGAATGGAGTGGTTTTCCTTATTTCCATTTCAGAAGTTTTGTTGCTGATATATAGGAATGCCTTTGATTTATGCGTGTTGATTTTATAACCTGCCACTTTGCTGAATTCATTTATTAACTCTAGCAGCTTCTTTGTAGACTCTTTTGGGTCTGTTAAGTATATTATCATGTCATCCGCAAATAGCGATAGTTTAATTTCTTCTTTTCCTATTTTTATGCCTTTAATTTCTTTTGTCTGTCTAATTGCTCTGGCTAGTACTTCGAGAACTAAATTGAATAGAAGTGGTGATAGAGGGCATCCCTGTCTTGTTCCAGATTTTAGAGGGAATGCCTTCAATTTTTCTCCATTCAGAATGATGCTAGCCTGAGGCTTAGCATAGATAGCTTTTACAATGTTGAGGTAAGTTCCTGTTATCCCTAGTTTTTCTAGTGTTTTGAACATAAAGGGATGCTGTACTTTGTCAAATGCTTTTTCTGCATCCATCGAGATGATCATGTGGTTCTTGTCTTTAAGTCTATTGATGTGGTGGATAGCATTTATTGATTTCCGTATATTGAACCATCCTTGCATCCCAGGAATGAATCCTACTTGATCATGGTGCACAAGTTTTCTGATATGTTTTTGTATTCGATTCGCCAGAATTTTATTGAGAATTTTTGCATCCAAGTTCATTAGAGATATTGGTCTGTAGTTTTCTTTCTTTGAAGTATCTTTGTCTGGTTTTGGGATCAAAGTGATGTTGGCCTCATAGAATGAATTTGGAAGAGATCCTTCTTTTTCTATTTCTTGAAATAGCTTGAAAAGTATTGGTATTAATTCTTCTTTGAAGGTTTTGTAGAACTCCGCTGTGTACCCATCTGGTCCAGGGCTTTTCTTAGTTGGTAGTCTTTTGATGGCTTCTTCTATTTCTTCTTTTGTTATTGGTCTGTTTAAATTGTGTGTGTCTTCCTGTCTCAATCTGGGCAATTCATATGCCTTAAGAAATTTATCGATATCTTCGTTATCTTCTATTTTATTAGAATATAGGGTTTCAAAATACTTTCTAATTATCTTCTGTATTTCTGTAGTGTCTGTTGTGATATTGCCTTTTTCATCCCGTATGTTAGTAATTTGAGCTCTCTCTCTTCTTCTTTTCGTTAGCGTGGCTAAGGGCTTGTCTATCTTATTTATTTTTTCAAAGAACCAACTTTTAGTTTTATCTATTTTTTCAATGGTTTCTTTTGTTTCAATTTCATTGATTTCTGCTCTAATTTTAATTATTTCTTGTCTTCTACTACATTTGCTGTTGTTTTGCTCTTCCTTTTCTAGATTTTTGAGGTGTTGTGTGAGTTCATTTATTTGTTGGTTTTTTCTTTTTTTGAGGTAAGAACTCCAAGAAATGAATTTCCCTCTTAAAACTGCTTTCATTGTGTCCCATAAATTCCGGTATGTTGTGTCTGTGTTATCATTTGACTCTAAGAATTTTTTCATCTCCTCCTTTATGTCTTCTATAACCCATTGATCATTCAATAACATATTGTTCATTTTCCATGTGATGTAGGATTTTTCCTTCCTTCTCTTATCATTGATTTCCAATTTCATTCCATTATGGTCAGATATGGTGCATGGTATTATCTCCACGCCTTTATATTTACTAAGAGTTGTCTTATGGCATAATATATGGTCTATCTTTGAGTAGGATCCATGTGCTGCTGAGAAGAACGTGTATCCACTTGATGATGGTTGATATATTCTATATATGTCGGTTAAGTCTAGATTATTGATTGTGCTGTTGAGTTTTATAGTTTCTTTATTCAGTTTTTGTCTAGAGGATCTGTCTAATGGCGAGAGCGGTGTGTTGAAGTCACCCATAATTATTGTGTTGTGGTCTATTTGACTCTTGAACTTGAGGAGAGTTTGTTTTATGAACGTTGCAGCTCCATTGTTGGGTGCATACAAATTGATGATTGTTATGTCTTGTTGGTGGATGGTTCCTTTTAACAGTATATAGTGACCTTCTTTGTCCTTCTTGATTAACTTAGGTTTGAAGTTGATTTTATTCGATATGAGTATGGCCACTCCTGCTTGCTTCCGAGGGCCATGTGAGTGGTATGATTTTTCCCAACCTTTTACCTTCAGCCTGTGTATGTCTTTTCCTATCATATGAGTCTCTTGAAGGCAGCATATTGTTGGATTTGTTTTTTTGATCCAGTTTACTAGCCTATGTCTCTTGATTGGTGAGTTTAGGCCATTAACATTTAAGGTTACAATTGAGATATGATTTGTATTTCCAGTCATGCTTCTTTATTTATTTATTTTAGTTTGGTTAGTTTTGCTTTTTGGTTATTTTCCTCCCCCTTTACTGAGATACTTCCTGCTGTTAGTTTTGGGCACTATTTTTCACATCCTCTTCTTGTAGTGTTTTGTTCAAAATGCTTTGCAGAGCTGGTTTTCTTGCTGCAAATTCTTTTAGCTTTTGTTTATCGTGAAAGATTTTAATTTCATTGTCAAATTTGAAGCTCAATTTTGCTGGATATAGTATTCTTGGTTGGAATCCATTATTTTTCAGCGTTTGAAATACGTTATTCCAGGATCTTCTCGCTTTCAAAGTTTGTGATGAGAAATCTGTCGTTAACCTAATTGGTTTACCCCTGAAAGTAATCTGCCTCTTTTCTCTCGTAGCTTTTAATATTCTCTCCTTGTTCTGTACGTTGGCTATCTTCATAATTATATGTCTTGGGGTTGGTCTATTATGGTTTTGAATGTTTGGGGTCCTGTAGGCTTCCAGGATTTGGCAATCCATTCCATCTTTAATCTCTGGGAAGTTTTCTAGAATTATTTCATTTAATATGCTGTCCATTCCTTTGGTTTGAATCTCTGTGCCTTCTTCTATCCCTATGACTCTCAGATTTGGTTTTTTTATGACATCCCATATCTCTTGAATAGATTGCTCGTGGGAATTAAGCATCTTTTCTGTGTTGACTATATTCTTTTCAAGTTGATAAACCTTGTCTTCATTATCTGATGTTCTGACTTCTACTTGATCAAGTCTATTTGTAATATTCTCGTTTGAGTTTTTAATTTGGTTTATAGTTTCCTGGAATTCTAGGATTATTGTTTGATTTTTTTTTAATATCTCTATCTCCTGGTAGAGCTCGTTCTTTGCCATTTGAATTTGTTTGTTTAATTCATTTTCAAAATATATTTTTATTTCTTGGACTTGCTGTCTCATGTCTTCTCTAATATTCCTTTCCATTCGAGTTAGGTATGCCTTGAGTTCTTTCCCTATACCTGTTTCTGAAGTTTCTATGTCCTCCTGTAGAATTGAGTAGTCTTGCATTGTTTGTAATCCTTTTTTCCCTTGTTTTCTCATGTTGTCCACGTTACTTTCCAGCTCTTTTTGATTGTCGTGTTTCTGCTCTCCTCTATAGATTTGTTTTGTTTCTGTATTACTCTGATGTCTCTCCTTTGTGTTGTTGAAGTATGACTGCTAACGTGGATTCCGCTGGGAAGGAATTCCGACGTTCGAGCTCCAGTGACGACACTACTCTGCTATGACGGGCCCCAGTCTCCTTGCTGGGGTGCCCTAATGGGGGGGTGTGACTGGACTGTCTCTGTGTGGTTTCAGCTCCCGGTCGTGGCAGGCGGGTAGACTCCAGCCGCCCAGTATCACAGGCCGCAGGCAGGTGATCCGTCACCAACGGGAGGGCGTTCTCCTACCGCCAAGTTACGCGGGCAGTGGGTGAACTGTCGCCGGAGGGCCTGCAGTTTACAGCTGCCCAGTCGCGAGGGCCTTGCCTCTAGGCTCCTGGTTTCTCCTGCTAGCCTTGGTTTCTCCTGCTAGACCAGATTTCCCCTCAGTGATGATTCTCGGCAGTTCAAACTGTACTCTGTGCCTGTTTTGTTGTTGCAATCTGTCGGACAGTGGCGGTGGATACTTCAGCTGTCCAAGATGGTGGCCGCTGGTTACCTTAGTGGAGTGTCCCTTGTGGGGGGTGGGGCTGTACCGCTTCCGTCCCCGCCAACAATCCCGAACTCAGCCCGGGGATCAGTGCATGCTTGGGCTTAGCTGGTGGGATACCACCGTGTCGCAGCCACTTAATTCCCTGCTGACTCGTTAACCCCTTCTCTGGGGCGCCACGCCTTCTGTAGCCTCGGGGCAGGCCGCGCGAATCAGACAGCCTGGATCTCCGGGGTCACACCGTTGGCTTTTGGGATCCCCAGCACTCTATGGTTTTGATTTTTTCTGCTTGCCCCTCCCCAGCGCTGGCTAGACAGGTTTTGTTTTGGCCGCTGATGGGAGGGGGGGGGTTGAGGGTCAGGTGCCTCTAGCTCTCCTTTAGTCTTTATGCAGGCTCACTCTGATAGTCCCTCCCCCTGAAAGTCTAGGAGAGATTTTAAGCGAAATCCCCCTATGTATGGGGGCTGAGCTGGGTGACACACACCTGTTTGTTGTTGCAATCTGTCGGCGAGTGGCGGTGGTTACTTCCGCTGTCCAAGATGGTGGCCGCTGGTTACCTTAGTGGAGTGTCCCTTGTGGGGGGTGGGGCTGTACCGCTTCCGTCCCCGCCAACAATCCCGAACTCAGCCCGGGAGTCAGTGCGGGCTTGGGATTGGCTGGTGGGATACCACCGTGTCGCAGTCACTTAATTCCCTGCTGACTATTTAACCCCTTCTCTGGGGCGCCACGCCTTCTGTAGCCTCGGGGCAGGCCGCTCGAATCAGACAGCCTGGATCTCCGGGGTCACACCGTTGGCTTTTGGGATCCCCAGCACTCTATGGTTTTGATTTTTTCTGCTTGCCCCTCCCCAGCGCTGGCTAGACAGGTTTTGTTTTGGCCGCTGATGGGAGGGGGGGGGTTGAGGGTCAGGTGCCTCTAGCTCTCCTTTACTCTTTATGCAGGCTCACTCTGATAGTCCCTCCCCCTGAAAGTCTAGGAGAGCTTTTAAGCGAAATCCCCCTATGTATGGGGGCTGAGCTGGGTGACACACACCTGTTTGTTGTTGCAATCTGTCGGCGAGTGGCGGTGGTTACTTCCGCTGTCCAAGATGGTGGCCGCTGGTTACCTTAGTGGAGTGTCCCTTGTGGGGGGTGGGGCTGTACCGCTTCCGTCCCCGCCAACAATCCCGAACTCAGCCCGGGGATCAGTGCGTGCTTGGGCTTAGCTGGTGGGATACCACCGTGTCGCAGCCACTTAATTCCCTGCTGACTATTTAACCCCTTCTCTGGGGCGCCACGCCTTCTGTAGCCTCGGGGCAGGCCGCGCGAATCAGACAGCCTGGATCTCCGGGGTCACACCGTTGGCTTTTGGGATCCCCAGCACTCTATGGTTTTGATTTTTTCTGCTTGCCCCTCCCCAGCGCTGGCTAGACAGGTTTTGTTTTGGCCGCTGATGGGAGGGGGGGGGTTGAGGGTCAGGTGCCTCTAGCTCTCCTTTAGTCTTTATGCAGGCTCACTCTGATAGTCCCTCCCCCTGAAAGTCTAGGAGAGATTTTAAGCGAAATCCCCCTATGTATGGGGGCTGAGCTGGGTGACACACACCTGTTTGTTGTTGCAATCTGTCGGCGAGTGGCGGTGGTTACTTCCGCTGTCCAAGATGGTGGCCGCTGGTTACCTTAGTGGAGTGTCCCTTGTGGGGGGTGGGGCTGTACCGCTTCCATCCCTGCCAACAATCCCGAACTCAGCCCGGGGATCAGTGCGGGCTTGGGCTTAGCTGGTGGGATACCACCGTGTCGCAGCCACTTAATTCCCTGCTGACTATTTAACCCCTTCTCTGGGGCGCCACGCCTTCTGTAGCCTCGGGGCAGGCCGCGCGAATCAGACAGCCTGGATCTCCGGGGTCACACCGTTGGCTTTTGGGATCCCCAGCACTCTATGGTTTTGATTTTTTCTGCTTGCCCCTCCCCAGCGCTGGCTAGACAGGTTTTGTTTTGGCCGCTGATGGGAGGGGGGGGGGTTGAGGGTCAGGTGCCTCTAGCTCTCCTTTAGTCTTTATGCAGGCTCACTCTGATAGTCCCTCCCCCTGAAAGTCTAGGAGAGATTTTAAGCGAAATCCCCCTATGTATGGGGGCTGAGCTGGGTGACACACACCTGTTGTTGCAATCTGTCGGCGAGTGGCGGTGGTTACTTCCGCTGTCCAAGATGGTGTCCGCTGGTTACCTTAGTGGAGTGTCCCTTGTGGGGGGTGGGGCTGTACCGCTTCCGTCCCCGCCAACAATCCCGAACTCAGCCCGGGGATCAGTGCGTGCTTGGGCTTAGCTGGTGGGATACCACCGTGTCGCAGCCACTTAATTCCCTGCTGACTATTTAACCCCTTCTCTGGGGCGCCACGCCTTCTGTAGCCTCGGGGCAGGCCGCGCGAATCAGACAGCCTGGATCTCCGGGGTCACACCGTTGGCTTTTGGGATCCCCAGCACTCTATGGTTTTGATTTTTTCTGCTTGCCCCTCCCCAGCGCTGGCTAGACAGGTTTTGTTTTGGCCGCTGATGGGAGGGGGGGGGTTGAGGGTCAGGTGCCTCTAGCTCTCCTTTACTCTTTATGCAGGCTCACTCTGATAGTCCCTCCCCCTGAAAGTCTAGGAGAGATTTTAAGCGAAATCCCCCTATGTATGGGGGCTGAGCTGGGTGACACACACCTGTTTGTTGTTGCAATCTGTCGGCGAGTGGCGGTGGTTACTTCAGCTGTCCAAGATGGTGGCCGCTGGTTACCTTAGTGGAGTGTCCCTTCCACTTTATTTTTTTAAAGAGAGAAAGAGAGAGAGAGAATTTTAAATGAACCCGGGCCGCACGCATGCCAGGCGAGCACGCTACCTCTTGAGCCACATCCCCAGCCCTTTATAGGCACTTTAAATGCATGAAGTATTGTTAACTATCAGATCTTGAAAGAAATATTCCATGTTTGGGTTGTAAAATCAAACAAACAAACCAACCCTGTTATAATAGCACTTTCTGCTTAAATTATAAGAAAAATAAAATATATGTCCATGTTTTGTTCTGGTATGCCTTTTGCTATTAAATTAATTTCTACCTTTTCATAAGGTGAGCTTGTTGAAAATAATTAATTAGGTTTCAGGGATAGGGAAAAGCTGAAGAAACAGATATTTCAGGGTGAATTTGGGGTCCATCCTAGACTAAAATAATTTATTCTTTTTGTCTATGCCTGTATTTTGCACTTTGCGGATTTTTTTTTTTTTAATGCCTAGAGAGGTTTGCTTTTTGAATGCACCTTTTAGTTGTGATTCCTGGATACTTCATTATGTTTTCATTATATTGTAATAATACTTATGAATTTAAAGATTTGGAAGTAATGGGAGGTTTTTCATCAAAAATGACTATGGCCCTATTGAATTCATAAGTTGAACATTGTTTATGACTTTTAAAGAGTACTCATCTGCACATGCATATTATTATTTTGTACAAAATAAATTCCAGTTGATCTCTTTCAGACATCAAAGCTTAATATAAAGTATATCCTTTGTTTTGCTTCAGTAGGAATTTAATTTCAGGTCAAATATTGTATTGTCAAGCACACTATCTGGAGAGGCTACTGCTTCAGCTACCTGAGCTTGGCCTCTTCGAGTACACTTTGATCAGCCATTTATGTTTCTCTTAGAGGAGAGGTTGTATGTCTTGAAAGCTGAGATCAAAGTGACAATAAGCTACAGGAAAGAAAAATTACAGAAAATTACACAGATGCTATTTTTTTATTCAAGGTAATGGACCCATAAGGAAAGATCCAGGTGAAATAGAAGTGGCTCAAAAAGATAAACAGAGACTGGAAAGATTTTTTTGTATCACAAAAAAAGGAATGGAAGGGGAAAGTTCCTATATCTTTGCTTATATCAAGTGTATCTCAAGTCATCCATTAAGAGTGGCCAATACTGAATACTTTCTAAATAGGACCCTCTTCTTGGCCCATCCTATCCTTGTTTAGTGACACTTCTTTATTTGTTTAATAGAATGAGCCAACAAATTGAACAAAGCATTTTGTAGGGTATTTCCCCCCTTTTGCTGTGTTACATTTAGTAGTTTAATGGTATTGTGGAGATAATTTAAACGCCTCAAAGGGGTTTAAGGAAATAGACTAGTAAGTTACTGCCTGATTACTAGTTATTGAAAGCATAACTGTTTCCCAGAATATTTATCTTTAACCCTTAAACCAGCCAGAATTAAAGTTTAGGTATCATTCTATCCCCATTGTACAGATAAAACAGCTGCCCAGAGAGCTTCAATTTATGGATTAAAGAATGAAAGCTAGCAAATGGCAGAGTAGATGTTTGGTTCTAGCTTGGTTTTGTAGAATTCTTCATGTTATTAATAGCCTCCACAGATTCCCCCAACTCCTAGCCAAAGTCTAAATCTGCATGTTGCCAATGTCACCATTCTCAAGCTGATCTCTGGGCAGCACTACACAGCAAAAGTTAATGGGGATTTTGGACAGTCCCAATACACACAGGAAATTATTTCTGTCTAGGACTGCTAAAAACTATGGAGTAGATTTTCTTTGGAGGTCTCTGATGTAGCTGAGGAATCATGTTTTGCCATGATACTATCTGGACAGCATTTCTTAAACTGTGAACCAAACTACATCAGGATCATTCTAGTTTCTTGAAAAACCAGATTCTCAGTTCCCTCCAGACTCCCTTTATCATGCTGTCTGGCAGAGATGAGGAAGCTAAAAGAAGAAAGATGTCATGAATATTAAAGATAGATATCACTGCCATATCAGTGCAAAAGGGCTTCTTTAGCATTCAGATTCCTTAGGACAGGGGCTTTGAAAAACCAATAGTCAAATCAGATAGCACCTCTATAAAATATTATGCTGCCAGTGACTGTACTTAACAGAATCCTCTGACAACCAGGTAGAAACTGGTCCTGGTTATTGGTGGTGGTGGAGTGAGTAGGGTGTGACTGTGGATGTGTTTGGGTAACTCTGAAGGGATTAGATTCTACCTTGGAGCCCAACTATAATTTTTTTTCCTTCATATGTTATAATTTATTTTAAATGTGTATATCAGCATGATTTTCATAGTTAAAAATTCAGTAATAGTTAGCTTGAAAATGATTTTAATGCCTGCCCCTCCTGTAAAATAAGCTTCAGGAATTTCCATGCTACTGAGGAGTAACCAGAGTTCAATGAAGCTTCTCTCCTAGAGCACTGAGGTGGAGTTCCTGAGCCACTCTGAAGTTTGGGCTGACAGTATCTGCCCTTGAGGGTTTTTCAGTCTGGGAGAGTTCCTAATCCTTTCCCTACAGTTTTATGCAAAACCTGCCACCAATAAATGGTTTATATAACCATACTTGTGACTCTGAGGTGAGCTAATTTTCAGACCCTGTGACATACTGCTAGCTATGTCATTTCTCTGGCTCATTTTTTTATCTTCAAATTTAGCTTAATAAAATTAATCATGCTAAAAACAACAGGAATAAAAACAATTGTGGGTGTTTTATAGAAGTGTTTATTTGCTCCATATTTAAAGGCAGAAGATATATTGGGTGACAACAGGTTTGGAAAGAGATGTTTCAGCTTTAAACAGAGCTGTGTAACAATGTTTGCTTTAGTAACAAGCTATGCAAAAGAAAGTGAGTTCACCTAGTAGAAAGAGGAAAGTTATAGACTGGATCGTAACCATAGGTGGTTCCTAATTATTTAATATGTGTGGCTTTATAATAGTATCTAATATATATAGTTTTATAAATTTCTTTCATGCTATACTTGAGCTGTTTTTCAAATTCATTTCCAAAGAAAATAACATTTAGAACCGATTGTTAAAAACATGCTAATCTGTTCTCATTTGTAATCATTTTCAATTCTTCAAAACAGTAAGTAGGCCAGAGATGAAATCTTTTTGTGGGAATTTCTGCAAAAGCCTTTGCTGTGAATTTAAGAATGATCTAGAATTCATATTAACAATGGTTCATTTCACTGTGTCTTACTACTCCCTGATGAGCAGTCTCTTTCAAAAGTTGGATTTCTCTGGAAAATCTTTTAATTGTCCTTTTTTTCTTTCCTAATCATCTCTTTTACACAAAAAGCTCCTCCAAGGGAGCTGACAGAGGAAGAAAAGCAGCAGATCCTGCATTCAGAGGAATTCCTCATCTTTTTTGATCGAACAATACGGGTCATTGAAAGAGCCTTGGCTGAAGACTCTGACATCTTTTTTGACTACAGTGGTCGAGAGTTAGAAGAAAAAGATGGGTTAGTCTCTTGTGTGCATTTTTTTAAATAGAGTGTGTTCTGTTATTTGTTGAGCTGGGGATTTTGCTGTTTTCAATGTTGCTATTTTAAGAGGCAGGGCCTTTCTGGGTGCAGTGGTGCATGTCTATAATCCCAGCAGCTAGGGAGGTTGAGGCAGGAGGATCATGAGTTCAAAGCCAGCCTCAGCCAACAGTGAAGCTCTAAGCAACTCAGTGAGGTCCTGTCTCTAAATAAAATACGAAATAGGGCTGGGGATATGGCTCAGTGGTCAAGTGCCCCTGAGTTCAATCCCCAGTACCAAAAAAAAAAAAAAAAAAAAAAAAAAAAAAAAAAAAAAAAAAGGCAGGGCATTACTATTTCACATAGGCTAGAATGGAAGTCCTGGGCTCAAGAATCCTCCTGTCTCAGTCTCCCATGTTTTGGGACTACAGGCGTGTAGTTCCACTCCTAGCTTTGTCGGTTGATTTTTAAATCCACTTATGTATTGACTAGGCAACTCCGTATATAAAAAATCAGAGGTGGGTGAAATTCCAGGACTGATCTTGCTGAACAGCTTTGACTATGAGCTTTGATTATAAACTTATGTCTTAAAGTTTCCCTGTAATTATCATGTGCCTCTGTAAAATGTTTTTAAACTTGGCATCTTGAGAACAGTCAGGTGAAAGAGACAGGCAGAGTCACATACATTGTACTTTAAGAAAACATTCTTATGATTAGCAAAAGGAGATTTGTATTGTATCTACTAGATCTATTTCTTGATATCTAAGCAAGCAGGAAGCTGAAGAACATAAACATGAGATATAAAAGGACTTAACTGATATGGGAGACAATAAAGGTACTGGAAAATTTTTCTTCTTTTTGGTCCTGTAAGATGATGCATATGTTTGTGCACTTTTAGAAACACATATGACAAGGAGGTATTTACAGATAAAAATGAACAACCACCACAAAAACTAATCAATAAAAGCAAGAGGCCCCAAATGCCTTTCTCTGTTATGTAGTGTATGTGTTAGAAAATGTAGTGGCTGTCAACTGTCATTATAGGATAACAGGAAACACATTATAAGCCTTATAAGAAATAGACATAGGGTCACAAGTTCAAAGCCAGCCTCAGCAACTTAGTGAGGCCCTAAGCAACTTAGCAAAAGCTTGTCTCTAAATAAAAAGGGCTGGGGATGTAGCTCAGTGGTTAAGCATCCTTGAGTTCAATTCCTGATCTCAAAAAAAAAAAAAAATAGATACAGCTGCTTTTTTTTCTAAGCTGAAGATTTCTTTTATCTAAAAACAATATGTGAAAGTAGGCTTACTTGCCTTTTTTATCAGATGTGATTTTTCACTATTTCTAATTTCAAATGCATTCTTAAAGGACAACATCATACCATCATTGAGGATGCTCAAAAAAATGTAGCAAAGGCTCAGAGAACAATTTCAAAAGGGAATTCTGAGAATGTTCCTAATAGCTGGAAGCATCTTTAGGTTACTTTGATGAGACAATAATATTTTAAACATATATATATATATATATATATATATATATATATATTCTGCAATTATTATTATTTATAATAAAAAAGCCATTATTTATGGCTCAGTTGATTTTGTTTGTCCTATTCCTCCAAGTTCTTAGCAAGCATTATGTTGGTTTCCTGGAAGGACCTGAATGAAGGCACCTCTTTCCTGAGTGTGCAGTGGTGGAGCTGAGGACGGGTTCCCAGGGAAATTAAACATCATTATAGGTCAACCAGTTAGAGCCCAGATAAGTAGTCTGGAGCCAGGTCACCCAGACTGAGCAAGCACTATCTAGCATAAACAATCCAAGGTGCAGTCCAAGGGGGGGAATAAATGGAAGAAAGGTGAATGTAAGGGAATTTCTGAATCAAAACTCATGCAACTTAGGCAGCTTCTTGTGCAGATCTGGTAGCTGCTGGTGCAGAACAGGCATTACTCAATTTAAGTTTTCAGCCTTGTGGAGCAACTGTATGAGTAGCACGGGGTTCTTCAAAGGAGGTGTTAGGGCCAGTTGTCTGTCAGCCAAGTAAACACTGGCCAAAGTGCAATCCTTCCAGACCTAGATGCTGTTTGGGTCCATGGCAGGAACAGTAAGCATCTGAATACATCTGGTGAATCCTCCACTCTCCACCATGCCTGCCTCCTACCAGAAATTATAACTATTGAGCAAGAATGAAGTTAGCAAAGCCAGTTGGGGTTTCTAGGAAGATAAAACATGCATATCCTTTCTAAGATAATGATAGATAAGATGGTATTGATATCAAAGAATTTCCTTCTGGGCTATGCTCCCTTAATAGCAAGATTTCTAATAAACCCTGCTTCTGGCTAGAACCACTTAGGGACAGGAAAATACTTCAGGACTGGTCAAGATGGAAACCTGAAACAAATTTGACATCTCATATGAGGGTTGGAACAATGTGTGGGCTGGATTGGAAAGAGCTTTTCAGAAAGGAGACCATGTTCAGTTCATTTGTTTATGATCAGAGTTTGTGGTCTAGATTGGTATTTGGGCTTCAGAGAATATTTACGTGCTTTGCCTATGACATGTCTTCACTGTTTTACTATGAGTTGGGTAGAAATGAAGCTCCGTTCTGAAGCATCCCATTTACTTCCATTGTTTAAACCCTTCTAGGGATGTTCAGGCTGGAGCCAATCTATCTTTTAATCGTCAGTTCTACGATGAGCATTGGTCCAAGCATCGAGTGGTCACTTGTATGGACTGGTCTCTTCAGGTAAGAATTGTTGCTGGCATGGACAACCTGGGCTTGTACCTACTCATGGTATTTGTATAAAAAGTAGGAGAGGTTTATTCCTGTGTTTTGGGTATGTTTGCCAATCTACAATTTTCTCTGTGCCTGTTTGTTTCTCACTTTACTGAGGTTTTCATTTTTCATTCTCCATTTAGTTATTTGTATGTATTGAGTAGTCACACAGACAGGAGCCGGACCATGAAACTGCTTTCATGAAGGTCACCACTGACTTCCTACTTTTCAAATCCTGCTTTAACATCTCTCTGTCAAACAGCTGAGCAGACTTCCCTGTACTTACAGAAACAACCTCCCTCCATCGATTTCTCTTTGCTCAATTCTCCTGTCTTCTAGCTCTCCACCTTCTTCAAGACTTCTTTGCACACACGCTCAGCCTCTACCCTTCTTCTCCACCTGCTGTCTGGAGAGGTCTTTTCCACTGCAATAGACTCAACCACAGTATAATGTCCCACCCAATCCCCCTCCTGAATTCCACTTTATCCATCAGATAGAACCACTCAGGTGTCCCATTGAACTTTAAACTTAGTATTAACTCATTATTCCCATATTTCTGAAATCCATTTTTGCCTTGTATATTATCTCTGTGTTAAAGGGCATTACTGTATACCCACTTCCATCAACACTACAGACTCCTCTCCTTTGTCATTCAGACCAGTCTGTCTTCTAGATTCTTCATTTTCCCACTCAGATATTCATCATCTTACGCCTGTACTATTTTTTTAATTTTTTTAGTTACACATGACAATACAATGATCTTGACATTTCATACATTTGAATCAAATGGGATATAATTTCTCATTTTTCTGATTGTACAGGTTGCAGAATCACATTGGTCATACAGTCACCTATATATTAACCCTATTTCCTACCTCTATTCTTATCCACTCACAGTGTTCCTTCCAGATATCTCACCAAATGATATTTCTTTTTTTTTCCTAGTTAATTACACATGACAGCAGAATGTATTTCATTTCATTGTGCACAAATGGAGCACAACCTTTCATTTCTCTGGTGGTACATGATTTAGAGTCACACCATTTGTGCAATCATACATGCACCTAGGGTAATGATGTTCATTTCATTCCACCATCTTACCTACCCCCATGTCCCCTCCCTATTCTCCTGCCCTTTGCCAAGTGATATTTCTAAAATTAAAATCTACTCACTTTAGCCCCTAGATTAAATCTCTAGAAAGAAAGTCTAAATGCATAGTGTGGCATTTAATTTTTTTTTTAAGGAGAGAAATGAATTACAGTAGATGGGGTAGAGAGTGAAGATGTGAGGGAAGGGGAGGGGAGATAGTAGGGGATAGTAGCAGAATACAACAGTTACTAATAGGGCATTATGGAAAATTGTGGATGTGTAACCGACGTAATTCTGCAATCTGCATTTGGGGTAAAAATTGGGAGTTCATAACCCACTTCAATCTAATGTATGAAATATGATATGTCAAGAGCTTTGTAATGTTGTGAACAACCAATAAATAAAAAAAAACACACTCACATTCCAAAAAAAAAAAATAGTGTGGCATTTAAAATGAAAGCAGACAAATGTACCAAAAGTTGATATGGTGAATGTGCAACTCACCCAGGGGGCAACATACAGAGCACTGTACCCAGGATTGAGCAGATAAGTAATGTACACAAAGGCACTGAGCCTTGCTGTGGTGAGGTCAGAATTTGAATCCAGTGATCTGATCCCTGAGCTCATGTTCTCAACAACACATGACACCATAGTAGTGAGGGAAGCAGAATGATTAGGCCCAGGCTTTCACATGCAGCACAATTTCTGCTTTATTGTAGGCTATGCTTTGATTGGAAGCAACAACCAGCTACCTTGCAATTCGTGTGTCTTAGATGCTAAGCACTGCAAAAACTGCTCTGAAGGCTTTATCTTATTTTCCCCTTATAATAATCATAGGAGGCAATCTTTATTAATATTTTCATGTTACAGTTGAAGAAAAGATGCCTCAGCAAAGCCGAGTAACTTGCTGAAGATCACTCAGCTAGGAAGAAGTAGAATCGGGGTTTAAACACAAGCTTTTCACAATGCTAAGGCATATATATTCAACCACTTATCCCTGCAAAGGGTTTCCTCTATATCTGAAACCAAGAGATCTTGTAGATGCTGAAGATGTGGGTAGCAGGTATGCTCAGAGTTCAGTTGAGGTTGGGCTCACTCTCTGGTCAGGCAGGGCTTCTGGGAAGTCTGGGAGTGAGGCAAATGGAGATGGGGGATGGGGCATGTGATCTAGGCAGAAGAGTAAAAGGGATTTTGATCCCCACAATGTGACTGATGACAGTCACATTGTAGGGATCAAACTCCTTTCAGTTCTCCAAAAGTAAAAGCTTGATCCTTTTGGAGAACTGAAAAGAGTTTGATCCCTACAATGTGACTGTCATCAGTCACCAAGTAAGTGAGGGCTCCCTCCTTTTGAATCCCCTTTTACTTCCAAACAGCAAAGCATCCAGAGTGTGATCATGCAAAGATTAAGACAAGCAAGGTTTGCCCAAGCTCCTTCTGCCTCTGTGTGTCAGTCTGCTCACAGATCATGCGTGGGGTGTGCGTATGCACAGGCATGGGATCCACACCCGAGAAAACACTTAGCTTGACTTGTTCACTTATTCAGGGTTTAGAAATCACACAAGAACCTTATCTGACATGTTGCTCAGCAAAGGTAACTGCTAGCATGTTCCTGGACTGCTGATGATGCTCCCTGGGGGTGTCGGTGCCAGCAACAGTGAGGCTGGTCTCTGCCCTGCCTCAGTGTGTGAAGGGATCCATTGCCCATGGGTTTGTTTCTACACGGGGTCATGTATAATTTTTGTTTTTTTTTTTTGTTTGTTTGTTTGTTTTATTGTTGGTCGTTCAAAACATTACATAGTTCTTAATATATCATATTTCACAGTTTGATTCAAGTGGGTTATGAACTCCCATTTTTACCCCGTATACAGATTGCTGTATCACATCAGTTACACTTCCATTGATTTACATATTGCCATTCTAGTGTCTGATGTATTCTGCTGTCTATCCTATTCTCTACTATCCACCCTCCCCTCCCCTCCCCTCCCCTCCCCATTTCTCTCTCTACCCCCTCTACTGTAAATCATTTCTTCCACTTGTATAATTCTTCTCTTACCCTTCATTTCCTCTTATATGTAATTTTGTAAAACGCTGAGGATCACCTTCCATTTCCATTCAATTTCCCTTCTCTCTCCCTTACCCTCCCACCTCTCATCCCTGTTTAATGTTAATCTTCTTCTCAAGCTCTTCGTCCCTACCTGTCCTTGGTTACTCCCCTTATATCAAAGCAGTCATTTGGCATTTGTTTTTTAAGGATTGGCTAGCTTCACTTAGCATAATCTGCACTAATGCCATCCATTTCCCTCCAAATTCCATGATTTTGTCATTTTTTAATGCAGAGTAATACTCCATTGTGTATAAATGCCACATTTTTTTTATCCATTCATCTATTGAAGGGCATCTAGGTTGGTTCCACAATCTTGCTATCGTGAATTGTGCTGCTATGAACATCGATGTAGCAGTATCCCTGTAGCATGCTCTTATTAGGTCTTTAGGGAATAGACCGAGAAGGGGAATAGCTGGGTCAAATGGTGGTTCCATTCCCAGCTTTCAAAGAAATCTCCATACTGCTTTCCAAATTGGCTGCACCAATTTGCAGTCCCACCAACAATGAACAAGTGTACCCTTTTCCCCGCATCCTCTCCAGCACTTGTTGTTGTTGGACTTCATAATGGCTGCCAATCTTACTGGAGTGAGATGGTATCTTAGGGTGGTTTTGATTTGCATTTCTCTGACTGCTAGAGATGGTGAGCATTTTTTCATGTACTTATTAATTGATTGTATGTCCTTCTCTGAGAAGTGTCTGTTCAGGTCCTTGGCCCATTTGTTGATTGGGTTATTTGTTGTCTTATTGTCTAATTTTTTGAGTTCTTTGTATACTCTGGATATTAGGGCTCTATCTGAAGTGTGTGGAGTAAAGATTTTTTCTCAGGATGTAGGCTCCCTGTTTACCTCTCTTATTGTTTCTTTAGCTGAGAAAAAACTTTTTAGTTTGAGTAAGTCCCATTTGTTGATTCTAGTTGTTAACTCTTGCGCTATGGGTGTCCTATTGAGGAATTTGGAGCCCGACCCCACAGTATGTAGATCATAGCCAACTTTTTCTTCTATCAGACGCCGTGTCTCTGATTTAATATCAAGCTCCTTGATCCATTTTGAGTTAACTTTTGTGCATGGCGAGAGAAAGGGATTCAGTTTCATTTTGATGCAAATGGATTTCCAGTTTTCCCAGCACCATTTGTTGAAGATGCTATCCTTCCTCCATTGCATGCTTTTAGCCCCTTTATCAAATATAAGATAGTTGTAGTTTTGTGGATTGGTTACTGTGTCTTCTATTCTGTACCATTGGTCCACCCGCCTGTTTTGGTACCAGTACCATGCTGTTTTTGTTACTATTGCTCTGTAGTATAGTTTGAAGTCTGGTATCGCTATACCGACCGCTTGATTCACACTTCCTGCTTAGCATTGTTTTTGCTATTCTGGGTCTTTTATTATTCCATATGAATTTCACGATTGTTTTATCTATTTCTACAAGAAATGCTGTTGGGATTTTGATTGGCATTGCATTGAACTTATAGAGAACTTTTGGTAATATCGCCATTTTGATGATGTTAGTTCTGCCTATCCATGAACAGGGTATATTTTTCCATCTTCTAAGGTCTTCTTCTATATCTCTCTTTAGGGTTCTGTAGTTTTCATTGTATAAGTCTTTCACCTCTTTTGTTAGGTTGATTCCCAAGTATTTTATTTTTTGGGGGGATATTGTGAATGGAGTAGTTGTCCTCATTTCCGTTTCAGAGGTTTTGTCGCTGATATACAGGAATGCATTTGATTTATGCGTGTTGATTTTATATCCTGCCACTTTGCTAAATTCATTTATTAGCTCTAATAGTTTCTTTGTAGACCCTTTTGGGTCTGCTAGGTATAGAATTATGTCATCTGCAAATAGTGATAATTTAAGTTCTTCTTTTCCTATTTTTATGCCTTTAATTTCTTTCGTCTGTCTAATTGCTCTGGCCAGTGTTTCAAGGACTATGTTGAACAGAAGTGGTGAGAGAGGGCATCCCTGTCTTGTACCAGATCTTAGAGTGCCGCATCCGGCGAAATGGACCGAGTCCGGCGGGAGACGTCGGGGTTAAAAGAATTCACAGGACACCAAGGTTCTTCATCCAGGGAGAGTCTGACTTTATTATCTCAGCTCATACTTATATATATTTCTTTCAGATAGAATGGAAAGTCACTAGTAGGCGGGAGCAAGGAGGAGGGGAAAACAGGTGGTTCATGTCGACTCATAATGAGCCTTCAACCAGGAGCCTTATCAGACCCAAGCAGGTCAGGATGTTCCCACATGACCATTATAGGCTGAATAATATGAAAACAGACACCACAAATCCTTCAAGGCCTTGTGAGCTCCTTCAAGGCCTTGTGAGCTGGCCTCTTTGACATGCACAACAAGAAACCAGGGCTGGCGCCAAGCCCCGGGGGCCAGGGGGGATCTGAGCCAGCATTAGAGGGAATGCCTTCAATTTTTATCCATTCAGAATGATGCTGGCCTGTGGCTTATCATAGATTGCTTTTACAATGTTGAGGTATGATCCTGTTATCCCTAGTTTTTCTAGAGTTTTGAACATAAAGGGATGCTGTACTTTGTCGAATGCTTTTTCTGCATCTATTGAGATGATCATAAGGTTCTTATTTTTAAGTCTATTGATGTGGTGAATAACATTTATTGATTTCCGTATATTGAACCAGCCTTGCATCCCAGGGATGAATCCTACTTGATCATGATGTATAATTTTTTTGATATGTTTTTGAATCCAATTCGCCAGAATTTTATTGAGGATTTTTGCATCTAGGTTCATTTGAGATATTGGTCTGTAGTTTTCTTTCTTTGAAGTATCTTTGTCTGGTTTAGGCATCAGGGTGATGTTGGCCTCGTAGAATGTATTTGGAAGTTCTCCCTCTTTTTCTATTTCCTGAAATAGCTTGAAAAGTATTGGTGTTAGTTCCTCTTTAAAGGTTTTGTAAAACTCTGCTGTATACCCATCCGGTCCTGGGCTTTTCTTAGTTGGTAGTCTTTTGATGGTTTCTTCTATTTCCTCTATTGTTATTGGTCTGTTTAGGTTGTCTATATCCTCCTGACTCAATCTGGGCAGATCATATGACTTAAGAAATTTATCTATGCCTTCACTATCTTCTATTTTATTGGAGTATAAGGATTCAAAATAATTTCTGATTATCTTCTGTATTTCTGAAGTGTCTGTTGTGATATTGCCTTTTTCATCCCGTATGCTAGTAATTTGAGTTCTCTCTCTTCTTCTCTTCGTTAGCATGGCTAAGGGTCTGTCGATTTTATTTATTTTTTCAAAGAACCAACTTTTAGTTTTGTCAATTTTTTCAATTGTTTCTTTTGTTTCAATTTCATTAATTTCAGCTCTGATTCTAATTATTTCTTGCCTTCTACTTCTTTTGCTGTTGTTTTGCTCTTCTTTTTCTAGGACTTTGAGATGAAGTATGAGATCATTTATTTGTTGGTTTTTTCTTTTTTTAAGGAATGAACTCCATGCAATGAATTTTCCTCTTAGAACTGCTTTCAATGTGTCCCATAGATTCCGATATGTTGTGTCTGTGTTTTCATTTAACTCTAAGAAGTTTTTAATTTCCTCCTTGATGTCTTCTAAAACCCATTGATCATTCAGTAACCTATTGTTCATTCTCCAAGTGATGCATGATTTTTCCTTCCTTCTTTTATCGTTGATTTTCAGTTTCATTCCATTATGATCAGATAAGATGCATGGTATTATCTCTACTC
Source organism: Spermophilus citellus (assembly GCF_964194105.1). NCBI lineage: Eukaryota > Metazoa > Chordata > Mammalia > Rodentia > Sciuridae > Spermophilus > Spermophilus citellus. Next base: position 198,684,653 of record NC_138184.1, on the reverse strand, counting down.
CTTTATATTGTCTAAGAGTTGTGCTGTGACATAATATATGATCTATTTTTGAGAAGGATCCATGTGCTGCTGAGAAAAAAGTGTAACTGCTTGATGTTGGGTGGTATATTCTATATATGTCAATTAAGTCTAGGTTATTAATTGTGTTATTGAGTTCTATAGTTTCCTTATTTAACTTTTGTTTGGAAGATCTGTCCAGTGGTGAGAGAGGTGTGTTGAAGTCTCCCATGATTATTGTATGGTGGTCTATTAGCCTCTTGAACTTGAGAAGAGTTTGCTTGATGAACATAGCTGCACCATTGTTTGGGGCATATATATTTATGATTGTTATGTCTTGGTGTATGGTTCCCTTGAGCAGTATGTAGTGTCCCTCTTTATCCCTTTTGATTAACTTTGGCTTGAAATCTATTTTATTTGATATAAGTATGGACACCCCTGCTTGTTTCCGTAGTCCATATGAGTGATATGATTTTTCCCAACCTTTCACCTTCAGTCTATGTATATCTTTTCCTATCAAATGCGTCTCCTGTAGACAACATATTGTTGGGTCTTGTTTTGTGATCCATTCAACTAGCCTGTGTCTCTTAATTGGTGAGTTTAAGCCATTAACATTTAGGGTTATTATTGAGATATGGTTTGTTCTTCCAGCCATATTTGTTTATTAATGTTACTAAACCTGATTTGTTTTCCTCTTTGATTACTTTCCCCCCTTTACTGTCCTACCTCCCACTGTTGGTTTTCATTGTTATTTTCCATTTCCTCTTCCTGTAATGTTTTGCCAAGGATTTTTTGAAGAGATGGTTTTCTAGCTGTGAATTCTTTTAACTTTTGTTTATCGTGGAAGGTTTTAATTTCATCTTCCATCCTGAAGCTTAATTTCGCCGGATCCACGATTCTTGGTTGGAACCCATTTTCTTTCAGTGTTTGAAATATGTTATTCCAGCATCTTCTAGCTTTCAGAGTCTGTGTTGAGAGATCAGCTGTTATCCTGATTGGTTTACCCCTAAATGTAATCTGCTTCCTTTCTCTTGTAGCTTTTAAAATTCCCTCCTTATTCTGTATGTTGGGCATCTTCATTATAATGTGTCTAGGTGTGGATCTCTTATGATTTTGCACATTCGGCGTCCTGTAGGCTTCTAGGATTTGGGATTCTGTCTGATTCTTCAAGTCTGGGAAGTTTTCTCGTATTATTTCATTGAATAGATTGTTTATTCCTTTGGTTTGGAGCTCTGTGCCTTCCTGTATCCCAATGACTCTTAAGTTTGGTCTTTTAATGTTATCCCATATTTCTTGGATGTTCTGCTCATGGTTTCTTAGCAGTCTTGCTGAGCTGTCTATGTTCTTTTCAAGTTGAAATACTTTGTCTTCATTGTCTGATGTTCTATCTTCTAAGTGATCTACTCTGCTGGTAGTATTCTCAATTGAGTTTTTAAGTTGGTTTATTGCTTCCTGCATTTCTAGGATTTCTATTTGTTTGTTTTTTATTACCTCTATCTCCCTGTGTAATTGATCTTTTACTTCCTGGATTTGTTTATGTAGTTCCTTGTCAAAGTGATCTTTCATTGTCTGATTTTGCTGTCTCATGTCTTCCTCGAGACTCCAGATCATCTGAAGCATGTATATCCTGAACTCTTTTTCTGACATTCCATCTGTTGCAGCTATTACCTCTTCTAAAGTTGAGTTGACCTGCATTGCTTGTGGTCCTTTCTTTCCTTGTCTTTTCATACTGCTCGCGTTTCTTTCTGCTTGGTGAAACTGTTGTGTTTTTGAAATTTTCCCCCTATTTATTTATATTGCTCTTGTATAGTTGGAAAATCTCCCTTGCAGGGCGGGTAGTGGCTGTGCTCCTCCTCTAATTAGGGTGATCTGTCTACCACTCTGGTCGGTCACAGGTCTGCCCACCCTGCGGGCGCGGGTGGCGACTCTGCTCTGCCTGCACTCCAATTGTGGTGACGTAACTACCACGCCCTCGGGTCGTTGGTCCTGATCCGGATGTGGGCAGCGGCTCTTCTCAGCCCCTACTCCAATTGGTGTGACGTGTCTACCACACTGGCAGGCCTCTAGGCCTGTTCCGCCGGTGGGATGTATAATTTTTGTATTGGAGAAAGTAAAACTGAAAACGGAAAAAAACTCCATCATGGAGAGACTACATTTATTTTTGTCTTGTTTCTGTGTAACCTACCCACCAATGCTGTGAGAAAGGTTTACATTCTTTTTTTTAATGTATTTTTATAGAGGGTTAAGTAAAAGGAATATTGGAACCCCCAGATCCTGCCTCACAACACTTGTATGGCATTCAAAGGACCAACCAGGTTTACATGCTTATAGGATAAGGGTCTGAGTGGATCTAGATGTAACTCAATGATGTTAAGAAAGAAGAAAAGGCTGAGAGCAGTGGCACACTCTTGTAATCCCAGCAGCTTGGCAGGAAACTGAGGCAGGAGGATTGCAAGTTCAAAGCCAGCCTCAGCAACTTAGTGAGGCCCTAAGCAACTTAATGAGGCCCTGTCTCTAAATAAAAAGTAAAAAGCGATGGTGTTATGGCTTAGTGTTTAAGTGCCTTGGGTTCAATCCCTGGTTTAAAAGAGGAGAAGTAGAAAGAGAAGGAGGAGGAGAAGGGGTGGGGGAAAGGAACAAAGAAAGAAAGGGAGGAAGGAAGGAAGGAAGGAAGGAAGGAAGGAAGGAAGGAAGGAAGGAAAGGAGGGGAAAAGGATGAAACAGTCTCAGGGCCTGATGGTGGCAGATACACCTAGAATAGTTTTCTGAATAGAACAGAATTAAACTGAGGATAGAAAAAAGAAACTCAAGTTCTTTGTAGCTTTGCTTCAATCCCCCAGACTTCTTAAAAATAACACTTTAACTTTCCAATATTTGCAAAATATTACCTAAACATTATTGCCTCAAAGAAATTTGGGCACTTGGGGAATTATTTCAACTCTGTCATTCACTGAATGTTATTTAGCACAATGGGTCAATAGTACTATCCATATACCACATCACAGATTTTCCAGATGTGTACAAAAGTAGACTTGTGGTCTTGCTTTCACCATACATACTCCTGTCACATGTAAATCGCATCTTCCAATCCTGTAGTCATCTAAGATACAAACCTGAGTAATCTTTGAAAGTTCATGCAGTTGCTAAATCCAATCAGATTTACAGTGGCAAAAGATTCCTGGTGATACTCTATTATCATGTGAATTTCACAAGAACTTTATATTACTCTTTCTGCTTCTTCCTTTTAGCCTTTTTAAATTTTATTTGTTTATTTTTTATTTTTTTGATACCAAAGATTGACCCAGGGGCACCACATCCTCAGCCCTCTTTATTTTTCACTTTGAGACTGGGTCTCCTTAATTTGCTTAGAGCCTTGCTAAATTGCTGAAGCTGGCTTTGAGCTTGAGATCCTCCCACCTCAACCTCCAGAGCAGCTGGGATTATAGGCAGGCACCCCTGTGCCTATCCCTTTACTTCTTTCTTATATTAAAAATTGGTCTCCCTTAGCCAGGCACAGTGATGCACACCTGTAACCCCAGTGGCTCTAGAGGCTGAGATAGGAGAATCACGAGTTCAAAGCCAGCCTCAGCAATGGCAAGATGCTAAGCAACTCAGTGAGACCCTGTCTCTAAATAAAATACAAAATAGGGCTGGGGATGTGGCTCAGTGGTTGAGTACCTCTGAGTTCAATCCCTGGTACAAAAAAAAAAAAAGAAATTGGTCTCCCTACTTCTAGACTCTACACAGTAGAGTCATTATAAGTACTTTGATCAGATTAATCTTTGTAAAGATTACCTGTATATGCTATATCACTTTGGTAAATTGTGTAACTTCCCTTGGCTAATATTTTTCTCATCCATGAAATCATGATAATACTTAGCTCAGTCTTGTTCCAAGTATTAAATGAGCTACTGTATCTAAAGGACTGAGAATTTTAAAAGTGTGTTTAGTGCAAAAGAAGTACTCAATTAACGTGACATAGTAGTGAGTGTAGTAGCAGCAGTGGTGTTAGTAGTTGCAGACTGTGACTCCTTTGCCCCCATTTCCCAGAGTAAAGTAGAAAACTGTCCACCAATACTCAGTGACTTCTGAGATAATTCCCCAGGCACTTCCTGCCCTTTCTTCTATTGCACCTCTTCACATAGCCTACAACCTGATGTCCCCTGAACATTTTCTTCTCCACACTAGTAGGATAAAGAAGGAAAAAAACACTTTACCCTTGGCAAGTTTAAGTAAACAGGGAAATTTATTGGAGAGTCACTGGAATATTTAGAGAATCTCTGGAAAGGATGAAGAACCACAACTCAGTAGAAATTTGGACAGATCAAGGAACCTCACCTGTAGGATACTCTCATTAACCTGACTCACTAGCCTACAGGTTTTGCATTTCATCTCAGTTCAAAATTTGTTACATCTAGGTTTAGAGAAGGTGATTAGCTTAGCTTGGTCAAGCATCTACCCCGTAATTAATTAATTATCCCAGGGAAATTTCTCCTATTATTGGGGTAATCCCAAAGGATAATGCTGTGAAACAGGCAGACACCAGGGAAGAATCTCCAGGGCCAGTCTTTGTACTCTTGCCCACACTCTCCTCCCTCTTCTCTCCTAGTAACCTACCCAGCTGGCAAGGTTCAACTCAAGTCTCATTTCATTTCTGAAGCCCCTTCCAGCTTCTCTCCCAGATATATACCGCACACCTCCCCGCTGCCATGGTTACTCCCAGCTCCACCCACTGTGCTTCTACAGAAGACCCATGATAGTGCCTTCCTGTTAGCGCAGGAAGCTTTGATACTGGGGTTGTAGTTATTCGTACCTGTGCCTTACCTTCCTACCAAGCAGAGCATGTTGTCCTTTGTGGATGTTGTTGTCCCACATTTTACCTGGCACAGTGATTTATGTATGAATAGATGGCACCTGCCACAGTGGACAAGAAGGGTGTGACGTTTGAAGCCCACTGAACTTCAAGAGGGGTCCTCACTGATCACTTATTAGCAGTATGACTTGGAACAACTTTTACCCAGGGACCCTGGGCTCCTTTGTGGAAGTGAATAAACCATGTCTGCTTCAGAAGGATGTAAGAGGCAAGGGGGCTCACATATCACCCAGCTCGGTGTCTGGCACTTAAAACATGCTGGTTCCTTCCTTTCCAGGAAATGATAGATTTCATTTCTCTTTAAGAACAAACCAAGCTTGACAACATAGATGGTAATTTTGAGGTAAAATTCCCATAAATTAAATATCAGATAATCCAGCCCTTTGAGTAATTAAGTGACCATAGATTTCATAATTGTTCAAAATCATAATTTTAAACATTTAAATGCAAATAATTGCTTAGAGACTTTTTACCAGTGAACAAGAAGAAATGACTAATCATGCTCAGACAGAGTAGGAAAAGACAGGTTAGAGGATACTTTGAAATTAAAAGCTTGCATGAAATAAGACTTCAGTCACTACCCCTAGGCCTTGTAATCCCAGTTACAGAAATTGTGCCAAAGGCACTCACTAGTATTTTACTAAAGCACTCCTGGTTTTCTAAAGGAGTTTGAAGGTAAATAATGTAAATAGAAAAAAGAAAAGCTGCAAGTGGGTGCCAGCGATGAGACCCAGATGGAAAGCTGTGGGGTATTACTTCAGACACATCTGGCTGCTCCCCGGCCCCCGTGGTAGTGGTGTCGGTGTTTATAGAGTTGCCTTTTTACATGTGACATAGTTAAACTTCAGATGGACAGTCTGGAGACTTTTGTGTTTATCTATCTGGAGGTTAGTTTCGTAGAATGGGCTTTGAATCAAAGGCCTTGCTTAATCAGCTTTGATTCCTCTGCTAAGGAGCATTTTCTCATAAAGAGTGATTACTTCCCTTGGTGGCCACATCCATGGATCTCGATGTGTGCCACCACCTCCTCTGTACCCAGCAAGTTGTAACTCTCTGCAGCTTTCTTAAGTCGAGACCACTGAAAGAAGAAACAAAGCCACATGGAAGACTTAGATTGGTTATCTTTGATAGGGAAAAAAGCCAGTGTTTGAATGTGTAAGGGAAATCTTCTGTTTATATACACAGCAGAGTAAAAAGGAAGGAAAAAATTAAATAATCTATGAGAAAAAGGTGACATGATCTGAAAGTCTCCTGATGCTATGTTTAAGGGGCTACCTCATGAGAGCCTCAGGTAGGAATGGCATTTGCCTGAAAAGTGTCCTAACGATGAGATTCATCCTAAATTTATTTAGAGTCAGAGTTCATGCAGGGTGAGTAGGTGTTTCCAACACCCAGCATCCCTGCAGCGTTCTCTCTGTTATTGTACTGGTTGTGTTTCTCACATATAAGCCTTTAATTATTGGTATTGTTTGACAACAACATGTCAAATATTTCTGCTGAGCACAGTTACTAAAATAAAAACTGAAAAATCATTCAACCGATTTTGGTGCAGGTTGATGATATGCTAGGAATTATTAGACTGTGGATTCAGATGTCAATAACAACCAGTCCCTGCGCTCAAAGAACTTACAATCTAGTGAAAGACATGGTGGGGAGAAGATCATTATGCAGCAGGAGAAGTGCTTCAGAATCAAAATGGGAGTGGGGGCAAGTGGAAAAGAAGAGGGCAGATGGTTAGTTAGGATTGTCTGGAGGATTTGACACCTACATTGAGTCTTAAAGGATGAATTTTTGATGTAACCAGCATAGACAAGGTCTTCCCATGAGAGTGAGATCAGACCTGTAGATATAGAAGCTAAACCTGTGTGCTTCAAAACCAGCCCGGTGAGGCTGGGTCATACAGTGGGGTGGTAAGGGAAGGTTGTAAGAGATCGAGCAGGGAAGCTAAGAAGTGCCAGATCGTGAAGGATCCTACATGACTTGGATTTTTGCCTTGAAAGTGGTGATGAACCCTTAAGAGTATTCCAAGCTGAGGGTGACTTAGCCAAGTATATATTTTGTCAAGTCATCCTGCAAAGGGTGGAGTTTGTAGATGAGGGTAGGACCTGGCAAGCCTGGATACAGACAACCATTCAGGAAGCTAATGCCTTCCCCAGACCAGAAATTAATTTAGGAGGCTCTGACCTTAAGAATGTGAAGAAAACACGGATTAGAAAGGTATGGAGGGAGTAGTGACACACTTCAAGAGAGAGAAAGGAATGAAAACGAAAATAGCACATCTGGCACATCTGGCCCGGCTGGCCAGATCAGCGTTGCAAGAGCAGTGGGTTTTGTGTGGAAGTCAATGAGCTTGTTTTGCCATGTGTGGCATCTGATGTCTTTATGGACAGCCCTAAGCCAACTCTAGTAGGCAATCAAATATGAGGATCAGAGCTCAGAGAGATATCAGCCCTAGACATAGATTTGAAAACTCTCAGCATACTGTTCTTAAAGCTATTGGAGTAGATGAGATAACCTGGGAAGAATGTATAGACGGGGGCAAAGAGCAGCTCCTTTAGAATATATGTAGCAAAAGGAGAACTTATAGGGATTTTTAAATAGTAGTCAGAGAAGAAAATTAGAAGAAAGCGATGCAGTAGAAGCCAACATAGGAGAAAGAAGGAGTAGCTCCAAGGGTCAGGCATAAGAGAGACCAAGCAGTGTTTGCCATTGGTAGTTATTGGTAACCATACAAGTACACGCAGAGTAGTGGGTACAGAAACCAGATTGCAGTAGATTGAGGCAGTAGGCTGTTATTACATATGCCACAAAAAAAAATTTAAAAATAAAGCACCATTTGAAGTATGTAACATAACATGCATATGTTGAGATGAGAAAGTGTCCCTTGTGTTGTCATCTTAGCCTAATGGATTCTTGTGACCTCTTCCATTTAGTACCCTGAGCTGATGGTCGCTTCTTACAACAATAATGAAGATGCTCCCCATGAACCAGATGGAGTGGCCTTGGTTTGGAACATGAAGTTTAAGAAAACCACACCAGAATATGTCTTCCACTGTCAGGTAGGAGTCATCATAGTAAAAATAACCTACATCTCAACTAGAACAAATATAGTTCATGCTGCATTGCATCTGCCTTATGTTGGGAGGAAGCACTGAGTTTAAAAATGGAATTGTTGACAATTTTGGAAAATTCCCCCACAGTAACCTAATGTTTTGGGAAAGTGGCAACCCTCCCCAAACAGTTAGGAAGCCTGGTTGGGGACTGTGTCATTTTCTTTCTATTTAAAACAGCCCCCATGAGGATGAGTTTATAAAGACCTCGCACTTATGAAGAAATTGTGGTGTACCACTTCCTTTGCTTCATAGCAACATATGCTTGCCCACCCACGTGGACATCCTCAGAGCACTACCATTTCAAGTTCCCTCCTTTCTCTGAAATGCAGTTCAGTGGATTTTGCCAATTTTAGGTCTACAGGCGCCATATTGTTTTGTAGATAATAATACTTGTGAAGCTGGGTTAGGGGAAGATTTACCACCAGTATTTCTCAAATTGTTGAGAAATGAAGATGCTATTTCTAGTTTGCAAGTGCAGATAATATCAAAGAGCTTTGGATATTTTACTCCTTGTGTCTACTGAGAAGTGTCTTCTATTTGACATACTATGAGCTGAAATTATGCTACACTTGCACACATTCAGCTTTGCTCTGTTGCCATGACTCTGCCAAAATAACATGCCTTCTCATTGACCAATGCACCAACCCCTTTATTAATGCTCCTATCCTGTTATTATGCACAGGGAAAAGGAAAGCAAACATGCCAGTTCAAAGTTCCAGTTCCTCAAATATTACAATTCAGAAGTACTAAGTTGACAGATCGCTCTGAATACATCCACATTCGAAGAGGGTTGGTAAACCTGTAGATTTAGGGAAGCTTTGTGCCATTTTATATCTAAGAGCTGAGTAACTTTTTGAACTAAAATATGTTTAGACTTTAGAACATTATCAGATATAATTTGGGGAATAGGAGCTGCTGGAATAAAAAGTCCCAGCTTCAATGTGATTGAGTAACCTCTAACGCTGGCCATGTTTTTCTAATTTACTATCTCAAAAACAACTTAACAAGAAGTCTAGGTCTGCATAGTAAATAACCTTTATTTTCTGAGCCTTTGAAATAAGAACACTTTTTTTTCCTTTTTTTTTAAGGTTATCAAGTTTGTCAGCTCTTTCTGTAAACATAGAAGCACAAAAATCCTAATTTTGCTCAGTTTTAAAAGTTTTGCTGAATTGCCAGAAAAATTCTATAAAGATTCTGAGATAAAGTGAAGCACATTTTTGAAAAACTGCCTTTTAAACTACTCAAAATAACAGAAAGCATATTTTTAATTTAAAAAAATCCAAGAAGCACTCCATACTGTTTTAGTCAATATGTATAATATTTATTATTATAATTTTTTTAAAATTTAACTGTATTAAATAATTGTTTTAAGACTCAAAATAAAATATAATATATTTAATATTCACACCATTACATAAATAAACAAGTCAATAAATTGGAGGATGAAAATACTGAGTAAAGAAGCAAATTCCAAAGGTCTTCAGAATCAACTAGAATTTTTAAATTACTTGTTTTATCATGTGACAGTAGTTGCTACTATCAAAGGAAGTGATCATCTTTTCCGTCTCCTAGTACCTTTGGGATTCCATTCACTAAAGATTTCATCAACTGCATTAAATTTTCAGTTTTTCCCTTAAATGACCCAATGAATGTATTTTAGAACAAAATGTGCTTCTGTTTTTTTTTAAGTTAAAAAAAAAAGCAGTCAGAGTACCTTGAATATTCACAAGATAAACACACCAAAGTTACCCAAAGATGCTGGGTGACATCTCTGTGTCTCTCAAATTCCTACCTTTAATTCTTCTGGTGACTAGTGGCAGATGGGGGCTCTAAACTCTACCTAACATTCCCACTGGGAAAACAGAAAAGTAAGAATGCTGATAAACTTTAAAGTTTTTAAACTTTAGGGTCCAAGTGAGATGTGCAGAAGTTCATGATGACAGACTTCAGGTATCAAAAGCTGTTAAATTGGGCTGGGGTTGTGGCTCAGTGGCAGAGCGCTTGCCTAGCAAATGTGAGGCACTGGGTTTGATTCTCAGCACCTCATATAAATAAATAAATAATAAAGGTCCATGGACAACTAAAAAAAAAAATTTAAAAAGCTGTTTGGTTTTTTTTTTCAATTTAGCCATGCACATTTATAGATATTTAAAATCATGATTGTGCTACTCAGATATAAACCATCAGTAGTTCATATAAAATGACATTGATATTCATGAAGCACATATTCATGAAAATTACAAAAATCTGTTACCAAATACTACTACCAAACTAGTTTCTATCATTAAATTAATTGTCTTAAAGTGATCTAAGGAACTGTAGGGGAAGAATGCAGGACAAACTCTCAGAGGGTAAACTGGAATGAGCTCTGATCCCACTCAGGAAAGAAGGAAAGAGAAGAAGGGGACAGATTGAAAGTAAATAAAGTCAGTCCTCTATAACCAAGGGTTCTGTATCCATGGATCAACCAAATGTGGCTCAAATATATATATAAAATACATGTATATATATTTAATTGCATCTGTACTGAACATGTAAAGACATTTTTCTTGCCATTATTCCCTAAACAAAAAAGTATTTCAATAATTTACACAGCATTAATGTTACTTTAGGTATTACACATAATGTAGAGATGATGTTAAGTATTCAGGATGACACAGGAAGATGTTCGTGTTATATGCAGATACCATACAATTTTTAAAAGGGACTTGAGCATCTGCACATTTTGATATGTGATGAAGAATTTCTGAAATCAATCCCTCCAAGGACAGATATATGAAGCCCTTCTGAGGTCCCCTGGTATATTAGTCATCAACCAATAGGAGATATAGATCAGATAGACATAAGCTTTTCTAAATACGTCCTTCATAGGTGCATGAAAGAGAGCAAGCAAGAGAAAATTGGCTGATGAGACTGTGAGAGTTGACAAGTCTAAACTGTAGGATAGACCAGCAGGCTGAAGATTCTACTAAGGGCTGATGCTGTAGTCTTGAATCTATATCTGTAGAGCAGGCTAGCAAAACAGGGTTTCTGTGTTACAGGCAGAATTGTTTTTTCTTTGGACATCCTTGGTCTTTGCTCTCAAGGACTTCAGCTCCCATTACAGAGGGTAATCTGCTCAAAGTGTACAGATATAAATGTTAGTCACATCTGAAAAATACCTTCACACCAACATCTAGTCTGCTGTTTAATCAATAAGTTGAGTACCATAGCCCAGCCAAGTTGACACATGAAATTAACACCTTTATTTTTTCCCCAGATCCAGGAAACCAGTATCTTTCACAGCTCCCAAGTCCTTCCAATTCCAGATAACTGTGGAGTGATTAACTTTAGAAGCGCAATTATTAGATACCAGGGAATGTGAGATTTCCTAAGCAATGAAAATGATACTAAAATGTATTAAGAATCTACTCTTGACATTCATTATCATAAATGCTCAGTGTCTCCAGGTGTACCTATGAACCACTTCAAAATCAGCTGGATTTTATTCCAGAGTTTGTGTCCTGCCTTATTCTATATTAGTAAGGGATGCAGCAAGGTGAAACCATGCAGGTTCATGGCATGGTGTGGGAGTGGGGGCACTGAATAGAGAAGAATTGGAACAAACTGGGTTCTCCACCTTTGCTAATAATTGCAATGACTTGGGCAACTTTAAGAATGATGCCTAAGTTCTACTGTCAGAGATGCTGGTGTGTCTAACTTATTTACTTTGAAGTTTAGATGGGCAAACATGGGCATTGATAGCAAAGACTGTGTGACTTGTTCAAGCTTTATTTTGGGCTCCCTGACATTTATAAGACATTGGTTGAATGTGGTCCTACACAGAGCCATCTTTACCATTTTCTGACCCTGAAGGAAAAATCAGAGAGCCCGTGGAATTAAAATATATATGAGAAAGACAAAAATTCTCACCCCTGACCTGTAGCTTTTCTCTTATATCCTTTCTGATTTTTGGTAAATCATCATTTATTATAACTGGTATTTTCTGGACACTAACTCACTGAGATCAGGTCAGTTGAATGCATTTTCTCCTGGGTTATTTCAGTAGTTTCAAAATTTGACAGTCTGTTTACTAGTCTGAGGATAAGGGAAACCTTATTATAATTATGTTTTTATAATTTCAGAATAACTGCATTAGCTGCCCCTTTCTCAATGATCTCCACTGATTTCTTCATCTTTTCTCCAAGTTTATAATTGCTCACAAATCCAGTGGCTCAGAAGAGCATTGTTTCAGGCACTAGAAAGAAAATGCATAAGAAACACATCAACACAGTCTTTTGTAAAGACTGATAGGCTTTTAACCTAATCATAAAAAGATTTCAGTCTGAAGATTCTTGTCTCTGTTATGAGTAATGAAGCCAAATACCTTCTCCTTTCGTGGGCAGTTTCATGTCTTTACTAAGCTGAATTTTTGGTGTGGGTTCTAGTCTTGCAATTTTTTTTCTATTTTCATTTCAATAAAAGCTGTCTATACTTGGAAAATATCTGTGGACTCTGCATAGAAATCAGCCACACAGCCCCATCACAGACTGGCAGTGCTCCTGCTGCCTTCTGTAGTGGCTTCACACACTGTCATTAGATTATGTGTCTGACCAGCCTGCATTGCTTACCCTGGTGTGGTCTTTCTCTTTTAAATGGAATGAATAGAATCAGAAATATATATCTTAGAATTAGCTGCACTGAAGTAAGTAGAGAAGCTATATTTAGAGGTTTAACATGGTCAGAGGTTTTTATTTTTACTTTTTTCCTGATTGGGTTTCTTTGTCCTTGGCCTCCTCTTTTCAAGGGTGATCTGACAGTGGCCTGAAACTGACCATAACCTGAACACACTCACTGTTCCAGGGAGAAAACAGAAATGTGAAACGGGACTATATCAGCTAACCTCATTGGTGCCAGGGTTTCAAACCCTCAGTTGTACTTTTTCCTACGTGTGGCTTCACTTCTCATTAAGATTCTATAAAGATTGCAGATGAGATTGCAACTCCTGGCCTCAACTGCCCGGCGTCTGGTTCTGCATGAGATTCCCACTAACCTCAAAGAGAGTTCTGCGTGCCTGCCAGGAGTGATGGTAAATGCAGGAGGATATGTGGGCTGGTGATTAGGAAAATTCAGGACTTTCAGATCTTTCCTGACTGACCATTCTACTGGGTGACCCCTAGTGAGTTGTGAAGGCTCTGGTGTTAAACCTCCTGATCCCCTAAAAAGAAGTCTTCCTCCCGTCTCTGGTAGAATTGCAAGGTTTGTTTTAATACGTTGGATTTCTATTACCATCAATTTTTGTTAAACCCAGACTGTGGTTCATAATACAAATCTTTAATCTTTGTGGGGACACAAAAATGTATATTGATTTAATTTTATAAAGTAGATTATGACCAGAGAAGTGTTAGAATCTGACTTTAGGATTTTTAAATCTTATTTTTTAACACAAAAGGAGGCGTAACTTTCTTATAGCCGGGCTGATGAAAAGACATTTCTTAAGATTTTTCTCTTGGCTGTACTCAGAAGTGGTTGCTGGAAGTCAAAAAGACAGGAAGAAAAAAATAGTTCTTTGACAACTAAGGTTTGGTATACATTGAGTTCCTGGAATTCACAATGAAAGCATATAATAGATACTTTGTAATTGGTAAATAAACTCCATGGTCAAGAACATGCAAACCAAAGTGAGACCCAGACAGTTTTCAATGTACTTTAAAATCAGAAAACAAGAGGAAACCTCAACCAGTATTGTAAGATTATGACACATACTTCAAGGTACAAAATCATGGAAAATTAAAGATTCCATAGGACATAACGATAAAATTAAGCTGTTACGTAAAAGATGCAAATTAGTACGGATCAGACCAGAGGAGCAGCTAGCAGCACAGCGTTGCTATTTTGTGTCTATAGGAAAGGGCCCATGGGAGTTCAAACCAATGTGCTAAAATGAAAGGCAGACATTTGGAAACACTTCTTTTATGCCAATTGAGTATGACTGGTCCAATGATCGAGGCTTGAGCTAGACGCTGATTCTTATTAAATCAAGCAGCAGGAACTTCATTTTCTGTTTTGGCCCAGGAAACTGGAAGCAGAAAAACTGCCTTGCCAGTTTTCATTCTTTATCGACCCTCTTCTGGGATCTTCTCCAACGAGTAACTCAAGAAGAAGCAGGATGAGTCATTGAGATACATCCAGGGAAATTAGAATTTTCAGCTGGATTATAGCAAAGAGATAGTATCCAAGGTGATTTCTCATCTGAGATCAACAATGAAGATGCTTGTACACCTCTCCGATGTGGTTCTGAACCAGGGAGTTATCTGATGGGAGGGATGTCATGAGACAATACCTTTGAGCAAACTATTTTAAGTTGTTTTGGTTTGCTATGATGTACTACAAATGATCAAGCTGAAGTTTCCTACTATTATAAACACTATATAAGACTCTTTAGTAGGATACTCCATTAAGGTGCCATATATTGTAGATGTGGAACCCAGAATTGCAGACTGCCTTCATCTTCCTAAATATCTTTGCCCTGTGCTAACCCATCGGAACAGGGCCTTATCCAGTAGTGCTCCAAGGCACTGCCCTAGGAGTCACTGATGCTGTGCAGTGAGAGCCAGAGAGCAATATGAGCAAGCTCTTCTGGTCTGTCAAGTTGTTCTCCCCATCCCCCAGTCATCCACTGAGGTCAAAGAAACCTTGATCTCAGGAAAGCAGGTGTTCCAAGAGGTCTGGACTGAACATTTGGGGGAAGGAGGCCCTATCTACCTCTTAGAATCACTGTGAAGATTAAAGAGATAATATAGGTATGTAATTAGCTTGGGCTACCATAACAAAATACCATAGATTGAATGGCTTATAAGCAGCAATTATTTCTCACATCTGTGGAGGCTAGGATGTCCAAGGTCAAGGCTGACTCAGTTTCCTGTAGGGACTCCCTTTCTGGCTTGTAGATGATGCCTTCTAGCTGCGCCCTCACACATGAAGAGAGAGCGTATGCACAGGAATTCTCTGATGTCTTTTCTTAAAAGGATAATGATCGTGACATATCTAGGCCCCGCCACCTTCATTACCTCCCCAAACCCTGTTTCTAGATACTATCACATAGGTTGTTAGGGCTTCAGCATTGGAATTTGGAAGGAAAGGGACACAACTCATTCTATAGTAATAGGTGAACCTACCTAAAATATGGAAGTATTTCCTTTGTGTTTGGTTGTTGCACTATCACTGTATAATAATCACGTGGGAAGAAGCCAAAACCTTGACATTCTTAATGTCAAGAATGTCATTTCCTTACCCACTCATTTATTCATTCATTCAACATATATGTACAGGGTACTACCATGGCCAAGCCTACCCAGCAATGATTGGCTGGAGTTGAGAAGTGGCTATTCCCTCACCATAAGAACATTTCAGTTTTCCCTAATCTCCACCAGGTTTAATGTTTTTCATCACCTGACAAATTCCCTGGACCATGTTCACATTAGTCAGATCCTCATGTATGCTCTTTATATATAAATGCCAAGTGAAGAGACGGACTCAAACCATTCCAAAGTTCTCTCATCCCAATCACTTAACCATTTATTTTCTGCTTAAATTATGATCAAATATTTACCACACCAGTAAGGAAAGCAGGGAAGCAGTTAAGTGCATAATGGTTAAGAACAGGCTATGGGGCTACACTGCCTGGATTTATAACTCAGTTACTTAGGAGCTGTGGCAATCAGCAACCCAAAGGGCATCATAAGACTAAAATAATATACGTAAAGGTCCTAGTGTCAGGCACATAGTAAATACCCAATGAATGTCAGATTTGATTATTACCTGATATGCAAGAATGAACTCTAGAATATGTATTTATCTATGTGTTCTGAACAAACAGCAGGAATGTGGGTCCGTTTGTGCCAGGCATTGCATCTTTAGTGGTTGAATGGGGGAGATTGTGACTGAAAAGTCTGGAGGGAGAGATCAGGTAGCTAGGCAGCAGGGGGTGCTGAGGAACGTGGGGAAAGGTCTCTTACCAGCCAGTACAAAAGGAGCTCAGTGTTTGAATAACTGATAGGGTATACTGGTGTAAGTGGCTTGACTACCATCCCTGCTGCTGTGCTTCTGCCACATGCCAGGCACCCGTGCATTGACTTTTTTGGCTTAACTGCTCACACTGATGGCCCCAGGCACAGGCTTTATAAAGGAACCCTCTAGTCCTTGTGTAGCTCCATGACTGTACTGAGTTCTGTGTGGACTAACAGGCCATTTGCTACGCTTCATGCACTCTGTGGACTCTGGAGTCAGAATGAGGAAACAGGGCCAACCAGTATATTCTACCTTCATCTAAGACCAGTTTGGCATCTCGTGAAGAGCTGTCCCTCCCAGAGACGCTTATGGCCTGGGCTCTGCTCCCCTTAGCGGGGCTTGCATTCTGTGGAATACCAGATTGTGCTATTTCTTTATCCTACATTTTTATATAGGCAGGAGCAGATGTAAAGGAGTAGCAAGTGTTCTGAGAGGAAAGCTAAGTCTCAGAAGAGCAATGCTCTCCCTCTGAGGTCTATGTAGGGGAGACCTCATTCTTGAGAAGCAATCAGGGAAAAGCAGGGGGTAGCTGTAGTGCTGACCCAGGCCATAGTAGTGCCTACCAGGAGCATGCTAAGGCCACTACCACCTCCAAGAGGGGTGCCTGTCATTGCTTTGATTCTTGATATTCCATGAATAGAATCACCTTGAAACTTCAGACCATCTGTTTCTTTAAAAAAAAATTAGCCATCTGTGAACTAGAGCCAAAATTTCTGATTTGTGTGTGCTCTTAAGTTCCCTTAAGTTCCCTAATATGAATGGAGCTATTTGAACATGCTATGTTTTTAATTAATACAAAGACTCATATTTCCCCAGTCTTATTGTTATTTCAGTTTATCTCAAACAATTTCAGCACAACTTAATTCTTGAAATTATTTGAGAGCATTTATTTATCAAAGAGAATTTCTGGAAACAGAACTACCAATGTTACTTGGAGGAACTGTTTTCTAACCTTTGTCATAACAAATAGTCTATGCTTGGCAATTACTCATTTTTTAAAATATTTTACTTTTTTTTTTTTTTTAGTTTTCAGTGGACACAACATCTTTGTTTGTATGTGGTGCTGAGGATTGAACCTGGGCCGCACACATGCCAGGCGAGCGCACTACCGCTTGAGCCGCATTCCCAGCCCAATTACTCATTTTTTAAAAGACATGTTTATTGTTAGCCAAAAAAAATTAAACAAGGTGTTGTTTTTCTCACAGGTGAACAATTTAACTTAGTTATTTTTAACTATAATCTTCTCAAGAATATATTGAGCTTATTGTGTCTTACATGCTACAAATCATTGTTGCCATAATAATTTTATAACTTCTACTTTTTAAATTCCCTAAAGCTGATGTTTTCTGCTCTTGACTTGTTTAAGAGGTATTTGCAGCACCCATGTATAATAAAGTATGTTATTTAGTAGTGCTGCTTTGCTTCTCTGATAACTTAGTCTAGTATTATATTGAGTAGTTGAAATTAAATCAAAGTATGCCTTATGTACAACAAAAGCCTCTAATTTTCTTTAAAATAAGTTTATTACAAATATATTGTCCCCTCAATAATGAAGAAAACAGGAGGAAAAATTGTCCACAAGTGCCCATATGCACACAAATGTACACACACACACACACACACACACACACACACACGAAGCTAAAATCCTAGTCAAAAGCTCTATTTCATAAAAGAGAAGTATAGTGATGTTGATGGTTTGCCAAAACCTCAAGGAGTGACAAAATCCACAGAGTGTCCTGAAAGAGATGCCTTTGCAAAACCATGCTTCTCCAGATGGTTTAGATTAGAGATGTTGAAAAACACATGGCAACATTAGTTTGGTTTAGAATTCATAGTTAATTCAGTAGATAAAATAATGCAAATTTGAAACCCTATCCTATATATCAGAAAAATCATCAAATCTTATGATTGCTCTTAGGGGAGGTTGGTATGTGATGTGTTGATTTTTAAATGATCTAATTGTAATAATAAAATTAACCAAGAAGAGGTAAAGAAAGGATGCAACTGCAAGAGGAAAACTTTCTTCTCTGCAGAATCTATATTCCTTTTAGCTGTCATATCCAATCAATTTGTATGGGATACGACAGCCAATTGTCATTTCCTGAGATATACTATGTAAAGAGGTCATGTTACAGAGACAACATGAAAAAATGGAAAAAATAATTTCAGAGCATGATGCCAAGAGAAGCCAAAGTGTTCCTAAAGACCACAAAGTGTTGCCCAGATCCCCTCACCTTGCTAATAATAGCAGAGAAGCAGCTTACCCACAAGATTGTCCCTGGGTTTATTCATCTTTTCCTCTTGTACACTTTATAAAAGAGAGTGCTCTTGGTCTATGTTTTAGTAAATGCTTTTCCCTTAACTGTGACTGTTTATCTTGATGGGGGATCTGTGTGAATAGCAACACCACACAGTGTGTTCTCTGGCACAAGGATGTATAGCAATTGCCCCCAGGGTCCCAAAACCTTCATCACTAAAAGCCCGATTCTTACTTTCCTCTTCCTTTGTGCCTAGTATCTACTGCATCCCACCCTCTGATCCTACAACTGTATAGCCTGCAAACAATACCTGGAAAAGAACTTCTATATGGGAACAGTATTAATTTAATGATGTGCTACCTGCTACAGAAAGAAAAGTGTTCCATTGATACCTTAGAATTGCCACTAGAAGAATGTCCACTGAAGGATTCCAACTCAGAAAAGCAACACAAGGAAAATATGGGACAAAAGATTCTACAAAAGTAGAATCCAAAATTTTCAAACAATCATGTCTAGCCCCTGAAGGACGTGGCTGTCAAAGTGGCACCATATTTAGTTCCCCCTGAAAGTAACACATTTTGAACATTTTCCAAGCATTAAAAACTAGAATCATGGTTGTTAATGCCTGAAGGGAGCTCCACTGCAAGGGCTCTCTCTCATCCAGCAAGGAGGTCCACGGAACAGGGTAGAAGAGAGTGTGGCTGCGGAATCACTAATTAAGACCTCGGGAGACCAAGCAGGAAGCAGGTCTGATTTTATTCCACAGTTACCATGTATACTTAGGCAGTAGCTAAGCACATTACAGGCAGCCACCAATGCAATTTCTGCTAACTGTCCTTGCAGCAACCAATCAAGGAGTGGGCCATGAAGCAAGCTCAGGGACGCAACACATGGCCTCACGCCCAGGGCTGTGCCTATCGGGTATGCATCCATGCACTTGTCTCCACACTCCACCATCAAAGCAAAGGTGCTTCTTTGACAGCAAAGACATGCACATGCATGCAGAGAAAAATATGAGGGAGAGTTGGGAGATCCTGTGCACAGAATTTGTATGAATTGATGAGTATTTCTTTTAAAATTTGCTTTTAATTAAAACATAATTATACATATCTACAGGGTATGCTGGGATGTTTTGATACACCTATACATTATGCAATGATAAATCAGGGTAATCAGCCTATCTCTTACCTTGTATATTTATCATCTATTTGTGGTAAGAACATTCAGTCCTCTCTTGTATGATTTTTTAAATACTCAATACAATATTATAAATCATAGTCACCCTACTAAGCAGTAGAACTCCAGCGCTTTTGCCATCTAACTATAACTCTATACCATTGACAGTCTTGCCCTGGCTTTCCTTCTCTTCTTCTATTATAAATTTTATTTTGTTTTAGTAATAAAATCATTTTATTAGCTAGTCTTAACCACTAAGCAATCATTCTACATACATACTGATGTAATTTTTTTAACATGTTAATGACATCGTGTCACCCTTGCCATGACAATCGTTGAAAAGATTTCACTTTGGGGGGAGGTACACATAGAAAGGAGACCTCTACCTCCGCCCCCTTCTCACCTCCCAAGCCATACTTCTGATCACGACTCCTACCTGCCTAGTAGCATTTCCTTTAATATGTTTAGTCAAATTTGTGAGGACTTGGCTGTTTTCAGAACCTGATTTCACTGGATTATCCCCTCTGTACATTGAAAGCTGCAGAGACAGACCGAGCACAAATCTTCTTTCAAACCTTACAATGCATTCTCCCCTTTGTCAAAGGAACATTTGAGTCAAGTTCCGTAAAAGATTGTGAATATTTGACTACATGGCAAAAGACAGCCAGTTGTCAGATCACATAGGGTTTATTGAAGAAGAACGGACTAATTGAACGATTTTTTTAAAATAAATCACACCCTCCAATCTGTCCTTTGTAAGAATAAGAATTTCCATACTATCAGTTCCTCTGATTTGGATCATTGTTACGGAAGTGAAATATAGCACCAAGACTATGTGATAAACTTGAACTTGTGATAGAACATTAGGAGCCTGATAACTTTAATCAAGAGTTTTGCTATTTGCATGTTGTATCACATAATTGGTAACTGTAAAATGTTTGCAAGACCAAGAAACTCTTTCCCCACAGTAGTTATTTAATTAGCAAATTCCGTCTGCCATCCCCCACAATATAAAGGAGAACTTGTTACCCTTTGTTATCCTGTAATAATTGCATAATTAGGCATTATTTGTGTTCTGGGAATAATGCCAAAATAAATGAGAAAGGGGCTCTGTGAGTTTCTCAGACCTGTTAGTCAAAATTTAAATTAAAACTTTTTTTTCGAGAATTCTTATGGATTTTTTGAATATTGTGGATTTTTCCTATAGGATCCAAGAGTATTGTATCTTATCTATCAATGGAGTAAATTCAAGCTACAAATAGATTACATTACTGTTCTTCACCTTGTTTTTCAAAAGTGATAAATAAAGCAAGTAAATAATATATTGCTATTCTACATAGCTCCTAAGGACAACCCTCAGTGAGCTGCAGATGGTACTAGCTCATATCAATAGTGTTGGAGTACAAAATTTTGAGGTGGCCCTGTAACAAAATGAGATACTTTGGGAGGAATGAAAACGAAGAAATAGGGCAAAGTTTTTCATAATTAATACAATTTGCCAACAAAATAGAATCAGAAGTTTTCAAAAAAATTTTGCTGGGCTTTTAGGGAGAGACTCTCAAAGCAATGCATTCTGAGCATTTTCCAAGTATAAAAACTGGAACTGTGCGAACATAGCCCCACCATTAAAGGACACACACACATGGAAAAATGGGAGAACTGGGAGACCCAACCTCAGTTTGATAGCCGATTGACTCAAAGAAAAACATTCTGAGCCTCTGTACAGACATTTTTCCCCCCAAAAGATCAATGGATTTGTGTTGCCTAGTTCGCATGTGTGAGAGTGAGAAAGATGAGCAGGAAGTGCTGGCTCCAAGTGTGGCCTGGGTGCTGAAGCCTAGATCAAGGCGCATACTGATTCATGCCCAAAGCCTCACTCCTTGGTGCTGTGACTGTCTTCTCTCTAGCTGTGAGCCTGAGGGCCATAACCCATTTCACTAGTTAGCTAGGTCACTACCCACCTGTGTTCCAACAGTGAGGTTGGACCAAGAGGACAGGAAGCCCCCTGCACTGCTCAGATCTATACACACTCAAGCCACTGTATTTATTATTCCTTGAGGGAAGGCTCTGCCCTTAAAGGCTGATCCCACTGAGGTGGGATGGCAGGCAGAAGGTGTGCCATGAACAACAAGGCTGTATTCTTAACATATGTTTAATTTGAGCAGCTCTCCTCCTTTAAAATACCTCTTGATTCTAAATCCACATCCTGATTTGCCCACTCTTGTTACCATTTTCGGCTGCCTGTTCTGAATTAATTCTTTGAGGTAGTCATTCCCCCAGGCGGTGAGGGGGGGGGGGAGGGATGAGAAGAGAGATGCAAGGTTGGGAATGTGAATGAAAAAGAAAGGAAGAAAGTAAAGGAGGGAAGGGATCATTAACCAGAGTCTGCTTCCATGAGCTGGATTGTCTTTGAGCTGTGGAGGAAAGAAGAGATAGAGGAAGAAAAAAACACAAGCAAAAAGCCCTGGAAAGTTTACCCGCCGCATCCCTACTAAGGAATGAAGCTCATTTTTTTTTTTTTTTTTTTTGCAATAGAGCTCAATTTACAGATTATTTTGATTCTCTGTCGTACTTCATCTCAAAGAATTGGTATAATCTAAAAAAGTGGTTAAAATTATTAAAACAGTTTCCATAGTAGAAAATTAAATGATTTTTACTAACTGTCAAAGTCAGTGTTTAAACTGAAATAATTTGAATTATATTTCATATAGTGATCATGTCACTGGGATGTCTAAACATTCTTTGTAAAAGTAATGATCCCTGATTCTGATTTCTCATCAACAGAAAACTGACTAAAGGTTAGGAATATTAGCCACCAATGGCTGTTATTTGTAAAATCTAAAGACAAGGCTGGTTTCCTTGAGGAATTTTTCATTTAAATATATTCTCCACCTTGGAACAATTAACCCTTTGAGAGACTTTCTCGATTTTTCTTAGGTAAATTTTCTGCTCAGAGGATCATGAGAGTACTTCAAATCCTTGATTTAAAATGAACTTGGAAGTGAAATAGAACTGTCTTATGCTATTAAAACAAAAAATAATTTTAATAGATTTCTAATAGATATTAAGTGAGCTAAATATTATATTGCTTCATATCATCTCATTCATCTTCTGTCTATCCATCTGTTTATGCATCTAGTGCAGGCTGGCCATGCTAGGCTGGTTTTAAAATGAAGTTATATTAATAGTATAGACCATATTTCTCTACCACTTAATTCCTCTGGTCTCTTAAAAATTTTACACTGTTTTCTGGGAGCTCCCAAAGGAGGTTGCAATTGTGCAAATGATAAGGCTCCAGTGGCCGCCTGTGAAGCTAAAAGCAGTTTGCAGGACTTCAGCGTCCAAGTCCCTGGGCCTCATTCTTTGCTCTGTCCCCATCTTCATCCATGAACTAGCCTTCACTCACTGCAGAGTGAGTTTTATTACTCTGTGCTGGTTTCATTTGGTGAAGCACTGTTGTTGATAATGATGCTTTGTGACCCCAAGTAGCCCAGTGACTGCTAGAAATTCCAGAGAGTTCAGTCAGAGAATATCCCATAAAGAAGGGAACAGAACGACTCTATCCCTCAAGTGTGTATTCTTTGTCTCAAGGAAACCTAAGCAATGCAAATTAGTATTCCACACCGTCTCCCAAAGGTCATAATAAATATAGTCTTTGTAGTTTACTGATAGTACCTTACGCAAATGGTTCTGGCAGATCTGTCCCACCGGTCTGCTATTCATGCCTGTCCAAATGTGAAAACTGATTATGCTTAAAACTTGACTGTTTAATTTTAATTCAGATTCAAAAGGTGATAGTCTTTACTGTTAGGGCAGACTACATTTTATCCAGAACAATTCAATACATATTTATTGTGCCTAGCGCTATGTGAGGTACTGAAGCCATAATGATAAATATATCCTGTTTCCTGCCTTTGAGGAATCTGTCCCTTCTCCATAATCAATAGCAAGAATGAGTGATCGGAGAATGCAACGTACATACTGAAATAATCAGTGCACGGTTTACCCAGAATAGCCAGCTACAGTGTCCCCTGGCTTAGGACAGTCTGAAAGGTTGACAGCGAAGCAAATACAGGGATGGTTATGTTGTTTGGTGGAAAAGGTCTTTGGAAGTCTGAGTTAGCTCCCATTAGGAGGCAGGCGACCTCACATGAAGAATACCTACCTCCTACCTCGGGATCCTTCAAATGGTCTGGGGATGGTTGGCGAACCACAGGTATTCCTAAGGCTGGTTCCTATTAGGCAGTGAAAACTAGACGCCTTGCTTTTCCTTGTCCTTGCTGTGAAATGAAACCGGTGAAGTCAGTTACTATTTAGACAAGTGAGTGAGTGCTGTTCATTTGGGAGATACTGTTCCTGGAGAGGGACTGACCAATAGAATTCGCTGAAGGGCTTTGGTGGGGGCAGAGGGAGAGGCACAGCTAGAGGGTAGTTCAAGTAACTCGGGAATGAGTGGCAACTCTGTTAATGCCATTAAGTTAAACCTACCTAATCAAAATCATAAGGAAAGCCTTACCTTCGCAGATACGTTTTTGTTATCCTGCAAATAAAATATGTAGATCAAAATCTGGCACAATGACTGTCTACACATGGCTGAATATCTATGAAGAAAAATACCTAAGAGAACTTTGCTTTGCCAGATGCTTGGTATCATGTAGTCAAAACATTTTGAATGTGTTTTTAAAATAGTCTTCCAGATGTATGACAACTTGTAGGCTAGCCATAGCCCTTGCCTTCATTTTGGAAGAGAGTTATAAAACTGAAGTAGTTACCCAAATTATGCAGGAAAATAGAACTCTTATTGCCTTCCTGGTCTGGTCTGATTGCCTTGGGAAAAAGTAGTGTATTTATTTTTTTATTTATTTTTGTCATTCTACCAATTTCTTCAATATTGTATTCTACTTGACAGATACGGACACAGTAGGATTTTCCATGTTTCATTGCACTTGCCATGCTAAAAGATATCACTGCCACCAAGTTTTGACATCTCCAACTTTGGAATTAGTGAATTATGTAGATCAACTTCATTTGATGTTTATTTTCTCTATCATTTGATATTAAATATGATAAATTCCACGCATATAAATTTTCCCAGTATCTTTTCATTTGAAGACATATGTTCAAGAAGGTGGAATGAAATAAGGAAAAAATAACTAATAGAGTTTTATTTATCCTTGAGCAAGATTTTCCCATTACAATTCACATTTTTCCATTAGAATTATGTGCTTTGTCAAACCCACTGTAGGTTGTTTACATATGCGCACAATAGGTGCTAAATATTCAACGACCTACTAGAACTGCAGGAAAAATCACTCAGGAGAATTTGCACCTTATGAGTTTTATACAACTATTTCCTCTAGACCAAGAAATATTCTATTTGTACTTAGGTTCCTCAGTGAGTAAATCTGTGGATTTTATTATTGATATAGTATCATTGCAAGGTTTTAAAGAAGAGAATACCTGGGGTAGCAAATTCTGAAGTGGTGTCCTGTGCCAATCTAATTCTCAAAAATTATATCTTTTGTCAACAGAAAGTCAGTGTTCTGTGTATTTTAAATTACTCCTAATTACTCTTTGACACCAACTATAAATGATACATTAGTAAAACTGCTGCCTATAATAGATTGTCATCTCTTTCTGAACTCTAAAAGACAGGATTCCTTATTTTTTAAAAAAAGTTATTTTGATAAGAAATTTGCCTAAGTGATGAAGACTAATTGGCATACAGTGCCAACTGCTTCAAAACAATTGGGAAACTTAAAAATTCTGTTTATTTAGGTTCCCTGCCAAAACCATCCTGAAACTTTATCTGCATTGGGGGAAGAAGGATCAGATGGCAGTGGGGGGTGGGGGTGGGGAGTAACTTATTGTTGTATTTTTTTTAATGCCATGAGGGCAAATTTGAACACTCTTAAAACATGGCGTATGGATTTTGATTGAAGTGAAGATTGATATCAGAGATAGTTGTGCAGTGAATGTGACTTATATTTGAAGGATTTGTTTATAAGGAAAATGTATGTGACTCTCAGGATTTTAATAATGGCAGAATTTGGGGTTTTTTTTTTGTGTGTGTGTGTGTGTGTGTATGTTGTTTTGTTTTGTTTTCCTGGTAAGATTTCAGTATGCTCTCTGCATCTTGCTCCTGCCTGAGAATTACCATCCTTCCTTTCTTGTTAATTGATCTGTTTGAAATTTTTAAATGGTAACTGGAAAAAGGAATTTAGCATGAGATGGGGTAACGGGGATGTAGAAAGGAGTTTTAAATATCTAGTCTGGCTAAATCATTAACTTTCTTGATGTGCCTGTAGGCAATTCATATTCCTGGTTAGGAAAATCTGTCACAACAGATTATATTTTATCAGGCAAAAGAAAATAGGACAGATCTAGAGTTCATTTTTTGAGCCACAAAATAGGGTCAGGTAAATATAAGCTTGAGTGTGTATGAAGGTTGTGTGTCTAGCAGGGATCAGAAGCACACAATATACATGTGACCATGACTTTGGCTAATGATGAACCATGGGAATTAACTAACCAACCCTACACACAATTCAAAATGTTTAACATTTTCTCAAAATATTTACAAGCTTATAAAATATTTGTTCAAAACTGTGGCCACCTGAAGATATCTAGGTCCTAAACCATAAACCTGAGAATGTTAACTCATGGGGCAAAAGAGATTATGCAAATGTAATTAAGTTAAAAATATTGAAATTACCCTGTGATTGCTGAGTGGGCCAATGTAATCATAAGGATCCTTGTAAATGAAAAAGCAAGACAGTCACCCTCAGAGAAGTGATGATGGAAGCAGTCAGAGGGCCATAATGTAAAAAAGACTGGACTTTGATGATAGAAGGTGACCATGAACCAAGAAATGAGGGTAACCTCTAGAAGCTGAACAGAAGGCCCACTAATGGATTCTCTTCTAGAGCCTCTAAGAAGAAATTCAGCCCAATATAGCCCTATATTTTAGTATTTCTAACCTTCAGAACTGTGAGATACTAAGTTTGTGTTGTCTTAAGCTGCTCAGTATATGGCAATTTGTTACTGCAGCAAGAGGAAACTAATACAGACAGCTACAAATTTTCAGGAACTATCTTAGACACAAAGAACAACACAGAAAAGAAACCCATTAAAGCAATTCAACCTGATAAGATTAACATGAATTACCCATAGAAAATGGAATTTTCCACTCCCTCCACGTCCAATGAATGGGGGGAGAGGTGACACCCTGCCTCTCCTGTACAGTCTTTGTGTGTTACCCTAAGTGACCAGAGCAGGAAACACAGCTTTCATGTCAATCAAATTGTTTTGTTTATGAAGGATTATCTATAAAATATGGCCTGCATTTTGCATTCTGAAGAGCTGGACTACCCCCAATCATTTTTTTAGCTAGGGTAGTGGCTCTTAAATGAAGAAATATTTCTGAGAGTGAGTTTAGCCGCATAAACAAAATGACACAGCTGTAGTCAGGGACCTCTTTTAGAACTTGAGTTCTCTGACTGCCTTCTTCCCACAGATGAGGGTGCCCTGGTTCCAAGGGCTTTTCCAGAATCTGAAATAGGAGAGTGCCTTTCACTAAGCTACTTTCCAGCACTCAGTGTAGATTACAAAGGGAAATTAGCACATGAAGAAACCCTTTGGAAACTAAAGGGGCCATGTTCCTTCTCTTGCTATGTTATTTGGCTGGCCCCCTATCCACGTCATTTTCAAGTATGGGGCCTGCTTCAATAGAAACAGCCAACAACTGTGGATCTCATCAAGTGGGGCTCAGAGCATATAACTTTCAGTGTGGGGGAGCTATAAGAAATATTTTCAAGTTCTGGAGTGGTCTAACAGGAATAAGGCAAAATGTATTCAAAGGGAGATGGAAAAAAATCAAGCTTAGGGATCTTGTTTTTCAGGACTGTTTTAGTGACTTTGTGAAGTATTGCAGACAATTCATTTTAATTTATCATACTGATTCTCATAGATTGGATGAAGCCCAAACACAACTGAGTAGATTCATATTAAATTACCTCTTACTTAAAAGGAGGGTGGTCTCACCAGGGCAGGATGGAGTTCATTAGCAGGCCAAGAAGATTTTCTTAACTCTTCATTATCTGGATTCATATTGTTCCTGCATCCCCAGGATCATTGGACATCTTTCTTTTTTTTTTAACTCTTGGAGAAATGCAGTGGGCACTTGTCACTAACACCAAAGATAAAATACTCATCATCACCAGTCTCTAAAAACACACAGATGACTAGGAAAATGCTCCTATTCTTCTTCTTTTTCAGGGAAAAGGAGAAAAATACTGTCCTTTGGTAATTTTATTTAGATTTGCATGAACCAAAATATCACACTCCATTATGACAATTGACTGATGTGTATGTTGGATGTACTCTAACATATGTGTTCAGGAATTTATGACCACATTTCTTCCAGCTGAGCAGTAACCCTTACCTACATCATTTAATGAAGGACATAGTTCAGGATAGGTCTCTACTCATGGATCTCTCTTTCCAGATCTCTCCAATCTCTCTTTCCAGAACTGGAAACTTCAAACTCTATGATAAATGCCCTTTAATTTGTGCATTCTAAAGGTCTTATGTTTAGAGTAGATTTCTTCTGTGGACTAAGAAAAATTCATCCAGTGCTATGAATTTAATCATTTGATCCTACAAGAATTTTGGTTCACCATTTTTCTTTGTCTCTTTGTTTGTTTATTGTTTTGTCCTTTTAAAAACTAGCTTAGGGGCTGGGATTGTGGCTCAGAGGATGCCTCGCACGTGTGGGGCACTGGGTTCGATCCTCAGCACCACATTAAAAAAATGAAGATATTGTGTCCACCTATAACTAAAAAAAAAATAAATATTTAAAAACAAAACTAGATTAGATTGAAGTCTGGGGAATTTGATTCCTATTTATTTGTTGGTCTTCCAAGAATATATAAATGGTGTTTTATGATGGGATATACCTCAGTTTAGGAATGAACAATCCAGGACAGATTTTTAATCCTCTCCATGCTCAAGTCATTCTCAGTCTTTGAGTCTCTTGCAAAGGGTGTGGTATAGAAATCTGGAGACTCCATGAGACCTGGGATTGCTAACAATCACAAAAATCAGTTTGCACTTTTCTCATGCATGGACCAAATAGCAATCAATTAAACCTAGGTTTTTTTCTAGTCCTTTTTCATACTCCAAAGTAGCAGTTTATCCATAGAACAGCTGAGCTAGACAGTTCTTAAAGGTCATCTGGTTCATCTTCATGCCTTCGGCATAAGCATATCTAAGTAATTCCAGAAAAAAAAAAAAAAAGGACAGACAACTTCACTGAGACTACTTCTGCCTTGGTGCCACATAGCTTCATTGGGTTCAGGCTTCATTTTTTATTTGCATCCTCAAGATCTGTATTAACCACATAGTTTTAATGTGAGGAAGAACCAATTCTTGCTGAATTATTTTATTTTCCTGCTAAATTTAGAATGATCTAACTGATTCCATGGACTGTCACAGATGGCAAACCCACCAGTCACTCAAACTCAGACAAACCATGTGAAGAGGTTGTGAGTAGTGGAACGCTTTGGGTTTTTTTTTTTCTTCTTTTATATTTTTTTAATAGTTCCCCTATAATTTCTGACCTAAGTGGCTTGGTCATGATCTAATGTGGGATTATTCCATGATTCTTTGGGTGGATACTCCAAATGTAGATTTATTTTACTAGCAGGGGGTTGCTGAGTGGCATATGGAGACTACATTTTCTTCTTCCTTTTTCAATGTCCTCATGCACAAAACCCAAATCCTACAAATGCAGAAGAAAAAAAAATGCACAAATCAGAACACAAATCTTCCATGCAATTATTTTCAGACCCTCTTGCTAGTACATCAGTTCTAAATCCAATCAGCCCATTTATTATTATGCTGGTAAAAAAATAAAATTCCTGGTAACTGAATTCTTCTCTTGGATTCTATTGCTCAGGGCCATTATTGCCTCTTTTACATGGCCGAGGAAGGGATCATGGACTAAGAATATGGCTCTTCTTATCCATGTTTATCCATACGATTTCCATCAAGGTTAAGTGGATAGTAACATATTTCTGAATGCTCTGTTTGCCCCCTTTGCAAGGACTTAGTACTTTTTTAATAAAAGTAAATGTAATTTGTGGCTACACTTCAAGTAAGATGGTTTGATGGTACAGTGGAGCAGCCCCAGCCCTGGATTTAGAGAAGTCGTGTGGCTGAGTCCCTTTGCATCTCTTTCATGTGGTTGGCTGAGCCTTTCTCAGAAACCTCAAAGGTTTTTGAAGATACTAAACTGGAGACATTCAAAATTCTTCCCTCCCTTTTTGCTATTAATCCTTCTTGTTTTAACAAGCACTGAAGTTAATGCTGCCTACAATCTTTCCTGTCTATTGGAACTCTTTTTCTTCTTTCTCAGATAAAGTAATCTCTTTCTCTCTGGTACATAACTTCCATAAATCAAAGAGGTAGATGACAACACATGCCATATCCAAAAAATCAACTTCCTATTTTTAGAAAAATTAAATAGGACTTAGACTTTTGATTTGAAGAAGGCTGGTGCTTTGTAGCATACAAAAAAAATGATCCATATATTTCTCTCTTCCTCTTCTTTTTAGTCTGTATAAAGTAAAGTCTAGCTCTCAGCTTGCACTGTGTGTCCACTGCAGCCTACCATAGCAATTTTGGTTTCACATTTCTTTAAAAATTGGACAATAATATTTAGTAAGTGGTTGGAAGTCTATACGGAAGAAAAGAACATTGACCTGAGAGTGTTTCAGTGAGCATTACTGTCAGATGTGATGGCATATCCCCACCTGGTTTTATCTATAGTAAAATTTTTGAATAACAAATTTATCAAAATAGGAAGTATCATGTGGATGTGGATGGACAGATTAAGGAATAAATAGATAATCATACCACCACTGTATTATAATCTTTCACCAACTAAGTTCAATACCTCAAACCCTTGGATCTTTTTCTTGTTTTGTTTTGGTTCTGAATATTTACTACAACCTGAAGACATCTGTTTGTCCCATCCTAATCATAAAATAGGAAGAAAATAACAACAACAACAACAACAAAAAGCAAACCCAAATTGAAGGACATCCTACAAAGTACTCCTCAAAACACTTAAGAAAATCAAGAGAAAAGTGAGAAACTATCACAGCCTAAAGGGACCTAAGGAAACATGATGTCTGAGGGTTATATGATCTCTTGGATGGGATCCTGGAACAGAAAAAGGACATTAGGTAATGAGTAAGGACAGCTAAATCAAGTATGAACCTTGATTTGATGATGTATTGATATCAGTTCCTCGGTTTTGACAACTTGCTGTATACTAACATGACAACAGAGAAGAAGTTAATAGCAATAGCACAGCGTTAGTATATAGGAACTGTATTGTCTATACAACTCTCTGGCAAATTCAAACCCTATTATTAAAAGTTGTGCTGATTTATCTACAAAACTCTGTTGCTATGAGGGTTGAAATAGGAAGAGTGGGAACTACTTTTCCTTTTACAAACTATGGATAGAAATTCCTCAACTGCTCTACCATGTGGCAGGTGGTGGGTCACAGCTAGTGGAACAACTAGCAGAAGATAAGTTTTCAGTACATTGTGTGGTTGAGGTGCTGAGGTAGATAGTTTCTAAGAATAACTTTGCATTTGAAGAACTTGCTACCAAGATTCTCCACCTGGTTGTTGGTTAATTTTTAACCAGAATGTAAAAAAAAAAAGAAAGAAAGAAAGAAAACTTTTGTATGTGTATAAAAAAACTTGAATTGGAGTATATGTCTTGCATTTTAAGACTCTATAAAGGCTCTCCAGGTACAGGCAAGACATAATGTGCCTCAAATTTTTCAGTTGTTTTTGTTTTTGAACTTTTTTAAAAAAAAATGCAGGTCACCTTTTTTTAAAATTTCCAAAATGTGACTTTTTACCGAAGATAATTCTATCTCCCAAGAACCTATTTTTTTAAAAAAAATATACATATTACTTCTTACTTATTGAACTTGAAATGTTCCCCAGGTACTCTATGTCTCTAAATAGAAAGTCCTTTTTGTTTGTTAAAGTACACAGAGACACCACTCCTTTTGCACAACAATCAATAACATTTCACATAAATATTTGGGGGGATACACACACTCATTAAAAAATAATTTGTTGTATTGCAATGGTCTTTTCAGTTTGGTTGCACAGTGACAAGATGAAAATGAAGCATTTTCCTCCAAAACAGTGGTGATAAACACAGAGCTTGTCAGTGGTGACCCAACTGGTGTCCCACCTGCTCCGTAGATGCTCATGAAATGATTAATTGGTCTCAATCAGTTCTCAGCAGGAATACCCACCTAATGGTAAATATCACTACAATTGATACTAATTAGCTCTGTTGCCACCTGTCACAACTGATAGGCTGGGAACTGAGGGGAGCCATCTTTATGCCAGTAAGAGAAGCCCAACTGGAGAGGGGTCAGAGACTCACTGTCAAAGCCACTGTGGCAAGTAGGGAGCCCACAAGCCCTCTCTGCCATGTAGCAATACGTGAGGTTCAGCCTGTGACTCCCAGGCCTGTGGAAGTGAGGGAGTCAGAAGTTTGTTGTGCAGGAGGCGGGATCATGGATCACTAAGAGAAAATGCACCTGTCTTTAGTTTATTTAAGTTTTTACAATATATTGACTTTGAAATCAGCCAGGCTGTGGTTCAAATCTGGGTTTTGCCACTTTCTGCTAATTCAATCTTAAACCAATAGCTTTACTTCTCTGAGCCTGGTTTTCCTATTCTGAAAAACATGGAAGCCAAGTTATCCACCTAATAGGAACAATACAATGTTAGGTCATGCTTGAAACTCAGGTGCTCAAAAACTTTGGAATGCCCCCACAGCTAAATAGTCATGTGACCTGGGACGACAGTGATGATGTACATAAGCCCTCCTAACAATAAACAGGAAAACTCCAATATATTTAGTGTCCCCACATATAGTGATGGTGTAGGAAAGTTGGGACCAAACCTTCACTGTCATTTTCAGTTATTTTCTGAGAGTCTCATTATTTCGGTGAAGAAGAGAAGCTAGATGAGATATCAAACTAGCAATTAACATTGAAGGAAATGGTAATCTAGCAGAGGAAAATATCATATTTTTTTCAGTTGGGCCAGTTGTAAAAATGGCACATAATCCTATAAAGAAAAGAGCCCAGGCTTGGAACTGCACTGGTGCAAAGCAAATGCATTCCAAATGACACCAAACTCTACCAAATTATCGTTTTGGAATTGGGTTTTTCAACTTTGTCCACCATATCAATCACCTGGGTTCCTATTAAATACACACATCACAAGGTCTCTTCCCAGAAATTCTGACAAGATAGATCCAAGATGGGACCCAGGAATCTATGTTTTTGCTTGTTGTTTGTTTAAATTGACAAGGAAAAAATGTATATATTTGTCATATAAAGCACGATGTTTTATATAAATGTACATTGCAGAATAGCAAAGTCAGGTTATTTAACTTGTGCTTTTCCCCACATACTTACCTTTGTGTATGTGGTGAGACTACTTAAAATATACCCTTTGACAATTTTCAAATGTACAATATATTATTTTTTTAATTATTTTTTGGTAGTAGATGGATACAATGCCTTTAGTTTAAGTATTTATTTTTATGTGATACTGAGGATGGAACCAAGTGCCTCACACATGCTGGGCAAGCACTCTACCACTGAGCCACAACCCCAACCCCTACAATATATGATTAACTTTAGTTACCATGATGTACGATTGTTCTATTGAACTTATTCCTCCTGTGTAACTGAAATTTTGTGTCTTTTGCCATTTTGACTAACATCTCCCCAATTCTTTCATCCTGCGTCTTATAGTAACCAATCTGTGTTTTCCAGGAGTTCTCCAAGCACTTACATTCAGATAAGTCTGAGAAACATTGATTTAAAAGAGTATTCTTCATACTTGACTGAACAGGGGAGTTTTTAAAAATGTTGATGCCTGGGCTGGGGATGTGGCTCAAGCGGTAGCGCGCTCGCCTGGCATGCGTGCAGCCCAGGTTCGATCCTCAGCACCACATACAAACAAAGATGTTGTGTCCGCCAAGAACTAAAAAATAAATATTAAAAATTCTCTCTCTCTCTCTTTCTCCTCTCTCACTCTCTCTTTAAAAAAAAAAAAAAAAATGTTGATGCCTGATTCCCACCCCAGAAATTCTGCTTTAATTGTTATGGAGTGTGGCCTGAGCATTAGGTAATTTTTAAAGCTCTCTAGTTGATGCTAAGGTACAGGCATGTGTGTAGTGACACTGGTTTAGAAAATAGCCTTAGCCAGGCATGGTGGCACATAACTGTAATCCCACTGGCTTGGGAAACTGAGGCAGGAGGATTGTGAATTCGAAGCCAGCCTCAGAAACTTAGTGAGGCCTTAAGCAACTTAGTTAGATGCTGTCTCTAAATAAAATATGGAAATACTTTTTCCAACCTAGACCATCAATACAGGCCAATGGATTTATGAAAATATTTGTTGACTAAAATGAGGAGTCCTCTGAACCTTCTTTGTTTCTGGATATGTTTCTTCAAATTAAGAATAAAGTCATCTCTAATCATGTATGTGTAGTATTCAAAATATACTCTACTGTCATGTATATCTAAATAGAATAAATTTTTAAAAAGAAAGGGGATGTGGCTCAGCAGTTAAGTGCCCCTGGATTAAATCCCTGCTACCAAAAAAAAAAAATACCCAAAGGGTGCCTTATTGATGAGTAAGTACTAATCAGATATAAAGTCATATCACAGATCAGTCTATTCCAGGTCTAATTTGAGGTCTGAAAGGGTTATCAAAAATAAAGACTCACTCAAAAGAGTTAAACCACATAATAGTTTAATAATACATCTAGAAGACAGTTTTCCAACCTAGACCATCAATACAGGACAGTGGATTTATGAAAATATTTGTTGAACAAAATGGGAGTCCTCTGGACCTTCATTATCTCTGGATATGTTTCTTCAAATTAGGAATAAAGTCATCTCTAATCCTATGTGGAGGGCATATCACTTATCAAGGTCTTTAGTTGCCTAATTCAAATCTTTCAGCAGCTCCAGAAAAAATGGGTAAAGAAAATGCCCTGTTCCATAGGCAGGGCAAGAACCATCATGTTCCTGTTATGAATCAAAAAGTAAGGCTTAGACGCCTCACATGCATTAGGATGACTGCTATAAACAAACAAAAGAAAAAGAAGAGAGCAAGTGCTGGAGATATTGGAACCTTTGTGATATGGTGGTGGAATATAAAATGGTAGTCACTATAAAAAAAAAAGTAAAACAGTGGTTCCTCAAAAAAAAAAAAAAAAAACCAAAAAGGACAAACTACCATAGGATCCAGCAATTCCACGTATAGATATTACCCAAAAGAATTAAGCAGAGTCTGAAACAGGTAGTTGTCTACCCATGTTCAAAGCAGCCACAATATAGCCTTTAGCTATTCACAGTAGCCAAAAGGTGAAAACAGCCCAAGTGTTCCTTCATGAATGAATCAACACACAAGATGAGGAGTCCTCTGGACCTTCATTGTCTCTGGATATGTTTGGATATCGTATGTACATACAATGGGCTGTTATTCAGCTTTAAAAAGGGAGGAATTCTACATGTGTTCATGAATGAGCCATGATGACAGTATGCTAAGTGAAATAAGCCAGTCACAAATGACAAACACTGTGTGATTGATTCCACTCACATGAGCTACCCAGAGCAGTCAAATTCGAAGCAATGGAAAGTGAATGGTGGTTGCCAGGGGTGAGGGGAAAGAGGAAGAAGGAGTTGGTGTCTTGTGGGGACAGAGTTTCAGCTGTGGAAGATGATGAAGTTTTGGCAATGAATAGCAGTGACAGTTGCACAACATTGGTGAGTGTACTTAATGCCATTGAGCTGCGTGGTTAAAAATGGTTAGAAGAGGGGCTGGGGACGTGGCTCAAGCGGTAGTGTGCTCGCCTGGCATGCGTGCGGCCCAGGTTCGATCCTCAGCACCACATACAAACGAAGATGTTGTGTCTGCCAATAACTAAAAAATAAATATTAAAAAAATTCTCTCTCTAAAAAAAATGGTTAGAATGGAAATTTTTATATTATGAATATTTCAGCACAGTTTTTAAAAGTGGATAAATAATAATTTTTAAAAGTGCCCCAAATTAAGCAAACAAAAACAACTTAAAACTTGGATCACACAACTAATAGGAACCAGAGCAGAAATTTCTCTGGACTTGAAGTCTGCTGATCTTCCCTTTCTACCTCAGTGTCTCCAAGGGAGTACAAACTGGAGATGATGCTCAGAAAGAATTACAAGGCAATGACTAAGTGTTTGAGAAGAGAGTGATCCAGGTAGTTCAGATAATTATCCAGAAGATTAAAACTGAGGCTGGGAAGCTCCATGAGGTTGAAAACTTGTCTGTACCCAATTTTCTTTTAAAAATTGATATGTGTATCACGCCACATAAATTCAACCTTCAAAGTCTGTGCTTTTTAGTAAACTCACAAAAGTGTGCAATTATGACTTATCCTTTTAGAATTTGTTTTACTTAAAGTTTTTCAAAATTCATCCATGTTATAGCCTACATCTGTATTACATTGCTTTTTATTGTTGAATAACATTCACATGGATTTACCACATTTTGTATATCCATTCATCAGTTGATAGACATTTGAGTTGTTGGCACCTTTTGGCTATTATGAATAATGTTGTTTTGAACAAGTTTTTGCATATGCTTATGTCTTCAGTTTTCCTGTGTATGTAACTAGAAGTGGAATTGTGGGGTCAGATGATAACTTTGTTTATTTTTTTTTTGAGGAACTGTCAGACCATTTTCCAATGGCTGCCCTCATTTTACAATCTCACTAGTAGTGTGTAATGGCATTCCAACTTCTCTACATCTTCATCAACACTATTTCCCTCAAAAGAGAGAGAGAGAGAGAGAGAGAGAGAGAAAGAGAGAGAGAGAGGTATAACTATGCTAGTGTGTGTAAAGCTGTGTGTCCTTATAGTTTGCATACCACCCTTTGTATTCTTGGCTTACCACCCAGAAAGATGTATGTGATAGGGTATCAGTAGTGAAAGTCATGACATTCCTAGGGATTCTATGGAAGGTCATCAGGATGATTGATATCTAGTCTTTGGGAAATAAGATCTTAGATACTTTCTTGCTTTCTTTATCATGCTTTCTTTTTTTTCTCTTTCTTTCTTTATTTTTTAATTTTTTTGTGCAAACTGAGTTT
This sequence comes from Spermophilus citellus, assembly GCF_964194105.1. Taxonomy (NCBI): domain Eukaryota; kingdom Metazoa; phylum Chordata; class Mammalia; order Rodentia; family Sciuridae; genus Spermophilus; species Spermophilus citellus. The sequence goes on along the minus strand of NC_138184.1, from coordinate 198,647,924 downwards.
AGAAGTAGCAGACAAGCTAAGTCCATCTTTCCTCCGAGGCATTCTGGCACTAATAGGGGAATAACTTTTGGGAGATGGTCACTCTTGTAGTTTAGAAGGATGGAATGCACATTTGGGCACAGAGATTTAGAGAGAGGACAGGAGAATCCTAAAGGGGGAAAAGAAGGATCGTTTTCCTTCATCTCAAAGTTAAGTGCCTGGCTCGCAATGCAGGGTGTCTTCAATACCTTCACACCTTCCACATTGTCACGTGCCTGGTGCCACATGATCGCCTCTAAAAAGAGTTTTCCACAGCAGTGTTCTCCAATTACACGTGTTTCCATTAACAAATAAAATATTTTTGTGGGTTTCTTAGATACTTGCAGAAGTATCTATACAAGTTCACTAGTAGCCAGAAGGATCTGATCTGTCTGCCTCACAGCCCTCTGACAGTTAAGCATTTGCTTTTAGGCAAATAAAATGTCAGCCACCATTAAACAGCATATGGCAACAATATGGCCATTCCCTCCCTGGGGACTGACTTCTCCCCAGAAGAGATGGTACTTGAAATAGGAGATGCTTTTGAATGCAGGACCCCTATCCCTCCCACACAGGCATGAAGGATGGGGAGTGGGCAGAGTGCCACACACACAGACGGACATGGGCAGCCAGATCAAATGTGAACCTAGAGGGCACGCTTCCCAGCCAGCATTGACCAAAGGCTGTTCACCCTGGGCCTATGGGTCTGTGGTTAAGGGGAAGTACGATCCATAAGCTGGCCTGGATTAGCTCTGCAAAATAGAAAACAGCCTCCACAGCCACTTAAAGAGGGGTTTGGGCCGACTTTGAATTGAATGCAGTGGTGTGCAATGAGTGAAGGGAGACGTTCAAAGCCGGCTCCCCACCCTTCCCGTCTCCGTGGAATTCCCTCGATGAATGGGCTAAAATAAACTGACTTCTCTTGAAATAGACGATGAGGATGTGGAACCGCATCTAGTGGGTCAGCTTGTGTGCAAAGGCTCACATAACAATGTGGGTCAGGAGGAGAGCCACTGTGCAGGGATGGCCAGGAACCGGGCTGTCTGTTCAAGACTGAAAAGTAAGCCAGGCTTCCTCAGGAGTCTCAGAGATAATGCATCTGTTGAAAACAACAAAATGATCTCTGTCAACAGAGATGGCCTGGTCCTCAAGACATAGTCTCAGCATATTGCTTGGCTTGATTTGGGGGACTGTGCTATGCAAATGATCGAGATGGGATGCTCATCCTCTTGGATCATTGGTCCCTTGTGTAACCCCATCCCTGTGTTACTTGTTGGAATATAGTCAGGCAGACTCACCAGTTTCACCTCAAGCCTTGAATATCCAAGACTATCCTGTTTCTGAGTCCCTGTTTGGACCAACAATATGGCCCCATCATGAAATCCTCAGCTTTGTAAAAACAGCTCAACAGTAATGGCAGAAACACTTACTGTGATGAAGAGGTTAACATTCACCAACTTTGTATTATTTTCTACTCATGTAATTGGCTTGATTAGAATTCTAAAAGACTCTATGTAGATTTTCAAAATCATTCTGAGACTCTATTACTTTAAAGAATATAATAAAATAATTAATATTTTAAACTAAAAAAAAAAACTGTACCCATGTGGATTCATATAGAGCCCAGAATAAAAAGGCAAAGAAACTTCTTCTCAATTAATTTTGATTGTCATTATTAATCCTAGTTTAATAATGCCTATTTACAACACTGGATGACTTGACTTAAATTGTGAACACCAAAAAAGTGATGAAATTTTTAAAAATAACAATATTATTAATATATTTTTCATATAATTTGCCCTCAGAAAAAATACTGTTGAAAATGAAGACAGCAAAAAATTCTACATTTTTTTTTGAAGTGTCAACCAATTTTTCTGAAGTGCTTTTTCATTTTTTTTTTAACCATAGATGAAACTGACAGGATGTTATCAACATTGGCACCTCTTACTGACAGCCAGGAAATTCCATGACAATGGACAGCAGCAACAATGACTAGATCAGTAGCTGCTTGAGCAGCAGGAGATTGCAGGTTTCCAAGCCCAGACTTCCCCAGTTGGAAGAGGGGCTCACATCCTCTGTGCTATAGATGGAGCACTGTTCCCAAGTCTAAAGTAGACGAAGCATTTGGATGCAAATAAAAACTAAGTCAGTCTCCCAAGCGTTTGCCACCTTTACATCAAGGATCAGAGTATTTAACAACATCTCAGGAAATGTCTGAATTCTAAACTTTACATCTAGATGACGGTGATCATACTGCCTTAGTGCTTCCGTATAAATGATAGTGTCAAGTGTGGACATCTGTGGTCAGCTACATATACGTACACACATAGACACACAGCTATACTTTATCTTCCAAATATAAAATGAAAATAAACATCTACTCTTTTCCTCATGGAAATATTGTAAATATTGATTTTCAGCAAAACAATGTAGATTTCTCGTGGCAGAAATCTGGTGCCCCAAGGTGCTTTTTCAGCATTCATTTGACATTTTTTTTAAACCAAATTTAAGTAGAATTCTGAATCCAAGATTGGGGGGCTTTGGTGACATTTGCAATTTTAACAAATGGTTTAGTAGACCTCAGTGCTAAGTGTTTGATAAATAAATAAATAAATAAATGAGTGAAGATAGAACAAATGAATGAGTGAACAAGTACCCTGTGGGGTCAGATTCCGATTGGTGCCAACTCTGTGTTTCATTTTCATAGAAATACCTACAGTGTTTGTTTTGCTCCAGTCTCTCAACAAACTGTACAAGATTTGGAGGAAATTTTGCTGGGATTTAACTGAAACACGGAAGCAATCAAGTGGTTAAATTCTGGATTTTTCCAATTGAATGACATTCCTTTATCCATATCGATTTGAGCTTTGGCAAATTCAATTGTTGATACCACCTGGATAATTTTAAGTCTTTCTGAAGCTTTCTAAAAAACTTTCCAACATAGCTCAGGCAACATAAGAATTTCATCAATTGAAAACTAAGAATCGTTTCTGTGGGATGTGTAAAACAAGAAGCTGACCAGCATTATTTTCTTTTTCTTTAATTCGGTGTCATTATTGAGAGTTATTCTTGAACTTTATGAAAACCAGATTGGGGCATGGGTATGTTCTTCATCGAATCGTGTTTAAGGAATTGGAACTGAAAATCATTCAAAACTAGGAAAACATGACATTGAAAAATAGTCTACATTCTTTATTCTACCTCAGAGTATCGAGACTGTTTCTGACTATGAAGCCTTAGGCTGACATTAGATCTGGTTTTGCTTTGTTTAGTTTTATTATAAGAAATGGGCATTCACTTTACCTATCAGAAGGAAGTCGCAATTTTTTTCATCAGTTACTATGTTGCTGGATTATTAATTATAAACTTTGATTTCCATACTTGTTTGCTTAGAAAGCTATGATTTCTCACCATTGCCTGCAGAAAAAAATTCAAATAGGGCCATTCAGGGGCTTCTCTGGTCCAACCAAAGCTACCTCTTCAGCCATGTTTCCTAACAGCCTCTTCCATGCTAGCTCCTTCCCTGAGGATCCGGATTAGACCATTGATGCTTCTGGTGCTTTCTTCTCATTTTCTCATTTCTCAAAAGTACTTTTGTCTTCTCCTATCCACTTCAGAATGGTCCACATAGACTTCAGGGTGTAACAACCCCTTCCATGAGGTAGATCTAGCCACTGTACATTTTTCACCTTCCTCTCCTTTCCTCTAAAACAAATCTTCCCCTCCCTTCACCCCTGTCACACACACACACAGAGACACACAGAAGCTGCCATGATTTAGTCAGATCACATGTGCAGATTATGCCCTGAGCAAGGATGTCAAGCACCATGGACAAAAAGGGATGGAAATCCATCTTACTCTCCACTTGCCAAGGCATGTGCCTACCCATGTGATTGTGTTTGTTCTAAGGGACACTTTTTCCTATTTCACACAAAAGCACCGTATGGATTGGCAGCAACTCTATTCTTTTAAATGCATATATTCTTAGTTCCCTTTACCAGAACACAGGTTTGTTGGGGGGAATAGCTACCTTTTTATTCTCATTTTTGGTATAGTGACTTTCTTGCACATAGTGACTTCTCCACAGTTTAAATTGCTTTATGTTTTCTAGAATGCATTGAAATTATTGAATTTAGCTGAAGGAATGAAATGTGTTTATTAAAAACAAATACTTCAGCTGATAACTGTAAAGATAGAAAGTGCTGCAGGAATCACAAGAGTCTTAGCAGATGTGGAAGAGTAACTTGTTTGATTTTAAGTGCATTCGATAGCTAAGTAATTCCATACAAAATATGGTGCCCAGTAGAACTTTGTGGAATTTCAGAAACCACATTTGTGATGCTATGACAGACCATGGGCAGAGTTGGACTGAAATCCATTTCTGGCTGTTTATTAAAATAGGCAAAGGCTAACATTAAGACTTGTCTGAAGTGGGCAGCTTCAAGGTCAAGGAGGATGCCCATGGGAGGTGAGGGAATTGGGGGAGGAGCCAGTTTGATTAGTCTGAGGTCAGTATCCTTCCTAGAAGTCTACATTAAGGCTAAAACAAAAAAAAAGAAAGAATAAACTGGCCTGTCTTAAAGTTCTGAAGCTAGAATTGATCTGCCATTACCAACACTGCACCTAACCTAAGTGAACGTGAAAGCCCTCAAAGTGAAGAACTGCTTTGTAAAAACTTCAGTGGAGAATTAATACCAGTTCTGTTGCCATTTTATTCGAGAAGTGGGAAATGTCCAGAAAGCAAGTTTTACAGACCACAAAACAATGATGCACTTAAGATAGGTTTTATGCCTATTTGATAACAAGGCCAAGACTTCAAATTTCAGATTTCAAGGGGTAAACCATTGGCCAACCTCTCCAGAGAAAGTCCTATGTCTACGCATAAAATCTACTCACTATGCATTCAAAATCCCAGCTTTAAATTGCTTTATGTTTTCTAGAATGTGTTGCATTTATGCAATGAACCATTTTGCCTTCAGGAATAAACAGAAACGATGGTCTCCTCCACAGCCGTTTCACAGTTCCCCTCTCTCTCCTTTTCCTTCACAGTCCTCTGTCATGTCAGTCTGCTTTGCCCGTTTCCATCCTAATTTGGTGGTTGGTGGGACTTATTCGGGCCAGATTGTTCTCTGGGACAATCGCAGCCATCGAAGGACGCCTGTGCAGCGGACACCTTTGTCAGCTGCAGCACACACGGTAAGTCGAGCTTTCATCATGTCCCTGTCAGCCACCAAGCCCTGAAAAGGAAAGTAGCTCACCAAAGCATGGGTCTTACCAGTAATTCAAAGTTAGAAGTACCTATTGTAACTATCATATTCTGATTAAAATAAAGATGAATGAAAAAAAGGTGAAGGAAGCATTGGGTTTACAGAAATCTCTTCATCTCTAGGTTCTTGCACGTAAAAGAGATCTCCTTGAATGTCCCAGAGGCCACCAGTGAAAAGCGTTAAAACTGAAAAAAATACACAAAGTTTAGAAGAGGTAGCTCTGGAATCATTTGCCTAAAGAAAACCTTCACATTTATGTTAGAAGATGGAAACACATATTTTAAATGACCATGAAAAGTCAGTACCTCATGTCTGGGGAGAGCATGGGGGAGACACTAACCAACAGGCCTTTTCCATTTGTGATTTGAGGGAGTACTATAACTTTAAATTCTGGAATGTGTGGTGTAAGTCTCAACATAAAGACTACAGTGACAATATAATCCCTAGGGTTAAAAGTCAACATATCAAAACCATTACCCATAATTTAGTAGAAGAGCTTCAGTATAGTGTTCATAAGACAACTGCTCTGTCATTTCCTTTAAGAGAATGACAGGTGTGGATAGTAATCGTTAGGAGGAATGAGAAGACAGACATGTCTCCATCAATCCTCGCTACCTTGACATTCAGGGTAGCTGATGTTCCTTCTATGAAATGCCCAAATTATGCCCAAGGATACAGCTCTACTATTGTTTTCAATTTCCTTAATGTGGTTGCTTCATTTGTTTCATCTGCTGGCCTCAAAACCATTCTGGCTTGAAAAACAACTGCAAGCTAAGACCATGAGGAGGAAAATTCTTCCGCTCTTGTAAGTTTGACAATGGGAAATGACAAATGCCAAGTCAGCCCTAATTTTGATTGATTGGGGCCATAGACACATGCAGGTGAAACTAGTTCTTGCGAATCTTGGGAAATTGCCCTGGCCTACCCCATTTCTCCAAACTAATAACAGAAAATTGTGGCCCAGGAGAAGACAGACTCAATGCAGGTGTTTTCTCAAGTAGTGTAGAACCATTTCTTGGCTCTCTGTGGATGTCAGTCAGGTGCATTTGTGAACATGCCTTCTGAAATTTCAAAAAAAAATTATAAATCCAAATGTTAGAACGTTTAACAATAAGCTTTTGGGGAAAATTCAAGTCCAGGAGTTCTTGCAAAGAGTTAACATTTCTTTTTCAAGTAACTTAAAATGTAATCATCACATCTAAAATGCAGTTACCATCGAACTGAGTGGCATTATTTCTTTTTGCTAGAAAATAAAATGAAAACAAATTTGTTTTCTCTGTCACTGTGTTTTGTCTAATTCATAGCTGAAAGGGCACAGTTTAATTTTATGTTTGTCTTTCAAGTTCCATTATTGCCTGGCTGATTGGTACCAGGATCAAAAAGGAAAAAGAGGCCCACCACAGATTACTCACTAATTTCCTTTCACACCCACCACACATATGTATTTGAGACAACAGGAAATCGTAATTAAAACAAAATCCTTCTGCCACACAGTAAGTTTATTCCTAAAATAAATAAAAAACAATCTGGCATCTTTAGTGGAAAAATAAGCTGTACTGTTGCTTTTTCTTTCCATTAAGTACAGTTTGTGTGTGTGTGTGTGTGTGTGTGTGTGAGAGAGAGAGAGAGAGAGAGAGAGAGAGAGAGAGAGAGAGAGATGCACTTGAGTAGGCATTCCCCAGTGTCTGCTTCTGTTCAGGTTTCTTTACCTCTCTTTTCTTTCAGACCAAGATTTATTACTCATGAAAGCACAAGCCATCGTACTGATTAAAGACCAGGAGGAGCTACCATATACACTCCTCCTGGGTATTTGGCTCTGTGCATTCCTCCAGGGTTGCCTGGGGTCTTGGCCTATTCGAGTTCTAGCAATTTGTGTCTGGAGTTTTAATCTATTCAAGTTCTAGCAAATTGTGTTGTGGACCCACCGTTAGCAGAGAAGCCCCATTGGACTTTTGCTGAAAAAAAAAAAAGAAAACTGGATGGATTTTGGTTCATGACCATGTTTGCTCCATGTTTTCCACTCATGGGAATAAAGAAAGTGCAATTCAATGCAATGGCTCCTGGGATCAGACAAATTGAATTAAGATAATACAGCTTTTTTGCATATTCATTCACATATCCTTCTTCAGTTTTATGAAGTCTGCTATTTTTAGGTGAAATCTATTAAATCCATTCTTCCATGTGATTTCTACTCAGAGCTTTGCATGTTGTGGGGCTTGAGTCTGATTGCACACTGCTTCAGGTTTCATAACACCGGAGACTTGGGAAAGAGCATTGTCGACAGACCCACGACCAAACAGTCCTCTTGAGATTTGGAGGCCTGATCAGGGTTCAGATCTGTTGTATGTACTACTATGCAGATCCACCCAGGCTGATTCAATTTGGAAGTGTCAGAAGGAACACAGCACAAAAAATACATAGGGACTTGGTTAACTGTCCATCAGCATGATTGAAAGAGGTCATTGTCCAAAAAATAAATGTAATCTTAGGATGCATTAATATACACATATTCTTTATGAGAAGGCAGATTTTTAAGTCATGAGAAGTGACAATTCAGTGCTACCCAGATTTTTGTATTCTGTGGTCAGTCTGTAGATAGACAATTCTGTGTCATTCTCAGAACTTCACTGTTAGAGGAGTCAGCATTAGAGGAACTCATATAAAAGACAACATATTCAAAAGAGATTGACCAGGATGAGGAAGATTTTGACAACCAGGTGGCCAAGCATCAGCTCCAAAAGTTGGTGAAACCTGGTCTATGACAAGACTTAGGGGTTGGGGTTAGAGCATTTAAAACAATAATCTAGGGCTGGGGATGTGGCTCAAGCGGTAGCGCACTCGCCTGGCATGCGTGCGGCCCGGGTTCGATCCTCAGCACCACATACAGACAAAGATGTTGTGTCCGCCGATAACTAAAAAAATAAAAATATAAAAAAAAATTTAAAAAAATAAAACAATAATCTATAAATATTTAAATAGCTAGATTGTTTTCACTTGGTCTGTGTGATCAATAGAAGACACCACCTGAAAGTATTTCCACGAACTGTCTTTATAACATTTAGTAGAAGCATAAACTCCCCAGGAGTTAGTTAGCACTAAAACTGGCTACTACTTAAGAAAGGTGTTTAAGTGGGTTTTGGACCACTTTTTGTATGAGACCGATCCCTAGCTCCACTAAACAATTATTAGCACTCCTTCTGACCAGGACTTTATATGATAATAATAGTCTGCGAACCATTCTTTATATAATATCAGCTTTCTAATATTAAAGATTGTTTCATTGTAGTTGTGGCTAGGTGTTATGGACAGTAACTCATCAAGGGTAAGACTTAGACTGTCAGCTATTTGCACAGAGAAGCATCAAGTAAGTTGTGGTTTGGCCACTCATAGCTAAGCTGCCTGAAATCTAACCCTAATTGCTGCTAGGTTCTGCTTATGCTAACCTTCCATTTAGTGTTTAATGTGCAGCTGCCCATGGCTTTAAGCCTACCACGTAGAATTCTGCAGAACGAAGTAAACTATGAGAGTTATGATAGACGGAGAGGGCATCGTGCTTATAGTTCCTGAGATGTAGAAATGGCCCTGGCTAAATCTATGTTTCCATACTATTCCAAATGACTTTTTTTTGATATTTGAAAAATAAATCCATCATTACCCTAAGTTTTGCAGCACATAAAAGAACCTAATTTTATCTCACTAGGTACATTGTGCCAACAATTTTGCCACCAGTATCCTTCTCTCAAATTAAAAAGGCTAATGAATATTAACCACTTTTTTAAAAAGAATGTTAACCAGTGTTTGGCAGTGGGACAACAATGCATATTCCTTCCAAAAGTCAATAGTTCTATCCTTTTGAACTCTGTCTTCTTTCACCGCTCGAGATTAGCAGCTGAACTGTGTGGTGGGGACTTACTCAAGCCATCCAAATTCACTCCCCCGTGGTGTTGTGCCCCATCAGTCCTCATCTGCCCTCGCTTCCTTCACTGCTACTGCATTGCTTCTGACTGAGCAAGGTGAGGCTTGGGAAGTATTTCCACTCTTATGTTTGCTGTCAGAGCTTTTAGAGAGAACTCAGGTCGAAATCAAAAATGGCAACTGACCTGAGGCTTGTATTCCAGTAGGATTATGTCACTCATGATTGTTGTTTCAGAGTGAGGTGTTTGACACTCACACACACTCATTTCCGCTCGGATCTGCTCCTGATTCCCCAAGTTTGTGTTTTCGCAGCATCCCGTGTACTGTGTAAATGTCGTTGGCACCCAGAATGCTCATAACCTCATCACTGTCTCCACCGACGGTAAGATGTGTTCCTGGAGCCTCGACATGCTCTCAACTCCGCAGGTGGGTTTGTTTTCCCCTAAACATAAGAGCATCCTGGTTAAAAAGATACCTGCTTAAAGGAACATGGTTCCTAAAAGCCAAACCCTCACATCCTATAGGAGCTAAAAAACCAATGGATGCCCTTGAAAGAGTGGGGCCTGGTTTCAGCAATCTCCTCCTGAAGCCAAAACCCATTTCCTTTACCACAAATCATGTAATTATTGTAATACGTTAATCCTTAGGTCAGTTTCAAGTGAAAATGAAATAATCCATTTTAAAGCGTAGTAATTATGGAAGTTGCCTGTGGTATGAATTGTACTCGCCCTACAGCACTGTGAGAGAGATGCAAATGAGGTTGGAGCTCAGCAGAGCAATCCCCTAAGGGGACTTGCCTTGAAGGAAAGGTATCCCGGCAAAACAGAAACCCAAGCCCTTGCTTGTCCCTGTCCCCCATGACAACTGCCTGTGTGGACGAAGAATTTGTTAAACCATCTGTTTTTTTTCCCTCTGGAATGTTTGTTAGTATGGCTTCTGCCGGTCCTTGCTGAACAAATGAGAAGCTGGAAATGAAAAAGTTCCAAAGTTTCCAAACCACTAGTGATTGCAGTAATGGAAACCAAACAAAAGAGCAAAAGTAGGAGAGGAAGCTGGAGGCAGGTTCTAAACACAACTTTCAGAATATACATGTGTACAGGCTCATGCTGAGATACATACACGCGCACACACACAGGAGACACACACGTTTTTCTTTTTTATTATTTCCATCTTTTTTTATTTGCTCTTTTCAGTTATACAAAATAGAATGCATTTTGACATACCATACGTACCTGGAGTATAACTTACCATTCTTGTGGTTATACCTGATGTGGAGTTACACTGGTCACATTTTCACACTTCTTTGCATGAAAAAAGTACTTCATTATCCTCCAACTAAAAAACAACTAACTGTTATAGTCTTTGAAAAAATGCAAGAAAATATCCAGAAAATTGTGAAGGATACCTAGGAGACAATGCTCAATTCTAACACTCCTGTCCCCTTTCCTGAATAACAACTCTAGAATACCTATCACTCAATTTTAGGGGACATGACAATTTCAAAATGTATGTGGAGACTGTAAAGAACCTTCTTGAAGTCTCTTTAAAATCAGGTAAATGGATGGAGTTAGAGAAGATGATGCTAAGTGAAGTTAGCTAATCCCCAAAAACCAAATGCTGAATGTTTTCTTTGCTATAAGGAGGCTGATTCATAGTGGGATAGGGAGAGGGAGCATGGGAGGAATAGATAGACTCTAAATAGGACAGAGGGGTGAGAAGGGAAGGGAGGGAGCATGGGGTTAGAAATGATGGTGGAATGTGATGATCATTATTATCCAAAGTACATGTATAATGACACAAATTAGTGTGAATATACTTTGTATACAACCAGAAAACAAAAGTAGATTTCTATTAAACAAAAAAAAATGCAGGTGTACAGAATACTATAGCTAAGCATGTTCTTTATATAATCTTAGAGGAAAAGAAATAGTTCAAATAAACTACTTAGAATTTAAGCACCTTTGTGCTGATTATTATAGAGATTCAGCATTGTGTGTGGGTATTTTATGTTTTGTCTTAAAATTCTCATCAATGTATTGTTTTCTTTTTAAAGCATGGAGATTATAAACAGATATAAGAGCAAACCCTCTCTTTAGGAATTCTTACATATTTCATTTATGTATACATAATTTTTATATTTTTTCCCATTTCACTGATTTATCATGTATTTGTTTAGATTAAAACCAGTGATATGGGGGCTCTGAGACCCTTTTGATTGGTGTTAGCTTGCCTGCAGACTCCTGTCTGCACAATAATGGCCAATTTCATGGCGTGGCCTCCATGAATGTCAGGGAGACCTGGGGGTAGTCCACAGTTGCTCCTCCCAAGTGGGTGGCCAAGAGACATCACCTTCCTTGATGCTAACATTAGAGATGGGATAGATAGTATGCTCCAGTTTTCTATATCCTATTGTTGCAACATTCTCTTCTTTAGCCTGGGATGCTAATATGCTTGCTGTGTGTGGATCTCAGGAACAGCAACTCTGAAAAGTGACCATGTGGCCTAAGCAGCCATTCTGTGGCAGGCATTTCTGATTGATGGACTCTTTGGCTGAAATGGCCTGGTTTGTTTACACAGGAAGAATGAAATCCCCAGCAACTACAATGATATGATACCCCAGAATGATTTTTTTAATTATTTCAGATATATAAAATAGGATTGATGTAAATCAGGAATACTCAGGGGCATTGCTTATACTTAATTATTTTTCACTATCATCAAACTTAATTCTGCAGGATGTTTTTTAAAGTACTCCCTAATTCCAAATGTTACAAATAATTTTACATGAAATAAAGGCTCTCCTTTACATTTTAAACACTTATTTAAAGACTCTTCTCAGTCTTATGCCCATACACCCCCCAGCTAACCTCCTGAAATGTAGTTCATTTCAAAATCTGGTTTTTATGACCTGAGTGACAATTTTCTGGTTTCAGTCCATGGAGGACCCACAGTTCTGATCTGACAAATGTGCTTAGTACATCTGATATTAATACATGTGTATTCTCATGAACAATTGATTTTGAAAATGTTTGTAAATACAAGGGTATTGTGTGTTTTATTAAAGCCTGGGGCTGACAAGTGTAATCATTACAGTATTATCTTTAGTTTCTGCACCATTAGTTTCAAAATTCTCACCTGTCATCTCTGCCTGACTTAGGAAGCAGCAGCACATGCTGATGAAATCCAGCCTGCCTGAAACCAGAGATACGCAGCAGCGTGAATGTCAGGGGAAGCAAAGCGTGGTTTCTGGCACAGCCGGGGTCTTTTGTAACGCTGTGTGAAAAGCAAACAGACGATTTAGCCAAATGATTTTTCCGTGCTATCTTTGGCATGGCAAGGAGTTGACAGATGGAAATGTAACCACACTGTGTTTTGGTAGGAGAGCATGGAGCTGGTGTACAACAAGTCCAAGCCCGTCGCTGTTACTGGAATGGCTTTCCCGACAGGAGACGTCAATAACTTTGTGGTTGGCAGTGAGGAGGGTACAGTCTACACGGCTTGTCGTCATGGAAGGTGATGTTCTGTTTTTTTACTGATGACATGTTTCCCGTTTCCGAAAGTCTGTAATCGCATTCGGGATCATAACCACCTTGCATTATGAGAAAGGTATTTATGAAGACATGTGAAGAACAACTTCAAGTCTTCATTACTTTAAAGCACATATACACTCTGGTCCTTAGACTTTTATAACTCTGGTGCTTCACCCTGCCTTGTGTAAAAATGCCGAAGCTTCTTAGCAGACGCTGTAAGACTCCTTGTCTCTTCCCAGCCTCATCTTCTGCACATACCTTCAAGTTTCCACCATGTGCCCATCATGGATAGCAATGCCCAAATATTGCCTATCCCTCCATGCCTCCTCCATCAGCGAGTTCCTTAGGTTCTTTTATTTGGTCTTTCATTTCTCTCTTATTTGATTAATTTCTTTTTATATTGAAGAGCTAGCACAGATCTCATTTTACACTGAAGCTTTTCTGAGTCTCTAGGGCAAAGGAGAGTCAGAAAGGCTTTACATCCTGCAGAATTTTCAGATCCTTTATTCATTGATTGTTTGCAGGAATACTTGCTAAGAAGTTCTCTCACACCAGGCAACATCATAAAGATATAGGAAGGCATATGACATGCATAGAGTTAATGCTCTAATTCAGGGTAAAAGACTTATAAGCAGGGGCTGGAGTTGTGGCTCAGTAGTAGAGTGCTTGCCTGGCACGTGTGAGGCCCTGGGTTCGATCCTCAGCACCACGACGTATAAATAAATAAATAAATAATCCATTGACAGCTAAAAATATTTTTTTTAAAGAAACGTATAAGCAAATAAATCTGTGCTTTAGGATAATAATTGACATGGAGAAAATTAAAGTTAATTCGTATATTCTTTTATGTGTTTCTACAGTAGCGTTAATCACATTCGTATTACAATTATTCATTTGTCTGCCATTTTTCTCTTACTAAACTATATCCATTTCATTTTTGATGCCCTGCCAAGTCCCTAAACTGTAACAACTAAGAGTTAAAAATCTAAATAGGGAATACAGAAATGACAATAATCAAATACCATAATGAAGTACCTTAAGACCCTCCCAGTCACAGGGCAGGAATAATAAGGGATGCACAAACCACTGTGCAGTTTCCAGGTGATAAGAGCCTTGATTGAGAGATTGGAAGATGCCCCTGGAAGACAGAGTTGTCATAATAAAGTGGACTCCAATAAGTTGGCCTAGATTGTAAAATTTAGTGCAAAACATAAAGGTGGCCTCCCTGAGCTCATGCTGGTGCTTAACTTCTCTGCTTACCTTCATAGTTCTGGTTCAATTGGTTTTTTCATCTCCTGCAGTCATCTAAGTCTATATGAGGAACCACAAATTGTTCCAAGTTCATATTTCCGTGCTTTTGTGATTTGTAGAAAACAAGCATCCATGGCTCAGCTCCATAATTTTTCCATTCAAATAATACACTGTTATGTTTTTGCTCTTCTGCTTGTTTTTAAACAAGCAGTATTTGCCCTGCTCATGTGATTTGAAGACAACTGGGGAAGAGATGCCTCACAGTTCCATGCCCAACTTTCCTACTATATAAAATCTGGCTGAAGCTATGCATTAAAGTTTTTGTCACAGCACAGGAAGATGTGATAAAGTTACTCATTCACACAAACATTTGCTGCTCACCTACTTTGAGCAGTGTGCATGGCTAGATGCTGTGAGTCACCCAGATGTCATTTAAACCTGGTTCCTATCTTCAAGAAACTGATGACAGTAGAAAAGACAAGTGTCATATCTGCAACACAAGGAGAATGCCATTAGTGACACATAAGGCACAGAGAGTACATAGGGCCAAACACTAAGTCACAGATTTATCTACAGATGTATTAGAGTCCTTAGGACACATGTTCAATTGGCTTGAACCAGAGTGTGCCTAAGTCCTTAATTATCTATGGAAGCTTACAACATATACATTGATATTTTTCGGATTTTTTTTAGTTCCTCTAATGTGAATAAACATTCACACGATGAGTATTTTTATTCTGCGGCTCTGAATATGCACTCTTGTTCAGAAAGAAGGGTCCCTATGGGGTACACCACAAATTTCTTTACAATGAGCTTGATTTTGCTTTTTGCATTGGTTCATCCATGCAAAATATAAAATACAGATCTCAGTAAAGTCATAAAGTAGCAGGCGTTGGCTTTGTAATAATTTTAAATGGGTCATATAGGGCTATAGGGGAGAGTGGGGGATTTCTATTTTTCACCTAACATACAGAAGGTGCAAATCCACTTCCATAAATTAAACAAGGTCCTCATTTTGCACCCTATAAACCCTTTCAGGATGCTGTTAAGAGAAAGTGGAGTCTCACCAGGGGCCACTTCAAAGATCGGTTCCTTGTGTTCATTAGAACAAATTTAAATGGTCACGTGAGAAACTGCTGTTAGCAGTTTCACTGGGCATAATTTTTGAGTGCCTGTTACATGGAACACATGCTGCCACACTTTGCTTGTGATTTCAAATTTTGCTCAGCCCAATTGACATTTATTGGTGCTTCAGGGGCCCAAATATTTTAACAACGGAAGCCATTTTTTTCTCTTAGTGACATAATATTGAGATTTCACAATCTGTACATAGTTGTCTTATTTATAATTTCATGCTCATGAATTTTTTAAAAAAATGATATTGGGGGTATTTTTCCTCAGATTTTCCTAATTGTGTAGAATTGCATGCAGAAATCATGTAGAATTGCATGCAGACTATTATGTGATAATAGAAGGGTAGAGGTAATCCAAACTTGGTTAAACAAAATATGTCTGAGGGTAATTTTTAAAATGTGTATCACTATTTCTCAAAGGTGCTTTTTTTTAAGGGAGGGGCATGCATTTGTCTCTTTTCCTCTGCCGTTTCATTCAACAAGTGTTTATTAAGCACTTACTGTGTACTAGACATTTTGCAATACGAAAAACAAGATGCCTTCCTTTATGGAATTTACAAAATGGATTTGTAAATCACTTTTCTGTTTTCAATGAAGCAAAAACATCATTTTCTCTAAATTATATTTATATGTGTCATATTTTGCAAAATAGAGGATTCCAAAAATGGTTACATTTTTAGGTATGTCAACTTCAAGAAATTTCCTTGAAAGAATGAATGATTATTCCTCCAAGAATGGATGGAGCCTAATAGCCAATAGACTCTCCAAAAAAGAGTTGAAATAGAACATGTGCAAATGCCCTCTCAAGAATAAAGCAGTCTGATTATAAAAATGAAAGCTTCTGAGAGTTAGACATATTTGTTTCCATCAAAAGAGCTGCAGCAACAATGACAGGCTTTGAAAAATTCCTGAAAATGGTAAAATTAATGATAAAATTGATTATTGAATTCTGATGTCTCAAAGGATATTTCCCCCAACCTATTTTTTAATCACCAAAAATAGCATAGCATGCTTACAATTTCTTTTTTACAAGATAACTGAAAATGGCTTTATTGGTGGTAGTATATGGGGTTATTCTAAATTCTGAAAAAAAAAACACAGAGATAAATTTTTTTAAATCCATCACTGCTTTGCACACATTACTGAGATTCTGCTCATGTGTGCTCTTCATACAGTAAAGCAGGCATCGGTGAGGTCTTCGAAGGACACCAAGGGCCAGTGACAGGAATTAACTGCCACATGGCAGTGGGCCCAATAGATTTTTCTCACCTGTTTGTCACGTCATCATTTGACTGGACTGTCAAACTGTGGACCACAAAGGTAAGAACACCTTGGTTGAAATTCTCAGGTAATATATGGAGAAAGAGGATGATATTTTGTTCCCTGGGGAAGTTATAGGAAACAGCTGTCTACCAAGCCTCATCTGGGTGACATGGCATTGGGAATTCATAGAACCTGCTGGTTATCTCTGTCTGTCCCAGAGCTAGTTAAAGTTTACCTTCTCAGTCCACTTTACTTATTTTTAAATATATGTAATATTTGAAAACAGTCTAATTGTTAAAAAATTTTTTCAAGTGATTCAAATAAGGATAAATCTGAAGTCCTCCTTCACCAAGACTAATCCCCCATATAATCAGTTTGGTATTAATCTTCTGGAGCTTTGTAGCAATTACTTACTCACATGTGTACCGTGGAAATATATGCTTTGGATCTTGTTTTATCATTTGGCTGCTTGGTTTGCTTTTAGACTTTGGAGGTTTTTAAGCTAGAAAATGGCCCTCTATTACTTGTGTTTTAAAGGTAATGCTGACCATATTTGAGAGCAAAAAAGAAAAGTAAAGACCACCTGGAAGAAAAGTAGAGTAGTCTAAGGAAGACCAGTAGTTTGAAATGGAAAGTAGTAGATGGATTTGAGAATCATATAAGAGATAAAAGCCACAGAAATTGGTGACTGTTTTGATGAGGAGGAGGGTAAGAGAGGAAGTCATCAGCAGAGAACCCAGTTCCATATGCAGGGCAACTGGCAATTTGTGGTAGCTTTCACTGTACTAGAGAACAGTAGAGGAGGGTGCATGATGAGGAAGATCTTTGCACATGCTGAGTTTGAACTGCCTGGGAGGAACATTTTCAAGACTTCCAGTAGGCAGTTTGCCATGTGCAACAGAAGAGAGTGAGCTCTGGCTCCAGGTATGTATATAACAGAAGTCAGAATAGCTAATCACATTTAAAGGAGAGGATTTTAAAAGAAACACTAAGTCTCAATCTTGAGGAAGAGAAATATTTAGAAAATAAACAAGAGAAATGGTACCAGAAAGGGGGTTTGAAAAGTAACTCCAGGAATAGGAGAAAAATTAGAATTTTGTGTATAGTTTCATGGGTGTTAATGAAGGACAGAATTGACTCTTAACTGGATGAAAAGATGTATGACCTCATTTACGAGAGAAATTAAAAAAAGAAAAACAAGTTGAGAGATCTATTTCTAACTATCAGTTTGACAGAAATCTTAATTTAACAACATATTCCGTCATAAGCCAGAAAGAAACCAGCCATTTGCATACATTGCCATTGGAGATGTAAAATAGCACTACAGTGTGGAAGGGATTCAGCACTATCTAAAAATACTGCATGCTTTAACAGACAATTCCAATTTCTGGGAATCTATGCCAAAGACAAACTAGCCAAAATAAGAAAAGGGCGTATATAGAAAGATGTTCATTCAAAGATTAATTGAATAGCAAAAGACCAGAAACAACCCAGGGTCTTCATCAGTAGGGCATATGTGAATCAGAGTAGAAAAAAATGAAGAAGACTTCTCCATAACATAATGACTGATCTATAGGATATATTTTTTAAATTTAGAAAAGATATATGGATAGAAGTACATATAGTATTTTGTCATTGTGTAGAATTACATTTATATATTTTTAAAAATTGGAAGGATGAACCACATAATAGGGAGACAATAGGATGAAAGATAAAGACAATAAGCAGAATTCTTGGAATATGTCTTGTTTGTACATTTGACTTTAGAACCATATGAATATTTTATGTGGTTATAAAACAAAATAAAATAAAATCTGGTTCCATAAAAATTTGAAGTAACATGAAACAAATCCTCATAGTTGGTTCAAATTGATGGCAAAACCTTACAATAAGGAATGGCTTAAACTTTAAAATCCTGTACTGTTGGGTGTGGTGGAGCATACCTGTAATCCCAGCAACTCCAGAGGCTAAGGCTGGAGGGTCACATGTTCCAGCCTAGGTAACTAAGAGAACCCCTGTTTCAAAATACAGTTTTAGAAAGAAAGGTGGGATTGGGATATAGCTCTGTTGTAGAGCATCCCTGGGTTCTTTTTCCAGTATAAAAGAAAAGAAAAAGAAAAAATGGAAACACCTTAATAATTAAGAAAGTAGATAATATCACCTTTAAGTAGGCCTGCCCACATAATTAGATCTGAGTCTTATCAACTTTCCAGATCTCTGAATTTCAAGGAGACAGGAAATACAGATGTAACACCTCAGATATGTAATCAGACAAATCTGGACAATGGGTAAATTTGTTGGACAACTGATTCCACTTCTGTAAAAAACTAAAACATAACAAAAACAAGCAAACAAAAAACCTCGAAGTAGAAGCTACAAAATAGAACAAAACAAAACTTGAGACATTTCATCCAATCTCAACATATGGATTTTATGTAGATCTTGATTCAAACAATAAACCAGTTTTAAAAATTTAGAAAGCTACTGAGGAAATGTGAATGCTGACTGTACCTTTGATGACATTTATGAGTTGTTATTTTAGGTATGATATTCTAATCACTTTGAGTGGTTTTACTTCTTAGGAATGCATATTGAAATGTTTACAGAAAATACACTGATACCAATGATTTGCTCAAAATAAGCAGTTTGTGGATATAGATAAATATAATTGACCCTGTATTGATAATTACTGAAGATAGATGTTTGATATTAGTTTACCTCTAAATATGTTTGAAATCTTCTACAATGTAAAAGACAGAAGAGAAATAATGACAAATACCTCAGAGAAGTAACATCAGGACCAAAATACATCCGTTATTAGTTAGAACTCAGAAACCACTGATGTTCATAGCAAATGCAGTTTCTTTGTAGTGTATTAAATATTTGACACAAATTATAATAGGTTATAGAATGAGTGGAAAGTGAGGATAAATCAAGACTTTTCTATTTTATTTAAGACTATAGGGACTCAGGATATCGCTGGTATGGAAAAGCCAGTGAAGATGGAGAGTAGAAAATCTCTAAGTGTAAGGTAGAGAAAGAGTCATTATAATGTGAGCTAGATCCCTAGCATGAGCAGGGGAAATGAATTTTAAATATAAGCTGGAAAGGATGCGGTCAGATATGTCTAAGTCTGAAAAGTCTCTGATGATAGCTATTTTCTCAAGGAGTTGGGAGGTTAACTGTTCTGCTGAGCATGAAGTGGAGGTACTGAAAGGAGCAATTTCAGCTCATAAGAGGAGGATAGGAAGAGATGAGTAGGGAAACAAAACCAGACTCTGGGCAGAATGTTTTCGTGGCACCAGTCTTCAGGACTGATTTCCTCAGCAATACAAACATGGAAGAGGAATGCTACTGGATGTGAGATTGAAGCCTTAGCAGGGTGTGATGGAAGGACCTAGAACATGGAATCTGGAGATATGGATAAGAAAAGTGTAAGCTGAATCAGAAAGGAAATGAAAACAGACAGGATGGCATCAAGGGGGCAAGGGAGTGGAAGCCCCCAGAAGATCAAAGAACGGGTATGAAGGAAGGACTTGGGTAAGAGAATTTGTAAAATAAGAGATGATCATTAGGAAGTGAGGTGTTTGGATTAATGATCCACAACTGAAATAGTTCCATATGATAACAAAAAGAAGAAGAAAGAAGGAGAAGGTAAGAAGACAATGACAGCATCTTCAAGGATGTGGGATTGTGTAGTTGAAATTCAGTGAAGATGAAACTCACTAGAGAATGCAGGTCATAGAAAAGGTCAAGGTGTCTATGTGCCTTTGGAGTGGACAAGAATAATGGCTAGACTCAGATGGAAAAGGAGACAGTGACCACATGCTGAACTCCACAATGAATTAGGAGGAGAGATGAAGAGGTGAAGGATGATAGAGCCAGATCAATGAGCTTAAAAGAAGACTTTTTCCTGGAGAGCTGAGGAGCAGTGAAATAGCCCCAGAGAGCAAGTAAGAAGCTGATGCACTCAGTATTTTGAAAGACAATACAGATAATGCCCAGCTTCTACTTGAGGGCCCTTAGCTGAGACAGACAGAAAGGTGGTGAGCTTATGGTAGGGCTAGAATTCCTGAGGAGATAGTAGAACAGGCCACCAAGGAGAAAGCTAAGAACACAGGAAAAGGCATTTACCATGACAGAGAGACCCAGGGATGGGGGAGAGCATGGTGGAAACATCTGGAAAGGAAGAAATCATGAGTGATTTGGGTAAAATAAATGCTGATAGATATTTCTGGAAAACCATATGAGACCCCACCAAAAAAAAAAAAAAATGATGGGGATGGGTTGCTAAAAAGGGCCCTGAAGTGCAGAATAAGATGGCAGTCTTTACAGATTCTAGCAAAATGTGGACAACATGAAGGGAGCAAGGATTAAAACACATTGCACATCCACCCCCACCCCGTGCCTTACCACACTGCATTTCATCACTAAACCGCTGTCAGGGAGGACCTCCCTTTGAAGCAGAAACCTTGCTGGAGTGGTTTTCCTTGCAAGAGAGGAACAGGCTGCGTTCCAGGCAGCTGAGTCAACAAACTCACAAGTACCATTTTCATCCGAACGGGCTTAGAGGAAAATATCCAGTAAGGAAATGAGGCTGGAATGATATAGGTCTCCACTTGCTTGTGTAGATTGATTTTTATTTTATAGGTGATGGCAAGTCATTTTAGAAGTGTATTAATCAAAATTTAATTTTAAGAGCTTGCTTTGAAATACTATGGGAGATGAATTTGCATGTGTGGCCTACACCAACATTTTAGTGAACTCATACTGTGTTGTAGGCATTGTGATAAATGTTTTAAATCCCTATAATAAACCTATGAGTGGATATTAGTATCCCAATTTATATAAGAGGAAATAGGAATAAGAGGGCTTAAATAACTTGACTGCTCTCCTTAGTGAATAAGTGGGGAAATTGGGATTTAAACTTAGTTTTGTATGATCTCAAAGCCTGTGTACTTGGGTTAGAGCTATAGCTCAAAAATACAGTGCTTACCTAGCTTGTCAAAGGTCTTGGGTTGGATTTAATTGGTGCGTATAGTGAATTCATTCTATATACATATATGGAATATCACGCTGAACCTCATTAATAGGTATAATTAATCCATGTTAATAAAAAATTTTTAAGCCTGACTTCTTTTCCACACCAGCATGCTAAGAACAGAGATAAGAAGCCCAGTTAGAAGCCTAGTTTGGTTATCAAGATGAAAGACAATATGGAGAAGAATAAGGCCAAATCTGAGAGATAAAATCAACCAGACACAGTGACCAAATGACTTGATTTGAGAGTTAGTCAGTGATGATTCTACTATTTCCAACTTTGGCATCTGAGTGATGGTTCACATGATCATTTCAGGACAGACAAGAGGAGGAGCAGGCTTGGGTTAGAGGTACAAAATTAGCAATCTGAACATGTTTAAACTGAGGTACCCAGAAATTCCTAGAAGGTAATTAAAGAGACACGTATCAGTCCATTCGGGCTGCTATAACAAAATACCTTATACTGGATAATTTACAAACAATGCAACTTATTGCTCATAGTTCTGGAGGCTGGGAAATCTACAATCAAGGCATCAGCAGATTCAGTATCAGATCAGGACCCTGCTCCAAAGATGGTATATTCCTGCTACATCTCCTTGGGTAGAAGGGCCAAGCAGCCTCTCAAGCTTCTTTCATGAGGGCACTAATTCCATTCATGAAGGCTCCAACCCAAGGACCTAATCACCTCTTAAAACTCTCACCTTTAAATACCATCCTGTGGGGATTGAGTTTCAATGTATTGGTTTTGGGAGGACACAAACATTCAGACCACAGCAATACTGAAATTTGGAGGGCAAGAGTTGAGTTTAAAAGAATAGATATGACAGTGATCAGTATACAGTTAGTAATTTATTCCCAAGGGGAAATTTACTAATAGAATGTGAAGAGCACATTGAGTCCAATGTTGGAGCCACTGATGCAGCATGTGTTGAAGCATAAGAATGTAAATCAAGGGTGTTAAACACCAGAGATGTCAAGGAACAGACAGTTGGAAAAGGCCAGAGGAGGGTCACAGAGGCCTCAGTGAGAGCCATTTCAGTACAGCAGTGGGGATGGATTATATGTGGTTAGAGAGTAACAGTGGACACAGAAAATATAGACTACTCTAGAAGAGAAAGAGAGAGAACAGAGACAAGCAGGAAAAGCTGGAACATGAAAGGATTTGGTTATTATACTATTTGAAAGACCTGAGTATATTTGTGACCTGAAAAGGAGTCAATAAAAAGTGTGGCCAATAGTGTGAGTCTTAAAAACTGGGAAAAGTTGATTACAGATACCTGTGTGGAAGAGCCAAATGGAGACTGGGGCAGAGGGAGAATGAGGCAGGACATCAGTAGGGATTGTAAAAAGGGCTATAGGTAGGTTTAGCTAAATGGAAGTGTAGTAGAGGAGTGAGGAATAAAACAAGGGTTCTATTTCTCAGTGAAATAAGAGGTGCAGTTATCTGCTAACAGAGGCCTATGATGTGATTAAGAGAGGAGCTGGGCACAGTCACACACACCTGTAATCCCTGTGGCTCGGGAGGCTGAGGCAGGAGGATCACAAGTTCAAAGCCAACCTCAGCAACTTAGAAAATAAAATATAAAAGTGGGGATATGGCTCAGTGGTTAAGTGCTCCAGGGTTCAATCCCCCATCCAAACAAAAAAAGAGCAAGGGGGTTTAGACCAGGTCCTCCTTGGGGTACTCCCTGACTCCAGAGGATGTCTGACCTGCACAGACATAAGGACCAACTGGGACTAAATACCACTGGCACATTTTGTAGGTGATGTCTGACTTAAATTTTATAAGGTGATCAGAAGAGTGTCTGGAATTATGTAAGCATGCTGTTGTTGAATCTCTTCAGGAAGCTCCTAATTCTGACCTTTGAAGCTCTCCATGACAGATTTAGGTGTGGGAAATACATCTCATCTCCACAGTTCTTCTAAACCAGAGGTTCTTCTTTTTTATTGATTCTTTTTAGTTATACATAATTCATTATGTATTAGAATTCATTATGACATCGTTATAAAAGCATGGAATATAATTTGCTCTGATTCAGTCTGCAGTACTTCCCCTGTCCCTCCTCTCCTCCCTCCTCCAGTTCCCTTCCCTCTACTCTATTGATATTTTTTAAACCTGGGATTCTTAAAGGGTGGGTGCTTGTTCATCAACAGCATTCCCTGGGTCTTAATTAGAAATGCACATTCTCAAGGTCCCACCCAGACCTCCTGCATCAAAACCCCTGGGAGTGGGCCCAACCATCTTTGTGTTCCTATTGCTGCAAAAAATGTGAAAAGTCATGCTCTAAAGAACTGTAAAGTTCTCTATCAAACTCCCCATCCTACAGTGTCAATAGGGCAATTCAGTCATTTTGAGGGAACTCTCCTTTCCACTAGGCTTATGTTGAGAGTCTTGGGACCAAGTTTTGAGTTCCTACTGGTGAATGAAAACTAGCTTGCCACCACCACACCACCAACTCACTTTCTTTCTTTCTTTGGTACTGGGGATTGAACCCAGGGTGCTTAACACCCAGCCACATTCCTCAGCCCTTTTTTATTTATTATTTTGAGATAGGGCCTCACTAAGTTACTTAGGGCCTCACCAAGTTGCTGAGGCTGGCTTAGAACATGTGATCCACCTGCCTCAGCCTCCTTAGCCATTGGAATTACAGGAATGTGCCACTGATTCACTCAGTTTCTTGATATTTTACAGATACTACTGATTCTGGCCAAGCATTTGTATGATGCATCTGTTTGAAACCCCAAATTAATTAAAACCTTTTGTTATGTGCTGGGAACAATGGTTATGCTTGAACTCTTTGACAATGTGGGCTGGTGTCATTCTCCTCTCTTTTGGTTTTTTGTTTGTTTGGTTGGTTTTGGTTCCAGGCATTGAACCTAGGGGTGCTTAACCACTGAATCACATCCTCAGCCCTTTTTTTGTATTTTATTCAGAGACAGGATCTTGGTCATTTGTTTAGGGACTTCCTGACTTGCTGAGGCTGCCTTTGAACTCAGGATCCTCATGTCTAAGCCTCCTGAGTTGCTGGAATTACAGGCGAGCACCAAACCACGCCTGGCACATTCTCCTCTTATTAATCTTAACAAATGTAAGAGTTAAAGGGAAAAGTAACAACATGTCTTAAAATTACTAGTAATTTTTGCAAGACTATTATATAAAATAAATAGGGCAAAGTGAAAAAAGTAAATATTGTTTTGAAAATACTGCAAATCAAGATCTTTGGCTTTTTAAAATCTTATAGAATTTTCAAAGGGGTCTGTGGCAGAGAAAGAAAAGAGATGAGTATTTTCGTTAGTCCTTTCTGACAATAATGATTACCTTAGTAATCTTTATTTTAACTCACTGGGTAGGTTGGAGTCATTTTATCAATTAAACAAAGTTAAAGATTATGGTGGAGTCTCACTTAATACCCAGATGAGTGACACCATCAAACTGAAGCTTGCAAGTGAAATAACGTGAGGATATAGAAAGATTGATGCTAAGAAACAAGACATTGAACTTAAAAGGAGGCTATAATATAATACTTTGTGAAAAGAAGTATAGGTCAAGAAGATAACCAAAGAAAGTTCAAAGACAAACCAAACAACAGGAGAATTTGGCCATGCAGATGTGCATTTTGTACACTCCACTGACCAAGAATTCATATTTCTAGTGCAAAGATAAAGTATTAGGAAAGAAAAATCTGTATTCCAGGGAAGGCTGCTCTAAGCCACTATAAATTTTCTTTCAAAATGGTATTCACATACCCTGCAAAATCAAGCTCATCTTGAAGTCTGTAGCAAAGACCATATTCACTTACTTTGCATAACTAATATGATTTCCAGAGAGACAATAGCACTTCACATTCTTTTAGAAAAAGAGAAGCTATTATTTTAAAGATCAAAATTTTTAAATGAAACTTCTGTACTTAGGATTTAAAAATATTGCAGCTAAATGAAAAGTATATTTGCAAAAAAATGCAAACATTGCCAATTTTCTTTGTGATTTGAATAATTAATACTTCCAGTGATTTTACATATGGCTTTACTTAAATTTTTCATCAATATTGGACAGGTTTTGCATTCTTGAACTGGGAAAAATGAACGAAAAACACAACACTTCATATTTTAAGGGATTTGAGTTTCTAAATTTCCAAAAGAATAGCTTGGTTTATGAGCACCAAATAACCACATTTATTGATTATAGGTGAAAATTTTATCAACCTATTAGTGTTAGAGAATCATGAAATTTTAAAAGTATTAAATAATTTACTGATTAAGTAGGTAAAGGAAAAATAAGCAATAATGACAGAAGCAGTTGGGGGGGGGTCATCAGAAACTTAAGGCAATGTAATTAAGGCCACTTATTTATTTATTTACGTTGGGGATCAAACCCAGTACCTCACATGTGCTAGGCAAGTGCTCTACCACCGAGCTACACCCCTAGTTCCATTTTTATTTTTAAGCATATGAATGCAATTGTTTTTTGACAATGAAAGGAGCTCTATTCACCATTTTAATTATCAATATATTTTGTTTTAATTCTATACAAGATTCTATATTGAGGAAAATGAAAGAGATAAATTATAAGCTCTTGTTCCAGCAGATAAAGAAAACATCATTGATATAATTGGTCACTATGTAGATAGAATCTGGGAGAGGTCAAGTGAATAGTAGAGCAGAACCAGTTGTGTCCTGATCGGGTGTATGGAGGGTAGGTGTTATTAGTCAGGTTTTTGTCACTGTGACCAAAATACTGATGAGGAAAATCTTAAAGGAGGAACAACTTATTTAGTCTCATGATTTCTGAAGATTCAGTTTACTCTGAGCGAACTCCATTGCTCTGAGCCCAAGATACAGCAGAACATCATGGCAGAGGAAGGTGCTCAACTGTGACATCCAAGAAGCAGAGAGAGAGAGCAAAAGAGCGAGAGACAAGCCAGGAACAGATACAGTCCATGGGTATTCCTCAGAGACCTACTTCCTCCAGCCATGCCCCACCTGCATACAGATACCACCCAGAGTTTCACTCAGATGATTAATCTGTCAGATGTATAAAGCTTTCTATGAAGTTACTGCTCTCATCATCTAACCATTTCACCTCTGAACATTCTTACACTGCCTAGCACATGAGCCTTTCAGGGGACACCTCATATCCAAACTATAACAACAGAACATGGAAGACAGAGCGCATAGGTCCTGTAGCTGTCCACATGGAGGCCACCCATGAGAGACCATGTGAGTTCTCACTTCAGCATCGTCTGTTTCTGTGTCTTTATCTGCCCAACTTCCCCTTTGCTCCAACTTATGAAAAACAAAGTGCAAACACCTACCCTTGACCTTGATGCCCCCTTCCCAACCAATTTGTCTTCTGCCTTTTTCTACCAAACTGCAATTTCACCCCCTACAATCTATCTTTATCCCCATGATCTCCACAGACCTTCTTCTGCTCCTTCAAAAGTTGTTCTGACCTTCTTCTTGCCTGGTCCAGTGGTCATTCTGCCACTTTCATTTCCTTTGATGATTTTGATGCTTTAATGTCAGTTGGTCCCTGGAACATCCATCTTTAAATGCATTATGAGGTAGTTTTGAAAGTACAGTAAAAAGCTGCATACTTAAGTCTGTCTTTGATGATCCTTTCAAAAATAGAAAATGCATTGCCTGAATAAATTCTGTTGAGTACCAACTCTTACCTTTTACTGTATGTTAGCACATTAAATTTCTCATCCTTCAAAAAATGCTGGTGTTGATGCTTGGAAATAAAGTATGCACTCTTGACTGGATTAAAACATTCATTATTCCACTCAGCTTCTCTATTTGCTGAGGTTTGGGATAGTTTTTTTCCTGTGCTGCAGTTGAACTTAGTGGCTAGACAAGTTATGAGTCTCTGGATTTTCATCATTACATCCAATTTGGAAAGTTTCAGTGGATTCCAATTAAACATTGGGTTAATATTTATTTTGGTCTTGGTACAACTTCACAAGATTTAGGCTCCTGATACTGTTCGTGTATTTGCCAGGTCATTCCCTTTCTTTAGACTTCAAAGAGCTTATGTTTCTTCTGCTTGCATTAATACCATCTTCTAAATCCTTTCTACATTAGACTTTGGGGCTCTAAAATTTAATTTCTTTCTATTGACTGGTCAGGTATATGGCCTGACTTAACCCATGCATTGATATTTGATGTGAATCTTGGAACCTTGGGGTGCTGTCATCCAAGGACCACTCATGAAACACATTTGATTGATGGAAATCACTGACTTCCTCTGAATGTATCATGACATGCATACAGCTGTCCTATACATTAACATGCATCTCAATCCTCTAGTCTCTTAACAAAACCGTGAATCTAAGAATGAAATTGTCTAAGTGACTGAAGGATGATGACTTCGCACAAATTAGAAAGAAAATCTTCACTCTTCAAGCAATGGCTGTGAAATCAATAAACAAGTATTACCTACTTCATTTGTACATCTTCTGCCAGGGTTAAAATATAGGATCACTGTCTTAACTGATTGTTTTCCCTCTTAGCTACTAGGAAAGAATGATAATTTGAATCTGTTATGAATAAAAGAGATTGGAAACAGTTTTTCCCTAAGGAAAAACATTCATTATTTCTTTCTAAATGTATTCATTAAAAATGATTATGCATTATAATAAATGGTTTAAAATGGACACATTATATATAATACAATGACAGAAATACTTTTGTATCTTGAATCACAGTGATTATGCAACTGAGACAGAACTGCCACCCTTCCCCTGTCAGACTGTGAGCTCCTTGAGATTAGGTCTGTCTTTTTTTGTCTCTATTCCCACACCAGCCATAGTGCTTGGAACCTAGTAAGCACTTACTAAACCAATGAATTAATACATGAACAAATAAATCCTTTTTTTAAAAAAATTTAAAAAGAGGTGTACATTGAAATCATACTACATCAAATGTATAATTAACTGTGCTTTCGAGAAGCAAAATTCATAGCTACAAATCCCTAGTACCACACACACAAAAAAATTCATAGCTACAGTTAAGAAGTATTATAAATAGAAAACTGAGATTAAGCTTTAAAACTTCTATTAGAAAATAGTTAAGAAAGTATAACATTGAGGGGACAACCAAAGGTAACCATCCATACAGTAGAGAGTCCTCCTAGATGAACTCCTCACAAAGGAGATAAGTAGAATCCAAATCAATTTTGAGACAGGTGTGAAGAACTAGGCAACCAGAGTATGTGTCCTTACCTGCCACCTGCCATCTGTGAGCAAGGGCTGAGGTTCCCCATCAGGCCTGGCCCAGGGATACCTGTTCCTGGAAAGTCACTTCTTGGTGTGCTGTAGCCCTCTTACATTCAGGAATGCTCTTTCTAAAGACACTCCTAGGAAAGCCTGTCTTCTCTGGGGAGAAGAATGGGGCCTTTCTTTTTCACTCATAGTTTATAAGAGAAATTCCTATCTCACTAAGATAGTGAAGAGATGTAAGAAAAACATGCTAAAGAGGCTTCTCAGAACCAGGGACATCCAAGCTGAAGTTTGATGTAGGTATTAGTTAGATAAGAGGGAAAAAGGAAAGTTCACATAGGACAGAGTATATAAAACACAGAAGCATGGGAGAGTGGACATTTGCTAGCTCTGTGGATTTAGAAAAGTTGTTCCACCTCTCTGTGCTACACTTTATTCATCTATGAAGTTGGGATTAAAATACCACCTATTTCTTGGTGTTCTTGTGAAAATTAAATGATTGAATATGCATAAAATTCTGAGAATAGTGTTCAGCACAGAATAAACACTGTGAAAGAAGCAGTAATAATAATTACCATTATTACTATTAAACTCTGTTGTTATTTTTGCCATGTGACTTGGACATTAAGTGATTTAGTGGGTGCTATAGTTTAGATCTTGAATGTCCTCCATAGGACCATGTATTAAAGCTTGGTCCCCAGGATGGCACTAGTGGGAGGTGATACAAGTTTGGAGAAGTTGGTCCTCATTGGAGGTCATTAGTTCACTAGGGTCACCAGTCCTCTTCCTTTTTTGTTCCCAGGCTTATGATGAGACTGGTTTTGCTCTGCCTCATGCTCTTACCATTGTGGAATGCGTCACCACAGACCCAAAGTAACAGAGCCAGGCAATTAAGAACTGGAATCTCCAAAGCTATGAACTAAAGTAAACCTTTTTTCCTTATAAATATGTTATCCCAGGGCTTTTGTTATAGTAATGGGAAGCTGATTAACACATGGGGCTGGAGCAGTAGGTATAAGGTGACAGGATAGAAATATTGCAAGGATAGCTATGGGGACAGAAGGGACAAGATGACAAGACAGTCTGTGGGGTCATAAAATTGAATGCAGACTTTCATCTGCAGATGACAAGGGTGATTGTTAAATTATTTGGATCTGGAAAGTCCCCAAAGACTCATGTACTTAAAGATTTGACCCCCCAATGCAGCAATGTCCAGAGGTGAGATTTTTAGAAAATGAGTGAATCATGAGGACTCTGACCTCAGTGGATTAAACCCAGTTGATGAATTAAGAATTTGAATGAATTATTGGGAGGCAGAGCCTAGTTGGAGGAAATAAGTCACTGGGAGCATGCCCTGGAACAGTTTTTCTTATCTCTGGCCCTTTCTCTTCTTCCTCCTCTCTCTCTAACCTCTCTCTTTCTCTGCTTCCTGGCTGCCATCAGCTGAGCAACATTCCACCACTGTGCCCCTTCCACCATGAGGTTCTGCCTCACCTCAGGCTCAGAGAAGTGGAGTGAGCCAACCATGATGCAGTGATTTATTTTACGTGACTGAAACCTTTGAAACCATGAGCTAAAATAAACCTTTCCTCCTCCAAGTTGTTTGTGTCAGGTATTTTGTTCCCAGTGGTGAAAAGCTGACCAGCACAGAGATAGCGTAGAGATAGCACAGGGTCTCTTTGTCTCTTGCTTGATGTCATGCAGAGTGAAAGTGAGCACTAAGGACCGCACACATTCCCCACAGAGTTTGGACCCTAGTGTTGACCTAAATGTTCTGCTTCAGACAACTGGCTTAAGCCAATTACCAACAGTATTTGTGTTCTATATTAACTCTGATCCATCCCATAGGTCCTTCATATCTCAGCATTAGTGGGTCTTGTTGTTAATGGACCCACAACTCCATCACAGTTATAGCAACTTGATTGACCAGTGTCAACTTTGGCAACCCTTCTTGAGACTTCCCCTCCGATTCACTGCTGCCCCTAAATTTTGAGACGAAGCCAGACTGTATTTGACAATCATCATCACACTAACAGAAGCTTCATTTACCTGACTGCTTACATCTGACTGGCATTGTGCCAGAGATTTCACATAATTTTAAGAATATTTGTACCAGTGCACTGCCATGTGACCTCATCTTGAATGATTCATTGCAGAATAGTGTCATCTGGTCTTTCTACTAGTTTTGTGTTTACCTGCATTTACATTGTATCCTCAATTGAACTTTTCTTTTCATCAACTTTAAATTGTTTTTTGGTTTTGGATCCAAACATATATTCCCTTTTTTCCTTGTTCCAACAAACCTCTGTTGCTAGTTTGTCAAATCTTGACCCAGGGGTCTTTTCATACCTGCCCCACCAAGTCCTGGCTTCTCAAAGGGGGATGTGGCAAGATTAGAAGATAGAGGCAGTTTCATTTGTTTTAGATCTACAAAAAGTGTGTTTAAGGGTTTTTATTCTTAGTAATCCTAATCACTTGCTTTTACAATATCTGCATATTTCTTTAACTTGTTTGACAATTTAGTATATACTTCCACATTCTTTTTTCAGAATAGGATTTTGTTTTGCTCATCTTTATCTAGTACCCAATCCCTGCTAGTTTATTAGTATTACACATAATATAGAATGAGTAGAATTTTCCATAGGAGAAATTACTACTTAATCAACTTGAGTTAATAAATATTGGGAGATTGTTCTCATTTTTCTAGGACTTTGTAAAGAACAAATAAGAGTTTTGTAGTGGAAAAATAAATATAATTAATCTTTGAAAAATGCTCCTTTTTCCTTGCAAAGTGGAGTAACCAGCCTTCCCATAAATCCTGGGGAACCAGACCTCAGTGTTTACTACTGGAAGCTCACCAGCTCTGTGGAAGTTTCTGGAAAGGAATGTTGTGGAATTGGCGGTTGAGTGAAATAGCTTTCTCTCCTGTCCCCTGGTTCATTGGCTTGAACTAAACCCAAGTCGAAAGTAAGAAAAGGTTTCTTATAAGTTGTCAGTTTCCTTCTCACTTAGGACCTTCCTTAATGATTAAAAACTTGACTTTTAAACCCAAGTTCCCGTTCACCTCTCTGCCAGGTGCAGCGGCAGGACAGTCTGCAGTGGGTCACCACTCCAGAAGGGCTGTACTTGAGACTTTTGGCTTCCTCCACCCGTGGAACTTCACTTATGCCTAACTGGTTTGATTTTTCTCTCCCTCAGCTGCCCTCCTTTAACACAGGTCAGCAAATGAGCTGAGATTTTGCTATTCTTTTGCTTTGAGGACCATTTCATTAATGCAGCATCTATGGATTATCAATATGAAGTGTGTTTGTGTGTTTCTGAGTGTGTGGTTTTATTTCTTCTCTTGATAGTATTTTCTGTTATGGTAGATCCATAGTACATTAGAACAGCCATGCTTTTGTCAAAGAAATTCTTCCCCTACCCACAACCCTAAAAATCTATTTATCGGGGAAAATGATTTCTTAAAAGCAAAGAATAATTATGTTTTCTTTATCAAGTGTGTGACAAAATTATTACCAGTTTCTCTGCCGGTGCTTTCTTTCTACATAATCCTCTTAGATAATCTTCCTAAAATACAGCTTTCATTATGCTATTTCCTTATGCTAAAACATATAACAGTGGTTCTATTCTGTGGCATCCTAACAGACATTTTTTTTAAGACAGGAGAAGGATTTTCATGATTTTTTTTTTTAAAAGCGAAAGTGTTAACACTAACGAGTATCTTCATTAGGGAGGCCCCTATCCTTCAAGACAGGAATAATTATGCAGCATGTGGAGACACTATGCTGACCTGAATGTGGATCTCAGGGCTTCCCCAGTGTGCTGAGAGAACAGTATTCCTTGGAACACAGTTCTGGAAACTCTGACTGATAACGGTTCTATTTGCTGTTCTCATCATTTCAAACAACCTGCATTTCCTGGGTCTCCACCCTTTAGGGCAAGCATTTCACCATTAGTATTACAAATCCTAACTACAGTTTTTCCAATTTGCTCTTCAGTAACAATGTCAAACAAAATTTTTTTTAAAAAATCAGTCAAGATAGAGATCATTTGAACAACATAACTAATGAAACTGAATATATCTAGAGAAAGAAAAAATAAGAGGGGGAAGAGAAGAGGGAGAAAGTATTGAGCACTCAGAAATAATGTTTAGAGAAGGCAACGTGACACAGCCTTAAAAGCCATGGAAGAGCTGTCCACAAGCAAGTATGCAGTGCCAGCACCACTTGCAATCCTGATTAAATAAGTACACCACTTGTTATTTTTTTTAGAAATGGTTTTTACATCTTTAACAAAATTAAAGTCCATATATGGGAAACAAGATACAAAAGCAACAAGAAAATCTGGTTAAGTCATAGAAATCAGATCTAAGGGGTACTTTGCAGATCCCCGATGCAATTCTCTAATTTTGCAGAAAAGAAAACTGATATCTAGAGAAGAGTGATTTAGATATCTTTCTGCCTCATGTTGATTGTAATCAGGTCAGTTAGAAAACACTGTGCTAAAAATGTGGCAATATTTTGTGTTGTCCACCAATTCTGATTTGCCATTTAGTAGTGACCTCAGACGCTTGAGTAACCTACCAGATTTCACCAGCTTTAATAGTATTTAACATAAAACTATTCATCATTGTATGAAAATAAAGCTATTCTTATAATAACTTTAATCAAAACCCCAAAATTACAGTATGGGAATATAATGTAAATGGCTTTTGATCGTCTTTATGTGCTACTTGCTTCTCTCTTATCCACTGAACTATGAGTTCCTTGGGGCCAATGGTCATATGTCAAATTTCATTTATATTTTCCCTTAAGCTTTAAGTCAGGTAGTAATGGGTTAATTTTTAATATAGGCTTTTTTACCTATTATATATTATTTAAGTTTGGTTGCTATCAATTATATTTCTGATTAACAATAAGATAAATTCTGAGGTTTTATGTTTTCTGAAAATTTATTTCAATACAATAGCATCCCAGTGGACCTGCCAAGACATCTCTGTCCATTCCTCACTGATATTTCTAATTTACTTCAATCTACACTTGTCACCTTTTTTGCACCATCAATTTTTCCCCCACTGCCCAACTGAATGTCTCCATGAATGTCCACATATGAACACAGCATTTATATACTGATTGACCTATAATGTTATTGTTGCAAAATATGCAAGAATATATCAATTTAAATTTAGTTATGATTCTGCCACAAAGTCAAAGCAAATATTGCCTCCCTTAACTACTCAGAAGAGTACTAAATTTGGCCAATTATTCATTTATGAAATCAGTGTTGAAGGAGAACTTAATGTGTTTTTAACCTCATGCCAGAGAGTTTGATAAGGGTAGAAATGAGACCCAGTCTCTGGTGTTAACAGGTTCATTATACATGTCTCATTGCTCAAACTTGAGTCATGATTGAAACTACTTAAAAAAAAAGTTCTTTTCAACTTTCAGTATTGCCTTATTTCCATTGTAATGTAATTTAAGTACATATAAACAGAGAACAAAGTATATGCTCTTTAGGCTTATTCATTCAATACCTATTTACTAAGAGCTTACTATGTATAGTCCAGGAACTGGGAATTTCGCAGTGACAAGGATACACAAAACTCCTGACATCACAGAATGTTCACTAGGGTGGAAGAAAAAAAAATTGGGAAAACAAAAGAAACGAAAACAGTTAATTCTTGTTATTTGCCACAGTTGTAGTCTGTAAAGTTGCTACAAGTACTGAATTGGCAAATATTGAACAGACATTTCTACGGGAAAAGCAACATTAGGTTTTTACAAGCCTCTGGTCACAACATTTTCACCAACCGATGGACACATGATCTCGTTTTTGTGTTTCTGTTGAAAGATACCGTATTTAATATGTGCTGTTGATTCATTAACATTGAACAGTGCATGCTGGAAGCAAGCTTCTCTAACGTGCATTTTCTCAGGAGGACACATCAGACCTTTTTGTGCTTAGGGACACTAGACAGTGCTTCAGCACTCTGCTTGGAACCCATTCTAAACAGCAAGATCACCAGCAAGGCAAAAAACACAGCGCCAAGTAGACCACAAAGAGAACATTTGTTTACTGAATCATGAAGGCAGAGCCCTACATGGAAAGCTGAACACTTCAGTAATGAAGTAAGAGTGTATTTAAATCTAACTACATATAACAGGCTCCAAGGCAGCAGCAGGACAGGGCTTCTAGAAAGAGGTCAGAAAACAATGGCTGGGGTGGAGGAAAAGGAGACATTCGTATGCATTCTGCAGGTGTTTGAGAGTGGAAGGCAGAGTTCAGGGATGGCAGGATTGGACAGTCTACAGCAGAGGAGAAAGCTGCCCTTTCTCCAGGGGTAGAAAGCAGCGTGAACAGTGTTACAGACCAGAACAGCTTTAGTGTGCAGAGGAGACTGTGACGGCAGCCACTGAGGGTTTTGATGAGGGGAGGAGGGGCCGCCCGTGGAACCCCTGGTCCTGCCATTTCAGCACTGCTCTGCCCCAGGGGGATCGGATGGTAGTATTCAAAGCCCGGGCCTGTCTTGTTACAGGGCTGGCGCTGGCGTGGGATTTGTGGCATGGAGACACTTTCTCAATGTAGCTATTTGTACTGAGCCTGTCACTAGCTCAGCGGGAGGTAAAAATTACTTGACAGTCTCTCCTGGCTCTCACCCATCCTGAGCATGAGAGCAAGTGGGGGGTGTCCGAGTGGGTGGGCTCCAGACAAAGTAAGTCCTGAGGAACTGGAGCTCTTGGTGAAGTAGAATGAAGGGCACTGGGAGTCTCAGCCACAATTGGGGAGCAACCGTGCCAGGCAAGCAGCCCCCACAATGGAGTCCCTTGGTGCCCCTATCCTCTCTACAGTTCACTCTTCACTTCCAAAGTGCTTGATAGGTTATAAAAGATAATTTCCTCTATCAACTCTTTATATCTCTCTCTCTCTCTCTCTCTCTCTCTCTCTCTCTCTCTCACACACACACACACACACACACACACACACACACACCCTAAAATTATCAAACCTCACTTTGGAATTTAAAATCTCAGCTAATAACCTTTATCAGAATTTTAAAAAAAAACCACTATATTTTAGTGCAGTTTCCTGGTTCCCTATTAAACTGCAAATGCAGACTATTCGCCATATGCAGTACACTCATTTAAACCCATTTGACTTCTTAAGGCAGGGTGATAACATTTTGGATTTCATTTTTGTTTGTCCTACAAGAGTCTTGAGTTGTGGCCAAAAACCCAGGCCCTGGATGAATGTGCTTTAGACCTCACTTTTTGTCTCGAGGCCAAGTGGACTTGGGAGAGAGGGTGGAGCTGTCTGTTGAGACATGATTTTTAGTTTGCCCTTTGCCTCTGGAGCCAGAGCCCTGGCCTCCATCCAGCCAAATGAAGAGAAGATTATGGTATTTTCTAGGTAATTTTAAGGAGCACAAACCCCAAGTAAAGTCAGGTGGTTTGAAGTCTGCTCTGAATTTTTCACGTGAAGGATTTGTCGTGATCTGGGTTTTCGGCAGAGCTGTACTTTAAATGCTGCAGGGAGCTGTATTCTTCTGGAGACAGGCATGTTTTGGTTGTTCACTAATGACCTCTGGTTTTGCTTATGGGGAATTTTGTTAACAAATGGAAATGTAACAAAATAAAACATTCTCTTTTCTTTGGTACAGTTTTTTTTCTTCTTTTTTAAACAATGGGAACCATTGCAGTAAACTGTCAAAACCAGGCTATAGATATTGGTGATTGTAGCATCATTAATACTGTGTAAAAATAAATTAGTCACTTTGGCAATCAAATACATTCTTCTGATCTCTTGTCGGTGCTTTTAAACAGAGCCTTCTCCTTGCTGTTTGATAGATCCTATTGTTACAAGAAGAGAACCCATAGAAATGTATTCAAAAATTCTTTGAAATTTTTCCAACTTCAGGAACCTATTCAGCGGTAATTAGCCTCTGAAGCGGCTGATAAGGAGCTCTGTAGGGGGCTGCGCCCTTGTTTGGAGGTTAACCCCGTGTGCACTCCAAGGAGAAGGTATCAGTTTGGGGACCTGTTCCAGTTCTGCCTCCCCTCCCCTGCCTGTTTGCTTGCCTTCTCCCACTCTCTCTCCTCAGCCCCCTTCTCATGCTCTGATGTCCTTTTCTAAAAGAAAGAGAACTTAAGGCTGAAGAACAGAGGATAATAACAAAATCAACTCTAAACAAAGAGGCAGGAAACTTCCGTTTCAGGATGAAATCAGTCTACTGCCAGGCAAGCATGACGGACTGAACAGAATCCTCAGTTCTGGTTCAAGGTTAGCTAGAGCTCTGGGCTAGTTCAACCTACTTGTATACAGATAGCATCGGCCACCATAAAGTTTCTGTCCTTGCTTGTCCCACTTGTGGCAAGATTCTCTTTCAGTACTGTGGGTATGATTTAAACGTAAGCTGCATATTTTTTAAAAAGCTCTGCCATCTCCAGAAAAATGCATATGTTCTTATTCATCAAAGGCAATCTACCCCTTTTGTTGGAAGGCATAACAGAGCTAATGGTAGAGGGGCCATTACTGATGGCAAATGGGGTGTGCTCAGAAAGGAGAGAAGTAGCTGCTTAAGAAACAGCATCTGTCTTGCACTCTTAGGAGCCATTCCATACATATAAAATGATCAGTAAATGTGCTCATGTAGATGTGCATTAGAGGCCAACAGGAAAAAAGAGTCTCCTCCTCTTCTCCTTTAAGAGTTGTGTTAATTTAAACCAAGTTCCACTGAATGAGTGACTTAAACAGCAGAGATTTATTGTCTCACAGTTCTGGAGGCTGGAAGTAGGAGGTCAAGGTATTGGCAGACCTGACTTCTTCTGAGGTCTCTCTCCTAAGCTTGAAAATGGTTATCTTTCCCTTGTGTCTTCCAATGGTCTTCCCTCTGTGTGTGCCTGTGTCCTGGCCTCTTCTCATAAGGACACTAGTCGTGTTGGATGACAGCCCACCCATAAGGCTTCATTTAAACTTAATTACATCTCTAAAGGTCTCATCTCCATATACACTAGTTGCATTTAAGGTGCTAGACATTAGGACTTCAATGTATGAATGTTGACAGGGACACAGTTCTGTCCACAAGAAGAGCTAAGTCTAGCCGGGCGCAATGGTGCACACCTATAATTCCAGTGGCTCAGGAGGCTGGAGCAGGAGGATAGAGAGTTCAAAGCCAGCCTCAGCAAAAGTGAGGCACTAAGCAACTCAGTGAGACTCTGTCTCTAAATAAAATAAAAAATAGAACTGGGGATGTGACTCAGTGGTCGAGTGCTCCTGAGTCCAATCCCTAGTACCCACCCCAACAAAAAACAAAACATGTCATCATGGTCACCCTGTACTAATTGTTGCAGGGTGTCCAGTTGGTGTGAGGTGCTAATTTGGGTGCAGGCTTCTTTATAGTTGATGCACCATTCTCCTGTTTCCTGGCATCATTGTTCTTCCTTGGATAGCTATGTTAAATACCCCCCACACACACACATACACACATACACACACAAACACACATTTGAAATGTTTGTGTTACAAAGACTCTTCAGGAAGATACTAATTATTTAAGTTAAAGGTTAAGTTCAGTTTTTAATGAGATAAAATTTAATAGCATTTATTTACTATTGTTTTGCTCCTGTAGTACAAAGAAAATTTCTGCCCTGATTTCCTACTGTCCAATTCACTGGCAGCTTTTTACTACTATTTTTTAATATAACTTTTCTGATCAATAACAGTTCTCTAAAATGCAAAATGAATTTGACAAAATTATACTATGTGTATCTATAAATATGCCACAGTGAATTCCACCTTTATTTATATATGTATATCACCAATTAAAAACATATAAACTGGTAGAAGGTAGAACAGTAGAATAGAAGAAGAGAAATAAATAGGGAAAGGGATCAAGGAAGGGAAAGGAGAGCTACTGGGGACTGGAATGAAGTAAATTAAATCCTATGCATGTATGATTATGTCAATGAACCCAGCTATTTGTGTTCAATTATAATGCACCAATAAAAGCAAAAAAAAAAAAAAAAAAAAAAAACAGCTCTCTGATCCTGGTTCCCTCCTCAAAGTGTACAAATACAGTGAAATGTTTGCCATCATTAGGCAGCAACCATGATCTTCATTAGAAGTTGGTATCAAGGTGCCAGTGGGCGGTGCAGCACCTCACAGATGTAGAGGGGGAAGTACAGTGAATGTACCAAAGTAGCTTGCAGTGACCTGAGGAGAAAACTGGATCAAAAATGCATCAGAGGAGAAAACTGGATCAAAAATGCATCAGAGGAATTAGAGGTATCAGGCAGAAATGGAACTGGAAATGAATCAGAGGCTTCCTGATTCATCAGCAATGTTCAATACATCTGTCTGCCTTTTATGGCCAGGCTGTTTGTTAAGCACTTGAGATATGAATGCATATAAGAAATGGTCCAAAACAGAATTTCTACTGTCAACTTAACCAGAGTGTCACTTCCAGAGACTCTAATACACCATATTTAAAATACAAATCAGATCTTACTCCCTACTCTATTTCTTCTTCTATTTTCTACCCAGTTAATGCTATTTGTCATTCACTTGTCCACACTAGAAGATCTGAAAACATCCTCATAAAAATTAAACACAGCACATTTACCTATGAGTATTTAATAACTTAGTAGCTTATTGCATCAAAAAGTTTTAACTTTATCCCTCCTGAGGCTGTCCCCATCTCTCATCCTGATATCCCTTTGGAAACATCACCCTGACATACCTAGCAAGTGTTTGCATGTTTTGCTTTCCCCTCCTTCATTGTCTTTGTTTCCATCTGTCAAAGGCTCTACATTGTTCAAGGCAGGTCTCCTCACCTGTCCTAGGTAATACCTTCTTTGACCACATCAGACCATGGTAACCACCAACATACCACCACCTCCTCCACTCTTTGAATTCCTCTGGCACCTAACAGCTGTACCACAGAATTTAGCACCTGGCCACACACTTGTTCTTTTTCTTTGATATAAACAAGATAGAGCCAGTCTAATTTCCATGGGTTCGTAGACAAGGTAAATTCCTCCCGGAGTTTTTCCCAGGAATGTGGCTTTGAGGAGGAATTTATATTCTTCCTTCCTTCAAGTGGTGAAATTTGTGCACCTCCTTGTGATGTGATGTGTTTTCCTTTTTGTCTTAGTTTATGAGGAAATTTAGAGCTGCTTCAGTACCAGATTGTAATAATCAGCTTATCTTAGGATCCTGGAAGTAGGTATTGGTCTACCTTTTCTTTAGCACTCTCTGTTGTATGTTCTCAATTTTACAGTATATGTAACTTGGAAGGTACAATAAATCCTGTTGGAACAAAGTGAAAAAAAAATAGATTCCCAAATAAGCAATTTTCTTCTCTTATTATTTCAAAATTCTCATTTTCCTACCTGACTTATATTCCTATCAATTGCCCAAAATAGAAAGCAAGTGTTAGATCCGTAGTAAATCACTGTTGATGGATTAATGCTCTTGGCTATCCTACCTGAAATATGTGCTCTGTTAAAGGAAATAGGTTATCTTAAACTAAGGTGGAATCATTACCTAAACTGACAGGATTCTAATAAAGGGTCCTTAGCATACCTATTTCTGCTAGCATTTCATCAAATATTCAATATATCAGCAGAAAAACACAATAAAAATCAAAAGTTAAAGTTTTAGCTATTATAGTGTCTAAGCAT
Source organism: Spermophilus citellus (assembly GCF_964194105.1). Taxonomy (NCBI): domain Eukaryota; kingdom Metazoa; phylum Chordata; class Mammalia; order Rodentia; family Sciuridae; genus Spermophilus; species Spermophilus citellus. Next base: position 198,607,612 of record NC_138184.1, on the reverse strand, counting down.
AATACTTAAGACAGAGAAGAAGAGTAACAAAATCAAATAGTTACCACCAGCAACACTTACTGGATAGTAGAGAGCACTTTCCTCACAATCCCAAAACCCTACGGGCTGCCTCTCTGACACACACAATGTTCAAGTGGTAGATATCTGACCTACGTTTGTACCCCTTATCCCTATATTTACTCCATTCCCCTACCTTCCTAACATAAGATGGCAAATATTAAAATTGGCTTTAAATAAATCTACCTGTCCTAGCCATCAAATTCTTCCTGCCTACCCACCTTTTTTCTTTTTATTATTACTATTGTTATTCCTTTTTAAGCTCACCCAGGGAGAATACACTAACTTTGAAAGAAACCATAAGAACGTAATCATAGAGTCATCTCCAGACTTGGCCTATGTTCATACTTCCTGTCTTTTTTACCTCCACCTCCACCCACAGCCCCTTCTAAATATTCACCCACCAACACATGCCTATAGCTGTTGAATATTTATGCAGGTGTGTGAATAATTCATGTATGTACAAGCACTTTGGAGACTTAGAATTCACCCAGCTGATTGGGCTCTCCCATTGTGCAAGAAGTGAGGGCTTGGTGAATCCTTTCTCTTGCTCTTTGAACCAGCATGAAAATGTTTGCCTTTGTATTTTAATGATATACTGCAGAGTTGCCTTCCCCAAGCTTCTCATTTTAAGCAATAGTGGAGAAAGAGAGAGACAGGAGAGTCAGAGAGAGAGAGAGAGAGAGAGAGAGAGAGAGAGAGAGAGAGAGAGATGAGAAGGAATGAGAACAAAAGGCTCACTATATAATTATGAGATTTAAAGATACCCCCACCCTCCTGCTTCCCTGCTGTAACCTGTATTTTATGCCTTATGTTGGAAAATAAATTAAAATTGATCTTTACCCCAAAGTAGCTGTGGATCAAACCAATGTGGGTTCATCTTGACCAGCCTTCTGTGACCATTTAATTTTGCAAATTGTCTAGGACACAAAATGATTCTAGATTACTACTTCCCAATGGTCACTTCCAATGCCCTAAGTCACCTCACCTCTTATTTAGCTCATGTTTACTTCTTGGATAGAAATTAAATTCAGTTTGGCTTAGGTGAAACAGAACAAGGTAAGCAAATCTGTTGCAAAGCAGAAAGTATATCAGATATTCTTCATTTAAACAAAATATTCCAACTCCTGCTATTTGGGATTCTCCTTGCTGGTTCTCACCACCATTAAAATAAATACAGTATCAGCTGTACTAATATTACACATATTATAAAGACATGTTGCTTTTAATGCCAGTAGACACAAGAATGCCAAGCTACCAAAAACTTGCCTTGACTTCATGTGTACATGCGCAAAGACACACACACACATTTTTTTTCTAAATGTTATATTTATTTGATAATGATATCATTAATGTAAGATTAGCTCTGGGCACTGACAAATATTAATTTTAGAAATTGGTATTTTAGAAATAAGTATGAAGGGGGATAAAAGTAGAATCTATGGATCCAGATTTATAATTTGATATTTTTAAAATTTCTTTAAAAATTACTTATATGTACAGTTTTAATATTTTTAATTTTTTTAGTTGTTGAAAGGCCTTTCTTTTATTTATTTATATGTGGTGCTGAGAATTGAACCGAGTGCTTCACACATGCTAATCAAGTGCTCTACCACTGAGCCACAACCCCAGCCACCAGTTTTAACATTTTATTTCTGTCTGTGAGACAGTTTGTAAATATATGCTAGAGTGAAGATTTCGGTTTAGTAATTAAAAGATTATCTGAGCACATTGGCATGCACTTATAATTCTAGTTAGGAGATTGAGGCAGGAGGATCTCAAGGTTAAGGATAGTCTGTTGGAAGGAGGAGGAGAAGGTGGAGGAGGAGGAGGAGAGAGAAAAACCCAAGAATTGTCAGTTTAGATATTTAAAAATATTCAAGTGGAAATGTTTTGCTATTTGCCTACCCCCTAGTAAAATGCAGTTGCATAATTTGATATTAAATAAGTAATAAGCAAACAAAACTTGGACTGGCTAGTCTTTCTAACTATTCAAGGCTTCAAAGCATGAATATAATCACATGACTGGCTGCTTCTAGGTCCAGTCCATTATCACCTCTCCACATTCCCTTTTCCTTAATATCAACATCCATCTCTTCCTTCCAGCCTCCCAATAGTCCCTGACCATTATGGACATATGGGATGCATTATATATATATGATGTTGGATATGAAACTTTACAGTTATGGTAGGAATAGATTTGGGGCAGGTGCAGCCTTAGAGGGGTCCTTTTGAACCTGCTTGCCTCCTTCTACTGCCTGTGATCTTTCCAAGAGAGAACAGCAATCCAGAAGGAGATCATCAGTCAAGAGAACAGCCCTCTCAATTGCAGGACTCACCCAACACAGCTGACCCAGGTTTGGGAGACATAAGGACCAACTCTATGGCCTGCCTCAACTCAAACAAGCAAGAAGGCTGAATGGAACCAGAAAGCCCCAGTGGTTGAGATGAATGCAAGAGGCATTTGGAAATCACATTGCCCCTGGCTCTTAAAATTCCAGTTTTAAAGAAAACCTTTAGGTGGAGCTAATATTCATAAAAATGCATGCCAGAGTGAGAAATATTCCTTTTATGAATTAAGCAAAGCTTATAGATTTTTCCCGTGGCTTTAAACACTCAAATACTAGTCAAAACCTGTGAATATGTATACATTCCTTTATATGGATAATTAGCCTCTTTATTGGCGGCGCCTCCTGGATTAGTAGGATTCTTCCATGCAAATAAGCTGTAGAGGAAGGCAGTATAACAAAGGATACCTTTCATGTGGCTTCAGATCTTATTCAGTAAAACTTCCACATTTAGAGAAAGAGAAATGCCAAATTCGTAGATTTCCATAACCTTCTTTCACATGGTTTTAAATTAACTAATTTCTCAAAATAAAGTCCTCACAGATTTTCCGTTGATATACATGAGCAACAAATAGACCCACTCTTCCCATTCTTTGGAAAATAGACTCACCAAGGAGTGGATGTCTAATTTTGAACTTGTGACTGTGATAGAAGTCATGTGAGAATCATATGTATGATTTGAGTAATAACCCACTGAATTTAAGATAAATATAGGCTAGTTGGTGCATTAGCATCTCAACTTAAGTTGCAATAAAGTTTTCCATTGATAGTACCAAATTTGCAACACCTCTCTCTCTTGGGCTAAGAGAGTTGGTTTTTTGGTTGGGTTTGTGAGTTTGGATTGACTTATTTGTTTAACCACTTTCTTTTCATGGTAGAAGTATCCATTTTTGTTGTGAGCCTGAAGTTTTGGGGTCCTTTGGTGTTTTTTTTTTTTAAAGTGATATTGTGGTCTCACATTTTAATGTTTCCTGGAAGAACTGGCCAGCTGTTTATTTTAATTACTTCACAGGAACCCACATGACAATATTTGAAGGCCATTTTCATATTACTCATTGTTTATTGTTTTGGTCATGTTTTTTTCCCAACAGGATGTAGTTTTCAAGGTAAGATTCAATTGGTTTTCCTTATAGTTCAGAAATCAAATTTAAAACTTATTAATTTTCTTCTCTGTCCCCACCACATAGTACCTTCTACCACCCTATCCTTCCCCTCAAAGGAACGTTCATGGTTTGGATAAATATTTCCACTAAGTCTGCTTTGAAAGCCAGTTATTTAGAAACAAATACAATCTCAAGAACCACAACATTTGAGGGTGTTAAGAAGTATTTTAACATAAATCTTCCTGTTCACCAGCCTCCCAAACACTAAGTCCTAAAGTGATGCCTGGAGGTGCCTGAGAAGAGGAAAATAACATTACGTTCTCTAACTGTGACTTTGGCACATTTCCGACGTCAGAAATAGAGTCGCCTCTTCAGAAATCATTTTAGAGTTAACTGATTGGGAAAATATGCAGGTCTATTCATTTTCACAAGTATACTTATAAAATCAAAGCTCAGTTCTCAAGATCAAGTCTTTATTGTCAAACATTAATGGATGTTGTAAAGTTTCATTTTTAAAACAGATTTCACTACCTGCCGAAAGTAAATTTAGCATTCCTTATTCCTTCTCCAATCCATCAAGGAGGAGGAGGTCTGTTATTGTGTTCATAATTCCAAATTATTTATAATGTGCCATATGCTGATGCATTTCTATATTATTTGAATGAAACACAAAGTTAAAAATCCCTGAAATTACTACAATGTTTTGTGGAATCATAATATGAATTCTAAAAAGCATCAAGGAAAAGATAGATTTCATTATAATCTGTGCCTGTGAAGGGCATTTAGGGGGGGAAAAACTTTCACATACTTGATTCCATTCTTGCTGCGAGTGATAAAGCACATAATAAAACAGTCACAGAATCATAAGGCTAACAGAGTTAGTAGTTCCGGCTTTCCATCTTACAGATATGAAAGCCAGGATCCAAGGATGTTAAGTGAAATTTCCCAAGGGCTCTAGTTTTTCCAGAGTTTCCCATTACCTTTCTGTCTGATGCAGACTTTGTTAACCTCATCTTTCAGAGAATGTAAATCATAGCCCCTCATCCAAAGTCACTCAGCTATTCAGTGAACTGGGGACAGGTCTTTGCCTTCTAGCTCATTTTTTTCCTACTCTCCAAGGCTCTGCCTGCTGTTGATCTCTGCAGGCTGAAGGGCCACTCCCACCCCATTTCTAGCTTTTAGGTGAAAAAGATCTCTGTTTCTCTCACAAGGTGCTACAGACTCCTGAAAACGTGTGGGTAACATCCTCAGGATCATTAATAACAGGAAATAAACATTCTGACTGCAGTGTTTTTTCAACTGCTTCTCCGAGTTACATAGTGTGTACTTAGTAAATATTGGTTGAGTTGAACGGGGAGTAGAGGTAACAGATCTCCTGGTTTTTCTGCGAGGACTGAAGACCCTGTAGAAGGAGCTTTTGGTTCCAGTGAGTAAAAGACGTGCTTAGCCAAGAGAAAACCTGAGAACCAAATCTGACTCCACCGCTTAAAAACCTCCGTGACCTTGGGAAAGTTACTAACTTTCCTGAACTATAATTTTCTTTTCTGTAAATACCATCTACCTTACAGGGATTTTATGCGGATTAAATTAGACAATGTGTGCACAGAGTTGGGCACACAGCGCACACCCTTCCCTGCCCCTCGTCTGTTCGGGAGGTGACTGGTAGCCTGCTTCTCCTCTTTGTTTGAAAGTCAGGGAATTAAAATCAAGCTGGGCTGTGTCTAGATACTGTAGCATTATTGGCACAGCCCTGGAGACTTGAATGAAACACAGGGTGTCGTGACTTTATTTCATTGGCAAGTGCCACACGTGCAACCCATGGCGAGGGGTGAGGTTTTCCTTTTTTCTTTGACACTTCACTTAGCAAAGGAAACTCCCAGGTGAAGGGGGTTTTGTGTGGTGAAATTTGATTGTTTTGAAAAACGCTTTCTACAGTAACATGCTGTGGAACAATATTTAGTTAACTAAATGGTCTTTAGTGTTTTGTAGAGTAAATATTTAAAATCATGACGCTTCTGTGGCTTAGGTATACAAATGATATTATAGGGTTTCTCCTTGAAATCATTGGTCAGATTTTTGCCCATACTTTCCACCTTTTCAAAATTTGGAATATTCTAAAATAATACTCACGTACTAAGAAATGGTAATCAGTATGAATGAGAAATTTATGTTTTGCAAATTCACAAACCCAATCTTTAGGACCTGACACTTTGTAGTTCTGTTATGGAAATATTAGAATCTCATGATATATGTGTTTACCATAAATTTGTTACATGAAGTATTTGAGATAGATTTTCAATCTGAATATCCTTTGAGCACAAATAAAACAGGATGATAAAATCTCATAATTGTGCAAAAAGTACAATTACTATTCAAAATAGTACTATTGTAAAATAACTTTTGCCTACGCCTGTAGTTTATGCATATGCTGGACTTGAAAACTAGTGGTTTGTCAATGTGAATCGACTTGGTACACTGATAATGAGTTCAATCAATCTTGATTAAGACATTCCCAGCCTGTGAATTTATCAAGGCTAAACAGAGCCTTGGAAAATATAGGCCCTTCTCCCTGCTCCCAAATAGGAACATACTTTAGTTTAGAATTATTTTCATAGTGACTTTTATAATAGAAGGTTCATCTTGGGGGTGAAGGGTGATAGGAAGTTGGAGAAAAGCAGAATAATAACAACATTTTAATCAATACTATTATCATGAGAAAACTGGGTTTTGGCAACATGAACAATGGCAGTTATTTCCAGATGTTTAAAAAGTGAAATCTGCCCAGCACCACAAAAAAAAAAAAAAATTAAAAAAAGAATAAAAAATGAAGTCTCCAGGATGCAGCATAATTTTGACTGAATGTCTCAGAAAAGAAACTACCAAAAGAAAAACAAAAGAATACTAGCGATTAACAGATAATTTAATAAGGTAATTAACCCACGAGATAATATCAGCTCCTTAGAAAATGACCGTTTAAAGATGACGATCTTTTATTTGATCAAAATAAAGGTGACAGATGTTATATGTTTATCTTATGTCCATTTGTGTATCCGAAACTAAACTTCTGGCTATCCTCAGATGTACTATTGGCTGGGTTAATGAGAGAGTATTCTCTTTTAAATGTGTATAAATTTTTGCCATCCTTTGACTTTAAGAAAAATACAAATAGTGGCTGACTGGCCATAAAATCAAGAATTTGAAGTGGCAATAATCTCCTACTATGAGTTAGAATTCAATAATCACAAACAATCACTGAAGAAGCAGATTCTCCACACTGCTTTGTAAAAATATATAAATAAGGAGAAATGGTACAATCACACTATTTTCAGCAATCATTGAATATTCAGATTTTCTGGGAAAAGGAGTTAGAATCACCTCATCCAAAGAACGAGAGGCAGAAAGAAACTACATCAGTAGCCAATAAGCAAATGATTTCGGCTTCGAATCCCATTGCAAAGATGGTATATAAAACATTTTGCATAAAAGATTTATAAAATGCAAAACTATAAGGCCTGGGTCCAGTTAATTCTTTTTGATATTTCAGTGTCACACATTCTTTTTTGAATTACACCCCCTAAAAGACACTTTTAGAATTAAAACATCCCTCCCTATCCTACTCTTCTCCTCTCCTCCCTTCTCCTCTTCTCTCTCTCTCTCTCTCTCTCTCTCTCTCTCTCTCTCTCTCTCACGCACACACACACACACAAACACACACATACACATACAATACCTCATCTAACATCTATGTTGCTTCAATATGTTGAAATTTTATTTGCTTCAAAGTGGTGGGTTTTTAATGTCAAAGCAATATAAATCATGGAAAATGAAATCATGTGTAATTGCTATCTTAGTAAGTTTTTGCATTATATTTAGGTTAAAGAACTTTTATTATCTTTGCACTGATTTTTCTCAAAATTTCAGTACATGAATTCTGGTGTACTTTATACTCACAAACGGGACACTTTGGGACTTTGCTCTGATTTCCTACAGGTAACATTCTTTGAATGTCTAATGCAGAAAGGATTTGATTGTTACACTGTATGTTATCTTCTCCTGATCCTGTTACTCTGGCCTGTATAGGCATCCAGTAGAACCCATGAAGAGAATACAGACAGCTGACTGGATGAAGACGACAGTAGGGGAAAAAAAAAAAAAAAAAACTCCCATTGTTTAGATTTCTGTCAGAGGATATAAGAATATTTAATTTCTTTTATCTCTGGGGCTTTCATTATCATTTAAATTTCATTTTACATTAATTGATCAGGGATTAGTAAAGCCATTATGCAGAAATTAGAATAAGACAAGCCAGATGGAATGAATAATTCATAAAGTCCAATTACGTTTTATTTCTGGTGTACTTTCAAACTTGCCTCTGACTTCTGTGCTATTTTGATGTGACAATATTCACTGGAAATCAAGAGTGCCATTTTAATTCATTGTATCCCTCTGGAGTGGAGGCATTTGTATGCAGTGGGAGTATGTTAACGCATTTCTCCTCAGAACACCAATTTTAGGGTTCTTGGAAAGACAGATCTAGAAAATATGGCTCATTTTCTCTAGAGAAGTTTAGGGGTACTACAAGAAGCCTCACCAGTCCACTTGATTTGGGCGAACTACTCCCAACCAGAGAGGCTAAGGTCTTGGGACCGCGAAATTTTCACCTCCTAGAAGAGATATAGCCCCTTTTTAAAATATTTGTCCCCATCCCCCGCCACCAAAGAACCGTTAAAATACGAATTTGGCCTGGAGTTGGACTGGAAGCCGCAGGAGCTGGTGCAGCTGCAGGCCGCGACCACGAGGTGGCAGGCGTTGCCTTCGATGCACGGGGCTCGGGCTCCGGGAGCGCCGGGGCTTCGGAGCTGCCCGGCGGGTCTGAGCCCGGCCGACCAGACCACCACCGGGTTCAGGCTCCGAAAGACTCGCAAAGCGTTGCCGGGCGAGAATTCCGAGCTAATGGCATCCCCGTCCACCTGTCTGGAATGTCTCTTACAACTGTGTCTGAAACCGCCTCCCTCCGCCTGTCCCAGCCCCCGGCCCCTTCAGCGTGCCCCCCCTCCGCCCCCCGGTATTTATTTATGCCACTGGACAGTTCTCGTCACATTAAAGCTCCGGTTCACCTTCTCGAGGACTTTCATCTCGGGAAGTTTTATGACACTTTGTGAATGTGCAAAGTTTTTAATTAGGCTCCCTAGACAGCCCGAGGCAGCAGCAGCGCCACAAAGTCTTCACGGTCTCTCTGCTTTACAGCACAACAAGCCGCTCTACTCCTTTGAAGACAATGCAGACTATGTGTACGATGTCATGTGGTCCCCCGTGCATCCCGCGCTCTTTGCCTGCGTGGACGGGATGGGGCGCTTGGACCTCTGGAACCTCAACAATGACACCGAGGTGAGCGGCGGCGCAGGCGCCCGGGCCCAGGGCTGGGAGGGGTGCGCAGGAGGCCACTCGCAGTCTCTGCCTCTTCTTCTAAATCGGCCTTTTTTGGACAGACCCTCCAACTGCAGGAGGGTTGCTGGCCCCCTTATTCTTGACTACCCTGAAGGGAATTGGCAGATGCATTGGCCAAAAGTCACTTGATTTCACTTCGTCTCTAAACTCTGGCAGATCCTGGACAATTAACCACCCTTTTTGGCAAAGAGCAAAACTATACGTGTTTACGCCTTTCCGGATGGTCAAGGATACACAGGCATTTTTCAGAGCAATGTTAAAATAACTTTATTGGCAAACACTTGGAGAAATTAGGTTTTGTGGACGCTGATTTTCAGATTGGGCTCTTCAAGAGGGCTATTTTGTTCAGCTTTTGCTATTTGTACAATTTCTATTTTGAACCCCCCCCCCCACACACACACACAAAATGACTGTTAACTATTTTTTTTTTGTTTAAATCTATCATCCATTTGATTTTCACTAAGGTAAATGTGCCTTGTCGAAGATGTTGAACTCAGAGTCAGCATCTGACAATGGTGTTCAACTTTGAACAGATTAGCATATTTGAACAGGAACTCCGAATTTTTTTTTTAAGTGGAATTTTAACATGTCACATTGAGAGTAGTTCACAAGTGAAAAAATGCCTATTTTTTTAAAAGCAGTTGGTAGTGCAAATGTATTGCTTTAAAAGCACGTTGTATAGTTTCGTATTAAAATTTATGCCATATGCATTGTTTCTTTTTTCCAACTCTCAACATTATTGAGGTGCTAATTCAGCTACTTAGATATTTGGGTGTGGGAGTTGTTTTTTTATAATAATATTAAATATCCTTCAACTTTATAAACTAAAATGGTCTCTGCATCATTTCCTGACTTCTGATTCTGGGGAGCTCTCCATAAATACAAATGGGCAGATATGAGGCAGCAAGGGCTGCAAACTATATGTCAAGTAGAGAACAAGAGAAAGGTCTTTTGAAGTGTTTTGAGCAGGAAGCAGCTCAGCCTTTTTAATTAGGAAAGGCTACAGCTGGAGGATATGAAGGAGGAGCACACTTCCTCATTTTTTTTTTTTCTGGAAGAGGGCAGGGAAATATCCTTTAGGTATTGTTATTGAGTAATTGTATCTTCAAGGGTGTGTATATATATATATATATATATATACACACACACACACACACACACACACACACAGAATTTCTGCCAAATTTATTTTTAAAAATCTTTCTGTTTAAATATTTTTCTGTTTACCTCAAAGAACTATGTGACAAGGAAGAATTATGTAATGAAACATCTTTGAAAATAATCAAAAGGCATGAGCATGTGAAATGCCCATCATTGTGGATGTTGAAATGTTTATAACATTATTACTCTTAATAGAAAGATGTTATTACCTTACATTGTAATGGTTTCCCAGTCTTTCATCACTGTTGATTAAAATCATATTGCTTCTATTTGGTAGAAGAAACTCACTTAAAGCAACCAAAAAACAAACACTTTCCAGATTGACTTAGGAGTCCGCTATATCAGAAATCAGGCTTAGTTGAGGTAAGGTTTAGGTGGTGCCCAAATGCAGGATACAGACCCCTTCATAATTCCTACATATATAACTTTTTTATTTTGTTTAATCTGTCTTTTAGGAAAAAGGAAATTAATATGTGAACATTACCAAGTATTATTTTTTTCCCTTTTCTTTCTGTAGGTTTCAAGAGACAGCACATAAGAGTTTTATTATTAAACATTTTAAAAAATCATTACTGGTCATACAAATCATTTAGTTTTGTGGTAAAAGTAATTCTGCTTTCACAATAATGTAAAGATATATTGAGTCTGACTCAAATCCAGTAATGAACTTAACGCTTTTTTAAAACCCTGAAATCATTTTTGCCTTCTATGAAGTTGAACAAGATTTTTCAAATGTATATCAAATTAGGACATAAATTTGTGGGAGAATAAATGAACCTGAATTCCCAGTGCAGTAGTCTATTGGTTATTGTTCAAATTATTATGCTTTGAGACCAAGTTATTGGAGACTGCTCCTGTGCAAGAATAGTTCATATTTACCTACCTCAGAATTACTAATTTCTGCTGCTTGGTAATTTATGTCCTGTCTTCTCTTTGCAAGTAAAACGATTGAACCATAAAAACACATGAAAATACTTGCAAAACTAAAGTATAGAAGTAAGACAGGGTGAATACATGGATTATTTTCAATATAGATTCATCAAATTTTGAAGGTCATTACCAATTAAATGCACACAGATATATTCTGTCGCTTCCTTTATGCAATTTAAATTATTTTAGCACATATCATAGGCTGTGATAGCTATTTTTTGCTATTTACAGTATGTATGAAAATAATATTTTAAAAGCTTAAAATGCCATTTCAGTTTGCTATATTATTTATATTCAAAGTTAACAAAAGTCTTAACATGTATTAGGAATTATTTTTAATTTCTCAAAAGGTCAGTGACTTTTAAGTGATTCATTTTCTTCTATGTTCATATTATCATTTTGGCTCTCTTTTTGAGATCATTCAAATAAAATCTGATACTAAATAGAATTAGATAAGAAACCTGCATGATCCTTCTAAATTATAGCGTTAAAAATTAACTCTGAAATTCTATAGCAAAATCACGGATTTGTTTTCTGGCCAGCACACCAATAATAAAGTGTATTGACAGAATTATGGTCCATCTAATTTCACATTGTTTCAGCCTTTGCAAGGTTTGGTTAAAAATTCAGACTCTAGCCTGCACAGCAGGTAGCTTTATTGTAGAAATTGTGTATTTTTAAAAAATAAATGAGCCAGGGACTTTTGTTTTACAGTTTTGCTCACAATTGACATGCAATGATTTAAGCGGGTCAAAGAATTTTTATTGATTTCAAGATTAAGTTTAAACATAGATTCTTACATATGATGGAGTTTTTATTGCTATTTTAAATACAGGTATTGGGTCAATAATTTCATATAAACAGATGGTTTCAATTCCCTGAATAACAGAATGCAGAAGGTGCTAAGTCACAGTACATGTCTCGTTTCCATCTTAGTACAATGTGGTTATTAGATGCAGGTCTCAAAGAGGGGCTGGAGATGCTCTCAGTAGCATTCTTTTCACAGATTTTTTCTTTGTGTTCAACATTTACAGTTTTCTTTCTTGTGGCGTGTTGTCTTTTCCTACTCCACATTCTTTGTAGAAGGCTCAGGAGATCTGATCTCTGTGTCAGTTATGGACTCCCAACCTTGAAGACAAGAGTTCATACAACTGACTGCAGAAGAGGAATACACTCACTAAAAATCCTCCTTTCAAACACTAAGTTTCTTGTTAAAAAAAAAAAAAGTTCCATTTCAGCAGCTTGGCTTCTCTTTAATAATGACTATTATTATTATTAGCAATGTTTTCAGATTTCCAGAGTTTATTAAAGGAGACATAGTCATTTTCTACAAAGTAGGTGGCTAAATTTTTAAAGGATATCACCCTGGAGTTATTAACAAAGTTTTGGATCATTTCCCACACTTTGGTACTTCCAGGGAGAAGGAAAGGAAAGAAAAGAAAGAGAGGAGAGAATTTTAAGTCTTTGAAACTTTCTACCTTCATTCTTTTTTTTCTGATTATCTCCTCCCTGATGAGATTTGGAGTATCAATACATATGTTTATTTCTTCTCTGAAGATCCATATGAACATGACTTTTACTCTACCATACACCCCCACCTTTTGGCCTCTTATGGATCCTTATTCTTGATAAATTCTGAAATCTCTCTCTTTTCACCACAGCTCATGGCCCAATGGCGAAGTATCTCGTTTAGTTGTTGAATTTGTATATGGGACACACCTGCCGTAATTCAAAAAATATTTGTGTCACTGACTACACATCGACTATGGAAAAGATCTCCCTCCTTTTCTCTTTTGTTAAAGCATCTCTCCTCTTTGTCCCTTAATTCAGTGGAGCATATTATTTGAGAACAATGAATTCTTTTTACCCATGCACAAGGGATGTATGTTTCTTCCTGCACATGAAGCCAGTAGTGATTCATGTAGTTAAATGTATCATTTTGTAAATTCGTGTATTTATATTAATATTCAGAGGTTCTTTTTTCTGTTATTACCTCTTTGGCAGGTTCCAACAGCAAGTGTGGCCATTGAAGGGGCATCTGCCCTGAACCGAGTCCGTTGGGCTCAAGGTGGCAAAGAAGTTGCCGTTGGGGACTCAGAAGGCCGTATTTGGATCTACGACGTGGGAGAGGTACATGTTTGTTGTTTGGTTTTTGTTTGGGGGGATTTTTTTTTTTTTAACTTGTGAGTCTACTTTAAAGATCTGGGGAAATGATTGACAAGACCTTCTGGGCTACAAGAAACCTCTCGAGTGCGTTTGCAAATTTCCACTGACTTCAGTGGGAGTTTGGCAAGGCCTCCTTGGGGCCTAATTTGGCCTCCATTTCCATGCAAAGGACACTTTAGTTAATGATCTGTATTCCTTTTAGACTGATGTAGAATTCCCAGCTTCCTGTGAAGCATGGAACTCCTCACCAATTTCATGAGAACAAAAAGTTTGCCAAATTGGTCATGTTAACATCAAAATTTGACTTTTATGTTTTCTTTGAAAAATCAAGTTTTAGTTGGTATGCTTAATTAAAATGTATTCTATTTTTCTTTAATTAAAGCATAATCAATTAAGAAGGTTGAGGTATCAGATATGGTACCATTTTTGTGGCATTCAAAGTTATATAAGCTATATGTACCTCTGTGGCAAGTCTGATCATATAGTTATGTAAAAGATTCTGAATATCATGACATATGTTAAAAGAAAAAACTACATCTTTGGGCTGGGGTTCTGGCTCCATGATAGAGTACTTGCCTAGCATGTGAGGAACTGGATTTGATTCTCAGCACTGCATATCAATAAATGAATAAAATAAAGGTCCATCAACATTTATAAAAAATTTTTAAACCCAAAAAACTACACCTTTTATTTCAGAAAAAAAAATCTCCTTGACTTTGAATACCATCTTTGTTTAAGGCTATATCATTAATCAATTATACTTATCTGTTTATTTTTATTTCTGCGAAGCTATTCTGGAATCATTTGAGTCTAACATTTTCATTCCAGAGGGAAAATACACCACATTTGTATGCATAATGTCATAGGCCTGGAAGGTACTCTGTGAATACCTGGTGCACACATTTAGTTGATCACACTGAGAAAGGTTCTTTATGGTTTCATCAAGTAGTAACCTATAAATGTGACAATCTTAGCCTGTTTGTTCTATAGTGGAACTTTTTTGTGTGTGTGGAGGGGTACTGGGGATTGAACTCAGGGGCACTTGACCACTGAGCCACATCCCCAGCCCTTTTTTAAATATATTTTATTTAGAGACAGGGTCTATACTGAGTTGGTTAGTGCTTCGTAGTTGCTGAGGCTGGCTTTGAACTCATGATTCTCCTGTCTCAGCCTCCCAAGCAGCTGGGATTACAGATGTGTGCCACAGCGCCTGGTTTATAGTGGAACTTTTGATGACATACTGTATGCTGCTATATGGCATAGTGGATCATGTTGAAACCATCTAGATGGTTTTATGAAATTTAACTGGGGCAGAAATTGAATAACCTTAGAAATGGGAGTTTTCTCTTCTGGGATGAATCTCTTAGTTTTACTCTATTTCATTAGATCCTCCCCCTTGATTACTACTGATGCCACAAGCTGAGTCATGCCACAGTGACAAAGACTCTGTTAATATCGGCCCACACTGGTGACGATGTAAATGGTCAGTTGACTACTGACTTACTTTGAAGTCTTTGGAGAAGAGAAAGCCCTTTGAGCCAGAAATGTTGCCAATAGAGTTAGAGCAATATTTTCATCAAAATGAGTATTCTTTATAGTTAATGCATCCTCTCCATGGTCTTCACCAAAGTGAAACTAAATTGCAATAAAACAAATACTGAGTTTTGAGTTATTGCCTAAAATATAAAAAAAAAGGGACAGCAGAAAATGTAAAAAAAAAAAAAAGTTTCTTTCTTTCTGTTGTCTCTTTTATTTATTTATTTTTCTCTTTGTTTCCTTCATTTATAACAAGTGTAGTTGTGGGAGAAAAATAAATGTGGAGACATGCTCAGAGGATGAAATGGCAGAAAGTAGGTGAAACCTAAAAACTCTTTTCTCCATCTCCCCTGAATATACATAAGATCCCTCAACTCTCTTCAGATTATTTGCAGCATTAATTGTTTTATCCCAGTTTGTTGTACCTCGGAAGGATTAAAAAGCAGAATAGTTTAACAATCTGGCTTATTTTTTAAAAGGCATTTTGTTTATATACACACATGCAAACACACCCCACCTCTATGCAATAAGAAAACAGCCTAATGTGCAGAATTCTCTGCAGTAAAGTGTCTTTATAGCTTATGGACAAAATTTCTTGAATATAACTCATATTATGGAAGGATATATGATTTTACAAAAGTTGCCTGGGCTGATATGTGGCTGCTAAAACTTCTTTCTAGGGTGCTATCATCATTTCTAAATTGTAAAGTGCTGTTATACTCATATTTCTACTATCGTACCAGCAGGTCAGGCTGGTTTTCATTTTTGTATTATTGCCCTTGCTTTTCTAAGTGATATTACAGACTATAGAAATGTCTGCAACTATAGGCCAGTCTTGCCTATTGTCTGGAGTCTAGACAGGCTATAGAAAAATCTGTGTGACACATAATAGGCCAAACAATTTGTAGGGTTGTTTATCCCTACAAATTCACTACCAGGGGGGAAAAACAAGGATATACGATTTTATTGAGCGTAGGTAATATTACAATCCTCTAGCCCTTCTCTGAATGACCAAAAATCAGGATACGCTTATACACTTGAACGATTCTTTCTGTATTGTTTGATCATACACAAAGCAATGTATAGCTCAGAAAGACTCAGACTTAACAAAATCATTTTGTCTTAACTATAGTTTTCTTGCTAAGTACTTTTGTAAAGTATCTTCTATTTACTTCAAAGGGAAGAAAGGCATTTCTATCTCTCTTTTCACCTCTCTGAACTATTCTAAATCTCTGAAGCCCACAACTGGAGGTGCCACGTACCAAAGGGAAAGACGACTTCCCTGCAGCAAAGGCTTAGCCAAAGCCCACTTCTGAAAGACGCTAGATCCCTTCATGGGCAAATGCTGCCATTACTGTAATTACCATTGTATCGTTCACCAGCCTAGAACGGACAGTGCACAACTGCACTTTGAAGAAAAGGGCACCCTCAAAACAGTGCCTTCCCAGCCTTCCGAATCACCTCAGCTGTGGGAAGCCAGATGGAATGCCTTCCCAGAAGGTGGCCCATTGAGAGTTACAGGTCAAATTTAAGGGTCGTGTTTGGCTGATGAGAGGGAAGGGGTTTGAATAGGAAGCAATTTCAAAAGAAAAAATACAGAGGAAGAGAAAAAAATATGCTATTGAAGACCAAATTGTTTTTCAAAGTCAGTTTATCAGTATTCAAAGTCAGTTTCCTGGTCCCCATTAAAACTGAATTTCTCCCCAAGGTCTTGATGGCCTTTGAATTGAAAGCCTTGCGTTGTGAAACCCTCCAGAAACAAGATGAAACACTTTTAGATAAGCCTTATAGTACAATCGATGTAAGAAAATATATGGTAGTTTTTAGAGTCTGCGTTGTTGATCTGTTTTCCTCGGGATCTTAGTATATTAAACGTATTAATGTCTGCCTGGGGGAAGACATCCCACATTCCTTCTCTCATTGTTGACATGACTGAGATCAGTGGTAGGCTGGGAAGAAAGGAAAGCAGCTCTCTCGTGCCAAGGTATTATTCCGCAAGTGGAGTCAGCTCCACATGCCTGGTGCCTGGGACCTGTGAAATTGTATGGGGCTGGGTACTTAGAAGAGCATGGAACTTGGTTTGATGCTCTGTTGTCATTATCTTGCAATCACTAAGAATGTTCAACAATGGGCTCCATGTTTTCATTTTGCATGCCCCCCCCCAGATAATGTAGCTAGTCCTATCCACAAGAGTATTACTCTTAATACACTGATCACAAGGACAATCAGAAATGAGAAATGTTAGCCCTGATCTAGATCATTAGAAAGGAGAACCTTTAGAAGTGTGGTTCTAGAGGTACCAGTACATGCTGCATGATTTTCTTGGTACATATTTCTTAAAACTATTTTAAAATGGGCATGAGAAAAGGCAGTGATTCTGTATTAGAAACATCATCAGGTGCATAAAGATAGAGCCAGAGCCAAACTGGAATTTCTAATTGACCTCCCCACACCACCCTGTTTTGATCACATCATAATTTTAAGGAGGATCTCTGTGATGCCTTCTTCATCAGTTGAAGTGGGGTGGGATAGACTTTCTCTCTCCACGCATTATCAAGAGCTCCCTGATAGGAGAGACTCCCGTGACTACCAATGGAGACATTTCCATTCAACTGCAGGTAGATTTGCCCTCCTGTGAGACCTGGCACTCAAGGAGAAGGGCACTGCAGAGAGGAACCCTGGTGTCACCAGTCACTAACAACCGTCTGCCTCACCTCCTGTCCCAGCTGAGGCTGCAGCTGCTGCAGGGAGTCCCAGCACAGCGCCCCCACGATCATGTTCTTCTCTATTATGTACAATTATCCTCCATGACTTCTTAGATGATGGCAGAGAACTGTGGCTTGAATCCAGATTTACTGATGCAATTTATTATGAGCTTCTGAGGGGGTAAACAGAGTATTGTATATGAGCTCACTGAAATCACCGGATTGGGTTTGTCCATCTCCCGCCCACTCACCTTTTTTTTTCTTTTTTGTTAGATCTAAATGTCAAAGACATTAGTAAAATCTCAGGGCCTATGAATCAGGAAGTAAAATATAAAACAGCCATGTTTTCAGGTAGGCCACGTGATGCTGTGTTTATACAGCACATATTTTTGGTTGTTTGATTTCAGCATTGTATCTGGAAAATATACTGTACACATTTATTTTCACAGATAGGGGTCTATTTTCTTTGCAGAACAGGTGCTTAACTCCCATTAGCAAAAATTGAAGTTATGCAAATCCAACCAAAGACAGAAGAGACCCCTTCTTACTACTTGGCTGTAGTTTTTATTCTATTTGTGCTTTGAAAAGCTACAAATAAACAGTGGTTGCATGTACTAGTTAAATTTTCCAAAATCTAAAATTTTAAAACTGAGCCTAGCCCTTGATTAAATTTTGAGAAATCCCTAAACTATGGCGATGCCACAAGTTTGGGGTCCCTTTCAATTAATGAAATACGAGGAAGACAACAAGTCATAGATTAACTCCAAGTATAACCTGAAAACATTGGGTATGTTAGAACACATAAAGAGCTCTTAATCATTGTTGGATTTTTTTTCTCCCCAATGATGTGTGAACACACATATTTTAAAGAAGTGAAAATAAAAATTACTCACTGCCATGGCCCTTTTACTGAATAGCAAGATGTTCTGTATATACGAAGCTGGTCTTAACAGCGCATGGGCCAGTGAGTATAGAATTATTCACGTGTCCTGATGATTGATAGTCAGCCTATCTACCTGTCTTCCTTGCAGATGTGTTTTATAGAAAGCCCGCTGCCATTGTTAATGCTTCAGTGCTGTCACACAGATGCGGCTGTCATAAATATCCCCTAACAACTATGTTTGCTGCTTATCTGAATTAGTTAGAATGCTGTTTGCAGCTCCAGTTTTGAAAGAAGCAGTTTATCTTCCACCTCCTATTATTTCTTTTTTCCATTAACCTCTTCCAGGGAAGATTTTGTTTTCAGTTGTTATAAATACATGTAGCTTTCAAATCCCTGATTATATTTTTATGGTAGTCAAATGATAAAATTCCAAAATAATTTTCAGCTTAGAGTAGGATTTGAAAAATAAAGTGATAACTTAAAAATGGTGATTTGCGAGATGGATAAACTTTATCACCCTTGCTTTATTTGGTATTCCATTGGCTAATTACCAAATAAAACACGTATGAATTTTTAAATTTAAATTCTTAACTTTGGTAGCATTACAAATAGCTTGTTTGATCTGATTGTTTAGAGGCTGAAAGAATACCAGTCATTGCATTACAAATTTCAATAAATACAATTCATTTGATATTCATTCAGATATTTAAATACCTTGACACTTTTTCAGAAAGGAAGAAGGCAGGTGAATACGAGAGGTCATATTTTACTGCTAAGAAAAAAATAAACTGTGATTTTAAATATCCATTTTAATATATTTTAAAGCTGAAGTGAATAATTAGACTTAAAAGTCTATTTGGAATCCCAACAGAAAAACAGCCTGTGTGATGTACTTTAGAATGGCGGTCAAGGTGTTGTATATAAGGACTATTAAAAAGGGCCCCCAACAGTTTTCACAGCCAGCAAGAATAAGAAGAAAAAGAAAGTGATTCCATGTACTGTTTCTCTTGCACTTCTAATAGCAGTTCAGTGTAGTAACATCTGATAAACTGCAAGCACTGGGAGTTAGAAAGGGTCTGAGTGACATAAAATAAATACAACACATTTATGGATTTTAAGTGGATTACACTTAAGCAGTAATTGTTTGCTTTGTGGAACTACTTCATATTTTCCAACAGAGCAGGAGACCCCTGTCTATTCTCATAAGAAGACTGGGCCTTTAATATAAATAACCATCTTCCTTGGGAAGAGGGTACGCAGAACACAAAATAGGAAGTTAGACTGAGATTTGGGGATTCATTCAAACAAAAATCCCTTAATGAAAAAAGAACTGCATTTGAAATCAGCCAGTTATTGTGATTTCTGGAGGCTGTTATCCCCTGATCAAGATGAACCTGCCAGCCTGGCTGAGCTTTGGCAGCCTCCAGAAGAGAGCAGAGCTGGTCTCAACCACGTCCAGTTATGATCAACCCAGGCACTCGTTTTTCTCATTAAGGGAGCAGGGCAGGAACTTGCTAGTTTCTCGAAGGTCTTTGTAAGTACTGGCTTATTCCTTGATGGAGAAACAATATTAGTTTCTTTAGCGGATGCTAATTATTTCCTTTGGCTTTCCTTCCTTGGAAGGAAAAGATAGGCATAAATTCTTCCATGATGTGAAATGTCCAGATAAAAACAGAATATCCAAATACCCAGTTCTGTCAATAGTATCTAGATATTTTATAATTCACAAACAAAAAGTCGGGATTTCCACTGGATTTTTCAGATTTTTTATCTGACTGTTAGTGTTATGGCCACAATGCTGAGCAGTTAAGTCACAGAGCACAAAAGCATATTTGTATGGGCAGATTTGGGGTGCTAATAAATATAATTATATGAAATCAGCCACTTTGAAATAATGTATTAATTCAGTTCTTTGTCATAATAAATTACATGTGTTTGAAAAAAAATAATTGTGGTAAAATGTATGATTGTAATTTTAGTATTAACTTGATTTCTCCTGGGAAAAGTGCTTAATTTTAAAAAGAAAAGAAAAGGTGCTATTAATTCCAATTAATGTTATAATTACTCATCTTATAGTGAATGTAGTAGCAGTGGCTTTCATTTTGATAATGATACATGTAAAAGACCATGATTAGACTAATTATTATATAAATAGTGTGCTTATTCAAATAGCATTAGTTTATGAAAATGGACGTAAAGGATTAATACTTTTTCAAACAAATTTTTTTCTGAATTGATATAAAAATACTTACAACTTTTATGAGGTGGTTGATTAAATGAAAAGAAAGCCCTAATATCTAATTTTGTAAAAACCAATTAATGTGTGTATAGTAATTTGCAATATTCACTGAAATTCATATATTCTCGTTTTGGTGATAAATGGTCTATGAATATAAACCTACTGAAACAAGAACCAGTTGTATAATTAATCATCTTTATGATTCTTCTGTGGTTTCAAACTGTCATTTTCAATAGCGGTTTGGATTCTGAAGCAGTCATTAATTATAGTGTTAATTTTTTTAATGGCTGACAAAATTTTGTTTGGTTTTAGAATTTCAAAACTGCTAAATTTTATCTTGAAAAATTGCCTCTTAGAACGGTAGCCTCAAATCACAGCTTAGAAGGCCCAGTATAAAGTTGTCCAATCATGTGTGGATCTAAACTAAACACTGGTCTGTATAAAAAGGGATCATCAATTATTTTTTTACAAGTATTTGTGTGCTGCTATTAGCATATTTAAATTATAATATGAAGTTAATTGTGTTCTTATTTGTGTTTATGTATAAATATTTATATGCCATGTAGGTTGGATTGCTAAGTGAGATAGTGAATGAATCATTACATTCGGCTTTCAAGGAAAGTTTACACGAATCTTTGAAAATGTCAGGTATCAGAACATCTTTTAAATTTTAAAACATCAATTATTTATTATTTAAGGAAAATGCAAACTTCTAACATCGTGGAAGAAATTTTGCCTTTTACTTTGAAGCTACTGGGTAGATAAAATTACTCCATGGCCCTTTCTCCTGCTGACCAGCTAGTTGTTTTTCAATATTTAGTTAGATTCAGTCTTTTGTTTTTATTGGTCCCAGAAATAAGTTTTCTCAGATGGAAGGCAAATGCCTTCTAGTATTATAAAGACAAAGGACCACTTTGACTACTCATGTTGGTAACCCTGCTTTGGCAGTCACATGCATGGGTGGTTGTTCTCACCTTTGGAGTGAGGCATCCACAGAAGCATGTAAAGTGTGGGCTGGGAATATAGCTCAGTTGGTAGAGTGCTTGCCTTGCATGCACAAGGCCCTGGGTTCAAAATACCCAAGAAAACCACCACCAAAAAAAAAAAAGCATGCAAAGTGTCAGAAGAGGCTAACATCGTCAAGCACAGTGCTTGGCGCATAATAGGCACTCAGTAAATATTTGATGGGAGAATGAATGATTCACAGGTGAAAATTTGGGAGAAAATGAAGCAAAAGCTTAATTGTGTGAAGCATTCATAATGCAGTCTCCAAGTTCACTATAGATTGAGAGACAGGGGAAAATTCATTTAACTACATTTGCACACATAAAAAGCATATTTAGAAAATATATTTTGAAAAGGGTACTTATCCTTCCTCTTCAGTCTTTATCCCAGTCTCCCACCCCTCCTGTGCTTTTAAAAGTGAGCAATTGGCCACTAGAGCAATGAAAGCATAACAGTTGATTCAAACAGTTGTCAAACCACTGGAAAAAAAATGCTTCCTTTTCATTGTGCTTTTTTTGGACACTATAGATATGGTAAATCATGAACTGCATTATAAAAATACCTCTTTTATGCCCAAACATTCAGTAGGAGGGAATGACATTTCTTTTATTACCTTGGTAAATGTTTTTAAGGTGTTTAGCAATAAGCCTTCTTTTTGTCAAAACTGCTTAGATGCAGTGGTTGCTAGGAATTTACTAGAAAACCTATAGTTAATAATATCAAGAAAGGAACGGAGAGATGGTTAGTCAGCTAATAGGACAGATCGCCTTGAGTAGCACATGCTTTTTCTTTTTTCCTGCCATTTTCTTGATCTTTTGTGCTATGGGAAAAGGGGTAATTGAAGTTTTAAAAAGTTTATTTTCCATCGTTGCTCCTCAGCCACTGTTTTTTGTGTTTTCTTCATCTTTTGGACCAAGAAATGAATTATGCCAAGTGGTAGGGAAAACAAATAATTATGCTTTAAAAAATATGAACAGAGATATCTTTTAAATCTCAGCAAATTAGCTCTTTCTTCTTCTTAGCTCTTTTTTTTTTCTTCACAGGTAAAAACGCCAGAATTTTGACAGGCTTTTTAGATTGCTAAATTTTAACATGAAGAGTATGTTTAAATGTTAATTTCTTAAGGTAGTGTTTAAAGTATTAATTTCCTTGGCTATTTACTGGGTTATTGAAATTGATATAGACCCATACTTTTTTACTATTTACTTTGTCTTTTATGTCCTACTTTCATTTCTTACCATAATTAGGTGGTAATGGATTTTTTTTAAAGTGTTATTCTAAGAATCATGCAGTAAAAATAAATTGCTCATTTAAAGACACAGGGAAGAGACTTTTGGCAGAGGGGTCTCAAGCTTCATGGGTCCATGAGGGTTCCCTTAGGTGGAATTTTCACATGAAAACAAATTCAAGAATAGATACCGTCGGAGTGTAATAGATTAGAGCACTCCTGAGTTTCCCCGAAATTTTAACCTATCAACTGGGAATGGCAGCCTCTGCAGAGCAGAAACTTGTATGACTCCTGCTTTCTCTACTTCTCTGAAACTGCTCTAAATACTAAGTTACCACACAGTATATCTTTTTGTGGTCGAACCCTGTAGTACATTTACGCCCTCTGTATACTGCGTTCTGGCTCAGGATTCTGGTCGGTGGTTTTATCCATTGTTAACAGTGATGCTAGACTCTCCCGAGAGTTAAATACAGTGGAGCTGTATTTATGGGAGGCCGGGATGCTTGGCCATTCCTGCGGCTGTTTCATCGCTTATTACCTCCCACTTTGCTCCCATCTGTGTGTGTGGCAAAGAGAATTGTCCTAAAAAATACAGGCTTCCTCTGAACACAGGCGTGCATTTGTGTATCAGTAAATCAACAGTCTCCTGAATTTGGGTGACATTAATAATTGTACTTTTTATAAAGCTTTTAGAGCTCAAAAGGGTTTAACAGTCATTCGGTGGGAACTGACACAACGCTTCCACCGTCTCTGTAAATGCATTAAAAGAGAATAGGTATTAGAGTGAAAAGGTAATTTGTAAGATATCTTTTTTAACAGAAAACTCGAATGTTTAGGTTAACACAGAAGATGGATTTGTTATGTATCTGTTCAGAATCAGTGCTCAGCATAATAATCCCCCAGACTTTTTTTTTTAAATGAGTTCATTTAATTGAAAGATTACAAAGATGCCGATGAACCACATATCCATGGAATATTTATCTCGAAACCTAGAGTCCTATTCACTTAATTTGTTTGCTATGGTTAATGTATCTGAGAAACCAAACTGAAATTACTGAATATTTTTCTAATGTCTTAATTATCCAAGATTTCTTGAAATTACCTACTTTTAAACTAACCAATGCCTGAGCCAGATATTTTTACCATACAAAAATATGCATAGGGCTGGTAGGAGTTACTGCAGATAATGAAGCCATTTAAAATCAGCTGCTAGGTACTATAAACTCTCAACAATTACTAAAAAACAAGGGAAGTTTGACTGAGGGACTGTTTAAAATGGTTAGCCAAGTTCTAATAAAGAAAGATGTGGATGGTATCTGTGTGTTTAACCCTGATTACAAAAAGTCACTTCATTTTTTATAACAACATGTTCAGCTGTTACCAAGCCTTATAACCTGAGGTGAATGAAACATAGAATCCTGCTATAGGAAGTACCATAACAAAGAAATAGCTAGATTAGGATGTATTGATCATATGTGAAAAAATATATGTATAGATATGAGCATGTGTGTTTATGCTTAAAAAGAATACTTATATTTTAATTAACTGGCAGAATTTCTCTTGTGATCTGGGAAAAAAAAAAAAAAACAACAACTCTTTCCCTTTACCTAGCTCACGAAAGTTAGCTATTATTAAAAGAATGACTAAGAAATCATCTGTATGAGGTGGGTTTTTTTGTTATTATTTGTTTGTTTGTTTAGTTGTTGATGGACCTTTATTTTACTTATTGTGGTACTGAGAATTGAACCCACGGCTTCACACATGCTAGGCAAATGCTCTACCACTGAGCCCCAACCCCAGCCCCTGTATGAGTTTTTAAGAACTAAAATGTAGTAAAGCATAAGGGAAATTTTCTTTTTAAAAACTGCAACTCTACATAGGTGCAAGAAGAAAATGGGAGAAAGTAAAGAGGGAGAGGAACCAGAAAAAAAAAAAAAAGAAAACAAATGGGAGGAGAATAAATATTAAGAAGGAAAAATAAGAAAACAATATCATTTATTTAGAGTTTATCATCTGCCAAGCGCTGTGCTAAACTTATTGAGCATTTTGTGTTAAGCTTACTGGGAGTTTTTTGTTTGTCTTATCTAATGTTCAAAACAGTGGTAGAAAATAGGTCTTATAATTCCTTTCACACAAGGGAGGCAGTGAAGATCAGTGATATTTCCTGAGGAAACACAGAAAATAAATTGCAAAACTGGGAGAGAGAGAGAGAGAGAGAGAGAGAGAGAGAGAGGGAGGGAGGGAGGGAGGGAGGGAGGGGGAGGGGGAGGGAGGGAGGGAGAGGGAGAGAAACATGATCTGATTGCTATCTAAGGTGGAAAAAGTCCACCCTGATACTGTTCTCAAAATCTAGTTATTACACATTCTATGCCCCCTGTTAGGTACCCAAGAAGCCCAGGCATGACACCCAGTGGCCTGACAGATTTGCCGCAGGAGGGGGTGGGGGCAGGAGACATCCAGAGGTCCCTCAGTGGGAGAGGTGGGTACAAATCCATGATGCAACCTCACAAGTACTAGGAGAGGGGAGCAGCTAATGTGGTCCATTTTCATGAAATTTTTTTACACAGTTGCTGTATTTTTGCTTTTTATTTTCAACCTTTTGTCTCCCAAGACTCTTAGAAGGTTAAATAAAGTCCTTAGAATCTTTTAGCAGGTGTCTTGAAATTCATTACTCGCCTGCCATTCTGCCCTGGAACGCTGGCCATTCTCAAAGGGTGAGGTCCTTGATTGCCCCACACAAATACGTGAAAGTTATGTGGCCTGAATCAGACCACGTAGCTCCCTCGACTTCCCTTTTCCATCACAATCAGAATTAATTGTTAAAGAAAGAAAAAAAAATTAAGCCAGAAAAAATGTTGTAGAACTGATATGCATGATCCATCCATATCCTTTTCAGGAACCCGTTTCATCTGAGTGACAATTTAAAGAAAAAGAGTGCCTGACTCTTGCATGCTGGCCTCGTAGCAGTTCTTCACTTAGATTACCTTTCTCGTCCTCTCACATCTCTGTTGATAAATGGCCAGACGTCATCATCCCCATTTTACAATTGAGGCATTGAGAGGTTAAGTGCTTGACCATTGCCAGCCACCCAGATGAGAGCAGGACTCAGGTCTCCTGTCCAAATCTGAGGTTCATTTTGCTGCCTCCTTATGGCCAAATTGCTACCTCAGTAACTACCCTTGGCCTTCATTCCCTTGGCTGTAAAAAATAGGGTCATACCATATCTAT
Source organism: Spermophilus citellus (assembly GCF_964194105.1). Lineage (NCBI taxonomy): Eukaryota > Metazoa > Chordata > Mammalia > Rodentia > Sciuridae > Spermophilus > Spermophilus citellus. Next base: position 198,581,575 of record NC_138184.1, on the reverse strand, counting down.
AAAAGATGGTCGCTCTTAGAGCTAAGATTTTATTATCTCAGGAAGCAGATCCCTGAATGCTTTTGGCATTAAAATGCTTTATACATTTAGTAAAAAGGAAAAAGAAAAAAATTAGAAAAGAGTCATCTAACAGGGGGTGGACTGGCTGTTGGTGAACTCTGTTCTAAGAAGCAGTGGGAAACTATGAGTCATCCCAGACCTCTGATGTGACTTTAGCAGATGAATCTGAAGGCAAAAAAAAAATGTTTCCAGATCCACTTTGACTCAGAACAATGTTGGACGATTTTTCTAAGTTTGTTTTCTTTAATGGCGTTTCTTTGATTTAACTATGGGTCATTTTCCTCCCATTGCTTCACATCTATTTTTAATTGATTGAAATTATTCATTACCCTCAGAAACTTGTGAATATTGTTTTCTATCACAAATGTAAATTGTTTAGAAATTATTCTGAATTATGATGTTCGGTGGGGAAAATCCATAGCCATGCTTGGATGCTCTAGATTTAGGTTTTCATGCTTTAATAGAAACTCGGAGAGAGGCTGAAACAGTGAGATTAGCATGCCATTTCCCTCCCCGCTACTTGGTACACAACAGATATCAGGAAATGTTGCAGTGGTTACTATAGGAAGGCACATTTTAGACAATTTATTTTCTGAGCCTCGGAGAATCTTAAAAAAAAAAAACAACTATGCCAGTAGTCACACATTTTGATCTACAAAAACATCAGAGTTTTTGCCTGTATTTCCTAGTTATCATATTCTGAAAAGATTTACTGCTATGTCTTTACTTCTAACACTGTGCCTGGCATACAACTGTTGCTTAATCAATGCTGATTGAGTATAGAATATATTTGTGTGCTATCTAGGACACAAGAGCAGTCTCATTCTTTAACATGAACAAAGATTTTTCCTATTTAATGAGGACGGTGCTATTGGATTAAAAGCCTCCTAGGGAAAGTTTCAAGTACATTCATGCCCTTGAGCCTCTTCCTCACCTTTTCTAACCAGAGAGTACCAGGCAGGAAGAATTGCCAAGGGGAGGACAGTCCTGTCCAAACTGATTCCCTTCACAGTCATAGATGTAAAGTGACAAGAATGGCCTTCTTGTGTGTCAGGACACCTGTTTGGCCTTACCTACAAGTAATTCAAATGCCAAAAATTATTACTCTGAGTGTGGAAACAGGCTGTGAATGCACATTCACACATTCAAGCTATGATTATACTTAAAGTGCTTCCTGATGGTGATATTTAATTCTAAAAATGGGGAAGTCTGCAGTTTGCCTTCTAAATCTAACATTACAATCGTCTTGGGTTATTTTTATAGTCAACTAAATGAAAAAGCATAATCGGATGAGGTAGTAAATGTATTCCAAGTTTCTAGAAGTAAGTGTGTTTTCTTCACGTTCCATTCTAGAATTGGATATGTGTGAACTAACATTTTTTGTGAAGTTTATGATGTTCTAGAGAGGAAAAGACTTGGCAACACAAATTTGCTTAGAAAAACGAGCTATTAATACATTGACAAGGGGCTGGAGATGTGGCTCAAGTGGTAGCGCGCTCGCCTGGCATGCGTGCGGCCTGGGTTCGATCCTCAGCACCACATACAAACAAAGATGTTGTGTCCACCGAAAAAACTAAAAAATAAATAAAATTCTCTCTCTCTCTCTCTCTCTTTAAAAAAAAATACATTGACAAGCTACATGAAACTTTAGCAAATCAAAAAAGAAGACATGTTTGAATACTGTGAAAATGTTTGTGATAACGAATCTGCATTTTAAAGGGATTTGTTAGTAGAGTAGTGTCAGTCTTGTCCCAATGGAAAAGGCCAAATTATAGTTTGATTTCTGGGTTATTTTGTATTTTGTTGTCATTGTTGTTATTTTGTTAAACAGAAGCATTTAAATTTGATAATGTTTACTCTTGAGAAGCTAGATGTGCACTTTTATCTAGCGTAAATGATTTCAGTTCTGTCCCATAACGTATCTGGGCACATATTCAAGCCTCAGTGTTTCATAATCTTTACTAGGGTCATTTCTTAACAGTCCAGCCTTTACTACTACAAGAAACTATGTAAACACATTTAGCCATTTTCTTGTTTCAGGATGTAATTTCTATACCTTGCTATGGGTAAAACGTTACACAGGGTATCGTATGTTAATTTAAACTTCTCGCTTGTTAACCAGTAATACAATTTCATATTTGGGAACCAAACTCAGCTCTTTATGCTACGTGTATCAGTTAATATTATACCTTTTCCCTAATATTTAAAACTACATGAAAATCTGAGGTACCTTAGCTTTTGCTTTCTTCTTACCTTTTATGAGAAAAGGTTACAAATATGTTATTATGGGACTTTTGTCTCTCCTTAGGTTTTTTTCTTTCTTGTAAGGTTTGGTCAGGTGTTGGAGGAGGGAAAAGAAATTGTGGGTCTATTCTTTCATATCAATATAAGATCAACCCTTGGCTGCTTGTGCTTTGGGTTAGCTCTTTTCTGTCTTTTATTTGGGGGGGCTTCATTTCTGCAGTGCAGTATTATTTAAAATTGAAGAAAAAAAAACGAAGAACAGTGAAACATAGAAAAAGAACTCAAAGTGGGGGAAATGGAACATGCAAACAGGTTAACCGTGTCACTTAATACTATTGTAAATTTCTGTCATTGTTGAAAATAAATTTAAATTCATTTCAATACCCAGAGAAGTATTTAATTATTCAAAACTTTATTCATGTGACTATAAATGAGAGTTCTTGTTGGTATAGAATTTCTCAGAATAGGTCCAAGAACTTACTTCCCCACCTGTATATCATTTCCAGAATAATATTCTTGAAACATTTAACCTTCATACTAGAACACTAATTTAAGGACATACTTTAGATAACAACATCACCACTCTCAGTAAGTTTCCTTGGACAGATAGTATCTGAGAATATAACTCCTTCTAATAAAAACTTAAAGTTCCAATCATCTGTCTCTGTGTAGTGGGTAATTTTCCAGCTGTAGAAGTGATCAAAATGTTCAGATTTATTTTCTTCCTTTTTTAATTTTTAAAAATGGATGTTGATTGCAGTGAATATGTTTTTAATGTTTATGGAATATATGGATAGCATGTGTGATACAGGTATGTAGATGGATTGATTATACCATCTTAGAGAGTAAAACTCCAAGAAAATGACTATAATGTCCAAATCAATTTTATTCTATATGAAATCCTTCAGACTTCTACTCAATTCTATTTTTCATCTTCAAATAATTTTCTTTTCTATTGCAAACACTTGCCTGATATCTTTAAGCAATTTGGTTTTGGAAGTTATGTAGAGAAATCATTATCTTTTAAAACTTCATATGTTCACTTTTCATTGAGGGGGGGTGTTTAATTCTCTCCTCACTGAATTATACACAGTAGAAGATATTATTGGGGGAATTTTCTAAATCTGCCTTTTTGGCAAATCAGTATAGCATAATGGCTAAGATCCAGATACTGGAAGCTTAATGCACTGGCACAATATTTGCTAAATATGCAATCTTGCTAAAATTATTTAATCTTTCTGTGCCTCAATTTCTTCCTCTATAAAATCAGCTATCTTACTCTACATTTGTAGGGTAAAATTATTATCCCTAGGATTGCTGTGAGAAACGAGTTAATATATGTAAAGTACTTAAAACAGAACTCCTGGTAAATGCTGGCTTGTAATACAATTATTCATAGTTATCATTAAATTAAGTCTTGCTGTAAACACCCAACAGCAGAAAAATACATCAAAGCAGAAAAATTTCTGTGTATATTGTAAGCTATTCTTTTGCCATGCATATTAACACATTAAGAAAAAGATCAATAGCATTGACTAGAAAGAAAAGACCACAATTATTGTGAAATCTTGGTTAATAATGCATTTTTCATTTGCTGGGTTCAATCCAAGTCTGACCTTCTTATGAAGAAGTTTCATCACTAAAAATGCTTTAATGGGGCTGCTGTAATTGTATAGTTAATGTAAGTTTTTAAAAGTTCGATAAATTCCATGAGTGATTTTGCTTCTAAGAGTGACATTATTCTCTCATGTTAGGTTAAGAGCAACACTTCAGTTGCCACTTGATTCAAAGAAGAAGAATATTTGATTTCCTTTACATTCCAAGGGAAATGTTTGCTTTGGGAGGAGCCGCCACTCGGGCATCAAGGCTTGCAGATGTAAAGATATCTTATTCATCGTTTCTTCATTGATTTGCTTTGCAGCTGGCAGTTCCCCACAATGATGAATGGACGAGATTCGCCAGGACCCTGGTGGAGATTCGCGCTAACAGAGCTGATAGCGAGGAGGAAGGTGCTGTTGAGTTATCTGCCTAGTGGGTTTGAGCCGGCTTCAGCGCATCCGCATCCGTTTCCCCTGCTAGAGAGTTCAGCATCTGCAGTCAAGCCCATTGTACTGTATCCATGTCCATTCAGTATCAGTATTGCTGTGATATTTTGGGTGCCATATTGTGCCAGCTTTGCTCCAAGTATTCCAAATGTATCCCACCATGATTTCCACTGACCTGAAATTCACCAGAGCATTTCTATCTTTATATTTCTGTCTCAAAAATGAAGGGGGTGAGGGATCTTTACGGGTTTAGTTGTTGCCTTTTAACTACTTAGTAGCTGTATTTAATAGCTGGAAACCTCTGGTTAAATTTGTGCTTACATGCACTTCTGGCATAGTCCTATTAAATCCATATGAAGCCAGATATGATTGGGTGCAGATGTGGTGTGCCTCATGATATGGTACAGGGCCAAAGACTTGAGATTGGTGTTTTACATGGTGACTCACATTATGAATGGATTTACTAGAAGAACATTGCTGCTCCTTATTTATTGTAGTGTGCTGCATGGAACATATTTATTTGAAAGCATTAAAATAAACGATCCTAGAGCATGTGCATAATGAGAGGACTGTATTCTCTCTGCTGCTGTTGAGGTTACATTAAGTTCCAAATAACAATTACAGTATGCCAGTTCCACTGAAAACACGAAGTCTTTAGAGGTTTGTTGTAGTGAACGGAATGGATTTTAATGCCTATTATTTCTAGGTACTTTAACAATATTTCAAATATAGTTGACCATTGATACTTGTCATTCAAGCTAATACAGTCCAACAAAAGTCTGTGGTTCCTAAATATGACATCAGTATTGCCAATAAAATGTTCTAAAGCAGGTCTGCACCAGTGTGGGTAAATCCTTGGCTTGGGGAAAGGCTGACTTGAATTCTCTGGTGACAAGGGTTGGGAATGATACATTAGGGCCATGTTAAAGATTGATCATGAGTTTATAGGCAGCCGACCTGGCTGGTCATAAATGTAGACTCCCAGTTTTACTTTTATGAGGGAATGTGTGTGGTTTTGGGGGAGGCTCTCCCTTGCCTCCATCACCAAAGTCACCCTTGTCCAAAGACAATTTCAAACAGTGGAATAAGATGAGTTAAGATTAATACCAAATGTTCCACACATTTCTCTTATTTAAAAAATTCACACTAGAAAATGATGTTTATTACTTTTGAACTAGGAATTATGTCTAAAAATGACTTTTTTTTTCAAAAGGTCACTTCATGCCTAGAGAGAATGAAATTAAATAGTGGCTAAACATTTGAAGACAGGGTTTCAGCATTTTAGGAAGAAAGTTTTCATTGGTATTTTGTTTGTAGGGATTCCTTGAACTAAAATTTCTTTTATTTTCAAAATTATGATACACTTTTCACAAAGTGCTCCACAGCATCTACATATTTAAATTCTTTATAAATGAAAAATGAAATTTTGTGGATAAAAAATGAGTGTCTAGGCTGGGACTATATAGCTCAGTGGTAGAGCGCTTGCCTAGCACGTGTGAGGCACATGTGAGGGTTCAATCCTCAGCACCACATAAAATAAATAAATAAATAAATAAATAATTTAAGATATTGTGTCCATCTACATCTAAAAGTATTTTTTAAAAAGCGAGTGTCTAAAATAGGTTTTAAAGCAATCTAATGAAAAGTGTTGCATAAAATTTCTCAAATATATATTAAAATACCTAAGAATAAATCCAAAGCCTGTGAGTTGTCTCTGTGGACCAAACTCTGAATGATATTTCAATGAGAGAAGCCTGCGAAAAGTACAAAGACCAGAGTCACTTCTAGGAGGCACATGAAATGTGACAAGCCTTTATGTGCTTCTATATCCCACTGGGTAGCTAGTCTCCAGGATGCTTCCTCAGGCTTTGACCCTCAGATCCCACCTTGACCAGGGGCTGACCTTGTATAACTGATAGGACATGGGGTAAGTGATGCTACGTGGTTTTCAGAATGTCTTAGCCAGTTGGGGCTTAGATGACATCGCTTGAACAACCAAAATTTATTTCTCACAGTTCTGGAACTGGGGAAGTTCAATATCAAGGCACCAACAGATCCAGTCACTGGCAAAGACCTTCTTCCTGGTTTGCACTGCACATGGCATCTTCTCATTGTATGAGTAGAGAGATCATCTTTCACATCTTATAAGGGCACAAATCTCATTCATGGGGGCTCCACCCCCACGACCAATTCCCTCCCAAAGACTCTGCCTCCAAAAACCATTTCTTTGGGGATTTAGGCTGTGAATTGAGGCATCGGTGAGGGACATAAACAGCACAGGGCAAGGTTTAAGGGGACTTAGTGCTTCCTTCCAGCTTGCTTGGCACACTCACTCTCGATCCAGCTCACAGCCATTGAAGTCATCCCAGCTGATGGCTCAGATGAAATGTGGTGACCTTGAAAATGAGTCTCTCAGATCTATTGCAGAGAATGTAATTGATGAACAACTCAAACTGCTTTATTCTGAAATCTCTCACCATGAATTTCATGACCAAGACCATGCTTCCTCCCACAGGCTTCCAGCTATGGCCGTGTGAGAGGGAAATTCAAGTGGGCTTGTACCAGGAAGACATGAGACTTCTCTGATGTATCATTAGCCCAAGGATTCCCTGTCAGCACAGCTAAAACTTTCTTAGAACTGTGCAGTAATTTGAAACTATGTGTAAGTTTTTTTCCTTCCTTATTCAGCATCTCTGGGAGTGGGGGTTTCCTCTTCAGGCCAGGGCTGATGGGAGGTGACATAGTTATTAAAATCCATGAGGACAAAAGGAACTCAGAGTAACAGTGGATGGTAATGGCAGTTAACAAGCAGAAGTCAGGAAGCCACCATCACTGTAATGGGGAACTAGGTCAGAGGAGCAGCCAAGGAGGCTTTTCCCGTGGGATGTTGTGGGAATAAATAATAAGACATGGCATGCTTAGGGGAAAATATGCAGTGAAAAGGGTGTTGATGTCTGCCATGGAAACCATGAAGGCAAGATTGAAGGAGCAGAAGGCTGAAGGCAGAATTCTGTGCTTATTACCCAGACCTAAACAATATTTCAGGCTAGAACCTATTGACTGAGAGGAGCTAGGCTAGAAAGAAGGACACCATTGCAAATATATATTATGATGACCCCCCAAGTCCTTCTCCAAAGGGTGCTATGGCCATTTATTGATGTAAACATACAATATAGTTGAGAAAAAAACAGATATCAATGAGTCCCAAATTCTATATTGGATATGGAATCTGAGTTCACATTGAAACTCTAGAGTGGTGGCTTATGGCGACCAGGTAATATAATGGAGCAGTTACAAGTATGGGGGTCACAATGGCCCCACAGGGTAGATAGACTCAGTGATGGTCATTTCCCTAATCCTTGAGGGGCCAATTGAAATTGATATGACTGCAGGAGTTCCCTGGCCTTTGGGGCTAGAACTCTCACAGGAGAGAAGGCTACTTGAAGATCTCTGAAACTGCCATGCCCCCACTTCCCCTGGTGAAGAAAGAAAGTAAAAAGTATTACATCTCAAGGTCTGAGGAAGAGGATGGCAGACATTAGTGCCACTCTAAGGACCTAAAAGATGTAGATTAGTGGTCCCTGGAATACATATAGTTAAATACACCAGTCTAGCCCGTCAGAAACGGAATGGATCCTGGAAAATAACTGATGAGTACCATAAGCTCAACCAAGCAATATCTGTGTTTGCAGCTGCTGCTCCAGATGTGGCATCATTCTTAGAATAGATGAATAATTAATTTACAAATTAATGTTTCTCTAGTATATGGTCTGTGGCCATGGACAAATACATTCTTTTCCATGACAACTATATAAAAAGAAATCATTTGCACTCACATGGGAAGAACAATATTCATTTTCAGTTTTGCCTCAAGGATATGCCAATCTCTCCTCTTCTGCCATAGAGTTCTGAACTACCTCACATTCAGAGTACATTACACTGCTGCATGCATCAATTGCACCACAGTAATCAGGTAGGATACGCAAAAGTTACCTAATGCACCAGAAATCTTGGTAAGAGGTATGTGCTCTAGTGAGTGGAAAATGAATTTGAGGATGATTTAGGGACCTGTTACTTCAGTGAAGTTTTTTTGGAATCCCACCATCCCTAATGGTTATGAGCATGCTGAGATATCTCCTCCAAAGTCAAACTGCTGCAGGTTAGAATTCTCAACACAGAAGAAAGAACAGCACTCCGTAGGACTTCTTGGATTCTGGAGTCAACACCTTCCATGTCTAAGGTTACTGCTGTAGCTTTGGGGGAATGGGAAAGGAATTTTCTGCAAGTGCAAACTGTAGCACAAAGAGCTCTATTGCTTGGGCAACACAACCAATGGGTGTCATGGAACTGGAAGTGTCAATGGTGAGAAAAGATGTAATATGGAAATTACAAGTGGCCTATGGGATTCGGGAGGAAGGCTTTGCCATCCAATACAAAAAATAGTAGGTAGTCCTCCTTTCACTAGGTCCTGGTACAAACTGAGTCCCTCACAACAGGATATGAAATTACCACGCATCCAATGACCCATTACAAGTTGGTCATGTTAGCACCACCAATTGACAAAATTGGGCAGACCTAGAAGAAACCCCTTTGTAATATGGAAATTGTATTTTGAGAGGTACATCTGAACAGAACCAGAGAGATGAATTAGTTGCATGACAAGATAGTCCAGAAGCCCACTAAATGCCACTAACCAGAATTTTACCAGCACCCCCCCATGCTTGTATAAATTATTCATATGTGAGGAGGGCAGGTTCTGTATGACCAGACAAAAGAGGAGGTAAGGGTCAGAGTTTGGTTTACAAATGGGTTGGCAAAAACTTATACTCCATTTATATATCATGTATCAAAGTGCATTATACCTTCATGTATAATTAAAACAAATTTAAATTTTTTTTAAAAAATGGGTTGGATCAGTTTGTGGTGAAAGTTCAAAATGGATGAAGGCTACATTATACCCACATTCAGGAGTGGCTTGAAAGATAGTAAAGAGGCCCAATCTTCTCAGTGAACAGATCTTTGCATTGTGCACCCCAGTCATCCACTTTGCATGAGAGAAGAGATGGCCGGAAGTGAAAACATTCACATATTACCAGGCTAGCCCAAACTGTCATCTGTCTAATAGTTCTTGTGAGATAGCCTCCTCACTGGTCTCTCTCTCTGCTTCCTCCTTTCACTCCTCCAGTCCCTTGTAGATAGAGTCACCTGAGTAACGTTGTTAGATGCTGAATTCCTCTGCTCAAAACACACAGGTGCCTTTCACATCGCTTGCAGTAAAGTCAAATCCTTTTAATGGCCTGCAGTCCCAGTATGATTTGACCTTAACTTCCTCTCTGATCTTGTATCCTAGCTCTCTAATCTTAACTACCTGGGTCTTCTCACGCTTCCTTTGATACACCAAGCACATCCAATCATAGGGCCTCTGCACTAATTGTTTCTTCTATCTAGAATGCTGAAAGCATTGAGTTTATGAATCTTCATGCATGTATTTCAAAATTCCACCCTTTAATATAACGAAGGTCATTCCTCTGACTGACTTTTCAATTAACTTTTTAATCTGTGAAAGCAGCAAGCTGCCTGAAGGCCTAAGGTCAATGTCAGTATGAAAAAGCTGTAGTTTAAAACGGCAGTACCAACCACAAAAACAACAGAGGATGAGCTTAAAAACCTCTGACGATCCCCAGCAGGAAAAGCACGTAGAGAATTAAAAATTATAGGTAGAATTAAAATGAGAAAAAGTATGTTTTATGTTTTTTAGTGGGATATGATTTACATACACTAAATGCACAAATAATGTTTGCTGGTCAAGTTTAACAACTTTGTATACTCACGTAACCATCACATAAAACAAGATACAGAACATTTTAGTCAGCACAGAAAATTCTCTCATGGCCCTTTCCAGTAGCTGTTCTGATTTCTGCCATGACTTTCATGTTGGAACCTCATGAGCAAAATCATTCCATGTGTCCTATTTCATGTCTGAATCATATTGACACTCATTGGCTCGATATATTTTTTTACATTCATTTGTGTGCTGAATATTTTGGTAACATATTCCTTTTTATTGCAGATTAGTATGCCATTTTACAATTATGCTGCAACTCACTCATTCACCCGCTGATAACATTAGTGTTGTTTCCACTTTAAGGCCTTTTAATCTAACATCAATATGAACATTCATTAAAACTCAAATTCTTTTTGGAGGCAAATGTTTTCTTAGGTAAACACTATGAGTAGATTTCTGGGTCATATTCAAAGAATGTTTAATATAGAAATTTCAAAAGACAGTCAGGTGTGGTGGTGCACGCCTGTAATCCCAGTGACTTTGGAGGCTGGGGTAGGAAGATCGCAGGTTCGAGGCCAGCCTCAGCAACTTAGTGACATCCTGTCTCAAAAATTAAAAGAAAAAAAGAGAGAATCTCCAGTACCAAAATAAATAAATAAATAAATAAAAATTTTAAAAAATAAAGAAAATAGAAAGAAACTTCAAAAGAGTTCTACTGAGTGGCTATGTACCTTTTTGCATTCCCAATAGACATTAGCATTCCAAGTGGTCCACAGTGTCTCTGAAATTTGGTATTGTTGGTTTTTATTTTATTCAATCTGGCTAAAGAGAAGGTGGTAGTTAGCTGCAGATTTAGTTCATCTATCCTTGATGACTAATGATTTTGAGCAGCTTTTGCTGTTCTTAGGGGTCATTCTTATACAATGTTTTTATATGCAGAAATTTTCAATTTTGTTGAAATCTAATTTTTTACTCTTTTACAGTTAGTGTTATGATCCTTCCAAGTCAAATTTTTCCTGCCACAATTCACAAAGATACTACTTTGTAGGGGTGGGTTGTGGCTCTGTGGTAGAGCTCTCACCTGGTATGTGTGAGGCACTGGGTTCAATCCTTAGCACCACATAAAAATAAAATAAAGGTATTGTGTCTACCTATAACTAAAAATATATATATTAATAAAAAGGTACTATCTTGTGTTTTTTTCTGGATGTTTTGTTGTTTTATCTATTTCATTTTAGTCTAAGATGAATCTTAAATTAATTTTTGTGTATGGGATGAAGCAGTGGTTAAGGCTGATTAATCTACAGGTATCCAGTAATTCTGGCAATACTTATTGGAGAGATCATTTTCTTTTAACTCATTAAATTAAAGTAGCATCCTTGGTAAAAAGCCAATTGACCATATATGTATAGCTATACCAATGAATCCTCAATTCTACTTTATTGACCAACTTGTCTTTCTTTACCACATTGTTTTGACTACAATAACTTTTTATCAAGTCTTAACATCTAGTATTGTAAGTACTATGACTTTGTTATTAATCCTGAAAAAAAATTTTTAAATCTCTTCTAGGTCTTTGGTGTTGGCACATGAATTTTAGAATCATTGTTTAGTTCTTTTTAAAAAGTCTATTGCTTTTACTTTGAGATTTCATTAGAACTATATTTACATTTGGAAGAATAGACATCTCAAAAATGTTGAGTCTTGCAATTCATGAACAGAGTATATCTTTTCATTTACTGATTCTTCTTCAAGTCCACCAATGTTTTCAATATGTGGATATCTTTTTAAAGACTTATTTTTACTTATCTACACTTTTATTCTACTATAAATATTATTTTTTTCAAATTTTATTTTCCAAATTTTTTGCTTGTTTGTATAAATAAAGTTTGTTTTGGATGTTGATCTTTTATTTTGCAACCTTGCTAAATATACTTATTATTTATAGGTTTTTGTAGATTCCATTGGTTATATGTACACATTTATGCCATCTGAGAATAGTAAAACATTTAAATCTTGCTTCCCAATCTTTATTTTATTTATTTTTTCTTATGTGGTGCTGAGGATTGAACCCAGAGCCTTACAAATACAAGGCAAACACTGCTGCTGAGCTACAACCCCAACCCCTTCCCAATCTTTATCTGTTTTTCTTTTCCTCTTTCTCCATCTCTCCCTCCCTGTAGCACTAGCTGGGACTTCCAGCTCAGTGTTGTTGAAGAGATGTGAACTGACATACCTTTCTAGTATACAAGAGTTTCAGTGTTTTACCATTACCAGATGAAAGACATTGTATTCTATTCTCAGATTGTTGAGAGGCTTTATCCAGTATGCACTGCGTTTTATCATGTGCTTCTTTCCAGTATCTATTGATATGATCCTTTATTCTGATAATGTAAATGATACTCATTGACTCTTTAAAAGTGATTATTCAACCTTGCTATCTTAGGATCAACTTCATTTGACCAATATGCATTATCTTTTTAATATATTGCTAGATTCTATGTGCTCATGATTTCTTAAGGGTCTTCCCATCATCGTTTCTGCAATTTTCTATTCTTCTACTGTCTTTGTCAGGTTTTAGTAACATGTTATGCTCATATGATGAGTTGAGAAATGTTCTGACACCTTGTATTTTTTGAAAGTGCATAATGTTGGCATTATTTCCTCCCTAATGTTTGATGGAATTCACCAGTGAGGTCATCTGGCTCTGGAGTTTTATTTGTGGGGACATTTTTGCTAACAGATTCATTTATTGAATAAAAATAGTCTACTTAGGTTTTCTATTTAGTTTTGGCTTCATTTTGGTAAGTTGTTTTCATAAGTTCTGCTTTTCAAGAAATGCATTCAATTAAATTGTCAATTTTATTAATGTAAAGGTGCCCATAGTACCTCCTCCTACCTTTTAATGTAAATAGAATTATAGAGCTATTTTCATTTTATTTCCTAATGCTGGTAAGCTGTGCTATCATTAGGGATAGTTATCAATTTTATTCATCTGTTCTTGGAATGAATTTTTGAAGTTGGTAGATTATTTTTCTATTATTTGTTCATGTTTTCTTTCTTCTTTGAGTTAAATTTGCTCTTCTTTTTTCTTCATAAAGTAGAGACTACACTATTGATTATAACCACATTTTCCCCTAAAATAAGTCTTTGAGGTTAAAGAAATTCTTCTTAATAGTGCTTTTACTGCATCCCACACATTTTAATATGTTATGTTTTCATTATCATTCTGTTAATATATTTCCTAATATTCGTTGTGATGTATTATTTGACTTTTAGGTTTTTTAAACAAGTGTTGTTTAATTTCCAAACATTTGGAAAACTTCCCAGATATATCTATTTTTATTTCTAGTTTGATTCTGCTTAGTAAGAAAACACACAGAATAAGAAATACCCTGTATTTCGAATCCTTTAAAATTTCTTAAGATTTGTGCTATAGTTTTGCATAAGGTTTAGCTTGGTAAACGTTCCATGTGTACTAAAAAGGATAAATTCCTCAGATGTTTGGTATGTGATTCTAGAAATATTGTATATTTTATATATATTTAATCCATCACTGAGAAGGCAATGTTAAAATACCAAACTGCGGTTGTAAATTTGTCTACTTAATCCTTTCTTTCTCTCCATTTTTTATTTATGAGTTTTGAATCTCTGTTACTAGATACATCCATATTTAGGTGATATGAATGTTCTTAACAAATTGACCCTTTTATTATCATGGTGTCTCTCTCTAGTGTCCTTTTATTTCAGCCTAAAAGGACTCTCCTTAGCATGTTACAGGATGGGTATACTAATCACACACTCAAGTTTTGCTCATCTGGGAATGCCATTTCTCCTTCATCTTTGAAGAATAATTCTATCAGTCATAGAATTCTCATTGATAGTTTTATTTTTTCAATCAACACTTCTAATATCCTATCCTACTGCCTTCTGGCCTCCACTTTTTCTAATGATAAATCAAATGCTCAACCTTAGGGAGGATCCTCTGTGTGTGAAGAGTTGCATCTCTATTGCTGCTTGCTTTCTCCCCAATCTTCATGCATTTTGCTTCTTTTTTGTATATTACTGCATTGGTACAATAGCCAGTCTTTTACATAAAATATGACATAAGGTATAAGTTTTTGTGGATACCCTTTATCAGCTCAAACTTCCTTTCCATCCTGGTTAGTGAGAAAATTTTGGTTTGAATTTCGCTGAATGTCTTTTCTGAATCTAGGTCAGATAATCATGGTTTATTTATTTTTAATTTTGTGTGTGTGTGTGTGTGTGTGTGTGTGTGTGTGTGTTACTGGGGATTGAACCCAGGTGCATGGTACCATTGAACTATATCCCCAACCCTTTTAATTTTTATCTTGAGATAGAGTCTTGCTAAATTGCAGAGGCTGGCCTTGAACATGCAATCCTCCTGCCTCGCAGCTTCTGGAGTCACTGGGATTATAGGTTTGTGCCACTGTGCCTGGCATGGTTTATCTTTTAAATCAGGATATTAATTAGGTTTTGTTTGTTTGTTTTGATACTGAGGATTGAACCAGGGCTGCATCACCAACCCTATTACTTTTTTCCTTCTTTCTTTCTTTTTTGAGACAGGGACTTAGTAAGTTGCCCAGATTTCCCTCAAAACTGTGATATTCCTACCTTACCTCACAAGCCACAGGATGTGCCACTATGCTGTAACATTAATTTTGTTGGTTTTTTTTTTTTAGACACAATACCTTTATTTATTTATTTTTATGTGGTGCTGAGGATTGAACACAGTGCTTCACATGTGCCAGGCAAGCGCTCTACTACTGAGCCACAACCACAGCCCCACATTAGTCAATTAATGCATTAGGAAAAAGAAGGAAGAGATAAAGAAAGAAAAAATGAAAAAGAAGAAAGAAAACTACAGTTGATTTACGCTTCTGTGACGAACCCAGAGGGATATCATAGATCACCCCTTTTACATGTTGTTGCATTCAGATTGCAAAAATGTTTTCAAGAATATTTGTCTCTGCAAGGGACATCAGTCTGTAATTTTGTTTTGTTCTCATTTTAATATCTTATTTGATTTGGCAATACTGTACTCCTAAAATGAGTTGGGAAGGTATCCCTCTCCTTCTGTTTTCATGCATCCTAGATCACCCATTGATCTATACCCCAGCTTCCCCCTACCTTTTTGAGTGTATGGATTATTTATAGGAGCTTTCCTAATTGCCTGTTGCTGGTTCCATCAACTATTATTTTGGGGTCTGTTTATACTGATAGGTTTTTGCTTTGTTATGGTTTATATTTTATTATTGGTAATCATTACTATTTTTTATTTGGGCATTGTGAATATTATCTTGTACACTGGGATTTTGTTGTATTTGTTTAAGTAGTATTGAACTTTGTTCTGACCAATAGTTAGGTTAGTTGGAAACAGCTAGGTCCTTGTGAGACTTGCTTTAAGCTTTCAGGGTAGTGCAGCCCTTACAGCCAGGGCTCATTTGGCTGTACCCATAATATGACACTCTTCTGAAGATTCTACTTGATGTTCTACATATTATATGGACTCCCCCTCTGGCTGGTGAGAATATAAACCATTTCCCTTCTGGAAGTTCCAGAATTTTCCTTCTTTCTCCTTTCCAATGATTCCTTCCCAAACCTCGGATAGTTAGTTTCTTCTCACAAATGAGTAGATCAGTGCTTAGCCAAACACTAGAGATAACCCTGCAAAACTCCAGAGCGGTCACTTGGACCAAGTCCCACCTGTTGGGCACTTCATCTTTCAAATTCAGCTACCTTGGTCTCCTTGATCCCCATCTCTTCAATTTGGGGAGACTGCTGCTGGGCTGGTTGGATTCTCCTTCCCTGTATGGAACTGCCTTCAGGCAGGAAGCTGATGCCACAATAGGTTTCATCTTGTTTCCTTTCTCCCCAAACTCACAATGCTGTTTTTGCCTCATACCCAACATTTGGAAAACGTTGGACCATATAGTTTTGTCATTTTCTAGCATTCCTTACTATTCTATCATGTCCAGAAACAGAAATCTCCCCGAGATGTAATTTTTAAGACAGGAGAGAAAGAAGGAGCATTATAAAGAAAAGAGGGGTGATGAGGGAAAGAAAAGAAAGGAAGAGAGAAAGAAAGAAAAATGAAAAAGAAGAAAGAAAACTAAAACTCAACATCTATAGATGCGAAAACAATGAATATTTACATTGGGGGCATCAATAATTCATTGCTACAGTGTTTTGAAAAAAAAATTGAACACCTTTAAAAGAGAGCAGTTATTCTTTAAATACAACTTATGCCAATGCAATTAGTATCATAATTTTTATAACTTAACCAGATATGTGTGTGGTTAGAAGGCTTAGTTATTAAATCAAGACACAACACTTTCTAAGTTGAGTGAAAGGAAATAATGCCATGATTAATTTTACCAAAAAGAGACAGAATTAATGATTTCTCTACCTTCATTCTCACACAGGCAAACTAAAGAGAAGAAAAATCAAAAAAATATTTTTTTATAAGTAGAGGTTAAAGGGTAACTTGAAGTTTCAGGTTAGGTGTGACCTGATTCTTCAATTGGAAGGAATGAGATATACATTCTCCTTGTGGGACAGGATGAAGGCTGAGACTGAATTGTGCAGAATCTCTACTTTTCTTGGCAATGAATTAAAAAAAAATACTGGCTTCAGTTCTCTCCTGAAGAAAACAAGGATGTCTTTTTTGACTTCTTCATTCTCCTGTTTTTTTTTTTTTTGCTCTCCTGATTTTACTATAATAGAGATTAAGCCTATTGCAACATCCAAATGAAGAGTTTATCATAAAAAGTGACCTCTTAGCTGCTAATTGTTGGGAGAAAAAAATTCTGATTAATAAAGCATATTACTGTCCTAAGAATTTATGTAGGTAATTTCCGCTTCAATATAGAAATTTGCTCTCTGAAATATATCACCCCGTAGAGAATAGAGTGAGGATATTAAATTTTTAATGCTTTCATAAAATTTTTGCCCAAAATGGAACAAAATGTAAATTTTTGGTATGGGTTGGTTAGTAATCTGCTCTCATTTATGTAAGAATGGGGGACAAATGCAGTGGTAGATATCTCTTCTTAACTTCAGGGCTAGCAGGAAACTTGTTGCAAGTACAATAAGACTTTTCCACCATTAGTGGTGATGGAGATTTCATATCCAAAAGTAATTTCAGCAAATTCCACATCCTGTAAACCGTCTCCATTCCCTCCAGACACACTTTGAGGCCAAGTACCCATAGATATTTACTTTTAACTTGATTTTCCATTATTTCCAACTCTTGTTGAAGAACGAAAAGCATTTTCTAATTAGCAGAGATTTTTAAGATGGTACAATTCAGTTTGCATCATATCACGTTGCACTGAAACAGTTTGTAAATTTACCTCTGCTTTTTCCACATTACCTTCAATTTTACACCCGTGGGGCAAATGCTTTAAGTTTACCTTAATCCTCTCTTTACTGACTTTAATAGGCTGTAAAATAGTTTAAGAGGAACCTCAAAAGGCTTGTCGGGATTCACCTGGTCCTCAGGCTGTGGAACTCTTTGAGGTAGCAAATGTACTTTCTATGATAAATAATCAGAGATCACTCTTCCTTCTACTTTAAACTAGGAATGATACATCTGAAACTGAGAACTGGGGATAACATGAAACCCTGGACAAAGACTGACATAAGGACCTTCTATATTGAGTTTTACTGAGAAATCTTCACAGGGAGGGCAGGCAGCCCTGAGTCTTGGATTCAAGTTTGAGCTTCATCTCTAGCCACAGAAAGACTGTGGTCAAGAAACTTAATCCAAGTCTTGGTTTCCTCGTTTTTAACATGGGGAAAAGAATGGTACCCACCTCAAGGGTGGCTGAGAAGATTAAATGACATCATGGCTGCCATGGATAGCTCATCTTTAATGAGTTCTTAGAGGTCAAAGAACTCTGGGGTGGAGGCAGAATTGCCCTCCTCTCTGGCTTGAAAGCAGCCCACGAAGGGACCACAGCAAGAGTTGGGATTAGTAGGTAAGAATGGTGAGGGAGCAGTGATGGGAGATGTGGAAGGATGTTTTAAATCAGCCTTTTCTCATTAAGCTATATTTCTTTTTCCCAACCTGTCAGGACAGATTTGTGCAATAGTCTGTCCTGAGAACTCAAAATCACCCTAAGAACTGCTTCCTTGCAAAATGCAGCATCCTCTTAACATCCTGTCCAAAGCAGCAGTGGGCGCTGGAGCCTTGGTGGCCAGACCAGTGTGTTGGGGTGTGTGTCTGTAACCCAGAAGAAGTGAGTCTCAGACAAGCACAATTACTGTGTCTTCTTAATTTTCCTTCTAAAGTTATTCGAGGGGACTGTGGTTTTGCCTTGAGCAAAACCCCCTTAACAGCCGGGAATCTCAAAGCAAACAACATTATTTTATTAGGTTTCTCCAGCAGATGAAAGCAGAGTGTTCCACTTGGACTCTTTTTGGAGTCAATTAATGCATTAGGTAAAAAACCCTCTGAAAGAGAGTTCCTGCTGTCCTCAGCAGCCTCTAAGAGAAACCTTGAGGAACAGAGAAATGAGCTGTAGACAGACATTCATATGTATTCATTGATAAGAAATAACTATTGTCATGATACATCTCAGCCCCAATGCAACATTCACCTCAAAGGATGTGATATTTTTAAAAGCTTTCTTTTTTTCAGAATTACCAGGGAAATTAAAATTAAGAGTTTATTTTACAATTCCTGATTTAAAGTAACCAATGAATTAAAACTGATTTGAAATAGCTATGGTTGCTGTAGTAAGATTTATCTAAAGTAAGTGACCAAAACATAAGACTATGATTGTTGTCAGTTATGGTTTTAACTCTAGCAACAGAAAAGACCTGTAAAGGATATTGGGGGGGGGGAATACACTTCTCATAAATTCATCCATCCACCTATTCATGAATCCCTCAAAAATCAGAAACAAGAGGACACCAGGAAACTAAAAGGCCATCCTTGCCCTTATGGATCCCTATCTGGACTTTGATACTGAAAACTGCCAGAGTTGTGAAAACAGAGGTGATAATCAATGCTGGCAGATGCCTCCGACATTGAGATGAGGAAGTGAATTTCCCAACACCTGTGGTCTTCTTAATACCCGAAGCAGAACTCTTTGGTGAGGACTGTTCCCCAAAGGTAAAACAAAAAGCACACACCCCTTTGTGGGAAAAGCCACTTGTGGAAAGAACATTTCACTGCTCCGACTAAGGAACATGTCTTTTAAAAATCTTTGGAAAAATCCACATCCTGAAAGCATTTGATTACCCTGAATTTAAAATGGGATTTTGCTCGGTGGCAAGGATACAAATTCGTCCCCACAAGTATGGCTTCTGTGGTTAAAGGCACAAGATGACTTTGAGGGAGGGTTTATCTAGAAGGTTGATAAACGGGGCCATAAGACAGGATTCATCCAATTCCACCACTGGAGATCCTCCCTCCTTCTACCTGATGAATTCCAATGTGACTTGCATTCTGAATACCTAGTCAGAGGAGGTTACAAACAGTTTCAAGCACAATTTGTTCCCGTTTTCACTCCCCGCTCACTGAGTTATGTGCTGTTAAACATTGCCAGGAGACTGTCAAAACGTAAGCATCCCGAGGTTTACATAGGCCACACCATTAAATAACATATAAGCACAAAATTTTAAACATTGTTTTGCAGCAATGGTAAATATTTTAGCTAAGTAAAAACTGAAGCTTGAAATGCAATAAGCATTTAAATGACTCTTTTCTGTGCCAGAATTCTTACTTTCCCTGTGCGACCCTGGCTGCTGGGATTAAGGCGACCCCAGGGAGCTTGGAAAATGGTTGTGGGTTATGAGGTGCAGCAGGGGCTTGGCGACAGTGTGCCACCCAGCCTCAAGAAACCCAGCCACGACTGGAACCCAAGAATCAGTGTGCTCACTTTGTGGTCAGCTTCACATTTTTTCCTCTCTTTGCAAAAAAAAAAAAAAAGCTGCTACGAAAAGTCAGGCCTGTCCCCCACCCCTCAAGTAATCATGAGGTGGACCAAGAGCAGAGCTGAAAGACTCCAGGCCTGGAGGAGCAGGGGAGCCTGGTCCCCTTGGGTGGGCATGTAAGCACGTGGCAGTGACACGCCTTCAGTTCTTCAGCCTCAAGGGGGGAAACTGCGGAGGTACTGACAGCCGCCACACCACTGCCGACATGTTGTGCTGTCACTTTGGGAAGAAGGGAAACCCAGAACAAATTTCACGTGGTTTTCACCACATGGTGACTGCAGTCCTATTCAAGGCATGTCATAGTCACGCCACCCACTGAGCAGAAATTAGGCCTCCTTCAAAGTCTCTAAGTCACCGCCTCTCCCCAAGCAGAATAAGCCAAGGATTTTAAAGCAACGCAGACAATGTGGCCCTATCTCCATTGGCTTCCTGGGGCTTCTGGCTTCTCATTTATGAAAGGAATCACCCTCAGGTCGGGATAACTCTAAGTGAAGCCATGATGCTCTCCCATCAAATGCCACAGCTCATAAAGAAGCAGGCAGGGGCGGTGCACCGTTTATGAGATTTAGGTCAGTGTTTTTGCCATGAAAATTTGATATGCTATAAAATCTCAAGCAAGTGAAGAAAAGGAATGCAGAGATTCAAGGACTTTTCTCCATACTCAAAAGCCCAAAGTTAAAGTGCCCGGTCACTATAACACCATTCAAATTTCAGAGACATATTTGGAGTTTTATGATTGGTCTTTTAGATTAAAAATATAGGTATTTATCACTTATCACATGGGGCAGAGGGATGGAGGGATTGGCTCAGCTAGCCACACAGTCATGGAATGAGCCATGTATGCTTTTTTTTTTTTTTTTGGTGGTGCTGGAGATTAAACCCAGGGCCTTGTGCATGCTAGGCAAGCACTCTACCAACTGAGCTACATCCCCAGCCCCCATGTATGCTTTTGTCCTATTCTCTCTCTCTCTCTCACACACACACACACACACACACACTCATATAATGCACACACATCAAAGGCTTATGTACGATGTTGATTCTAATTTTAAACTATAACTTTGAGTGTGTCAACCTGCAGGAACAGGGACTGAAAAATGGCTGTTTTGTATGAAGAGAAACTTAATGTTTGTACAAACCACAGATAAATTAATCAGTAGCATTTTTGGTAGCAAGATGGCAGCTGAAGAAGACCGACTCTAAATTCTGTTCAAGGTGAGCTTCTTTCCCCAAATCATTATAGTGCTAGCCAAATAATAGAAAATAGAAGATATGGTAGCATACAGTTTTGGTGTGATGTGGAGTTAGATAAGAAAATACAAATGCCATTCTATCGCAGTTTTCATGTCCAACTTCTCCTGAAACTTTATACTACTTTAATCGTTATGATAAGAAACTGCCAAAAGTGTCAGGGGTGACTAGAACAAAAATGTTAGTTCGCTAGTTCTTTGCTTATCTAGGGTCAATGTAGTTTTTCTTGTAACCAGGAAAGTGAGGGTACACATGACCTTGAGAGAGCATGCCAATATGAACCCAATCCTCCTCAACATGCAGAACGGAATCCACTAATGACAACTGTTGTAGTCATTCACTACACAACACACACATACACAAGAGAAAATGGTTCGATAGCATTAAAAATAGTTTATTTTGACCTTAACAAACACATGAGCCTCTGACCATTATGCAAGGCACCACAAATTAAATTAAAAACTTATATTAGAATATATTTGTCTGACATGATTTAAGACAGAAAGTGGATTTTAAAAGCAAATGGGCACCAACTATTGGGATGGGGAGGGGTTTAGGGCCAGTACCAGCAATAGGGTGCATGAATTTTTCTATAGTGTTTATTGAAACGGGCAGTAATCAGCATGAGTGCATCATATGAACAGTTATTCAAAATAATTAGCACATCCAGGAGCGGGACTGTGTCTCAGTTTCTCTGTCTATATTATCAAATGCCAAAAGCACTTCCTTAAAGTGCAAAAACTTTCCCCTAGCAGTCTTGGTACCAGTAACAGAATATGATTACTAAACATCTCCAATGTGGTTTTCATTACAAAAAACATGTTTCACATAAAAGCTTCATAATACAATCCAGAGACAAAATTTGTGCATGTTTAAAATTTGAATCCTGGCTGGCTATTTCTGATATTTTTTTCACTTCTTCCAGTGTTTTTCATTTTTATAAATATGCACGCAGCTTCCTACTAATTTAAACATGCTCGGAACCTTTTGCTCTGAGAACCATGATTGCCTTTCAGCAGCCTCTCTGGGACCATCATCTCAGTCTAAGAAGGGGAGCCTTAATCTCTATTCTCCTTCCTTGAATCATGTTAGGGTCAACCAATCTGAGCATATGTCAGATTTGAACCAAGGTTTGTAGGCAGAGGTCCAGAGAATAATTAGGAATAATTCCACTATGATCTGGTTGACAAAAAACACAAAAATGAATGAACTGGCTATATAGAAAGCCTCGACCTGAATTCAAACAGGAGACGGACATGAAAGGAATGAAGCCTTGCTTCAGTCCAAGATGGGGCATTCTTACTGCGGTACCAACCACCAAACAAGCAATATCCTCGGGCCAGTCACCCTATGGGCCTCCACTGAGCCCTTCTGAGGTAGATGTTGGTGGCTTGAAGAGAGGTAGGTAAAGTCCAAATTTGTTTTCAATTCCTGCAAACGTTGCAACTGCTAGCTTATAGCCCCCAACGTGATCAGGATTAGGAGCAGGCAGTGTGATCCTAGATTTAGGAACTGGCTCGGATCCCATGGGTTTTCTGAAAGAAGCGTAAACAGAGTAAAAAAATCTGAGTTTTTTTGTTTATTTTTTAATTCGGTAAACATGTTGCATGCAACATAAAGGAGCTGTTGAATTCTTGTCAGCTGTATGTTCCCCTTTGTATGTGAGTCTTTGTGTGTGTGTGTGTGGTGCTGGGGATTGAACCCAGAGCCTTGTGTATTCGAGGCAAGCACTCTACTGACTAAATTATATCCCCAGCCCTTCTATGTTCCCCTTTGGAATGACCTTGTCAATGTTTCTTAAATCCTTCTCTGTTTTAACATAGGGTCTGATGCACTTTTGTCAATAACAACTGAGGATTTGATGTAGCCACAAATTTAGCATGATACTTACACTCCTCCAAAATCAATGTAGAACCATCGCTGGAGCAATTCATAAGTCAGCAAAGTGACACCAAACTGGGGTGAGGATCGAAATACACGAGCTTTAAAAAAAAAAAAAAAAAAAAAAAAAAAAACAGGGACAGAACAGATATCATTAGATTTTTAAAAAATTTACCTGATACCAAAGGGTTAGTTAAGAACCAATTACTTCCGTACCACCAGCTCCTTTCCACAAAGCTTTTGGGCCTTCTTCCCGCAGGATCTTTCTGAAGCAGTCTATCACTCCGCTGTAAGTGGTTTGGCCAGCCCGGGCGGCCACCTGTAATCTAGTCTTGATAACATCAGCAGGGGTCACTAAAGATGCCGCAGGCATACCTGTAGGAGACACGCAACACCATCTCAGTCTGGTCACATTCTCACTATATAAAAATAACTGTGCTTTGAACTGCTGGCCGTGAAAAGAAAGTTAAGAGGCTGAGGCAATAAAATGCCCGTTTCAATGTCCTCTCTGGGCAGCACAGCCGGCCTGTGCACCTGCCTCCCCCTGCTCCCCTCCCCCAGCCTGCTTTTGTTATGTTCTTATTCTTAAATATTTAATAATACCAAGGAATCACCCGTCAGTAACACACTTAAGTGGCCTAGAATGAATGGAAGTGATTCCTAAAGTATTTTTGCTTTCCTGTTGAAATCTGAACCTCACAAAGTTATTAGGGCTGATTTTTCAGAGGTGGGGTTTTTCTGTATTTACCTAGCTTTCTGGCAGCCAGCTGTCACAGCAGGCTCCTTCTCTCACACATCCAGTGGCCCTACCTTCCAAACCCCAACCTCTCCCTTATACCAGAAAAAGACTTTGCTGATAGCTAAACAAACACCATGTGTGTGTATGTGGGTAGGGGAAGGGGTGGGGGAGACTCCACAGATAACCCCATAGGATTCCTTTTTGCAAAGACTGACATCTCCAGAAAAATATTTGACAGAAGGCTTAAAATTTATACTGGCGAATCATCAATGAAAAAGGAACAACAACAACAAAAATCCCTCCCAAAATTACCAATGGGAAATTTTTCTACAGTCATTTTATCCAAAATGGGGCAGCCCATGTTTAGATTTTTTAAAAGCGAGACTGTGCTCAGAAGACACTGTCTCTTATGGTTTTATTACTTTTCCATTATGAACCTATTCCAAACCAAATTGGTCAAATGCAGATGCATAAATCTCCTTTGCTTTTTTTAAGGCTTAATAATTCTGTAAGAATTTCTGTCCAAACCAACATGGTCTGGCTCATAACTATATCTCATCCTTCTAACAGACAGTTTTAAAATTATAGCTTGAGTGTGAAAGTGTATGTATGTGTGTGTATGTGCGTGCGTCTAGGTAAATCTGCATGCTCCACGTTTGCTTTCATGTTACAACAGCAGTCTTCCCCTTCCACCTCCACTCAGCTCCTCCCATGTTAATCTTGGGTAACAGTTGTTACAAAACACACCACAATTTTACATGTGAAAAGCTCACTTTATATCCAATGCTTCACAGAGTAAGTCACACTGAGTTTCCTATTAGCTTGGAGGAATTATTTTAACTTCGAGCCAGGAATTTATCCTCCAGCATAATGGAAGGAAACATGAAAAATGCTTAGAAACCCACTGTGTTCACACTACTGATTCTGCTTTACTTCCTGGTTTAGAAAGAGTTTAGCAGGCAGTCAGCTTTAGACATGCAATCAAATCCTTCGTACAGCGGTGGGCATGCATGTCCGAGTGTTGCTATGAAATGCTTATGAGCAGTGAAATGGGTAAGAAGTTCCCGGTCTGCTACTTCTCATAAACAGTTCCTTGTCATGAAAAGAGAAGTATGGGGGAGGGGGAAACAGGGAGAAAAGACACTGATTACTAGAATAAAAATGCCCAAAGAAATGTCTAGGCTACTTAGCAAGCTTGTCTGACAGAATTTGATGCTTCAGGGATACTGGAAATGTGGTAACCCGAGAGGAGATTAGGGGACAGGGCGACATCTTCCAGGATCCTCAACAGAGAGGACATTGGCAGCCTGTCTGATTCTTCAACGATGAGACAAATGTGCAACCCAGATGGCCAACCATCACCTTTGGGACAGGAAAAATGTTGGTGCTCCTCAGCTAAGAGTGTTTAAGGGGGCCAGCAATCGAAGAGTGGAAGAAAATGTGTCTGGAAAGTACAGTTTTGGGGCCTGGGTCAACTTTAATTTTCATAGATATCCCATTAATATTTTTTAAAAATGTGTTTATGGTTTAAAGATTAATATGTGTTTATTTTAGGTCAAGGATAAGAGTTTTCCAAATCTCCTTTCCATCCTTATCTATATTATCTACCTGCTACGTCTGGTTCTGAGGTGTGTGATTGATGAAGTTCCTTTTTAGGAACAAGAAAGCATGTTCTCCTTAGTCTTTTAAGCCGAGATCTGATATGCTGATAATACACAGAGGTTGATGATGGTATCTCTGTAGTGGATTTTATCCTTTTATGTATAAAATGTCTTTATGCTTCTGAATGCTATTTTAACCCCCAAATTCTATATAGTCTGACGTTAATATTCCTATGCTTGCTTACTTTTGGCAATTGCCTGGAACATATTTTTCAATCCAATCTCTTTCAATCTTTCCATGTCATTGTTCTCTGAGTTTCAGATGACTAGATGCTCTTTCAAAACTCATCTGAAAATGCTGTTTTTTCCCCCTAGGGGCACTGAATCCATTCCCATCTATTGTGGCAATTGGACTCATTTCTGATATCCTATATTATGCTTTCTATTTTCTCTGCTTCTAGTTACTTACCTTTTGATTTCTCACCTTTCCTGAGTAAATTTATTTAAGTAGTCCATGCATCTATCACACACATGTCCATCGCAAGGTGTACCAACCCTCAGTGTTTGCATCCTGCTCCAGCAAGGTGAGGATTCAGTTCTTTCACTCCTGTCCCTTTACTTCATCTGTCTCCCAACAACCCTTCTTGTATAATAAACACACATACCAAAGTCTGCACTAATTTAGGCCTGTGGCAGACTTAACTTCTGTTTGTTCCGTCTCAAATACGCCACATTGTCCTCCTCCTCAAAATCACTCTGCATCTGGCTGCAGAGAAGGTCTGTGAGGGGTAACCTTGGAGTGACTGCATGTACAAAGACTAAGCACCTGGGAACATAATCACAGTGTAAGACCCTCCATGGCTTTTTTTTTTTTTTTTGGTACCAACGATTGAACCCAGGATTGCTTAACCACTGAGCCATATCCCCAGCCCTTTTTATGTTTTTTATTTTGAGACAGGGTCTAAGTTGCTGAGGCTGGCTTTGAATTTGTGGTCCTGTCCTCCTGCCTCAGCCTCCTGAGCCTCTGGGATCACAGGCATGAGCCACTACACCTGGCTCTCTTTGGCATTTGGAAGGTGTTCAGTTGTGCAGATGTGAGAAGTCCATCTTCTGTTATTAATTTCTGTTTTCTGTCCTCCTCTCCTTATTTCTTCTCCCAAGGGAACTCTCATTAAGTAGTTGTTAGATCTTCTGGATTAATTCTACAGGTCTCTTAAATTTTCTCTTATTTCCCATCTTTCTATTTTTGTTTCGCATTCTAGAGTTCTTCCCATGTCTTTATTTTCCAGGTGTCTAGCTTGGTCTTTGATCACGGCCATTCACTTTATCATTCAGAATGATCTCTTGATTTTTAATTTTGACGATCCTTTCATTAATTTTCAAGAAAGCTTCCTTAATGATTATTCCCTTCAAATCCCTCTGAGGACCCTAATTATAGTTCTTAAAAGTTCTCTTCTGTTCCTTGAACTGCCTGTTTTCTCTGTAATTCTTCAGTTCACTTGCATGTTGCTCCTTCCTGAAGACCCTTGGCTGTTCACTGATATTCAAGTTCAAAGGCTATGCTGATTAGTACTTTATACTAAGTCATTGGTTATCATCTACCATGCTCTGGGCTGGCTTCGCCCATAGGGGCTCTCTCCTGAATGAAAGCATCTTCTCTGTGCAAGGTGCCTTAGCAAGCTGGTAGGACAGAAACGTTTCAAACCACCGAAATGTGGAGGCTTCTCTCTAATGGTAGAATTTATTTTCTACTTCTATGGGAAAGAGCTGCCATTAATTTATGTTTTTCTGCAACACTGCTCTGGAATTACCTATGTCTTGCCCTACTTTCTTTCAGTTCCTACACAGGCCCCTTTTTTTTATAACGCAGTTCTAAGTTTCTAACCTGCAGACAAGTGTTGCCTGAAGCTCTCGATGACAAGGGGAGAATGGCCATGCCAGGCCATCCTGCCACACAGCAGCTCTCTAACTCGTGGTGTAATTTACCTTGCACCTGCACCTCCACCCTATGCATTCTTTTTGTTTTGTTTTTTTTCCTTGGTACTGGGGATTGAACCCAGGGCTTCTGAGCATGAGGCAAGTGCTCTGTCACTGAGTGCATCCCCAGCTCCACTCCAAGCATTCCCATATTCATTCAGAGGTGAAAATGCTCCCTTTTAGCCCTTACATTGTAAGTAGTTTTTCCTGCCAGGGTTTTGGACTGTGGCATCATTCAGTCTAGCTTCAGAGTCTGAATATGGTTAATTTTCTAGGTCCAATAAGGAAAGTATTAAAAGTGTATTTTATGGCATTTTAAGGTATTTCAGGAGAGAAAAATACATGATCCAATATCTCCTTTACCTTTCATTTTTAAGGATCTAAGAATTGTATTTAAATGATCTTAAGTTTTATGTCCACATAATTAACACATTTGTGCCAACAGTACTTCTCTCCCAACTGATGTTTCCTTATTTCCACCTTACGAAATCGACTGTTCTGCTTTCACCCACTGGAAGCCAACCAAGTAAGTGATTCTGAGATGGTGATGGACAGTGACATCAGTGATCCATACCCAAAATGGAGAGGCTGACCAAAAGGGGATCTTTTTTTTTTTTTTTTTTAGGTAACACAAATTTTTTAAAATTTATCTGTATACATGAGGATTTATTTAATATAATCAAAAGGAATAATTGTTAAAGTAAATTTGGGCCCCAGAAGCCTCCCTAGAGTCTTCAGTAAGAAAGGGCAACCTAACCCAGTGTGTAAATAAACTGAAAACCTAATTTAGAAACACACACACACACACACACACACACACACACACACACAGAGAGCTTAGTCTCAGTCAATCAAGGCAGCCAAACAGGTAATTAGCTATCTCTGTATCTCAGTAACATTTTCTGTACATCATTTCCCTGTTCCTCTCTACAAATGTTCTTCAGCCAAGTGGCAGGGAGCCGTGGAGTTACTCTGAACCTATTCTTGTTCTGAGGGCTAACCAAATTTTTTTTATCAATTAAACTCTGTTAAATTTTACATGTCTAAAATTTTTCTTTTAACATCCTTTTAGTATTTTGGGGAAAGCACCATGAACACATTCATTTAAACACAGATCCTCCTTAATTATAAGAGGACTGTTAGAAATACACACACACATCCGTTCTGTGTAAGCCATCAAATTTAATGTAGTTCGTATAAAAAAGAGTCAAGAGCCACTTCTGTTTTGTTATAAAAACGTTAGTGGTCATCAACTATTCACTGTAGTTGTCTGAAGCTCCACAGAAATAGAAGGACTTTTATATTTTAAGATAAGTTTTCCCCTTAAAGACAGCAAACATCACTCCTGCCCTGGGAAGTCTTCCCGGGCTCTCTGCATTCTCTTCATGTCCTTGCCTAGGAACATCTTACTGATCTCCACAAAGGGAACCTGAGGGCCTGAAGCCAGGGTGGGTGTGGTGTGCCTCTGCACTTGCTGCTGTCCTCAGCACCGCAGCGCTGGGCCCGCTACTGAATGTATCTCGGCTCTCTGGGCCAGCCAACCAGCCGGGCTCTGCACAGCAGCTGGCTACCCTGCTTCCTCTATGGCGTCAGCCTACCCATTACCACTGGACACAGTTTTTTTTGTAATATGTTCATCTTAACAACAAAATGCACTGCTAATCTGTCATACTAATTCTAATATTTTTAGGCAGTTTGGATTTTCAGGTAAACCATTTTAAATAATGTTAGCTTCATTTCTTCTTTTCTAAATTTATGCCTCTGACTTCTTATTTTCCATATTGGAACCTCCAAAAGAAGGGTGAATAACAAGGGTGCAAATGACATCTGTCTTATCCCTAACTTTAATGAGATGGTAGTTATGGCATTTGCCATTGGCTTCTGATATCCTATGAAGAAAACTGTTTAATCCTTATTGATTTTAATAGATTTGTAGACTACATAAGGCTGTCAAATTTGTAACTAATCCATTCTTTGAGCATAAAACCAATATGATATATAATGTATCTCATGTTTTCTCATCATACAAGGAAGGGGAAGATTAAGAGGGAGATGGGCAACAATATGAAAGTAAAAGTTCTGTAGTAAGTGTACAAAATGGCCCTTGATGACCTTTGCCTCTTGGCATTCACACTCCTGTTTTAAGTGATATTTCAATAAAATTGCTATTATTGAACACATTTGAATATTTATTATATGCTACGAAATATCTTGGTGAAATATTTAATTCATTTAATTGTCAATAATGTAATGCTGGAACTATTCTTATCCTTTAAAATAGAGAAAAAGCCGAGAAGGGTTAAATAACTTGTGCTGGTTACTTTGTTCTAAGTGGGGAAACTGGAGTTTGAACTTGGGTAGCCTCACTGCACAGCACACACCATTTTGCTGTGACAGTCAACAATGTTTAAGGTACTAGATTAAATGAAAATCACATTTATAGTGTGATTAGAACTCTGTTAAAAATCACTAAAGGGAAGGAAAAGCAGCAAAAATATTAAATAGCAATTACAGTAGAACAATGGATATTTTCTAATTTACCCTTTTTTGTACTTTCCAAATATTTTACAACAAGCAATATTTTCATAATTATGAAAATATAAACAGAAGGAAGGAAACAAATCTAAGAGAGAGAAAAAAATCCAGTAGTTAATTTCTATAGCACAGGTAGCACGGATTACCTATTAAACTTCTACCCATAGATGAAACTGTTTCCTTTTCCTATTCACAATAAGAGTTAAATACAGTACTTTTATAGTTTAAGGAAAATAAGGCTTAGGAAAGGGTTGTACACCTTGATCTAAACTCTACTGCTTATCTTTAATTGCACATCTGCTACTAGGATTGATTTACATATGCTATATGCCGGGCACTATGCTAAGTCCCTCACGTAGATGCTGCCATCTTAGACACACCACCACACTCATAATAAGTACAAGTATGGTCCTCATTTACAGCTGAGGAAACCAAGGATTAGGGGAAATTAACTTGCCATAGTCATACATTAATAAGTTGTACTTAGTTATCCTCAATAGGTCCTATCTTGTTCAAGTAATTAATTTTAAATAAATTGTACTATATTCATTTTCAATTTTTTTTTCATTTATACGTAGGACATAGTGAATCAATGGCTAGGTTGGAAGTAAACCTGGGAATTCTACATTCCAGACTTGAAATTATGCTTCCTTGATGTCATGGTGGTCTTGTTGCTACTCTGAAGAACTAGGGTCCTTAAGCCATCAGGAAAGAACCAGTGTCAAAGCCTTTGAAAAAGCAGAGATTTAAGAATGAAGGAGGCTTTACATGGCTTTCGGCCCCCCCAGGGGTTCCTATAGGCAGCAGAGGGGAGACCCAAAACAGGAAACATCTCAAAGTTGGGAATTGTTCTCTAGCTGTCTTTGGAAATAGCTCTACTCACCTATCTGATGAGACCAACCCCCACACCAAAAATATTTCAAGTCAGAAATTCCATGACTGCCTTAGGATTTATTAACTCATTAAATGTTTGTTACCACCTGGAGAGCTTATCCAGATTGTTCCAGCCTTTAGGGTCTCAAGACAAGGAGGCTTATAAAAGCACAAACTGATCCCTGCTGTGCCTATATTCAATATCTATACTTTTCTGTTGGTATTTTCACCATAGCATGGAGAAAAAGAAGATAGTTAATTCTGTGATTCAATTAACACAATCCCACTCCTTTAACTTTACAGGGTGTGGGGGACCCTGCTACTAATCAGTTCGGATTGTTATGGTTCTTATTATGCTTCTTTTATCTAAATGATATCTAAATGATAATAACTATTGCTTCAATTTTGGACAAGCTTGTATACAATATTTTGGTTAGACATCTTTAGGGCACAAATTTTCAAGTTTTTAAAAACTTCTGACTGAAACATTACCATTCGTTTGGGTTAAAGTGAAATTATGAGGGCTAGGGTTATAGCTTAGCGGTAGAGCGCTTGCCTAGCATGTGCAAGGCCCTGGGTTCCATCCTCAGCACCACATAAAAATAAGTAAATAAAATAAAGGCATTGTGTCCAACTCCACCTAAAAAATAAATATTAAAAAAAGTGAAATTATGAAATAATATGTAACTTGAATTGGAATCCAATAAGACCATAGAATGAATCAATATTTAAGGAGCCCTTTCCAGAATTATTAAGTTTACCTGACAATCTAATCTCCCAGAATGAAGATTACTTTCTCACCCTCTCTTTTCAGTCCGTATTCAAAACAATCTGTTATGTACCCTGTCAAGAACTATCAGCAAAATATTCCAGTGTTGTAGCACACGGTGGGGGTGGGGGCTAAAGCCTGGGGATGGGGGATGGGGAAACAAAAGAACTTCATGGAGGACACTCACCAGCTATAGCACCAGCTAAGAGCAGGCTCCCAGGGCTAACCTGCCCATCTTCATTTGCCAAAGAAGCCTTCACATGAGCATAACACGGGAAGTAGATGGCCGAGAAAGGAATGTCCCGCAGAAAGCAGGCTTTGGCACCCTGTTCGTTTGCAAAGGAAAAAAACCCACATGAAACACATATCCCATTGAGAAGATTGGGCTTCTTTGGAACTCACCTCAGAACAAAATATTCCCAGAGAAGACCAAATTTGTACTCACAAGTTGAAAGGGGAACAGTAAAAAATCATCCAAATTCTTCAAGTAACAAGTCTGAATCTTGTATTTAAAAATAAAACTAGTTTTGTTGTATGGTGTGAGGCAGTGGGAGGGGAGTTCTCATTTACTCTAATGCTAAGATTTCTATTTAAGCATTTTTGGAATTCTGCCTGTTAAGTCCCCCACTGGTGGTAAGTCATTGCCATTTCATGGAAGATCTGTTTGCTGGTCTCAACAGAAGATGGGAGGCAATACTCAAGATACTTTTTTTGCTTACACACAGCAAGTAGACAAATTATACAGGTGGAGGGGCAAGGGGTCCAATTTTTGTATTATTTGAGAATCTGACAAAAGTATTGGACGCTTTCCCAGAAAAAAAAAAAATTGCATGTACACAAAAAAGTTATGTATCTTTTCTGGGAATTCATGGATCCCCTAATTCATTCACATACTTACCCACCATTCAGGGTTTATGAAATGTTGATAAATACCTGCCTATAGGCCTTAAAATATTTACTGTAATTATGACACACATAAAAGCGGTGGTAAAATAATTAGCTTCTACAGCAAGGTCTTCAATAAATAATTTCTGGTGCCAAAATCATGCCATGCAGAGGCCCTGAAAACTGATGAGTGCCCTGAAATATGATATAATAATATAATGAAAACCACAATACATATATTGCATTTGGGGTGGGCTGCACAGGAAGGAAATCACCCCTTTTCAACACTTAATGATTTAATACCATTTCTTTCACAGATTTCTAATACCTAAAAATTTCCAACAACTATAAAGATTCCCAAAAGAAAATAACGAATCCATCCAGATTCAACAGTTCTAGCCATGTCCAGCGACATTAACTGAGGTCTAGTAATGCCAGATCTTGGGTATTTCTCCCTGATGCTGCTCCAATCTGTCAAAGTTCTTTAACACCCACACATCTGTTATTGTAGCTTTTTTTTTTTTTTCCCTGACATCTACATTTCATTCCTAACTCAAACTGAGATTTTGGATTATAAAACCCTTAGTCTTTTTCATATAAACTAGTAACCCATTTCTACTGCAACTTAGTTGTCATACAGAAGTGAAGTAACACAAGTAGGACTTTGTATTTAATCCCATTAAATTTAATACCCATTTGGCTCATCCTTGCAAACAGAACAAATGCTTGGAATCTGGATTCTGTCATGTTGGCTGTTCCTCAGTCAACTCACCCATGGATGCCTGAAGCATGTCTCAAGCCTATGTTCACTCTACAAATGGGTATTCAAAACAGGACCAGTCAATCTCACAATCAGCCTATGCTTCTGTATCGTGTGCACTCCCGAACTGTTCAGTGTCTAACTGAAATTAAGAACCATGACATCCTGCACACACAAGCTGCTCATTTTATATATGTGCAAACTGATGCCAGGATAATCCATCAATTGTGCTTTTATTGAAGGATGTACCCTGGGCTTGTTCAGGGTATATCTTGGAGTTATCTCTGGAGACAGGTCCAAAACTCAGGTCTCTAAGGGTTTTCCCCATCTCTCTCAGCTTTCTCAAGGCAAAAAAGTAAATTATAATATCAATATTCATATGTAGCATCCAAAATCTTTGCCTTATGATTAGTTTTTTGAAATCATATTTTAGGCAGTTAGTCTGTAAGGGTACTCGACCACCCTTTAATTTCTTATCTTTTCTACCTTTTCCCTTCTTGACTTCGTGTTTTTCTGTAAGTTCTGCCAGCTCTTTTGTTCACATTTCAAGGCCAGATTTCAATCTGTGCTCTCCTCATATCACTGCTGGTAATATTTTCTAATACTTCTTTTTCCCCCTCCTGATTATAAAACAGTAAGTGTTTATCATGGAAAATTCAGAGAAGCATTAAAAATTTAATTGCTCCTAATTTTCACCAGCCAGAGATAACTACTGCGAGTACTGTAAATGTTCTGCAGCCTTCTGTGAGCAGAAATATTACCAACCATTCCAGAGCTGAGATCATGGTGGAGTGGCTCTGGACTATGCCTTCACTTCTCCTTAGATTCAGTGTATGATTTGTGTTTTTGCCAGGCATGATCTAATATTTCCTTCATTCTTTAGTCATGTTGCCTATATTCCCCTTACCCCACCCCCACTTCTTCTTGTTTCCAAAACTCTACGCCATCCTTGGTATTGGGCTATCCTGTGGATCAGGATGAATATTCTCACCCTTGTCAAAGCTTTATAATGACTTCCTTCACTTGCCCAGTTTCCTCTCCCTGGTAATCCTGATGCCTGTCAGGTAAAACTATCAATGCCCCATTCACATGATCAGTCAAGGTACATCTATCACTGAATCTTCTTTTATGATTGCTAAGATGGGAGTTCCAACGTCTTAAATACAACTTCTTCATTCACTTAAACCCTACATACCACATTTCCACTGATGAATTTTTAAGTACAACATAGACAGGGATGGATTCCACATGGTTCTACACTATCTACACCTTCTTATTACTGTTCTGAGTTTTCTTCACATCCTTTATCTGCCTCTATCAGTGTTGCCCATTTCAGACTGTAAGTAACCAGAGGCCAGGAACTATAATCTGATTTAATTTATAACGGCCTTTGAAAAATCTATGTTAGTTGGGGCCTAACACGTGTTCTTGAAGATACTCATTTTGTTTTGCCAATTCCCATAGGGGGGAAAAATCACAACTAAAAAAGACATGGGAGGCTTTCAGATATGTTGTCAGATTTCCAGAAGGACAATAATTCATGCTGGAAAAAATATATTAGAAAACAAACGAAGTTTTTAGTTGAGCAAAGATATATTATTTGTTGGGAATACTACAAAACCTAGGAGAAAAGAGTCATTTTGTACCAGAATGCTAAAGTTGGAAGGAGGGCACCGGGAAGTCAGATTAATTTGTCTTATGCTATGTGACTTCAATATGAGCAAAAAGACACAGGTAGGAAGACAGAACCTGAAATCGGAAACATCCCTAAGACACAAGAAGAGTAAAGGCACATGAAAGAAGCAGCTGGGTGCCTCAAGAAGGGACCCCAGAAGCAGACCCTCTCCCTCCTTTCCTGAAATCATGATAGTAAGTCATGCATCCCTGGGAGAAATGCCTGGGAAGAGGTATGATGAAATTCAAGAGATGTTGGACAATAACACTGGATGGCAGAGAGGAAAAATGGCTTGGCCAAAATTAAACATACAAACAAATGAAAAGGAACAAACCGGGGGAAAGGAGAAACCTCACAGTGCAAGGCTGAAGGGAAAGTGGTAGAATATGTTGCATTTTTAACAGAGGAATCGGGCCGAGTAAATTATGCAAACCAAAGTGAATGTTAGGATATGTAAGAGGACTTAGGTTTCCAATTACCTGAAAAAAAGAAAAAGTCCAAGAAGACATGGAACTTGTGGGCAGCCACCATCCCTGCTCTACAGAGGGGATGTTCAAACTTAAAAATGCATCCACTGACATAGGGAGAAGACGTGGTAAGATCACACTCCTTCTACCTCCTATGCATGGCTGGGTAGCCATGTGATGAGTCCCAACAAACTTCTTGTCAAAAATATCAAAGGTGCTTGGTGAGGTAGTGCATACCTTTAATCCCAGCAGCTCAGGAGACTGAGGCAGGAGGATCATGAGTTCAAATCCAGTCTGATCAACTTAGTGAGAACCTATGCAACTTAGTGAGACCCTGACTCTAAATATAAAAAAGGGCTGGGGATGTGATAAACGCCCTTGGGCTCAATCCCCAGTGGTAAACATCAACAACAAAACACCAAAGGTCACCTTCTTCAGGGAAGGGGAGGGACTGGACTCATTAGTAATAAATGAGGCAATTACTGTGAAAATCTTCTATAAAGTACCCAGTGCACTGAGTATACATGTAAGGGACAAATGTGACTGGAGGGTTATCTCCCTGCCTCTCCTGGTACCTGTATTGTTTCCCAGCCCAGCACCTGCTCAGGTGTCTCCCTACACAGCAAATAACTACCCTGGTTGAGTCAGGAGGTGGCCTTCAATTCCCTTACACTCCAGGCATCAAAGCCCAGTTCCCAAAGAGAGCTAACTCTGCAAAAGGCTGGAGAAACAGGCACACTCATTAAATTTCCCTGGCCTCCTTTTCCTCACCGCTTCCTTCAGGTTGTAGGCACAAAGGCAGGTGCCAATTTACAAGGCCCCCTTAGGCAATCCCTGACCTGCTGCTCCCTGCACAAAGAAAAGAGAAGCAGGATATTAAAAAGGCTTTTAAAGTTCCAAGGGTGAAAAAGTTTCTCTCCCAGATTCCTTGATAAATCCTTCACTTTGTCGTGAACACCTATTCTCTAGTCCTACATCAAAACACAAACCCTTTTACTTGTATTCTACTTGCCCCACGCATAATTTTTACTAAGCAATCAGCCATTCTGAACAAGCAACTGGGCAATAGAGGAAAACAATCTCTGCCATCCCACAGCCTGCATCAAGAACACAGAAATAATTACTTTGGCCATTAAAAAATTAGTAAATTACAAAGTGTGTGCCATTTAAAATAAATCTCCAAATCTTTCTGCCCCATAGAAAAATCCTTACATTTTTTTGGCCTGGAGTCTATTTTCCTGATTCTCTGGGCATCTCTGCTCTTAAGATATTTTCTGGTTGGCCCTGACTTTCCTTTGTACACACAGTAAAATCATTTGAGGAAAATTACCAAATGCAAAATACAATCCTCTAATCTCTTACTAGCCACTAAAGTACTATCTCCAAAAAAAAAAAAAAAAGGAAATCATTGTTTTTTCTTCTTTTTAAATAAAAGGCCCACTATGACAGATAGGAACAACAAAAAGCATCTCTGGGTAGACCTATATATAAACAGTCTTGAACTCTGGCCCCTTCCGTTTTTGAATTGTTCTAATGCCCTCCACACTCATCATATCTGAGGTCTAGGAAGGTTCTTTAAAGGTACTCTAATTTCACTTAAAGTTCATTGTCCATAATCACCACAGGCCAACTAGACAGGCTTACAGATGCTGGCCAGGATACCATCATGGCAGAAGAACCATTTATTTTGCTTCTCCTGACTTTTTGATGTGGACACTGTGCTGAAAGCCTCAGGGAGCTTTAATCAATTCTTAAATTTCCTAGAACCATCCATTTGGGTTTACTCTGGCAGTTCTCTCTGATTTGAGATTGTCAAAAGATACAACATGTCAGGATTTCCCTGCACCCCCCACTCCTAGAGCTATCTCCAATTCTCAATGTCTTTTGTGCCTTTCTTCTTTTTCTTTCAAAGTTCTTCATTTTGGATGGTATCACACCTGCCCAATCAATCCGAAGTTGGGAAAAAAGCCAGTCCTGAAGGGTGGTGCTGATAAAAAAGTCGGGGCCAGGGCAGGTCTTTTTGCATGCTAATTCCTGCTTATTCTAGCTGTACCTGCAAACACAGCTCTAAACAGACTATTTCTAATACAGGGAAAAGTAATTACATTCACAAAGGCACCTCTGTGTTGGGCTGGGCACCAGGAGCCAGCAGGTCTGGGAGACAGAGGCTTAACAGAGACTCCAGCAGTGAATACACATTGTCTAGCATGGGGGAAAAATGCCAGACTGAGGGACCCTGCAGCATTCAAGACAACAGTGGTGCACCTTGTCTGAGAAGGTTATTTAATGCTTCTGGCACCTGTGTCAGAGCCACCCCTCTTTTCCTACCTTACAGGTTTAGAATTTATTTGGCATGTATAATTGTATATTTTGATCCTGGAGCTACAAACAATGGGCAGCATGTCATGTCTTGATCCCTTAGCATTCTCTGTGATTTCCCCTAAATGAGTTAACCCTTAGATATGCAGCCTGACAGCATGCCTTCTGCCCAGTCAAGAAATGGTTGACCTCAGGTGCCGGGGACTCGAACAGAGTGAGTTTCAGCATCTTGCTGAGAAACATCACTAGTGCCAAGACCTGTTATGTTATTGTCAGTGGTGTTGAAACCAAATAAACTGGTCAATAAATGAATATTTGATATCACTAAACATCAAAATGACACCCATTTGAATACAAAATGCAGTTTACTATTTGGTTTTTAGTTCATAGACTTTTAAAACTTTAGGTTCTCCTTAATTTCATTGTAATTCTAAAAAGATAATCTTGGCAACCCTGAGTTTTTTTTTTTTTTAAAGTAAATGCCACTGTCAGTCCCAGCTCTCTACCGTTCTGCTGTTGTATGTTGCTTTGTCATTGATGATGTTCATCACTTACATGGCCTGGAATTTTTTTACATGGACCTTTAGTCTCCAAGCTGCCAGTCTTGCCACCTTCACAAAGCCGATCTGTGACATGCATCCCACCTTTTCAATTTTTGTTACCTTTCCTTCCTCTTCCCCACTCACAGCATTACCTGCAAAGTCTATTTCTCGTCTAGGTGTTTACACTGAGAATGTTAATACGCCTGGTTAATGTATTACAGTCTTTGCTGTCTTCACTTTCCTCTTGTATAAACACATGTTCTTTAGACTACTTAAATTACAAGCAATCCCCATTTTATGATTATGAATTTTAATTCTACCTTAAAACATTAAGCATTTATAATTACCATGTATAAACATATACATACATATATAAATTAATTAAGGCAATGCTGTTTAGAGTAAACATTTATTACTTTCTTTGCTTTTCATTTCTGTTGCATTTCCACCTGTAATCAATTTTCTTCTACTTGAAGTACACTTTATAATTTCCTTTATTAAGGCTTTACTGGTGATGTGTTCTTCCAGTTTAAAAATGTTTTCATTTTTCTCTCTGTCCCTAAAATACATTTTTACAGGGTATAGAATTCTAGGTGGAAAAGTTTTTTCTTATAAACACTGAAGATACCATTCAACTGTCTCCTGGCTGTCATTATTACTAAATTAACTGTCAGTTCAACTGTTGCCCCCTTGGAAGCAAATCTGCCTTTCTCTCTGGCTACTTAATAGGTTCTTTTTAGTTTTGATGTTCAGCAATTTTAGTCTACTGTTTCTAGTTTGGATTACCTTTATCTCATAACTGCAATTTGTTGTATTTCTTGAGTCTGTGGATTAATGGCTGTTATAAGATCTGAAAAATCTTCAGCTATCATCTTTCCTTTCTTTCAAGTTTTGTTTTATACCGATTGGACCATCTCATACTTTTCTCTGTCTCAATTTCTATGTCTCTCAGAAATGCATACTGGATAATTTCACATATTCCAGTTCACTAATGCTCTCTTTGACTGTGTTCAATCTGTTGTCAAAGCCATCTGTTAAATTTTAATCATTATAAATATTTTCACTTTTTAATTTTTAAAAAAATTCACTTAATATTTCTGATAATTTAAAAATTTATAACCAGGAATGGTGGCTCATGCCTGAAATCCTGGCTATTTGCAAGTTTGAAGCAGGAGGATTGCAAGTCTGAGGCCAGCTTGGGCAACTTAACTAGACCCCATTTGAAAATAAAATTTAAAAAAGGTCTGAGAATATAGCTCAGTGGTAGAGCACTTGCATAGCAGGTGTGAGACCCTGGATTTGATCCTAGTATCTCCCAATCATTAAATCAAACAATGTTTCCCCATTGTTTTTGTTATTTCTTCTTAAAGGGCCTCACTGCCTGTATGACTTGAGATTTTCTAATGTGACTTGTTCACTTCCTTGTAACACAATCTATGAAAATTTTTAAGGCCTGAGTTGAATGTGGGTTTCTCTAGAGAAGATTCATGTTTGTTTTTGTCAGACACAAAGGAATACCGTAAGTTCAAGACTGTTTAGAAATAAATTACCAGCTTGACATTTTTCTGATCATCAAAGAAATAGAAATTCAGCCTATAAGCCCATGTGAGACCAGCTCAGGGTTTCTGATTCTTAGGAGAGGGTTTCCTCCCTAGTGCCTTTTCTCTTCCTCCACTGAGAAGTAAGGCAATTTTCTTTGCAACTTAGAGTAGAAGAGGCATTATTATTTTACCTGTCCACTGGGGGTACAGCTCTTTGTGGTCCATGTTATGGGGGATGATTTTCTTTAGGACCAGAGGTAGGGTTAAGATTAGTGATCCCAGAACAGACACATCAAGGAAACCCTCATTATCAGGGCTGTGCACACA
Source organism: Spermophilus citellus (assembly GCF_964194105.1). Classification (NCBI taxonomy): domain Eukaryota; kingdom Metazoa; phylum Chordata; class Mammalia; order Rodentia; family Sciuridae; genus Spermophilus; species Spermophilus citellus. The sequence continues at coordinate 198,541,333 of NC_138184.1, read as the reverse complement.
TAGGGCTGGCCCCTGGAAGTAAATATCCCCTTAAATTTTGTCACTGAAGTCCTTTGCTTGACTTACCTTAGTCTCCACCCTGTTCTTTTTAGATTTACTTCTTTAGGCAATACCTAGCTGTCCCACATAGCTTTAAAAATTCTGCTGTCATGTATAACTAATTAGAACAAATTAAAAAAGTCATTAGCATATGCCAGTTTACAATAAAAAAAAATTAATGCTCAACTTCAGGTGTTTGGCAAATGTCTTCAAGGCAAAAGTCAGCTTTATGGTTCTGCTGAATTCACCTCATTTTAGGCTTAAACATTCCTAATTTCTTTGCTATAATTTGAAAAGTCTTTTTAAAAATACATTGTAGAGGGGGCTGGAGTTGTGGCTTGGTGATGAAATGCTTGCCTAGTACATGAGAGACACTGGGTTGGATCCTTAGCACCACAAAAATAAATGAATAAATAAATAAAATGACGGTATTGTGTACAACTAAAAATAATTTTAAAAAACCCACCAAAACATTGTACAACATTTTAAGTTGTTTTTAACTGGATGATCATTTCTGATCTGCCAATGGCTGAAGACCCTATAGAGTTTAGGCCTTTTAGAGGAGATACTTAAGCTGTTTACTCGACACTGTCTCTAGACACATTTCCTTTAAAACATGGAATGATTATGTAGGTAGTGCCCCTTGCTATTTTTTTTTTTTTGTTTTTCCCCTTAATGTAGATCACCAAATTTGGGGGGTGGGAGCGCTTTTTCCCCAACCTCTCTTAGTATATCAGTGAGGCCATTTGTCTATAACATCAATGATTATGACTACTTAGCTAACTGAGATGGAGTTTTCTGGGCCTCACCACTCCATGCAACTCTCTGAAAGCTCTCTCCCTGAAGAGGATGACTTTTCAGAGAAGTACCCAACTTAAAAAAAATATTAAAAATGTATCATCTTAAATGTAGAACTACATCCGAATTCTGCTTCTCCATACCAAAAATAGTACATTTTAGGAGCAAGAATACAATACAGGATTTGTCATCAGAAACCTAGCCTCAGATCATCTCTCTGACATTAGGTAAAATTCTCAGAATCTCAGTGCCTCAATTTTCTCATCCATGAAATGCAAAATTTTTACACACTAAACTTAAATCCAATGATTAGAATAAGGTACCTAGTGTAATATCTGGCACAAGACCTCCAATAAAAGGTAATGATAATTACTATTATCAATGAAAAGTACATTGTCCTATTGGAGTGGAAAATGGAAGTTCATACCTGAATCACTCATTGTAGGGTTTGGCATTTATAAGGCTAAGATACAATCTTTTATTTAGTGAAAAACCCAATTCTACCAAATAAGTTTATAAGAGTTTACTAAGTTGATCAGACCCCAAAGGCCTCTTTAGTTACCATGACACATTTATCTGTTTCATTCTGTAGTCAATTAACATTTCTTAAGCCAGCCAGTTTTTAAATGCATACCTTGGTCACAACTGGAAACCAGAGAATATAAGGATGACTTAATGGAAACAGAAACATATCCATTACTTCTGGAAAATATATTCACAGCCACTATGAACAGTGAGTTAGTAGCATCATTTTATATAGTTTGACCGTGAAGGGCAGTATATTATAGTCTGAAAGTTAAGATAAAAGACCTGTCTTAAAACTAATCCTGTGGGCACTCAGCAAGAAACAACAAAATTAGGACAAAACAAATAATAGAAAAAAACCTGGCAAAAATGTTTGTCTCTGGAAAGATAGGTTACTGCTGCTTGGAGCTAGGGAACATATTATGTTATTGTTAGATATCCCTTTGTATCTGAATTTTCTGTCCTATTAAAATAAACTTTTAAAAAGAACTTTATGGCAGTAGAATTTTATGTTTATATTCTCTCATGCCCTCAATACTGATCACACAAAAGGCAATGATACTATATACATCTCTGAAACTCCAGTACCTACTGAAGTGCTAGCACACAGTGAATATTTGGTGAATGAGGAGCTGGGGATATAGCTCAGTTGGTAGAATTGTAGTAAAATACACATAACTTAAAATTTATTGTCTTCAGCATTTTTTTTTCTTTTTCTTTTTTGTGGTGATGGGGATTGAACCTAGGGCCTTATGCATGTGAGGCAAGCACTCCACCAACTGAGCTATATCCTCAGCCCTGTCTTAAGCATTTTTAAGTGTACAGTTCAATAGGGTTAAGTGCATTCACACTCCAGAACCTTTTCATATTGCAAAACTGAAATTATGTACCCATTGAACACTACCTCACATTATCCCCTCCCTCCGGGCCATGGCAACCACCATCCCACTTTCTGTCTCTGCAAATCTGACTACTCCAGATACCTCAAACAAGTGGAAGTATGTCATACTGTCCTTCTGTGACTGGTTTATTTCAATTGGCATAATGTCCTCAAGGTTCATCCATGTTGAAGCATGTGTCAGAATTTCCTCCCTTTTTCAGGATGAATACTATTCCTTTATATGTATTTGCCAGATTTTGTTTATCCACTCATCTGAGCATGGACACTTAGGCTCACTTGTCCTATGTTTTAAGAATCTCTTTCCCCTGGCTTCTTTAACACTTTCAATTCCTTTGGGAACTATTTTATAGAAACAATGTTTTTCAAGACATCTCCTTTTTATTTGCTATTCTGAAGTCCAAAGTTGAATGCCTAGCTTAGAGGAGATTGCTGACCACACAATATTAGAAATTAGGCCTGGGACAGAATTAGGTATTTTTGCAAGGATCTCTTAATTGGTATTGTATAATTAAAAATTAATAATAACTAGTACATCATACGCTCTATGTGCTTAAGCTCCACCTTGTGTTCTTTGTATATAATGTACTTTAATAAATCCCCATAATAACCTTATGATTATTACCTTGGCATTCCCCCACTGAAGCCAAATTATATTTTCTCAAACATAAAGCTGCTCAGGCCATCCATCTCTGCCTTCCACCTGGTTCATGTGTTCATTATTCAAGGCCATCTCCTTCAGAAAGTCTTCCTTGCCATATCTCTGTGAGTCAGTTCCACCTCCTTTATAGCCTGGGCATACTCCCTTGGACAGCTCTTCTCAACTGTATGCACATAATTTCTGTGGATCTGTGAACTTGGCTAAGTGCCACCACAAGATGGTGAAGTCTTTACAAACCACACTTACTAAATTATTTTTGTAGCCCTGGTCTAGGGCATCTAGGGCAAAGCTTGCTGGGTGGAGAAATGGGTGCCTTTGAAACTGGATACAGATAGCCCCCTATTCACTTTGACTTTCCCAACATCATGATCTTTTTGGTCATTATTCACCAATCCACTTTCTCTGCTCTAATATCCTCTAATAATGTGGAAACACCTGGCTTTTAGTTATATTATGGGCTCAATAGGTATTTATCAGGTATCTACTTAAGTGCCAGAAAAGTTACAAAACAGCAATGAAGAAAGGTTGCTGCTACAAATACACTCTAGATAAGGGAGACACAGACACACACAGAAGGACATTAGATGGTGATGCATACTGCTGGAGAACTGGAAAGGGGACCACGATAGTAAGTGGCCTGGCAGTCTTGCTGAGAAGGCATCTGTTGGGCTAAGGGTTCAGGGGAAGAGCCTTTGGGCAGACTGAAGAACAAAAGGGAGCAACATGAAATATCTGAAGAAAGCAAAGGAAGCCAGCAGAGCTAGCTCACAGGATGTTGACACAAAATAGAGGGTGAGGAGGAAAGGCCCCCAGGCAAGCAGTTGGAGATCTGCTCTAACTGCAAGAGAAAGTGCTGGAAGGTTTTCCACTGGGGAGCAGTTTCTGTAGAGCCCACTAGTTTTTCATTTCCTTCTGGTTTCTGCCCAGATACCTCATTCTAGAGGACTTCCCTGACCACCCTATTAAAATGCAGCCCGGCCTTCTTTGGCCCTTCTATATCCCCTTACCCTGCCTTTTAGGTCTAAGCACCACCTGATGTTATATATTTGTTTTCTTGATGGCAAACTTTTCCTATTCACCAAACTGTGAGCAGCCAGTTGGTTTTTCCCAGCCATCTTCCAGATATATCATTGCTTGCTTTTGCAAGATATGGACAATATCTTCAATATTCCCACATGGCTAGAACAGCACCAGGCACATAGTTAGCTCCCAATAAAAGTGGGCTGATGGATCTTGTTACTGTCTCTACGGTTTTGCCTTTTCCAGAATGTCATGTACTTGGACTCATGTAACATGTACCCTTTTCAGATCAGCTTCTTTCACTTAGTAATATGCGCTTAAAATTGTTTCCATGTGTTTTCACAGTTTGAGAGCTTGTTTCTTTTTAGCATCAAGTAATATTCCATTGTCTGCATGTCCCCAGTTTGTTTATCCATTCACTTAGTGAAAGACATCTTGGTTGCCTCTAGGTTTTGGCAATTGTGAATACAGTTGCTATAAATATTAAGAAAGTGTATTGTGTGAATTAATCTGACTTACATTTTAAATGGATCATTCTAGCTGCTGTAATAACAATGAATTTGGAGTCAAAGTCAGAATAAAGTCCAGATGAAGACAGAAGTATAAGTGGGAGAGTGAGAGCAGCCGTTAGGGTGGCAGTAAAACCAAAGCATGCCCCTTGATGTCAGACAACTAGTGTTCAACACATTCTCAAAGCAATAATTAAACAATTTCATTCTTCATGTGGGGCATATGCATATAAAAAGAAATTTATAAAAGCTGATAAACTGAGGAATTATTCGTATAAGTACTATGTGTTATCAGGATAAAATTAAACTGATGGAATTTGATTAGACCTATTAAAACTAAAAAATGTACATGCCCCTTTGACCTGATATCTTCCTTTGCTTTCTTCAGGAATTTATTCTTTGTACTCACTTATAAAAGAATACCAAAATACCAAATTATACTGTTGCATAGTGTGTATATATGTATAAGTAACAAATGCCACTATCATGTATAATTTTAATGCACTAATTTAAAAAAACAAAAAAATGATCAAAATAAAACACAGGGAAGTTCACCAGGCATTGCTTGTATTTCCACACTGGAAGAAACATAAGTATTCATTAAGAGGAAACCAGGAGGCTTGAGTTGTGGCTAGCATGTGCGAGGCCCTGGGTCTAATCCTTAGCACCGCCTATAAATAAATAAAATAAAGGTATTGTGTCCAACTACAACTAATATATATATATGAAATCAGTTTAAAAAAAAACTTACACCCAGCATGGGGGTGGTGGGAGAGAAAAAACTTTTAAATAATTGTATACCACTATCAAATAAAACAAGGAGAGAAAGAGTTTTAACATATATTGTGCCTAGAAGTACTCTATTTGTACTAAAACACCACAGGCTATATTGATATTGGTAAAATTTAAAATACAGAGAGAGAAAGAATGAAAGGGATGAGGAGACAATACTGATCCAAGTAGACAAATTTTTCCAAGGATTTATAAAAAATTTAAGCAGCAACTATTTGAAGAGAATGGAAAAGTAAAGGTTGGAGAGAGAATTTTACTTCCTTCCATATACCCTTCTCAATAGTCTGAGGTTTTAAAAATATCAACTTGTATTTTATTTGAAGATTTTAAAAACCAAACCTTTGAGAGAAGTAACAAAATAAACAAGAACACACAGACATATCATTGCTTGCTTTTGCAAGATATGGACAATAGCTTCAATATTCATTTAGACACAATGGATGAACTCAGGTACACACTGATGCAGGTAGTTGAGAAACACACTTGAAAACTGTCAGACACAGTGGGTGAAATGAATGCCTTTGATCAGAACACAACAGCCCATATTCCCAAGCAACTTTTAGTATAAGCCCGTGTTTTATTTGTGATTATGCAATTTGAAAACTGTTTTGAACAATGCTTGATGGATCCTAGCTCTCAGTGCTTTACTAAACAGTTTCCGAAAAGAGGCATGAACTCTTCTGGGCTTCCTAAGGAAGCATCTTTTGACCTATGATAGCTCTGCTGCCATTTAATGTTCAACAACAAATTTTATAAGTTGAGAGCTCCTATGGAATAGGTAACATTCAAAAGTAGATGAATGCAACTTTCTTTCCTATGAGAGAATCTGACTTATTTTATACTCCAGGGGATTATGCATAAAAGAAAATCTTTCTAGGAAAAGATAATTACATCCTCATATAGTTTTTTGTTGTTTTTCAATGCTGAGGATCAAACCCAGGGCCTTATACATGCTAGGTAAGTGCTCTTCTACCCAGCCCCAACCTCTTACATTCTTAAGAAATGTAGTATATGTTAAAGATTTTTTTTCTTAACTACATCACAATCAGGCAGCTCTTCCAAAGGCAATGATTTATTCTGACTTTACTTCAACCACCTATTTTCTGCATGCTATAACTACAGCTCTCTAAAAGTCACTATTTTAGAGGGGGGCTTTGTTTACATAGTTTCCTATATTGGCTCTAAACTATTTCTAATTTCAGGAATGTGAAATGTTTACCAAATCTACTCTTTTTCAGTTGCAAATGTATTTCTAAAGCAAGAATTCTAATTGCCATTTACTGGGAAGTTGCAGAATAGTTAGGTATTTTGCAAGTCAATTCAGGAGAAAAACAGAAAGCTTGCTTAAGTCCAATTCAGGTAAGGTTAAGCTCAGCAGGCCTAGACACACAGACAGAGCCAACCTCTCACTCCTCCTGTGCACACCATTGTAATGTTAACAGAGCAAACAAAAGACCCCAGGGGAAGAGAAGGCAGATTACCAGTCCCAACAAAAACTATGACAGTGGTCTCTTTTAAGACCCACAGGGAAGGACACAAACCAGGCTTAAAAGTATTAGTTCACTTCTTGCCATTTGCATTTTTCTTCCCAATCAAGGCAACAAATGGAGAAAGGCACTATTGCTAAAAAGAGCTACCTTGAAACAAAAACACGTTACATTCACGGCAATATTAAAGCTGTGATGCTCCCTAAATGGAGGGAGCTTAACCCACTGAAATGATTTCTGACCAGGAAAGGTGAGGAAAGGTAGGTAAAGTGGGGTGGGGCTGGCACCCATGTCACTAGGCAAGGGAGAGGCTGGAAGCCAGGATATCAAAAATGAGGATCAGCTAGAGTGGTAATGCAAGAGCCAGTTGACTGAAAGGAGCAGACACCACAGAGAGGTGCATGTCCACCTAAGGAAGACTCACAGGTCTCTCAGTTGATATGGATGGCCAGCATGAAGGTGGAGACTGCCAGGTCATTCTCTTGCAAAGAAACCAAGTTTCCAGCCCAAAGCACTAATGACTTCACTTGGTAATTATCAATATACCAAAAACCAGTGTATTGTGAAACACCGCCAAGCTCTGTGGAATGCCTCTGAACTAGATTAAATTACTAGACTAGTAATTAAACTAACTTTACATGGGAGAGTTCTCGTGCTCAAACTTGAGCAATCCTGCTCATTTCAGAAAAGCAATTTTAGCACAAAAGTAGAAACAAGCAACTTCTGAGCCTCTGTTTCAGCTCAAATACCAAGGCTGGCAGCCTCTGTTCACCCGACTGCAAAACCAGGATACCAACTACTTCCAAAGAGTGTTAAAGGAAATTAAGATTATGAAATAATGTGAAGATGAAAAGCACAAAGTCCCTGGCTCGTAACATCTGCAGGTGATGTAACAGGCCCTGTTTCTGTAACAGCAAACAAGTTTTTACCATTTTATCCATCTAGACATTCTGATGACAGTCACCACCAGAGTACTCAAGTGCTTTTTACCAGACAGCCCTATTGAAAGACTCCTTGGCATCCTGTCAAAATGACAAGCTGCTACATGGTGTTATATACCACAAGACCCTAAAATTTTAGAAAAGAAGATGATTTCAAACTGATCTATGCTATGCCTCATGATAATACTGTTTATTTCTTATAGCTGGATAATGAATTGGTAAAGAAAATAGCTATAGAATACTGCTTACTGCACAATCCCTGATTGAGCATCTTAAGTGTTGCTTTAAAAAAAAAATCAGAATTTTTATTCTCAAAAACCACATATGCTTAAGTAAATAAGGCAAGTTGTTCCTATCTCCCCAGATCAATCTCATTAAGGAGGACATCACATTGTATTTGATTCTTACAAAGGCTCAGCTTATGGGGTGCTCTTTCTAACCACTTGACCATGATAAATATTATTTGGGGAATGTAGATTTGCCTGAAATGACCTCAATTATTATTAATTCTGGATACTTAGTGAGATTACCTGAAGAATTCTAGGTAGTCAAAAAAGGGGGAAAAAGTATTAGGGTAAGATCTCACAAATGCTGCAGTGAATGTCAAAACAAGATATTAAAAAGTTCTCTAAACAGCAATATGGTAGTAAACTGAAATTCATGGGGATCAGTTATACCCACTCGGTATGAACTGAGACTAGGAAAACAGAAATCAACTCTCTCAATGTTATATGTCTGTGGGATAAAATTTCCAGGGACAATATTGTACATGAAGATCAAAAGAGCTATATCTTGCAGAGGAATGATTCAAAAAAGAATTAAGTAATGATCAAGACACTGGTTTAAAATTTACATGAATAATTGGAATAAGACATGTCTTGATATTAGCCATAGAAACAAATCATTATTAATTTCATATAATTGTTTTTATAATTTCTATGTAAATATAAGAAACTACTTTAAGTATACATTTGGCTTCTCCCCCTATATTCTTAAAGGTTTACTTATTCAAGTTGGTCTAAACATTTTTTTGGAATCTTACTGAAAAATGGTGATAGTCTTAGAGCAGGGCATATATACAAATGATTTTGGTCTATTTCATTACAACTTTATGGTAGAATGATGTGAATGAAAATTTTCAAATATCCTCTGAAAGTTTGTTTTTTAAATAATTCTGAAAAACCATTTCTAAATGAAAAATGGTTAAGATTTATAATAATTGAGAGGTGGTGTAGACATAGAAAACACAGATAGGGCCAATGTGTAGGATCAGAAAATAAAATTCTTGCCCTGGTATGGGTTAACTGAACTCAGGATGCCTCCTGAAGATGGTGCCCTAGGATTTTTGCATATATCCCTGATGAAGGAGGACATGGAGAATTAGGTTTTTGTATCAATAACAAATCAAAATAAAGCCCCAGCCAGTGATGCTGTAAAGAGTTGTGCTGAACAGCTCTAGTGGACACCATTCACATCGTAGTAAGCTTGGATTTGTGTATCTGTGAAGGCAGTTTTTTGGCAGATGGCAGAATGGGTACCTCCCTATGGGTTCCAGAAGAACATTTCTTCACAGGAAAAGTCAATTTCATGCTGATGAACAGTTACTAGTTTAGCAAATGATCAAGCAATTCAAACAAATGATTAATAGATACCTTGTAGATGCCAAAGAACCCCAGATCTCGCAGGACGGACAGAGCACTGACTCGGGGTCCAGTGGTGATTTCTCCAGCCACTTGCAAACGGATCTTGACAATTTCTAAAGGATTTGTAAAAATCACTTGGGAGCCTCCAGCCTAAAAAGATAAAGAGAAGATTTAGGATCAAACTGGGAAATGGTAAGGTGGGTCACAAAGAAATGAACAATTATTCTCAATAAAACTTAGAAAGTTCTTTGCTAAAGAGACTTTAGTTTCAGTCTTTGTCTCATCAATTAAAACAGCTTGTTGATCAAAAGCTTGAATCAAAATACAGTTACTGTCTAGAAGCCTCAGGTGGAGATCCTGCCTCCTTAATGTGGAGGCTGTGAGAGCACCAAGACCAGAAGATTTCCCATCGGCCTCACTTGAATCCTCATATAATAGCAAAGGCTCTTTGAAGTACAAGCAACTGCCACACAGGCTCAAAGCCACGGATGCAGAGGAAGAAATAAAATCATGTATTATCCAAACACAGAGACACACTTACCTCTAAGAATAGGAGGGGAACAAGGAGGACAAATGTTCTTAAATAATGGATTTTGTGATTCTAGGATGATTCAAATATCACCAGTGCTATGGTTTAGAGGTGAGATGTCCCCTAAAAGCTCACGTATGAGACAATGCAAGAATGACTGGGTTCTGACAGCCTTAACCCAATCAGTGAAATAATCGCCTGACAGGGATTAACTGAGTGGTAACTAAAAGCAGGTAGGATGTGGCTGGAGGAGGTGGGCACTAGGATACACCTTGGGAGTTTATATTTTGTCTGGTGAGGGGAGCGCGCGCGCTCGCGCGCTCTCTCTCTCTCTCTCTCTCCATCTCTCTGTTCCTAGGTGCCATGATCACAACTGCTTTCTTCCACCACACTCTCTGCCATCATGTTCTGCCACATGTCGGGCCCTGAGGAATAAAGTCAGCCATCTATGGATGGAGATCTTTGAAACCATGAGTCTCCAAATAAACTTTTCCTCCTCAAATTGTTCTGTAAGTCTTTCGGTCACAGTAGCAAAAAAGTAAAAAACAGCCAGAGAACACATCCACTTAGGTTAAAAAACAATCTTAAAAAAAAATTGTGGGGGGTGGGTTTGTGGCTCAGTGGTAGAGTACTTGCCTCGCATGTACAAGACCCTGGGTTTGATCCTCAGCACCACATAAAAATAAATAAGTGACATAAAGACACTGTGTCCAACTACAACTAAAAAATTAATATTTAAAAGAATTTGTGGATCATCAAATACCATTTTATAGAATTATAATTTTATTTATTACCTGTGGAAAGAATTATTCTTTTCATATAAGATAAATGGTATGTCAAAGTAGTAAAAATATGCATTAAATCAATTATGGTCTAAACTATGAACAATGTGTGTTATTTCATTCCAGAAATGGCTGGATGCCACTCCTCCAAGAACATTAGTGAAATCTTTAAAATGCACTATACAGGAAATTTTAAGCTAGCTATTTTGAAACTAAGCCTATGCTTATTATCAGCAATTATATTATTTCATAGTGTACTTCAACTTGCTATTCATTGTCACAAACATATTAAATTTTATATACCCAAACTAAGGTTACTATATAGCACAGTTCAGAATACCTGTTTTACAGTAACCTCACCAAAGCCAGACCACAGACACAGAGCTGCCGTTTTACAGCTTAGTAGATGTCATCAGGGCAACTGGTACAATATCACACCAAACTACCTCTTGGTAGATTCTCTACTCTCAGTCCCCAATGTACGCAGCCTCACAAAATGGTCTTGGCTAATTATAATTGGCTACAAAGATGTTCTTTGAAGTATTATTTATAATAGATGACAGTAAGAAGGAAACAAAATAAATATACAATGACAAGGGATAGATTAATTTGAGCATGTCCACATATTGAGATACTGTGCAGTTAAAAAAATAATTCTGTGGAGAAATATTCAATAGATACTGTTAAGTAGAAACTCTAAACATTAAATGTTTAAAATACACGTAGGCTTTTCCCCCTGATGCACCCTACTACACAGAAGACATACACCAATGTGGTGCTTTTGGGAGTAGTAAGATTTCAAATAGTTTACTTCTTCTGTTTTTTTTATGTGTGTGTGTGTGTATGTGTGCGCACATTATATATATATGTATATCATATATATAAATTTGTACACACATATATAGAAAGAGATATCATGTGCTACTTCTATAAAGAAAAATAAATACTTGTGCATAACTTCAAAGAAAAATGTTCATTTACTAACTCTAAATCAAATTGTTTTTCCGTTTTTACCAATTTGATGTCATAATCAAGACACAGTTGTTCTTAAAAACAGACAAGGATTTTCCCTCTCTCCACATTTAGAGGGAAACACCATTCACCAGTGTTGACAATGGCAGACTATCTCTTCTTGGCTGCTTTCATCATGTTTTACTCATCGGCTTCACCTCTAAGGGGATGAGCCAAATGAGCTTGGTAGAAACAACCTGGATTGGGCTCACTGAAAGACCCAGGAGGCCCTCATAAAGTAGGAAGCAGAGAATGGGATGGCACCCCAGAGGGTGGTGTGTCCTGGTCCACAGGCAGCCTGTTCTCTTACTCTATGGCTCAGAGCAGCCCTGCTTGGCTCATATGCTGCCACTGCCTTACTTGGTAAGAACATCCCCTGCCTGTCTACTGCCCTTAGTGTTCTGTGGGTTTATATCTATCTTTTCAATGGGTCATGAAATGAAGATATGAAACAGATTTTGGTAACTACACTAAGTGTATGATAAGCATTCTGTGTGTGCTTCTGAATCAGAAGCACACAGTGAAATGAAATGAAGTGTATAAAAGTGAAATGGTATCAAGAGACTCACAAAAATAAACAAAAATTTAAAATATAAAAAGTATCTTACAGGAGCAAAATTGATGAGAAAGTTTCACCTGGATGGAGTTAGCTTGAGGGCTCATTTCTAAAAGAGCCAACAATGGTAAGATCATCTCTACTGGGGATAAAATAAAGTGTAATCAGAGCATACCATCTTCTTGGAGAACAGAAGAGAAGTGCAGCCCACCTGCATTCAAGCCCTGGCAACAGAAGGTAAGGAGGTAGCTGAGCACCTTGTGTGAAGAACCAGCCTCAGCCCCCACATCGATCAAATTCTTGCTTGCCAGGAAGAGCAGAGACCACAAATGTCCAGCTGCCACACAATGCCCAAGACAGCACAGTGGTTCCACACATTCAGGTTTCTTTCCCCTTCTCCTAATGAGCTGGTTTTCCTCCTTGGCTGCAAATCACAATCACCTGCAGAGCTTGTGAAAAACAGTGCCTTCTAGACCCGACTCTACACATCTCAATAATTTCTGCATTTGCCCTTATTAAAAAAAAAATAATTATTTTGGGCAATGAGAGTAGACAGAGCTCCTTCAGTTCCTCACTGCCCTCCTGCATCAGCTTCCCAGGTAGCTGGAATTATAGGCATGTGCCAACATGCTTGCCAATCACTGTTAATTCCAAGGGTTTACTAAGCCCTCCTCAAGACTATGATTTCTAGTTTCAAGTCTTCCATATTATTTCAGAGAGTAAATTCCACTTTTTACCTCTGATCTCATAACCAAATGCTGCTTTATTAAAGGGTACAATTTTTAGTTACAGATTGTTGTCCATTATCTTCTGTATTCACTACTGCTTGTAAAAGTTCTGAACCATGTATATATAGTCAAGTATAAATACTCAGCTCCCCGACTCCAAGCCAACTGACAGATAACCAATTCTTTCAGAACAGCCAACTGAGTTCTCATCACTGAGAATGATGAGAGACAAATCCACTTCAGATAGCTCATCAGGGGAAAGAGTGCAGTGATACCAGGAAAAAATAACCCCTGGTGGACTCAGGAAGAAAGAATCTACAGACTCAAAGTGGCACACTGTAAAGGTGTCAAAGATGAAACAGGTCCTTTGGAGTCAGGCTGGAAGGAAATTTGAGACTCTAAGGCACCGAGAGAAGATGCTTATCATCAGATGCACAGGGTCTGAGTATCACCGCGGCTTGACCACGGTGAATGAAGACCAGGAGTTGGATGAGCAGCAGCCAGAGTGGTGCTCTGTGGCCCACCTTAAAGACTTCATTTCACAGTACCTTAGCCATGTTGCTCCTTCACAGAGATCAAAGATAGCTGAATCGGCAGACAAGGAACACCTATTGTGTGCAATGTCTTTGTGTCTCTCATCACTTGAGAGCTCTGGCTGTGTGAAGATACTGGTTTTTTTTGTGTATGCAATTTTGTCACAAATCATTTCCCCATGATTTTTTGGAGTATGACAAGGAGGATGGGGAGATTTTCCATACTGAGCTCCGTGTGGCATATTGTTTTTACAGTGGGGACACTTTCTTCTCTACAGGTTTCCTGTCATAGTCTTTGTTACTGAATCCATCTTAGAAAGAAACACACCTATTAAAGACCACTTCTACAACTCCATCATTCATTCATTTGTTCACCAAATATTTATAAGCATTTGTGTTCAAAGTTTGTGCCAGGAATTGTAAGGACACAAGACAAGAAAGCATTCCTGTCCACCAGGAGCTACTAGGTATTGCTTTACATATACTGTGAATCTTTTAGTCACTCAAGGTGTTTTTTTTTCCCCCCAGATTTTATCTAGGAGTAAATAGAGACCGGAAAAAGATTAAAGCAATTGTTATGAGCTGAATTGTGTTGTACCATAAGTCATAGTTGACCATGACTAACCCCTCTGAGGCACCAAACTACCAGTGCTTCAGAATGTGACCATGTATTTGGAGATGGGGCCTCTAAAAAGAGAATTAAGTCAAAATGAAGTCTTTAAGGTGGGCCTAAATCCAATCTCACTGGTATTCTTATAAGCACAGGAAATTAAACACAGACATGTAAGGGTACAGAGAAAAGACTATGTGAGGACTCAGGGAAAAGACAGAGATCTCTAAGCCATGGAGGGAGGCCTCAGAGAAACCAAACCTGCCAATACCTTGATCTTGGACTTCCATCCTTCAGGAATGTGATAAAATAAATTTCTGTAGTTTAAGTTGCCCAGTCTAGGGCATTTCACTTTGCAACTCATATTGCAGTTTGCCTAGGTTACCAGGAAAGCAAGCAGAAGAAAGAATTCTTTATGGAGTTCAACAACTACATGACTTACAAGTGTAGGAAATGGTATGTGAGAAAAGGCAAAACTATTCCGTGTGATAAGAGTTAAGGTCCAGAAAAATTGGTATGACAGTTCAGAGGAGGGCAAGAGTTCTGGCTGGGATGTTCCAGGAAGTGGTAAAGCACATAAGATAACATGATGGCTACTGACTGAAGAGGCCTTAGGGCCTAGGTAGTCCAGACAGAAATTGCACAAAACCTCAGTGACTGGGGTGACCAAAGGCATGCCATACTTAAATGGGTAACACCATGTCTGTCAACTAACATTTTTATAAAGATGATAAGATCTACATCATCATCCACCAGCATTCACCTGAGTGCTTACTAAACCAGGCACTGTGGTAAGAGTTTATAATCTTTTTTTCCCGCTGCTGGGTTGGTCTTTTTAAGATCATAAAGTTTTTAAGATCATAAACTAAAGCTGAGAGGAGTAAAGGAGGTTATTTACCTTGCTTAGGGTCACACAGCTGGAAAGATAGGACTTGGATTCTGGCTGCTGATGTGACAGCCTGAGCACTCATACTGCTACTGCTATGGAACTGGTATGGAAGAGGATAGCTGAAAATCCCTCTGCTGGGCCAAATCATGGATGGTCTGTGACACCATCTTGATGGACAGGGTTGCATACTGGATTTGGTGCATGTGAGCTTGTAGAAGGAAGGTAGTGAGTAAACACAGTTTAGGAGTTGGAGAGTAGTCTGACTAGTATCTACATATCAGGAAGGTGCCTAGGCAGCAGTGGAAGAGGAGGTATTAGGGAAAGAGAGCCCTGAGGCAGGGATAACAATTAGGGTTAACAATCAGGGTTTTAGCAGAGTAGGTGAGAAATGAAAGTCCACAATTAGAACAATTACTTCTGTAATGAACTAGGAAGTGAGTAATGAATGCAATAGAGACCAAGAGGGTTTGGCTGCAGAATATGGGGCAAAGAAGAACCCACATTTTTGCATCTCCTTAAGAGGAACAAAGGGTTTTAAAGGGAAATAGGACAAAGGGCAAGGAAGAGTGAGTTTGGAGAAAAGAACGGAGACACCTGTGAAGGCAGATTCCACATAAATCAGAAGCAGGAGAGTGATGGGGGGAAAAAAAAACTGAAGGGAAGAACTCATATGGAGTGGGAGGAAGAAAAAAAGAGACCTAAGAAGGGATGAGAAACCTCCAATACACAGCAGTATTACGGTCATCCGGGCACAGAAGGCAAGAGACAAGCTTACAGAAGGCAGGTGGCGAAGTGACCAACAGCATCTGCTGACACAGGCAGGCTAAGTGGAGCCCACCAGGACCAGGGACCAGCGACGGCAAAGCGGAGACTGAGGATTTAGAGAGCTGTGTGGTCTACACCTTCTGATGAAGGGGAAGATGATAGTGATTTGTGAGAGCAAATGAAAATTTACTTAGGGTAGTTAAGGAAAAAAGACCTGGGGGAAAAGGAGACTGTAGAGATGAAACAGAGCTAGGGATAATTACTCCTCGGTTAAGCAAAACAGTACAAGTTCCAAGTAGAGGAAGAGGAGAAGTGGAAGATACAAATATGAAGCCTTTGCTTTCATGACACTCATAGAACTAGGGGACAATTTTGTTACAAGACCAAAACTGATAACTGGTCATTGTCCCATTTGTGCTTTGAAGATAAACAGAATCAAATGGAACAGAGTTTGGCACAAGGAGACACAAATCAAGGTCTGATGCATCAACCAAAATAATAGTCGATCCTCTTGGAAAATCAATGATAAGATAGTATTCTGGCACTCCATAAGAAGTTATGGTGAAGTCAGTCTGATCGGTACACAGGGCTGAAGTAGCTACTGACTCTAAAGATGAGTCCACAGACAACTGCTCATGCATTCTGTTTCACAACCCAAATACACCGGGAGACACAATGGGCCCCCATCTGTTTTTACACAGGGCTCTGCATCTGCACCTGTCCCAGGGAACCCAGAACCTGAGCAGCCCAGTGATGGGTGCTCTATTAGGGGCCTACTAGGTGCACATAGGACTGTAGATGAGCAATGACTTAAGTTCAGTGCCATGTGGATTCTTACTCTGGCTATTAATGGCAGGTCCTGAACAAGAACATTTGATTAACTCAACTCTATTCACATTGAATACTGGCATGGGTATAATAAAAAAATTCTGTAGCATTTTTAAGAAGATGGATCCTGGTATTCAAAAACATGTATCCTTAAAGAGAAAGATGGAAATGGTACACCAAAAATAATCTTACACGTTAACTTCTTTTTTAAAAAAAATTTAAGTTTGTTTTAGTTACACATGACAGTAGAATACATTTATGCATGTTGATATATCATACATAAATGTGGTATAATTTATCATTTTTCTTATTGTACATGTTGTAGAATCATATCAGTCATGCAATCACATATATACATATGTTAATAATGTCTGTTTCATTCTACTATCCTTCCTATCCCCATATCCCCTCCCTTCTCTTCACTCCCTTTCTACTATTCAGATACTTCATGTCTCTTTAAACAAAAAGTTTTCTTCATTTTGATCCTATATATTTCATGTTGTTATTTCTGACTAATGCCACTTATTTTAAAAGAACTTTCAAAATGAAGAAAACTAGTTTTTTTTTAATTTGTTTTTTTAAGAGACACGAAGTACCTGAATAGTAGAAAAACAAGCACTGTATGTAGTTCAGGAGTTTCAATGGTGTAAAGATGTCAATTTGTCTGTAAATTAACTTAAAAAGTAAAAAAAAAAAAAAAAAAAAACATCAATTTTCTTATAAATGAATATAATAGTCAAACATTATAAAGGTGTCATTCCCCCCCAAATTAAATATTTAAGATTCAAAACAATTTTCTAAATAAAATCCCAATTTTTCCAAAAGTGTTTGAAGACAGGAATGTTCTGAATAATCAGGTAGAAAATTTGGTGTCCAAACACATTCACAAACTTCTATACTGTCAGAAAATTTGTAAGTGTAACAGGACACCAGAGAAATGAAAAGATCCAAACATGGGGAGTCACTGAGTACCTCAAAAAGCCAGACAAGAAGTACTGCGGGGTGACACAGTCAATGGTAGGGTGGGGCCTTTCTATCTGTAGTTAGGAATCCCTCTACCCAGAGCACATTATTTGGCGGCCTCCTAGTGAGTCACTATGGTTTGCTAATCTTTTTTTCTTTAAAAATGGATGAGTAGGATGTATTCATCATCAATCTCAGGGGCTGATGAGGAATACAGCTCAATCTTTCTGGGATAGCATCCAGAACCTATTGACTCTTGCTTCCCAGGGTTCTGCTTTTTCTTTATTTATAGGCTATATAGTGAAGAGGTCCTGTGCTAGAGGAATCCAAAAAAAAAAAAAAAAAAAAAAATGAAAGTACACAAGTGCAAGGAGGTCAAGATTTTGCTGCATAACATTCACGGATGGTATGGGAATTCTCTAACCAGTTGTGTTAGGGATCATTTTGCAGTCTAGTTTTCAAATTGGTTTCCTTTGTCTGAGGGCTCTCCAGCAGAGGGAAAAGCGGCCCAGTTATGGACTCCAATTGCTCCTTCCTATGAGGCACTTTTCCTCTTCCTTCCTTTCTTCAGTTTTCTCATGTACCAATGCACCTCTCTTTCTGTCCTCTATGGCACTTGCAGGCTGTATCCTTTCCTCTAATATGTGGCTCTCCACACCTTGATTTCTATATTGACTGTTTCTAGTCAGCCCTCTAACAATGTCCACGAACATTGAGTCTGCCCCTCAAGGTCCCTTTCTGACAGGATGGGTTTTCCCAGCAACCAGGTGGAAGAAGTCACCTTGAGATTGACTGTTCAACAACAAACTACTCTACCAGTGTGACTAGAAATAAAACATAATTATAACTCTTTGAAAGACTAAAGTCCCCTGCAACCCCCCTACCTTAGAAAATCAGGGCCAGACATTTGTGGAACACTTTCCACGTAGCAGACACTGTGCTAAACTCTTCATGTGCTCTCCCACATCCCCACAGTCATGCCAGTGCAGGCAGTGGTGTTCTTGCCTTTGGAGATGAGAAAACAGAAGCACAAAAGTCTGCCCAAGGCAGAACCCAGTCTGGCCTGATTTCAAACCAAAGCTCAGAACACTTATGCTTATTTGCTGACTGTCAAAGAAAATGAGCTTTAAAACAGATTCATTTTCGGTTTTCTTGCTTGAATGGAGTATCTGCCTGCATTTTTGGTTAATCTAGTCATGTGGACTGGAATTCCCATGTCTTGGTGAACCTCTGTCCATGAGATAAATAAATGATTCACAGACACTAATGCACATTAAGAAATATGGAGGGAGATGTTTCTTTAGATACAATATAATTGGATTTTCATCAGATGCATTAAATTTTTCTTTGTATGTTAATAAATCTCGAGGAAACCAAACTAATGAGTAATAAAATCCCTATATCATGCTAAATCTGAATCTGAGGCATAATTTAGACTCAGAAATGTACAACTGGTGATAATTTTAACTTTATTCCAATAACTTTGCAAAATGGTTATAAAGGTTAGAGGTTTTACCTAAATATAGCATAGTGGCTCAAGGTAGGAAGGATGGATGTCTCACCTATCAACCAAAAGCCCATCTCCACATGATAGTTTTGGCTACTGTGATTCTGTGTGTCCAGGAGGCTGAGAGCAACTAGAAAGGGAAATGAGACAGCAAGCTCCAACCGGGCCAGCACGAAGCCCAAGTAGAGAGGTTCTATCTACACAGAACATTGTTATTTCCAAATACACTAATTTTTCACATGATATGGTTCTCATGGTGCAAAGTAAAATTATAGGTTTGTTCTTCTAATGCTCCCCTCTGAAGTGGGCTAGGACAGTCTGCAAAGAAACTGAAGCATAGCTTCTAGCATGGCTTCTCTCGGGCCATGCCCAGATGCTTCTCCAAGTGTGGTTTCCTCTTCTCTTCCTCACAGTTTTGTGACCCAAATTCCCCTTGCCCTGTTACATAACTATTTACTTCACTGTTGACATTTCTAACTCTGCAGAAGGAATTTTGTGATAGGGACTGGTACAGCTACCTCTTCTTTTTAGGAAAAAAAAAAGAAGAAAGAAACAGTCTCTTAAGAAATGAAATATTTAGAAAGGCAACATAATCTAGAATCCTAATATACTGTCCCATTTTCCCCAAGTAGTCTAAGAACAATGACCCTCACTAAACTGATGATATTCTTTAGGTCTAAGGTGTGGACGAGTCGATTTTACAGTTAAACATGGATTTTCAAAATGACTGGCCGAGGCTGCCTGCTCATTATTGTAAATATAAGTATCAGCAGGCTACATTAATGAATCTATAGGATTGGTTCAGGAGCTCTAGTTCCTGTTTCTCCACAATCCATTTTCTTTCACCTGTATGAACTAAACAAACCTTTCTCCAATGCTGCTTTATTGAGATAGCATGCCCAAACATTCTTTCCTGGGACCTGAGGAGTCAAAGTCAAAAGAACACTTAAGATGAAAAAAACAGGATGCTTTCCTATTTTTCCCCCAAACCATTCTAGTTTGGAGACTATTCAGAGAATGTTCACAGTCTTGTATTTAAAAACAATCAAAACCATGATCATTCTGTAGTCCACAGAAAACACAGCGTACTTTTTAAAAAAAATCTGGGTAATTTCTGCTATGTTTTAAACTAAAAGCCTTAAATATAACCATAATTTAATCACTTTCCTTTAATTTGAATTCACATGGTACATACTTATAGCTACTTAAAAAATTAAGTGGCAAAATGTATATGAAGAATATGTATCTTGATATTTTAATTATGCTCAATTGAATGTACTTAGATTTAAAGTGCTTTTCACAAATGACATGTGCTAAGAATATCTAATTGCACACTGACATTCTAAAATATGTGCTTACATGTGTCAAAAATAGATTAATAAGAAGTTATGGAATATGACTTTTTTAAAAAAACTAAAACCCAAATACATTATTTTGATTATTAAGATACAAACAAAATTGTAACTATAAATAAGGTCTATACTAGTAAATGCCTCATGTTTCATGTTACATTAAAATGACTATAAGTGATGACAGTATTTGCCATTTGAATAAATTAGAAAATAAAGGTTTCTTAGGAAACTTAAACTTCAACATATTTTCCATTTACTCTCTTACTAACGCAATGTTAAATGGAGACATGAAGATAATTTGTATACAGCACAAGTAGTATTATTGTATATGAAGATCACAAGTACAAAACAGATATTCAACAAATACCAGTGAATTGATTAAATTCACATGCTTTGCTGTCTAGCAGTTGACTACTATTTCCAAGAACTGAAGGCAGGCATGCAGCACCTCACAAAGAAGTTGCAAATGTGAGGCTACATGAAGTCCAAGGCCATTCACTCTATCTGGCTCTGAAGGTAAAGTGTGTTAGGCTCAGTGTCCTCACAAGAAATGCCACCCTCCTGCAAT
The DNA here is from genome assembly GCF_964194105.1 of Spermophilus citellus. Taxonomy (NCBI): domain Eukaryota; kingdom Metazoa; phylum Chordata; class Mammalia; order Rodentia; family Sciuridae; genus Spermophilus; species Spermophilus citellus. Next base: position 198,520,399 of record NC_138184.1, on the reverse strand, counting down.
CAGGAATTTAAGTTCTCATTGCAAGCTGAGAAAAGTACTTCTTAAATGCTAGTTATTGTGGGCTGAATTACATACCTTAAAAACTCATACCTGGAAGTCCTAACTCCAAAAGGATTCAAGATGACAACCTCAGAATGAGACTATATTTTGAGATAGGACCTTTAAAGAGGTAATTAAAGTAAAATGAAATCATATGGGTGTGCCCTAATCCTCTGTCCTTACAAGAAGAGGAGATTAGGGTTCAACAGCACACAGACTGGCGGTGACCCTATGAGAACCTAGGGACAAGGTGGTCACCTGCAAGCAAAGTGGAAAGGCCTCAAGAGAAACTAAACCTGCCCAACGTAATCTTGGACTTTTAGTCTCCAGAACTGTGAGAAAATAAATTTATGTCGCTAAGTAACACAGTCTGTGGTATTTGTTATGGCATCCCTAGAAAACTAAGATACTGAGTTACAGTTTCTAACTAATGACACATTTCTAAAATAAAGCAACATAAGATTTTTCTCCTTCGATTTGGTATGTAAACTTAGTTCTTTAGTAAAAACGTCTGTAACTGCATTTTTAACAACTTTGAAAAAAAAATAGATTCTTACCATTTAACTATTTCTGAGACAGATACCAAACTGAAACATCCTAATTTCTCAACCACAGGGTAAGACAGAAAAAGTCTATTCTGTTTACACATTTCACAAATATTAAAGTTTCATATTTTCAGCTTCATGGGTTTTTAATAGGTCTACAGAAGCCTGGCCAAGAAACCAAAGCAGAATCTATATGACTGACATTAAAAAGCAATTAAGTTACAGACCTGTCAAATATGTTAACATTTAGGCTCTGCCTGTTACACATGTCTATTTTGACTACTACCACCAGAATCACTTAATGCTTTACAGACCTTCCATGTCTGAAGTACCTCAACTGCATGAAAGCTGTGACCCGATCCTCCTTCAAATTTTTCATATCATAACCCCCCCCTCCACAATTTATTAGAAATCCAGAAAGAAGATCCAATGTTTCGAAGTGTGTTGACTTCTGAGACTTTTCTAAAGAGGGAAAGGGAAGAAAGTAGAAAAGAGACACCTGATGGGCTCTCCCTGTTATGAGAGGTGGACTTCCCCACTAATGAGGCACTGCTGAACCTCTGAAGCAGCCCATAGTCAGGTAGACCATCCTTGTCTCAGTCTGTTCAGCTGCTATAACAAAATATCACAGAGACTGGGCAACTTACAAAAAGCATCGATTTATTTCTTAGTGTTCTAGAGACTGAAGGTCCATGGTCAGGGTCCATGCCATCTTCTTGCTGTGTCTTTACATGGCATAAAGATGAGCAAATTCTCTGGGGTTCCTTGTATAAAGGCAATAATCCCATTTGTGAAGGATTCTGCCCTCGGGACTTAAATCACTTCTGCAAAGCCCAACCCTTAATACAATCACACTGGAGGTTAAGTTTCAATGTATAAATACATATTAAATCTATATTTAATATAGAAAACCCTTAGTAACATAGACCCTTAGTACCATCAGATATTTTTAAAAATTTTTTCCCAGTCCAAATGAAAGTCATCTGCAGAAAGATTCTCTCCTCTCCCCTCACAGAGGCAGGCAGGCAGAGGAACTGTCATAGGCATGGTCTCAGTTCTATCACACAGGAGACTTCTTGGGTGAACTATGATGGAGCTGCCTCCTCGGCTTCTCAGAGATCTTCAAATTTGGATACTGCTATGGCTAACATTTTTTTTTTTTTTTGGTTTGTTTCATTAGCTCCTTTTTTAAAGCTCCCCTCCCCTTTTTTATTATTCCTTCATGGTTCTGAGATAATTTCACATGTTAACCATTCAATACAATCTTTTCTACTTAAAAGAGAAGCTATAATAAATAAACTATACCAAATGTCCCATGTTATTATGTTCTTCCTGTTCTTGGGGTTCTGAATATATTGAGGGGTTATTTGACATTTTTAGGAATGAAGTCAAATAAAATAAACAGAGTCCTTTTTAAAGGCTGCTCTACCACTGAGTTTTCATGTAATTTTTTCTTATGAAACACTCTGCATAGTGGATATGTGGTTACAGCTTCTAGGGAATTCCTTCACCCGCCTTCCTTGGAGTTAATACCTCTTCACTGGTCATCTTCCTCTAGATTAATAATAATAGGGAATATGAAGTGACCACCTTTCCTTTCCAATTCCACAATTGTCCTCATCACCAACACCTTCCAGTCAAACATGTATTCATTCAACAGATGTTTTTTAACCATCTACTATACATCAGACATAATACTAGGCACACGTAACAGTGAGATATGTGCCCTCTGCTCATCACGTGGATGTCTAGGTTTCCTCAGCATTTACGTAAGTTCTGAAAGACATAGCGCATAGTTGTAAAAGAAGATCTTCACAAGTGGTGAAGCAGTGATTGCATCTGACAAAGACAGCAGGTCATACATAACACCTGCTATAGACTCTAAGCCTTAAATCAATAGGAGTTGACAGCATAAAGCACAAGGACAAATTAAGAAAATCTGTAATATGTTCTTACATTTTACAGGTGGGGGTATGCAAAAAATACTTATGGAATACAGAAAATATTCCAAATAATAAAATTTTTAAAAAGTGCAACAACCATTAGATTTCCATTAAACTACAAGTGAATTATAAAGGTATGTATATTAAAAATAATACACTTATTTCCATAATATCATCTTGGTTACTTGACATGTCACACAGGAGTGACTTCACAGAAATTCAACTTAATGACTGAGCTTCACATCACCTTCTATTTATAAGTAGGATAGGTGCAGAGACTTGTACAGTGAAATAAAAATTCTGTCTTAAGAAAACTACACTGTGAGGCCATGTCTCCGCAGGAAGCCCTGGGAAGAAAGAAAAAGATCACCAAAGTTGGACTTAAATCCACTTTTGGCAACCTGCCTGACCAGCTCTGATTGTCAGAGCCTATGTGCTCATTACATTAGGAAATTTTCTTTCTTTCAAGTTTGATATGATTGGGTCCAAAATCTCAAGGGATTTTAAGCTCAATCATACAGAAGACAGTTTTTGGTATATCTTATAAAGGAAGAACCCACACTATTATTCAAGGAATACTTACAGAATTCAGAGCTAAAACAAAACAGTTCAAAAAAGGTTAGAAGATACACAGATGGTGGAAGATGAATTGTTAAGCACACTCATTCAATCTGGGTAGGGTCACAATTCCATGCCGCCATTGCCTTTTACCTAAAATGAGATTTGTCAATCAAATTTCCTCTCTCAATAATTAAATGAGAAATAAAACACTATTTTATTAAACACTATTTATTATTAGTTTATTTTATTCAGCTTTTGCTAATTAGCTGGAGGATGAGAGAGACTGAGAAGTCATAGAGAGAGCAGGTAGCTTGCAAGAACATGGAGGGAATTCTTAAAAAAGTCAATGCCATGAAGAGAAGAAATGGACCAAAAGTAAAAAATGTATGGAGAGATGCAAAGTCACTGAGAGAGAGACCAAGAAAGCCAAGTGGAAAAATGTAGAGAGGAACCTGTTCCCAGAGTTGTCTCATTTCTCGAGAAACTTCAGTTTCATTTCATGAAACCCTGAAGGTAGGCCTTGTTATTTATTGAGTTTCTGCTCCCTGTGGCCATTAGCGTTCTAGAACAGAATGGGTTCCAGAATCAGCAACAGACCTGTGAGAAGACATGGGGACTGGGTCTCAAGCCTTCTCAAGGTAAAAGGTAACAAGGGTGCTCCTGCCCCACAACACAACTTACTGCACCACTGACCAGGGGTTGCATGAGCTGCTATTCCTACTCAGAGGCAGAGTCTAATCTCTCTCCTTTTGAATCTGGCCTGGCCTCACTGGCTTGCTTGACCCACAGAATGCAGTGGAAGGGTGGGCCATTAGAAGTCTGGCATCTTCTACCCGGACTCTTCAGATGCCTGCTCTTGGAAGGCTCCTTCCAGAATCAACCTGGCAAGGTATGCACAGTCCAAGTTACACAGAGAAGTCATGGCAGGTGCTCAGGACTACAGTCCCTGCTGTTGGCAGCTGATAGTGCACATTATGGCCAGTCATAAGAGTGAGCCACCATGGATAGGCAGCTCAGGTGAGCCCACAGATGAATACAGCCCTGGTTGCCATCTGCCTACAGCCATGTGAAATCCCAAACAAGAGCCTCAGGGCTGAGGCCAGTCAACCCAGAGAATCACAAGAGACAATAAATTGTTTTTGAAGCCACTAGGTTTTAAGATGAATTGTTGCGCTGTGAAGGATCATCAGAACCCTGCTCCTCCTCAGTGATGCAGAAACACTTCCACCAGGAAGCAAACCCTGGGACCAGGACTGAATGCAGTGTGAGCTGAAATGAAATAAAAATCAGATTTACAAGAAGGATGCTCGGCTGACCAGCTGAGGAAACTGACCGCTGAGAAACAACAAAACTATTAGGGCCCGGGGTATAGCTCAGTGATAGAGCACTGGCCTAGAATATGTAAAGCCCTGGATTCCATCTCTAGTGCATCAAAAACAGACGAACAACGACAAAAGGTCAGAGATCTCAAGGGTCCTCATGGTAGCCCAGGTCCTCCACAAGCCATATCCAAACTCTAATAAACTTCCCCTTCACCCAAGGTAACTAACTGGGTGTGACTATATTCCTCTACATTGGGGAAGCCTAACTGAAATGTTTATTTACATTTTGGACTCTGCTCCCTCTGGCCATTAGCATTCTGGAACAGAAGAATGGGTTCCAGAACCAGCAACAGACCTGAAGACATGGGACTGGTCCTCAAGCCTTCTCAAGGTGGAGGGCAACAAGGGTGCTTCTGCCCCACAACACAGCTTACTTCCAAAATACATATATCAGAAATTTAAAAGAAGGTATTGGAAAAGGAGCATTTGAATCATGTTTTAATACTGCACCTTTATTATCTCTGTTAATTTTCACCACAGCCACGACAGGTAATTGTGGGGGTTAAAGAAGGCTGCAATACCTTTGCCACTTCCTCCACTCTGAAGTGGATTTCCCCTGCAACTGAATCTGGCTGCTTAACAAACACAATGTAGTAAATCAATGCCACGTACCTACAGAGGGAAGGCTTGTGAGACCTAGCTCCTCACTTTGCTCTCAGAATGTCACCACTTAGGCACAGACAGTATGGTCTGAGGAAGCTTTGGCAGCCATGCCACCTGGGGAAGTCCATCTGCAGAACTCTAGGGCCTGGGCATCAGCCCCACTGAGTTCCCAGGGTGCTGCCATTTGTGAGAGGTCATGCTGGATCTTCTAGCAGCCCAGCACTCCAGATGAAACCATAGCCAACAGGCAGAAGAACTCTCCCATCATTATGAGAAAGAACAAATTACTGTTTTAAGCCACTAAGTGTTGGAGTGGCTTGTTATACATAATAGATAATTGAAAGGAAGTTGTTATCTCCATATTACAAATAAGAAAACTGAGGCCCAGAGAAGGCAAATAAGCTATCTATCTAATCCTTAATTCCAATCTGTAGGTGAAGCCTTTGAGACCCCAAACTGACTAAAAGCCTAGGCTCTTTACAGGATAATGACTGTCTTGCTGTTAGATGTGATTACTTTTATTACAAGTGATTACAATTTTCTTGGGGGGGGGTGGGTACCAGGGATTGAACTCAGGGGAACTCAACTACTGAGTCACGTCCCCAGCCCTCTTTTGTATTTTATTTAGAGACAGGGTCTCATTGAATTGCTTAGTGCCTCGCCATTGTTGAGGCTGGCTTTGAACTCTCAATCCTCATGCCTCAGCTTCCCAAGATGCCAGGATTACAGGTGTGTGTCACCATGCCCAGCACAAATGGTTACAATTTTCAAAAGAATTAATTTTATAAATAAAAACATTCCTATTACGCAAATTCTCAAAAATTAGACTTTTGAGGTTTTAAGAACACATTCACTTTATAAAATAATGAACATCAATATGCTTTCTACTTTTAATGGTTTGGGAATCATAATGAAGTATGGCTTGGAGGTGATAAATTTTATTAAGGACAGAAAAAAGTATAACTAATATAAAGGAAAATATATATGCATGAGTCCATTACCAGATCTGTCACAGATAAACTGCAGATTTAACAAGCTTACTTTTAAGAGCCATTTTGGTTTTAAAATTCTTCCACTCAACAAACATTTACAAAGAGTCTGCTTTGCCATCTACTACCTGAGACCCTTGAGGGTACATCTATGAATAAAAAGACCCCTACTCTTGTGGAGCCTAACCTTTATAATGAGAGAGGCAGAAAATAAACAGATGTCATTTGATGAATATGTAAAATTATACAGAATGTTAAAAGGTGGTAAGAGCTATGAGAGAGGGAGATAAAGAAAGACAAGGGGAGAGGGAGGATCAATAGTAAGGCAGACAGGCAGGGTGTGTTTCTGAAGTGGGGGATGGTTAAAATTTTTAATTTACTAGTGTTGAGTTAAGTGTAAACTGTGCAACTGAAGGAATGACTGTAGTCTAGGGAAGAAATCAAAACTTGGTTAAATGAATATACTGTTCCAACCCTAAGTATATCTATATACATGCCTATAAATCTACACATCTGTAACAGACACACAGCATATGCCACATTACGACATTTGAAAGTGATACTCCCATTTACTATTCTTTTCTGACAAGCAAGGCATAAGAATGGCACTGATGGGAAAATGCAAGGGCTTCAATCTGGAAATCAAGTTGTTCCTACAGGTTTGAATGAGACATTCAAAAGCAGACATTTGTATTGCTTAGGAGTACAGTCATATGTAATGCAAAGCAGGAAGATGAGCATGGGAATGAAAAACACCCATTTCAAGATAGGTTCTCTTGGGGGATGAAGAAAGGAAAAGCAATTGGGACAAGGGCCTCCTGTTACATTTATGAGTTTTGCTGGTAGGCACACTCATGTATCTTTGTGTTTTCCAAATCTTTTCAAGATAAACATCAACCACAAATGAATGTAATGTAAAAAAGATAAGGCAAGTAATAAAAACTTGCCTCAAAAATGACATCTGATATATGGCTATAAACAGGTATTAAAATATCATGCACAGGGGAATCCCCATGATAGTGAGAAAGTAGATGGGGACAGCATTAGGGTGCTGCCTACTTGCCAGGGACAGCAATTAAGACTGTTCTTCAACCTGGGCACAGTGATGCATGTCTGTAATCCCAGCTACTCAGGAGGCCGAGGCAGGAGGATCCCACGTTTACAGCCAGCTGGGCAATTTAGCAAGACCCTGATTTAAAATAAAATAAAAAAGCATTGGTGGTAGAGTGCTTGCCTAGCATGTACCAGGCCTTGAGGTTTAATCCTTAGTACCTGAAGAGGAGGGAAAAAAACAAAATAAAACTGTTCTTCATTCCAAATTTTCCCAATGATAATAGTCTCACAATCCCTTTCAGAACCAGTGACATGATCATATTCTCATTGATTTTGCTCACTCAAAATAAATGTAAATTTCCATAAACAGCAGGTATATTTCTACATGAATACACACATGAGCATCACAATAGGAAAATACTGTGGCCCCATTACTAAAGGATCATAGTTCAAAAGCAGGTTCACTTGTTTTTCCAAAAATTATTGTAGAACCTTACTATTTTCTATTGGCATATAAATAAGTTTTACTAAATGAACTTTAAAACACAGAGGTTTACACATTGTTAACATTTTTTTTTTCTTGGTGAATATTAGATTTATTTAATGCCTGATAAATTAATCATCAAATTTCTATTTCTTCCTTAAAATCAGTCATAGTACTACTTTTGCTTAGCTGGTCCTTTTGAAGATAAAAGGATCAAAAGCTAAAGATCTCAGACTGTCAGGATTTGAACGCTCTATTCCACTAGACACACAGAAGTTGAAGGACTATAACCTACAGATCACAGGAATTATACAGGATTTTTTTTTTTAAGATAGTAAGAAAGCAATAACAACAACATACACAGAGATAGTATATAAGTTTTCAAAGTCACTGGGGACCTAACTGGGAATCTGTAGTGGTCACAGGCTTCTCCTCTGCCACTTACTAAGAACCTCCATTGTCACTAACAGACTCCCTGAGCTTCTAACCCAAGAGTGGAAAGGATGGAAGAAACAGGGGTATATATATTTTGTGCAGGGAAGCCTGAGGGTCCATGGCTGTCAGAGCTTCCACAACTATTGATTTAATTTAGAATGTAGAAAATCCAACTCACAGAGAAAATGTAAACTGCAAAGAATTCTTTCAAACTTAAGAATTTGTAAACTTTGGTTTCAGTCACCTAGATTAGTCTTGAAGTGTGCTGAATGTCACTACTGTGAAGTGTGAATCTATAAAAATGCTCAGAGAACTCAAGTAAAAAAAATTTTTAAATATGTATATTTTTAGTTGTAGGTGAACACAATACCTTATTTTATTTTTATGTGGTGTTGAGGATCGAACTTAGTGCCCCGTGCGTGCTAGGGGAGTGCTCTACCACTGAGCCACAATCTCATCCCCAAGTCAAATTTTTCATAAGGCTCTAAACTAAAACTAATCTCAGTATGAAAAATAAGTTTTAAAATAAAGTCAGATTCACCCTTTCAGATGTGTCAATGAAACCAAAGAATGTTTTTTATCTCGTAAGTTACAGATATTATTATGTCAAAAATATCAAGTTAAGGAATGGGATAGATTTTATTCCTTTTATGTGTCAATGATTGGCTTCCTCCAAACATGCTATCACTTTCACTTTTCCAAAAACTAAATAAGGTTTTGGAAAAAACTGGCTAAGCACTATGAAGTTATGAGGTTATGAGACAGAGATCTCCCTGCATATTTTCTGTTTTTGTAGAAAACAGATTATAAAACAGAAAAAGCCTTGTTCAAAGAAATGAACAGCTTTGGTTGCAAGTGCAAAAGTCAGCCATGTGTACTGACTCTTAGTAATAATGAAGCCAGGTGAGCTCCCCAGGGACTTACAAGTCAACACCTAGTAATGCTTGGCTGGACTAAGGCAGGGCACTGCTCATGTGACACAACCTCACAAAACCCTCTGTTGCACTGACCAGGCTATGCAACTTACAATGTCTTTCTAAAGTACACACTGGTTCCAGTTAAGGGAAAACTTTGCCAAAGACTGCTGGGAGAGATGCTGCTGCTACTACTTAAAACACACACACACTCATTCTCATTCTCATTCTCGCTCTCTCTCTCTCTCTCTCTCTCACATGCACACAAGATGGAATCACTCATCTTTCCACTCACAGATGGAAAGATATCTGGAGTTGTTTGCTTCCCACAGGACTGTTTTCCTGGACTGGGGGAGACATGAAACATTGAGGACTACTCTCTACCTGCCTTTGAGATGCAGGGTGGCAAACTTCACAGATATTTTAAGTAGCTGTAAAGCCCAAGTGGCTCCAATTTTAAGCCTGTGTTTAGATCAGGTTTGAAAAAGGGCTACACTTCTCTACAAGAACTAGACACCACATCTGATGCCAGCCTGTGCTCTGCATTTGAAATGGGCGACCGCATATGAAAACAAGACCACCTACAGATGGCACACTGACAATACGTGCCACAACCAATCTCCTTGGCACCCAGATGCATGTGTCGGCAAATGCTTTCATTGAGAAGAAAATACACCTCCAGGCAGCAAGCCATGATGACTGCCAAAATCTTGAGGAGGATCACAGAATTCATTTTATATTTTGTATTCTTATAGAGATCTATAATTGTGCCTTTTTAGCAGGTTTAAAAATCTAATTTTAAAAGCAAACAAACAAACCCCTTTGACCTGACTTACTGAAATAAATGCCTTACTATCTTGAATCCCTTGCGATGACCTGAAAGCCTGGGCTAGACACAGCCTATGGAAAACACCTATTTAGAAATCAGAAAATCCATTTACTCAAATGGATGCATAGAGGTTTTTGAAATGAAGAGTACTTATGGGGAAGAGCAGTTTCTGCAATTCCTGCCATTCTCTGTGATTATTATTGTGTGCCCTTTTTATTGAGGACACTAAAGGCTCCCTTTTTTTTTCCGTCCTGAATGCTACTAAAGTTACAGAACAAGGGGGATCCTACCTGGCCATCTCTGACAGGTCAATGATCAAACAGAGAGTCAGACAGAAGCCAAATTCCATCCATCTCTTTAAGAATCACCAGGAGCCATGATTTCATATTATGCTGAAGGGGCTACTCAATGTTAAGATGAGAGCCCATTCCACACAAATGTTAATGCTCAGGTGTTTGGCCAACTTCTGAACTCAATGATTTTTCAAGAAAATTATTTTATGCTGACATAAAATAATTTCCAGTCCAGAAAAAAAACAATTAAAAAAAAAAAAGAAAAAGAAAAATGTGACCTCATCTTTCCTAAAAGACACACAGGTTAGGCAGAAAATCCACCACTACTATATTGCTTGAGTGATCAAAGCCTATTTATTTAACCAACCTTATCTTTAAATAGCACCAGTCTTTGTATAAGAGTTTAATTTACTTAAAGTATTTATATTCACACGAACAAACCAGTATATGAGATAAAGCGAGACAAAATGTTTTGCAGAGCTTCAGAAAAGGATGCGGGTTGTTTGTCCATATCTAGAAGCAATCATTCCACAGTTTTGACAATGCAGAGCACCCTCAGCCAGTTAATCCCCAGCATCATTCCCCCAGAAGCACTGGAAGCTTGAAGGGTTGCTGCCCCTTGTAAGGAAAAGCAAAGCAGAGAGCCATGGCTGCTGACTTCAAGCTACAAATCATAGTGCCTGACCTAGGACAGGGAGTCCTGAAGAAAGAATGTACTGCAAATTAACTTTAGAAAAGGTTAGCAAAGATATTTCAAAAGCCAGACATTTCTGCCATGAATGACTTCTACTGCAGAACTAACCACAAGCAATGATGCACTGCACAGGCACAATTTAACAGGCAGTATGACCAGAGACATTTACCCTTCCACAGCAGGAATGGTCGCCTGTGTAGGACAGGTAGAGTTGCCCTAGGAGACTCTGCCTTTGTACAGGATCTGTGGTTAAACAGAAGCCTTAGTCCACTCTGACCATGGCAGTGATAAGTGTGTGAAACAAATCTTCCCAATGTAGTGAAAGGTACTTACACAGCCTCCAGCAAGAATTTCTGCTGCAAGTGGGACGGAACCATCTTTGTGCATAAATTTATCCCTCACAAAATCATTCACCTTGAAGAAAAATATTTATAGAAGCTGATGAAAAATATAAAGAAAGGCATTAAACACGTATAAATATACATCTGTTAACATGCTATTTTTTTCTGTCAGTCCATTGGATAAATTAACAACCTTAAAATAATTTGAGAGAGGTACTCTTAATAGCATACATGAAGTTTTTTCTTTCTTTTTTTTTCCTTTCTTTTTTTATACTGGGGATTGAACCCAAGGCACTTTGCACCTAAGTTGTATCCCCAGCCTTTTTTATTTTTAGATAGGGTCTTTCTGAGTTGCTTAAGCCTTCACAAAGTTGCTGAGGTTGGCCTGGGATTACAGGTGTGAACTAACACGCCCAGTATATATGCAGTTTTTAAAAGGTTAAAAAATATATATGCATCCCTGATGTTGCAGGGAAAAGAATTAAAGATATGTTGCCTTATAAGCCCCAAATTCAAGTATGTCCTACAGTTATAAATGCATGAAGAGAAAGACATACAGACAGTAGAAACAAAATACAAGCATGTCTTATAATTTAAGAACTGTTTTATAATGTTTGATTAAAAATCACTTTCAAGTCTTCTAACAAGATTTAATCTAATATAGCACTCTTCACTGAGACCAATTTGGCTGTGCAGATTTTTTTAGCTTAGTAGAAATTCAGTATCTAAAAATTCCTCAAGGATTCTCAAAGAACCTTAATTGCATTAATTAATTAAGTATAATATTCTCAAAATGGTATGTACAACAAGCAATCTTAAGGAACAATCATGTGTTTTTGGCAAGTACAGTCCAGAGAAGATTGGTTATCTTGAGGTCACATCATATAAGGCATCAGAAGAACTTTAAGGACCAAGGCTGCATGGCCCAATTCAAAACTAGAGTTTAAACTCCTGGGGTTTTGTGACCTTAATGATTCACATGCCATATCTACTCATTCCACAAACTTAAACTGAATGTCAACCACCTGTCAACATAAGCCAGTCACTGGGCAAATAGTGATGAAGGATCAATTTCAACTAGAACACAGAGCCCTAAAATGGGGCTTCACAGAACAAATCCTAAACTCACAGTCTATAAACAGCAGGTGTAACTGAAAGAGTATGTGCTTTGATGTTGGAAAATTTGATTTTGAATTCTAGTTTTCCTGCTTATGAATGATGTGGATGCAGGCAGGCTACTTAATCCCTGTGCACCTTTCCTTACCTGTAAACAGTGGATCAAATTTTGCTTGCAATTAAAACAATGAGAAATTACACACACTAAGTGCCTACTGTGGTAATACTGAAGGAAATGCTGCTGTTACGGCAATGATGAAATAATGATGGCAGCAACCACCAACAATCTTCCAATTCATTACATTTTGGATGTTCAATGTTACGTGGGGTATAACGAAAAGCTGTATGTGCCGAGTACCCTATCTACAAATTAGTTAGCACCTCAGAGGAACCACAAGCCTGCTGGTTCACAGAAGAATACCGGCTAGATCCTTGAGTCTGTGCAGATTCCCTTAATAAGAGCACCAACTCAAAAGACTTACTGTGAGTTTTATGGCCTTCTCTGGGGCGACTCCCAATAACTGTGGCAACAGACCTAAAAATCAACATAAGTAAGAAGTATATTAAATAAATTAGCATTAACTAAACAAATCAACAGCTCTGCAGAGGGGATCACCACTTAAAAACTGGGGCAATCTTTGCTGCAATTTTCTGCTATTACCTTTAATGAGAATACTTGAAATGGAATGTTCAAGTACTAACTTCTAACAGCCACATCAGGCCCAAGTAAATTCCCTTCCACATTCTGGATCGTTTGCACATTGAGTAAATCAACAATATTAGTGATACAGGAAATCTCATTATTCCAGGGAAGTCTCCTCCTTTCCCTCCTGCCTCTTGGATCAAAGGGCTTCAGTAAAAAAATACATACATATATATACATATACAGTCTATCCTAATGATGTGTGTGTATATATATATTTACATATATGAATGTACATGTGCACATTCTTTATTAAAGATATATGTATATATAATTAATACACGCATACATATATATTCTTTACTAAATCCACTGATAAATATATATATGCATATCTATATATTTATTTATTTATTCATTCCTCCCAAATTCCCAGAGTTCAGTCATTCATTCATTCACTGAATAACTGTGACTTGATGACAAGCACAAAACAAATCAGATTATGTCCTTACATGACTCACATGGAAGGAGAGACCTTTTGGGAAAGTGACAATTGAAGAAAGATACATTCCAAAAAGGGGAACAGATGGGTTAAAGAAAGTGGAGGAGACCCAAGCCTGGTATGCTCTAGAATGGCAACAGACCTAAAAATCAACATAACATCAGCAACCCGAACATCAGCAGGGCCGCTGTAGAGCAGGCACAGGGAGAATGGCACAGGTGGGCACCAAATGCCATGGCCACACTATGGGCCAGGATTCTGAGCCTGATTCATTCTCAGATGAAGAGTGAGTAGTTTTAAGCAAGAGATGATGTGCTAATGCATGGACTTGAAAGAGCACTCTGACTGCTGTGTGGAAAAGATGAGGACATAACTGATGCTGTGTGTATGTGTTTCAGGATGGGAGACTGAGGTATGCCCAGACAGTGAAATTATGAAAAATGAAAACAAAAGATACTCTTGGAAGTAGCAAGAAAGAAGCAATTTGTCATATACAGGAATCCTTATTAAGATCAATAGCTAATTTCTCTTCAGGAACCCCAGAAGCCAGGAGGCAGGAAGATGATCAGTTTGAAGTATTCAAAGTTAATTCAATCCAACCCTGAATTCTATATCCACCAAAACTATCTCTCAAACTTGAAGGACTTATTAAGACATTTCTTGATTAAAAAAACAAAGAAATAATTAAAAAAAAGGAGCTCATTACTAGATCTGTACAACAAGAAATAAGTCTTCAGCATGAACAACTAGGAAGAAATGAGGAAGCCTGTGGAAAGTGATGAGTTCGTGGGGACCATCGGACGGACACATTTTAGCCAAGTGGGAGGAAAACAAGGTTGGAGAGTACAGGGAGGTGTGCCTTTAACAGGAAAGGGCCTCTTTCAGGAACGATAGTTAAACAGTAGTGGATCTACATAACTGAACTAAAAAATGTCATTTTCATTTGTTCTTTTCTTTTGGGGGGTACTAGGGATTGAACCCAGGGGCACTTAATCACTGAGCCACATCCCCAGCTCTTTTTAATATTTTATTTAGAGTACAGGGTCTCACTGAGTTGCCGAAGACCTCACTAGGTTGCTGAGGCTGGCTTTGAACTTGCAATTTTCCTGCCTCAGCCCCCTGAGCTGCTGGGATTACAGGTGTGTGCAACCATGTCTGGCTTTCATTTGTTCTAACAAATAAAAATCAAAGAAGAACACTTTTTCTTAGAAATACTAAGCAGACTGAGGGAAGAATCAGTTATTCCCTGTGCCACACTGCTGTCCTTCAGAGAAGCTTCGCTATACTCTCCTTGGACAGGAAGTACAATTTTCTAATTCATCTGTACTAAAAAGTCCACTTGTAGCCTCTCCTGAAGGACCAGCCCTGCCCACACATCTTCTTAGAGGAGCAGTCTGAGGTCAGAGGTCACTAGCCTGTGTGCTATATATATCCAATCTGTAGTTGTATGTGATTGAGGAACACAAGTTTTCAAACATAATTTAAGCTCCTTGCACAGACAGACAGATCTGACAGCCCTGGGCCTCCTCCTGATATCACAGCAATCTCCTCCAGGTAGGTGAGGCTCTGTCCTTTAGACAAGGACCCAGACATCCAATTGGCCAAAGTCCTTCCCTGCCTGAATGCTGACACCTCAATGAGGACAAGTGCCAGCTTTTGTTTTCATTGCTCTGTTGATATCCACACAATAGAGAGGTGTTTCTTTTTGCTCATGGCTACACAAAAAGGGAAACAAAATAGACCAAGACAGCTTCGGTTTTAGGAAAAATGGGTCAAAGTCCATTTCATTGTGGAATTCAACAATAATGAAGATACTGATGCTAATGAAACATTTTAAAACAGCTATATAGTGGTTGTTATGTGCCAGGCACCACTGTAAGTACTTTATTAAGTTTATTTAATCCTCATAACCACTCTGCAGAGAGGAAAATAAGGCATACAGAGATTAAGTAATTTGTTCCAGGTTATCCGGGTGGTAAGTGGTGAGATGGGGATTTCAAACCTAAGCCCTTCTACTCATGAGTTTACACCCTTAGATGCCACTCAACTGTCATGTGTGTAACATGCATTTCTTCTCAGCCTCAAATGCTCCCTTAATAAGCTACCAGGATCCTAGAAGCAGTTCGTTTGCAACCCCTTCTCTAGGTAGCTGTATTTTCAGAGTCTGTGTTTCCCTGAGGCTACAGCTGATTAGACAATGGGCAGACACCTAAAAGTTATACAGCCAGGCAGTTCAGCAACCTAAGCCTTAGGGCAACCAAAGTGCATTTCCACTCAGAGGCAGGTTGAGAGTCCTTTAAGGCAATGGTGCTGGTTAGCACAGAGGTATAAACTGAAAAGATGCCAGGAGTGGAGCAGGGGAAAGGACCAGCTTGAAGCTCTGCATGTGCTAATGTCACAAGGAAGCAGAAACCATGAATAAACAAAGGAAATAGATTGGTGGAAAGAAGAGAATGTAGAGCAAAAACAAAGGGGACACCAAAGAGAAAACAGAGCCCAAACGCACAGAGATTGTCTCCAGCATTCTCCAGTCCCAGTGAGGGCCAGGCTCTAGGTTAACTCCCGTTACTCCATGAGATTTCTGCCTTACATGAACTCAACAGAAAGCCTCCCTGTGCACTAGCTAGCCTGAATGGGGCTGTGCTTTTTTATAATCTAAATAAGCCAAAGCAGCACAGGAGAGAAAGAGGGAATAGGAAACCACCTGGGTGAATCAAGCACTCTCATTCAAAGAAGGCAGTCTCATCTCCTAAAACACTCATTTATCAATCTTTAAGAAGTTACCCATAATGTGAGAAGAAAAGCTTAGTTACTAACCAATGAAAATACATTAATATCTATTAGTAAAAATGTGGGCAAAAAGCTGTTTAAATTTCAGATGTTAAGATTCAAAAGTAAAACCTCTATTTTTACTGTTTTCAGGTCAAAACCAAAATGTTTCAACATTTACTTGCTAAATGTATTTTTCTTATTATTAAATTGTAGACCTAAATTGTGAATGGTCTGAAAGCACTGTGATTTCAATGATGATCTCTTGTCTCCAAAACTATTCTGTGACAGTCTTTTCAAATGACTAATACAAAAGTTCCCAGAGTCAACTGACCACAGTGTTAGATGTAATCATCTCAGCCAGCCTTGTAAACTACTGAAATTTGTCTTTCTCACTATAAATTCAGTGATGCACTGTAAACAGTTAAAAAAAAAAGAAAAAGAAAACCCTGTATTTATGATTAAAATGAGAGTAACAAATATTGACTTATGGAGCAAACATTTACCAGTTACCTTTTCTGTGTGCCCGGTTCTAGAATGAACTAGGATGAAGACAGTGAGATTGGTGTCTTCCCCTCAAAAAAACGTATTCGTTTAAAAGGAAAGGGAACCCTAGTTGTGTCCATGTACCAGCAAGGGACAAAATACTTGGAAATAGTTTGATAAGCACCAGAGCCCAGGGTCACCAAAATACCAGGAGACCCAGTTATTCTGCCTGCAGGAAGGAGGATGCACCAAAGAAGAGGAGCTCTTTGCCCTGGGGCCTTTAAGGGAAACAGGTTCTCCTTAGACAAGAGATGTGAGTAGAGGGGAGAGCAACCTGGTTGGGCTGAGGGAATCCTATGTGCAAAGGCACCCAAAGTTCAAGATCATGGCCCATTCAGAGTCAGGGCAAGATCCCAGATGTTTTTACACAATAATGATATCTATGCACTTAATACACACTAGGTACTAGGTGCTACTTTTATGTGTTTTATGTGAATTAACACATTGAAGCCACATGACAACCTTACTCAGGGCACACTATTTTTTTTTAATCTCCATCAACCTACGAAGAAACTGAGGCTGACTTTAAAGTTGCCACCCAACGTTACTCTGTTGTTAGACAGAAAGCGGGATTCAACCCAGGCAGTCTGGCTACTGCCAGGCATACTGTAGCACTTATCTCATGTTTGGTCACACTAAGAAGAACAAACCTAATTCTCTTGATGCATGGGGTGGCTTTTAAAGTAAACACTAAGGGTCAAAAAGTAAAACTTTCCAGAGGCAGGTGAAGGATACTTAGCAAGGGTGGAGACCAGAGACAGGAAGAAGAATTAGGAGATTAAAAAAATATCATCAGAGGCCATGAGTTTCATTATACTAAACTGAAGAATTTCAACTTAGAATGAAACCAATGTACATATCAACTTGTAAGACCTGGGCCAGATCAGCACTCGGGGCTGGTGGGTAAGAACCATTCTTGTGGTGATGACCCAGGATAAACAAGAAAACAGAGGTGGCTGTAAGCTAAAATGTGAAGCCACAAAGTTGAGAGCCTTGACACCACCAGCCTTGGGTAGATGCTCTTCAGGAGGCAGGAATTCCAGGAACCTTTCTTAGGCCCTGACCTTAAAGGAAGGAGGTCTATGTGACTCAGTAAGGCTGGAAGCCACCACTCCAGCTAAGGTGCTTCATCCCCGTGACATTTAAGTGGCAAGTGCATATATGTTGAACATCTGGGTAACTCAGCAAAAATATCAGGTTTTTAACATAAGATGTTTCTGTTGGGCACTGGAAATCCATTTTAACCATTCAAAACATAGCTTGGATGTGTGTGTTGCTTCTTACTTGTCAAAACAGCAGTTCATTTTCTAACCGCCTCAAGTGAAATTTATTAATGTGGTTAGTTTTCTAATCTTCTCTTTTTAGTTCAGCTCCATCAGCACATATGGCAATGCTTCCTTGGCAAACTCTACTCTACCAGAAGGCTGTTAATGCGAGAAAAGATTTACAGGGTACAGAATTAATACGGTATTTTGTCTTCAAATTTCATGGGTTAGAGATATAAATCATACTGTCCCTCCTGATTCCAGTCCCTTGAGCAGCCCAACGAGAGCTGAGGTGGAGGTGTGGGATCTAAGCCTACATCAGAAGCCTCCAACTTAAGCTTCCTTTAGTCTCCCAAAAGGAGAATCATGCAAGCAATGTGCTAGATTAGAAGGCTATCATACTATTTACCTAAGAACTTTTTTAGAAATTCTAGAATTTCAGAGTTGGAAGAAACTCTGAAAGAAACTAATAATGCTGGCCCAACTAAGGTCATTTATTTCCAGTGGCCCAGCAACAAAATCAACAATTAGGGCTCTGGGTTAAAATCCTTGGTTTGTACCTCTTTCATGATGAGTGGTCTTGGCCAAGTTATTCTTTCAGTTCTGGGTTTCTCGTTGTTGAAACAAGGATGCTAATTACTATTCACTGACTTAATTTGATAAATACATGAAAAAAATGAATACAAAGAGCCAGATACTCTTTGTCACCGATTTTACATTGTCAAAAAATGTAATGCTTCTTTCTCCATATCTTCTCGAGGCATATCCTTGATCCGTTCCTTGTTTACAAGAGGCAGTTCAGTCTGAATAACATCCACAATCCAGAATTAGGTAAGGAGTAAATGCTATTCCTATGACATTATGCCTATACTTAGAAGAGCTGTCCCTAAGCAGCAAGGGCATATCTGGTCAGAGTCCAGGGCCCTCCTTTCTATAGGCAAAGATAATGAAGTAACACAGATGTAACAATACATCTTCAACTGTTTTGAAGTTAAAATAAAATCTTTAAGAACTTAAAAATTTCTCAACCTCTGCTGATAAGCAACTTTTTGCAGTGTAATTTCTACTTGCTGACAGGGGAGCCAAGTGGTTAAATGCATTGGTATGAAGCCCAGCCACTGGGTTTGAATTCTGACTCTCTTATGCTTTAGCTGTGTAAGTGTTGTCAAGATACCTCATCCCTTTGCTTCCACACCCGTGGAATGGGAACACTTACGGTATCACATCATCTTTACGGTGTACTTATGCAGATGAAATGGGTTAATATAGACAAATCCCTCAGAACAGTGCCAAGCACACAGAAAGTTCTACAGAAATAGATTCTGTTGTGGCTTATTTTTAATCTTAATGTTATCATCATCACTACCATTTATTCTTTCTTTTCCTCCTTCAAGGAAACTGGAATTCAGACAGGATAAGCAGGTTGCTCCAGGCCCACTCACCGACTATTGGAGCTCTCAGAATCATGTCCAGATCCACCACCAGTCCCCACAGTGGGCTCTAGGCCCCCTAATGAACTTACTGCTCCAACTTCCTTCTCTGTCCCAGAACGACATTTTTTTCAGCACAGACAGTTCCGAAATGTTTCTCTGGGCTCCCAGCTCATGCTGCCAGCTCCCTGCACTGACTGGGCCTTTCATACCACTAAAGGAGGGTGGCCCCGGGGCGGGCATTAACATCACACCTCCACATCATGAATATTAGGCTTTCTGGGAAAGTAGTGCTCAAAAGCCCGGTTGACAGTCCACGAACCACTGTAGCTGTCTAAAGCTACTGTTCCAAAAGATTAAGCTGGATAAGACATGCAGAACCATGGGGCTGCTAACAGGGAAGAAACTCAAAAACAAGGCAATGCTACTATTGTTCAGACAAAAAAAAAAAAAAAAAAGGATTTTGAGAAGCACCATGCCAGCCCTGAGAAAGGGAATGCAGAACACATGAAATGGGGTGGAAAGCATTCAGAGGCAACAACTGAAATTTGGTAGGAGAAATTATTCCACAAGACACCCCTGTTCCCATAGCTAAAGCCACAGCAGCACACGGCCGTTATCTAGTTTCAACCTGGGGGCGACCCTTCCTATGTTAAATTCTTACCCTCCTGACCTCACTGTTGAGGCCACTACACTTGCCCCCCTTGCTTTCAACATCAGATTAACCTTCATTCTGGAGCTATCAGCGCCCAGTGAGCCCTGCCTTACAGCTCTTATTCCTGCTCCTATTTCCATGCCCTTCTCTCCTCACTTGTTCAAACATTCTTTCCTCTCTGCTCCTCCCATCTGTCTGTCTGCTTCTGACTAGTATTGCCCCGGGCATGAGGCACTTCCACCTTCCCAACCACACTATCCCCTTTCAAAGCCCTCATTACAGTCCAGCTCTCCACAGGCTCCTGGGCTGCTGCCCCGAGGTGGCTGGATAGTGGAGCTGGGGAAAGGGCAGGGGCCAAGGAAGCAATGAAGATTTCAATGCCTGCTTATCTGGGTTAAATGCTTTACTCAAAATTTTAGACACCATCTGTTTAACTAAGTTATGGCTCGGGATGCCTCTGGGAGACTGCTAAAAAACATAAAAATGAATGATCCCGAGTAGAGCCTAGAAAAAAATCAGCTACTTTAGGGGTTTTCCAGAAGTAAAGACCATTAGGAAGGATCACAAAGTCTCCTTCCGTTTTTCATCCCAGTTCCTGACAACTTTCAGGATGCTGCTTATCTTTTTGTCTATCTAAACTATGAAGTTTAATCTACTTCCTTTGTTTCAGTCTCAGTGAGGACAGTAGCTGGTTATATATGACCATTCCAGAGGCCTGAAATTAGTTCACTCATTAATTTTTCCTTTTCCAGGGTATCTGGAAGGGTATGTTTCTGCCACCTTTCCCAGTTTTCTAAGCTCATCACTTTCCTCACAAGCCTCTAACAACTCTTCACACCCACCTCAGTTCTAGTTTCTGTCATCTTGGTCTCAGATAATAAAGTCGTGTGCTCACTATAGTTGGCTCCCTGTATATTCCTGGAGATATGGTAACCTAACGTAGGGATTGTCCAAATCTTTTGCTCTTTCTTGTTTGATTTCCCATAATCATTTTTTTTTTTTTTTTTAGTTTAACACTCTAACAGAGTATATAGCAATTGGCTAAGAAAATAAAACTCAAACTAAACTATTTTATATTCATTAAAAAACTTTTGGTGGACAAGGGTGGACCCATGGCTCAGGACAGTTCGCAGTTTAGTCATGGTTTGTTCCTTAATGCACGTGTTCTTAAATAATGTAATTCAGAGTCATGCAAACTTCATTTTATTTTAGTGCTAGGATTTTTAAATCTATTTTTGCCCAAAAAATTTTTGCAAGGAGAAAGACTCTCACTAAGGGCCGCACAATTTGGATACTCCCTTCTATGGTACCATCAACCACAAGAAGAAATCTGGCATAAATTTGCTGCCTGACAAAACTTCCTTTCAGAATATACATAGATCAATGACTTCCTGATATATCACCACAACATCCTCTAGATGTCACCTTGAGAACATTCCAGGACGGAAGATGACTGCTTCATACTACACAGACAACCTGAAATAAGACATATTTAAAACTTTGCAAACCTGGATCAGTGGACTCATTAATTCCCCCCCCCTTTTTTGGCCAATTACCTCAAAAGATTAAGTACTGCTCCAAATTAAGTTTCATTCATCGAATGACCTAATTTCTCTTTCTGGAGAATTTTCTTTAGGGATTCTTGCACCAATGGAAACATAAACCTTCCTCTAAGAAGTATTTCTGATGGACCCTGATTTCTCTTGAATACATCTTTTTCCCAAAGGTCCTCCCAAATCATTTTCTAATTTCTGAGGCTGCTCATCTCAGCACCAGAAGCACCTGAGACAGGAGAGTGCCCTAAAGTTCAAAAGCAGAAATTAGTTGTTTCTGGAAAGTTCAGAGCATTTAATCAATTGTTTCTCTTAAATATGCCTTGCTCTATAGTAGAGGCCAATGACTGACTTATTGGTCATCCAGTTCATTCAGACCAAATGAGCTGTCAAGTAATCCATTAAGGCTCTGGAGGATTCACTGGGTCTGGAGTATGTCAGGTGTTATTTCCCTTCATACAGACAAACTTAGCCTGGAGGTCACATTTTTAAAAATTACAAAAAACTTATGAAAACCAGTGTGTGTGTGTGTGTGTGTGTGTGTGTGTGTGTGTGTGTGTGTGTGTGTAAAGAAAGCAAGAAAGCAGTCTGCCTTACTATTGAGCAAGTTCGTGGAGCCAGAATTAGAGAACTTCTAAGGAGATCTTTTCCAGAAACCAAAACTTACACAAAAAAATAAGAGTGTTCTAGAGACAAAGAAACAGAGACATGGAGAGTAAGAACTACCAGCTCACAAAGTTAAAATTTCTTCTGACCCTGAGGCAGTCTACTAAAGAAAGGCCATCACCAGCAGTCCCTAGAGCTACATTCTGATCTCCTTGGGAGGAAGGGGCAGGGATTCAAATGTGCTCTCTGATTACTGCAGGATAACTTCCAGGACTTTATGCAGATGTTGGCAGCTGCATGAGAAAGGAAAAAGCGAAACAGAGCATCCTGAAGCTAAAAGAATTATTTAAAAATAATCTTCATTCTAGTTCCACAGGGAAGACTTTTAAACACAAAAACAGCTTCCCGTATTCTTGGTATAAGAAAAAAGACTGTCACAGAGAAAGATAGTTATTAACCTTGTAATAAGAATACATGCTGCAAAAGCACCTTCATTCGGAGTCATTCACCAACTTTTTAAAAAGTATACACAAAGGTAATTTTAAAATAGGGGAGAGACCTCACTTATGCAACATTCTCAAATTATCCTATTCAGGGAATATGAGCAATTATATATGTCTTGATGGAGAAAAATTACATGTTATGTAAAATTTTAAAATATGAAAAAAATGCTCAATATTTTGAAACATGTTTATAAATTAGAAATGCACTCCGACATCTTCTCATATATTGCAAGGTGAAAGCATTAGTATAGTCAATTTATATTCTCGAATTTCAAATTTAACCATTTTCCTCTAGAATGATAAAATTTTTAAAACAATAAAATTACATTTAATGAGAAATGTACAAAGGATCACAGGCAAATATTTAAATCTTGACTGTGTATATAAAGGTTACAATACTAAGTAAGTCTCAGAAATACCTCAGGTCTTTTTTATTTCTATTATTTCTTTTAATAATGATAGTTTCCCCCAAGTATCTACATTTTCATCTGATCTCTCTCTTCCCCGGTGATAAGCATTTATAAACATGTAGTTATACACAATTAATGATTATGTGCAAGGAACTAAAGGGAATTAGTCCCTGATCAAGCAAGAAAAGAAAGAAGTCATTTTCATGGCAAGATTGTAAATCATTATTATTATTTTTAACCTGAACTGTCTATCATCTCTTTGCTCTCAAGATCCAAATTACAGATTGGAACTAAACAAGAGTTTTACAGTAAATGTCTGCTGGAAAAGAAAAGAACTCAGGACAAAATGAACATAGGTGACTCCCAGGACTAATTTTCCAATATTCACACTCTATTTGTCATCTCGACAGATGGATTTGGCCCTTGCCCTGAAGGTTCAGACACCCAAGCAGATAGATAAATCCTGGAATTTATAATCCTGGAATAGGGTGAAGAGCTGTCTCTTGGCTATTCCGAGTGGGCCTTATCTCTACCCAATATGCCAGCTCATTTTCCCTATGAGAAACTAACAGCGGTTGTTCCCATCTTCCACATGCAATAACTGAGCAGTCCCTAGAGATATAAACCACTTTCTAAGGCCCACCTTAGCTCAGCAATCGGTACCGAGGTGTGCTTTGAGCTCTTTTGACTATCAGGTGAAAAGGACAGGTCGCAGAAGAGAGATCTAGATATAATCAAGAATGAGAATCTGGCGGGGAGTACTCGAGAGTGATATTGGCTAAATTATATTGTTATATCACATGCATGTACAAATATGTAACAACAGAACTCACCATTATGTACAACAATAATGCACCCATTAAAAAATGTAGGGATAAATAAGAATGAGGATCTGGCAGGTGTGGTCACAGAGAAGAGAGAGGGACTAAAAATTAAAAACAGTCTAGTCAACACAACAAATTGAAGACACTTAGTAGTGCTGGACAGGGTTCTCACAATTCCAAAGATACACTGACATTCAATTTAGCACACATAAAAGAAAACCCATGAAGTAGTTGGTGAAGCAATGCCAAGGCTCTGACATTGTCCAGACTAGAGGTTCCAAGTTGTCCTTTCAAAAAAACCACCCACCTGAACAGTTAAGGTGGTCACTTCTGCCTAACTCACTGCAAAGCAAGCCCTGGGACATTAACCTTGTACTATGTAGGAGCCATTTCATTTGCAAGGTTGTTGTCATCAGGGAGAAAAAGTATTTCAAAAAGAAGGCAGTGACCCTACAGGGGTCATCATCAATCACCTGGGGTCAAAGACCTTCCAAATTGTAAAAAGAGGCAGGGGTAAGGGTAGAGGGCAGAGAGAAGATCAAAAGGCCTTTGATGAGGGTTATCTACCTATATATTAGGACCTGCAAAATGGAACTCCTCTGTAGTGGGAAACCTCCTAGCTTCTAAGGTGAGAGGGTTTTTGTTTTTTAACTTTGGTGCTTACTTTGGAGACTAGAGTCAGCAGATGGCAGAAGAGGCCTAGAGGCATGTTTTATATGGCTGCCAGTTTCATCATATGCCTCAGCAGAGCACTAGATACTATCTTCTTATAGAGCAAGCACTGGGAGGGGAAGGAGGGGAGAACTGCAGTTGGCCAAATGGCAAAGCAGTCGGTGGGAATTGCCTTGCAATTCTGCATTTTAGCTGACAGAAAGGTACTTCTTTCCTATTTGCAGAAGATGAGCATAAAAATGAAGTTGGGAAGTCAAGGTGTGTCTCCTTAGGCCAAGGCCAACAGGGAAGCAGGGGGTCTGTGGGTTCTTTCCATTTATAAGGAAATATTCTTTGTTTCTGTTACCATGCTTCAGGATTAGAGGAATAGGTCTTGGAGACATGATGGCCAGGCTACAATGGTGTGTGAATCAACTCCACTGGGTAGAGAGGGAGAAGGCAAGGAGCAAGTTTCACTCAGAAAGAGGCAGGAAAGGAGTGCTGCACTGAACCCTTGGTTATCTGATTGACAGACTTTAATGTAGTTTCACAGTCTCCAACCATCAATGGTGGGCACATTCCAAGACTTCTAGTGGACGCTGAAACCCTGGATAGTCCAACCTATGTATGCTCTTCTCTCCTATATACACATACCTATGATAAAGTTTTAACTGATAAATTAGGCGAAGCAAAAGATTAACTACAATAGCTAATAAATAACTGTACGATATACTGTAAAGTTATACGACTGTAGTCTCTCAAGATATCTTAGTGTACCCTACCCACCTAAAGCTTCTTCTTGTGATGATGGGAGAAGACCAATGACTCAGAGATTATGGGAAAGGAGGTGATTTAGTGTAAAGCTATATATGACCTGAAAATCATACTTTGGTGTAGGAAAAGTGTGATATGTCATCACTGTACTTACACTACTGCTTAATTTACAACTTATAAATTGTCTACTTCTGGATTTTTTACTTGATATTTTCAGATCATGGTCAATTACAAGTCACTGAGACCCTGGATAAGGAACACTGTGGTATAATTCCAGAACATGAATCCTGAGCAGGCTTTGTCCTGATCCTAGAATAACTTTCCCTATTAGCTGGTGAGTGGAATACTTTAAGAATACAATGAGCCTTTTAAAAACTTGCTGAAGATGTTTATAAAAATAATTTATTATTTTAAGAAATATAACATACAACACAGCAATATAAATGGCTTTCAGATTCTGGGCTGTTTTGATTAGCCATGCCCCAGATGCCTCGAGCCTACTCCCATTAGCATGGATAATTGAGAATCTGCTGCATTTCCATTTTAGCATAGTCTCTCTGATTCATTTCAGGAATTGAGATGAGAAACCAAACCCTTATTTCACCTTTCAAGAATTTAGTGCATGGCACTAACCTCTATACAGGCCAAAGAAGCCTTCGTAGCGTAGTACTTTCTTAAAACAGTCAAAGCTGTTTTTATACATGAGCTCTCCCACAAAAGAGCCAGTTGATCGCTGGTTCTGCATTCGAGTTTTTACAAGATCAATAGGATACACGGCAGTGGCTCCAACAGCTAAAATTAAAGAACGACATCATTTTAGAGGGAAGTAGGGTCAGGTAGAGAAAAGAACAGACTAGGTGGACAAAATCAAACAAAAGGCTGAAAAAAATAAACAAATTCTGCATGTCCAGATTTTAAAACTTGCCCTTCTATATCCTTAATAAAGTGCTGTGGATTGTCACTCAAGTATCTCCTGATAAAAGATTGGCACAGTTTAAATTAAAAGCATATCACCACAGCCTAACTACATTACTAGCCTGTTTTTAGAAAGGTTGTGTGAAGACAAGTAAGACAAAAGTATCACTTATAAGACATTGCTCACATGAAGGTATGGAAAAGAGTTCCCTTTGCCCTGGTTCTACCTCATACAGATAGATAACTGGCTGGGGGAACAACTAGGCAGGATTTGACCTGTAATAGCTCAAGGTGGTAAATCAGAGAAAAGATAAAAAGGAATAATAAAAGCAAAAATTTTGTACTCATCCATGACTAACCTCCAGCAATAGAACCCAGACCAAACCTGTAGGCCGACTCTGCAACTTGGAGGAGGATTGGCCGGGCTGAATCACCTGAAGCTTTCTGCTTTGCATGCACAAGGCCCGGGGTACAGGCAGCAGGCAGACAGGGGAAAAGGATAGGAAAAAAAAACGAGCACATATTAAAGAATTACTCACTGGGTTCTCAATCCATGATATAACTAAAATGTCAAAGAGGAAAGCAGAGTTAGATTCCATGAGTTTTGATTAACAAAAAGGTTTTTTTGCTACTAATGTTTAAAATTCAATTTGAACAAAAAGCAATTATTACCAAGATAAAGTTGTGAACCTATTTTCAAATGTTCAAGTCTCATTAGTGATCAAAGAAATGCATACTTAAAAATACCAATGAGACCTCATTCTTCATTAATCAAATCGATCAGTTTTTTATTTGTAATTTTTGTTTTAAATGGCAATACCCAGACGGGCAAGAGTTGGTAAAAACAGACCTTTTCAAAGTTACCATTAAACTAGGTATAAACTGAGGGAAGCTGTGATAATATACATCCAAATATTTAAAATTTCCCTAACCCATGACCCTATAGTTCTGTTTTAAAAAAGTTAGGTTAGAAAATAATCAAGTAAATACAGATCAAGCTACAAGAATGTTAATAGAGTACTTTTCCTTAAAGAGCAAAAACTCTGGAAATATCCTAAGTCACTAGTAATAGAAGACTGTTTAAAATGTAACACTGTAACTTTAAAAAAAGTACACCATTATGCGCTGGGGCTGTAGCTCAGTGGCAAAGCGCTTGCTTGGCATGTGTGAGGCACTGGGTTGGATCCTTAGCACCACATTTAAAAAAATAAATAAACGAATAAAATAAAGACATGCTGTCCATCTACAACTGCAAAAAAATTTTTTTTTAAAGTATGTCATTAAAAATTATGTTGTCAAGGAATATCTGATATTGGCAAAAATGTTCATAATGCATCATACAAGAAAACATAAGCTGAAAAGAGCATGGTGGGTGGACGGGTATGTTTCATGATAATGTTTTTAAAATAATTTTTAAGATTTTGCAATATAAAGTCATTTTTTTACATGTATCTAACATTTTGGTATCTCTACTATCTACTACCCAGAGATATTCAAAATATTTATGGTACCTATAACCAGGGGACCATATTACAGATAGTTGTTACTTCTTCCTCCTTTTATCATTTTTCCTAAATTCATACTTCAGCTCAGCCAGTTGTTCAGTTGCTGTTCTTTTGAGCTATTTTCTATAGTGTTTCTGAGGCCAAAATGTTTCAGAGTATTGCACTTCTCTGCCTGCATACATAAAATAGTAAATTTATGTCACACTGAGTTGTCAAATGAGGGTGACATATAGTCAGTGCTTAATAAATACCTGTTGAATGAATAAATATATTCAATAAGACTTGTTTTTCAAAGCCATGATAATTAAAATTAGTGAAGAATGAAAATAATCAGCAACCCCAGCAAGCAACCCACTGAATTTTAGTTGCTGTCAATGCAACACAATTCTAATACAATTAGATTATTTGGAATCTCCTTCAAAGTCACTTAACTGAAAATAGCTTTACATAGAAATATGCATCTGTAAGAATGGAAAGCATTTCTTGCAAATTCCATGGTTGATTCCAACTCTATCCCTGAAAAGATGGAGATCAATAGTACCTTCATTTTGACAGACATATCCAAAAGAGAAGCACTATTTTATTTACATAGATAAAAATATGCAACACTTAGAAATGTCCTGGCATCAAAATAATGAGTGAAAATACTCTGAAAATAATGAGGGGGAGTAACCTACCATTATCACTAATTATTCATCTAAAAGACAAATGAAATCCCAGACTTTCATTAAACTTTCCAGAAACTAAAAATGTAGTGTATTCTAAAATGATATAAGAAAGCTCCTTCTTTGCTCCTCCGTGTAGGACAAATGTTCCAAGGGCTGCATGGTGCTGGACTGGCACATCTGCCCACAGGTGGATGACCTCCCTGGCTTGAATTTGTAAGGCCCAGTGGGATTCATACAGTAAAAAGCACACTGTATGCCAGGCAAGGCTACTGTGAATTGCTAGAAAACTCTAAGCAGCAGCCAATCATTTCCTGCTGTAAATCTCATCAAACTAGCCTAACCCTTTCATGGCCGGTATCAACAAGCACCCCCTTATAAACTCTCAAAAGCTGCAAAGGGCATAAAGGGAAAATGGTGGGCTACCGCTACCAGCTGGAGATCAGAGAGATCTAAAAAAAAAAATGTCTCTGCTTTTCTTAATCCCCACATTTCTACATAGCTGGTGGCATAGAGATGAAGAGATAATCATCTCATGAGCAGTGTTTAAAATCAAAGGGAGGGAGTGCAACATTGCTTCCACCTCTGCACGTGATTATACAGTTCTTTCTCCTGCACTGAGGGAAAGCGGCTTCCTCTTTTAACCACAGCCAGCTGGTTTTCCAGAGGTGCCTCACTAGGATTTACTGAGCACACACCCACTATTTTGACTTACATGCTGCACACAAAACTTGCCGCTGCCTCTGGGTGGGAAGGAGCTAAAAGGAGGGGGTCCTGGCTCCAGGCCTGACAGTCCTAAAAATGTAGCCCGCATCAACCCATTGTGGTCAAACTGGCGTCTTAGTACAGACCCAGAGCTCCAAGCCAAAAACGGTTAAGTCTCACAGGATTCAGAGATGGCTTTGCCTTAAAGGAGGTATTTTTCTAAAAACGACGCTCTGTGAGTGGATTTATTTTACAAACGCCAAGCAAGCACAACACCCGCTATGAAGCTTTTCTTCTCTAAGCCTGATCTATAGAGAGTCGAGTAAGAGTTAAATGAGGAGGTCCTGTCTTAAGTTTCTGACTCCCACAACTTTAAGAGATTGGTTTCTGTTAACCATAAAATAAAATCTAGCATTCCTAAAATTGTTTCCACATAACTTATGAATCCTTTCACAGAGAAAATAGGTCTAAAAGCCTTCAAACTACAACTCCAGACTAAACAAAATTATCTCATTTTGATATTCAGAAAAACGGAAGGCATGGCAGTTAGACAATGCGCTGGCGGGGTCCCTCTGTGAAGAGCAAAGATGGCTTTCATTTAGCAACACACAGCTGCGATAGGGACTGTGACACCAACCCACTGCATGTTCCTCTCATCCCTCAATGTGAGATTTAGGGAAGAAGAAGAAAAGATCTATGTGTTTACCAAGTGTGTAGCTACCAGTGCAGTGAGGAAATCACCCCATCTTTGAAAAAAATAAACAGAGGCCAAAGTGTGTTCATTGTCAGAAGGTTTCTAAGTAACTTCTCTTTTCTGCCTTCTGAAATTGTCTGCATTGGGCGGGGTGGGGGTGGTAAAATGGAAAAATGTTAAGTCAGGTACCAATGCCAGAAAGGCAAATGTGAGTGAAAAGGAGCTAGGGGAAACACCAGCATGCACATCTGTCCCTCTTCACTCACCTGCCTCTGGGCCTCAGCCAAGTTGAAGGGCAGAGTTCCCTCTTCCAGGGGAGCAATCCGCTCGATGTCGGCTAAGGTCATACGTCTAGAGGGAACAGCACAAGCAACAACAAAAATATCGATTTATTACATTTTCATTATGGAATTCTACAGTGTTCCTTCTATCATTTTCCATATTTCAGTGTTGCCTTTCATTTGGCTTCTTTCTCTCCCAAATGCTGCCCTCCCCCTACTCCTACCTCCTAACATTCTTTTATTAAGCTAATTAAAAAAAAAAAAAAAAGCCAACTTACCCCCTTGGCTCATATAAATCTGCTAACTGAAACAAGATGTCAACCTCCATGGGTGTAACCTGACCAAATTTCTGAGCTGCCAGAACAAACTCCTCTGTATGGAAAAAAATAAAAGGGAAAAGATTCAAGAAGGAATAGCACTACATTCAGCATTAACTCAAGGCACTGGAATGGGTGGACATCACAGAACTTTATTATAGTCACAGAATTCAAGTCAATCCAAATAGGGCAAGAATTTTTGTAGTTCTTTCCTGCACTTGGAAAGAGTATGAAGAATACTTTCTCCAACATTTACTTTAAAAACATGGTGCCATCTGAAGGCTTTGAATAAATGACACAGGATATTATTCAAATTACAAGTCAAGGAAAATGAGAAAGCAAATATTAACTTCATTTGCATCGGTCTGGTCCCAAGAAGTTATATTAACAAAGCTGTGGAATTCTTATGGGAAGCCTCTGTTTTAGAAAAATCCCATTAAAATGCTGATAAGATCTTCTTCAAGTTTATAGATCAACTTACAGTGTCACCAATACAAGTTTGTGGAATTCTTCATTTACTTCTGAAGAACAGTCCTTTAGAGGCAACCAATATAGCTCAAGTTCTAACAAAATTTGAAAATATTTAAGAAATTGTACACGTTTTTCTCAAAGGCTGTCTTTATTTGGTAAAGATTATTTTGTTTGCTTTTGTTGGATCAAAAGATAGAGGACACACGTGTGTCATATGGTTAATATGTGAGAATGGAGTGAGAAATCTGTAACTGCGTTGCCTTCTTCACTCTAATAACAAGTCCCCAAGATGCTTCCAGGCAAAAATTCAGATACATTCTCACTCACCCTTAGTCACCTCTACATCTTTCCTGTTGCCCGCCAGAGTGCTGTAGATCTTTCTAATGAGTTCCATGTTGTTAAGAAGCGAATTAAATCCATTAAAATAGGAGAAACTAACTTGATGAGATGTGGTACCTCCAGCAGCCTCAGTAAGTTGAAAACAAGAGAGAAGAAAAACAAAAGATTTGTAAGTGAGGAAGATTCAGAAGTACATAGTGTAGAATTAACCAAGATTGAGTGTATAAAAACAAATGATCACATGCATTTTTCTTTCAGATTAAAAAAAAAGCCATAAATGATTTTTAGAAGTAACTGCAACTAATCATGACCAGAACCTGGTACATTCCATGTACAACTCTTAGAAAACTAAATAAATACATGTGTAAGATCATAACAATGGAACCAGCAATAATTTACAGAGTTCAAATTTCAATTGGAAATGTTTTATAAGTTGGTTTATTTCATCTAATGAGCAAATATTATACAAATGCACACATTTATGTGCTTATACATGCAAAACTGTATTATATCAACATAAACATACTATGGAAAGTGATCAATCTAACATTAATATCAAGATTTGTCACATTACTTACAACCAGTAATAAATCATCATTTAAGTACAGACTTCAAATTGGTGGGATTTCTAACAAACAAGCATATCATGATAAAATTACGGGATGTCATGTGCTTGAATGGGGGTTAATACTCATTAGAATTCTGATAATCAGAGTTCTTAAGAAAGCATATTTCTTCACACGGGACAAAGGAAATAGAAAGCATGTCCATTATGAATGGAACTTCAGTGTGGGGTTTCAAATTCTATCTTTTCCTAACAAGGCAAAATGTTTTTATTAGGAAAGCACTTCTTTATAAGGTAACAACCACATAAATCTCCACTTAGTAATCATTTAAAATAGCTGACATGAGCATTTAGTATAGAAAAGAAGGTGGTGGTGGTGGTGGGGGGGATGGAGGATGTGGGGGTAGATTAACACAGTGCCAGAGTGGAAAAGCCTTGTCTGAAGGCCCTGTCTCCAGAATGAAACATTGGGAAGAGGGAAATTGAATGGTTCCTGAACACCTGCCCTGAATAAATTGTGAAAACAATGAAAGTCTTTTGCCCAAGATTGGCAAAAGGAAAGCTACCATTGGAAGTGGTCCCCAAATCTGAGTTATCATAAGAACCATCTAGAATTTGTACCAGTTAGATTCTAAGACCTCATTACCTAGAGATGGTAAAATACAGGCCTAAAAGAAACCTACAATCTTTATTTTCAATAACTATCCCTTTTGATTCTGATGCTCCATGAACCACCACCATGATGCTTAGGAACCCACTATTGAACGGTGCCTGTGATGTCAGGACAACAGCTGGATACCCTCTGGGATGATACAGATGGCAGGGTTCTGCCTGCCACATGTGCCATCATAGCCTCAATACATGAACACTGGATGAACAAGCAAATCTAAGGTCTAGAGTTTCTGCTCTGCCCACTATTCCAACAAACAATAAATGCATGCACCATTTTTTCCCCTTAGATAAGAAAAAAGATCAGCGTTTGACATAACTCAAAATAAAAAGTGAAATTAACACAAGATCACAAGCTGATTTTTCCTTTTTTCTTTAACAGGTTAATATAGTCAGGTTTCCATATACATGAGTTCCATATCCATGGATTTGACCACTCCCAAACTGAAAAGATTTGGGGAAATTTACATCTGTACTGCACATGCAAACATTTTTCTCATCGTTATTCCCCAAACAATACAGTATAACTACCATTTACGTAACATTCACATTGAATTGAGTATTATAAGTAATCTGGAGATGATTTAAAGTATCAAAATCATGTGCATTGATTATAAGCAAAGACTATGCCACTTTATAGAAGCAACTTGAGCATTTGCAAATTTTGGTATTCATGAGAGGGTCCTGGAAGGAATCCCCAATGGATACAGAGACACAACTGTGCATTTCTCTAGGATATTCCATATAATCCAGCAAACAAATTAACCTACCCACTAAAACTAGCCAACTAGTTTCTAAGTTTGGTAATTTATACAATCACATTAAGAAAATGTTGGGTTTTTTTAAAAATATTTTTTTATTTGTAGATGTACACAACATCTTTATTTTATTTATTCATTTCTATGTGGTGCTGAGGATCAAACCCAGTGCCTCATGCGTGCTAGGCAAGTGCTCTACCACTGAGCCACAACCCCAGCCCCAATGTTGGAGTTTTAAGAAGAAAAAGAACATAATTTATAAGTGTTCTTCATAATCTCATATTTACTAAGCTTAAACCAGGTTGAAAAATATGTCATTAGGGCAAGTTACAACTTACAGCTACTAGACATTCTTCTACAAAAGGTGTCAAGACGTGGGGCCGGATAGTGACCATGATGTCTCGGAAGTCAATGGCTGTGACTCTTCCAGTTTTGGCATTATCCCGTTGCACAAAGGCTTGCTTTGCATGCTCTAACTGTATTTCCTATAAATAGAGGAGGTGCAATTCTTAAGTTTTGCTTCTTATTTACTACAAATGACTGATCATTTTCAAATCTGGCTGAAGAAATAAAAATTACATCTTGATTTAACAGGCCCCCACTGGCTTGTTTAACAGTGCCCCCAAGCTACTACCTTCTTTAAGAGAGAGAACTTTGCTCAGATCAGTGAGTATGTCCTCAGAATATAAACTCCACCTTAAATCTCCTATACAAAGAAACCAAATCACTTCCATCCTCTGCTAGAGTCTGAGACACAAGAAAATGAAAACTGGAATGAAGTTTGGTAGGTTCCAAGATCTGGCCAAACCCAGCTTAGGTGATGCAGAGGAAAGGAAAAACCCATATTAGGACATTAACCTCTCTCATAAGAAGAACAACGTGTAATGCATCTGGCACTCAAACGTGAACTCTAGCAGCAAACTGAAAAGAGTAGGTCTCTTCTGGAATATGCTATTTCTCTAATACAGAACTATTGACATTTTGGGCAAGTAAGGACTGCAAGGCTGTCCTGCACCTTCCCTACCATCTTTCTACTAGATCCTCCCAAGGTTATGACAATTAAAAGAGACTCCAGACAGTGCCATATGTCCTGGTTGAGGACTACCAGATAGTGACCAGAATGAGAAGCTAGATCGTATGCAGGTCCGGTATATCTGTGGCAGTATCTCAGGACATATATTTAATTCATATGATCTAAAGTCAGGAGGTCTAATCACAGCTTTCTATTGCTATTCCCAGGGAATAAGTGTATACACAAAATAAAACTTAGCTTCCCATCCACACTCAGTGTGCACCACACGACAGACGCATCCCTCCTGCAGAGAGCATTTTGCCATTTTCCTCAGGACACTCTGCCTACTTCCCAGATGGGCCCTTAGAAAGAAAGCTAATCTGTACAAAATTAAAAAGCACCACTGAAGTGGCTCTCAAGGACTTCCAAGTATTTACATGAAATAAGGTTTTATTAAGTGATATTACAGAATTGTTTTTAACTTGGGTGAGATAATGACTTGTGCAAAAATTAATTGTCCTCCTGAATTAGTGCAAACTAAAAGAGAGATGGCATGTGTCTGATACTGCTTGAAAATATCAACTTCCTTTCTTTGCCCCAGATAACTGGGGAGACGAAAGAAGATTGACAAAATACTGATAAAGACTGAAGCCGGACAATGAATACCGGGAGGGTCCTCAGAACCTTTCTCTCTACTCTTCTGAAGTTGGTGTATATTTAAAAGAATTTAAAGAGAATCAGAGTTCCTATTCTATTTAAAACCTTTTCTCAGTTATGGCATCTGCCAGTTCTGAGCCTGTCTGTCTTTATGGTGCTAATGGTTCAAGGCCTCCTCAGATCTTGCCTAAATTACTACCATGGCCACCTGGCGTGGCATCTAAAGTTCCCTTTTGTAATCACAGATCTGACCCCCACATCCCTCCGTAGAAAGCTGATGGCCTTTGATCACAGAGACCCTTCTCTACATCAGGGCACTCAAGACCTATAGGAGCTACTCTCAGCTGCTTCTTGTGCTACCCCATGCCCAGCTTTGCCAGACCCTCCACATATCCGGTAAATATTAGTAGAGACCTCCTAACTGAAAATCAGCCACCTGAGTTCCTGTGACACCCCCCACCCCTGCCTGAGCTTCACTTATAAGAGCTGTCTTACCACATCTTATACTAGAATCAGTTGTTGACATTCTGTCCTTCCTTTGGCCTGGGAAAAGATTCTGTGTCCTCTTTGTGTTAATCCTACTTATGCTTCCGGGCAGGATAAGTTAGGCATAGAGTCACATGGTAGGCATTATCATCAGTGATAGAAGTCTATAAAACCAACCAGATGAACAAATCACCGTCTATTGAACAAAACGGGGTTCTCTGTATGAGTGACTCTGATTTAAGAGGAAGGAAGGAACCAACTGTTAAACACCCTGTAGTGATAAAATGACCACAGTATGTATTCAATTGAAAGTAAATGAACACAGTCTCCTTTGAATTGTGAGACCCACTGCTAAAGCTATCATAAGCCGAGATTACTTTCAACAATAGGAGGAGGTATGTTCAGTTATTTATCATTTGCCCTAGTTTATAACTCTGTCTAAGGGATCCTCAGAACATAACACCAAAAACAGCACCGCATTCCTTGGTTACCCTGTCACCCCAGGAAGCAGGAAGCCTGAACACTAAGACCAGAATGCTGGAATGTCAGATGGAAAAAGGAATGCCAAAGCAGGGAGCAGTCACATGGCAGGGCAGAGCCTGTGACTGTGAAGGGTACAGTGTCACTACCCGTTTCTGTGCCTACACTTCCTTGATTGAACATTTACTAGCAGGGATTCTATGATCATGTGATAAAAAAGCTCTTTCACCCGGATGACGAACGACCTGAGAATCCATTTCCAACAGCTTTTAAAAGCTGGTGACATTAGAATTCCATGCAGAACAAGAAACTAGATCCATGTTGTTCTCTCAACAGTTAGTTGGCTCAGTAGATTACTAAAGACAGGAGTCTTGCTATCTTCTGTGGCTTGCTGTCTACAAAGTGGCTGCTGCTTCCTCTGAGTGAAGAAATGAAACTATCTTCTCTACCAATGCAACCTCCACAATGACCTGGTGTGTTTCAGAAACCATTCTAAAGCACTTTATAAAAATTAACTCATTTCATGCTCACAGCAGCCCTGTGTGGCAGGCAGATCATTCCTCCATTCACTGAGGAAACTCAGGTCTCAGGGACAGACCGGAACAGCAAGGTTGACTCAGCCCCAGGCACTTCACTGACAGCACTCCCACTACTCTACCACACTGCCTGGAGGGCCTGGAGAATGAGACTGTCAGAAATTTGATGAAAAATGCATTTGATACTTGAGAATCTGAAGAGCTTTGGAAAGAGAAAAACGAAACTTACTTTTAAGTTACCCTAGATTTTGCTGTTGCCTGCTTTCATTGGAAAACAATAATATTCCTGAAGGTTTCCTATTAAGGAAAGGCCTGTGCATCCAGAGTGCCAGGACAGTTTTACCAACAGTCACAAAGAACATGGAGAGGGAACCAAATCTAAAAGTCCTTCTCTGGTTCTTCTTCTTGTTTTTCTTCTTTTTTCTTCTTTTTCTCAGTCCAAAGAGACTGAGGAGAGAAAAACCAAGAGAGAGGCCTGTGGGAGCTAACACATCAGTTCCTCTATAAACATTTAAATCAAGAATGAGTCATCTTTGAAATAAATGACCAGACTTCTTCTCCAGTGACTTAAAATTAGAGTTCTCTGGGCATCTCCATAGCTATTTATGGAAAACTTAACACTCAGGCAGGGCCATCAAGAGTCCAAAAGCTTCTAGATGTGTACCCAGAAGGTACACAGACCAAGAGCTTTTAGTTGTACAAAACACAACATATGTAAATAATATTCATTTTCTGTGGGGAGCCATTCTGACACGTGATTGGGTGACTCCCGTTAAGGGCCTGAGGCACTCTGGCTGTGTCGGAGTTATCCCGACCCTTTCCTGATGAGAGAGCCCATCCGTGTGGGGGTGTGCGTAACCACTGACCCTGGAGACCCAATCACTGACCCTGACCTTGGAGTACAGCCCCCCCTCAACCTTCATTGGATGGAATTCTCCCCTGAATCTCTTGTTTCCCCCAAATAAAAGGCTGATCCCCGGCGTGTTCGCTCTCTCTCTCTCCTGCTAGCCCAGAGTAATCCTCGCTGCCCTGCTGAGCGGCTGGAGGCAGGGAAACAGGGAGACCGAGCCGTCTCGGACCTAGCATTAAAATAAGGTACTGTCTGTGTGTTTTATTTTGATCTCTTCTAACTAACTGAATGCCAGAACCTCATTAATGAAACCACTGCGCAGGCCGCGTGGTAGAATTGGCGCCCAACGTGGGGCATTCTGAATTAGTTAGATTGAGTGGGAGCGCGCGCTAAAAAGATTAAGGAAATAGAAATAAAGAAATAAAGAGAAAATAGAGGAAATAAGGAAGATAAAGAAATAAGAGAAAGGAAGAAGTGACATTTGGGTCACAAAAGTAATAAAGAGAATAAAGAAAATAAGAAATAAGAGAAAGGAAGAAGTGACAATTGAGTCACAAAAGTACCAGGAAATATTGAAGGAAAGAGACGTTAATTTACTTAAAATGGGAAATTCTACTTCTTCGGATAAGGAAATGTATCTAACTATTTTAGACAGTATAATTAATCAGAAAGGAAAACAGATAAAGAAAACTCAGTTATTGCAATTCTTAAAGATTGTAGGTGAATATTGTCCTTGGTTTTGTGACCAAGAGTCTCCAAATTTACTTACTTGGGAGAAATTAGGAAGAAAGTTACAGAGAGTTTGTCTTTCTACTGAAATACCTGGAGGCATAGAGAATATACAGAAAACTTGGACGGCCCTAGAAATTTGTCTCTTTGAATACATGGACCAGAGTCCGTGGCCACCAGAAGAGCTTCTGAGAGGTATTCAAAGAGCCATTAAGTCTATTCAAATGGAAAATCAGCCTGAGGCTAAATTAATTTCCTTTCCTTTGAGCCGTTTTAAAACAAAAGCGCTAGGAGCTAAAACAAAGGTTAGAAATGTGCAAGCTAGCCCGCAGACAGATTATACAGAACAGCATGATAAAGAAGAAGCATCTCTAATCTTGGAGAGCCCTCCAGAAGTGGTAACCAATCTTCCTGGAGAGGAAAATACAAAGGAAACTCCTAGTGGGGCTCAGGTTTCTTCTCAGCCACGTGAGTTAGAAACCCAAATTCCAAATGGCGATAGTACAGAGTCTGATAGCAGCTCGCAGTCTGAGGAAGAAGAATTAGACATAGAAACTCAGGACTTAGAGAGAAATTTTAATAGATTGCATTTAGCACCACCTGCCCAAGCCCTAAAAATTCAGCCGATACCTGCTAGAAGAACCAAATTTAACAGGTGTGCTAAATTAAAGATGACTTTTCTTACCCCAGTTCAGCAAGGTATTAAGAAGGCTCAAGAAATGGGGGAGGATACTACTGGTTTTCACCTCTTTCCAGTTTTTGAGCAAACTGATGAGCAAAATCAGAGAGTTAGAATTCATGCTGTAATTCCATTTAAAACTATCAAGGAATTAAAAAATGCATGTGAAACGTACGGCCCAAATTCGCCTTTTGTTCAGAGTCTGATAGAAAATATCTGCTCACAACCCCTTCCTCCTAGTGACTGGGTTTTTTTAGCCAGATCTTGTTTGAGCGGGGGAAATTACTTACTTTGGAAAACTTACTGGACTGATTTTTGTAATGAACAGGCAGAAAGAAACGGAAGACAGGGCATAGAAACGCCAGTAGCGATGTTTTTAGGGACTGAAGATTTTGCTGATTTAGAAAGACAGTTAAATTATGATTTTGTAGTGTACAATCAAATAACTGATTGTGCAAAACGTGCCTGGAGGCAAATTGTCCCCAAGGACCAGTCCAATTTAGTTCTTACCAAAATCAGACAAGGTGCCAATGAGACTTATTCAGATTTCGTAGCCCGACTATATCAGGCTGCAAACAGGTCCATCGGAGACCCAGGAGCTAGCGAATTTATTGTTAGACAATTGGCTTTTGAGAACGCAAACAAAATTTGCCAAGATGTTCTCCGCCCCCATCGTAAGAAAGGAACAATTTCTGAGTATATTCGCTTGTGTTCTGACTTAGATTCCACTCAGTTGCAAACGGTAGCCTTAGCAACAGTATTAAAGGAAA
Source organism: Spermophilus citellus (assembly GCF_964194105.1). Lineage (NCBI taxonomy): Eukaryota > Metazoa > Chordata > Mammalia > Rodentia > Sciuridae > Spermophilus > Spermophilus citellus. The sequence continues at coordinate 198,480,964 of NC_138184.1, read as the reverse complement.
CTTTGGGGCCACAAAATTCAGTTCAGAAGTCCCGCAGCAAGTGTTACGTTTGCGGAAAACCCGGTCATTTCGCCTACGAATGTCGCCAACGCAAATTTAGGTTTAGGGCTCCATCTACTGGCGATAATAGATATTGCAGGACTCGGCGCCACGTGGTTGATTCGGGTGGCGCGGATGAGCCCGCCTTCTCGCCACAAGTATTTCCTCCTAGCGAGGGGACAAAAAACTTCCGTTCGGCCCCTCCCCGGGCCCAGAAACAATATGGGGAGACGTCGCACAGTGTGACGTCACTAGCGGCGCCGACCAGGACAGTCCGCGATTTTTACCAGAGCAGAGACATAAATCACAGACAGTTTTCTTAGGACCTTCAGAGACAGTTGAATTAGATCCTGAAACGGGACCAACACAAATCCCTACTGGGATTTTCGGGCCGCTTCCTGAAAATACTGTAGGTTTAATTTTGGGGCGTAATAATTTAAAGGGAGCTATTGAAGTAATACCTGGTGTGGTAGATTCAGAATTTAGAGGGCAATTATATGTTACTGTAAGATCCAATTATGCCCTAAGACTCACCCCAAAGGATATTTTTGCTCAATTAATATTATTGCCTTGTGTCTCAGAAAGGCACCTGCCGGCAGATTCAGTTTCTAAACCGCCGGACAGAGTATATTGGTCCCAGTTAGTACGACAAGAACGCCCTTTATTAAAACTTAGAATTAATAATAAAAATTTCCTAGGAATAATTGACACAGGGGCTGATAGCTCCGTGTTGTCCAGCCGATTTTGGCCCAGGACATGGCCTCTACATACAGCCTCAGCTAATCTAGAAGGAATAGGAAAAATTTCACAGCCTGCTCAAAGTGCCAACTATCTCCGTTGGGAAGATTCTGATGGGAACAGTGGAATATTTAAGCCTTATGTGTTAGAGTCTTTACCAGTTAATCTATGGGGAAGAGATATACTAGCCAAAATGGGACTGCTACTAGTCACCCCAAATTCTATAAGGTCAGTTGAAGAAATTAATCAAAGGTATTTTCCTGGAGATGATAGGAAAAACTTTCAGGAGAAATATCTGTTTACAAGCCAGTCTACACGGCAAGGATTAGTAAATACTTCAGGACAAAATTTTTATTAGGGGCACTGAGTACTTCCCCGATCCTTAAAACAGCTGAAAAAATTACGTGGCTCACAGAAGAGCCTATTTGGATTTCTCAGTGGCCCATCTCAGGGGAAAAACTTAAAATAATTCATAGATTAGTTGAGGAACAACTTCAGGCTGGTCATATTGAACCAACACTTAGCCCTTGGAATACACCTATTTTTGTTATTAAGAAAAAGTCAGGAAATTGGAGATTATTACAGGATTTAAGGGCAATAAACCAGGCAATTCGGCCTATGGGATCATTACAGCCAGGACTTCCCTCCCCCACAGCCATTCCTTTAGATTACAGCTTGATGGTAATAGATTTAAAAGACTGTTTTTTCTCTATAAGGTTACATCCTGAAGATTGTGAAAAATTTGCTTTCACTGTCCCAGCAGTTAATTTTAAGGAACCTGTTAAAAGATACTGCTGGAAAGTCCTCCCTCAGGGAATGCGTAATAGCCCTACCCTGTGTCAAAAATATGTTGATCAGGCAATAGATCCCATTAGAAATAGCTTCCCTGATGCATACATTATTCATTTTATGGATGATATATTATTGGCCCATGCTAATTCAGAAGTACTTTCAGAAATTTTTACTCAGTTAGAGACCTCACTTACAACATTGGGTTTAAGTATAGCTCCTCAAAAAATTCAAAAGGTATCTCCTTTTCAATATCTAGGTCAGATAATTCAAGGGAGTACAATCCGTCCTCAAAATCTTCAGATAAGAGTTAAGGAGTTACGTACCCTTAATGATTTTCAAAAACTATTAGGAGATATTAACTGGCTAAGACCATCCTTAAAGTTAACTACTTCTGAGTTAAGTCCTTTATTTCAGATATTACAAGGAAATCCTTCTCCAACCTCTCCACGTCAACTAACTTTGGAGGCCAAAGCAGCCTTAAGGAAAGTGGAAATTGCAATTAAAAATGCACAGCTTACTAGAATAGATCCTAAAGAAATAATATATTTATTAATATTTCCAACTGAACATACCCCAACAGGAGCCATATGGCAAAGATTAGGAGTTATTGAATGGATTTACTTATCTCATTCCCCTCAAAAGACATTAACACTTTTTCATGATTCTACAGCTCAATTAGTGATTAAGGGTAGAACTAGGATTTTACAATTAATTGGATCTGAGCCTGATATCATAATTATTCCATTTTCTGTTCAACAGACTAATTGGCTTTTTCAAACTTCTAGTTCATGGCAGATAGCTTTTGCAGATTTCCCTGGCCAGATAGATAGCCATTATCCTCGTGATAAGATTGTACAATTTGCATCATTAACATCACTTATTTTTCCAAAGATTGTACTTTCCCATCCAATAGAGGGAGCTTTATCGGTGTTCACAGATGGTTCCAGCTCTGGTAAGGCAGGTTTCTTCAGCCGTGTTCATACAGAGGTAATACAAACTTCTTATACTTCAGCTCAAAGGGCAGAACTTCAAGCCCTGATTTTGGCCTTAGATTATTTTTCAAATGAGCCTATTAATATCTATTCTGACAGCTTATATGCAGTCAGAGTTACCAAAAATATTGAAACCTCAGTTATTGGGTTTACTTCATCACAGGAGTTATTTGAATTATTTCATAATTTACAAAAGACAGTGCTAATGAGGAAGTACCCATATTTTATTGGACATATCCGAGCACATTCTAGCCTCCCTGGACCTTTGGTTGCAGGTAATGATAATATTGATAAATTAGTAGCTTTTTGTCAACAGATGTCTTCATATGACTGTGCCCTAGCTTCCCATTCCTTGCATCATCAAAATGCTTCTAGCTTACGTAAAAAATTTAGTATTACCAGAGAACAGGCTCGTCAGATTGTAAGCCAATGTCCTAAGTGTGTTATTTACACTCCATCTCTGCCATCAGGGGTAAATCCCCGTGGATTAAAACCAAATCAAATATGGCAAATGGATGTAACTCATATTCCTCAATTTGGTAAGCAATGTTATGTGCATGTCATAGTGGACACTTATTCTAGATTTATTTTTGCCACAGCACGTACTAAGGAAAATACTCAACATGTAATTTCTCATTGCTTAGCAGCTTTTTCTGTTTTAGGGTGTCCTATGCAGATTAAAACAGATAATGCTCCAGCTTATGTAAGCTCTGCTTTTCAACAATTTTGCCAAGAGTTTCAAATTAATCATAAAACAGGAATTCCTTATAACCCCCAAGGTCAAGCCATTGTAGAACGAGCTCATTTATCTATTAAACTTCAATTACAAAAATTAAAAAGGGGGAATAAGATAATGACTCCCCAAAATAGCCTTAATCATGCCTTATTTGTTTTAAATTTTTTAAACTGTGACACAGAAGGTCACACTGCTGCTGAGAGGCAAATGTCTCCCTCGGTGACAGGCCCTTTAGGCAGAGTTCTGTGGAAAGATTTACAGACTGGTCAGTGGAAGGGCCCAGATCCGGTAATATCATGGGGCCGAGGGCATGCTTGTGTTTTTCCAGAAGGTGCTTTCCGTCCCATCTGGGTGCCTGAACGTGCCATCAGACATGGAGGAGATAGAACCCAGACTCAAGCGACTGAGGATAGACACGGAGGAGCCACAACCCAGAAGGAGGAGATATCGGAAAAAGATGAAGAAAGACCAGATTGAACCAGCCGAGAAGCTGATTTCGTGGAAAGATGTGAAGAAATTGACAACCCAGGCTTCCCAAATACTTCGACGCCTAGGAAAGAACAGGACACCAGTCTTGATGGTAGCGACAGTAATTGCCCTACTGGGCTGTCAGGTAAAAGGGAATCAAGTAGACACTTATTGGACTTATTTCCCAGATCCACCCCTGGTACACCCAGCTGTGTGGACTGGAGAATCTATTCCAGTATTTACTAATGACTCATTCATGATGGGAGGATTTACAGATACTCATATTACTCCCAATCATGTGACTAGATTTAATTATTCTGGCTACAGTGCCCAATTACCTTTATGTTGGTCACATGATAAACATGCTGGCTGTCTGAAAGTATCATTCGAAGAAAAGACAGCGATTGGTAAACCTAGACTGACAAATAATTCTATTTATGGAGACTTAAAACCTAATACTAGATCAATAATTAAGATGGGACTTTCCCATAACAAGCCAGTCATTTCTGCAAAACCTCCACCGGTACCCCACTGTCCAAATAGTTCTACAATTGAAATTGGCACCTTTCCTAAATGGATGGATTGTGTAAATACCTTTCCTGTACTACATAAGGTGTCTAAAACTAGTGGGTATATTTTAGACTGGTCTCCAAAAATTGATAAGAGACAATTACGAAGAAATTCTGCTATGACACCTGCAGGATTTGTTAGTAATATTTTGACTTATAGTGAAGGAGGCATTCAAAGAGATATTTGGCGTTTAATTGCTGCCTCAGAGTATTTACATTTTTCAGACAAACCTTTACCAAAATTTGTTGGCAAGAACTGTAAAGAGGGATTTTGCTATGGCCTAAGAGCCTGTGTCCAATCTCCTTATGTTTTAATTATTGGAAATGTAAAAGTTAGATGGATAGATGATAGATATTTTGTTACTTGTAATAAGTGCAACCTAACCAATTGTATTTCTAGGTATAATGGAGGAAAAGGAGTGCTGATACTTCATCAGCCCTCTTTTGTTTTATTACCTGCTAATATTTCAGAGCCATGGTATGCTGATGCTGGTTTACAAGTTTTACAGCAAATTCATGCCCAGCTAACAAGACCTAAACGTGCTATTGGAGTCATAATTGTTGGTGTCTTAGCACTGGTCTCATTTATTGCCTCAACCGTCTCTGCATCTCTGACATTGTCTCAGAATATTCAGCATGCAAAATTTCTTAATAATTTAGCTCAAAATACTTCCAAGGCTCTGCGTAATCAAGTAAATATTGATGAAAGGATTGAAACTAAATTAAACGCCTTAGAGGCGACTGTTATTAACATTGGTAATGAACTTTCAGCCTTAAAATTTAAGGAAAGGCTTAAATGCCATGCTAATTATAAGTATGTATGTGTTACAGCTGCCAAGTACAATGCTTCTCTCTGGGATTGGGAGAAGGTTAAAAACCATTTATTAGGTATATGGCAAAATAGTAATAATAGCTTGGATATTCTGGAACTTCATCACCATATCCAAGACATTCAAAATAATAGAGCTGATTTTTCAGATCCTTCTTCTTTGGCTAACCAAATATTGAAGGAGTTAAATGGATTCAACCCTGGAAATATTCTTAAACACTCCGCTTGGTACATTATTGGATTATTCTCTTTGCTGTTAATTCTCTTTTGTATTGTAACTATAGGATGGCGAGTCCTCCAATCAAGAATCCGGGGACTCCAGAGAGTGAACCGCCGCCTCATTGTTAAGAATAAAAAGGGGGAATATGTGGGGAGCCATTCTGACACGTGATTGGGTGACTCCCGTTAAGGGCCTGAGGCACTCTGGCTGTGTCGGAGTTATCCCGACCCTTTCCTGATGAGAGAGCCCATCCGTGTGGGGGTGTGCGTAACCACTGACCCTGGAGACCCAATCACTGACCCTGACCTTGGAGTACAGCCCCCCCTCAACCTTCATTGGATGGAATTCTCCCCTGAATCTCTTGTTTCCCCCAAATAAAAGGCTGATCCCCGGCGTGTTCGCTCTCTCTCTCTCCTGCTAGCCCAGAGTAATCCTCGCTGCCCTGCTGAGCGGCTGGAGGCAGGGAAACAGGGAGACCGAGCCGTCTCGGACCTAGCATTAAAATAAGGTACTGTCTGTGTGTTTTATTTTGATCTCTTCTAACTAACTGAATGCCAGAACCTCATTAATGAAACCACTGCGCAGGCCGCGTGGTAGAATTTTCTAAGCAAAGGGGACCATAATGGACAAACAACTCTTATGTACAGGGGAGGGAAGAACTATAGAGAAGAAATCATCAGATTCAAATATTTAAAGGTTAAAAAATTATCAGGTTAAAAAAAAGATATTAGATTGTTTCTTTGTATTTCTTTAAAAAGAAGTCAATGTGAAGAACATATTGGGTCAGGTTTTGAAACAAACACTGAAATCCTTAACCTATAAAACTATTGTGCAGTGAAATGGGCTACCTTGCAAAATAGCAGGTTCCGTGTCACTGGGATCTATGGGCTAAGGGATACAAGTCATGGATTTCAATTTATCTTTTTGCAGGGAAGAGGTGGGGGGTACCAGGGATTAAACTCAGAGGCACTCGACCACTAAACCACATCCTAGCCCTATTTTGTATTTTATTTAGAGGCAGGGTCTCACTGATTTATTTAGCACCTTGCTTTTGCTGAGGCTGGCTTTCAACTCGTGATCCTTCTGCCTCGGCCTCCCCAAGCGCTGGGATTACAGACTCGACCACCACGTTTGGCAAGGATCTTACTTCATCTTGATAGGACCATGGAAGCACTTTATCCTAACAGTGCTGTGATATTTGGAACAGGAATGCCACAGCAGTTATAACTCTCCTACTGGAAAGCACACAGTGGTCATGTTTGCACCTCAGGCTCCAGGTCTGCCTTCGATGGCACACCAATGCCTGTTATGTGATCTACAGGTCATTTGTGACAGCCATTTAATAAGTGGAAGCTCAGAGGGCTAGGGATGTACCTCAGTGATAGAGGACTTGCCCATCATGCGCAAGGCCCTGGGTTGGATCCCAAGTACCACACACACACATTGATTTTAGCTAAAGTTAAAGGATTAAAAACCTTTATAATCCTCTTCATTATGGAAGAGTAGCTCTGTAAGTCGTTCTGAACTAGCCACAGGAACAGAAAGAAGAACACAAGATAGGGTAGGGCATAGTAATAATAGATGAATGCATTAACACTTATTGCAGGCCAGATGCTATGCCAAAAATGTCAAAGATAGCACTTTACTTAAGCCTTGCAATACCTCTGTGAAGTAACAATCATTATCTTCACTTTATAGGGAGCTACCTGATGTTCAGGAAAGACAAGTAAGTGACCCAAAGTCACACAGCTTAGAAATAGCTGAGTTGAGATCCATACCAAAAAATAATGTCTGATTTTAAAACTAAAATTCTTAACTGCTGACTTAGGCTGCCTTGGGCAAAATCTTAACTGAGGAGATCATAAGTAGGTTTAGATATATAACAGGAAAAGAGAGTTAAAGAAAAGTTTTAATGACAACTTGAATGCTATGAAAACAGAGCAGACATATCTCAAAGAATTCTCATCTTGGTTGATGGGGGAGGTAGGAGAATCTAACACACACACACACACACACACACACACACACAAATATTTAAGGGGAAAGAGATGAGGTGCTTGATCACAATGAGAAACTTGCACTGAAATATGTTTAAGTTATAAACAAAAGTTAAGCTACCTACAAAAGACAGCTTGATGTTCAGGTAGAAGTAAATCTGGAAAATTCAGATGATGGGATCGTAGCGTGGAAGTGAAAGACTGGACTTGACCAAGTGCTGACTGCATGCTACACTCCCTGGATTGTGGTTTTCCTACATGAGCCACCTTAAGGTGGGACCTCCAACGCTTTCATGCTATAGATGAAAAAATGAGGTGAAGAAAGAGAGGGTCACTCGAGGCTAAGGACAAAACTGGATATGCAGTCAGGCATTCTGGCTCTGAAGTCACAATCTTAACCTACATCCAGACTACTTTTTCATATTAGAGGGAGGCCCAGCAAACACCAGAAGAAAACAAGAAGTTGTAGAGAGAGATAAGATCATCTTACAGTACATACAAAGGGCAGGCACCAAAAATCCAACAGGTATATGAGCGAGGGAGTTCAGAAAGTGATGTCAAGGGCCTGAGAGTACACAGAAAACCCAGAGCCCCAGGAAGATAGCAACCTCTGTAGGAGCTCTCAATGTTGGCAAGCAAGGGGTACCTGCTAACTATGGCATGTGCAGGCCTTCCCGCAGGAAGAGAAAAGCACCTCCCATCACTAAGGCCAGAGGGCCCAGAGCTTTACAGCTCCCTCTCAGGCAGTTCTGCTCAAGCATGTGAAAGGAGGCCCAATTTTTCTGTAATATTTGCCAGTGAACTGTTTTCTCTTCCCTCTATTCTAGTGAACGGTGATTAATGGAATAGGCTTTTATTGTAGCGGTTTTGAACTACTTCAACATACCCATTCAGATTGCTGAAGGGGGGGAAAAAGTCAAACTCTTCAAAATTGCTAGTGGTACAGAAATAAACAGATATAGGGGTTATACTGCTTTCGGTCTAACTTTCATGCTTCTAATATTTCCAGGCCTGCCATTTCCTTAATAATCTCCAATTTTCAAGTGGGTATATTTCTAATGCAAAAAAATTCTTTCCCCCTCTATTCAGACATGCAAGTTTGTGCTTTATCCTGAGAATATTTTATCAGAAAGAAAGAAAGAAAAAAAAAGTGAGAGAGACCCTCAAAACAAGCAGCAGTTCCAGAGGATTTATATTATAAAACCAAGTACATTTTTTTTTAAATTCTGGAATATTTACACTGTTTTTGTTCTGGAATTTTAAAAAATCTAAAATTTTAATAAAATCAGGGAGTTAAGGAAGCATTCAGACTTCCTTTTGGGGTAGAATAATTGTTGTAGAATAATTCTGGGCAAAATGCAGGTAAACTGCTTATCAGAACAAAGAACAAAAAAGTATAATGATGTGTAAAAATATCGTATCACATTTAGTACTATTTCAACAAATTCTATATCAAGTTTTAGTACCTGTGTACTATTTAATATTTAAGTACCTACTTTGTTTTCATAATTCTGCACTAATTTGGAGAACAGTTTAATTAAGATGGAATCTGGCAATGAAATACATAGCAGTTGAGTAGTTTCCGTTCTTAGCATTTTCTCCATGTTTAGTCATGCAGTCAGATTTTCATAGTTCAGCTTAAAATTTCACCCATAATTCATTTGGAGGGGCCTTTAATTAATATTTGTCAGAAGTAACATCACCCATGGCTCTGCATACACAGCAACACCCTGGCAGAAACCAAGTACAGAGCTTTTCCACCTCAATTTTCTTGCTCTTCTGATTTAACGTTAAACTTCACAGTGGGTAATGGCTGGGGAGATGTTGTGTAGAGTGCTCATTTTTAGCACGATGTTACAGTAAAAGCCTGCACAACAGGCTGCTCAACAAAACAGCAAGGTGACAAAACACCACGGACACAACAACACAATGAATCCTGATTTCCTTTGCCCAGAGTACAGAAAGTGTGCAGCGTAAACAGGACATATTCTGCATCTAATTGTACAGGTGTCCAGTGAACACAGCTCTGGTCATCCTTGGCCAAACTAGCAATGGTTTCCATTTGGACACAAAACAGAATTTAATCTGCTGGAAGAACTGGGGGTAAATAACATTAGCTGCCTTTTTCATCATTTCCTTTTAGAACAACAAGTTATATATGTATGCATTTCTGCAGTATTGGGGATTGAACCCAGGGGTGCTCCACTACTGAGCTACATGTCCAACCTCCTCCTCCCACCTCCTTTTTTTTTTTTTTTTTTTTAAACTGAGACAGTGTCTTGCTAAGTTGCTGAGGCTGGTGTCAGCTTTGCAATCCTTGTTTTGGTCTCCTGATACTGTATCTCCTCAGCCATAGCACTGGCTGTGATATGGTATTTATTAAACAGGAATGACTTATATTACATACCCTGTCTTAAAATCAATATAAAAGGTACTCACAAGTTGAAAATGCAAATACAGTGTGATTTCTGGCTATTAAGTTTTTTTGTTTTAAAGACCTTTGGTTTAGATATATTCACTAATACAGATAAGGAGTTGGAGTACAAAAGGGAAATACAAATGGCTCTGGTTACTCAATACAAAAAAAAGACTTGCTAATTGTCCAATAACTATAATAATAAACAATAACTAATTATCCAATAACTGTAATAACAATAACTAATAATAAACAGTGTAATAAACAGTGTAATAATAAACAGTGGCGGCTTCAGCAAGTCAACAATTGATTCTTTTGATAACACCTGAAATCCCTTATTAATACCAAAGCTTAAGAATTTTGATGCTCCCACATTGAAGGTATGCTGTCTTTTATTTGGTGGTGGCAGAAAGCAATTTCTTTTTTAACATATGTAACCTGTTGTGTTGAAATTTTTGCCTTATACCAGGATGCCATCACAAATAAAGTAGAAAACTTTCTAAAGCCCAAAACAGAGCTGACTAACAGTAGTCAGTCTCTGACTTCTAGAGTAATAGGTGGCAACCACCAGCAACTGGATGCAAGATTCCCAGTGGCCTGCTCTCTAGGGCTCAGAACCTGAATAACTAAATGGTCCATTTCACATTGACTTGGACTATCTGGGCTGACTTAGTCAATCTGATTTAACAAAAAGAACCAAAAATGTTCAGCTGCATGAGTAAGCTTTGACATCCAACTGGGTTACAAGAGGGGGCTCATGTGATCTGGGGACAAGGATCCTTACCAAAAAGAATGACCAGTCTAGAACACCAGACACATCTCTGATCCCTATGTTCTGCTCTCATTTCTTTCAACTAAAGTTCATCACTCTGGTTCTCATCATGTTCTTCCAACAAAATGAGGACTTGAATACAATTATGGTACCTGTGTGATGTGGACCCTCTGCTGGGTCCGTTGACTTCATTCTTATGTTCTATCTGATGCAAAGATGTTAAAGAAGATTTTTAGACCTATCTTTCCTCAAATCAATTATCCTATCTCTTGGTTAATGGAATGTCAGCCTCAGAATCTATTTGCCAATCCAGAGACTGCTGATTTCTTGATCTTGCCTCTATCTATAATGATGGGTGGAAAGCCCCTGGATATGGAAAATTTTCCTGGCTCCAAAAATATGGGGAATAATCTTTCCAAAAAACCCAAAATTACATTAGAAGCATTCATAGAAAACATCATCGTAATTCTCAGGAGCAGAGGAAAGCCCAAATGCCAACATGCATGTGTGAGACTATTACGTGTGAAGCACTGCTCCGCAACCCTACCGTAAAACCACCTCTTCTCCCTGTGCTCCCCTTCTTAATAAAGCCTCACCATCCTTCCACTTTCCCAAGCCTAAAACTCAGGAGGTCAACGTTGAGTTCTGCCAAAGCCTGGACTATCTCCTTCATATTCAATCACCAAGCCTTGTAAGGACTATCCCTTTAACTTTTCTTGACTTTTCTTCACTTTGGTCCATCACTATTACCATCCAACTTAGGCCATGGTTATTTCACTCCAAGATTAGAAAGTGACCAGCTGGTCTCCATCTCTTCAATCATGTCCTTCTCCACTTGATTACACATACAGACAGAGTGATTCTTCTGAGGTACAAATCTGATCATGTCTGCCACGAGAAGCTTTATCAGACTTAAAAATGAAGACTTAGGGCCAAGTTCTATGTTCTTAAACATCCAGAGTTGAGAAGTCTAGACCAATATGATTCATAGACTATCTGCAGCATTACAATTCAGGATGTTTAGTGGAAGGGCAGTTTCTTAGCCCAACCCAGAAATACTGATTCAGAGTCTTGGAGGCAAAAAGGACCAGGATTCTGCATTTTAAAATGAGCATCTCAGGTCACTTTTACACTAAATTTGGAAAACACTGCTAGAGACTTAGGAAAATTCACTTTCGATTCTACCTGTCTGATCTGGAACAAATTCAGAAAACTTCCCTAAGCTTCTGAGTGCTCCTCTTTCATGGAGAAACAACAGCAAGTGCCTTACTTAATACCTAAGGTGACTGTAAGGACAAATACAACCAACAGTGAAAGCACTCTTTAAGCTGGAAAATGCTGCATGAGAGGTAGCTGATAGCAATGTTTTTCTAGTTAATAGCAATATTGGATTTGGCAGCAATCCTAGACTTTTCAAACCTGAGGTTGGAGCCATGGGAAATTCCCTATGTGTAGATTATTTTTAAACTTTAATAATTATATGTGAAATATAGATGCAATTATAAAACAGTATCAGAAAATAATTGAAAACAACAGTAACATGCACTCCACTAAGGTTCATATCTGGTGACTAAAGGTTGGGGTCAGGAATGCTCGATGTCCAGCAATGCATGGACGCCGAGCACCCCTACTCAGAGGTAAGGCTCCTTCTAGGAACACATCCTTGGCCCTGGGGAAAATGCACTGCAATGGTAACATCATGGTTTTGAATCCCTCAAATGTCTTTGATTTCACTGAAGAAGCTAAGCTCTACAGCAGCTGCTCTTTCTGTTTTGGGATACTCCTTTGGGAACTTACTAAAAGCTATGGGTCATTTCCCCAGAAAATTATCTATAAATGCAAAATTTTACCCTAGAGTCTATTTATTCTTTTGCATATAATAGGGGATAATGATAATTACGTCTTGGGGCATTGGAGGATGCTATTATCAGAAAAACAGTATTTAAAACACTTTGTAAATTATAAGGATCATACAGATATTAGTCACCATTATTACTTCTTTTGAAAAAGTGTCTTAGTACTGACTCTAAAGAATAATTTGGCAGAACAGTTTAAAGGATCTTTCATTCTGTGCCCCAAATATCCTATGACACCTACTCAATAAAAAAAATGGGCAAAGGAATAGACACTTCTCCCAAGAAGACATGTAAGTGTCAATAAGCACTTGGAAAGATACTCAACATTATTTTTAGAGAAGTGTGAATCAAAAGCACACGTGAGGTCATTGTAAGAGTTTCTGAAATCAAAAGTCTGTTTTCTCATCTGTAAAATGGGGCAGTTAACTAAATGACTTGATGCTCTTACCTGGCTCTGTAAGTTCATACTTCAGATGGCTGCTGTATACCCACATTTTGAATGTTGTTAGGCTTTATATTACAAACCCTTAAGAGTTTTGCTACAAAACAACAAACTCTCAGGGTCTACATTCTACACCTGCTTGAGTTTCTCTTTTTATACTCTCAGGTGGACATAAATAAGAACAATTTCCAGATTTGTACATTATAAATGTCTCAAGAATTGTTGCCTCTGCACAGCTCAGTTCTTCACACAAAGGCCTCTTGATAAACCCTGCATACTCAACAAACACTGCTGAAGTGAATACTTTGCCTGATAGGAGTAATTATTATAGCACAAAGGAAAATTCCAAACAGGGATAGAATTTGTGGTTAATATCATTTATGAACTGGAATTCCACCAGGTATAGAATAGGAAAAATATTCCAAGTTGCTTTCGAAAAATCTTAGAATATTAAAATTCACTTTTATACTAGGAACCATAAAATTAGAAATTTGTTCTAGGAGCTCAGAGTAGAGGTACATAGAGAGGTTTACAAAATATTTTAAAATACACATACATAGGGTTTGGGATGTAGCTCAGTGGTGGCTTGCCTAGAGTGTGTGGGACCCTGAATTCAGTCCCCAGCACCACAGGTAACAACAAGAACAACAAAATAGGAGCTGGGGTTATGGCTCAGTGGTAGAACACTCACAACGCACGTGCAAGGCCCTGGGTTCGACCCTCAGCACCACATAAAAATAAATAAATAAAATAAAAAGTTATAAAAATTTTTTTAAAAAACCAACAACAAAATATCTAAAAACTGTATGCTTATATAACTGTATTTATATTCATACACACTATCATCCACAAATTAAAGAAATGGGATTTTAAAAAACATCAGCAGACAGTACAATAATATAAATGAAACAGAAATGTGGCCCCATTCCCTTCTCAAATTCTTCCACACTAAAAAGGAATGGGACTACAGGAAGAAGGCTTCATGTCCCTGCTACTTGATTCAGCACTATTAATTAGAGGCACGATACAAATAAGGCAAGATGAGCTCAAAGAATTAACAAATTGATCTGCCCATTAAATGAATTTTATACACAAAGTACAGAAAAAGATACTGGCTCACCATTTAAGGAAGGTCCCTGCCTGTCATTACCTTAATGGGTGGGGACCTGACCTAGACCATACAAAGATGAGCACATGAACCAAATAAGATTCTCATAGTCACATGGTAGATGGTAACAAACTCGAATTTGTTTATAGTAAAACATTTATTAAATGAAGAAAAAAATTGGAACTTGCAAAAAAAATGGCACTGCCCACCAATGACACATGTGTACATACATGAGTATGGGTACCACGTGCTGGCTGAAACCAACCTGATCTACTACTTTCTAGGGACCTCGGTGAAATACAGCAGTGTTGTCTCTATATTGCACTCAGGCTTCCAGAAACCACAAGCATCTCTCAGTTGTCCCTATAGCTGTTCTTCTTCCTCATCAGAGACAGGTAGTAACATGCATGGTGGCAGCTCTTTCAGCCAAGCATCTGCTTTTACAACCTTGGCACCAACCAGGGAGCTGGTGCCTATGCTTCTGAGCCCTGCCCTAGAGCAGAAAGATGGTGCATGCCTGATGAAGTGCAAGCTTGAAACACCAGATAAAATTCACTTATTTCTTTCAGACGCTATCCACATCCAGAAACAAGAGCCCCAGGAAGCAAAAAGGAATTCGAAGAGGAGGTCAGAAGCTCAACCTGCATTCAGAAAAGAGTTCACAGGAAGTAAACCAAACATCTGAAATGAAGGGAAGGAAGGTATCAAAATGGCATTCCTAGGCGTCATGTAGAGCCCGTCATGATATGTCTACCAATTTCTTTAAATCTGGGTCTGGAGTTGCACACAAAAGCAGGACCTGGACAAAATCATTAACCACCATAGTCAATTTAATCTGGTAAAAGTTTAATACTTCTATTCTGGCCCTAAGATCAAAATCATTCTTTCTAAGACACCACAGGATGATTCCATTTATCAGCAAGGAATGAAGTCAAATTTAAATGGACACCCTACAAGCTGCAGCTGGAAACATAGCTGGTAATCCATGAGTCATCCAGCTCTGCACTCTGGCTTTTCCCATATCTTTCATTCTTGCCTAGACGCTGCTATGCAATTCAGTATAATTGATACTTGCTTAAAGGGGGAAATGTGATCATCTTTACTATTGCTAACATCCCATTAAGACTAAAAGTTAATTAGGCTGTATTCTATAAAGTCAATTTGAGGCATTTGTCTCAATAGCATTATTGTAATTATTCCTCATCAAAATGAATACTGCCTCCTACAGTGTGCCAATGTCCTGTGTAAACAACAGCAAAAACCCAACTCACATTCTCTTCTCCACCTGAGTTACTCAAGTACGTTTATGTTCATATGGAACTGAAAATAAGGACTCATACATATTAACATGTTAAGAAAATACAAAGGCATGTTTAAGGCAAGAACAAAATAGTCTATGTATCCTAGCAGTACTATTAAAAGTCAAAAAGAGAGGCACCTTTTGAAGTTAACTAATTGTAGATACTGTTACCTAAAAAGGGATGCCACAGAAATGCTGAGGAAGGAGCTCCACAGCTCAGTGTCCATGTGCAGCTATGCAACCTCCTCCTCCCTCCCAGCTGTGCCGAAGGCTTTGGCGATGTCTTGGGCACACAAAAGAACCAGGGGCACCAAGAGAGCTATGAACATTTTTAGTAACCAAGAACCAAAGCTGATTTCCCTGGCAAGTTTAACCTCAAGGCTCAGAATTTAAATATATCAAAAGAATACTCTTAAATGAAATTTATGATTTAACAAAATATAAATGAAACAAAACAAAAGCATAAAAATCTGAAAGAAAGGGTGGTCCATCACAGAGATCTATATATCATACTGGTACTGACATTCTATGACTAAATGTTAACACAGGAATTGAAACAGTTTTTAGATGATACTTCTGAAGGAAAACTTACACTATAATCATATATCTTTTTAAAAACACTCTTCAGTTGCCATCATCTGTGGCCCAATGATATAATCATAATGGAAGAAAGTGGTAAAGAATAAAGGGCAGGAGGGACTGGGCTAAGGAAGGTGCACCCAGAAATGCAGACAATTCCTGAGTTGCCCATGGGAAGCACTAGTTCTCAACCTGTCTGCACATCAAGGATACGAGAGAAGCTTCAAATATCCCAATGCCCCCTGACCCCATCAATCTCTGGAGGTGGGAGCCAGGCAATGATAGTTTTCAAAGCTCCCCAGGTAATTCCAATATGCAGTCAACTTTGAGACCAGTGGCTTAAATCTATAAAAGGCCTCAGATGAAATGATGCTACAGTTAGATACGAACATGACATCTCAGTTCTTAGGGTGGAGGCGGGGAAAAAGAAACAGTACACAGTAGCAGAGCCACTCAAAAGTCCTGAATTCAAGTTCAAATTTTGTCGCTCCTGACCGAAGTGATCTTGAGGAAATCATCTGATTTTGTGGGGTCTCAATATGTATATATATTTTAATGACTTAAACATACTAATAAAGAAATACTTCCAAATGAGACAGTCTTGTCAGCATTTCAAAGTTGCAGTAAATCAAAATTCAAGGCTAAAGTCAAAGCCAGTATCTTTTTACCCACAATTTGATGTCATGTTTTACTTAACTGCTCTTTTTAACGTTTTAAGAGTTAGACCCACCAGCAAAAACTGAGTAAACTCTGCATATGTCAGGTGTCTTTTTCTTTCTTTCCCAAAATGTAGTTGCACAAATTCTGAATCCCAGTTAAACGGAATATGTTGATGAATTGTGGTCTGTCCAAAAACTTGCTTAACGTCCTCTGAAAAGAGAAAAGAAAGGTTGATTAAAACAAAGCAAGCCAGGGCCTTTTGTATAAAAACTGTTAAACAGATATTGCTTTTCTTCTTCTATAAAAAATAATTCAATATTAAATCAATTTAAAAACTGGCAAAAATAAAAGTAAAAATTCTCATAGAATCATTCAAGAAACCAAAGTCAGTAATCCCACCAAAGGTGCAAAAAAGAAAAATCAAAGTCGCACACACATGCGCACACACAGAGACATCCTAAAGGCAAAAGGAACCCAAAGTTAAAGGCTGAAACTATGATCATCTCATTTGTTCTGTTTCAAGAAATATTGGACTTTCAATCTGCATTGGCAGGAAACACATAACAGACCTACATACAATATACACTGGTCTCAAATAGAATCTTTACCTAGTTATTAAAAAGTTTTTGGAAGATTTAGATACCAGTTAAAGGAGTGAAGCACATATTCAACACCTGTAAGACTCTATTTGAGCTTTAAACAGTCAAAAAATTATCTGCTATACTTAAAGGAGATAGAAAGAAAAGTCAGCAGCCCGATTCTTTAACTTTGTGCTTTTTGTTTTTACTGAAGTCTTCAAATTGCCCAAATAATCCCATTTCAAGGCTTCCGAATGTACCATAGTTACCCGTCACTTCTTTTCAGCCTCTCCTAGAGACTGTAACAGGAATGACAGAAAAGAGGAGTATGAAGACACGACTTTTTTAAAGCTTCAAGGTTTTATTAGTTCCTTCTCCTCCCAAGAAAATGTGTGTTTGGAGGGTGGAGGATGCACAAGTTATTTGATTAATAAATTTTGTTCTGGCTTTCACATTTTTAAATATATCCACCAAACTTGCTCGTATTTATGAGCAAACTGTGCCTGACACCTTTTCCCCCTTTTGATTCTATTTAAAAGAAGAAGAAGGTTCTTTAGTCTTCTAAAGGGTGCCAAAACCTTTGGCATATGTTTCTGGTTCCCCCTAATTTCCTACTTCCACCCCTAGTATATCCACAAAGTTTTTATTCCATGCTTTTAAAGTTTCCAGAAAATGTTACAGGCTTGCCATGAAGAAATAGTAGTGCCACCATCAGCATAAGTGAAGGTGTGCATTTGCACAGAGAAGGCAATAAAAATCAGAATTATGCTGGGCATAAATTTTATAAAAGGTGGCAGAAAACCTCAGGCCGGCTCTAGTGAGGACAATAAAATCAAAACTTTAAAGTGCCAACTCCAATTTCTCTGCATTTATTCTGTCTTCTTCACTTTCAAGAAGAAAAAAAAAGCAGGATATAAAGAAAATGAAGTGAATTAAGAATTGGGATTTAAAAGAAAATATAGGCACGGAGGACTCTTAGAAGGTCTGATCAGAGACCAATAAAATGAATTTGATAGAAGAATCTCTTCAATACCTGAGAACAAATTACTAGAATTGGGTTCAAATTCTTCTAATAACAGTAGCCAAAATTTCTTGGGCACTCACCATGTGCTAGGTATTACTTTAATGACTGTAAGTCCCTTAACAGCATGAAGCCTGACTTCCTCCAGAGGCAAAATATACCAACCAAGATACTGTGCAGCTCCTTTCCAGTTCTCACGTCTATGTCTCTGTCTGGAACATGCCCGACAAGAGACTTCACAGGTCCTCCAGCCTTCTAATCTAGACCAGTTAAGTTATCTAAGGAGAAACGATGTTCAAGTGATAAAGACATGATCAAAGGATGCAATTTTTACACATTAAATAAAACTTTAGACCGTGATAAAATTCAGAGAAATATTGAGCAAATAAAAAGCTTTCTGGTTTATTCTCAGTGAACTTGAAGACTGCTTTTCACCAAGCATTCCAGTGAAGCAAAATTTTAATATAATCAGGGGATGTGGCTGGGGCTCAGTGGTAGCACACTTGCCTGGCATGTGTGAGGCACTGGGTTCAATTCTCAGCACCGCATTTAAATAAATAAAATAAAGGTCTATCAACAACTAAAAAAAAAAATATTTAAAAAAATTTAATATGATCATCATAGGACAGCTGTCAAATATAAGATCCTTTTTCTTCTCTCTCTCTTTTATTTGGTGGTTCTGGGGATTGAACCCAGACTCTCACGCAAGCTAGGCAGGCACTCTTTGAATCACATCTTTAGCCTGAGGTTTCTCCTCTTTTTGACCTCTCCTTCATGTCCCATAGAAACTAATAGAAAGTACTAACCAAATTGGATAGATAGATAGATAGATAGATAGATAGACAGACATATGGCACTCATCCATTTTAATATTTATATGGCTTTAGATTACTGATATGAGTTTAAGTTGTTAAAACATTTGTGAATGAAATTAAAATGGGTTTCATTCTAACCAACTATAATTAATGTAACATTTACTGCTTGAGTCCAAAACTGTGAACCTTTCCCCACTATTCCTTGAAGCTGGTCTCTCTTATGCAAATGCCTGCCTGAAGTACTGTTAGTAAGTCACTCAGGTTTATAGCTACACAGTATCACAAGATTATGTGTATGTATGTACACACATAAACTGTTTATTTTTATTTACTTCATATCTTTTATTTCCCAATGAATTATTAGCCCCTCAACAGAAAAGTCCCTACTTTTTACATTTGAGTCTCCCATGTGGCTGGCACAGTAGTGAGCATTCAGCAACTGTCCCCTAAGCAGCTTTTTAATTTAAATGAATCAAAAAAGTTTTATAAGAGACAGTATAACAGGTTAAGGCAGTGGCATTAACCCTTTAAGGTACTATGGTCTCCCTTGCTGAACTTATTTCAATGAGTAATAGTCTTTCTTATTAAAACTACCAGCCCCTATCCTTAACTGACTTTAAGTCTACTGAAGAGCTGAATAATCTATGTTTTAACCAGCACCCTAAATTTTCCTGATGCAAGAGTTGGGGACCTCATTTTACAAAAATGATCTTCAAGAGTTATAGGAGGTTAGACTCACACCTCACTAATTTTTAACTTTCCATTGAAACAGACAAAACAATGAAAGGAAGGAGGTAGGGCAGAGCCTCCAGACCAGCCAGCATAACGCAGTACTGTGTCAACACTGGTCATGCGTGGACCCTGGAGGACATTCAGGGCCACTGTATTGCTCAGCCCCAGTGGATGACATTCATTTCATGGACTAGTACTCCTTGGAGTTGGGCAATGTACAAACTCTGTGGCCCTGGGAAAGTGGCCCAGTCAGTTTCTTGGCCGTTCTCATGTACCAGCCATGCAGAAATTTTCATTTCAGTTCTCAGCTAGCTAGCCACCAACTCCTAAGCAGCATAGCTTATGATTACTGGACTAAGTTGTGTAGGAAGAGAAAGCATGGAAGGAGACATGCTGTACCCAGATCTAACCCACAGGAAATAATGCAGCAGCAGACCCAAACAGTATTGTCCATCAGCACTAAAACGCTGGGGCTTCCCATAGCAAGGAAAGAGAATTTTAAAAAGGAAGGCAAAGAAGAGGGAAAGGCTTCTTAAGAAACTAAGACTTGATCTGGGTCCTGAAGGCAGCCAAAGATGTACTCAGATAGACCTTCCAGGAATTATTCAATGAGAGCAACAGCGTGAAGAAAGGTTGGCTTCTGTGGAAGCAAGTTACGGGTTCAGTCATAGTGCCTTGGCCCAGAGCCACCTGGGTTTCTGAGATATGACAGATCCTGCTCCATGTAGCCATAGACACTGGCATCGTGTGCCAGCTACAAATATTATTTTTAAAACCTAGGACTTACTCAACATTATGGTGAAGAAAAGTTTGCTATGGGAAGAAGAACTGGCCATGGGACTTTGCCGGGGTAAAAAAATGCCTTGAGTTGTAGCCACTTGGCACAGTTCTACAAAACTTACTTTTCACTCTTATGACATGGCTAGCAGGATCATTATTCAAATATCCTAAGACCGCCAAGCCATTCTAATCAGACAGAGCAATGATATGCAAAAGATGAAATGAAGATATCTACCAATGTATCTATTCATCATCACAGCTAATAAACACTTTTTAAAAAGAAAAAATAAATCTTGCCACTCTGGAAAACTCATATATTTTCTCCAAAAAACATTTTATAGGCTCTTAAGTCCCTGAGTATTTTATTCTGCCTCATAAGCCATTCTGGGGCATCCATTTTCTAAAATACTTGCCTGCAGGTTCCTGAATAGCAACAACATCTATAAACCAAATAAATAACTGAAATGGTCCTGGCATCTCCCCTCACTTTGGCAGACATTAAAACGCCACCTTGAGTTAATATGCTTTTCTCCTTTGGGAGACACAAGGAGCTTTCTCACATAACATTTGATTGTTTAAGATTTCTACAGGCCTTGAGAAGCAATGACAGACAAGAGTATACTTCTCATCCAACAGCTGGCAAAATCAGAAAGAAAAACAATAACAACAACAACATATACATACAAAGGAATTTTCAAGTCCAATTCTGCCCTGTACTCTAGCTCCTGTGGGCAATTCAATGCGTTTTACCATTAAAGACTGAAGATCATCTAAAGCAAACTGAAGATCATCCTATCACTAAGGCCTCACTGTTTTCAGATCTTTCCTCTGCAGTTCTGGAGAGGAAAGAGAAGACCCAGAGACTTTTCAGTTGCTTGCTTGGTCCAAAATAATCCACAACTCACCAGCTGAGAGCTTCCAAATAAGCATGCTTTGACTGACCAATACTAACCTAAAAAAAAAATCAGATGGAAGTCCTTCCTAGTCTAAAACATTGGCCTTAAAAACTTACCATGCACTTAAATCATACAGATTAGGAAGCAAAAATAAGTTAGCACTAGAAAGTGAATGAGGCAGTAGGTATAAATTTTGAATATATAAAATCATGTTTTTCTTGGTTCAGCCACTCCTCCTGAAACAAATTACAATGCTTATCTCTAAAAGTGTAAACGCTGTTATTCCAGTCAGTGCCAAACAAACTATGTTTGGAAGGCCTACTGCTCCCATAAGATAACCAAGTAATGGTGATATTATTTAAGGCAAGACTTCACCAAATAAGGATTGCTCTGGGGGCTGGGGATGTGGCTCTGGGGCTGGGGATGTGGCTCAAGCGGTAGCGCGCTCGCCTGGCATGCGTGCGGCCCGGGTTCGAACCTCAGCACCACATACCAACAAAGATGTTGTGTCCGCCGAGAACTAAAAAATAAATGTTAATAAATCTCTCTCTCTCTCTCTCTCTCTCTCTCTCTCTCTTTCTCTTTAAATAAATAAAATCAATTTATTAAAAAAAAAAAAAGGATTGCTCTGGGTTTATTTATGGGACTCTACTTTCTCCACAAATATTTGCTGTGTAAAAGTCTGCTGGGTTTTACTTTTATTTCTTTCTTTTTGTATTGTAGATTGAACCCAGGACCTCCCACATGCTAGGCTAGCATTCTAACACTGAAATACATCCCCGGCCCTTTTTAAATTTTATTTTGAGATAGGGTCTCACTAACTTATGCAGGCTGGTTTCAAACTTGCAATCCAGTCTCAGATTCAAGCTGAGATTATAGATGTGTGGCACCACACCTGAGAGCTGTATTTTTTTAAATCATAAAAAGATGATGGGCTGGGGATGTGGCTCAAGCAGTAGCGCGCTCGCCTGGCATGCGTGCGGCCCGGGTTCGATCCTCAGCACCACCTACCAACAAAGATGTTGTGACCGCCGAGAACTAAAAAATAAATATTAAAAATTCTTTCTCTCTCTCTCTCTCTCTCCTCTCTCACTCTCTCTTTAAAAAAAATATTAAAAAAAATAAAATAAAAAGATGATAACGAAGTGGCAGCTGTTTCTTCCTAAAGGTATCTTTAAAAAGTCAACTAATTTCTACTAAGTTAATAAATTTTTCTGGCTGCAGGGTATACATATGGTGGAAATTTCTGAAATCTGGATCACATGACACATTCTCTAATATACAGAAAGTCCTCAGAAATCAACTAAAAAACCTTTAGAACTAATAAATGAGCCCAGCAAGGCAAGAAGATACAAGATCAGTATACAAAAATCATTTATATTTCTACACATTTGAAATAAGCAACCTAAAAATGAAGTTAAGAAAACATTTCCATTTACAATAACTTTGAAAAGAATACTAGAAATAAATCTAATAAAAGATATGTAAACTATAATCTCTAAGAACTACAAAAAACCTGTTGACTAGAAGACTAGAATATTGTTAAGATGGCAATATACTTCCAAAGTTAATGTGAAAATGGTAATGGTTTTCCAAAGAGATCCACAGAGTCATTGTAATCACTGTCAAAATCCCAACTGGCTTCTTTGTAGAAACTGACAAGTTGATTCCAAAATTCATATGAAATTTTCAGGAATCAGAAGAGGCAAAATAACCTTGGAAAATAAGAACAAAGTTGGATTTCAAAGTCGAGACTATGTGGTATGGCATAAGATAGACCTTGATTTACTCAGATTTTTCACCACTATGACTAAAAGTTCTGACGAGAACAATTTTAAGGAAGAAAAGTTTATTTGAGGTCTCACGGTTTCAGAGGTCTCAATCCATAGGCAGCCAGCTCCATTCTTGTAGGCTCCAGGTGAGGCAGAACATCATGGTGGAAGAGTGTGGCAGAACATCATGGTGGAAGAGTGTGGCAGAAGGAAGCAGCATGCTACCAATACCCACCTCTTCCAGCCACACACTACCCGCCTTCAGTTGTCACTCAATCCCTATCCGTGGGTGAGTTCACTGATTGGGTTAAGGCTCTCCAAACCCAATCATTTCACCTCTGAATGTTCCTGCATTGTCTCACACATGACCTCTTGGGGGACACCTCACATCCAAACCATAAGAGGCCTATAGACCCACAAGAAAATTAGAACAAATTAAAGTTAGAATGCAAACAAGAGTCCAGAAATAAATCCTTATATTTATGGCCAACAAATCTTCAACAAATATAATAAGATAATTCAACAGGAAAATTGTCTTTTCAACAAATGGTACTGAGACGAGATAGCTACATGTGAAAGAATGAAATTGGGTCCTGATCTCCTACCACAAATAGAAATTTCACCAAAAGGAACCAAATATTTAAATGTAGAGCTAAGACTGTCAACAACTTCAGAGGACAATATAAGCATATATTATAGAAAATTATAAAAGAATACATAGGCATAATCTTTGTGACCATGGATTAGTAAATGACTGATTAGATATGACAATCAAAATAAAAGCCACAAAAGAAAAAAATAGCCAAGTTGGACTTCATCAAAATTATATTTTTTTATGATCCAAATACCATCATGAAAGTGAAAAGACAGCCTAGAGAGTAGGATAAAAACTTTGCAATCACAAATCTGATAAGGAACTATGGATCATACAAAAAATTCGCACAACGACAATAAGAAGACAATCCAATTTTAAAATGGGCAAAGGATCTGAGTAGAAATTTTCTCAAAGAAGACATAAGTTACTAAGTACATGAAAAGATGTTCAGTATCATTACATATCAGGTAGATGAAAATCAAACCACAGTAAGCACTTCATCCAAGCAGGACAGGTATAATCAAAAGAGATAGTGTTGATGAGGATGTGAAGAAATCAAAGCCCTCACACACTGTTGGGAATACACAACAGCACAGACACTCTGGAAAACAGACAGGTCCTCAAAATGTTAACCAGAGTTATCATACGACATAGCAATTATTTTCTCATGTGTATCTTCATGAGAAATGAAACACATGTCTGTAGAAAAAGGTGTACACGAATGTTTAGAGCAACATTATTCATAACTTGCCCCACAGTGGGAAACAACCTCTACACTCACTTACTGATAGAAGGATTAAACAAAATGTGGAATATCCATAGAATGGACTATTAGTCATCAATAAAAAAGGAATAGCATGCTTGCTAATATGTGGATGAACCTTGACAATATTATGCTAAGAAGTCTGTCACAAAAGACCACATATTCTATGATTGCATTTATGTGAAATGTAGACAAATTCATATAGACAGAAGGTAGACTAATGGTTGTCTAGGACTGAAAGGACCTACAAAAGTGGAGACTGGGGTGTTAAGGGGAATATGTCTGCTAACATTTGGGGCTCCTTGTCAGGGTGATGAAAATGTTCTAACTGAAAGTGGATTCGGTTACACACAACCGGAAATGTACTGGTAAACCCACTGAATTATGAATTATATACAGATGACTGGGTAAATGGGGGATTATATCTCAACAAAGCTGATTTTTCAAAAACATGGACCTGCCAGAGCCACCTCTCACCGATGATGAACACGGGCAAATTACTGACTCAATTCTCTCAGTCTTTACAATGGGCATAATATATCTATTTTAGAAAATTATTCTGGAACTAAGTATGCCTAGCACGATGCTCCATACACAGTAGGTGAGCATTAAGATGATAAAACTCTAAAATCTAAAGTCTCAATTATACTGAAAATTATTATTTGGGCACCAAATATTTACAAATGATACAAAAAAAAATCAGGCACAGTGTGATTTGGGAATATCAGTTTATGCACCTCTCAAAAGGCCATGATTTTCCTCAAATATTTAAAATCCATCCTTCCCTGAGTTCATGTACTAAAATTTTGAATGAAAAATGATCAAAATTAAGTAATTTTCTATTATGTTTCTTAAAGTACAAAATTAGGAAAGATTAAGAACCTCCACTCTGTACTTTGAAGATCTTTGAGATACTAGAAATATTTAATTGGCAAATTACTTGCAAATGCCATTAAGTGGTTAGACTGAATTTGTTTTTTACAAATTCTATGGGCCCTTATTCCTGAACCTCCACCACACTATAATCTGAAATCACAAGGTCTTCACTTATACAAATTTTAACTTTCTACATTTTTGTTTTCATACAGAATAACTAAATTAATGCACTTTAATTTCTAAAAGATTTACTTTTCAAAGCCCCAAATCAATGAAAACAAGTTTCCCATTAAAATAAAAAAGGTTCATCAAGCTATATTATTTCAAACACTAAGCCATAATCTCTCTCACACAGATTCTAAAAATTCTATTAATACAATAAACACAAAAAAGGATGTTTCTGTTAAACATGAAAGTAAACCCCCTCTAGGAGGCAGGAGGCAAGACTTTCTCTGAACAGCTTCACACTTTATTTCTAACTTTGCTAAATCCTCAGAGAAAAGTTGTGGTTTTGCCCTAAGAGAAATAATATTCCACCCTGCTGATATGGTTAACAACAGCTGATATGGCCATCGTCTGAAGGGAGCAAAAGACAAATTGTTGAATTCGTAAGTTAAATAACATAATGGAGTAAGTGGATGCAGACTTATCTACTACCACATGCTCCAATATCAAGGTTGCCATTTCAAACCCTCTTGACAAGTGCCTTTTTAGATTAATCACAGTTAAGGGTCTGAAGAGGAAAGAAGTATTCTGACTACAATTCAGCCCTGCTCTAGGAAGTTCTAGGGGGAAAATGGGTGCCATTAAAAACAGAGTAAGTACAGCCCAAGTACTTCACATTAAAACTGAGTTCTCCATAAGCCCCTGCAAACTTTTATTATTATTATTCTGAACATGCAAGTACAGAGATGATAAGTGTCTTTCAAAAAATAAGCACACACAATCAAGCCAAGCTGAATGTTACATGAAGTCATATACAATGTTGACGCATATAAAAATTAAGACTAATTTAAAACTCTTCCAGTTCTATACTTAGAGAGTGAAGGAACCACCCTTATTAAAGTTATGTGGCATCCTGGAAAGAATATTGTTCTAGTGCCAGAAAACAAAGTTGTGGTGCCTACAAAACCAGTCACCTTTCTACCCCCTGGGCCTAATCCCTCACGCATGAAAGAAAGCCATAAACTACACTAGCCATTGTACAATTGAAGTATGAACTATGTTCCTTTGGAAAGCCTGTTTAAAACATTCCACGGCCCACGCCCAAAGATTCTGAATCAGCAGCTTTGAGATGGAGCCAGTGTGTCCAGAGTGGTAACAAACACTCCCACACTATTACAATGGGAACCCTTACAGACGCCTCATTGATAAGAATCCTATTCTAAAACCAGATAGACCTACAAATCCTCAAGATTAATACACCATTCAAGTCTGCATAGAGAATGTTGGTTACCAACAAGGAAAAGGCTAAAGGTCAATCGATATTTAGCCTAAGATAGTCATCACCTATCACACTTTCTGTACTGACTAAATCAATAGCAGAAAAGCCCACTGAGATGTCTTCAATCTGCTAGAAAAAGTATTTTCAAATGAGTAGACTAAATCATTAACAGCCCTTCAGGACATCAAAAGTAGGTCAGTTAAAATGGTGTTTGGAGGCATATAGCAGACTGTGGTCACTCTCCAGATGTGCCTGCTTTAATCATCTGTTAATTATTGTTAACTTTCATCACCACTGGAGAACACAACCAAAAAACTCCAAAGCTTTGAAATTCTTAAAGCAGCACAAAGAATACTAATTCATTCTCTAAATGCAAGTATAATATCCATATTGTTTAAAAAACCAATTTCCTAAGCTAGTTTCCTTAGACGGATGTTATCAAAAATAATTTTCTTACAAAAGCATTAACATACATTTAACCCTCCTTAAATGCTTCAAGAGCAGATGTACTACAAATGCACACCCACAGTGATCCCATATTAGTATGAAACTGTTTTATTTCAATTAAAATGTCTAACTATCCACCCCCAACATATACCTAAACTGTAATTTTCTCTGAGAACTTCCAATATGTTCTTGATTTTGTTTCCTTTATCAACCTATCAGAGCAAAAACTGCCTTGCAACTGTTGGGAAGAAATCAGTCATTAGCAGCAAGATTACAGCAAATTTTCCAATTTAGAAAAACTGTATTTTTATCTCTCTCTCATACTGAAAGAATAATGGTATAATTTTACTATTTTTAAATGAGCTGTACAGTTTAAAATGCTCAAATTTTCCCAGGACTCCAAGTCTTAGGACTCACTGCTAGCAGCTTTTACTCCACACCCGGTTCTACTGACAAGTCCTCTTCACCCTTGGTCTTGCTCACAGATGCGCACGCATGCACAGGTACCCAGAGGGCCCCCTGTGCGGCCTCTCCACACCATGATAGCCTTCTAGAAGCAGTTAACCTTCAGGCCACAGTTAACTAAGGAGTGGCTTCACAGGGTTCTCATGATTTCCTCTCCAATTGACATTCTTCCACCTTCTCAACAAGCCTGCCTTTTCCCCCTCCCTATTTTTAAAATGGAGTGATGAAGTAGCAAAAAGTACAATATTTTAGCCATTTGAGCATGGGCGATGCTCAGATTATCCCACCAACTGGAAGTGCTCTCTGATACCACTATCTTTCAAAATTGAAGCCATTATGGTCAATCGTGCAAATCCGTATTTAGCTTTTCGTAAATAGTGGATTTTTGACCCAATGAACTGGAACAGCTTCTGAGCGGGTCTCTAGGAACTCTGACAAGATGCTCGGTGTGCAGCCACACCACGATTGTTACCGACGTGGAGGTGTTCGTTTTCAAAGCTCACGCTGCCCTTACTGGGAATTCTTGCTCCCGCTGGAATCGACTATGTGTAAGAAAATGTGCTTGAGTACAACACAGTGGACATAAAATCTGTAGGGCAAGAAGTTTCTTCCCCAAAAGGAAACATTATTTCTACCAAATACCCAAATCAAAATCAGTATTAACAAACAATTTCCCAAATAATTTTCCTTCTGATTTGTAAACAGTCGGGTATCTTTTTTTTTTTTTTTTTAATATTTTACTTTCCAAAGGCCTTTTACAAAGATAATAATAAATGCTGGTTGAAGCCTAGTTCCAGGACAGGCAACCCTCTAGCTTTTTGTATTTAGTATTAGACTTGAGAGGTTAACTTGGAAACTTCTCATTTTCACACTTCTAATTCTCATCATTTTCTGCACCCACATGACAGTTACTGAAGTGGGCTGTTTCCACACATTTCCTCATGTTGTCTAGCTTGCATGTTTTGCCAAAGTATACCAATTTCACTTTTGTCACAGCAGGTGTTCCTGGACACAGTCTAACTGAACCTAGAAAGGGCCCCTTCAAACATCATCCACGTTAGGGAATTAACTGAGAAGGAATAGTTTAGGATTAAGAATTAACTAGTTTAAAAATTGCCTCAGTTTTGTGGATCTTATTTAGTGTGATACACAGGAAAGAAAGGTCCTGTTAAAATTAAGTCTGTTAAGTGCTAGTTTGAACAAAGTCAAATAGATTTATTTTTCCTGCAGGACTTCTCAGAGCCTTAATAAACTAAAAATCTTAGGCTTTATGATTCTCTAGTTGGAGAGTCCTTTTTTCACAACACTTACTAATAAAAATAGGAATCCCTCCTATAAAGTTACTAAACATTATTTTTCCACGTAAAGATTAAAGGACAAAAGGCCACTACCATTTCCAATAAAAGGGCAAGACTGGACTGGCTTCTTCTGCACTCCAGGCTAACTGACAGGGCTTGTAAAAGAAAACGCAGGCCAGTTTCTTCCATTCCACATTTCATGAAAATCAGAACCAATTCTCTTGAAGGGCTTTTATTAGGTAGCCAACAAATAGCCCTTTCTGTATTCTTTATAACTCATTAATTGTTCTATACTTATTTTAGTTATGAAAAAATGTCTTTTCAAATCTACTTCTTATGTTACATAATGGGATTGTCAAAAACATTTCATTCCCTTGTATGTCCCAAATTAAAAGGCATCCCAAAACCAATCATCATTACATACATAAACTACAGCTGATATTTTTAATAGCAATGTTGGTAAAGACTTAAAATACGATATTTTCACTAGTTCAACTGGCCTTCTATGAAAAGCAGATTTTATCTTTGACAGATCACTGACCCCTTTAAGATTTGATAAAAGCTATGCAATTTCTCTCCAGAGGTGAGGGAAAGCCCATTTAGACAAAATATTAGAAACCATTGTAACCATTTATGGACTCTCTGATATTTGTCTAGGTCTTGCACACTGAGAACCCACGTATTTCAAATTCAATTAAAACCTTGGAACAGTTCCCCCAAATACATGCGCACGGCAGGGCACACACACACACACACACACACACACACACACACTCCTACTCTTCGTCATCATCACTGCCTCCACCACCAGGACTGAGATAATGAAATTGGGTTACGTTCACAGACTAAGAATAACTTTGAAATTGGACATAAAAATACATTTCATGAAATTCTGTCCACTGTAATAAAAAACATAAATAAAAAAGTCAAAGGAAGAGAAAAACATGTAAAGGTATTATGCAAATAAAATTTTAGCTCTTCACTCAAGGAAGTGCTGTGGTATGGAACATACTTGAAATTTCCAAGAAGTCCACTGGACAAAAGGAGGATTCAAGCCCTCCACCACTACTGAGCAAGGCTACTACTAACATGGCCTACTTCAGAATCACCACTAAGGAAAGGGCAATAAATAAGAACAGGTGAGGTCTTTAGTTAGCATCACAATAAGACTGATCACTAATGCACATGCCAAACACTTCAGATAATGGCTTCATTTTACCCCCCCCCCCCACCTTTCTAACTTCACAATGAAAATGCTCTTCTGCTGAGCATCATTAATTAAGAATTATGGTAAAACAAAAGTTTCTACAAAACTACCATCAGCACCACCATGCTCAGACACCAGTAAGTCCCTCCACACTCTAACCACCTCACACACACTCAAAAAATGGAATGATTATGTGCCTGCTGCACAAAAAGACTGGGAAGCAGTGTCACAGGCCCATGTGCCTCTGACTCTGCCCCAGACTAATCAACACAACCAAAATCGTCTCTTCTAAGCATCTTTCTGATCCTACCCTTGTCCTCCAAACAACCTGAACTGGCTCCCAACTGCCTCTCATATAAAATAAAAACTCTTGCTCTGGGCCCTGTGGTTGGGAGTTCCGCCAGATGTGCCCCTCCCTCACATATCTAAAGCTACACCCCTCAACCAAGGGCTTTGTCTGCCTCAACCTGTTCAAAGACCACCATCCCAGCCCTCTCTGCTGCCCTGTGGTCCTCCCATCAACTCAGAATTCTGTTCATACCCAAAGACAAAGCTCTCCTTGGTAAGCCCACATCAAGCTTTTTTCTAAGTAACCTAGACATCTGTGTAAAAAACACTATTTTCTTTTTATTTTCACTTGTTCTAATTAGTTCTACATTATAGTAGAATGCATTTTGACACCTCATACATAGATGGAGTGTAACTTTTCATTCTTCTGGTTATACATGATGTAGAATTATACCAGTTGTGTAATAATATATGCACATAGGGTAATACGTCTAATTCATTCTACTATCCTTCCTACCCCCATAACTTCTCTCCTCCCTTCACTCCCCTCTGACTAATCCAAAGTACCTCTATTCTTCCCTAGCCCCCTTCCCTGCTTATTGTGACTTGGCATCCGCATATCAGAAAAAACATTTGGTTTTCTCTGGGATTGACTTATTTCACTTAGCATGATATTCTTCAGCTCCATCCATTTACCAGCAAATGTCATAATTTCATTCTGCTTTAAGGATGAGTAATATTCAATTGTTTATATATACCACATTTCCTTTTCCATTTATCTGTTGAAGGGCACTTACATTGGTTCCATAGTTTAGCTATTGTGAATTGAGATGCTATAAACATTGATGTGGCTGTGTCACTGCAGTATGCTGATTTTAAGTCCTTTGAGCATAAATGGGGGAGTGTTAATTGGGTTAATGGTGAATCCATTCCAAGTTTTTGAGGAATCATCATACTGCTTTCCAGAGTGGTTATACCAATTTCCAATCTCACCAACAATGTATGAGTGTACCTTTCCCCCCACATTCTTGCCAACATTTATTGTTGCTTGTATTCTTGATAATTACCATTCTGACTAGATTGAAATGAAATCTCCATGGGCTGGAGATATGGCTCAAGTGGTAGCGTGCTCGCCTGGCATGCGTGCGGCCCGGGTTCGATCCTCAGCACCACATACAAACAAAGATGTTGTGTCCGCCGAAAAAACTAAAAAATAAATAAAATTCTCTCTCTCTCTCTCTAAAAAAAAAAATAAAAAAAATGAAATCTCCATATAGTTTGGATTTGCATTTCTCTAATTGCTAGAGATGTTGACCATTTTTTCACGTATTTGTTGATCAATTGTATTTCTTTTTCTGTGAAGTGTTTATTCAGTTGCTTTGCCCATTTATAGATTGAGTTATTTGTGTTTTTAGGTGTTGAGTTTTTTGAGTTGAATTCTTATATAAGCTGGAGATAATGCTCTATCTGAGGTGCATGTGGTAAAGATTTTCTCCCATTCTGTAGGCTCCTTCTTGACATTATTGTTTCCTTTGCTGAGAAGAAGATTTTTAGTCTGATTCTAGCCCGTTTATTGATTCTTGACTTTACTTCTGCTTCAGGAATCTTATTAAGGAAGTCAGTTCCTAATCCGACATGATAAAGATTTGGGCTTACTTTTTCTTTTATTAGGCACAGGGTCTCTATTCTAGTGCCTAAGTTCTTGATCCATTTTGAACTGAATTTCATGCAAGGTGAGAGAAAGGGGTTTAATTTCAGTTTGTACATACGGATTTCCAGTTTTTCCAGCACTTAGTTCAGTGGCTGGTATACAACAGGTGATCAATAACATAAAGATACAAATGCCAGTTTGTATTTTTCATTTTCTCGTAAGATCATGTAAACCACACACACACACACACATGTTTTTTTTTTTCATCATGATACTGTGGATTAAATTCAGTACCTAACAACTGGGGTGATGCTCTACCAATGGTCTATATATCCCCAACCCTTTTTATTTTTTTATTTTGAGATAGTGTCTCATAAACTTTCCCAAGTTGGCCTCAAACTTGTGATCCTCCTGCCTCAGCCCCAGTTGCTGGGATTACAGGTATGCGCCACCACTTGCAACAACCCAGTAAACCATGTGTCTTGAGAGCAAAACCAGACCAGGAGCGACTCCCTGGATTTTCTTAATTTCTTTTGATCCTTCTTTCTCCCACTGCCAATCAGGAGCCGAGCCACACAGATTCACTCTTGGGAATGGCCCTGGCAGTGACACTACTTTCCACGTGACCATCACCTCCAGAGCTCAAAGTCCAAGTCCTAACCTTGGCCTACAGGGCCCTACCTGAGCTCCTCTCCTACTGGCCTCCTCCTGCCTCACTCCATTCACTTGGGTTCTCCTTGCTGTTTCTCAAATATGCCAAGCATACTCCAGCCCTAGAACCTGGGTTGTAGTTATTTCTTCTTCCTGGGAACATCTTCCCCAACCCACCCCAATTCCCTCACCTTTTTTTTTTGGTTTGTTTTTAACTACGGTAAGGACACTTTACATGATATCTATCCTCCTAGTAGATTTTTTAAGTGTACAGTATTGTTAATTGTATGTGCAAAGTTATACAGCAGATCTCCAGAACTTTTTCATCTTGCTTAGCTGAAACTGTACGCTTGTTGATAACTTATCATTTCCCTTTTCACTCAAACCCTAGAAGCTACCACTCTTTGACTCTATGAGTTTATCTATTTTATTTTAGATAACTCATTTAAGTAGAATCCTGCCTGTCCTTCTGAGACTGGCTCTTCTCACTTAGCATAATGTCCTCATGGTCCATTCGTAAGGTATATGGCAGGATTTCATTTTATGACCATACATTATTTCGCTATATATCCCACATTTTTTTTACCTGTTCACCTATTGGTAAATGTTCAGATCATTTCTACATTTCAGCTATTGTGAATATTAGGCCGATGAATGGGAGAGGGCTAGTATCTCTTCAAGATCCTCACTGATCCTTATTCAGTTATTTTGAATAAATACCCCGAAGTATTTACTGTATCTTATGGCTGTTCTATTTTTATTTTCATTTTCTATAGGAACTTCCTACTGCTTTCTGTGGTGCCTTCCCCACTTTGTATTCCCAAGAACACTGTACGAGGAAGGCTCCAGTTTATCCACCTCCTTGCCAACACCTGTCTTTTACTTCATTTCTTTAACATGTGCTCAAAAGTCATTTTCACAATGAAATCTACCCTGAATAACTCTATTAAGGGGACAGTTCTACCCCCTGCATATATTCCAGTAGTCCTAGTCCTACTTAACAGGCTCTCTTTATTTTTTTCCAAATCACTCATCTCTAACCATTACAACTCTATAATTTTTGTATTTATAACGTTTGTTGCTCTCCCTGCTAGAATGTATGCTACATGAGAGAGAAAATTTTTGTTTTATTCATGTATTCTAAGTGACTAGAATAGTCTTGGCAAATAATAGTGACTCAATAAGTCTCTGCTAAATTAATATATGTGGATTAATGAAAGCATTTATTGAATACATGAAAGGATTAAATAATCAAGATTTTCACGCCACCATCAACAGGACCCTCAATCTACCTTTACAATTTTCCTTGCCCTCTCCCCTACGCTCCCCTCAGATGAACTTTTTGTGAGGCCCATCACCCATTCCTCCTCCACTCTAACCCTCTGCTCACATGGTTTCCTGTACTTCAGACCTTCTGTTCGCCCCCACCCCCAGGCCCAGTCTGAACATCAGCACCTCTTTCTGTAGGAGTCTTGGCATATTTCATGAACTTCCTTTGTATCCCACTAGGCTGTTCACCTCCTTCAAAGATGGGTCTGATTCTTCCTTACCTTTGGAACACAGGCAACATCTAGCACAGGACCTGATACAAAATGGGTGTTTAGTAAAGGTTCTCACAGAACTAAAACCTCATTTGACAGATGGGGAGAGGGAGAATCCAATGGTGCAGACATGGGCTCATTGATCTATACAGATCTTAGGTCCTAACCTAGTTCTCCTTCCATGACACCACCCACTCCCCTGAACCTGCTGTCACACTCTGGCTCCGTATTCTAGGGCATCCTGAATTCCTACTCTGAAACACACAGGTATTCCACAGGCTGCAACAGTGGGACTCCACTAGAGGGACTAAGAAAGGTCAGAAGCGCAGCAGCACAAGCCCAGGGAGGCCGACATGAAGTCCTAATTTGCACAACCTGACACCTGCACCCTGAGGTAAGTCTAAGAACTCAGGCAGCTAGGGACCACACCTTAGAGTCAGGCCCAGCTGGATTCAAATCTATTTCCTCCAGTGACTGTGATTAACTGTGGGAACTTGGACTTCCATTATGTTTTTTTAAAAAAACTGTTTTAAACATTGTGGTAAAATGTCCATAAAATTTACCACTTTAACTTTTAGTCAGATAATGTGGCATTAAGTACATTTACGCTGTTGTGCAACCATCATGACCATTCCTTTCAAAAAATGTTTTCATCTTGCAAAACAGAAACTCTGTACCCATTAAACACAACTCACCTTTCCCTTCTCCCCAAAGTCTACTAACCACCATTCTACTTTATGCCTCTGTGAATTTGACTAATCGCATATAAATGCAATCATAAACAAACTTGTTTTACTTAGTATAAAGTCTTCCAGGTTCATTTATATGTTGTCGCGTGTGTCAGAATTTCCTTCCTTTTTTAAGGCCAAATAACATTCCATTATGTGTGCATACACTTTCATCACTGGATACCTGGACTGCTTCCACCCCCTGGCTACTATCTTGATTGCTGTTAAGAACCTGAGTTCACAAATACTTGTTTGAGTCCGTTTTCATTCCTTCTCATTTTCCCCCCCTTGAGAGAATACAAACTCCTAGCATTATTATGAGGATTAAGTGAAAGACTGTAAAATGCTTATTGCACTGCCTCACATACAGTAGGTACTCAATAAATGATAGCAATCACTCCTAACTAATGAAAGGCCAGTTATTATCACTGGCAAAAGGGTTTCTGGCAGCATGCTTAATCAGGAAAGCATGTCTTCACTGTTTCAAGGATAAAGAAAGATCAAATTTCTTCATTTCCAATTCCAGCCAAGAGTCTTTCAGCTTGGCTCAGGCCACACCTTTGGAAAAACAGGCTCTTGGAGTAGTTCAACCCACTTCCTCTTACAAACTGCAGACCTGGGCAGGATGATAGCACCTCACATGCAGGTATTTGAAAGCTACCACTGATAAATGTGAAAACAAAAAAGCAGTCCCCAGAGCATGCAGGATGTGTCTCCAGCTTCTACTGGGTTGGCTGCACACTCATCTCCTTTGTCCATGTGATGTCAAGAAAAGTCACCCAAACTATGGAAGAACCCAAGTTGACTACCTGCAACTAGAAAATTTTATCTACAATTATTTAAAAAGGAAAACAAATGAGATTTAATAGCAATAAAGATTCAAATAACTTAAGTCTCTTTGTTAAAGTTACATCTGCTACAAACCTGACAGATGGGATTTTTATGAACCAAAGTTTTCTGCATTTCTAAGAGGCATTTAAACTAATAAATAAGATTTCTAGACCATATTACATACAAAGAGAAGAACCTGTTTCATTTTATTCCCTTACATTTTCCTAATCTTTTTCCAGTTTTATTGAGGTTTGATTGACAAAAAATGTGTGTGTACATGTGTTTTGATACATGCATACACTGCAAAACTTATCACAAGCTAATTAATATACCCACCAACTCACAATTATTTTTTAAAATTTGTACTGAGAATACTTAAGATCTACTGTTTCAGCAAATTTCAAATACATAATATATTATTATTAACTGAAGTGACCATGCGCTACATTAGATCTCCAGAACTTATTAATCTTGAAAATTTGTACTTTTTGACCAACATCTCCCCATTTCCCCCATCTCTTTCTAATAACCAACTTTCTGCTGTTTTTACGAATTTGACTATTTTTTGGTTTCCTTATGTCAGTAAGATCACATAGCATATGTCTGTTTCTTTAAAACCAAGAACTCTCTTTGTTTTGTGACTATAGAAAATACCCAAATATCACAAAATATGCATTCTACTAAGTGTCTTAGTCCCTAGTCTTAATATTATCAACATGTATATGTCCCTGGCACAAAGACTGGCCAATTCCTTTTTCTTTAGCCCACCAACTGGTCTTGTAAATAAAGCTGTATTAGAATAGAGCCACACTCATCATTTGCATATTATGTGTGGCTAGTCTCCCTTGGAACAACAGAGTTGAGTAGTTGTAATAGAGACTCTATAGCCCAAAATTCTAAAACATTACTACTTGATCCTCCACATAAAAAAAATTTCAATTGCTGTCCTTGGATAAAAAGTAACATTTTTAAAACAGAGAAAAAAATCATGCTGACACTCAAAAAAATATGGAATTTTTTTCTGGGGGGTGGGGGTACCAGGGATTGAACCCAGGGGTTCTTAACCACTGAGCCACATTCCCAACCCTATTAATACTTTTTATTTTGAGACAGGGTCTCACTAAGTTGCTCAGGGCCTCACTAAGTTCCTGAAACTGGCTTTGGATTCATAATCCCCCTGCCTCAGATCCCTGCGGCACTGGGATAACAGGCATGAGTCACCACACCTGGCTCAAAAAATATGTTTAATGAGATAAGGCCTTAAACTTTTTTTTATCTGGGGGTTTTATAATATCTTGTCAAAAACTACATAGATTTACAATTAATATAATGGTATGCCACTCATTATTTCTTTCCTTTGGTCAAATGACTACAAAACCAACAAAAATCCTTTTCTCCTTCCTCCTTACCTACCCCCAAAAGCTCATGTGTGAGACAATGAGCTTAGAGGTAAAGTGATTAAGAGCCTTAACCTAACCAGTACATTAATTCCCCAGTGGGGATTACCTGGGTGGTAACTGTAGGCAGGCAGGGTGTGGCTGGAGGAGGTGCCTTACTGGGGGCAGGCACTTGGGATTTACGTTTTACCCACAATGAAGGGAGTAGTATCTCAGTTCTCTCCCTCCCTCCTTCCCTCTCTTTCTCCATCCACCCCTTCTTCCCCCTGCCCCTCTCTGCTTCCTGGTACCATATCCTGAGC
Source organism: Spermophilus citellus (assembly GCF_964194105.1). Lineage (NCBI taxonomy): Eukaryota > Metazoa > Chordata > Mammalia > Rodentia > Sciuridae > Spermophilus > Spermophilus citellus. Next base: position 198,443,373 of record NC_138184.1, on the reverse strand, counting down.
TGCTTTTGTCTGCCACACTCTTCCATCATGATGACTGGCACTAAGGAATAGAGGAGGCCATCTATGGACTGAAACCTCTGAAACCATGAACACCTAACAAACTTTTCCTCCTCTGTGTTGTTCCTGTCAGATCTTGTGGTCATAGCAGTGAAAAGGTGGAAAAGACTAAAGTAATGATTTAATCCCTTTACACATTCCTCTCTCCCACTGTCATGGGAAAATTTGACAATACCAGTGTCATTACAACTCAGAATCTTCAAGTTTCTATTTAGAATATTCAAATATATGTTGGCATAATATAAATCTACTTAAATATTCATGAACTTAAAAAAAAAGCAATGCTTACTCTTCATCTCAGAGATTCATGCTCATGTTCCTACGTTTTTCCTTCTGAGATTCTTAGCCCTAATTCCTACTGGCAGAAGTCCTACATGCAGAATGGTGCAGGTCCACTGGCATCCTTAGATGATGAATGACATAGATAAGCTACCTTTTCTTTTCAAAAGTTATACTCTTCACCAAAACTTTCAAATAGTGATGAAACAACTGGATGACTATTTAGTACTAAATGAACTTTTATTTAAATACTTTAAAAACCTTTATGGGAATCAGAACTTATTTATTCATAGAGATATACATGCAGTTATGATTCATATTTGATGCAATAATACTCAAAATTCCAGTATGCTATTTTGGGAAATTAACACCTTATTCTAAAATTGGTGTGATAATGAAAAGGACCAAAAGTTGCCAAGATAATTAATCTTAAAGAAACAAAAAAAGCTGTAGTAATTAAGTAATAACTGGTATAATTTCCCTAGAAAACAGTTTTGCAAGATCAACTAAAGTAAATAGACATATTTCCTATGACTCAGGAATTCTATCCCTAAAAATACCTACACACGAACCCCACAAATACGTGAAAGAGTGTTCAAAGGACGTTACTGATACTATCCAAAACAGTAGAGTGAATAAGTGAGGATAGATCCACATAAGGGGATACCATATGATAAAGAAAAAGAATAAAGTAAAAAATACACACCAAAACATGAAAGAATTTCATGAATAAGATGTTGAACAAAAGAGTACATTTTTTTTTTTAACCACTCTACCGATATTACATTTTAAAACAGGCAAGATCAATTGATATCAGTAGTTACCCTGTGACGGAGAGAACAAACTTTTACACTGCTGGTACCATTCTCTTCTGATCTGGATGGTGGCGAATGAGTATTTATTCTGCATAGAATTCATCAAAATATCTACTTATGATCTGTGCGTTCTTCTCCATGTACTGATGTACACTTATACCAATAAAGTATACTTTTAAAAATTAAAGGTAAGTTCAAAAACTATAATATAAAACAGACAAAATGTCAACAAAATTTGGAACAAATTTAAAACTTAAAACAAATTTTCTCCACACACAGAGACTCCTAAACTATTAACTAAAATTTACCATTATACCAATATCCTATCATCTACCAGTTCGTTTCTCAAAATGCTACTTATAAACATCAGGTATCAAAATAAGAAAACATGATAGCAAGAATATTGGAGGTAAGTTTTCTCTCAAAGAAAACAGGAGAATGTAACGAACTGGATATCAAAGGAACAAAATTGGCCTAATCAAGATCTTTTCATTGTAGCAAACATAGGGAGTGATCCAGACATGAAAATATAGTAAACATAAACAAGGACTCAAAGAAACGGGGCAGGGTTTCACTGAAATGTGACACTTGATTATCTGCCCATCACTCCATCTGAATTTTGCTGAGAGCATGTCAGACTCAGTGTTCACGTGCACAGGAACACTGCTGCTTATTGACAAACACTGGTATGCACTGAGCTCAGCTGCAAAAGCCTGCTTCAAACACTCTTCCATGGCAACCAAATAAGTAAACAGATAAAGAATATTATCTGCTCTCACTGCAGGAAATGCAAAGCTGAGGGACAGAGGGGATCTCAGGCCACAGTCTCCAGCCTTCTCTGAAGTCCAGGGGAAGGCCAGGTGACAATCATAATGTAAAAGCAATGCTAAACCCGTGAGCACCTGTCTACCAAGCCAGTGTGGGAAGTAAAAGGAAAGAGCCTCCTTCCTCTCAACACTCCATGACCACTCTTCCCAAAAAATGCACACTGAGGTGGACGGTCTTCAGACACGCTCAAGGGTTGTTCTCAGATAAAGCTTTTACACAGAGGAAAGGATGTCAACAAGTGAAACTGCCACTGCTTATCTCAAAATAGCCTCAAGTGGGCAGGCGGCCAGCTTCATATCTGGATTTTCACTCTCTGAGTACTTTGGGTTTAGAGTCCATGATTGACAAGGTTAAGTCCTCTAATTTGGTTCAATTCATCTTTTTCGTGGATTTTTGCTTGTTTTTTCACATCTTTTACTCTACCTTAAATTTTTAAAAAGCATTGCTAGTTTTTTTCTAAAGGTACCTACTATCAAAATAAAAAACAAAAAGCCCTCCTTAGGTTGTCACACCTCTCCTCCAATATGATTTTGTTCACTTGGCCAAAAGGCGGTCACCCACATGGCCTGCATTTGATGACTTCACCCTACCTTATGAAAAATGTTAGAAGTCAGCTATTAATTTGCAATTTGATGGTCATTTGGGTTTCATAGCACTATGCATTTTTCTTTTAATTTAATCTACTTAGGTTCAGAAAGTCTAGACTACATTTTATGACATTCACAGGGTGAGGACCTCGTAGAATGATCATAAATGTAAACAGGGCATACAAAACACGTTCTTGTTTGACGAGATATGCAAACTCTACCAATATACTACTCATGAACACAGGGTGCTGCTGGAGGGGCTGTATGTTCTTCCTCAACAGTCATACGAAACATACAACATAACCAGCATATTAGTTTCTGGAAATTGGGGTTTCCAACCCTTCTGCCTTGAGAAATGGGGCAGCGTTGAATATACACAGCCAGATGGTAAGCAAACAGTCTCCTGGATAACAGACTAGAGATTAAACTGCATGTTCAAACACTTTTCCTAAGAACAAGATTTTTTAAATGGAGGGAAAGTAAAAAAGGAAATCTCTTCTTCTCTTGGGTGATTTCATTCTGTGCTGTTATTTTTATAAGTAAAGGCCTTTACTTTACAGACAGTGACTATATATGTGGTAGATCTTTTAAAACACAGTCCTTTAAGGTAGATACTACCCCAATTTCATAGATGGGGAAAATAAGGCTCAGACAGCAGAAACACTTTGTCTATCAATATAGAACTAGTAAGAAACAGCAAGGGATTTCTCACACCTGTGCAGTTCTAAATTTACAGAGGCCTCTGTCTCCTACACCCTGCTTCTCCACCTGCCCGTTTTATTTATTTTTTTAAATTTTTTTCTTTTTAACTCTCATTAACTCACATATCCTTCTGTACTGATAAAGGTCTGTTTTCTTCCTCTACAGCCACCAACTTCCCTTGCCAGGTCAGACTCATGAAGGCAAGACTCATCCAAATCAAGAATAATTCACTTGGCTCAGAGGCAAAAGTGGCAGGAAAGGGCTGAGTCTCCCTGATTTTATAACCTACGTGGCTCTGTTACATCATCTCTGTTTGTCCAGCATCTGTCTGTTTCCCATAATACATCAGAGAAGACAAGTTCAAGAAGTCTGATTGAAATGGAAACTAAGAATAAAGACATTAAAATGAGCACATTAGCCACTTCCCCTAAAAACACAATCAATACACTCAAAGGGCACCCAAGTTCTTCATGGGCAATGGTACCATAGGTTCACCGCACAGGCTAGTATGCTGGGCACCACACAGTCCAAGGGAAACAGGGTGTTTCCTGTTACGTCGACCTTCATTAGACAACTTCTTTTGTTACCATTGCCTCACTGCTCCCCTTTCTTTCAAGTACTTAAAAGACGTCAGGGTTCCTGCAGTTTTGCAGCTCATCCCCATGAAGATACGTCTGTCTTTTATATAAAAGGTGGCAGCATGCAGGTACTACCACTGCAGTGATGAGCCAGGCTGCTCTTAAGAACAGAGTCCTTCCTGCACCATTGTGGAGCCATATCATATGCTACGCCTCTGACAGCAAACCACTCCATGAGAACAAGAAGGATCAGAAGTCTAGGTGCCTGGATAACTTCTGGTCATGGGCAGTTTACTAAACTCTATATTCTCTCAAGAGAAAAGTGCTATTGATGGGGAAGGAAAAGAACAGAAGTCCCAGCTTCTATAGACTCCCACATTCTACCACTAAGAAGTTATGCTGCATCATGGTGAAGACGATAAGCAGAGATCAAAACTACTAAGGCTTCAAAGAGGAAGACATTTGAAATGGAGCCCCAAACACCAAGCCATCTTTGTTAAAAAAAAAAAAAAAAAAAAAAAGAGAGAGAGAGAGAGAGAGAAATGCTCACTAGCCCACCCTTGTGCAGCTATGCACACACTCACACTCCTTACCAAAAGTAACTTCTCCTTTGCCAGCTTTGTCGAACAGCTGAAAGGCGACCATAAACAAAGCATCTGGGGCACACAGGACAGACTCAAATGCTACAAATTCTTGAAAGGATATTAACCTGCAACATAAAACAAGCACAAAGCACAAAGTCAGTAGCTTACGGAAAATAAAAGCATACACAAATACACACTGAGGGAAAAATAGTCGAAAAAGTAAAATTCAAAACTAAACACATTTACTAACACTTAGCACTTCCTTTTACATACAATAAACAATTGTATGGACTGAAATAACAATATATGGAACCTAAAAAATATGGCAGGCTTGAGCATACAGTGAAACACTCAATGCATTATAATTTCAAATGAGACAGTTTTACCCAACACCATTTATATGTTGATTTACCTCGATCTTCCCTCAGGCACATTATTAGATTCTATAATTAAAGCTTAGAGACTTTAGGTTAAGAAAAAACTGCATTACAGCCAAGACAGAGCAGCTTTGTTATTCATTAATACCCTTACACACCGTGTAAAAATGACTCACAGATGCACATTCATTACTGACATCTACTGACCACATGTGAATTGTACCCGGGACATTACTGGGAGAAATGCAGATAAATCAGACACCAAATTTGACCCAAAGGAACTTCCAGTCAAGCAAGAGAGGCAACACTAGTCTAGAAATAGTAGTACAAGAAAGACAAATGGGAAGGCAAGGACCAACATGACAGCGGAATTCAGGAAGAAAATCAAGGGTGGCTTTGTGGCAGGAATGGAAGTGAAGTCAAGACTTAAGGACTGGGGCTGGGGATGCGGCTCAAGCGGCAGTGCACTCGCCTGGCATGAGTGCGGCTCGGGTTCAATCCTCAGCACCACATACCAACAAAGATGTTGTGTCCGCCGAGAACTAAAAAAGGTAAAAAAAAAAAAAAAAAAAGACTTACGGACTGAGTAAAATCCAGACATGCAGAGATGGGCTCTATGGGAAGGCTCCTCAGGCAGAAAGGCAGAACACGAAAGTAACAGAGTGCACCAGGGCAATAGTGACAACTGATTTGTCTGAACAATGGAGTGCACAAGAGAGAAGACTGCCAATGAGACTGGAAAGAGAACACAAGGATGTCCTAGAAGGCAAGAAAAGGACGAGTCATTCTTCTCTAGGAAAAAGGACTACCTAAAAACTTCTAAGGAAAGTTATAATATGATCAAATCCAGGCTTTGGGAATGGTGTGACCAGCCAGGGATGCTGAATTTCCAAAGATTAAACAGTCCATGAAGGATTTCCTAAGAATTTTTTTTTCCATCAGTATATTGTATTTAAAGTTCCAAGTATTTCAATAATATATTGAGATAGTCTAGGTTTGTGGAGGGTATGGAAGGAGAAAATATGAATATTTTCCTATGTCTCACACGACACCATAATTTCAAACCTCTTATAGAAAAAAAGATATCTCTATTCAAAGTGTTACAAAGTTAACTTACCTGTTTGCCTGAATGTCACCTGACTACAATAATGCCATAAAATAAAAGGGAAAATGCATGGTGTGTCCAATATGGCATTTCCAAATCATTCACCATCCAAAACACATCCTTCTGCAGGCACAGGTCATTCAAGAACACGGGTTTCAGGAGAACGCTTGCCCAGGAACGTTCACTCTCTACCATAGTTTCTGTCACTGAGAATCTGCGTGCAAGTGAGGCCAGGGGTGGTGGGGATGGGAAGAGAAGCATGAGTCCGACCTTCTTGGCTGAACTCAAGGGGCTTCCTCCCTGTGAGGTGGGAGGGGAGATAATCATGAACATATATAACCAGAGTGGGCAAACAGTGTGAAAAGTCAAAGGAGAAATAAAGTACTAAGGGACACAAAGAAGGAAGAATTTACTCTGCTTAGAGGAGTTGGGGAAGTCTCCATGAAGGTGTGGCATTGAAAGTATAAATTCTGAAGGTCAACAGATCTTAGGGACCATCTGCTTCAAGCTCCTACTTTTACTTTTGAAGTTGGAAAAAAAAAAATGACTTTGTTAAGGGGAAATAACTGGTTTCTGGCATTTGGGCTTAAGAAATGGGTCTCTTGGTTTCTGTTCGACCTGGGTGGATTTACATTGGTGTGAGAAGACAGAGAAGAGAGAGATGCGGACACAGTGCATTCCACACTGAGGGAGCAGCAGAGAACTGAACAGAGGTCAAAATGGAAGCTAGTGCTATGTTTAGAAGGACTTAGGAGCTACTGACCCTGCGTCCTACAGGTCATGTGGATAAGAGTGGCCTGAGGTAGAATGTCTGCCACCTGAGGGACCTCAGAGATCAGGCTACAGAATCGCCATGATTTTACAGGCAGGGGGAATTCACTCCAGGTTTTCAGATTAACAAATGACAGGGTCAAACCTTTGTTTTAGAAAAAGAACTGGGGTGGAAGATGAACCTAAAAGGAGAGAGATGAGATGGGGGAGGCTCTACTAGGGTAGAGGCTCTGAGCCAGAGTGGGAGCCCTAGGAATTAAACGGAGGATAGGAGAGGCTAGAGAGCTACAGGTGAGGCCAAAATGACAACACTGCAGAGGCTGAGGGCAAGGACAGAGACCAAGGTGCTCCCAAGACTTCTTCATTGCACAGCTGAGTGGGATGATGACACACCACCAATGGAAAAGAACAAAAAGGAAAACACTGGAGGAGAGACTCAGGGGAGCATGGGACCAGTTCTGACCGTATGAATTTGAGGTGTCCCCATGTGTAACTCAGGTGAGTTGCTGGTTGAGCTAAACTTTTGTGTCTCCCACCCTCTGCAAAAGCCTGACCCCTAATACCTCAAAACACGGTCTAATTTGGAAATAGAAGTTGTTACAATGTCATTAGTTAAGACAAAGACCTACTGGAGTAGTCACCTGATCCAGTGTGACTAGAGTCCTTATACAAGGGGGGAGATTTGGACATGGACATGCATATAGGGGACATGATATGAGGGTTAAGGCAGAGGTCAGGGTGAGACTTCTATAAGTCAAAGAACCCCCAAAGACTGCCAGCACGCCCCCAAAAGCTAGGCAAGAGGAACATAACACTCCCTCAGAAGAACAACCCCACCGACCCCTTCTTCCTGGATTTCCAACCTCCAGAACTTGAGATAATACAGTGCTATTTTTAAAAAATATTTATTTTTTAGTTGTAATACCTTTATTTTATTTATTTTTATGTGGTGCTGAGGATCAAATCTAGGGCCTCACACGTACTAGGCGAGCACTGTACCGCTGAGCCTCAACCTCAGCCCCCTACAGTGTATTTTCTAAGCTACCCAGTTAATGGTATTTTGTTACAACACCTGAGGAAACTAATACAGAGGCCAAGGCTGGAAACACAGGTCTGGGAGTTTTTAAAAAACGACTCCTTGAAGCTATAAATGAAACTATCTCCAAGCACTTTATCTAAAGATATTTTACCTTCCTGCCAAAACATCCCTCATGAAGGATGGCCTTGAGGAACTGCCCAGCAAGCCCACCACGCCCTGGGCAACTGCAGGGTCACAGAATAGTGTGTTACTATTGTCACCACTCCTTGGCCCACCACCCCACTGAGCAGGCACCAGCAGGCAACAGCAGCCACATGGTCACACTGCACTGCTTTCCAGGTGACCTGTGGGCAGCATACGGAGGCAGAAAGCAACCATATTTGCTAAATTACCCATGCAGAGGTATAAGGTTAATTTAAAAAAAAAAAACAACTATACTATGTGTGATCTAGAGAGAAGATGTTTTCCACTTCATGGCCTGAATAAAAACTTGAAATACAATAAAAAGAACATCCTACCTCTCTCAAAATGATATGAAAAACCTGAAAACCATATATATTGTGTGAAGAAATCCTCTTCTGGAAATCTCAATGTGGTTTTATAACCGTAACTGGTCAGTGAATACTGTGGCATTTTAGGCATGCTACTGATACTAAAAAGGTATGTAATTTGGTAATCCTGTTAGATACAAGTATTACACATCTATGTAGGAGGTATATAGAACCATGAAATCATAATGTATTACTATTCATCAAAATCATTTTGGATTTTCAAGGTAATCTGACTAGAAAGCTATGAGAATAATTATATAGTACTATATTCATTTACAATATGATATCTTAAAACATCTATATTTTCATATAAACAGTACTTCAGTCTTGCTTTACAGATTTAATGGTATTAGGATAAGTTGCAACAAAGAATCAAGCTTAATCAAGTTCAGACCTAGCTGGGGAGCTCACTTAGTTCCTCTTCCAACACCGACTCCAACAACTACTTTGACAATGTCAGATGCCCTTTAAAGACAATCACATAAGGGGCTGGGATTGTGGCTCAGTGGTAGAGCGCTTGAATAGCACAAGGGAGGCCCTGGGTTCGATCCTCAGTACCACATAAAAATAAATAAATAAAATAACAATATTGTGTCCAACTACGACTATAAATAAATAAATAAATAAATAAATAAATCGATCGATCGGATCGATAGATGGATAGATAGATAGATAAGTATTTTGAAAAAAAAAAGATGATCACATAATTCTGATCGATTCCATCACTACTATGTAAGGAAGAGTATTTGACTCCAACACTAACCTGCAGCAACTAACAAAAGGACATGGGTCAGCAAACACGGAAGCAAATATAAAAGTCACATTTCATAGGCCTATACTACTCTGAGATGGATTAGAGCAGGTTTACAACTACTGTATCACAGTTCTAATGCTACCAGAAATAATTTTCAAGAAAGTCTTTTCTACTTTCCAAAGCACTGGAGCTATTGTTCTCCTTTTGGATGCCATTTACAATAGCAGCTACTTCATAACTCCAGTAATTAGCCTAAATACCACATACTACTATAAAATACTGAATCAAAGAGGAAAGGGATTCAAAGTGGATTGCATTTATACACTAGGTTTATGACAATGTAAAGATCATACACCTATCATACACAGAAAGATACTAGAAGGCTATATACCCAAATGAGGATAGTGCTTCTTTATCATTTTGTAACTTTAGGGCCCCCTAGCCTGTTCTCAACTTGGCAAGGGATAGCTTTTAGCCTGGAGATACTTAAAATATAACAAAGAACACAGACAACCTGTATTCTCTATGCTACTATGGAAAAAGTAGTAAGTAACATCAGGGAACTGGAAATAAATTAATGAATTCAGAGAGAAAGACTGTTGTTATATTGAGAGCAAGGAGGAGATGAGGAAAGTCTTACTAAAATTAGGAACATATGACATCCAAGGGAAGATGTGATTAAGTGACTATGAGATCAGTCTTGGCACGGAGGGAAAATGTAACCAAGTGAACATATCACATCCATCCTTTAGCAGGCACATGACCCAGTAAACATGGGAGGTGCGGAAGGAGGTACACCAACTGCAGTTTGGCTTCAGTGTCTTCTCTGTGCACCAGGCAGAGGCCCGTGCTAAGAAGTGTAATCTCTGTTTCCCGGAACTGGTGGGCCAGAGAGGCAAAAGTTAAGCCAAGAACCAAAAAGGGAGGACTAAAGACAAAGCACCCTCTGTGGAGGGCAAGTCCTATGGTAATATGGTACTCACACTGAGCACCCATGATGGTAGGAAAAGGTCTGAAATTTTGAAATATGTTTAACTACATAATCAATTTGTGCTTCAGAATGCTTAATCTGACAGGATAACTAAAATGAATTGGAAGGAGAAACAATGAGTTAGGGAGACATGCTAGAAGGATCCAGGAAAGAGCCAGGAAAGCCTGAGTTACAAAGAAGAGCTCCCTAAATCAGGTGGCTAGGGGTATATGGCATCATGGCTCCTGAGTACAATTTGACAACACAGCAAGAGTCTTTAAAATAAGATTCCTTGTTTTGTGATGCCATAATCCTACTTCTAGGAATTTATCCTAAAAAAGAATGAATGAATATATGCCAACTTTTATCTACAGAGATGCAGCACTGAAGACAATAATAAGAATAACCTCAATATATAATGTGACTGATTAAAGAAACATTCATATATGACATTCCCCAAACACTAAAAATTGTTATAAGCAAATCCATGGTATTAAATAAAAATTCAGGGGCTGGAGATATAGCTAATAGAGTGCTTGCCTCGCATGCACAAAGCCCTGGATTCAATCTCCAGCATCACCTAAAAAAAAAAAAAAAAAAAAAAAAAAAAAAAAAAAAATCAGTTATACATGATATGTAGAAAATGATCCCATTTTGTTAAAAATGGAAAACAAATGTTATTTTACACACAAATTCTGAAGCTTGTACACCAAAGTGTTAACAATAAATATCTCCAGGTGGATAAATTATTAAAAATTTAAGGTTCTATGGTTTGTTGTGTTTTTTTTTTTGCCTGATCATCTTTTCTGATTTTTTTCCCAATAGTACAAATACTGTTATTTTTATAATAAGAAAAATAAAGAAAAACTCATGCAAAAGAAAATAGCAAGGCCCTAAACTTGGATGGTACCAGAAGGAGGTAAGAGATGCGGTTGGAGAATAAAAAATTGAAAAAGAAACAAATTCTCTGAAAGCCTCACGGGAACTCCTGTTATCCAAGGTGGATAACCTCCAGTTCTCTTTCTCCCTGCTGGTGCTCATTCCTACTCAGTAGGGGCTGAGACCCCATGTGGTCCCTTTCATCTCAGTCTGGCTCCTATCTCCAGGCCAACTCTGTGGCTATGAAAGTTTAAGTGAGTGCACATAAGGATCTGATCTGTTCATACTTCAGGAAGTTTGGGTGTAGACAATGCACCATATCAAAATCCAATTACCACTTCTACTTAAGGTTCCTAACCACAGGAGTGCTTTGCAAAAATAACTTCTTACTACCCTCTTCCATGTGTTACAACAGAAGCCAAGCAATTGTGCAGGATTACTGGCAGAGATAAAAGTAAATTCTAACTCCACAAACAGGGTTCCAAGACCACCCAGATTCAAGTATCTGTGGATATTAAGAAAAAAATCCAGAACTGGACTCTCCTGTGACCACCAGTTTATCAAAAGAGCGCTGGTCTCCATAATTTTAATATCTTTAAATAGCTACCTGGCTTTCCCAGTTCTTATCTTTTCCTCCCAAAGCTTTGCATACATGCATTCTTCAGGTAGCCAAGCAAATAAGGAGCTTGTGCCTACTCTATGCCAGGCAATACCCTAGGCAGTAAGATATGGTAAAAAGGAGAACTACGGACAGAATCTGTGAGCTCAAGGAATCACATTCTAGTGATGGGCATGAGGAGGTGAGCAGGCAAAGAGCACAAATATATATAAAGATAATTCCAGAATCAGATAACCGTGCACAGAGGATAAAGTGGAGGAATGCATTAGAGCAATGCTTTTCAGCCCCACAGATTCTACTTAAGGGGTCTGAACTTCCCAAGTGACTCTACTATGCTGTCAGGCTGAGAATCAACAAGGGGAGAACTGTGGGGATGGGAGATGGAGCTGCTTTGCCTCAGAGGGTTCAGGAAAGCCTCTTGGGAGGAGGCATTAAGATCTGAAAGATGAAAAAGCAGCAGCACTGAGAAGAGTGGGAGGCAGGGTCTTTGGGGGAAGAAAACTTTGTGCAAGGGTCCAACACAGACCAGCCAGGGCAAGTTCCCCGCCATAAGAGAAGGCCAAGAGGTGGATGAAAGAAAGAAGGACAGAGAAGGTGATAAGGCGTGCAGGGATTTTATTTTTGGTATATGTGTAAACAGCACTGTTGTCAGGTTGGTGTAGGGAAGTAACACAAAAGAACCCGCAGGACAGTGAGGCATGGTCATCAAGGCAAAGCTAGATCAGGGTGAAAGCAAAGTGGTAAAACCAGGATCCGTTTTCTAGATAATTGTTAAAGCTTAATAACACAGGGTCTGGTGGGGCCCATCCTACAAGTCACAGCAAGAAGTTTTTAAAAGCCAGGCAACCAGTCAGATCCCTGAAGAGGATGCCTGGAGGGCTGTGGCTACAGGGGCTACAGCCACAGGAAACAGACGGAGGCCCTGAGCTCACTGAGGATATGAAAACTACCAGTTAGGCAGACGAAAAAGAAGCTCATAAATAAAGATTTTTACTTAAAATGCCAGTTGATGGTCAGTGAGCATACAAACGAGGCCTCCCAGCCCTAATTATGCAAATTTATCCTAATTGTTTATAATGAGCTGTAAAAAGACAATGAATTATTGGTTTTCTAGTCTAGACCTTCAGGAACAGGGTAGAAAGAAGCACAAGTTCTAGTCTTACCTGTGCCTAACTGCCAGAGTGACTTTGTCTCTTATTCCATGGAGGATGCTCTCTCACATGCCTTTCACTCTGAAATCCTGCTCTCTTCCATTTTCGGTTACAGGGAGTCAACCCATGCCCACCCTGGCTCCAGCATGGGCTTGGCGGTTCCTGGACTGCATCTGTTTGGAGGCCAGCGTGGTTCTCCGAGCTCTGCTATGTGCTCTGGTTCAAATCTCACTACAGTATTTGCCAAGGGCCTATTTAAATTCATTGGCTCCAATGAAACCTGGCAGGCTGAATATTGTTCAAACAAGCAGGCTACCGCCTGGCTTTAAAATCCTATTAAACATTTTATTAGCAACTTTACTATATTGTTATCATGAATTTGGCCTATAAATACCACCTATGCATACATATCTATCTCCATATTGGCAAAAGAAGATAAATATATAGGCTCTAGTAATTGTGAGCTTAACTCACTAAGTGATCTTTCTATGGTTCCAGCCCTACCTGTCTGCCCCCAGCCTTGCAGTTCACTCCAAATGGCACTTGTGGCCCAAGATTGACAGTGCCAACCTGGGGGACTCATACAGGGCATTCCTACGCCCCCTGCACCCCAACATCTCTTCCTTATCAGAGGAATCAAGCACATTTAATGGGCATAAGTCATCCCTTTCTAGTTCTTTGCTTAGTTAATTTAATTAACACTAAAAAAAATGTCTTTCACCTTTACATCTTTTTATACTCCATCATTCTTCCCTTTCCTGTTAAATCACTATTGCCTTGCCCACTGGTAGCAGAGAATCTGTCTCCATGTCCTTTTCAACTTCATAGCCATAAAACAGTTGTAATTGTGGCTGATTCCCACAAGAATGATACTGTACCAAGGGGGGGAAAAAAAACACTACAAGCTTTTTAAAAATAGAAACACATCAAATGCTCTATCTCTACAAGTCTTTACATAAGTATCCTTTGTTTCTTAAATACTACAAATATCATTTTTTAAAATCAGAAATGCTATCTTATCATATTACATTGTTCCTATTTTGTATAACAACCAAGGGCAGAACTGCAAATGTATCACAAATGTTTTCTCTGTATATTACATCACAGGTATTTAAAGATCCAAAGACTTTTTTTTTTTTAGGGAAAAGTGTACTGAGTTTAAAAAGAAAAAACCCACTATACATAAACAACTCATTTTAAATCAAAAATTGTCCTTAAAGAGGGGTTAAATATAATTGGGGCTCAAGACAGAACATGGGGTGAAAAGGGAAAGGTATCTGTAAACCATGTTGGAAAATTGAGTTAAACATGGAAGATTAAAAAACAAAAAACAAAAAAAAACTGTAGCTTTCCTATATTTTTTCTTGTTTTTCTAATTAAGGCTAGATAAGAGGCTTCAACTTTATTCAAATGGCAAATAAAGAGGTATAATGGGGAGATAAATCACAAAAATCAGTCACTGAAAAGGCAGCAGGCAAACAAATCTGTCAGCATTTTTTTAAGTGACCACTGAACTCTGGCCTAACATGTCATAAAGTAGCAGGCCGCTTTGCCCCGATTCACACTGGACAACCAGTTTAAATGCACCAAGGACACAGAGATAGGTCTACATGCAGTACCAGCACTGTCAGACCCGTTGCTTATCAGATTACAGTCTACAGTTTGATTGGGGAGCTGAAGCAGGGCCTGAGGAACAGTTTCTTCATGCAGACTACCTGCTGAAGATACCCTTATTACCTGTTGGTTCTTTATTCAAATAGCATTTTAAAACACCAAAACTGACTGAGCTTTAAATGATTTTTTATTGAAACACGATATCTTTCTCAATGGATTTTTTTCTGAATCTCAAAGGCAAGTAATGATTAAAATAATGTTCTAAAACAATAAAAGGTATCTAAGTGCACACACACACAAAAAGCGATAAGAGCAAGTAGGCTACATTTTTGCATCTTCCAATGATGAATTCCAGTTAGTCACTCTGCTAAAAAAAATATATAAAAGAATACATTATAAGGAATAAATTAAAAATTTTTTAAATAGACATAAAATCAAATTATACCGATTCCTCTTTGAGAAACATGATCAATTATTTAGGCACATTTTAGCATTTTCTTTCATTCAATTATAATTCTTAGGTTTTGGATAAAGTACACAAAAACCTCTCTTGATGTGATTATAACATACCCACTCCCGCCCCGGCAAAGCAAAAATTAAAAGACGAAAACAGCCCTTATCATTTAAAAATATAAAATTATTCATGGTGTAGGCAAGAAGAAATAAAAGTCCACAGGATTCAGCCAGAATATGGCCAAAAAACAGCCAACATTAATATCTGCTGTGCCAGCTGAATTCAAATTAACCCAATTTTTACATGTTAATTAAACCAGCTATTTTCTTCTTATTGTATTTTTGCTTCTTAAATAGTAGAGTCTACAAGTGATTCCCAACAGACTTGTTCCAACAACAATGACGTATTCATTTACTTCTATTATGACCATACAATACAGTAACTGAGCAGTAATTTTTCACAGTCAATTACATGTGTGGTTCTTTATGCTTAAAGATGCTGAAATAATGTGTACTATAGAGCCATATGCCTGAATCTCTAGTTTGCCAGAAGCAGTTGCCTGGGTAACACATTTTCTCTCCAGTTTAGCATAACCCTTCATTGAATATCATTAGGTGTCATTAAATAGCAAACATTAACATGAACTTCAATATACTACTTAGATAGAGTCATTTTACCCATGTAAACAAGTGCTCCATCATTTATAATAAGTTTAAAATAGATTATGATTTTCTGTATTTAAGAACATGAAAAAAGAAAAAGTACCCACATGTTGATTCCAAACTGAATTTGCAAAAATTTCTGGTAATATATGAGAACTCAGACCAACTTCCAGGGATAACATTTGTCATCAATATGGTCAAGATAGTCAATATAAACAAAGAAAAATTAAGCTTTCAAATTTTACTCAACACTAAAATACTTCCATCCATTGCATCTCGAACCAAAGATTGTTTTACCTTCTTTTGTAATTGGGAGGAGGGGCACACACTTGAATTCATTAACAAAATGAATTTAAGGAATAAGGTGTTTAAAATCAAGGTACACAGAAAATATGGGATACTCTGTGCATTATCTAAAATTTTTTCCAGCTTTAGTGGGGTATACTTGACACCCAAAAATTATATATTGAAGGTATACAAGATGATATCTTTATATACACACACACACACACACACACACACACACACACACTGTGAAATGATTGTGAAAATTAAGATAATTTACATATCCATTTCCTCACATAGTTATCTCACAGTTAAAATAGTTTAAATATTTAAAGTTTAAGGAAGGATTATATTGCTTACATTATATCAATATATAGTTTATATAGAGAGTTCTAGAGGAATGCCTGCATTAATAGTAGTGGCCATCCTAAACAATCTCCATCAGCCCTGTATCACATGCTATCCCAAACAAGCATCCATGACTAAAAAAGACAAGATGCTTTTTGTACAAACAGTCTCAACAGTCAATCCCTTCACTTTCCCAATAGGATTACCCATCCTAAATCACGGAACTATATTGTTTTTGAGATGCATCATAATTCCATATAAACCTAAGTTCTTAACCTACACAGTCAGGACTTTTCCTCTCTCACCATATTGCAAAGTCTTCCAAATGTTCAATGTCGATTTTGGTGGACACACATAAGAAGAAATGAATCATCAAATGGCACTTCTACTCCATTTTATTTTCATACCTCTCCCAGTAAAGAAGAAATGCAGGCTTCAAAACCCTGAAAGTAAGGGTAGGGGAACTGACCAAGGTTCAGTGGCAGCATCCACACTGACCAATCAACCTAAGGATAACCGAAAAGAAAGCTCTGCCAAGAGTGAGTGAGTTCTTAACTGTGGGAAATGAGATCCCACAATTCCACACCTGGTTCCTAATCCAAAATAATAAAAAGCACAAAATGCTGTGGCCTTGCCTTAGGTGGACTACTTCCACCTCCACTGCTCCAAGAACATCCCTCCAACGGCAAAGGTGAACAAAACATCAAGCACATGTCCAATCCAGGGCCAAGAAGTAGTTAGTTGGCAGGGGAAAAGTTTCTATGCAGCAAATCATAAGAAACCAATGGACAGAAAGGATAAATAAATCTTTAAGACACTTTTAAGATATATTGTGATCAGTACCAACTCAAGTCACATCTCTGATGCCTCAATGATAATTCATATCCTGAATAATTACCTAACACTGTGATTTCAAATAAAATGTTTAAAAATATTGATGTGGCTGTGTCACTGTAGTATGCTGTTTTTAAGTCCTTTGGGTATAGACCAAGGAGAGGGGTAGCTGGGTCAAATGGTGGTTCCATTCCAAATTTTTCAAGAAATCTTCATACTGCTTTCCATATTGGCTGCACCAATTTGCAGTCACACCAATACCTTTTCCCCCACATCCTCACCAACACTTATTGTTGTCTGTCTTCATAATAGCTGCCATTCAGACTGGAGTGAGATGAAATCTTAGAGTGGCTTTGATTTGAATTTCTCTAATTGCTAGTGCTGATGAACATTTTTTCACATATTTGTTGACTGATTGTATATCATCTTCAGAGAAGTGTCTGTTCAGATCCTTGGCCCATTTATTGATTGGGTTATTGGATTTTTTGGTGCTTAGCTTTTTGAGTTCTTTATCTACCCTAGAGATTAGTGCTCTATCTGATGTATGAGGGGTAAAGATTTGCTCCCAAGATGTAGGCTCTCTATTCACCTCACAGATTGTTTATTTTGCTGAGAAGAAACTTTTTAGTGTTGAGTCCATCCTATTTATTGATTTTTTAATTTTAATTCTTGTGCCACGGGAGTCTTATTAAGGAAGTTGGGGCCTGACCCCACATGATGGAGATTACGGCCTTCTTTTTCTTCTGTTAGACACAGGGTCTCTGGTTTTATTCCTAAGTCCTTGATCCATTTTGAGTTGAGTTTTGTGCATGGTGAGAGATAGGGGTTTAGTTTCATTTTAATGCATATGGATTTCCAGTTTTCCTAACACCATTTGTTGAAGAGGCTATCTTTTCTCCAATGCATGATTTTGACACCTTTGTCTAATATAAGATAATTGTAATTTTGTGGGTTAGTCTCTGTGTCCTCTATTCTGTATACTGGTCTACCACCAGTCTGTTTTGGTGCCAATACCATGCTGTTTTTGTTACTATTGCTCTGTAGTCTAGTTTAAGGTCTGGTATAGTGATGCCATCTGCTTCACTCTTCCTGCTAAGGATTGCTTTAGCTATTTTGAGCCTCTTATTTTTCCAGATGAATTTCATGACTACTTTTTCTATTTCTATGAATATACTTTGTATACAACCAGAGATATGAAAAATTGTGCTCTATATGTGTAATAAGAATTGTAAAGCATTTTGCTGTCATATATAAATAAAAAAAGAAAAAGAAAGCTGAGTTATATAAACTGTAATGCATAGAAAAAGTAGTCTAATAACCCAAGAAACATTATGAATAAAAACTGAAATAAAAAGTGATTTCTGTTTATATTCTGATTAAATAATGGTATTTCTAGATTTTACCAAAAATCTGCAATAAAGAGAATACTATCCCTACCCCTAACCCTAATACTGATTAAAATTTTATTACATGAACATAATTTGCTTAAGAATTGGCACAAGATCTGGGATCTAGTAAAGAAAAACATATAAATTTTTCATATTATGTTTTGTTGTACGAATAATAACAAACTACAATGAAATTCACCTATTAACACAGGCCACACATGAATGTAGATTTTCATTAGAATAACCAAAAGAATTTATTATGACTGAGTCTAGTTCTATTTAGGTTTATATGTTATTTTATTCTATGGAAGAAAACAAGAAAGAAAATCTGTCCCAATTGATCCAGCATGTTCCCCCATCTTATTCCACACTATCTCTGCATTCTTTAGCAAGTCCTATGTGGAAAGGCCTCATAATAATTCCAAGCTTTTAATAAATTAGGCAGTTACAAAACAAAACAGCAATTGTAAAAGATAATCAAAATTAGACACTGTTGGGAGTGCTTTGTAGTTTTGCAAAAGCTAATTAAACTACAAGACTTTTGAGATTCTATTGCTTTTTCTGGGCACAATTATTATAGAAAAGCAACATCAAGATTTTAATGCTTTTTTCCTTCAGGAAGTTGGTGACTTTTCTTTCCTAACTTAAAAAAACAACAACAAAGAAACAAAAAACCCTGAATCAAGCAAGCACTGAATCAGGAAATCATAAGTGACAAAAAGAGGGTTTCCATATGAACTACACGTTCAGCAAATCCTCAGATACTTTCAAGAGGGGTTTTCCCTTTTGTGAATCTAAAAATTACCTTTTAAATTAACAACCTGAAGAGTAATGTAAACAACTAAAATGTATGGAAAGAGAAGAGGCATGATTCCATTTATTCAGCTCCTATGCAGAAGGCATGAATTCATCAAACCAGAAGCTACAGATGAGAGGGGCAGAAGACAAGTGCCTAAAGGAATCAAGTTCACAAATATCTTGGCATATATTTCTCAAGTGCCGTCCCCTTGCAGGGGATTGGGGGTATGGCAAGAGCATAAAAACAACATAGGATCTCATCCTATGGGTGATGTTCTCAACACAAAGAATCCCTCAGAATACTTTACAATAACTAACACAACTCTAAACTCTTGTGGAATTAGCTTAGTTGGAGAAAAGTAAAGACAGAAATGAAAGAAGGTTTGCTAGGAGTTTTAGTACTTGTTAAATAGAAGAACTGCATGAAATGTTACAGTGATCCTAAGAAGAAAATGACAACCAGGGATTTAACATGTAGAAATTCCATACTCAACCAGAGAAATATGACATTTTTTTTTGTACTGGAGATGGAACCCAGATGTGTTTATCTACTGAGCTGCATACCCCAACCCTTTTAACTTTTTATTATTTTTGAGACAGGGTCTCACTAAGCTGCTTACAGTCTCACTAGGTTGCTGAGGCTGGCTTTGAACCTTCCACACTCCTGCGTCAGCCACTCAAGCTGCTGGGATTACAGGCATACACCAACATGCCCAGCTCACCTCCTTATCATTTTGATAAAAACATTTCACACATGCACAGGACCTTATGTGTTCAATACATGTAGCAAGTATTTATGGAGTACTACTACATCCCAGCCATGATCTGCTCGCAGATTCAGCATTAAACAAATCAGAAAAAAAATCTCTGCCTTCATGGAGCTTATCACCAAATGTTGGTGGAGGGGAACAAACTAAAGCTATTAAAAAAACCAATGTGTACAAGATAACCACTATGAGAAAACCTAAAAGAAGTAAGTGAGTTTCTTGGGGAAGAGACTTTCAGAAAGAAGACAGAGGCAGCACAGGCTCCCAGGTAGGTCCAAGCTTGGTGTGTTAAAGGTGCAGCAATAAAACCAACGGTGCTGGAACAAAACAATGAAGGGGAAGAAATGAAGTAAGGGGGTGCCGAATACAAAGCAAGAAGAGCACTGCCACTGGAAGATTCCACTGGCCACATGCTGGCTGCTGTGTTCTGCAAGGAAGCAAGAATGCAATCAGGGAGACTTGGAAGTCTTTTCTTTCTTTCTTTGGTTTTGGGATCAGATTTAGGATGTTTTACTGAGCTACATCCCCAGTGTTTTCCATTTTTTATTTGGGGATAGGGTCTTGCAAAATTGCTAAGGCTGGCCTCTAATTTGCAATTCTACCACCTCAGCCTCCTGAGTATCTGGGATTACAGGCATGCAACACCACATGGGGCTGACTTGGTAAGTCTTGGAACACAGCCAGGTGACAAGACAGTCATACCTGGGACCAGAAACGTAACAGCAAAGGTGATAAGAAGTGGTCAAATTCTGTGTTCACAGTAACATCTCTCCAGAACCCTATAATTCAAAAAATAAAATTAGCCTGGGTACAGCAGCTCACGTCTGTAATCCCAGTGACTGAGACTTGAGGATCTTGAGTTCAAGGCCAGCATTAGCAACTTAGCAAAGCCCTAAGCAATTTAAGGAGACCCTGTCTCAAAATAAAAAATACAAAGGGCTAGGGATGTAGCTCAGTGCTTAAGTACCTCTGGGTTCAATTCTCAATACCAAATAAAATAAAATAACGAAAAATGCAGGGTCACATTATTGAAGAGTACTGTTGCGTTGTAGAAATGCATCTGAAGAATTAGACCACTGGAAGCCAGGTGCCATCACCAGCTGTTCTGTATCAGAATTTGCACTGCTACAGAGTGAACAAATGAGAGCTTTACTATTTTTATTTAATAGAATTTGATTCTTTAAAATGTACATTTGGATGAATCTGCAAAGAAAATAAAAATGAAGCAGCATTGCAGTGGAAAGCATGTTTGCTGACCTACTGGTAACCACCTTTACCAGCAGCTGCTGTGTGGCCACCGTCACTATCTCTACTATACACCAAACAGGGGCTATATGTTAGAAACCAACCTGATGAGCCTTTTCCTAAGCACCTAAAGATCAAGGAATCTCAAAACATTAGTCCTTCAGAGAAAAACCAAAGCAGTTATTAACTTAAAAAATTCTTTATAGTTTTTCTAGTAAGATTTTATGAATCAAGACCAATAATAGAACTTGTCCCCAGATTTTCACTAGTTGTGTCTGTCTTTGTCAACTTCCCAGCATCTTTCTTATTCCTATTGTCCTTGCTGGTATCATGAAGCCTAAAGAGCAGCTACTCTTACAGTCAGCTTGCAAAGAACCCAGACACAACACGTTGCTGGCAAAGCCAGCTATATTTGATGTAAGATCAGAAGTGAGATATGAGAGAAAAGGAGGAAGCAAAGACATCTCCAGAGTTTGGGGCCTGACAACTGCAAGATGGAGTGTTCTCAGGCAGCAAATAGGAAAGGAAGAGAGAAGGCTCAGAAGCCTAGCTTATAACACTTGAGGTTTGAGAGACCTATGAGACAGACAAATGACAGATCTCACAGAAGCAGCTGGATGAATATGTAACCCTGGAGATCATCAGAGAGAAGAGTTTGAGATGTAAAAGTAGACATGATGAAGTGCTTAGAAGCCATGGCACAGAACAAGATGACCAAGATTTAGCCAGGGAAAACTAGAGACAGGTGGGAAAAGGGGACTAGGAAAGAGCAGGCAGTGAGTGAGGTATAAAAAAAGAACGTGGTGCACTGGAATTGAAGAGAGTATTTCAAGAAGGTGTGAGGGAGCAACTGTGTCAACCTGAGCTTTAATAGTATGACTGGATTCTACTGTGTGGATAAATTTAGGACTGTAGCAGGGGAAAGCTGAGGAGAGCAGACTGAAGAATGAATAGACACAGAGGACTTAACTGCAAGGGCCAGACGAGACAAATCTTTTGATGAGGGCTGCAGAAAGAAGAGAACTGAGGCAGAAGCTGAAGAGGAAAGTGGAATCATGAGGTTTTCTTAATATTTCTGAAGAAATATCAGCAGGTCTGTGTGCTGCCAGGAAAGACCCCAGGAATAGGGAGAGTTGGGAGGGGACAGAAGACGGAAAGGAGACAAGGAAGGGATGAGGGCACATTATCTGTGAGTGAAGTGAGATGGGAAAGCTAACTAAACTATCTCTTAAATGTTATTTTGCCCAGTAATCACACACAGGTATTTACTAAGATGGAAAAAAAAAAAAAAAACAGGCTCAGAGAGAGAGATCAGTACACTTGTCTAAGGTCTTGTGGCTTATAACAAGACCTAATGTGATGCGAAGGCTTCCTCAAACACTATTAGTTCTCCTTCCACTAGCCAATGTCTTTCTCATGTGAAAGATCCACTGTATCTGAGGGCAGAAGTTAGCAGAAGGAATAAATGAGCCTTATAACACAGAAGTCCCTTCTGCATGATAAGGGAAGCAGATAGCCTAAGAATTGTTTGATGCAGGAAAAGGAGGAACACAAAAGCAAGCAAAATGATATTCGGAGGGTAGTTAGAGTTCATCTATTCATTACGGCATGTCCAGTCCTCTCTGACAACTGCCCTAACGTATGGTCAGGGAAAAAAGACTTATGACTTGAATAATGTTAAGCCTTAAAAAGAACTGGCCTGTCAATCCCAAAAAAACAAAGGCCAAATGTTCTCTCTGATGTGTGGAAGCTGACTCACAATAGGCCAGGAGAGGGAGGAGTGGAGGTTCACTGGATTGGACAGGGGAGGATGGGGGAAAGGGAAAGGATAAGAATGAAAAGACAGTAGAATGAACTAGACATCACTTTCCTGTGCTCATATATGAATACAGAACCACTCCACACCATGTACAACCACAAGAATGAGAAGTTACACTCCATGTATGTATGATATGCCAAAACACTTTCTAGTGTCATGTATAAAAAAAAATTAAAAAATGAAAACCAACAGTGGGAGGTAGGACAGTAAAGGGGGGAAAATAATCAAAGAGGAAAACAAACCATATTCAGTAACATAAATAAACAAATATGGCTGGAAGGATAACCCATATCTCAATAATAACCCTAAATGTTAATGGCTTAAACTCACCAATTAAGAGACACAGGCTAGTAGAATGGATCACAAAACATGACCCAACAATATGCTGCCTACAGGAGACGCATTTGATAGGAAAAGACATACATAGACTGAAGGTGAAAGGTTGGGAAAAATCATATCACTCATATGGACTGCGGAAACAAGCAGGAGTGTCCATACTCATATCAAATAAAATAGATTTCAAGCCACAGTTAATCAAAAGGGATAAAGAGGGACACTACATACTGCTCAAGGGAACCATACACCAACAAGACATAACAATCATAAATATATATGCCCCAAACAATGGTGCAGCTATGTTCATCAAACAAACTCTTCTCAAGTTCAAGAGTCTAATAGACCACCATACAATAATCATGGGAGACTTCAACACACCTCTCTCACCACTGGACAGATCTTCCAAACAAAAGTTGAATAAGGAAACTATAGAACTCAATAACACAATTAACAATCTAGACTTAATTGACATATATAGAATATACCACCCAACATCAAGCAGTTACACTTTTTTCTCAGCAGCACATGGATCCTTCTCAAAAATAGATCATATATTATGTCACAGGGCAACTCTTAGACATTATAAAGGAGTAGAGATAATACCATGCATCTTATCTGACCATAATGGAATGAAACTGAAAATCAACGATAAAAGAAGGAAGGAAAAATCATGCATCACATGGAGAATGAACAATAAGTTACTGAATGATCAATGGGTTATAGAAGACATTAAGGAGGAAATTAAAAAATTCTTAGAGATAAATGAAAACACAGACACAACATATCGGAATCTATGGGACACATTGAAAGCAGTTCTAAGAGGAAAATTCATTGCATGGAGTTCATTCCTTAAAAAAAGAAAAAAACAACAAATAAATGATCTCATACTTCATCTCAAAATCCTAGAAAAATAAGAGGAAAATAACAGCAAAAGAAGTAGAAGGCAAGAAATAATTAAAATCAGAGCTGAAATTAATGAAATTGAAACAAAAGAAACAATTGAAAAAATTGATAAAACTAAAAGTTGGTTCTTTGAAAAAATGAATAAGATCGACAGACCCTTAGCCATGCTAACGAAGAGAAGAAGAGAGAGAACTCAAATTACTAGCATACAGGATGAAAAAGGCAATATCACAACAGACACTTCAGAAATACAGAAGATAATCAGAAATTATTTTGAATCCTTATACTCCAATAAAATAGAAGATAGTGAAGGCATCGATAAATTTCTTAAGTCATATGATCTGCCCAGATTCAGACAGGAGGATATAGACAACCTAAACAGACCAATATCAATTGAGGAAATAGAAGAAACCATCAAAAGATTACCAACTAAGAAAAGCCCAGGACCGGATGGGTATACAGCAGAGTTTTACAAAACCTTTAAAGAGGAACTAATACCAATACTTTTCAAGCTATTTCAGGAAATAGAAAAAGAGGGAGAACTTCCAAATTCATTCTACGAGGCCAACATCACACTGATTCCTAAACCAGACAAAGACACTTCAAAGAAAGAAAACTACAGACCTATATCTCTAATGAACCTAGACGCAAAAATCCTCAATAAAATTCTGGCGAATCGGATACAAAATCATATCAAAAAAATTGTACACCATGATCAAGTAGGATTCATCCCTGGGATGCAAGGCTGGTTCAATACATGGAAATCAATAAATGTTATTCACCACATCAATAGACTTAAAAATAAGAACCATATGATCATCTCGATAGATGCAGAAAAAGCATTCGACAAAGTACAGCATCCCTTTTTGTTCAAAACTCTCGAAAAAATAGGGATAACAGGAACATACCTCAACACTCTAAAAGCAATCTACGCTAAGCCCCAGGCTAGCATCATTCTGAATGGAGAAAAATTGAAGGCATTCCCTCTAAAATCTGGAACAAGACAGGGATGCCCTCTCTCACCACTTCTGTTCAACATAGTTCTCGAAACACTGGCCAGAGCAATTAGACAGACGAAAGAAATTAAAGACATAAAAATAGGAAAAGAAGAACTTAAATTATCACTATTTGCAGATGACATGATTCTATACCTAGCAGACCCAAAAGGATCTACAAAGAAACTACTAGAGCTAATAAATGAATTCAGCAAAGTGGCAGGATATAAAATCAACATGCATAAATCAAAGGCATTCCTGTATATCAGCGACAAATCCTCTGAAATGGAAATGAGGACAACCACTCCATTCACAATATCCTCAAAAATAATAAAATACTTGGGAATCAACCTAACAAAAGAGGTAAAAGACTTATACAATGAAAACTACAGAACCCTAAAGAGAGAAGTAGAAGATCATCTTAGAAGATAGAAAAATATACCCTGTTCATGGATAGGCAGAACTAACATCATCAAAATGGCGATATTACCAAAAGTTCTCTATAGGTTTAATCAATGCCAATCAAAATCCCAATGGCATTTCTTGTAGAAATAGAGAAAGCAATCTTGAAATTCATATGGAAAAATAAAAGACCCAGAATAGCAAAAACAATGCTAAGCAGGAAGTATGAATCAGGTGGTATAGCGATACCAGACTTCAAACTATACTACAGAGCAATAGTAACAAAAACAGCATGGTATTGGTACCAAAACAGGTGGGTGGACCAATGGTACAGAATAGAGGACACAGAAACCAACCCACAAAACTACAACTTTCTTATATTTGATAAAGGGGCTAAAAGCATGCAATGGAGGAAGGATAGCATCTTCAACAAATGGTGCTGGGAAAACTGGAAATCCATATGCAACAAAATGAAACTGAATCCCTTTCTCTCGCCATGCACAAAAGTTAACTCAAAATGGATCAAGGACCTTGATATCAAACCAGAGACAAGGCATCTGATAGAAGAAAAATTTGGCTCCGACCTACACACTGTGGGGTCGGGCTCCAAATTCCTCAATAGGACACCCATAGCACAAGAGTTAATATCTAGAATCAACAAATGGGACTTGCTCAAACTAAAAAGTTTTTTCTCAGCAAAAGAAACAATAAGAGAGGTAAATAGGGAGCCTACATCATGGGAACAAATCTTTACTCTTCACACTTCAGATAGAGCCCTAATATCCAGAGTATATAAAGAACTCAAAAAATTAGACAATAAGATAACAAATAACCCAATCAACAAATGGGCCAAGGACCTAAACAGACACTTCTCAGAGGAGGACATACAATCAATCAACAAGTACATGAAAAAATGCTCACCATCGCTAGCAGTCAGAGAAATGAAAATCAAAACCACCCTAAGATATCATCTCACTCCAGTAAGATTGGCAGCCATTATGAAGTCCAACAACAACAAGTGCTGGCGCGGATGTGGGGAAAAGGGTACACTTGTACATTGTTGGTGGGACTGCAAATTGGTGCAACCAATTTGGAAAGCAGTATGGAGATTTCTTGGAAAGCTGGGAATGGAACCACCATTTGATCCAGCTATTCCCCTTCTGGGTCTATTCCCTAAAGACCTAATAAGAGCATGCTACAGGGACACTGCTACATCGATGTTCATAGCAGCACAATTCACAATAGCAAGACTGTGGAAGCAACCTAGATGCCCTTCAATAGACGAATGGATAAAAGAAAATGTGGCATTTATACACAATGGAGTATTACTCTGCATTAAAAAATGACAAAATTATAAAATTTGAAGGGAAATGGATGGCATTAGAGCAGATTATGCTAAGTAAGCTAGCCAATCCCTAAAAAACAAATGCCAAATGTCTTCTTTGATATAAGGAGAATAACTAAGAACAGAGTAGGGAAGAAGAGCATGAGAAGATGACTAACATTAAACAGGGATGAGAGGTGGGAGGGACAGGGAGAGAGAAGGGAAATTGCTTGGAAATGGAAGGAGACCCTTAGGGTTATACAAAATTACATACAAGAGGAAGTGAGGGGAAAGGGAAAAATAATACAAGGAGGAGAAATGAATTACAGTAGAGGGGGTAGAGAGAGA
The DNA here is from genome assembly GCF_964194105.1 of Spermophilus citellus. Lineage (NCBI taxonomy): Eukaryota > Metazoa > Chordata > Mammalia > Rodentia > Sciuridae > Spermophilus > Spermophilus citellus. The sequence continues at coordinate 198,416,205 of NC_138184.1, read as the reverse complement.
AGAGGGGAGGGGAGGGGAGGGGAGGGGAGGGGGATAGTAGAGGATAGGAAAGGCAGAAGAATACAACAGACATGAGTATGTCAATATATAAATCAGTGGAAGTGTAACTGATGTGACTCTGCAATCTGTATACGGGGTAAAAATGGGAGTTCATAACCCACTTGAATCAAAGTGTGAAATATGATATATCAAGAACTATGTAATGTTTTGAACAACCAATAAAAAAAAAATTGGCGTGCAATTTTGAGAATAAACTGAGGAAAGTATAAAAATGCATACTGTTATACTATGCAGTCATTAAAAAGAAATGAGCAAGTTTACATATTTATAGAATGATCTTCAAGATGTATGGTTAAGAGGTAAAAGAGGGTGAATGCAAGAGCAGTGTGTATGCTTGTGTGTGTGTGTGTGTGTGTGTGTGTGTGTGTGTGTGTGTGTGTGTGTTTGTGTCTTCCCTGGGGCTAATACTATGATGGTTAACTTCATGTCACTTGACAGGGAAACTGGGTTCCCAGATTAAACACCACTTCTGGGGTGTTTATTAAGGTGTTTCAGGTTGAGATTAATCAATGGGTGCTCTGGCTAGAAAAGATTGCTCTCCCCAGTGCTGGGCAGCATCCAATCCATTCCAAGTTTGAATGGAAGGAAAAAATGGAGAAAGGGAAAATACACTCTCTGCCTGAGTGCTTGAGCTGGGAAATCATCCACCATCAGACTGGGAACTGTACTATTCGTTCCCTGGTTCTCTGGCCTTTGGGCTGACAGGGAACTACACCAAGGGCTTTCCTGGGTCTCTAGCTGTCACAGGGCAGATAGTGGAACTTCTTAGCTTCCGTATTTGCATAAGCCAATCCCTTATAATTAACCTCTTCATGTATGTCCTACAGGTTCTGTTTCTTGGGAGAACATGAACACACACACCCGCATATTCTTTCTTCCTCTCTCATATTAATGTATGTATGGTATCGGTAACTTGTATAAAAAGTGAGTAAAATATGAACACAAATATTTATACTAATTTTCTTATATTTGGGGGAGAAATATTCGGTGAAAAGAGAAACCAAAAACTTAAAGCAAACAGAATGTCTTCTGAAGGGGAGGGAGGAGATGGGGTGAGGTTCAGGCATACGTCAAACTTCCTTAAGTACACCTCCCTTCTGTTATAGACTTCAGAAACATATGTTTTACATATTCAAAAATTCAATTACGCCTAAAAGAGAAAAAAGCGATCCCTAAAAATTGAAAACAAACTGAAACGAATGAGCCTAACCATATATCAAGTTGGTGGCAAAACCACACAGAGAAATGGACTATTTCAAATAACTTATATGCATTTCATAGACTGCAGTATAAGTACAAATAGAGCCGAAAAGAAACCTTAAACTTTATTCAGGAGCTGTTAAAAGAAATACAGGTGTTACATAATACAATACAAAATTATGTGATTGTTGCTGGTAATGAAGAATAAAGAAATGAATAGAAAAATCAAAAAAATAAAAATACTCTGAATGTTGCCAGCTTATCCTGGAAGTGGAAACGCCGGTATGAAGACCCCACACCCACTGAAAAAGCCTAATTCATTGATAAGACCTCAAAGTTAATGAAACCCCAAAAGTAAGAAGTACACCTAATACCCAGACTGTGATGTTTAAATAACTGCTCATTTAAAAAGGATAAGAAGCCAGGTGGAGTGCACACCTGTAATCCCTGTAACTTCTGAGGCTTAGGCAGGAGGATCATAAATTGAAGGACAGCCTGGGAAACTTAGTGAGACCCTGTTTCAAAATAAAATAAAATGGGCTTGGGATGTAGCTCAGTGGTAGAAGCCCTGGGTTCAATTCTTAGCATGAGCAGGGAAAAAACTAGAAGAACAAGAAAGAGAACAAAAAAAGGGGAGGGAAAGGAAAGGGAAAGGAGCCATGAGTTCATAATACTAAAAGGTACCCCATTCCTATTCCCCCCCCCCAACAACAACAACAAGAAAACTCCTAACACATTAAACCCTCAAGAGCTACTACAAAACCAACTCCTCATGATGAAATTGACTCAAACCAAGGAAGTAATCAGGTCTAACACATCTCTAACCCAGTCTTTCCCCCTGAAATCCAGACCCACACATCCAACAGCCTACCATTCCAACCTCACATCTAATAGGTATCAATACCAACATATCTTAAACAACTCTTAATTTTGCTTCCAAATTTCCTCCCCTAACATTTCCTATCCCAGTTGCTAGAATTTCCTCCTCTGTATTTCATATCCAACTCATCCAGAAAATTCCAGATCTAACCATTCCTCCCTATTCCAAAACCAACTCCCTAGTCCTGCCTTCACCAGTTACATGGATTGCCTCCGGGGCCTCCTGATGGATTCTCTTTCTTCCATTCTTGCCAACTTCATTCTATCCTCTACAAACCAGCCAGGGAGATCCTTTTAAAATTTAATGCAGACAATGTCATTCCCAAGCTCAAAACTCTCCAATGACTTGGACTGCTCTTGGAATAAAATTCTACAAAATCTACACAGTCTGTCCCCACATAGCTGTTTGGCTTCTTCCACTCTCCTCTTGTCATCCTTTTGTAGCCAAAGTGATCTCCTTGTTGCTTCTCAAACAGGCCAAGCACTCACTCTTCTCAGGGTCTTTGCTCTTATTCCCTCTCCCTAGAATGTTCATCCTAAAGTCTTCCATGGGTGACTCTGCCAGGAATGAAACTTCCTCAGAAGTTTCTACCCAAATGTCACACTTTTCAGCGAGATCTTCCCTGACCACCGTATCAACTACAGAATGTTATGAACTGCTACCCATCTCTACGACACCTATATTACATTTACGTTACCTGTTTGCTATGTGAGAGCACAATGTTTCTGATTTGTTTAGAACTGTGCCTGAAATATAGCTGGTGTTGATAAGTATTTGTTAAGCAAATTAATCTGAAATTAACCTCTATTTTTCAAATATCAATGTTTTTTCAGATTTGTAACAAAAGACCACTTTATCTTACCACATATCCTTTTTTATAGAAATTAGGTTTCTCTATCATTTCTAAGAGTTAAATTCTTTCACCAGTTGTCTTCTTTTACCTCTTATGTTTTTCTAGGCTGAAGGTAACTTTTCCATTAAATTGCAAATGAAGTCTTACCTCAAACCCTTCATTAAATCTGAGATTTGTGTATTTACTAAGAAGTCTCATAGATAATTAAGCCAATATCAATGAGAAAGTTAACAGGTACAAAATCTAATGTTTTGCTCTTGGTTCATTTAGTGCTACCATAACAGAATACCTACAACCAGGTAATTTATAAAGAAAACAAATTTGCTTTTTATATTTCTGAAGGTTGGGAAGTCAAGATCAGGGTGCTGGCAACTGGTGGGGGACTTCCTTTTGTATCCTAATATTGCAAAGGGCATCACATGAAGGCTAGGAATATAGCTCAGTGGTAAAATGCTTGCCTAGCATGTGCAAAAGGCTTAGGGTTCAATCCCACCAACATCTGGTGTTAAGGTACCAGCAGTTTTACCTATGCAGTTTTTTTCAGTTGAAAATATCAACCAAGTGAAAAGGGTGTATTGTATTAGTATTTAGCATTATTATGTAAGCAGTTCTGATCTCCTACAGAGGTCTTAGGAACTTCCAGAGATCCACTAACCACACTTTGAGGGCAGCTGTTCTAGATGAACTCTGAATGTTCTTACAAGAGGCCAACCTCCTAGACAATCCACCAGAATGTCTTCCTGTCGTCCTACACTGTCAATTTCCTGCATTTCCCACCAAGGCCTGTCCATAATCACACATTATGTTATTTACCCATCTACAAAACACCCTCCAGTGACTTCCCCTTTTGCTCTGGTTACGGCCCCATTTCTCATCTTCCTTTTTCAGCAAAATGCTCCAAAAGAGGGCTTAGATTGGTAAGTAGGAAGAGGGGAAAGAGAAGGAAGGCTATGGGTACATATGAATGAGATGTGAAATCAGTACCTAGTCATTAATCAACCCTTTCTGGAATTTAAAAATAAATAAATAAAACCTAGGCACCTGACATTCCTAAAGATCTTCTAATACATCAGCAACATAATACCAACCTTTTTAAAAATTCTTTTTAATTTACTCTTCGTAGACAGTGTCTAGCCACCACATTGCACGTACCCCCCTATGATTTCAGACATCAAATATTAACACGAAGTGAGTAATGCAAAAAGAAAGGGGGTTAATCAGACATCTTCAGTGAAAGAAAAAGAAAATAACACTGATTCAATGAGAGCTGTTAATGAGGCTTTTTGTTTCGGTAGATTAATTTGGGAGTCTGATGACTACTAAGAACATTTAAGCTTCTCAGGTGACTGCTGTTGATTATTATCAAGTTTTTTTTGTCTTCTTTTTTTTTTTAATTAAAGAGGTGCCTTTGCTTAATTCTACAGTTTATGAATTTCAGGTGTTTACCTCAAATCTGTGTCCACCCTAATAGTGTAGAAAACTTTCATCATTAGCAAACTGAAAAAACTCCTCTTATTGATTTGGGATTGTATTTGACAGATGATGAGCATTTCAGGCTGTGAACTGCTGATGTTTAAATATATTACCCTAATACTCTTTAAGCATTGCCAATTGTAAACCTCATTAACTCCCAGCATGTGGCCAAGGCCTGGATTTCTTCACTACAGCCTCACAAAGTGAAAACAGGTATATAAAAATGATTTTATCATCAACATTATTATATCCTCCTTCACCTTGTGAAGTATTTAAAAGGCTGTACTTTCATTCCTCAGAAGGATAAATAGCGAACTTAGGAAAAGCAGTGAACACACTTTGTTTATACAGGCTATACATTCTGAACTCCTCAATTCTTTTTTTATCTTTTCTTTTTTGACACTTCTATTCCTCAGGCATCAAAATCCAAACTGTCCCAGGAGTGACTCTCTACACTCTAAACAGAAAGAATTTATTTGAGGATGCTGATCATACTGCTATCATTTTGATTCACAAAATGGGGACTGACAAGGCAGTACGTTGAACCGTTGATGTGGGAGGATAAAGGAAGGTTCTAGGAAAGAAAATTGATCAAATTCTGTTATGTCATATACAAATATAACATAATGAACCCCAGTCTTGAATGTCTGACATTCCCCTTTGCCAAAGGGCCAACTTTTGCTTGCACATTGTGTGTTCTAGAAGGGTGTCAAGAGGTTCCACACCTGAGGTGAAAAACAAACATAGTCAGACTTCTGCATCCCTGGGTCCCAAAACCTATGGATTTAACCAACCCCAGATAGAAAAATATTCAGGAAAAAATGTTGCTTCTGCACTGCCCATGTGGACTCTGGTTTCCCTGTCAATTCTCCCGGAACAATACAATATAACAACTATTTACGCGTATCAGGTATTATTAAGTAATCTAAAGATGACTTAAAGTTCAGTGGAAGATGTGCACAGGTTATATGCAAACACTAGAGCATTTTTATAAGTGACCTGAGCATGTGCAAATTTTGGAATAGCAGAATCCTGTGAGGGTCCTGAACCAATCCCTCAAGGATACTGGGCAATGACTGTATGTGATAAAGGGATTTGTGATCCTAGCAAGCCAATTAGATACTCCATTCAATGCTGGCCCCACCACACACACAGACAGGGGTCCCTGTACCATGCAGCCAGGCAGCCAGGCACTCAACAACTCCAGCTAATCTTCAGCACCACTTAGTCTTCCCAGGTGAGAAGGTCTGGCATTAGTGAAAACAGTTTTTTAGCCTTAGAGCCCTGTGATGAGACAACAGTTAATAATAAAAACAGAAGCATGTTTACAAATCTCAAAGAGACCCAAATGAATTTTATTTTCACCTTGCTCTTAATAAATTGTGTGAACATTGTATAAAAGTCACACTTCAGTGATATTCAATGCTTCAGCCCCATTTTAAATGAAAACCAAAATCACAACTGAATCTAAGACACATCAAAAGTCATACAAACAAATCCAACAGCAAACAGTCCACGCGTTCATGGTGTGATATTATCAAAGTATGTGGGCCCTGAAAAGCCCTGGAAGACACACCTCCTCCTCCCTCAGATGCTGAGACAAGCCCTTCTCACTCAGGAGGCCCACCAAGCAAAAGACCCTCACCCCGGGTATTCTCACCTCCCTCAAGGAACTTTATAAACTGATTAAGCCAATCATTAAGTCAATTAGAACAGTGGAACACAGGGAAATCTAAAACACAACAATGAATATTAACAAGAATTACGCTGTCACACAGGCAAAACAGACCAATGCCCTGGTTCAATGGCTCTCCATTGCTCTCTAAGGTAAACACTCCAGCTATCTTACCCCACAGTATTTATCCAAAAGAACCACAATTAGAACTATAATACATGTATACCAATGTTTATAGAATGCGATTTACAATAGTTACGGAATCAGACTAGATGTCCATCAATAGATGAATGGATAAGAAAATGTGTATATATACACAATGGAGTTTTACTTGGTCCTAAAGAATAAAATTGTCATTTGCTGATAAATGGATGGAACATCATACTAAGTAAAATAAGCAGACTCGGAAAGACAAGGGTCAAATGTTTTCTCTTATATATGGAAGCTAGAGGAGAAGGAGGTGAGGGAGAGAAATAGAAATAAAATTTTTTTAAAAGTCGGGGGTGGGGGCTGGCTCATAAAAGCAGGAAGGGGATCTAGAGGAAGGAAAAAGGGGAGGGCAAGGGAAGTACTTGAGAACAAAATCTATCCAAATTATGCGATGTCCATGTATTAATATGCCACAATGAATCCCACTTGTACTAATTAAAATAATAATTGATAACAACAGTAGAAGATCAGCAGACACACTGTCAGAATAAGGATGCAGGAGGGTAAAGGAAGGTTCTAGGAAAGAAGATTGATCAAATTATGTTATGTCATGTACAAATATAACATAATGAAACCCAGTCTAGTACATAACTATAATGTATCAATTAAGGAAAAAAAAGATAAACACCCCTATCCTTAACATGAAGTATAAATCCCTACATGATCCACCTCGCCTACCTCCAGGCCCATGCAATCCCAAGTTCCAGGCATGCTAGCCTCTGCATTTCAGAATGCATGGCCTGTGCAGCCACTGTTCCTCTGCCTTCAATGTTTTGTCTTCATTGCCCCCACCCCTCACTTCTGTGTCATTCACAAGAAGTCTTCACTGACCTCTTAGTCCCAGTGAAGCCCCTATTTACTGTCTCTCATACCATGTTTCTCTTCGGGTGATCACTCTGCCTCTTCCTCTTCCCTGTGTCTGGGTCACATCTCCCTCTTCCTCTATCTTATGAAGACACTTGTGATAGAATTTAGGACTCACCCCAGAAAAGCCAGGGTAATCTCTTCATCTCAACAGTCCAATATTATTAACTTAGAGTTCTCGGATTAACACCTGTTTCATTAAATTAGAAGCTTCCAGAGGACAAACACTGCATTTTCCCAGTTGCTGTGTTTCCTGAACACACATAATAGTGTCAGGCACAGAGACAAAACTCTCAAGCTGCTAAATGACTGCTGGATAAGCACCCAGGGAGAAGCGCCCATCAGGGAAGGCAGACCAAGTCACCACTTCATGAACCAGTAAATCAGAACTAAGAGAGCTCCAGCAAACAGGATCCCTTAGCCAATGAGCTGGAAATGAAACCTTAAGTTCATGCAGTGCACAGGCACCTAACTTCCTGCCCAGAGTTCAGGCCAAAACTAGACATAGGTGAAGTTTTCAAGAAGGGGCCAGGCTCTGAGGGAGGCAATTCACAGCAGGGGTCTCTGCCTGGGAAATGTCTACATCAGCCAAAAACTACCACTGAAAAAAAACGTTTTGTTTTTTGTTTTCTGGATCAAAATGGTCTTTGACCAAAGAAAATTCTTCATAACCATAGGCTTTCTAATTCCCCCCAAGGGGTGGAGGGAGGATCAGCTACATGAGTGTATTAGTTTTCTACAATTGCTATAACAATAACAAGGAAATAAAACCATTACATTGAAGAGATGTCTGCACTCCTACATTCACTGAAGCATTATTCATATTATCCAAGACACGGAAACAACCCAAATGTCCATCAACAGATGAGTGCTTAAAAGAAAATGTGGTGTCTTTACATAATATTATTCAGCCTTAAGAAAGAAAATTCTATCATTTGTGACAATATAGATGAACCTGGAGGACATTATGTTAAATGAAATAAACCAGGCACAGAAAGACAAATACCATATGCTCTCACTTGTACGTGGAATCTAAAAAATTTAAAATCATAAAAGCAGAGAGCAGAATGGAGGTTACAAGGGGCTGGCACGGGGGTGTGATACTAAGGTGATGCTGGCCAAAGGACACAAAAGTTTACATAGGAAGAACAAGCTCAAGAAACTCTTTGTGCAACATGGTAACTATAGTTAATAACAATATATTGAACACTTCAAAAATTACCAAGAAAACTTTCAAATGTTCTCAACACACAAAAAAATGAGTTTGTTAGTTAATAGATACGTTACTTAGCATGACTTGGCCATTCCACAATGCATACAATTTCAAAACATCCTGGTGTGTACCATAAATATATATAATCTTTATTTGTCAATTAAATTTAAGTAAAGCAAATTATCATTGGCCAGGTTTCTTAAAACAGAAGAATTTATTCTAACAGTTCTGGGAACCTGAAGTCCTAAATCAAGGTGTCAGCAACACCAGACTCCTCCCACAGGCTCTAGGGGAAAATCCTTTGGTTCTTCCAGCTACTCATGGTTCCAAGCATTCCTTGGCTCATGGTTCCATCACTCTGGTCCCTGCCTTTGTGTTCACACTCCTCCTCCTCTTCCCTGTGCCTGTGTCAAATTATAAAGACACTTGTGAGGGAATATAGGGCCCACCCAGATAACTCAGGGTAATCTTTTCATCCCAAAATTCTTAATTTTATTACATCTGGAAAGATCTTCTTCCACATAAGGTATTTACAGGATCCAGGGATTAGGCAGAGAAAATTCATAGGGAGAAAAATCCAAAGTCATTCTGCAAAGTGTCCTACTTAATTCTGTATGGTATAATCTCTCTCCTCCACCTTGCAGAATGCCTTTCCTGGTGATTTGGAATCATCATATATCTGTCTCCTAGATCCATATCATTTAATCATATATGAAATTTTAAAGGTGATTTGAGCGAGGGAAAGATGATAGAAAAGTTATGATCACAGTGGTATGTTTAAGTTTACTCATAATTCTACACCTGCCTTGAAAAACACCAGTGTACGCACAAATACCTTCATACTACCTCATCAATTACAATTGTTTTGTAAAATTGTACAGAGGTCTTTCAATTAGTCAAAAACCAAATACATGAAATCACTAATTGTGAAATGACCACTAAAGGAAATATTAAGGGTAATATTTATAAAAGAATGTGTTAATGATAACAGAGAAAACGCTCTTAAGAGGTAGAAAAGTATATATTTAATAACTTTCTGATCATTAAAGTAACAAAAATAAGTTTTGAACAAAAATAAACATACCCATCTTTGGTCTGATCCACCACGCCACTTAAAAGTTCCACAGTCTTTGGATTAGGCTGGCTTTCTCCAAAAATATTCAAATATCGAGTAACAAAGTCATTAGGAGACATAAAAAATTCACCATTTTTTTCAATGCTTGCATACTGTTAAGAAAAGAGGAAAAAAAGAAATGTTATTTTATATACTTGATTCTCTTAAGTATATAATCATGGGATCAACATGTGAAAAGCCTGAGAATATTCAAAGGATACTATCAGATATGAAAATACACTCTACAATCGCAGTTATCTCCCGTCACTTCAAAGAAAAAACAAAACACATTAAATTTGTCAAATTTTGTGCTTACACCAGTGGTTCTCAATTTTAGGTAATTTTCCCCCACAAGGGACAATTTTAATTGTCATAACTTGGAGGAAAGGGTAGAGACCAGGATGGTGATAAATATCCTACAATAACTCACAGGCTGAGACCATGAAAACAGAATTGTCTAGTCCAAAATGTGAACAGTGCTGAGAAACCCTGGTTTACAGAAATTTAGAAAAACAAATTATATCTTGTTTTTTGGCAAAAAACTAAAAAGTGTAATTAATTATAAAACTAATTGAGGGACAGTGGGATGAGATGGTTCCAGTGCCCTGGGTTCTCACATAAGAAACATAAACCCAAATTAATGTAAACAGTGAAGCAAAACTTAAGCTTAACCAAAGTGTAATGCCTCTCACAAGGGGTTTTTCCACTTTAACCAATCAAATGTTTTCTTTGTCTTGCTTCCTGAACACTTTATAAAAGTTCATGCCCCCTTGATGGAGCCCTGAACTGCCTGTGGTCTGATGTGCTGCCCAATTCATGAAATCTTTAGTGCTCAAGGAATGCCTGAAAGATAGGATTCTCTCTCAACAGAAGTCCCAGAGGTAGCAAATACAAGAAAGGGTGATAAACTCAGCTGAAATACAAACTCTGAACCACGGTGCGGGTATCAACTGCTGCCCAAGCTAATGTTCTCTCCACCCTTGAGCCCTACACAGAGATGGTCAGTAAGAATCAGCTGGCATGCAATGCTTTTCCTCCAGGTCTTGCTTTAGTAGGACACATTCCAGCTGGAAGGGAGAACCCACGGACTCGGGTTCCACGGGTCCTCAAAGGCTGTGGGAAAATGCTGAGAGCAGTGTGCCAATCAAGATGTCCTCATGGAGCAGAAGACCCCTGAGCCAAGAGATTAACTTTGAGGGAGGAGAGGACAGTACAGCTAGGAGAGCAGAGCTAGCTAGGTGATGGGAACCACAGTGACAAGGTACACAGTGAGTGAGGTGCGAGGACAGTATCTCCCCTTCCTTTGGAACCCCCGAGTTCAGTCTGATCAAAACTGTTTTTACAAATCATTTGTTTTTCTACATTTTAAATCCACTGTAGACTAAACCTTTGCTTAGATATTTGGGAATAAGCTTTAGAACCTCTTGAGCTAGGGTTGTGTCTCTTACTACCTGAATGGTCTCATCGAACATCTAAGTTTTCTGGGCCTCTGACTCTTTATCTGAAAAGTAGGAATAACAATATTACTGGTTTCATTAGGCAGATGCTTTAAACAAATAAGATAATCATTTAAAACACTTAGTACTATGTTCTACACATGATAGGCACTTTATAAAAGTTCTAGATTATTGATTTTTTTTCTTTGTCCCACTGAATGATATCTGCCACTGGTACAGTACCAGAGCAAGGATGCAATCAGGGGTTTTCTCTTAGCACCAGCTACCAAATCCTGGCCCCACAGGTCAGGGGAGGATCTGTGAATGTGCTAGAAACTACTGTTTTCTTTTTTTTTTTTTTTGAGTGGGGATAGGCACTGAAGATTTAACCCAGGGTCACTTTACTACTGATATACATCTCTAACGCTTTTTTTCTTTTTTTGAGACAGAGTCTCACTAAGATGCTGAGGCTGACCTTACAATCCTTCTGTCTCAGCCTCCCAAACTGCTGGGATTACAGTGTGCTTGGATCACTGTTTTCAATTAACATGTTTTTAGCATAGTGCAAGAAAAAAGATGGTCCAGTAATCCTACCATTCTTCAGTTAGAATTTGTTTCAGCTTCTGGGACATGTAGAAGAAAGAATATACTTTAATTTTTCTAACTGAGGCAAAACAAGCTTGAAATATAAAGGATATGCCAATATTAATTACAGCAATCCTATGATTCAGAGTTGTGACTATGTTTCCTTATGACAGTGATTATTTTAAAACACAATTTAATTTTTCTCCTACCAGTAGACAGATTATTTCCAGTTTGGGGTATTTTAAATAAACCTAAGGTAGCCATTTTTGTGTGTAACATTTGTCCAAATTCCTGGCAATTTTCAAAAGCTAGACTCCCAGAAAAGAAACTGTTAAGTCAAAGGAGAGGAACTTTAAGGCTCTTGGTACTTATTATCACGCTGCTCTTCAGAAAAGATTGTACCAATTTACACTCCTACCAGCAGTGTGTGAACATGCCCTTTCCCTGCTTTGTCTATCATATTTATTGCAAATATTTTTCCAGTTTGATATATTTATAATTGAGCCTGTAGATTTATTTTCCTTTACAATTTCTTCCATTACTTTTCTAAGCTTAAAACCTAGTCTTTCTTCATCACCAGACTAAATATCCACACACAGGTCCTCTTAGTTTTTTTTTTTTAAGTAGGGTTTCCTTTAGGTTTTAGTATACCAGTGCTTTATTTTTGTGTGTGGTCTGAAGGTAAGAATCCTCCAAATTTGTTTTTCCCACTTAATCCTGGTTGTTTCAGAACCATACATGAAATCATTGTTCCTTCCCTACTCTTTAGAACACCTGCTTTGCACATACTAAATTACCATATGGTCACTAGGGAAAGCCCTGACAAGCAGGCTGGATCTCCAGCAACAGGTCTAATGAGCTGGCCATGGCTTCCCAGGGAAAACATTGTTCTGAGACTGCCCCGAACTTCACAGGAGAATGTCAGCACAGCATGCATTGAGAGTTCTTGTCATTGCTGCAATGGGAAATGTTTCAGGATCATCCTCTCAATGAATCTGGCTACTCTTGCAAGATTATGTACATCTTACTTGCTACAACTAGAGGGAAAGCTCTGTCAGAACAGGAATTGTTTGCCTGTCTTTTTCACTGGTATGTCCTCAAATTCCCAGACTAGTGCCTGGCTGCCAGGCAGATGATGAAACATGGTCAATAGGTATTTATCAAATGAGTGAAAGCTTAAAAAAATGTTGTCTTACTTTGCTCCTAGAAGTTTCATGGCTTGACAAACATTCTTTGATTTTCCCCAAAAGACCTTTAGAATCAATGTCAAGTTGCTCCTCCTTTAGAAAAAATTCCATAGAAAATGCACAATAAAACTACAATAAAATGCCACTACTCAACCACAAAATAATGAGAATAACAAACGTTGGCAAAAAATGTGGAGCAAATACTCTCACATAAGGGTGTTATAATAAACTGCAAAACCATTTTAGAAAACTCGTAGGCAGTATCTTCTATAACTGAACATAATAACCACAGACTCTGCAATTTCAATCATAAGTAAATCTCCAACAGAAATTTGCATGTATGTATATAACACCAAAAAATATGTCAAAGAGTCCATAGCAACATTATTTGTAATAACAAAAAGTACCAAAAATAACTTGTGTTAACTAGGAACAGGATACATAAACAGATTATGGTATAGTAACACAACAGAATACAACACAAGCAATGAGAATACACTAACTCCAAATAAACACAACACAGATAAAACTTAAAATAAAGGTGAGAAACCAGACAGGGCTGGGAGTGTAGCTCGGTGGTAAAGCATTTGCCTAACATGAATGAGGCCCTGGGTTTGATACCCAGCAACACACACGCACACCTACACACAAAGAAAACAAAAGAATATACACTGTATGGTTACATTTTTTATAGTGACAAAACTAATATACAGTGAGAGAAGTCAGACAAAAATTACATTGGGAGAGGTGAGTACTGAGTGCAGGGGTATCAGAAAGTTTTTTGGGGGTTTTTGGGGGGGTTTTTTTGGTGTATGGGAGGGTGCTGGTCATGCATGTTTGCTCACTTTATGAACACCCATGGGGCTGTACACTTATGATCCCTGCACTTGATTTATACCTTAATAGTTTATAGTAATAAATCATTAAGATATTTTATCAGGGGCTGGGGATGTGGCTCAAGCGGTAGCACGCTCGCCTGGCATGCGCGGGGCACTGGGTTCAATCCTCAGCACCACATAAAAATGAAATAAAGATGTTGTGTCCATCAAAAACTGAAAAATAAATATTAAAAAAGATATTTTATCAGCCTCATTTGTTTAGAGATGATAAAGAAGGCATCTCTGAAATATAAGAACATGTTCATCTGGGCAGAGAGAACACGGCTTTCTTCAGTTTGCCAAAATCAGCTCATTGCCAAGTGGTCTGCTTTGTGATTCAAATAGATAAGTCAAAGGTTGTTCCTCAGACTGATGTTTGAGGCAGACCAAAGTAAGAGTAGGTACTAGACTACTATCAAAGGCAGCTCGGCTGTCCCTGCAGCAATGAACAGAAGGTGCCTGTCAAGAGAATGCACTAATTCTTACAGCTACTCCATCTTTAGAATATCATTTAATCTTTCTTTGGAATAGATTTTAAGTGGCCTGAAGTCTCTCTTTATTACAATTTGGGAGAGTTTTAATATGATTAAGCATATGCTCACAAAATGGGAAGGTTTTTATGATTCCTTGCACAATCATAAGTGTCACCAACAAGAAACACCACCACACCCAACGAAGACAGCAGCAAAGAGAATCAGAACAGGACATGTCATTACAGTTTATGCTCTAAGGACAGGGGTCCTATCCAGCCTGCTCACAGCCTCTTAATAAAGGTGTGTGAACCATAATGAGCCAGGTCAGAAACACAGTCACTCAGTGACCTATCCCTGCCATGAGCCGTTCATATCCTGGGGCTGAAAGGCAAATTCTCCTTGACTCTTTTCCAACCATTGAAAGTCCCTCTAACACACCAGGTCACTTCATCTGACCATCCTTCACCTAAGCTCCCTGTTATAAAGATGGAATGAAATACAATTAAGAATATGAATATGGATCATTTCTTGCCTTTTGGACATGCTCAGGTGAAGAACATGAATACGGTCTGGGCATTTTATGTTATTAGGGAATTACTATTCACTTTATTAGGCACACAATGGTATTGTGATCATGTAAGAAGCCATGTTTATGATTTGAAGCTTTATGTTACAGTATTTAAGATGAATTATGGTGATATATAACTTACATTAAAATAAATTAGTAATATGTATGTATGTATTTAAACTGACAAATATTAATTTATATTAAGTGGCTATTATGTAGGTGCTTACCATTCTATTTTCTATATGTTTGAATACTGTCACAATAAAAAATCAAAGATGTAATTAAGAATCACAAATGTTCTAGGAGCTGGGATTATGGCTCAGCGGTAGAGCACTCGCCTAGCACGTGTGAGGCCCTGGGTTCAATCCTCAGCACCACATAAAAATAAATAAATAAAACAAAGATATTGTGTCCAACTACAACTAAAAAATAAACATTAAAAAAAATCACAAATGTTCTAGTGAATATATTACTATTTGTTAAAAAATGCAAATTTTAAGTAAGATACAATTTTTCAACTAACTGTTCGGCAGAAAGGTTTTTTTGTTGTTGCTGTTGTACTTAATAATAATCTGAATGGATAACATTATGTGGGAACTGTACACTTCCACACTCCCACCCAAAATATGTAGTGTGCTAAGAGCAATCAAATGCCTTAATCTATTGTAAACCCACTGTTTAACCCAACAATGCCACTTCTAGGAATTCCTACTAAGAAAATAATGCAAGCTATATACAAATATGTAAGCTGTTATGACAGATAAGTAAAGCTGGCAACTGAACATACAATCATAAAGGATGGTTAGGTAAATTGTGGTAAGATAAATTATGGTAGAGCAGCCATACATAGGAACATCACAGGGCATTAAAGTATTGTAGAAACGCATCCAGTTATAAGAAAAGGTGTTCATAATATATTAGTTGAGGGAAAATACTGGATACAAAAAAATAGTTTTTTCCTCTTGTTAAAGAAAAAAAATGTATACATATACAGAGATGTATGCAGTAAGAGAGAACACTATCTCTATACTGACATCAAGTTACTTTATTTATCTTTTAGCTCTTCATCAATGAAAGAAACTGATTTGTTAAGAAAGTTTTTCAAATAAGGAATTAACTGTTTGTCCTACGAAAATGTTTAAAGTGTACATCATTCTTTTATTGAGAGATTAATTCTAAAACTCCAAGTACAATTCACCATTACTGCCTATCACATCCCACTTCTGCCCAGTCCCTTCCCCCAGTTTTCCCATTTTTCACTTCTGACGTGTAGTCACTCTAGACTCCAGGCTTCTGAGCAGCCCATGATCACCTCCCTTCCTCCCGCTTGAACCACTGCTTCCCTCCTCTGTTTCTCTGTTCATACTACTGGCACCTCTTGGCACCCAGGGCATACACATTCCCGCCCTGCTCTCTCTCTCTCATTTATAATAAAACAAGTCACTTTCTGAAATATCCCTTTAAAAGTGTCTCTGACTTGCCCAATCCCCACTCCTCCTGGTGTTATGACCTTAATAACTCTGACAGCCTCCAACACCATCACTCCCGAGGCCACACACCTCATAGCCTTGCTGCACCAGTTCAATCTCAAACCCATCTTGTCCCTGGATTACTCAGAAAACCTTCAATGGCTTCCTATTGTTCAGAGGCATGCCAAATTCCCAATTACCTTTCCAAGTTTGTTACCCACACCCTGTAATACTTAGCAGATTCCCTGGCAGAGAGTTGTATTTAAATAAACATTTTACAAATGAACAAGAATCCTTCAACCTGACCCAGTCTCTGGGCTTTCCTTCCATGTGGTCCTCCTCTTCTCTCTCCCACCATCCCAGGGGCTCCTCGCATTCTCCCCGCCAGCCTTCCCTGACCACTACCCACAATGGCAACTGCTCCCTCCTTCCGTTTCCTGTGGTATTTGCTGTAACCACACAGGCAGAACCTTCAAGTATGATGATTTAGATTCTTTTTACCTGCCACTGCTAGCCTACAAATCTGGTCTCCTGTATAAAATCCAAACTCCTTTGAGATACAATTATTGCTTACATTTCTTTTGCTCAGCCCACTCACAGCAGAATTTCATGATGTTTTATTTAAACTGCAAACAATCAATACATATCTGTTTAAATTAATGTGAAGTAACACCAAAAGCATTAGGTGAACCGAAAAAAAAAGGACTGTCAACACAGAGGTTAAAAGCAGAATTGTCTACCTAGACTCAAACTTCTGCATCCACATAAAATGTAATATATTATCTTCTCACAAAAGTCTGACAATACCCTCAGACGCTTCTGGCATGTTTTGCACTAAGTCTCTCTTTCCCTACCAATCTAGAGTCACGAGAGCCTGCGCTCCAGGCCACCCAAGCTATTGGCTATTCCTTCCACACAACTGGCACACTTACAGCTCTCTGCTTTGAACATGCTGTTTTCTTTGTTTGGAATAGTCTTTCTTTACCCCAAACCCTCCTCTACTTCTCTATCTGAAAAATACCTATTAGTCTTCAAGCATCGCTCAAACATCCTGCCTGAAACTTTGATGACCCTCTATAGGAAGAGGTAATAAATCTCACTGATCTTCCTTTAATGCTATGTAACATTTTTCAACCATATTGTGAATTTTCGTTTTCTTGCACATACATACACACAGTGAGATATTTAAGGGCAGGAGTCATGATTTATGCATCTGTAATACTCAACACCTAACACTCACCTAACATCTAGTAGGCAACGTTACGGAACGGAGGGAGAGAGGGAGAGAGGAAGGGAAGTTGATTTTTAACTCTTTTCTAAGACATAAACTATAAAACCTGAGTCCTCCAGGACCCTTTCCTCATCTGGTTCAGTTCCAAAGGTTCTCTCTCATCTCTGCAGCTGCCAACTCCTCTACCACCTTCTACTCCCTGTACATCTGGTATGAAGGAGACAATGAAGCTCCTTTCCACCTCCCCCAAGCTACAGAAGAATCCTCTCTCCACCTAGTTTAGCAGGGAGACAATTGGGATATTTCACACAGAATTTTTATCAGGAAGAAAATCAAGTCAGAAAAAAATTCACAGACAGAAAATCAGCAAAGTCGACAGGTTTACAGAATGCTTACTGCTGATCCGTACTTAAAGAAAAAGCCTGGCCTGGCAGCCCCCATGGCGCCTCATTCCCCTTTCTCCCCTTCACCACAATGCTGTCTGCGGTGGATAGTAAACAAGAGATCCTCAGCTTGCTGAGCCAAGGTGGATTTGTGTTGGTCCCACACTATCCAGGCCTGGTGAGGTCACCAGAACCTTTGCCAGATCTGCAATCCCTTCCACAAACTGCTGATGCTGTTTTCTTCAGGTACCACCCGCCTCCGCCTCTATTCCATCTCCTCAGACTCAAAGGGATAAAAACTCTCCTTCAAAAGCCACAAAGTCCTGGCCACCCAAGTTTCCTATCTGGTCTCAAAGATTCCACCCCCAGCCTTCAGGTCCATGGCTATAGAAAGCTCACAGGTGACTCTTCAGAATTCCTGCTATCCCTCAGACTTGTCCCCAGCCTAGACCTGCCCAATATTGAGTGGATATAGCAGCTGGCAAAGATGCTATTCCAAACTGAGATCTTAACCTAGCCTCACCAGCTGCCACATGGCCTCAAATGGCCACTGCCTTTAAATGGACTCTTTCCAATGGATCATGTCAACAGACTAGTGAGCATCAGAGCCCTAAGTTGTTCTCAGTTTCTGTCAGAAGGAGGCTCTTAACTCCTGTTAGAAAACTGAAGTAGTATGCACTGAGTTGAAAGAATTATTATAACTTCAAGGGCTCAAGTGAGTTTAGCTATTTCTCTAGGTTCCTTAGCAGCACACTTAGATGTTCTTGTGCTCGTGTCTCTCAAATTTAAATCATTAAGGAGTTTTACAATAGCAATAGACCTTCATACACCTGATCCCAATCATGTGAGCCCAGTATGCACACAGCAACAGAAATTAGTTCAGGAAGGATAAGAACGCTTTTCTGTTGTCTGGGCTTTCATCTTCTAGAATCTCTATATTGTATTGTGCTTTATGGAAAAAAAAAAAAAAAGCAAAGATTCTTATAGAGAATCCTGTTCTTTTCTATATAATCCAAACCTCCTTACAAATATACCCTTTCTTCCTCTCCCAAAACTGCTCCTATGTTAAACCACTTTTCCATTGGAACCTATCATTCCTGTGTTTGAATTACTTAATTTCACACTTTGACTGAATCAATGTCTAAGGCATAGCAGCTGTTGGGCATGGTACCCCACTGAATCTTCACAAGTTTTTGTAACTTTTAACTATGAAAATGTTCCAACATATGCAAAGTACAGAGAACAGTATAAGCCCAATATCCCACTTTACAATGTCAAAAATTATCATACTGCCTACTCTTTCTTCCCACTCCACCAAAATTGGATTATTTAAAAACAAATCTCAGACATCATGATCTCATCTGTAAATGCTTTGGTATCTATCTCTAATAGACTCTCTGCATGTCTCAGAATCAGAATGTCATTATTCAGCTTAAAAAATCAATTAATTACAATTTAGCTAATCAATTAATAATCAATTAATTATTATTCAGCTTAAAAATCAATTAATTAGTATCAGATGTCCCCAAGTATTTGAATCCCTGTGTCTCCATCTTTTTGTTCTTGCTGTTCTATTTTGGTTCTGCAGTGCTGAGGATCCAACCCAGGGCCTTCGACATGTCAGACAAGGGCTCTATCACTAAGCTATATCTCCAGCTGTCACTTTTATTTTTTATGCTAACGCATTTTGATGAGAAAAGTGAGGCTCACAGAATTAGTAACCTTCTAGCTCACATGGGTACACATCAAAGTACCAGCTTGATACCTTGACTCCCCATTCCAGTCAGCACTGCCTGCCTTCTCTCAATATTTAGAAAAGTCCACATATTTTGCTTTTATTATCTTTACAAAAGTGGCCTTTCCTTTTTTGAGTTTTAATTTCAGTTCAATAATATAATATGCTTTAGGTTAGAGACCTGAAGGAGACTTTTATTATATTACTCATTCACTGCCCAACACCACCAAGTAGGCAGAAGCCTAAGAAACCAAGAAAATGAGCTTGTGTGGTGTCTGGTGTGCTCTAGTATTATTCCCCGGAGGGCTTCTCACGGGGCTCCACAGCTATAATAAAATGACAGGATTATGATGAGGAGAACAACAAAAATGAGCTGTTTCTACCAAGCAGAGACCAGATAGTCCCCTCTGGAAGAGTACAGGATTAATAGGGATGTTTACAAAGACCTTTAAACTTCTTAGCAGTAAAAGCATTTTCCTCATCCTACTCAGGTCAAGCCTGAAGAAGTAAATGAGTTGCAACACTACTCAGCCAACTTCTTTTGAGCACTTGACACCATATAAGATAAAAGAAAATATCACCATTTGCCATCACAAACAATTGGCCACACATTTCCTATACATTGTTAAAAACAGAATTGTAAAGCAACTCTTTCACAAATCCTGCGTAAAGATGCTTTGGAGGATGTTTTAAAAATTTAACAATGAAATAAACAGTTGTTTGAAAATAACTTTCGAAGTTATAGAACACAAACCGAATAAGAAACAAAATAGATTTCTTTTATACTGACCTTCAAAAATATTGTTCTAAGCTCAGCTGGATCTGCTCTCTTGGTTAAAGCCACCTATAAATAAACATAAAAATGTTTATATTATTAGAACAAAGCTGAGAAATCAAGCTAGCAGACTAAGGGAAAATAAACTTAAGGTTAGAAATAAGTGGATTTCACTTTTGTACTTAAAACGTCAAATTGCCCCAGTGCATAAATGAGTCCCCAGATTTTAAATTAGACCCTGTATTTGGCTTCTAGAATGATAATATTCTGTGCAAAAAAACAGTTAAAGCTCATAATATCTAGTGTTTAATGTGTATTGTTTTTTTAAAAAGAAGAACAAAAATAAACAGACAAAAAAGTTGAAACAGATTTGTAAACACCTGGCATTCTTAAACTACACTCTAGGGGTATCTCATGCCCTTTCACAAGGGAATATTAAAGTACAACCTGTTTGCTAACTATGCAAGGGAACATATTTCTTAAAGAAGCCAGTGAACTAGGCAAATCATATTAAAGAACCTAAGGGAATTACTTCCCATGCTTCCACCATGAACAGGCATGTATACCTAACTACCTGGCAATGTCAAGGAACTTGTCCCTTCCCCAACTTCTAATTTAATAAATCAGAAGTCTCCAAAGGTATGACTATTATTGTCCACATTCAGAAATACAAGAGGCTGTGGTTACCTTCCATGAGTAAAATTTGACAGATTAGCTCAGAATAGGTGTTATGCTTAATTCTCCAGGCCACAAAGTCCAAAAACATCACTGGGGAAAAGCAAGACAAACTTGAACATGACTGCCTTGGGCCAACACAAAAGAGCCCTTATGTGGAACCAAACAGTGGGCTTATTCAGCGTCCCATCACCCAATCCTGCTGGAAAACCATCATGAGACTGAATTCTCACCAAGCACAGCGTCGCCCCAAGATACAGCCAAGGAGGGGCTCCTGGAACCACCCCAACACTGGAGCCATGTCACTATCCACGGGGAGATTTATGCAAATTGTTCTAAATCCCTTCTGTGTGTTTGCAAAGACTCTTCTGAGATCTTGGGACAATGAATTCTCTGTCTCTAAATATGGAACTACTGAGCTCCTTGGCCCTCCACTGTCAGGAATAATTTTATTAACCAATCACTGAAATGGGAGAGGTAGTCTTTCTGAAACCAGTTGGTTAGTCACCATGATTCCCAAAGCAAGACTGATAACTCTTTTAATGTTAGCTCAGTACCTATAGCCACCAATACTATTTTTACTCACAAGAATTTCTTGGTGGTCTCTGCTCTTCAATAGAGGAAAAAACAGACTGCTGACCAACTTAACCCAAGATTAACGATACTGCTGACCTAAGAGTTCCCGAAGAGGAATCCTCCTGGGGGGTCTCTACTCTGAAAACGGTGGGACAGGACAAGAACTCCTGGAGGTCATAAAAGCACTCCAACCTCCACCGTCAGAGCAGAAAAATGACCTCCACCACACCAGGAGTCCCACACCTCTGGATGGTTCAGAAGTAACATTTTGAAAAGGGCTTTCAGTATCTTAAGTTCTTAGTTGGTTTTCCTTTTAAAAGCCAAAGGAATTTTTCACAAAAGGAACTATTCCGGTTCTATCTGAATACCACATCTCAGTTCGCTTAGTTCACTATGCTATGCACTTTGTAAGGCCTCCTGGGCAATGCTATCTCAGAGTGAACTTCCCTTTCCTTAAATTGCAACAGCACAATCTGTTTACCAATCCCAAGAACCACATCTCTGTGACAGAAAGCATGGGTTCACTCTGTAACTCACCCAGGATTTAGGACACACGTGAAAACAATCTATACAGTGATCACCACTTTCAAGTCACATCACCCAGAATGCAGAGAATACTGGACGGTGTTCAGAGCATCACTATTCTCTACTTGGATTCTCAGAGCAAATCAGAGAGTTAAATAGGATGGATATAACTTCCCTCACTTGAAAGAAGGGGAAACTGAGGCTCATTTATTTCCAAAAAAGCCAGATTAAGAGCCAATCTGTGCCTACATTTCTAAGTGTTTCCTGAGTTTTTCTCACTTCCTACTGTGCCACATTATAGGTAGTATCAATGTGACCCTGACTTATGCTAACTGGGAGTACCACAGAGCGTGTACATAGAAATCAAGACTCTCCCAATTTATCCCAATACCACCAATTTAGTGTCCGTCCTCTGCTATAAAGAGTATGGCTTTAGCTGGGCATAGTGGTGCACAACTTTAATACCAGCGACTCAGGACATCAGGGCAGGAGGATCGCTAGTTTGAGGCCAGCTTCAGTAACTTAGTAAGACTGTCTCAAATAAAAAGGGCTGGAGATGTGGCTCAGTGGTTGAGTGCCCCTGAGTTTAACTGTTCAATCCCAATAAGTGGAGTGGGGGCAGGGAACTTCAGTGTCAGACCATCTTTACATGGGGTGCAGGCCTGACCGCTGGAACTTGCTGGTTTGCAACCCCAGTGCTCTTGACTCTTAGTCTCAGTTTCCTCATCTCTAGAACAGGAAGCCCTGTAGACTTGGAAGGGCCAAATATGAAATAATTACATAAAGTATTAAGCACAAAAAAGGCCAGACAGTTAAAGTGCTTAATAAGTGGTATCAATCATTATCTGGACTATTTATCAAAAACTAAATATAGTCTCCCATGCTTACTTTTTAATACCCTAAATAATGAGTCACCTGGCTCACAACTTTGAGGGGAGAAATAAGGAGGACAAAAGAGAAGGGAACTCATGGTCCTCAAAAACACTCACCAAACAACTGAGCAAACACTAAAGCCATTCTAACTCATCGTCCCCTCTGTTCTCTTAGCCCAGTATCATGCTCCTTCTTGAAAACTGACCCAAAGTTGCAGTAAATGGTTAATGTTCACTATGGAATTTCCTTGAGGCCAGCTGAAATTTGTGTGAGGTCCTGGGCACATTCTATTTAAACACAGATAACTATTGTTCAGTGGGGGATGGATTCAGAAAAATTCCTACCAGCCTCCTGGGCCTCATCTCTGTACTAATTCCATCTACTCCCCACCAATCAAATGTGGCTATTTGGAATTTCCATTTTAATGTCCACCCTCATTCTTATCTTCTTATTTACATGCCACATGTGGTGAAGGAAGGACACTTGTGCAATTTCACAGAAGACTACATAATGTTGCAATGAGAAGTGCCAGTGTTTTGGAGGTGTATTTAGATGGATTCTACCTGGTGGTCAAACCAATACCCAGGAAGTTCCATGAGCTGGAAAAAAGAGCCACAGAAATGTAGCTGCCCTTTTTAAGTCAATTCAGAACAGCTGTTCAACATGCATACTTTATATCACACAAGCCTGGAATTATTAGACTTAGTTTATTCTTGGGCTTCGGAAGATTCATCAAACTTTAGATTGTTTCCAGAAGGGTGCTATGTATTTTTTAAATATACTTACAGCATGTTCATATTCATATGTACAGCCACTATTCTTGAAATCTAATTGCCTGATTGTACCACTATTCTTCTGAATTTGCAATAGATTCCAACATTAAAACAAAAATTTTATACCAATAATTTAAAATAAACTGGCTTTCAAACTTAATAAGTAAATCACTAAGAAGGAAAACAGTTCTTTGCAGACGACAACGAAATATTATTTGGTATTTAAATCAGAACAATAGAGAATTTTTATACACAGTCAGGTAACATATCAATTCTAAACTTAAGATAAAAAGAGATGAAGGAGTTGTTACAATAGGAAAAAACTGTGCACTAACGTTTCTCCCATAAACAGGGAAAAGTCTACCATTATTCAACTTTAGAATGGAAATTTCAGGTCAATTCCCTGAATCAATATTCCATGGGGCAAAATTTGAGGATCACTAAATCTGGAGAGCTTTGTGACAAGATAAACACTAGCTACACCTATGTGAATAGGTCATCAATAGCATTTGCAAAACATAAGCTAGGCATATCTTAAGAATTAAAAAAAAAAAACAGCCAATAACAGAACTTCAATAACTGCTTTTTTTAAAGGCAGATAAGAGGAGGAGAGAAATATGACAAGAAGAACCAGAAAGATATTTTCCAGTACAAATAAATTTACTCTTATTCTAATGTGAATTAAAGCAGCCAAAGATAGAGGCTTGCTAGGAAAAGATATTCCTGAATGTAGGAATATGTTTAAAATCGGCTTTCTTATCCTGTAATCAAGTCACAGTTGCAGGCTCATTACTTTAACAAATCACAGTGGTACAGAATCGTGCTCTCCAAATAGTTGTTAGGCCTAACCATGAGCAATGGGGACGAGTATTTGAAAGCCTACATAAGATAAGGGACTCATTTGAAAAATCAAAGTCAAATGCAAAGAAAAGCAGGGATGCTCTAGAGATGTGAAACCCTGATCTCCCTGAAGGCTTCTTATTTCTCAGACCATCCCATGCTTGGCAAAGAAGAGAAGCTAAGAAGACACTATTTAAGTGTTGACTGAAGTGTTAATTCTAGGTAAGTAAAAAGCCAGATATTTACAATGAAAATAGGGAGCTCTCTTCAGATCTCTGGTTCTTAAAATATAGGATTGGGACCATCAGCACCAGTATCACCCAAGAACTTAAAAAATGCAAATTCTCACCCTCCACCCCAGACCTATGGAATCAGAAAATCTCGGGGTGGGGCCCACCAGTCTGGATATTCCTGGGCCCTCCAGATGGTTCCAGAGCCATAGATTTACATAGTATCCAGTTCTAAAGTGCAGATTAGGACTCAGGTTCTCCGCCCATCTCAAAACTCAAGCAGTAACCAAGGGGGATGGAAATGAAATCTCTGGAATGGGCATCTTTAAAGCTCCCCCACAAGATTACAATGTGTGAATGGGAGCAGAGCCACTGGCTTAGAACCCCAGGTCCCAAGCCTCTACTGCTAGTCACCAATTGAGCTTTCCCTTCACAGGATTTTCTCAGTCCTCTTCCCAAACAGAAAAGTCTGTAAATCAAGAGAAGCACAGGATTATGTGGAAAATTCCATGTCACAATTATTTATATGAAATATGAGACTAAAAACCAGAAGAGGCAGATCATCGAAAGCAGACTACCGTGTGTATGTGTGTAAGCAAGCGTTTAATGACAAGAAAAGTGGAGGGGGCTGGGGATGTGGCTCAAGCGGTAGCGCGCTGGCCTGGCATGCGTGCGGCCCGGGTTGGATCCTCAGCACCACATACCAACAAAGATGTTGTGTCCGCCGAGAACTAGAAAATAAATATTAAAAAATTCTCTCTCTCTCTCTCTCTAAAAAAAAAAAAAAAAAAAAAAAAAAAAAGAAAGAAAGAAAGAAAAAGAAAAGTGGAGGGATAGGGAGAAACATTCCTTCATACCCTCCACACCTGAGGAACCAAGTGTAGGTAGACCTGAATCCCACTGAAAGATAGTCTCAGGTAGGACCCAATAACCAAGCAGCTGGGGCCCACCCTCCTTCTCCATCTTCCTGTACTTCAGAGACAAAAAAGGTACAAGAAGTATACTTTCCAGACTACCTTGCAGCTATGAGGCCCAGGTGCCATCAATCAGAAGAAATGGAGTCAGATTTGAAAGGCAAAGATTTGGGAGTTGGGGGCCAGCAGAGTCACCATCACTGGAAGTGTCTGGGTTTATTGTCGCACCTTCCTGCCCTCTCACACCAGTGGTAGCATGGTCCTGAAACATCCCAGAGTTGGCAGGCAGTATCCTGACAGCACAGGACGACACTGCTCCCTTGGTGGCCTGCTCTTCTGTGAGGCTCTGGAAGTCATTCCTGAGAGTTCAACCTCAAGTCTGTTTCTTCACCTTCCCAACAAATTCTGTAAGCCATTTAATACCCTATAATAAATCTTCCTCTGCTTAAACCAGCTAGAGTAGATTCTGTTCTCTGCAAGTGAACCTTGACTGATACAATCTATAATTGCAAAAGAAAGTTTGGAATTCCCTGAAAACCACACGGTTGCCATTAACTTGAGGGAAGAAAGAAAAGAGGTGTCTCACCAAATTTAAGAAAATAATTTTTTATTGAAACCATCGTCCCTTATGCTAGTTTCCCTAATTTCTAGCAAATGACGAGCAGTAATTATGCAAAAAGTTATTGAAGTATGAATTAGAATACAGACAAGATGCCATGTTAAGCATTTTTCAAACCACAACATTTCTGTGTAATCAAACCTCAAAAGTTCATATCACTCAACAGTTGACTTATAAAGCATCAGGCGCCACATGTTAAACCATGGGTAATTACACAAGCAGGTCATTTCAGGGGTGCTGGAGATGTTTATCAGAGCCTTCAGTAGGTTGTGACGTATGTTGGCTTTTACTCTATTCTGTTGTAGACAAACATTAAACAACTGTAAAACCATCATCATTAAAATTCTGATATTAAGAAGCAGAATACAACAGTTAAGAAATAAATGGTGGTGTTTTAGCTGTGGGTCTTGTTTTGCAAAAAAAGTTTTAGACACACTAGTTTTGGATTTCACTATTATCGTCATTAACCTAAAGCTAGGATTCCGGCAAATGTCCCCAAGAGTAAAAATCTGACAAGAGGTGGTATGTACCTTTTCCAAAATAGACATATTTTTCTGTTTATAGTCTCAGCTCCTTACTGAGACAGAGAGATGCTTGCTCCCAGTGACACTGGCAGACAGCAGCAGGTTTACAGGAAAGATGTGGGGCCCAGCCCTGCTACTCGCATGGTGACCTGGGGCAAGTTGGTTACATCTGAGTTTTAGTTTCTTCATTTATAAGATGGGCAAGATGATAATAAAATCTAAGTTAAGTCGAGAACAAGACTATGTGGCATTTCTAATTCTAAATATGAATGAAAGGCAAGTAGGTCCAACATATACTGAACTTAGAAATAGGCAACAAGGGAGGGCATATTAAAATGCTATGGGATGACTAGTGTCTCGTCAGGAAATCTGGAGAATCAGCCTGAGGTGGAGAGTCCACTACTACCCCAGATGCCCAAAACTACCCCAGAATGGCTTGGTAAGAAATCCACCTCAGTTTCACACCAAATATCAGGCCGCTGTGGCTGCCTATCAGATAAACTGCAGTGAAAACGTCACACACAACCCGGCTCCCACGGTGCCCTCTTCCTAATTGAAATCTTACATGTGAGCCTCTGATGAGCAGAACCTAGCTCACCCACTTGTGTCCTGCCTCCAGGCAAAGATGGGCACCGAGTTCTCAGTTCTACAGTGGGGAAGGGAAGCCTTCTAATGAGATTTCCTCCAACACAGAGGAGCCAGTCAGAGCACTGGAGCTGTGAAAATGAACTTGACTAGCCAGAGGCATTAGGCACATGCCTGCATAATCTCCCTTTCTTTTCAAACCTCAAAAGTAGTCTTCTTTTTCTTTATAGGTGAGAAAACTGCAGATCAGAAGCAGATTATCTGTCCAGGTCCTGCCTTTCCACAGGGTCACAGTCCAGGCAGCCAGGATGCCTTAGACCAGTGCTTTGCAACCTCTGTGGAGGGTCCAGTGATCATTGTGCAGTGTCAGTGCATTTAGGGTGTTGAGCAGAATCCTGGCCTCTGCTCACAAGATATCAGTGGCAACCTACCCCCACCATGCTGTGATATCCAAAAAAATGTCTCCAGACATCGCCAAATATTCCCTAGGCGAAAAAAATTCCCCCACCTCCAGTGAACAACCGCTGCCTTAGGGGGCTATACTCTACTTCCCACACATGCAGCACAACTCCTAGGGAAAAGCTGCAGAGCACCAGGCCAGGGCCAGGCTCTAAGACAACCCCAAATAAACCACAGACCCTGCCCCAAGGAGAAGGACTGACTTATCTATGAGTGATTGGAATTAAGCATATGATAACACATGTCCTCACAAGGTACGAGGTGGCAGAACTATGATCACACTTCTGCTGGAGTTGGGGTACACAGAGGTGCAGTCTTGAGTTGTATTGTTAATTATCAGTTACAGCAACAACAGCGACCAACTAACTTTTACTGGGACCTTAAATCTATGCCAGGTCTGCTGCTAAAGGTTTTACAGCTGATCTCATTTAAACATTACTTAAATTCTTTAAGGTGAAGAGTCACTAACATTCCTGTTTTTAGATGAGGAAGCTGAGGCATTTCAGAGTCTTCAATGAGTACTCACAAATCAGACGCAGAAGTGACCCCAGAGCCCGCATCATTTGGATGCTAATTATAATATATGCAGGATGTGCCCAGAGTTTGGCAAGGATAGTTTAAAGCTATCCTGATGAATCATGCCATTGGACAACATTGTAACTGAAACCAATTTAAAACAGTCTTTTTGATTTGGCATTATGATTCATAAATGCTCATGGTTCAGTAGAAGGCAGACCTGCCTAATGTAGAATATTACTTTCCAGTATTACATGCTGAACTTAGTCTCATTTTTTTTAAACCATCAAGGTTACAGTATAATTAGGAACCAGCTGCAATTGTAATTACAGCTCCCAATATAATTTGTTACTTATTAGCAAGTGTCAAATTACTACTGCTTCTTAAATGAATAAAAACTGATTGTGCTGCTCTGAAGACGGGGATGTGTGTTCCTGGTGGGGAACAAAGGAATATAAAAAGTATATGACATATTTATAAAGTGCTGAAAGGCTCTACTTAGGAGATCACAAGTTGCTAGAGCCCAGATAATGCCATAAAAAGTTAAAATGGCTTCCAGGGAGAATAGCTAACTTAATAAATACAGAGAAAGAGAAAACCAGAAATGACAATAAAGAAGTTGCTTCCACTAAATAATATCTTACCTGTTCCAAATTCTGCTATTTATCAACCTCATCTAACTGAAGCATAGTCAAGACCACAGAAGGAAGCAAAAAGCAAAAAAGAAGCCCAACAATGGCACCATTTCACCTGGCTGAGCGGGCCCCTGTACTCTCCTCCTGAGCCCAGGATTGACATGCCTTGAAGCAACTTCTCTGACTCAAGAGTCCATAGCTATCGCCTTTGAAAGCATACTATGTCACAAGCTCTGCTCTAAACTTTGCAAACATTAGCACACTGAACCTCCCAGCAGTTCCAAAACATAGGTGCAACTACATCCCTTTGATAGATGAGGAAACTGAAATATAGACAGGTTGAGTAACTTGTTCAAGTTACACAGTAAGTAGCAGAGCCATAACATGAACACAAATCCAGGGTTACAACCATTATGTGACACTGCCTTTCAAAGGAAAACAAGAGAGAGGCTGAGAATGAGAAAGCAAGAGAACTCAGAGAAAAAAGAAAATCAAGACATATCAACCAATTATGATGCATGGACCTTATTTACACAATAATTTAAAAAATCATTTAAAATTTCTAACACAATAAGGGATGTTAAATAATTACTGTGATTTTTTTTAGATGTGATAGTGATATTGTCATGATGTTTCTAAGAAATTTTGTTTAGGGATATATACTAAAATTCTTACATATAATGATATAATGTCTGGGGTTTGCTTTGGGAAAAAAAATGGGGGGTGGGAGAGTATGTTACAAATAAAATAGTATTGTCCATAAATGAAAAATTACTACTGGCTAGATAATGAAATCGGGATTTACTACACTATTTCATTTTTGCACATACTTGAAAATTTCCATGAGTAGTTTTTAAAATGCTCTTATTCTTTGAAGAACTAAGTCAAATGCATCTTCCTCCAGGAAGATTTTCTAGATTCTCTAAATACAGTCTCTTCATAAAGTATTACTTGCAATTATTTCATGAGTTTTGCAATGGGACATTTAAATTCTGATATGGCTAACCAACAACATCACCTCTTGCTTTTTTCATCATTAAAAAAGAAAAAGAGCTGGGCCGTGACGGCGCACACCGGCAATCCCAACAGCTCATGAGGCTGAGGCAGGAAGATCACAAGTTCAAAGTCAGCCTCAGCAAGAGCGAGGCACGAAGCAATTCAGTGAGACCCTGTCTCTAAATAAATACAAAATAGGACTGGGGATGTGGCTCAGTGGTCAGGTGCTCCCAAGGTCACTCCCCAGTACTACAAAAAAACGAAAAAAAAAGAAAGAAAAAGAGAATCGGGATTGAATGAAAATGCGTAACCTAGGACGGTATCTAGCAGTACCTGCTTCCTAGTTACTGGCATCCCTTCCCCAGGTAGAGCAGCCCAGCTGACTGAGTCGGCAGCGGATACCTGAGCTCTGAGGGAGGATTTCTGGGCCTTGTGAGCTGATAGGATCTCTTAGGTCTCTGATCCAGCAGATTCAGTCTGAATGGCAGTGGAGCAGGCTGGCTGATGATGTGGCACTAGAGAAGGTTCATGAACTCCAGGACTGAACAAACACAAAAACTGAACCTCTTCCCTACCTTTCTTTGGAAAGGGAGATTGGGGGAGGAGTAGACAGGAGGACAGTGGGGAGAGAGTGGATGGATTCTAAAAAGTATCAGAAAAATATTTGGGTGATTTCTGATGTAACCGTAAGTCAGAAAGCTGGTCTTCAATAGGACATGTAACCCAGAAGCCATAAAGGAAAAGACTGATTAACATAAAGTTAATTGAACCAGTTAAACATCAAACCACTGAAGAAAAAAACAATGTACAAACACATGGGGCAAAGGGACAAGGTTCTTAATTTAAAAGTCCTCTAAGGAAAAAAAAAAAATCAATGCCCAGTGGAAAATCAGGCAAAGGTCACAACTAGACTCTACTCAAGCTGCTGCTAAACATGAACCAATTGAAATCTCCATGAATCACTGTGAAAAGAGATTATGGGGCTGAGCTCTGACTTTGGGAACTGAGATTGGAGACAAGAAAAAGGTGGAATCGTCCACTGAGTCAACATCACCTGGAAAGAAAACAACTGTGAGGCTCCTCAGAAGTGAATAAAATCCTTTGCCAATGGGCAGAGTAAAGTCAGAGACCTGAGGTCACCAGCATACTTTCAAGGCACCCAGCATACTCTAGGGACTAACTGGTCTGAAACAGCTACAATGGTCACACTGTTTGGACTTGCTGGGAATTCTGCCCTGTAATGTAGCTGGGCTTTCTTTTTATTATTTATTTAGTACCAGGGATATCTTAATCAAAAGGGAAAGTATTTCTATAGGCACCTCCTTTTGAAGCAGTCATTCTGTGGTCAGAGAATCATTTACCTTAGGCCCAACCCACCCCCCATCCCGCCAAGCCAAGGTCTGCTCAGCAGTAGAATCTCCAAGGCATGCACTTGGAGATTACCAGTGCCATGTGCAACTTCTCCAGTACTTCCAAAGGACTTATTTTGGTGGGTAATGTAGGGCACTGGGTAAGTAGTTTATTAGAAAAAGAAAAAAGTCTCCAACAAACCATAAAAATGCAATAGAAAAATCTTCCCCTTTCACTTTGACAAAGATTGGCACACCAAATTAAAGAACAAGTCAATGAATAGTGTCTAAATGCTATGGAACAGCTACTTTAAGTTCCTATGGAACTTAATCTTACCCAAGGGACAATTTTAAAATATTTCAATATTTGTTATGCACTGAATTGTTTTCCCCAAATCAGTATGTTGAAGTCCTAACCCAGTACCCCAGAATGTGATTTGCCATATGTCAAGAGTATTTAAAGTGTTATGCTCGAATTCGGGACCCCCAAAAGACCACCAGAGACCCAAGATCGATGTAAGCAGCAAAGAGGTGTTTATTGCGAGCTAGCTCGGTCCTCTGAGTGCACAGAGCAACTGGTGACGCTGAGAGGCCCCGAGCCCAGGTTTGCAGCAGTTTTATACATTCTTTGGAGAAGGCAGGGACTTCACATACATCATAGCATCTCTTAGCAAATCATCACACACCGCAGGAAAATCAAATAACAACTCTAAAACATGATTAGCACATTCACTGGCGGGAACAAGTTAGGTAGGGATGATTGGTTACTACAAGAGGGGGATTCATTTGAACTGATTGGTTTAAGCCAAGAGGGGTGTTCCTGCTGAACTACAGGGTTTCCCAACACGTTTTATCAACCACCATAAACTACTGGGAGGGTCATCTGGAATCCCAGGTATTTCCCTGTCTCATGCTGATTGGCGGCTGCTAGGGGGTTGCTATGGATCCCCACCTAGCCTGACTGAGTCAGGGACACCTGGCTCAGCAGATCTCTCCTGTTATTTGTAGATAAACAACTTAGCAGGGTGGGAATGTGCCTAGGAGTGCTCTGTGGGTCTTTCCAAGGACAAAGGTCATGGACAGGCTTTGCTCTGAGGTAGAGATTGGTTTTTCAAAAGAGATTATTAAATTGAGATCAGTAAGGGGGACCCTACTCTAATATGACTGGTGTCCTTATAAGAACTGGAAATTAGGATACAGACACAGACGGAAACACAAGAACACGCAGGAAGAAGAGAGCCAGCCAGTGACAAGCGAAGGACAGGCCTCAGAAGAAACCCACCCTGCCTGGACCCTGATCTCAGCATGATGAAAAAAACAAACTCTGCTACATCTAAGCCACCCTGTCTTTGGCAGTGCCAAACTAACACAATGTCACACAGTACAGAGCTGGTCTACCTGGGCCAATTATTTCTTTCATTCCTTCATTTGTGTTGAATCCAGACTCAAGCATTTCCTTTTAAAAATCCTCATGTCTCTTTGGGCAACTCCTTAAATTCAGCCCTTTTCATTCATAACTTGACATTTTTTAAGTCAGGACAGAGTCTCAGAGACTGTCTCATTTTCTGCATTGTCCAATTGTTTCCTCATGATTGGATCCAAATTAAGTAATTCAGGGAAGAGTGCTCCTAAAGTGTATACCCTCCAATGCATCTTATCAGGAGGCACAGTTTGTTCCATTTGTTAATGGTGACTTGGTTGAAGCAGATCTCTCCATTGTAAGGTACTTTCTTCCTTTTGCAAGTAGTAAGTAATTTACAGGGAGATACATTGAGACAATGGAAATTCTAACAATCTTTTACCAAAGAGCTTTAGCATCTATTAACAACCCTTGCCTGAATCTATAATTGCTAGCCAGTTGCAAAGTGACTTTTTCCCCTTCTTCTAATTCTAGCATCCCTTTCACCTACAGGTAACATTTCAGTAAAGAAAGCATCATCTCTCTGTCCTCCAGTGCACTTGGATTCCCATGGGAAGTGACAATAACCCTCTATAAAGAGCTCAGGCCTTATGTGTTAAAATACGTTTTCAATTGATTTTTTTTTTTGGTAAACTACACATAAAATTTATCATTTTCACCATTTTTTAAGTGTACAATTTAGTAGCATCAAGAATATTCAAAATGTTGTATAACTATCAGTACTACCCATTTTATCAGCCCAAACACAAACTCTTTTAATTAATTAATATCCAAATGGTTTTTAACAGCCCTTTTTTTCTAACAATTACAATAGGAATAGTAAGAACTTTGTTTAACAAAATCTGCCCAACTCTATAGAAAAATTCCAGGAAACATTCTTATCTCTAGCTGAGCTCTAAGCTAAATAAACAAATAAATAAGTAAGCTCCCATTTTTTTTTCTTGCTACTCTGTTGCCATGGCTTTATGGAAAGGAATTTGAACAAGGGTTGGCTATGTCCCCTGAAACCACTGTAAAGGATAAGGAGGGAATGAGTATGAGGTATGTGTATGTAGGTATGTGTATGTACACACATATCCATAAATACATAAAATGTGTATACATAAATGTGCGTATTTAAAAAATGGAAGTCACTTCTAACGTTCCACAGAGAACAACTGTTAATATTCAAACTTGGTCAACAAAAATAAACCATTACGCAAAAAGCTGGTAGACCCAAATGACAACATCTGAACCCACTGATCAAACATAAGATCACAGAAACAACCAAAATGATACGCCTCCCACCAATTACTCAGTAAACTGATGGAGCACCCAGCACCACCTAGGAAGTATTCTAGTCAAAAACAAAAACTAAGACCCTAACTTGATGAAGCTTCTAGATTTATCACTTGGCAGGAAAAGCTGAGGACAGTGCAACAGGACAGGGATGCACGCAGCAAAATCCAAACTGTGGGAAACTAAAGGAAAGATGACCCAATTCCCTCACCAAATACACTGCAAGGAAACAACAGAAGAGGGGAAAACTAAAGATTGACAAGCTGTAAAAGGCCTTCTAACCAAAAGCCATGTGCAGTGTGTCTGAATCCCGATTAGAGCAAACCCACTGTGCAAACTATAACTCAGGACACGGGTTGAACATCTTTACCTGATTCAGGAAACCAGGAAACAGAACTAAGAGGCCTTCCAAAAACTTTGGAATAGGAAGAACTTTGTTTAACAAAATCTGCCCAACCCTATAAAGGAATTCCAGGAAACATTCCCATCTCTAGCTTAGCTCTAAGCTAAATAAACAAATAAATAAGCAAGCTCCCTTTTTTTTTTTTTTTTTTTTTTGTCTCACTACTCTGTTGCCATGACTTTACAGAAAGGAATTTGAACAGGGTTGGCTATGTCCCCTGAAACCACTGTAAAGGATGAGGAGGGAATGAGTATGAGGTGACACAGGAGACGTATTCAAGTATTAATATACAGCCAATACCAAGGCAGAGTAAGCTTTCTAAGACTTTAAATTTTATTTAAATTCTATTTAAGCTAAGCGTGGTGATGCGCACCTTAATCACAGCAACTGAAGCAGCTGAGGCAGGAGGACTGCAAGTTTGAGGCCAGCCTCAGCAATTTAGTGAGACCCTGTCAATAAAAAATAAAAAGGACTGGAGATGTGGCTCAATGGTAGAGGCCCCTAGGTTCAATCCTCAGGACCAAAAATTAAAAAAATAAATTTTATTTTATAGGCATCAGAAGCCATACTATGTAGCAAGGTAATTTAAAGAAGGCAGTATAGCACAGTGGTCATACGCATAGGCTCTGGAACCAGGCTGCCTGCTCTCAAGCCATGTCTGTGCCCCTTATAAGCCATGTGACCTTGGACAGGTTACTTAGTTTCTCTGTGCCTCTTGGAATTTAACTCTTCTGTATAAGGGAGCATTCACATATCATATAATTGTTATAAAGATTAAATTATTTGATTATAATACAGAATGCCCAGAACAGTGCCTGGCTTTTAAGGTGTTAAATAAAAATAAACTAATGTTATTTTCATTTGTATAACCTTTCTAAGCCTTAAATTCTTTGTCAAATGACATTAGGAATGCCTCCCCTGCTACCTCACAAATGATTATAAAGATCAAATAATGGAACTTGGATCTTCATATTTTCTGGTTACTTTACTCCCTATAGCCTGTGAGCTTCTGAAAGCAAGTCCAGTAGCTTCCTCATTTTTGGAAGCCCCGCACTTTAAAAAGTGGCTACAAATCGGTAGAGTCAACTGCATGCTTGAATGCATTTTTTAAAACTGTTAAGTGTTATACCCATGAACACAGTACTGCCACTACCATGGCAACGAGTCAATCTCAGAAGATTCCTTTGGCAGTTCTGGGAAGAATGGACCGGGAGAAGCCAAAGGCAAGAATACCATGGAGATGATCCAACTAAATAGTAATAAGGGTCTGAATTTAAACAGAAAAGGCAGGATGCGTGTGCTCCAGAGAAATAAAAGGGTTTCACTGACCCATCACTTTCCTGCAGTGTCTTTCCCAGCTGCCTATCATAGGCATTTAATTGAATTAACTAAAAACTTCAATGAGAGAGTTAAGTTTTAGGCTGACAGTAAGGAGTTAAGAAGATGCATTCAGTTCTAGATGAGCAGAATTTGGAGTATTTTTGAGACAGACCAGTTGACACTCCCAACAAACATCTGAAAACTCCACCTGAAACTCGAAAGAGCTGCCCAGGCTGAGGCAAGCCACCATTTCCACTCAGAAGGCAGGTGTCACCACAGGAGCTAGAGCAAGGAAGACAGAGCTTTGGGGGACACCAACATTCCAGGGGAAGCAGAAGAATGAAGAGAAGCCTGCAAAGAAGTATAAAGGAGTAACATGAAAGGTAAGATGCCAGCTGTGAGGGGGTTCATCATGGAAGCTGATGGTGGCAGTTCCAGGAAAGAAAGGGGTGGGCAGGACACAGTCCCCTGAGGCCACAAATGAAAAGAACAGGCTAACAGGTTTAGAAGTGAGGTTCCTGGTGGCCTTTGGAAAGCCTATAGGCAGAAGCTCATCTACAGACTTTTAAGTACAAGTGAGTAGCAAAAAAACCAACCAAACAAACAAAGCCTTAAATACTACTTCAGAGATGTGATCTAAAATAATACTCTGGCTCCTTGGTGAAACTGAAGGAAGCCCTAAGCACCCTAAAATTTATACGGGATTTTGTCACTATGTATTTAATTCTACAAAATGTTGGGCTAATTTACAATGAATCCAAAAGGTGTTGTACCTTTGTTTTCGAAAGGCAGTTACACTTAATTACATGGTAACAAGAGTTCCAGATCAATATTCCCCAAACATAAATGTGCTTAGGATCTCCTGGGGATCTTGTTAAAATGCAGTTGTTCATGCAACAGGCCTGGGGTGAGGCCTGATCCGTTGCATTTGTAACAAGCTCCCAAGTAAAGCCAACACTACCAGCTCCTGGACAAAAACTTCCAATGACAAAGTCTCCAGGAAAATCACTTGCAGAAGGTGCCTGCTGAAGCAGCCATTATGGTAAATCATGAGCTTTAGCTAAGCACACCATGTTTTGTTCATGTAGGTCAAATCATTTTACGTCCACTAATTTGAAGTTAAGTGGAAATGTTCTGCAGACTCCAACAGACACATTTGGCCTTTCCATTGTGATCACTGCAGATGTGACAGATGGTCCTGTTTCCCATAGGGTGATACCAAGCACCCAGAAAAGTTAAGTAGTCATCCAAATTCTCCACCTCAATGGCAACAATGGGTGATGACCTGGGTTCTCCTACTTTCTGGTCCAGGGTTCTTTCACTACACAGAGTTATTGATACGGACTGGGGGGACAGTCCTGGAAGCTTCTTCCCACTCAAGAAAGTGGTGCAGAGCACACTAGGCAGCAGCAGGGTCTTCTGCACCTCCACCTGTAACTGTGACCAATGTTTAGGAGAAGACACTAAAAATCACATCGTGTCTAAGTCCAAAAAACTAATAAACATGCACACATCTTTTACAAAAGATATCACAAAACAGCAAGAGTACCAGGAAACTTGACTCTCATCAAATCAACAATTTTCTTGGATAATGTGGAAACTGTGGCTACATGTGGAAATGTAGACAAAGCTACCAGTCTAATAAGAACCATTAAATAGAGTAGTTTATTTAGATTGAATTGCAAAGAATTTCAATACTGCTAATTAAGCTATACTGTCAGGATCAAAAGCCAAAAGAAACCATCCAACCCTTTTCTTCACTCATTCAAAGGAAAAGGTGAGTCTTGAGTACTCTGTTAAACATTTCCAACCAACAAAACAGACTAAGGCTCCACAAGTTAACCACTAAGAATAATTCTGAATTAGCAGAATTCTTAGACCAAAACCAGCATCTAAATGAGTTGCCTGAAAGAGTAAGAGGGCCTGGTTTAAAATATCATTCAATTGCTGTGAAGTACTTTGTTTAAGGAACTGTATTACTGCAACAGAGCACAACCTCCTCCCTGAGCATGACCAATATACAACTACGGGTTCACACCGTCCTCTGTTCCAAGACTCACCCTAAAGCAACCAAGAAAACATGAAGAATAGTGCCTATGAGGCAGCAGGCACCAGGCAGGCAGAGAAGGGAGGGCAATGTTCAGCAAGCCAGATTCTCACAGTGAGAATAAAGGAAGGACTGGCTTCCAGTATAAACTCATCAAAAGCAGAGGCTTGTCAACAGGGCAAAATGTCTTAAGAGGCAAAAGCACTGGGAGTCACTGCTCCTCTGGTAATCTTCTAAAATAACTCACTACCAAAAAGACCTTCACCCTAATTATCTTTTTTTTTTTTTTTAAAGAGAGAGTGAGAGAGGAGAGAGAGAGAGAGAGAGAGAGAGAGAGAGAGAGAGAGAGAGAGAGAATTTTTAATATTTATTTTTTTTTTTTTAGTTCTCGGTGGACACAACATCTTTGTTGGTATGTGGTGCTGAGGATCGAACCCGGGCTGCACGCATGCCAGGCGAGCGCGCTACCGCTTGAGCCACATCCCCAGCCCCCCTAATTATCTTATACTACACACTGCCTTACATCTCTCGCCATCCACCCACACCATTCCTCTACTTGCTGATTAATACCTGTGAATAAGTGTGAGAATAATGTTACCCCATACCACTGGACAAGGAGCAGGGAAAGGGCTCTAAGACCAGATGTATGCTGTTCATAGAAAACCTCAGAGTCTTCCCAAGACACAACTGGGACTTCCACTCAATTTTAATGATGAAGCCTATATTCTAGGATAATTACAAAACTGTAAAAATTTGATGTCTAAGCACCAAGGGGACATGAAAAAGAACTGAAAAGAAGTTTTCAAGGAAGAAGAGAACTTGAAGTGACCTTTGTGCATCCCTCCCTTAAATTAACAACACCAGGGATTTTTTCTGGCTAATCTCACTTTTCTGGTTGCATTCCTTTCTTATCCCAGGGATTCAGCAGAGGATCACTTGAGGCAAATAGTTTGGATCAAGGGTTGTGAAGCTTTTAAAAATCCTGAGGCTCAGGCCACACCCAATGAAATCAATCAGATTGTGTGGGTAAGACCACACCCTAAACCCCCACCCCCTGAATTAGCATCTTTCATATCTGCCTGGATGATTCTAGTCGGTGGGAACCAGAGTGAGAAAAGCAAAGGAGTTCAAGGGAACTAGAACCAATTACAAATGTTCCTAGGAATCCAATTCTTCACCTGGGAAAGGGGGAAGGATTGAGGTGGGGGAAAGAGTGAAGATTACTGTTATATGAATTTTAATGCCCACTCAGCTCTAACAATTAACGAAATCCTAAAATTCGAACATTAATGGAACTGTGGAAACTTGCTGTCTTAATAACCACCATGGTCACATAAAAAGAACTCAGGATTTCTTTCCTTCCTTCCTGGGGGGGGGGGGGGGGGGGGATTGGTCTGCTTGTGCCTGAGGTTGTGGCTTAGCGGTAGAGTGCTCGCCTGGCAATTGCAAGGCTCTGGGTTTGATCCTCAGCACCACATAAAAAATGAATGAATGAATGAACGAACGAACGAATAAAGGTGTTGTGTCCAGCTACAGCTAATAAATAAATAAATAAATAAATAAATTGGTCTGCTTTACTATGATATTACCTAATACCTGGCAGATTTTATTCTACCATAAGGGAGGGAAAAAAACCCTGCCACATGAAGAATATCCTTAATCACCTCAAGCACAGGTACCTTCATAAAAAAACC
Source organism: Spermophilus citellus (assembly GCF_964194105.1). Classification (NCBI taxonomy): domain Eukaryota; kingdom Metazoa; phylum Chordata; class Mammalia; order Rodentia; family Sciuridae; genus Spermophilus; species Spermophilus citellus. The sequence continues at coordinate 198,376,692 of NC_138184.1, read as the reverse complement.
TCAGAGGAGAATTTCTTATAGGTGAGATTACATGAAAAAGACAGAGGTTAAATGTACAGCCCAAATCCTATGTAGTAGAAATTGGATTAAAATCTTTCCAAAGGTTTAGGGCAGCGGTGTCAGTTGTACAACTCTATGAATACATTAAATACCAACTAATTGTACTCGTTAAGTGGGTGATCTGTATGGTATATGAATTACATCTCAATTGAGCAGTTTTAATTCCTGCCCTATTGAGATTTACAATCCTCTTGGAAAGAAGGAAAAACCACATCTAACAAACAGTGCAGTGAAACCTCTACTGGGTGACAAAGGTGTTCTAAGATAAAGACGACTGTCCTGGGCCAGGGGCAGTGGCTCACACGTGTAATCCCAGTGGCTCAGAGGCTGAGGCAGGAGGATGGAAAGCCAACCTCAGAAAAAGCAAGGTACTAAGCAACTCATAGAGCCGCTGTCTCTAAATAAAATATAAAATAGGACTGGGGATGTGGCTCACTAGTTGAGTGCCCCTGAATTCAATCCCTGGTACCTGCCCACCCCACCCCACTAAAAAAAAAAAAAAAAAAAACTGTCCTGGGATTAAGGATATATGCATGTCCCTAATCTATGGTTTATGAATTCTCACACATGTACTTTTGTAAGTGGAACTCTCTTTTAAGGCCTGGGAGAGGAGGGAAAGACAGGGGTAGGGGTTAAGGTAAGCACAACTCTGAAAACTGATGGGTAGGGCTCAAATCCAGCCTATACGACCTTGAGAAATTACTGAACCTCCCTAGACCCAGGCTTTTCACTTATAAATGAGGACAGAAACAAAGCACCTGTTTCTTGGTATTATGAAAACTAATTTATTATTTATGAAGCACTTGGGAAGGCACATAACACACAGTAAGCACTATGTAAGCAATCATTAAATAAAGCCTGGTTTATGTGGGGACACCTAACTTCCCCTCCCAATCCAATTCCTACACTCTCCCATGCACCTCTTCTCCAAGGGCTACACTACTGTGTCCACAATAAGGTGCACAGGCTGAGAGGACAGACTCTGAGCCAGAATGGTATGATTTGAATTCTAGCTCTGGAGTTTCCTGACTGTCAGGTTGTGGGCCACTTACATAACCTCTTATTGTTTCAGAGTCTTCTTCTATACAACAGGGATAACAGAATCTAGTTCAGAAAGCTGTCAGAAGGCTGGGCAGGGTAGCACATTCCTGTAATACCAGTGACTCTGGAGGCTGAGGCAGGAGAGTCACAAGTTCAAAGCCAGCCTCAGCAACTTAGCAAAACCCTTTTTCAAAATAAAAAATAAAAAGGGCTGGGGATGTGGCTCACTGGTTAAGCGCCTCTGGGTTCAATCCCCAGTACAAAAAAAAAAAAAAAAAAAAGCTGTTAGAGGTATTAAATGAACTAATAATGAAAATATTATAAAGCCCTGGAAGTGAATCCAGTATCTTAGTAAGCATTCTACAAGAGATTGCTACTTTTTGATTTTTCCCCCCTTATTACCTGCTGGTTCCCTAAATGTAGCATGTGCTCTCACTTCCTTGCCTTTGATGCTGTTTCTCATCACTGGGTTGGATCTTTCCTCTTTCCAGTGCATTCCTTATGATATACCACCAATTCTGAGAAGTCCGCCTCAGGCAGAAATGAGCTCCTTCACAAAGCCCTTGAAATAGGGGTTTTACATCAGAGAACTCAGCCCCTAGTATGGGTTTGGTTTTCTTGAAGGCCTGATATCTGATTCATTTTATTCTCCTCAGTCTAGTCCTATTTGCAACACTAGAAAGAATACACAATTCCAAGTGCACCAATGTCACAGCAATGACCCATCCAAGAATGAAAAATTAATAAAGTCACTAGTCCTTCAGAAAAAGTTTTTCATTATTATTAATGCTTTAATTTATCACACCCCCCCCCTTTTTTTAGGTTAATTTCACCCAAATTACTGGTCCATGTCGTTTAATATCTGAACATCTGCCACTTTTCATGCCTGAACTCAAATGAACACTCTCTAACTTTAAACAGTTTTATGTAGTTTAATTTTACCATTTTTTTTTTTCCTTTTGCAGTACTGGGGATTGAACCCAAGGCCTCACACATGCTAGGCAAGCACCCTACTACTAACCTACATCACTATCACTAGCCTTTTTGTTTGTTTGTTTCATTTTGAGTCAGGTCTTGCTAAGTTGCCCAGGCTCTCCTGAACTTGGGATCTTCCCACTTCAGTCTTCTAGCCTCAGCCTCCAGAACAGCTGGGATTACAGACATGCACCAAAATGCCCAGCTTAATTTCATCATTCTTAATGTATAAAACCTGACAATGACAAAGAGGGAATGTCCATTACAACCAAAAAGGACAGAGAAGATAGTATTATTTTTTAAAAATCCATTTTTATGTAATTATGTAAAATAGAACTTTTATTTTAAAAACTTATTTTTATATTAATAGACACTGAGTAGTTTTGGAAGTTTTTAAAATATTCAAAACAGCACAAATAGTATAGAAAGATACTATAACAAGGAAACAATAAGGATTATGCCTATAAGAAAACGAAAGTTGCTTGGGTTAATCTCAAAAATACTAAGAGTGGGTGGGCTTGGGATATAGCTCAGTTAGTAGAGTGCTTGCCTTGCATGAACAAGGCCCTGAGTTCAATCCCTAGCACCACCAAAAAAAAAAATACTAATGCTAAGGGGGGTTAGAAGTATAACTCAACATAGAATACTTGCCTAGCACATGCAGAGACCTAGGTTCAATCCCCAGTATAAAAAAAACAGAACAAAACTAAGAGTTTCAGATCAACGTGTTACTATATGAAAAAACAAATACCTCTTGCTTCATTAAGTGGCAACTTTCCTGGTAAATATCAAAATAAAAAGCAGATCAGACTAGATTCTCAGTCTTCCCGTTTAAACTATCTAAAGGAAGAAAGATACAAATAACCAGTTACATTTGAATCAATACAAAGATCAAAAAACCAAGATGAGATTAGGAAATAGCTAGTTGAGACCGAATCTACCCGGAAAATAAATCTGGCTTGGATGTTCAAACAATTCATTCCAATGAGTAGAGTAAGTGTCAGGATCCTGCAACTGCAATCCTCAGGTTCACAGCCCAATTTCTTAACACTCCATTGAGGTGGACTTTCTTTTACTCAGGCTCTTCAACTTTTCATTGGGTCCATCCTACACCCAGATGAAATTTTCAAGTTTATGCCTCTGCAACTGATAACATGGAATAACTATACTCCAAGGAAAAAGCAAGGAGCACCACCTTTAACTCAGGAAACCCAGTATGGACAGCAGCCAACAGAAGCAATCCATAGGAAGGTGCCCAAAGGCAATTCGGCAAGAGACATTCATTCTTGGACCTAGTCAGACCCGCCACAACTTCACTGTGAGACCTTTTAAGACCACATTTACTACACTGCCCTTAAGCTCCAATGAAGGACATCGTAAGAAATGACCTTATGAACCCACAAATGTGTATTTATGGTCCTGAGGTAGTTTCAAATGCAGTTCACCCATGGCATATAAAAGGACATGGGGAGAAAGAGTTCTCAGATAGAGACCTCTCTCCCAAGTAACTGACCTTTCTGATTATTTCCTCTTTGTTTCGGCTGCCAGAAAAATGCAGTTACCTCTAGTGAGCACCTACTTATTTCCCACTAACCTTGGTCCTGGCTTTACCTAACTTTCTCTTTATCCTGGCTTTCTTATCTACTCAGACTGGATTTTGATATGTCTTGTTGGATTTTAAATGTATGTATATATGAGGTAAATCATTAGAAATCCTGAAAAGAGATGAGATTAAATGAATATACAAACAAAAATACAGGTTCCCAAACAGTAAAAATGAAATGAATGTTTCATTTTTCTATAATTCTCACTACATGGCTAAAAATCAATTGCTCTTGGTGGGATGTGACATTTTAATAAAAATACAACCAAAAAAGTTCCTATTTCCATGTCACTTGTTTACTTCCTGATAGTTAAGTCATAGACTCCATCTCTGTTTAGTTTCTTCAATCACTTCATCTCTGAAAGTAAATTTATTTAGTTTACCTACAGATATACAAAGTAACAATAAAAAATGGATATTTACTCCCACCTTCTCAGGGAACCAATTCACTCCCAATTCTTAAGACTCTAACTTCATGAAAACTTACTGAAAAGAAAAGGCCAAAAGCTACTGGGCTTAAAAGAATTAATGGAGCTTCCAAAATTAACACATGTGAGTACACACACACACACACACACACACACACTCAGGAGCACACACATCAGAGCACAATCCTGAGAATGAAACAGTAATTACTAAAAAGAGGCCACTTAGGCCACCTAGTCTGGGAAAACGAAAAAGCTTGTAGATTTGGGGAGCCTGGAGAGACTTAAGTCACAGAAACAGTATTTAAATATATTTGTCTGCTTACAATTTCCATTGCAAATGTGATTAGTTTGCTTGAATAAATAGGAATATGATGTGTTGGCCATGTTTTCCTCTTGAGGGTTATCACAGAGTTTTGATTAAGGACAAATGTTTGAAATGTTTAGTATATTTAAGTTCACTGCACTTAAAATGAGCTAAGAAGTTGTATAGACTTGATTAAAGGACTGCCTTCGTGAACTTAAAATTAAAAGCAATAAATTCCAATGATTCGAGTGATTGGGACTAAATATGGTATTCTGCCAGGAAAGTTGAAATGCAGTCCAAAGAGACTGAAATGGTGTCCAGGTTTCAAGACATGGTGAAAGAGGAAAGGTCAAGCGGTCGGAGTTGCCTTTCCTGTGCGTTAGTGAATGATTCACGTTGCATAGAATTCCTTTTAAGTATAACTTCACAGGAGTGACAAGCTCCCAGGACAATCTGTTTTGTCATTTCCAAAATGATACTCAAACGCTCCGAGGCTGGTTTGTAAATGTTGTCAGATGGGGAGAGAGGAGTGATGGGAAAGAGAGACGGGGAAGGGTTCCTGGTCTTTTCATACACACAAGGACAGGCCAAGTCTCCCAGGCAGTTTCCAAAACGGAAGTCAAGGTGACTCCCCCACCCGCGGGAAGGCGGGGCCCATGAGACGTAATCGGATAAGGCTTTGGCCCTGGCAGTGCCCCCCTGGAAGGAGAAGCCCGGGTCAACTACCACCGGGGTCAGAAGCAGAAGAGTCCCGGGGTGGCCGAGGGGACCTGCTGGCCTGAGCCCTTCCCTTCCCCAGGCGCACCGGGCCGCAGTCGCGCCCGCTCCTCCTAGCCGGCATGGGCGCTGCGCCGCCGGGCACCGACTCCAGTCCCAGGCCAAGTGGGAGTGTCCGGCTGGCAAAGTTTCTGACCATACCTCGGTCCCCACACGGGCCGCAAGCGGCCCGGACGAGGCTGACTCTGCAGCCTCCGCAACTGCAAGATGGAGCAGCTGCCCGACACCCGCTTTTCTCCCGGGTTGCACCAACCTAGGCACGTGCACGCCCGAGCGGCGCGGCCCGGGCCCAAGCTTACCTTGGCGGCCGCCATGCTTCGCCCCGGCGCGGGCGGCTGCGGGGCCCTCTCACCGGCTTGCTCTTACTGGGGACCCCGGAGGCTCACTTCCAGTCCCGGCAGCAGCGGGGGCGGCGATTCGGCCCGGCAGCGTGCGCGCCCGGCCTGCCTCCCCACGCCCTCCCGCCGGCGCGGGTCATGCGGGCGCTGCCTGCCCATTGGCTGGGCCAGACCGGGGCCGCTGGGCGCGCGTGATCCCGCGGCCTCTGCCCTGAGGCCGGGGAGGGCCCAGGCCCGCGGGCAGCCTGGGGGCCGACACGTGACTCCGGCTGCGCTGTCCAGCAGTGGCCAGGCCGGTGGGACCAGGCCTGGCGCCAGCCGGTCACCTAAGGACAGGTGACCCGGTGAGGTAACCTGCGGGCTTGGATGGTACCAGGAGCTACTTCTGGGCCAGGTGGAAGGAGCAAATAAGACCAATAGGTACTCAGCCTGGGACAGTTGAAAACTCCACCAGGGCCCCAGTATATCCAGGTTCTTCCTTCGTTCCCCTTTGAAAGAGCTGCACTCTGCACTACCATATAATGGATCTAAAAAGCCTTTAATCTAAAAGCATTGACTGGTGGAAGGGGAGATAGCAAATATTGCTGCAAGCCCCCAACAGGTGAATATAGTGCAAAACATATATTTGTGGGTCTACTCCAGAACAAAAGGTCCAGGATTAAAAGACACTGTCTTCCAGATAGATAGGCCCTAATAAAATAAATATGCAAAGTTTAATTGAAAAATTAAATATACGACCTCCAGACGTCTTATTCCTCTTCATCAGAATTTCATTCATTTGTCCTTGTCATCAAAATTTATAAAATGGTGATCAAGGAAAAGGTCGTTTAACATATTGTGTATTGCACATAGAATATATCAGCAAAAGCACCTATTACTAATCAGTTTAATCTGAGTGCCTTCTATGTGCTAAGGACTGTACTCAGTGCTGAAAGCCCTAAAATTACTTAAAAGCTAGTTATGGTCCTTAAATATCTTAAGGTTAGTGAAAAGGCAGACACATAAATGCTAATTCCATATAACTCATTAAGGCAACAACGTGTTCCTAGGGCAACATGGGAACACTGAGGACTGGGGAGGCCTCTTAAATGTGATGCCTGAACTGAATACAGGAAAGTGGCTGTGTATCAGTCCAGTGAAGAAATAGTGAGTGCATTCCATCCAGAAAAAAAAAAAAATGAGAACAGGCAGGAGACCCTGAAATTGTTGGGGAACCCAAGTCAATGAAGCTAACCTGAAAAATAGTACTAGGGCAAGATTAGGCCAGACTGGCAGGTGGGGGATGTCATGGAAGGTCTTGGATGCCATGCCAAAGGATGTACACCTTAACTGAAGGGGTTTAAGGGCAGAAGCAGCATGATTCAGTTTCCAATGTGATGACTCTCACTGTGTTGTGGTCTGAATGTGTCCTGAAAATCTATGTGTTGGAAACTAAATCTCCAATGCAACAGTTTGAGGAAGTGGGGCCTTTAGAGAAATGTTCAGGTTACAAAGCCTCTGAACTAATGAATGGATTAATGCCACTCTGAAAAGGGCTTTCAATGGTGAGTTCACTTTTTGTCTCTGCCCTTCTGCCATGTAAGGACATAACATTCCCCCTCTCTGGAGGACACAGTATTCAGGACCCACTGCCTTCAATTAGAAGTGGACTCCTATAGTTTCTGCCATCATGGAAACAGAGAGACTAGGCCTTACTTGCTGGCATCTTGATCTTGGACTTCTCAGCCTCTAGAACTAGAAATATATTTCTATTACTTATAAAATATCTAGTCTCAAGAATTGTGCAGCAGTCTATAGCCTATGGTGTGGAGGATGGATAAAGATTACTACAATATCCAGGCAAAACAGGCTAGGGATGGGCTACAGCTGGAAGAATAAATAAAACATATCACTAGTTGGCTATAGACACTGATTATATGTGAGGTTGGTAGGGGAAAGAGGAGTGGCTGTATATTGTACACGGACCTGTGGTATGGGTGTCTGGAAAGACACCTGAGATCAGTAATAAAAGAGTGTTTTGGAGATATGTGTCTGTCTGTAAGGAGTGTATGTACAACAGACAAATTCTCTTACAAAAGCCAAAAGCCAAAAAATAAAAAAGGAAAGAAAAATTTTTGGTTATCTTATTGTGTCTGTGACAAAATGCCTGAGATAAACAAGGGAAGAAAGTTCATTGGCTCAGAGTATCAGAGGTTTCAGTCCATGGTCTGCTAGCTCCATTGTTTCTGAGCCTACAATGAAGCGGTACATATTGGTGGAGAGGTCACAGAAGCACAAAACTGCTCACCTCATGTCAGCCACAAAGCAGAGAGAGAAAGAGACAAGAAGGGGCCAGGGAACAAGATATAGTTCCCAAGGGTACACTCTCAAGGACCCACTCTCTTCAACTGAGTCCTGCCTCCTACTGTTTCCCCCACATCCTGGTAGTCCATTTAGCTACAAATTCATCAATGGATTCATGTCTTCAAACACTCCTCTTGTATTCCTGATCTCAGATGTCTTTCCAGACATCCCTTATCTATTCTCTTTCCAAAAGGTCCATCTCTAAACCTTGCTACATGGGGACCAAGTTTTCAACACATGGGCCTTGGGGGAACATTCCAGGTTCAAATCATAACGTTTCAAAAAGGATCCACTAGTTAACCTATTCTTGAGAGGTCCAATAAAGCTCAGAACATGTCCAGAGGCTGAGGAAAAAGACCAACAAAGAGTGAAAGAATAAAGATAATAGCAAAAAAAAAAAAAAAAAAACAGGAGAATTGATGTAGAAAAGTATTGTACAAATAGATTCTAAAGCTGTGGAGGGGAGGTCCAGGTGCTATAAAGGGATTTTTAAAAAGCTGAGAAAACACAAACCTCATGTTAACAAAATCACATCAGATTCTGCATAGTGATTTTTCTGCATATTGATTTCTAAAGTATCACTAACACTCTGATGTATAAATGAAGCTTAGTGTTTTTTTAATTTGGTAAAATGTATATAACATAAAAACTACCACACCTTAACCCTTTTCTTAGGGTTAACATTCATAAGTGTTAAATGCATTCATATTATTATGCACATGCTCTTCAAGACTTTTTTATCTTGTAAAACTGAAATTCTATACCCACTAAACAACCACATACACTCCTGCCTTCCTCAACCCTTAACATCCACCATTCTACTTTCTGCCCCTATAAATGAGACTATTCCAAGTACCTCATATAAGTGGAATAATACAGTATTTTTGGTGTGTGTGTGGAGGGGGGTGACTGGCTTATTTCACGCTTCATGCTTCTCTCACAAAAAGTCCTTTAAACTTTGTTTTTGCTATAACATATGTCAGATTTCCTTCTTCTTCTTTTTTTTTTTTTTTTTTTTTTTTTTGAAATACGGTACTGGGGATTAAACCTAGGTCTTTACCAAGTTGCTGAGGCTGCTATCAAACTTGTGGTCTTCCTGTCTCAGCCTCCAATATCACTAGATTACAGGTGTACAACATCATACCTAGCAGATTTTTTTTTCCTTTTTAAGTCTCAGTATTATTCTATTAACACATTAACTTATTTGTTAATAACAATTATTATTATTATTATTTACTTGTTTTTTAATTAATTATTTTCTCATACTAAGGATTGAACCCAGGGATGGTCTTCCACTGGGCTAGATCTACATCACTTTTTTGTATTTTTTTTTTTTCAGTTTTAGGTGGACACAATCTCTTTATTTTATTTTTATGTAGTGCTGAGGATCAAACCCAGTGCCTCATGCATGTTAGACTAGCACTCTACCACTGAGCCACAACCCCAACCCCACTTTTTGTATTTTTATTTTTAGAGAAGTTCTCACTAAATTTTTAAGGGAGGCCTTGAACTTGTGATCCTCCACCTCAGCCTCCCAAATCACAGGGATTATAAGAGTGGGCCACCGCACCCAGCTTAACATCATGTTTTTAAATGTAAATACAATGAATCATCCTATGTATTAGTTTCCTACAGCTGCCACAATAAATTACTACAAACTTGATAGCTCAAAACAACAAAAATTTATTCCATTACCATCTGGAGACCAGAAGTTTGCAATAAGTCTTACAGGGCTAAAATCAAGGTATCAGAAGGCAGTTTTCCTCCAGAGGCTCTATGGAAGAAACTGCTTCTCTGCCTTTTCCAGAGGATTTCCATACTTCTTTCATCTCAAAGACAATGGACATAGTATCTTATCTGTCTGACTCATGCTTCTCTCACATGGCCTCTTTCTTTCTATAACCTCCCTCTGTCTCCATTAATTTATTTATTTGCTTATTTATTTATTTTTTATTGGTGCTGAAGATTGAACCCAGACCCTTGAGTATGCTAGGCAAGCACTTTACTGCTGAGCTACATCCCCAGTCCTTTGCATTTTATTTTGAGACCGGGTCTAAACTTTCCAAGCTGGCCTGGAACTTAGGATCTTCTTGCCTCAGCCTCCCGAGGAGCTAGGATTACAGGCATGTGCAACCATTCCCTGCTCTTTCTGCCTCCCTTTATAAGGACAGTTTTGATTGCATTTTTTAGGGGCCACCCAGAATATACAGGATAGTCTTTCCACCTTCAGATTCTTAATCACATCTGCAGAGTCTCTGTCATGCAAGGTAACATTCATAGGCCCTAGAGATTAGAATTGGGGGTTGGAGGGGCTATCGTTCAACCTACCAAAACTGCCACACCATGGATATGAATTGTAAAAGTGTATTTTTTTAAATACATTGGTTTCAGTTGTAGATGGGCACAATACCTTTATTTTATTTATTTATTTTTATGTGGGGCTGAGGATTGAACCGAGTGCCTCACACGTGATAGGCAAGCACTCTACCACTAAGCCACAACCCTAGCCCTATAAAAGTGTATTTTAATTACATTTGGAATCACACTCAGTTAACTAAGCTACCTTCTTCATTCTATAAATCCCCAAAATATGAAATTTCTTAAAAGGGAAACTGTTAGAAACCTTTTTCCTTGGCTTCACTTCACCTATAAACAATAAAAATGTGAAACATCATCTGAGATAAAGTATAAGCTACTGGAGAACCTGCCACTTTGCCTTTTGCCACATTGTCTTACCCTGATAGGCTTAAGTGCTTTCCTGATTCCTATAAGTTTAAATGACTTGTCTCATGCTCATCCCCTCTGTCCCTAGACCACTGTTCCACCTACCATTTAAAAGTAGCTATCATTTAATTTTGATGGAAAAGGTTCTGCTTGCATGTTCAGCTGTGTCCCTTAAAAGTCCTTAACCCTAGAATCCCATAGTAGGACCTATTTGGAAATCAAAGATATAATGAGTTAAAATGAGTTCTACCTACTAGAGTAAGGTGGGCCCTTATTCTAAGGGCCTGGTGTTCTTAGAAGAAGACACAGAGACATGCTGAGCAAACCTTTGCTCACAACAAAAGCAGAGGTTACAGCTATGCAGCTGCAAGCCAAGGGATGCTCAGGATCAACAGCCATCACCAGAAGCTAGCAAGAAGTAAGAAAATATTCTACCCAGAGTTCCAGAAGAAATATGGCCCTGCTGATTCCTAGGTCTGAGATTTCTATTCACCAGAAATGTGAAAGAAAAAATTTCTGTTGTTTGAAGCCACGTAGTTTGTGGTATTTTGTAACGACAGCCCTTGGAAACTAATATAGGTCCCCAAACCACCTGTGTTTTATAGCACATTTTGCCAACCTTGTTGGCTGGGAAAGCAGCCAACCCAAATCATGGGGAAAGCTCGTGGGCTAACAAGGCACACAGCGTGAGCATAAGTCCAAGCCCAAGAGTTCAAAAGACCAACAATATGGTCAATTCTGAGCTTTCACCTTTCTCTGAGCACCCATGCCTTGCAGTTGCCCTTTGACCATGCTCTTAAACTATCTGATTCTCTTCAGTTCTGTTAATAACAAACAAGCAAACAAAAGACATCACTACCACAGTCACCATGCTCCCAGGTTGGATTGCTAGGAAAGGTATTCTGCCAGAATGCTTGCAAAGCACATCATCTACACGAAATTTTAGGCATATAACTACAAATTACAATAATAATCCTTTATGTGGATTGCATTCTGCAAGGGTAATAGCAGGGCTGGTAAAGGACATGGTGTGACAGAGTGAAAAGAGCACCATGAAAATGAGATGTTCCCAAGTTTTACAACTGAGACTGGGCCACTCAAGGACATAGAGAGAGCCTCTGTTGCAACCATTTGGCTTTGGAATTCTAACACATATCAGATCACACATGACCAGCCTTCCCTAAGAGTGGGCTAAGGGTAGGTCAGAAATGAATATAACTCAGCTTCTTGATAGATCCAAATGAGAAAGCTGTGTCAACATTTTTAGAGTTAAGAAGGAAAGAGGGGGAGGGAGGAAATGAGTCAGGAGGAGGAAACATAAGACACCTTGGGAAAGTGTGATTGAAAACCAATCCCCAAAGCTTTGAAATATTATGCTCTGTGAGCAAGGTCTTAAACTGTTAGTTCCTGACAGCAGAGCAGGGCTGTTGCTTTCTGGAGGCCCTAGGATAGCATCTACTTCCTTGTCCTTTTTAGCTTTAAGAATCCACCCACAATTCTTGGCTCATGGTCCTCCTTTTCCATCTTCAAAGCCAGGAACAGAGGGTCCAGTTTCCATATTACATCACTATGAACTCATCTTCTGTCTCCCTCTTCTATATTTAAGGACCCTCAGGTTACATTGGGATCAGCCAGGTAATCCAGGATAGCCTCCCAAAGATCAGTTGACTATTGTGTTAATTTGGTAGAGCTGCCATAACAAAATACCAGAGACTGGATGGCTTATATAGCAGAAATTCATTTTTTTCAGAATGTCTGAAATCAAGTTATTGGCAGGATTGACTCTTCTGAAGCCTTTTTCCTTGGATTACAGGTAATCATTTTCGGCTGGTATCTTCTCATGTGATGTCTACGCCCTATTTTTTATATAAAGCCACCAGTCATATGAATTAGAGTCCACATTGATGACCTATTTTTAACATAATTATCACTTTAAAGACCCTGTCTCTAAATATAGGCATCTTCTGAGGTATAGTGGGTGGGACTTCAAGATAGTAATGAGGGAAGGGACACAATTCAATCCATAAAATTTAACAACTTTAATTTCATCTGCTACCTTAATTTTCCTATGCTGTGTGATATCTATAGTTTCCAGTGAGTGAGACACAGACAAGTTTAAAGAGCCATGATTTTGTCTAGCATACCTTGTCTTGAAAACATTATCTCTGTGTAACAAATTGTACAGAACAGTGAGTTCTTAGAGTGGAATACTTTGTACCCTTAATCATAGTCCCATATGATCTTAGGAAAGCAACAGTGACTTCACAGGGTAATTAAATCAAAAGGCTTTAGGGGTTGAGCCCAGTTTCTACAGCCCAGAATCAGAATACCTCTTGGTCTTATACCAAGGATAGGTCTGTACTTCTGAATTCAGCTAAGGCCCTCTGAGCCTAGCAATGCCACTTGAGGCAGTGACAGATCCATCTTAGGCCGTCCTGGCCCATCAGTGCACTCAAGAGGCACATATCAGAACAACCAGGTGCCCCAGCAGTCCAGGGTCTAACCATCAAGAAGGAGCAGCAGCCAGTGATGCACACAGTGAGCTCTCAAGCCCTGGCCATCCCATACATTGGAGCATTCTTTTGCAACAATTCCCGAAACTCCTTTATCAAGAGCTCTACAATATTATAAATAATTAGATGCTTGGTAAAACAATCTAACCAAAACTAGTTTTTGTTTTGTTTGCAAAAGAGAAAGGCTTTATTCATGAAGCTGCCAATCCAGTGGAGACAGAAGATCTAGCTTCAAATCCGCCTCCCTGAGGATAGGGTTTAGGGGTATTTATGGGATAAAGAAGCAGGGTGGTCTAAGGCATGGGGAAAGGTGATGAGAGGTAATCAAAATTGATATGTCTTCTAATTTGTAAAACAGAGATAAAAATCACTCATTTTCCAAGGTTGTCACAAGTACTGAATGTATAAAAATTATTTGCACATACAGTAATATAGTAATATTGATATTAGAATGAAAGGGTCAAAGTGGCTGTTCTAAGTCTCCTCTGAACCTAATCTTCTAATATTCTGTTATACAGATGAAGAAAATTTATGCCTAAAATTTGCTATCTCAGGACCTTTCAAAGGCAGGGAAATACTAGGATAGGAGGGAGATAGGAGATAGGAGGGAAAATCTATGTTTTGCTTGTTTGTTTGTTTTAAATTTTGATGCTGGGGATCAAATCCAGAGCCTTGCATATGTTATGCACCTGCTCTACCAATGAGCTACACCTCCAGTCCCTAAATCTACTTTTACAGCTGGAAATTCAAACTCAGATAAGATAGAATACATGAAAGTACTTGAGTATTTAAGAACAGCCTATTAGTATTAGTGTTAGGTTTCCAATTTGAAAATACTGGACCAGACTGTTACTGTCTGAGCTTGTCAGGTGGATACAATCACAGCTTTGGCCTCAGGGCCACCAGCCTTAGCAGCTTTAACTTACTTCCTGCTGCTACTGTCTAAATCCATTAGGGATCCACTACTGGAAACAGAGCCTCCAAGGACTCCTGCAGGTGGCAGGACTAATTCTCTTTAAGTTGCAATGCAACAAAAATCTTTAAACAGCAAAATATATGGCTAAGATGAAATTTGCCATATATTAAAAGAGACAGGAAACCAAATCCTACCTGAATGTCTGGCTCTTCTTTGTAAGAAGGTATATAATGTAGCCTCTGCTGCCTTCAGGTCCTCCCCATCCTTCACCTGCAGGCTACCTTCAGATCCTCTGCACATCAAGCTCTTCTGGCCCCAGGGCTTGTGCATTTGCTGTCATTCACCTCTGCCTGAAGCTCCCTTCAGCCCCCCCTTCTAGATTGTTGTTCTTATCCTTCAGTTCCTAAGAGATGCCTTCCCTGAACTCCCTTTCAAAAGCATGAGCCTCCTTATCATTCTCTGTGTGTCCTGCTCTGCTCTCTTTTAGCACTTGCCAAATTGAGTATTTGGGGTTGTTTTCTTAGCATTACTGTCAGGAGATGGCATTAAAAAGCAAGACTGAGGTTCCATGGGGAAGGTGAATGGCCTGTACCTCTAGAATGATCCACAGACTTTCTGTTGGTAAACGACCTGACTCATTAACTCTCTGAAAATTGTTAGGAATGTGGAGTGCAATGGCACGCCTGTAATCCCAGTGACTCAGGAGGCTGAAACTGGAGGAGTGCAAATTCAAAGCCAGCCTCAGACATTTAGCAAGACCCTAAGCAACTTAAAGAGACCCTGTCTCAAAAACTAAAAGCTGCTGGGAATGTTGCTCGGTGGTTAAGAGACCCTGGATTCAATCTCTGGTACCCCTCCCCTAAAAAGTCAGGAATGACATGAGACTTGATATAATAAACTGGCCTGTAATCCAGTTCCAATCCAATTCTGCCACTTAAGAGATATATAACTGTGGATAAATTGTGTCTCTGCCCTAGGACTCAGTTTCTCCACCAATGAAACAGATGAGGTTGATTTTGAAGAGGCACCATCAAATCTTAACTTTCTATTCTTTTTCTGTTATTTACTTAAAACAGCCAGCCAACTTCAGACATAAGGTGAAATGGAAAAGTGTTCACTTTGGGGAATAAAAAGCAATATACTAAAGTGATGGCCCCTGGATTTATTACAAACTATTCTTTTTTAAAAAGATATTTATTTTTTAGTTGTAGTTGGATACAATGTCTTTATTTTATTTATTTTTTTATGTGGTGCTGAGGATCGAACCCAGGACCTTGCATGGGTTAGGCAAGTGCTCTACCGCTGAGCCACAACCCCAGCCCTACAAACTATACTTTAATCAGGGGCAGAACTCCACTTGATCCCATCCCTTAGCCAGACTAGATTCATAGGTTAAATAGGTGAGTGCCTACTCCACGTAACAGAATAAAATGTTACTTGATCTCCCCCCATGTGTCACACTGTGTGACAAGCAATTTTCACCAAAGTCACTGGTGAAAGATAGGTAGCTCTCATGCTAGAGCCAGCCCCAAAGCTACCACTGAGCCTTTCGTTTTAAGAAACCTCTGGTTATGGAGACATGGAATACAAGTGGTCAATCTCTCGAGACCTGCACTATCCAATATGGCAGCCACTGACCACAGGTTGCTACTGAGCACTCGAAGCGCGGTTTGTGTGAATTGAAGTGTGCTGAAAATGTAAAATAAACACAGAGTTTCCAAGATCTAGTATAAAAAGTCAAATGTAAAATATCTCATTAAATAGTTTTTATATTGATTGAATTTTGAAATAGCAATATTTTAGACATGTTGGGATAAATAAAATATATCAAAATTAATGTCATATGTTTCTTTTAATGTTTTTTAATGCTGCAGCTAGAAAATTTTAAGTTCCTAGTGACTTACAATATTTTGCTATTGAATAGTGGTGATCTGAGAGAGAAAAAAAGAGCTCATGCATGTGTTAGAGGATGAAGGAGTTGATATAGCAAGAGGGAGACAGGTGGAGGAGTTGGAAGGATGGAAGAAGACATTTTGCCTACTGTGTTCACAGTTTGGACTTAATTGCACCATTAGACAGCAAGCTTAAACAGTTCCATAATAACATGGAACTGGCTGGAATTACTAGGATAACAATTCTAGGGATTTTCAGTTTGTGATTTCATGTCAGGCTAGGGTGTGATGAATTCAGTAGAGTGCCAGGATGGAGGAGAAGCCTGAAGAATTAATCAGCCACCCCTCAAAACTACAGTGCACTAGCCCACTGGTGAGGTAGAGAGTGACCAATGGAGAGGATAAATGACCCTAAGTCTAAAATGATCCACATACTGGATTCAACAAAGATAGAGCTTTCTCACTTTAGTACAAGTAATTTATTGAGGAATAGGATCTTATTTTATTGCATAGGGATCAATTTTTTTAATTCCAATTATAAGAAATGTTGACAACATAGAAGGAAGACAACTAAGACAATAAATGAAAATTAACCTTAACCCAGTTATCACTACTTTAATATTTTAAAGTATTTTTCCCAGTTATTTTCTTTATATATACAAATATGTATCATAATGATGTATCCTATTACTGGTATAACAAATTCTTGAATCTTACTGTTCAACTTAACTGCATCATAAGTGTTCTTTCATGTCATTCAGTATTCTTGAAAAACATGATTATAAATGGGTACCTAATGTCATGTCATGAGAATTTATCAACAATTCAACTATTCTAATGGGTAGGTTTTAAAATCATTTATCATTTTTATTTTTTTATTTTGTGGTATTGAGAATTGAATTCAGAAATGTTATACCACAGAGCTATATCTGCAGCCCTTTAAAAAAAAAAAGAAAGAAATTTGAGACTGGTTCTCACTAAATTGCTGAGACTGGCCTGTAACTTTAATCCTCCTGTCTTAGATTCGAATGTGGCTCCAATTATAGGCATGCACCACCACACTCAGTTTGATGCTGTTTTCCTCTACACCAATCTGAGGCCCTTTTTTTGTCTGGCTTTTCTACTTTCCTTCCAGATTCCCTTGCTATAGAGTTTAATGTCTACATGCATAATCTGCAAAGCAGCTTGTACAGAGATTTTTCAGTGGAGCCGGTTGCTCCCATTCAGACAGGGCCAGGTCCACTTCCGTGAGTGAAGTCAGGGCAAACCACCCTTGCTCTGCCAGCAAGACTGCAAATGTACTCGAAACAGAGTAAGAGGCCCACTCTCTCACTCCTGGAGATGAAATGGAAAGAACACCTCAGAATCCCCCTTGCTTCCTACAATAACCTACACCCACGGTTATGGCTGAAATGATGCTAATTGCCAAAAAGAGTCTAAAAAGGGATCTTACCAAAGAGAAGATTTTGTTTCCTAAGGGAGAAATCTTCATAACACTGGCATGAATAAGTTATGAAAAGCCTTCACAACTGAAAGAGACATAATCATCATTCATGTATAACAGATTTGTTTATTCTGTAAAGATTCATTTCAGTTGATTAATTATCAGTATCTGCTGATGGTGGGGGTAACAAGGCTGCTCTGATGAGAGAATTATTGAAGTACATGCTTAGAATATTTATCACTAGCACATATTGTATAAACTTAGCATATTTATCATGCTCTTTCTGTATGGGATCTTTCCTCCCCAGAATAGATTACACAGTACTACCCATGATGGAGGCAATTTTCCTTCCAGATATGGTACTCTCCTCTTTATACAGAAGTTCACTATTTTTACGTATAATAACATTATCCCAAAATATAAATAAATGTGACTTTGTAAATGGCTCTCGTGTCTTCCTCTGCCTTAGGCAGAGCTACTCTGAAATAGAACACAAATGGTTATTTCCAACCACGTCAAGTTTGATCTTTGTACTGTCCGCAATAGTATAACTACTATTTAAAGGACAAGTGTTCATTTGTGTAAATTAATACTAAGCATTAAAATGAAAGTTAAATATGACAGGTTGATGAAGTGTAAATTAAAATATTAAAATAAATATCCTTCCACATAATCTCTATATAATGATTTCAAAGAAACGTGTTCCTTTGCTGGGCACAGTGCCGCATGCCTGTAATCCCAGTGGCTCAGGAAGCTGAGGCAGAAGGATTTTGAGTTCAAAGCCAGCCTCAGCAAAAGTGAGGTGTTAATGAGACCTCACTCAATGAGACCCTGTCTCAAAATGAAAAATAAAAAGGGCTGGAGATGCAGCCCTCACTCAATGAGACCCAGGGCTGGAGATTGAGACCTCACTCAATGAGACCCAGGGTCTCAATGAGACCCTGTCTCAAAATAAAAAATAAAAAGGGCTGGAGATGCAGCTCAGTGGTAAAGTGCCCCTGGGTTCAATCCCCCATACCCCCACCCAAGAAAAGAAACATGCACCCTTGCCCAATCCTTCACTTCTTGACCATCTTGGGCCGTAGTCTCTATTCTATTGGTCTATAGGTAACTAGTTCTACTCTCTCTTTCATGAGTCATTTTTCTGAGTAAGTTTTGATTTCCTTGGTCAGATTAATCCTACAGAGAAAGACGCAGCATGTTCTTCCAGAAGGGAGCCTATTGAAGCCCAATAATATAATGACAACTGATCAACCCAGCAAGTAGGGTGTATTTAACTTGTGAAGGTCAGAAGTGAAGGATTGGGCAAGGGTGCAGTGGGTGGGGGAAGGGGGTAGGAGGGAAAGAGACTGTGTAAAGTAACATTTCCTAAACTGAGTCCTTAGGAACACTGTTTGGATGAAGGTTAAAAAAAATTTCTTGAGAACGTTATAATGTAAAATAAGTATTCATATTATGTCCTTTTGCACACTAATATTTATAGGCTGAGATCTTTTTGGTAAAGTTAAGTGCTATTAACGTTGTTTTACTCCATATTTCCTAAACTTATTTGAGAATGAATGAATTGCCTTATAATAGTTCTGGAAATAGAGTGTTTTAAACTAGGCATTAAGGGACTTACCTGAAGTGAAAAGGAAATTGGGAATCAACCCTATAAAAGCCTCCTTGAATGACTATCATCACTATGGAATATGATTTGCAAAGACCATAGAGCCTAAAGGAAATTTTTTTGCTAATTAAATTTTTAACATTTAGTGTAGAGCTGGACACAACAGAAACGTATGTGGAACTGAATTGTCTTCCATCTCATTCAAGTGAATAATATGACATTTAAGTGTTTAAAGCAGAGTTAAATTATTTAGGCACATTCACTTCTTATTTATCCAATATTTCTTTATGGCTTTATGAATGCCATTTAAATGATTGTCACTGGTTAGGGTTATATAAAATTAAATTATATAGCAACTGAGATCACATAGCTTTGAAGATTTACTCTGTCCAATTATTTATTTCCTTTCTTTGAAAGTGTAGGCTTGCTTCATGGAAAATTAGCCAATTAACATGCTATAAAAAAGTACGTTACCAGATTATAAGTTAAAGAAAATAAAATGATCTTCTAAATTGCTTTGAAATTTATTCTCAGTGGCCATTCATTCTTCTTCTTTTAAAATTTTAATTTAATTTAATTTTGTTTTTGTGGTACTGAGACTTGACCCAGAGGTATTCTACTATCAAGTTATACTCCTACACGCCCCCATTCCCTTTTGAGACAGTTTCTTGCTAAATTGCCAGGACTATCCTTGAATTTGCCATCTTCCTGCCTCAGCCTCCCGAGTCACTGGGATTACAGATCTGCACCACAGCAACCACACCTGGTTTGCCATTCAGTTTTTCACTTCCTTCCATTAGCATCTTCACCTCACTTTCCAAACCACCACCTCTCGCCTGGATAGTACATTCCTGATCACCAATGCTAACTGATATCCACATTTGACTCAATCTTAATCCACTCTCCATGCAGCTGCCAGGATTCTCTTTCAAAACATGGACTGAGTCATATCACTATGCTTCTTAAAGGGTTAAGAACTGGATCACATCGCTATGCTTCCAAGGGTTCTCTTAGCACACCTTGATAAAGCACACAAAAGCCTAATTCTCCATTCTCATCTCCTGGCTCTCTCCCTTTTCTCATCACAAGAGCTTCCTTTCTGTTCCTGAAAATGTCAATCTATTTCCCATCTTCAAGCTTCTCTATGAGCTCATCCTCCAGCAGAAATGCTCTCCTCCAGCTTTGGGTTCTGCTTCTTCCTCCCAATCATTCTGGTCTCAATAGTTCCTGATTCTCCTCTCAAAAGTAGCAGCCTTCTTCACTTGCTCTCACTCCCCATCACTCTATTTGGCTTTTTCTCATGAAATCACTATTGGTATTTCTCTTGCATATTTAAATCTTTCCTTATCTATTACCTTTCTTCCATTAAGCTCTAGGAAAGCCTTTTCTTCCTGGTCACTAAGATCTGGAACAGTGCGTGACACGTGGTGGTGAGCCTTCAATAATTGTTTACTGGGGCTGGGGTTGTGGCTCAGTGGTAGAGTGCTTGCCTTGCATAAGCGAGGCACTGGGTTCATTCCCCAGCACCACATTAAAAAAAATAAATAAACAAAATAAAGGTATTGTGTCCACCTACAACTAAAATTATTTTTTAAAAAATAATTATTTACTGAAGTAATGATGGGATTAATTAATTAATCTAGAATTTTAAAGCAGCTAATTTCTACCTCCTGGTAGGATCATGAATGGCCAGAACTTAAGACCTCAGAGAAGAATAAAATAGGATAATCGGGCATCAAAATGTTTAAAATTCTAACATTCCTAATTGACTTCTCATGGTCCAATTATTCTTTTTGTCCCTTTTTTATTGTAGTGAAATATACCTAACATAAAACTTACCATTTTAACCATTTTAAAGTATACAGATCAGTGACAGGAAATATATTACAACGTTGTGCAACTATCATTGTTATAACCATTTCCAGAACTCTGCAGTCATCCCAAATAGAAACTCTGTATCCATAAAATAATAACTTCCTATTCTTTTGTTCCTCCAGTCCTTGGTAACCACCATTCTACTTTCCACCTCTATAAATTTCTTTTATAAGTGAAATCATACATTTGTCCTTTTATGCCTAGCTTATTTCATTTAGCATATTTTCAAGGTTCTTTTATGTTGTGGCATATACTGGAGATTCCTTTCTTTCTAAGAATGAATACTATCCCATTGTAATGATTAATTTGAATTGTTAACTCCATCGGATTAAGAGATGTGGAGGATTAAGGGGTTTGGGGTGTGTCAATGTGAGTGTGTCTAGGAATGATTGGCATGTGGGATAGCCCTGAAATGGAGACCCTCCCTAAGCATAGGCAGCATGGTCTAACTGGATGATGGCTTGGATGGAATAAAAGTTGGAAGGACAAGGAAACATCAGCAAATGCAAGCTCAATTCTTCTTGAATGGGTTCTTAATTGCTGCTGTGATTGTATGAGGATATCGACTCTCATTTCTTCACTCTTCCAAAGCAGACTCTGCCAGTGATTCTCCAGAAGCCTTTGGTCTCAAACTAGGGTAGAAGCATTGATCCTTATTGTTCTGGGGCTTCAGCCTCTTGGACTGCACAGCTACTGGTTCTTCCAGCTCTCCAGCCTATAGACGGCCATTGTGGACTATCCAGCTTCTAGTCAAGTAAACCAACCTAATAAATCCCCTTTTATAGTTATACTTCCAGTTAATTCTGTTCCTCTAGAGAACCCTGACTAATACACCCATTGTATGCACCATATTTTACTTTTACTTATTTGTTATCTGTTGACGGACTCTTGGGCTGTTTGTATCTTTTGGTTTTTGTGAATACTATGGCTATAAACTTTGGTGTACAAGTAGCTGTTTGAGTGCCAGCTTCCAATTCTTTTGTGTAAAGACTTAGGAATGGTATGGCTGGATCATGAGGCAATTTCATGTTTAACTTTTTGAGGAACTGGCCTACCCATTCTTACCACTCACTTGCTCACTTTCCTTCCAAAATGGTCAACTTCTAATGGCAAGAAGGTAGCAGAGTTTTAGGACCTAGTCCCATTTGAGAACACTCCATGACTTTTTGCTTTTCGTCAGGATGCTTCAATTTCCTGATATTGACAATATCCACCCTGCTCAAAGGAACCAAGTTCTTTTATTTCCTTTTCTATCGAACCTCCCAATATTTGAAAACATAATTGGATCATAACCAACATAGAAAATAGCTCTGAACATTTAAGCCAGCATTTAAGCTCCATGGGAAAATTGATCTCCGATTGACAGGATGACTGATCATTTATGGTTGGGGAGTAGTCAGCTCAATAGTGGATACTCAGCCCAAGCAGCATAGGACTCATGGTATCAAGTGTTATCACACTCCTGACACCCATGTGCATTTTAAACAGAGGCTACTATTTGCTTTATTGCTATTAGGCCTAAAGATTTATTATGCTCCTCAAACTTGTCAGTGATTCTCAGACATCATGAGGTTTGATGCAGCCACATGGAGCTATATGAAGCCCCATTGTTTATGGATCACTTTCTTTTCCATTTTCTCCCTCTTGTGACTTTTTCCATCATTTTTTTCACCATCAGAAAAAATGCATTCAAAACATTATAAACAGCAGTTGGTAATCAGTGCATAACAGCTTTCTGTGTATAATACAATCATTAGGTATACATTAAACATTTGGCATAATAGGAATACTGTCACCATAATAGAACTCTGTCAAAGTACCAATGCCTCCTGCTTTGAAAATGCACAGATCAATTTTGTGTCACCCTATGGATGGAGAGAAGTATAACAACAGCATGGTATTACTTTGTGACAAAGTTCAATTGATTTTGCTTATCAAATTCTGAAGAAAGACAGTATACATGTAAATGTGTTAATACCAATTTCTCTTACATGCCATTTTCTATCCTTCAATCTCTCTTTATTGAACCTGTATTCTTGAAGCTTTTAAGTTAAATTTGAGCATGATTTTACATCATGTCCATAGCTGGCACTAGAGTATTAGTGAAAAAAATAAAGAATTTACGATGATGAGGATTGGGCATATCCCAATTAAAACTAAAATGCATTCCTGGATATTGAGAAGTATCCATGAAAGGCAAATATGTAGAGACAAAAGTAAATTAGTGGCTGCCCAGGACTACTGGTGAGAACAGGGAAATGACTTCAAACACTCATGAAGGTCCTTTTTGAGATGAGGATAATATTCTAAAATTCCATTTTTGGTAATGGTTGTATGACTATAAATTTATTAAAAATCACTGACTTGTATAATTACAATGAGATAACTTTAAGGTATATAAATTAAACCTCAATAAAGCTATCTTTTAAAAATAAACTAAACATAACTATAAGTATATCCATAAGATGAATTCTGAGGTATGAAATGGTGGACCAAAGGATTATTCACCTAAATTTTTGGTAGAAACCACCCAATTGTTTTTCAAAGTTAATTCACCAATGTATTCTCCTACCAATGTGTATGTCATTATATATTTCTCTATAATATTGTCAATACTTGATAATGTTAATTTCATATGTTTTTATACTGTAGGAAAATGTTATGGTTAATTTTTTGAATCACAGTGCTATTTTAGCTACTTAAATAATATTTGTATTGTCTAATTTCTGTGTGAATTATTTATATCCTTTAACCTCTTTAAAATATGGCTTGCCATTTCCTTACTAACTTGCATATTCTTAACTTTTAGACATACTAATTTTCCCTACTACAAATACTAGAAATTTCTTTTTTCTTTTTTCCAATGGTTGAAAACTATAGATCATGAGCCATATCTGACCTACTGTCTGTTCTTCATTTTTTTTTGTTTTTTATTTAACTCTTTATTTTGAAATAATTATAACTTTACATTAAGTTGCCATGTACCCTTCATCCAAATTTCCCCTCAGTGGTTACATTTTATGTAATAAATAGTATACGATATTATTTGTAACCAAGAAATTCATATTGATTCAATGTGTGTGTACTTCTGTGGCATTTTATCACGGATATGGATACATGTGGCCACCACCTCATCCAAGATACTCAGCTAAGATACAGAATGACTCCATTATCACAAAGATATCCCACATGCTACCTCTTCATGGGCATGGCCATGTACTTATCTTCGACCAAGCCCAACCCCTAATCACTCCATTTCTATGATTTTTGTCATTTGGAGAATGTTAGATAGGATAATAACATATGTTACCTTTGAGATTGGCTCTTTTCACTCAGTCAATAATGTACTTGAGATCTGTCCAAGTTATTGCTTATATTGAATATTTGCTTTTTAAAAATTTTCACTATTTGTGGTATGTATGTACTTGCCCTGGTTTTAGTGGGTGTGTGTGTGTGTGTGTGTGTGTGTGTGTGTGTGTGCGTGTGTGTTGGTTGTGGTAGGGATCAAACCTAGGGCCTCATACCTCATACATGCTAGGCATGTGCTCTCCTATTGAGTTACATTCCAAGCCTGGTGTCCATAAAAAAGGTTTTTTTGTAGTATGGATTGTGTCCACATATTATGTGTTCCATGGCTACTTTCATGTTATAGCTGTAGAATGGAGTGGTTGGAACAGTGGCCCCTATCCCACTAAGAGTGTGGAAGCCAGGACAGGGAGGGCCAGGTTTTGATTTCTCTTAGGCAATCTTAGCCCCTTGCCAGCCTGGGCTGCTCAGTGGGCAGAACTTCTTTCCTGGTTCAGTGGACTTTCCACTTACCCAGAAACTCATTTCTTTGCTAAGTAGAAAGCTCTTGAGCCGCTTAAATTCTCTGCCTTAAAGATCTTTCATCATTGCCTTGTTTCCCTCTACATAAAGGATACAGAACTTAGTGTGGAAATGTACATTTTGGTTCTGTACTGCTAGGAATAGCTTAGCCAAAAGCCCACAGCAACGAAAGCACCAGCATTACAGAAAAATGTACAGCACAGGGAAACCCGGGACTCTTTGCAAGCTAATGTAACTTGCAGGAATCTCAATTTGAATTTCTGATTTTAGTTGGGTATGTAGCCGCCTAGCATAAAATCTATATTTCTGAGGGAGATTTGACTGTGCAAATGGGCTGTGAGAAAAAGTGATGTGTGAAAGGGAAGAGAAGATAGAAGGGTGGACAGCCACCCTGGACCATGGGGCTAAGTGCCACATGATGGTCAGCAAAGACAGAAGATGCCTCCATCCCTAGAACACAGCCATCACCCTAGTCCTGGGCCACATACCTCTGGATTCCTACATGTCAAAGGGAGAAATTCCTCTGATTTAAGTCAGAGCATATTGACTCTCTAGTACATAGAAGCTGGACCTTTGATCTAAACTTCACAGTCCTTTCAGAGTTGTTATGAGAAATGTTTAAGGAAAAAAGAAGCCGATATGTAGAACAGATTTTATCATTACAAACATCCTTTCCTTTATGCTTATTTTTGTATTTACCACAGAGCTAGACACAAAGAAGGCATTCAATAAAGAACTATAATGAATTGAACTGCATTTAGTAACCTGAGATAAAACAGATTCTAGTCTTCACACTCTTGGAAAAAGGTACACCAGGGTTTATATTTCTGTATAAGGGAGGCTGACATTTATTCACATGTCTTGTTGGAAGATCTCCACTGTTAAATAGCCTGCATTCTTTCTCAAGTCATCGAAAGTTGGAAGTTGCCTTCTAAAAACCCATGAATTACATCAAGCTTCAGGTACTTCCAAGGTTCCATGTTGTTGAGGGCCACAGACAAGTCAAGATGGCGCCTGGCACTTTGCCAGGAGGAGTGGTTTGAGAAGTAATGCCAGCGAGCCATTAAGATGATGGAGATTCCTTAATGACTGACTGCTGTGTCTAGATGATGTCAATTAAGTTAAGCTGTGTATAATTATTAAGATGATGAGGATTCTTTAATGACTGATTGCTGTAACTGGATGATGCTAAATTGAGTCAGGCTGTATATTCAGTTATGTATATATACCTCTGCTGTCCTACAATAAAGCGGCTCCCGCTGTATCAACCTTCACAAGTTGCTTGTCTCCCCAACCCCGTTACTTTGCCCAGCCAGACTTTTCTCCCAGGAAAAGATGTGCTACGACCAAAAGCAGCCCCAACCCTGTCCATCACACATCATACAAACTCTCCCTGGTGTCTATCCTTCCAAGCATGAATTCACAGATTACCCTCCTAAAATTTCCCACCTTTCCCAAAGGAAAATGGCCTATTATATTTCTGGGCAGATGCTATAATAAATGGTGGGGCTGAGGGGCGGGGAGAGAAGCGCTATTTGCTGAAAGCTTTAGATCAGTGGGAAGAATCCTTTGTACAGTGGAAAGGTTGGATTTTATGAAAGATTCAAGTATATGAGATTACAATAGATAAGCCTAATCCACAGCTCCAGCTTCATGACTGAAATTTCTATATATTTGGGAAACAAAGGCAAGGAGACACACCTGTCTCCACCTTGTATAAATAACATCCCACTTCAACCTTCAGAGAATCAAGGGACTTGATCATTCTTAATTATTCTCCCCCACCCCAATTAACGAGTGAGAATTCAGAATATGAGATTGAGGTTTTTTTTTTTTTTTTTTTTTTTTTTTTGTGTGTGTGTGTGTGTGTGTGTGTTGAGTTACATGGAAGAGAGATAAAGCCAAGGCATACTTATGTGTTGATAAAGAGAAAATCTAGCACATGTGTATAACTCCATGATTTAATCTCTGGGAGGCAATGCCTTTCTGCTCTGTTTGGCAGTGAGGTATTTATTGGGAAGAAAACAGTGAAAATTATATTGATAAAAATCCAGAAGAAAATAAAAAACAAGGGATTTTATGCTGATGTGTAGTGTTAAAATACATGCGCGTGCACACACACACACACACACACACACACACACACAGAGGCAAGCAAAATTGCCTTAACAAATGTAGCTGATCCATCTCGACCACAAAGAAAGAATCATTTTGTCCTTATATTTCTGCCTTCTTACCATACCCCCAAAACCATATTTATGTTTTTAGTTGGAATGACTCCTAACTAACCTCCAAAATCCTTTTTTTCTGGCTGGAAAATAGACAAAGGGAAACCCTAGCTGACAGAATCTGGTTTGGCAAAGCATTTCGGCACTGAGCAGAAATTATGGATCTGGGAGTGGGAACAGGAGTGGAGAGGTGTGGGAACCAAGGCTCTTCAAAATAAGATAACTCAGCTCCAGTGGTTCTTGGTGAAGGAAAGTTGGGAAACCAACCATCTAGTTTCATAAAAATTGCTTCTGTATATGGAGAAATGATAAATGTCATTTATTACACTGTTGTTTTGTGTTAAGCATTACACTAAAATCTTTTTATACATTTTCTCATTGAATTATTGCAACTCTGAGGCAGGGATCTCATTAAGCTCATTTTACTGATGAGGAAATAATGTCTAGGGGAATTGAATAACTACCTCAGATTACCCTATGGCAAAGTAGTCACTGAGTCAGGATTCTTAGTTAAGTCCCCTAAGTCCCAAATTGCAGCTCTTAACCCATAATGCCCACAGTGTCTCTCTTCTAAGATACTAACTTCCAAAATATTGTTATTCAATTTGCATTTTAATTGCTCAAATGCAATCTTACATTTAGTAAATTCTCAGAAGTACAATCAATATTATATTGTCACACAATATTATGTTGTTTTGGATTGAGATCTCTGGAAAGTCTGGATTAGCAATTATACCTCTCTCTGTTCTAACGAGATCCCATGTACAAATGCTGAGGCTGGAAGGCATAATCAGCTCTTAATACAGAGTTAAAGCATGAAGTATATTGTGTCATTAGTGGCCAGGTTACATTATCTTCCTAGCTCCTTAGAAACAAGGAGTCTGGCACTGGTGAGACAATGTAAGACAATGTGTGACAATGTAATGGCCTTTGAATGAGCCAGAGTAACTTCTCTGCCAAGGTCAGCTTAATTCATACTTCATTGAATCTGGCTGTTGCTATCCTCTGTATGTCTGTGTGTATGTCTGCCCTTGATGATTTCCTCTGACTCATTGCTTGCTTGCTTGCTTGTTTCCTTGCTTCGGAAGACTATCCAAGATGTGTAAAAAAGTCTTTAGGAAGATAATTCCTAAAGAATGTCACTACAAAGGAATGGGTAAAGGTGGGAAAGAGCAGAGTGGCTGAGCTGGATGGCTCAAGTGAAAATGAATGAGGAATTCTTTGTGAAGTATCAGTCTTTGTGATCACGTGATGTAATACATGTTGTATAAAAATTGTAATATATATTGTATAAAAGGGAAGAATTATCTGATACTGATCTCTAGAGAGGTACTTCATATGCTCCTAGATTTGCTTCTTTAAAGTTGCTAAGATTATGGTTTCTCCTCTCCCTTGACTGTATAGAAAACTTTTAATCCACAGTTGTACTTTATTATCATATTGTAGTTACATTCTTTGAATTCATCAATAAATACTTGTGGTTAAAAAAGATTTCTCATGTTGCCTGCATACAATAGAGTCCCAAGAACAGGTTAGGATAAATACTGTGTTCCTGATCCCTGGTTACATTGACTGAGGTTAAAAACATTCAGCAACATTTTAGCAATTCATGCACTTCTATAAATACATAAAAATTCAAATATTTGTTGAGTGTCTACAATTTGAATGGGCTCAGTCTGTGGATGTACCTCATCTTATGCATTTTATATTCCTGCAGGATGGAGTGGAGTGGTGAGAATACAATAATCAAATAAAATGAACAAAATTTTATTTTAGGTAGTGGTGAGCACAAGAAGAAAATTGTATAAGTGACTTGGCATATTTGTGTCCTCCTGTGGCTGTCATAACTTTCCACAAATTTAGCAGTTTAAAAGGACACAAATTTATTTTTATTTGTTTATTTATTTATTTAGATTCTGGGGATTGAACCCAGGGGTTATATACCACTGAGCTACATCCCAAACATTTTTATATTTTTTTGAGACAAGGTCTCATTAAATTTTCCAGGTTAGCCTTGAACATGTGATCTTCCTACCTCAGTCTCCCCAGTAGCTGGGATTACAGATGTGCACCACCATGTTTGGCTGTAACACATAGTTCTTTTTGTTTCTGGAGGTTTGAAGAGTCCAAATTGGATATTACTGGCCAAAAACAAAAAGTTGGTAGAGGCTCTAGGGTGCAGGAAGTCAGGTCCTCAGGTGACCTTGGCTAAACCAGCTCTTCCACTCTTGCTTGAAACTCTATGCAGACTGTACCAAGAATGCAACATCCTGAGATGAGGAGGAAGTGTCAGGAACAACCAGACTGTGTCCTCATTCCTTCACAAGGTATTCTGCAATGTTTAGCAAGTCAGTTTGTACCCAGGGTGGAATGTTTCCAGAATCCCTCAGCTGAAGTTGCACTTGCTACACATGCAAGCAAATCTCTGCTGTATGCAGCTTTCCTGGGCCTTGGGGGACCAGTTCACATGGATCCTAGGCTCTTGCTTATCCTTGGTAAGAAATGTGCTTTTCCTGACTGTGTGTGTCTGTTTCACTGGACTCATGCAATTGAAGAGAACCTTTGCATAGGGGAGAGTCTGTTTCCTTACCTCTCCAGTTTCTAAAGGCCATCTGTGTCCATTGGCTCATAGTTCCTTCTTTCATCTTTAAAACCATCCGTATAACATTTTCAAAACTCTCTTGACTCCCACTGTCCTGCCTCTGCCTATAAGGACCACTTTGATTACACTGAGCCCATCTAGATTATCAGGATAATCTTTTCATCTAAAGATCCTTAACTGAATTATGTGTACCCAGTTGTTTTGCCATGTAAAGCATCATATTTACAACTTGAGGGATTTTGAGGAGGATATGGTGAGGGGTGTCACTGGAGGGCAGGATAGATGTCAACTTGATGATGAACATTTCTATTTTGGGTTTCAGTTGGCTACAAACCTCCTACTGAAATAGGTCTTTTAAAGCTCTTTCATGACCTTTTTTCTGTTTGGTTTTTGTATGTGTTGGCGGGGGGGGGGGCATATAAATGTTTTGGTAAATGGCTTTTAACTTGGAAACAAAAACAAAGAAAAGGTATGGAATACTTAAGAATGGAAAACAAGGGAAGCAAATGCATTGGAAGACTTATTAATCTCTGTCAATAGAAATTCTTATCAACATCCCCACCTCCCTGCACACCCTCATTTATGTAAAATTGAATCAAGTAAAATCCTCAAAGGAATATGAATAATGCTCTTCCCCTTTTCTAGGTCTAGCAGGTTTCTGGGTAGTTGAGCTATTAAATAGGAGATTCCAGATCAAAAGCTGGCAGCTGGGCTGTATAACCTCATCTCCAACCACTATTATTTATTATTTTTGTTATTCTGTTTTTTTCAGATTCTTTGAACTGTCTTGCTATTTGAGTGATTCCAATTAGCATGTGTCTAAAGATGATCAGCTTGTGGAAGGCAGGGAGTTACAAAAAGTTTCCATGAGAAAATGACCTCAGACAACATTCTTAAAACATGAAGAGGGCTTGGCACAGTGGTGCACACCTGTCATCCCAGCAACAGGAGAGAATAACTTGAGTCCCAGAGTTTGAAGCTAGTCCCTGCAACAGAGCAAGACCTCATCTCAGAAAAGAAAAGGAATAAAGGAGAATGCAAACGGATATCTGGGCATTTCATGATAACTCATAGACCTATTCGTTTCCATGATTTAGTTCCACTTTTTGCCACAATTGTGCTTGTTTCATTTATAAGTGATAGCCATTTACCTGATCAAATGTTTTGTTGTTCAAATGATTCAAACTTTTATTTTTATTTACGATCCCTTTTTTTTCCCATCAGAATTCTAAGGAGAGGTGGTAAGGAGGTTAGTCTGATCCACCTGGTACAACAGAGAGACAAAATTGCAGGAGAGAATTTGACTGCCCTTCCAAGGGTATATACACAGTTGCAGAATCACAGGCACATAGTTTCCAATGGCAGTGGAATGAGAGGGAGGGAGATGGTGGAGGATCCGCAATGCCTGGTGAAGGCATTTGTACCACTCTTCAAGAATTTCCTTAAATTATTCTGTTCTAAACCATGAGTGTGCTGAGATTTCTTGTGAAATGCAGCAGAAGAGAAAGCAAAGTGGCTTCGGATGATAGAGAAGCAGGAAAAAAGTACAACCAGGATCCTAAGATCGGACGTTAGCAAAATTCACAGGGAGACTCAATTTGTAGAAACAAGGAAATTGATGGTTCAGGGTAATTTACCTAAATATAAAAAGTCCAGTGAGGTCCTTGATGACAGCTGTATCTTCTATGCTTAGTTATAATTGTGCTCCCTACATAGTGAGGTCCTAAATGACAAAGACTGCAGAATTCTAGTTCTCCTTATCTTTATATGCAGCAGGAGAAACTACCTGTTCCTCTCTTTCAAACCCACTCCCTCATTATTGGATCACAAATTCTAACAGTGTCATTCAGCTCTCTGATTCTAACAGTAGCATTTATTATCCACCTTAAAATATATTTCAAATTAGAAAAGCTATCATTTATAAAGTTCAAAGAGAAAAGGAATCTCTAGAATAAAACTAAAATTGGACTGCCCAGAGATAATCACTTTAAATTTCTTTTGTAACTTTTCAGACATTAACCAAATATAACTTGGGTGTGACTATGTCTGTATGTGTATGATACATGTTTCTTTAACCAAAAAAAAGTAGCCTTTTTGTCTTTTAGCAATGAAATACAGACATAGAGACACTTCTTTATTTTTTTGATTGTAAAATTTATTAGACGTATAATAAGCATATAAAATTAATGTAAAACTAGGCATGGTGATGCACACCTGCAATTCCAGCTACTCAGGAGACGGAGGCAGGAGAATCATAAGTTCGAGGGCAAATTTGTGAGACCCAAAAAGGGATGGGTATATAGCTTGTTAATAGAGTGCCTCTGAGTTCAATCCCCAGTACTGCAAAGTAAGTAAATAAGCAAGTAGGTTAGTTAGTTAATTAATTAAACAAACCTAAAAAAAAATGCATGTGAAAGTACAGTTGCCCCAAACCTGGTCTAGCAAAGGAACTTTTTGAATAAAGGCATTAAGAACATACCCGAGGGAATAATATTCTTCATTTTTTTAATCTTGAAAACATTTTAAGATTTATAGAAAAATCTTAAGAGTAATCCAGAGATACTTTATTCAGGTGAACTAGTTTTTAATATTTTGCTACTTTTCCTGTTCGTGTCTCTGTCTCTCTGTCTCTGTCTGTCTCTGACTCTCTCCTGGATAGAAGTATTTTAAATGACTTGTTACTCCATAATGCTTTAGTCTTTACTTTCTAAATCAAGGATATTCCCTAGACAGCCATACACAGTGATCTAGTTTAGGACATTTAACATATTAACCATATGTAGGATTAATTAGCAAGCAGGGAGGAAAGTGGCTGCCATTCGGTGGAACCCCGCCGGCCAAGCCCGCACTGACCCCTGGGCTGAGTACGGGATTTCAGACGGGGAAGGAAGCGATACAGTCCCGTCCCCCACAACGGAAACCCCTCCAAGGCAATCAGCGGCCACCATCTTGGAGAGCTGAAGTATCCACCGCCACTCTCCGACAGACTGCAACAATAAAACAGGTCTGTGTCTCCTAGGCTCTCCTAGGCTTTCCGGGGGAGGGAGTATCAGAGTGAGCCTGCATAAAGACTAGGGGAAAACTAGAGACACCTGACCTTCAACTCCCCCTCCCATCAGCAGCCAAAACGAAACCTGTCTAGCCAGCGCTGGGGGAGGGGCAAGCAGAAAAAATCAAAATGATAGAGTGCCAGGGATCCCAATAGCCAATTGTGTGACCCCGGGGATCCGGGCTGACTGATTCGCCCTGCCTTCCCCATGGCTACAGAAGGCGGGGCGCCGCAGAGAAGTAATTAATTAGCAAGCAGGGAGAAAAGTGGCTGCAATTCTGTGGAATCCTGCTGGATGAGCCCGCACTGACCCCCGGGCTGAGTACGGGATTTCAGAGGGGGAAGGAAGCAGTACAGTTCTATCCCCCACAACGGGAACAAAACAATAGAGTTCCGGGGTCCCCAATAGACACCCTCCACACCCAACAAACGGCAGGTCCAGAGTACAGTTTGAACTGCCGAGAGCCATCACTCAGGGGAAATCTGGTCTAGCAGGAGAAACCAAGACTAGCAGGAGAAACTAGGGGACTAGAGGCCAGGCCCTCGTGACTGGGCGGCTGGAAACCGCAGGCCCGCCGGCGACAGTTCACCCACTGCCTGCGTAACTGGGCGGTAGGAGAACGCCTGCCCACCAGCTACCAACCGCAGGACGGGGTGCCTAGAGATCGCCCGCCCACCGGCGACAGCCGGCCCGCTGCCTGCCCGACTGGGCGGCTGAAGTCCACTCCCCCGCGGGCGACCCTTCACCCGCCTGCTGCCTGAGATACTGGGCAGCTGGAGACTGCCCGCCTGCCTCGACGGGGAGCTGAAACCAAACAGAGACAGTCCAGTCACACAGCCCCATTAGGACACCCCAGCAAGGAGCCTGGGGCCCGTCATAGCAGAGTAGTGACGTCACTGGAGCTCGGCCGTCGGAATTCCTTCCCAAGCAGAATCCACGTTAGCAGGCACAGTTGAACAACACAAAGAAGAAACAACAGAGTAATACAGAACCAAAACAAACCTATAGAAGAGAGCAGAAACACGGCAATCAAATAGAGCTGGAAAGTAACGTGGACAACATGAGAAAACAAGGGAAAAAAGGAGTACAAACAATACAGGACAACTTAATTCTACAGGAGGACATAGAAACATCAGAAGCAGGGATAGGGAATGAACTCAAGGCCTATCTAACTCGAATGGAAAGGAATATTAGGGAAGACATGAGACAGCAAGTCCAAGCAATAAAAGTATATTTTGAAAATGAATTAAACAAACAAATTCAAATGGCAAAGAACGAGCTCTACCAGGAGATAGAGATCTTAAAAAAAATCAAACAATAATCCTAGAATTGCAGGAAAATATAAACCAAATTAAAAACTCAAACGAGAATATTACAAACAGACTTGATCAAGTAGAAGTCAGAACATCAGATAATGAAGACAAGGTTTATCAACTTGAAAAGAATATAGTCAACAGAAAAGATGCTTAAATCCCATGAGCAATCTATTCAAGAGATATGGGATGTCATAAAAAAAAACAAATTTGAGGGTCATCGGGATAGAAGAAGTCACAGAGACTCAAACCAAAGGAATGGACAGCATATTAAATGAAATAATTCTAGAAAATTTCCCAGAGATGAAAGATGAAATGGATTGCCAAATTCTGGAAGCCTACAGGACCCCAAACATTCAAAACCATAATAGACCAACCCCAAGACATATAATTATGAAGATAGCCAATGTACAGAACAAGGAGAGAATATTAAAAGCTACGAGAGAAAAGAGGCAGATTACATTCAGGGGAAAACCAATTAGGTTAACGACTGATTTCTCATCACAGACTTTGAAAGCGAGAAGATCCTGGAACAATGTATTTCAAACGCTGAAAAATAATGGATTCCAACCAAGAATACTGTATCCAGCAAAATTAAGCTTCAGATTTTTCAATGAAATTAAAATCTTTCACGATAAACAAAAGCTAAAAGAATATGCAGCAAGAAAACCAGCACTGCAAAGCATTTTGAGCAAAATACTACAAGAAGAGGAATTGAAAAATAGTGCCCAAAACTAACAGCAGGAGGTGTCTCAATAAAGGGGGAGGAAAATAACCAAAAAGTAAAACCAGCCAAACTAAAATAAATAAATAAAGAAGCATGACTGGAAGTACAAATCATATCTCAATTGTAACCTTAAATGTTAATGGCCTAAACTCACCAATCAAGAGACAAAGGCTAGTAACCTGGATCAAAAAAACAAATCCAACAATATGCTGCCTTCAAGAGACTCATATGATAGGAAAAGACATACACAGGCTGAAGGTAAAAGGTTGGGAAAAATCATACCACTCACATGGCCCTCGGAAGCAAGCAGGAGTGGCCATACTCATATCGAATAAAATCAACTTTAAACCTAAGTTAATCAAGAAGGATAAAGAAGGACACTATATCCTGTTAAAAGGAACCATCCACCAATATGACATAACAATTATCAATTTGTATGCACCAAACAATGGAGCTGCAACGTTCATAAAACAAACTCTCCTCAAGTTCAAGAGTCAAATAGACCACAACACAATAATTATGGGTGACTTCAACACACCGCTCTCGCCATTAGACAGATCCTCTAGGCAAAAACTGAATAAAGAAACTATAGAACTCAACAGCACAATCAATAACCTAGACTTAACCGACATATATAGAATATATCAACCATCATCAAGTGGATACACGTTCTTCTCAGCAGCACATGGATCCTACTCAAAGATAGACCATATATTATGCCATAAGGCAACTCTTAGTAAATATAAAGGCGTGGAGATAATACCATGCACCATATCTGATCACAATGGAATGAAATTGGAAATCAATGATAAAAGAAGGAAGGGAAAATCCTACATCACATGGAAAATGAACAATATGTTACTGAATGATCAATGGGTTACAGAAGACATAAAGGAGGAGATGAAAAAATTCTTAGAGACAAATGATAATACAGACACAACATACCGGAATCTATGGGACACAATGAAAGCAGTTTTAAGAGGAAAATTCATTTCTTGGAGTTCTTTCCTCAAAAAAAGAAATAACCAACAAATAAATGAACTCACACTACACCTCAAAAACCTAGAAAAGGAAGAGCAAAACAACAGCAAATGTAGTAGAAGACAAGAAATAATTAAAATTAGAGCAGAAATCAATGAAATTGAAACAAAAAAAAAACCATTGAAAAAACTGATAAAACTAAAAGTTGGTTCTTTGAAAAAATAAATAAGATAGACAGGCCCTTAGCCATGCTAACGAAGAGAAGAAGAGGGAGAACTCAAATTACCAACATACGGGATGAAAAAGGCAATATCACAACAGACACTACAGAAATACAGAAGATAATTAGAAAGTATTTTGAAACACTATATTCCAATAAAATAGAAGATAGTGAAGATATCGATAAATTTCTTAAGGCATATAATCTTCCCAGATTGAGACAGGAAGACACACACAATTTAAACAGACCAATAACAAAGGAAGAAATAGAAGAAGCCATCAAAAGACTACCAAACAAGAAAAGCCCTGGACTGGATGGGTATATAGCGGAGTTCTACAAAACCTTCAAAGAAGAATTAATACCAATACTTTTCAAGCTATTTCAAGAAATAGAAAAAGAAGGAGCTCTTCCAAATTCATTCTATGAGGCCAACATCACTCTGATCCCAAAACCAGACAAAGACACTTCAAAGAAAGAAAACTACAGACCAATATCTCTAATGAACTTGGATGCAAAAATTCTCAATAAAATTCTGGCGAATCGAATACAAAAACATATCAAAAAACTTGTGCACCATGATCAAGTAGGATTCATCCCTGGGATGCAAGGCTGGTTCAATATACGGAAATCAATAAATGCTATTCACCACATCAACAGACTTAAAGACAAGAGCCATATGATCATCTCGATAGATGCAGAAAAAGCATTTGACAAAGTACAGCATCCCTTTATGTTCAAAACACTAGAAAAACTAGGGATAACAGGAACTTACCTCAACACTGTAAAAGCTATATATGCTAAACCTCAGGCTAGCATCATCCTAAATGGAGAAAAACTGAAGGCATTCCCTCTAAAATCTGGAACAAGACAGGGATGCCCTCTATCACCACTTCTATTCAATTTAGTTCTCGAAGTACTAGCCAGAGCAATTAGACAGACAAAAGAAATTAAAGGCATAAAAATAGGAAAAGAAGAAATTAAATTATCGCTATTTGCAGATGACATGATAATATACCTACAGACCCAAAAGGGTCTACAAAGAAGCTGCTAGAGTTAATAAATGAATTCAGCAAAGTAGCAGGTTATAAAATCAACACGCATAAATCAAAGGCATTCCTGTATATCAGCAACAAAACCTCTGAAATGGAAATAAGGAAAACCACTCCATTCACAATATCCTCAAAGAAAATAAGATACTTGGGAATCAACCTAACAAAAGAGGTGAAAGATCTATACAATGAAAACTACAGAACCCTAAAGAGAGAGATAGAAGAAGATCTCAGAAGATGGAAAAATGTACCCGTTCATGGATAGGCAGAACTAACATCATCAAAATGGCGATATTACCCAAAGTTCTCTACAGGTTTAATGCGATGCCAATCAAAATCCCAACGGCATTTCTTGTTGAAATAGATAAAGCAATCATGAAATTCATATGGAAAGACAAAAGACCCAGAATAGCAAAAGCAATTCTAAGCAGGAAGAGTGAATCTGGAGGTATAGCGATATCAGAGTTCAAACTGTACTACAAAGCAATAGTAACAAAAACAGCATACCAAAACAGGCAGGTGGACCAATGGTACAGAATAGAGGACACAGAGACTAATCCACAAAGTTACAACTATCTTATATTTGATAAAAGAGCTAAAAACATGCAATGGAGGAAGGATAGCATCTTCAACAAATGGTGCTGGGAAAATTGGAAATCCATATGCAACAAAATGAAATTGAATCCCTTTCTCTCGCCATCCACAAAAGTTAACTCAAAATGGATCAAGGAGCTAGATATCAAATCAGAGATGGTGCGTCAGATAGAAGAAAAAGTTGGCTCCGATCTACATATAGTGGGGTCAGGCTCCAAATTCCTTAATAGGACGCCCATAGCCCAAGAGTTAATAACAAGAATAAACAAATGGGACTTACTTAAACTAAAAAGTTTTTTCTCAGCAAGAGAAACAATAAAAGAGGTAAATAGAGAGCCTACATTATGGGAACAAATTTTTACCCCTCACACTTCAGATAGAGCCCTAATATCCAGAATGTACAAAGAACTCAAAAAATTAGACAATAAGATAACAAATAACCCAATTAACAAATGGGCCAAGGACCTGAACAGACACTTCTCAGAGGAGGACATACAATCAATCAACAAGTACATGAAAAAATGCTCACCATCTCTAGCAATCAGAGAAATGCAAATCAAAACCACCCTAAGATACCATCTCACTCCAGTAAGATTGGCAGCCATTAGGAAGTCAAACAACAATAAGTGTTGGCGGGGATGTGGGGAAAAGGGTACAATTGTACACTGCTGGTGGGACTGCAAATTGGTGAGGCCAATTTGGAAAGCAGTATGGAGATTCCTGGGTAAGCTGGGAATGGATCCACCATTTGACCCAGCTATCGCCCTTCTCGGACTATTCCCTGAGGACCTTAAAAGAGCGCTCTATAGGGATACGGCCATATCAATGATTATAGCGGCACAATTCACAATAGCTAGACTGTGGAACCAACCTAGATGCCCTTCAATAGATGAATGGATAAAAAAATGTGGCATCTATACACAATGGAGTATTATGCAGCACTAAGAAATGACAAAATCATAGAGTTTTCAGGGAAATGGATGGCATTAGAGCAGATTATGCTAAGTGAAGGTAGCCAAGCCCTAAAAAACAAATGCCAAATGTCTTCTCTGATATAAAGAGAGCAACTAAGAACAGAACAGGAAGGAAGAGCATGAGGAAAAGACTAATAGTAAACAAAGACGAATGGGGGGAGAGAAAGGGAGAGAGAAGGGAAAGCATATGGAAATGGTAGGAGACCTTCAATGATACACAAAATTATAAGAGGTTATGAGGGGCAAGGGGGAGGGGGGGAAAAGGGGGAGAGAATTGAACAACAGCAGAGGAGGTAGAGAGGGAAGATGGGAGGGTAAGGGGAGGGGAGGGGGGATAGTAGGGGATAGGAAAGGAAGCAGAATACAACAGTCACTAATATGCCATTATGTAATATTGTGAGTATGTAACAGTTGTGATTCTGCAATCTGTATCTGGGGGTAAAAATGGGAGTTCAAAACCCAATTGAGTCTAATGTATGAAAGATGATATATCATGAGCTCTGTAATGTTTTGAACAATCAATAAAAAAAATAAAATAAATAACTAAAAAAAACCATATGGATTCCATATGTAGTTCCTATGTCAACTGTTTCTATTATGTCCTTAGAGCATTTTCTCCAACGATACCAGATCGTACTCAGTTGTCTTATTGTTTTATTCTACTTTAATATGGAATAGTTCCCAATCCATTCTTTTTTTTGCCCTATCTATCTATCTATCTATCTACCTATCTATTTGAGACAGAGTCTTTCTAAGTTGCTTAGGGCCTCACCAAGTTGCTAAGAACTTGTTATCCTCCTGCCTCAACCTCCTGAGGAGCTGGGATTACAGGCATGAACCACCATGCTCGACAGTGGGTTTGTTTTGATAGATGTTAGGGGTATTAAGCAGTGGAGGCTCATGTACATGGAATAACCAAGTGTGAGTCCCTTGGTTAGAATTGAGTGAAGGAGAGTGCTCACACTAGGATCATGAAAACTGGGGCAAGGTATGGAGTTGAGGATGGAAGACAGGGCAGATTCCAGCAGCTATATGGAGATTGAAAGGATGGGATTTAGCTCCACATTGGACGAAGGACTGGAAAGAAAGGGAGTTGAGTTTTCTGGTTTATGTAACTAGAGAGGCAGTGACACTATTGGCTAAGATCAGAAATGTAAATACAGAAATAATTCAGTGTATTGAATTTTGAGATGAAAGTAGAATATTCATTTTCTTATACCTACCTAGAGGTGGAAGAGAGCTTAGGCTGAAAATTTGTGTGCCATCAATCAGCACTATGTAGCTCTTGTGGCCATGAGTCTACATGCTAGGAATTCATTTTCTTGGCCTGGAGTTGAACCTGGGAATCAGTTTTTAAAGATTCCCTAGTGATTCTTATATGCATTCAGGATTGAGAACTACTGGTAGAGGCTGAGAAGAGAAGGAAACATTGTTTAAAGAAAATATGAGGCTAAGGGTAAGTTGCAAAGGAGACTGAGAAGGAGTAGGCAGAAAGCAAAGATGATAAATCACAGAAAATGTTCTCATAAAAAGCCAAAGAAGGGGAGTAGTTCTGAGGGAAAATAAGAGTAGGTGGAGATCCACACTTCACTAGAATGAACCAGGAGGAACTAGTTGGTTTGCTCAGGAGGTTTCAGGGGTGTTAAAGCCAAAAACTTATCTATGGTGAGTTGAGGAATGAATGGAAAGTAAAGAAATAGAGACAATGTCTCAAGGTTATGTAGGAATGTCCTTCCTTTTAAAAAAAAAAAAGACAAGAAGTTATTTAAAGAAGCTGAAAATCCCCTAGTATATGCTTGCCAACTCAGCAGCCTCTGCTATCTTTGAGCATTTATTGCATGATGGTCAGACCTTCATTATATCATATTTGATTATATACTGTTATTCAGTATTTAATTGTTTCATAGCTGGCATTCTTCCTTATCTGATTACTCTTATTTTAAAAGTGCATGGCCTAGACCTTAAACTTCTCCTGCATAATAAACTCTCATACTTTCAGAATGGGGAAGGTACATTCTTTTTTTTTTTCTGTTTTCTTTTTTTAAAATTTTTTAATTGGTTGTTCAAAACATTACATAGTTCTTGATATATCATATTTCACACTTTGATTCAAGTGGGTTATGAACTCCCATTTTTACCCCGTATACAGATTGCAGAGTCACATCAGTTACACTTCCACTGATTTACATATTGACATACTCATGTCTGTTGTATTCTGCTGCCTTTCCTATCCTCTACTATCCCCCCTCCCCTCCCCTCCCCTCCCCTCTTCTCTCTCTACCCCATCTACTGTAATTCATTTCTCCCCCTTGTATTATTTTTCCCTTTCCCCTCACTTCCTCTTGTATGTAATTTTGTATAACCCTAAGGGTCTCCTTCCATTTCCAAGCAATTTCCCTTCTCTCTCCCTGTCCCTCCCACCTCTCATCCCTGTTTAATGTTATTCATCTTCTCATGCTCTTCTTCCCTACTCTGTTCTTAGTTACTCTCCTTATATCAAAGAAGACATTTGGCATTTGTTTTTGAGGGATTGGCTAGCTTCACTTAGCATAATCTGCTCTAATGCCATCCATTTCCCTCCAAATTCTATAATTTTGTCATTTTTAATGCAGAGTAATACTCCATTGTGTATAAATGCCACATTTTTTTTTATCCATTTGTCTATTGAAGGGCATCTAGGTTGCTTCCACAGTCTTGCTATTGTGAATTGTACTGCTATGAACATCGATGTAGCAGTGTCCCTGTAGCATGCTGTTTTTAGGTCTTTAGGGAATAGACCCAGAAGGGGAATAGCTGGATCAAATGGTGGTTCCATTCCCAGCTTTCCAAGAAATCTCCATACTGCTTTCCAAATTGGTTGCACCAATTTGCAGTCCCACCAACAATGTACAAGTGTACCCTTTTCCCCACATCCTCGCCAGCACTTGTTGTTGTTTGACTTCATAATGGCTGCCAATCTTACTGGAGTGAGATGGTATCTTAGGGTGGTTTTGATTTGCATTTCTCTGACTGCTAGTGATGGTGAGCATTTTTTCATGTACTTGTTGATTGATTGTATGTCCTCCTCTGAGAAGTGTCTGTTTAGGTCCTTGGCCCATTTGTTGATTGGGTTATTTGTTATCTTATTGTCTAATTTTTTGAGTTCTTTATATACTCTGGATATTAGGGCTCTGTCTGAAGTGTGAGGAGTAAAGATTTGTTCCCATGATGTGGGCTCCCTATTTACCTCTCTTATTGTTTCTTTTGCTGAGAAAAAACTTTTTAGTTTGAGCAAGTCCCATTTGTTGATTCTAGATATTAACTCTTGTGCTATGGGTGTCCTAATGAGGAATTTGGAGCCCGACCCCACAGTGTGTAGGTCAGAGCCAACTTTTTCTTCTATCAGACGCCTTGTCTCTGGTTTGATATCAAGCTCCTTGATCCATTTTGAGTTAACTTTTGTGCATGGCGAGAGAAAGGGATTCAGTTTCATTTTGTTGCATATGGATTTCCAGTTTTCCCAGCACCATTTGTTGAAGATGCTATCCTTCCTCCATTGCATGCTTTTAGCCCCTTTATCAAATATAAGAAAGTTGTAGTTTTGTGGGTTGGTTTCTGTGTCCTCTATTCAGTACCATTGGTCCACCCGCCTGTTTTGGTACCAATACCATGCTGTTTTTGTTACTATTGCTCTGTAGAATAGTTTGAAGTCTGGTATCGCTATACCACCTGATTCACATTTCCTGCTTAGCATTGTTTTTGCTATTCTGGGTCTTTTATTTTTCCATATGAATTTCAAGATTGCTTTCTCTATTTCTACAAGAAATGCCATGGGGATTTTGATTGGCATTGCATTAAACCTATAGAGAACTTTTGGTAATATCGCCATTTTGATGATGTTAGTTCTGCCTATCCATGAACAGGGTATATTTTTCCATCTTCTAAGATCTTTTTCAATTTCTCTCTTTAGGGTTCTGTAGTTTTCATTGTGTAAGTCTTTTACCTCTTTTGTTAGGTTGATTCCCAAGCATTTTATTATTTTTGAGGATATTGTGAATGGAATGGTTGTCCTCATTTCCATTTCAGAGGGTTTGTCGCTGATATACAGGAAAGCCTTTGATTTATGCATGTTGATTTTATATCCTGCCACTTTGCTGAATTCATTTATTAGCTCTAATAGTTTCTTTGTAGACCCTTTTGGGTCTGCTAGGTATAGAATCATGTCATCTGCAAATAGTGATAATTTAAGTTCTTCTTTTCCTATTTTTATGCCTTTAATTTCTTTCGTCTGTCTAATTGCTCTGGCCAGTGTTTCGAGAACTATATTGAACAGAAGTGGTGAGAGAGGGCATCCCTGACTTGTTCCAGATTTTAGAGGGAATGCCTTCAATTTTTCTCCATTCAGAATGATGCTAGCCTGAGGCTTAGCATAGATTGCTTTTACAATGTTGAGGTAAGTTCCTGTTATCCCTAGTTTTTATCGATGCCTTCACTATCTTCTATTTTATTGGAGTATAAGGATTCAAAATAATTTCTGATTATCTTCTGTATTTCTGTAGTGTCTGTTGTGATATTGCCTTTTTCATCCTGTATGCTAGTAATTTGAGTTCTCTCTCTTCTTCTCTTCGTTCGCATGGCTAAGGGTCTGTCGATCTTATTTATTTTTTCAAAGAACCAACTTTTAGTTTTATCAATTTTTTCAATTGTTTCTTTTGTTTCGATTTCATTAATTTCAGCTCTGATTTTAATTATTTCTTGCCTTCTACTTCTTTTGCTGTTATTTTGCTCTTCTTTTTCTAGGATTTTGAGATGAAGTATGAGATCATTTATTTGTTGGTTTTTTCTTTTTTTAAGGAATGAACTCCATGCAATGAATTTTCCTCTTAGAACTGCTTTCAATGTGTCCCATAGATTCCGATATGTTGTGTCTGTGTTTTCATTTATCTCTAAGAATTTTTTAATTTCCTCCTAATGTCTTCTATAACCCATTGATCATTCAGTAACCTATTGTTCATTCTCCATGTGATGCATGATTTTTCCTTCCTTCTTTTATCGTTGATTTTCAGTTTCATTCCATTATGGTCAGATAAGATGCATGGTATTATCTCTACTCCTTTATATTGTCTAAGAGTTGCCCTGTGACATAATATATGATCCATTTTTGAGAAGGATCCATGTGCTGCTGAGAAAAAAGTGTAACTGCTTGATGTTGGGTGGTATATTCTATATATGTCAATTAAGTCTAGATTGTTAATTGTGTTATTGAGTTCTATAGTTTCCTTATTCAACTTTTGTTTGGAAGATCTGTCCAGTGGTGAGAGAGGTGTGTTGAAGTCTCCCATGATTATTGTATGGTGGTCTATTAGACTCTTGAACTTGAGAAGAGTTTGTTTGATGAACATAGCTGCACCATTGTTTGGGGCATATATATTTATGATTGTTATGTCTTGTTGGTATATGCTTCCCTTGAGCAGTATGCAGTGTCCCTCTTTATCCCTTTTGATTAACTTTGGCTTGAAATCTATTTTATTTGATATGAGTATGGACACTCCTGCTTGTTTCCGCAGTCCATATGAGTGATATGATTTTTCCCAACCTTTCACCTTCAGTCTATGTATGTCTCTTCCTATCAAATGCGTCTCCTGTAGGCAGCATATTGTTGGGTCATGTTTTGTGATCCATTCTACTAGCCTGTATCTCTTCATTGTTGAGTTTAAGCCATCAACATTTAGGGTTATTATTGAGATATGGGTTATCCTTCCAGCCATATTTGTTTATTTATGTTACTAAATATGGTTTGTTTTCCTCTTTGATTATTTTCCTCCCTTTACTGTCCTACCTCCCACTGTTGGTTTTCATTGTTATTTTCCATTTCCTCTTCCTGTAATGTTTTGCTGAGGATTTTTTGGAGAGATGGTTTTCTAGCTGCAAATTCTTTTAACTTTTGTTTATCGTGGAAGATTTTAATTTCATCTTCCATCTTGAAGCTCAATTTTGCTGGATACACAATTCTTGGTTGGAACCCATTTTCTTTCAGTGTTTGAAATATGTTATTCCAGGATCTTCTAGCTTTCAAAGTCTGTGTTGAGAGATCAGCTGTTATTCTGATTGGTTTACCCCTAAATGTAATCTGCTTCCTTTCTCTTGTAGCTTTTAAAATTCTCTCCTTATTCTGTATGTTGGGCATCTTCATTATAATGTGTCTAGGTGTGGATCTCTTATGATTATGCACATTCAGCGTCCTGTAGGCTTCTAGGATTTGGGATTCTGTCTCATTCTTCAAGTCTGGGAAGTTTTCTCGTATTTTTTCATTGAATAGATTGTTTATTCCTTTGGTATGGACCTCCATGCCTTCCTGTATCCCAATGACTCTTAAGTTTGGTCTCTTTATGTTATCCCATATCTCTTGGATGTTCTGCTCATGGTTTCTTAACTGTCTTGCTGAGCTGTCTATGTTCTTTTCAAGTTGAAATACTTTGTCTTCATTGTCTGATGTTCTATCTTCTAAGTGTTCTACTCTGCTGGTAGTATTCTCAATTGAGTTTTTAAGTTGGTTTATTGCTTCCTGCCTTTCTAGGATTTCTGTTTGTTTG
Source organism: Spermophilus citellus (assembly GCF_964194105.1). Taxonomy (NCBI): domain Eukaryota; kingdom Metazoa; phylum Chordata; class Mammalia; order Rodentia; family Sciuridae; genus Spermophilus; species Spermophilus citellus. The sequence continues at coordinate 198,331,712 of NC_138184.1, read as the reverse complement.
TTTTTTATAACCTCTATCTCCCTGTATAGTTGATCTTTTGCTTCCTGGATTTGTTTATGTATTTCATTGTTGAAGAGATCTTTCATTGTCTGATTTTGCTGTCTCATGTCTTCCTTGAGACTCCAGATCATCTGAAGCATGTATCTCCTGAATTCTTTATCTAACATTCCATCTGCTGTAGATATTACCTCTTCTAACGTTGAGTTGACCTGCATTGCTTGTGGTACTTTCTTTCCTTGTCTCTTCATACTGTTCGCGTTTCTTTCTGCTTACTGAGACTGTTGTGTTGTTGAATTTTCCCCCTACATATTTGTATTACTCTTGTATAGTTGCAAAGTCTCCCGCGCAGGCGCGGGCAGGGGCTCTGCTCCTCCTCCAATTGGGGCACTGTGCCTACCACATCGGCAGGCCGCTGAGCCTGTTCTGCTGGTTGGTAGCCGGTGCGCGTACCTTGCAGTTGCGTGGGGCGGCTCTGCCACTCCCAGGTTGCTGGGCCTGACCTGCTGGTGGGTTGCAGGTCCGGCTACCTTGCAGGCGTGGGGGGAGGGCTCACACTTATTTGTATTTAGACAGTTACGCGAAATGGAGGACGTAATGCTTGGGGATGAAATTTGGGGGGAAGGGGAAGGTAGGTGCTCTTGAAAAGAAAGAAGGAGAGGGAGATAGATAGCATAGAGGAGAATGGAAAGAGCAGTAAAACTTGGAAGGGGAGAGAGAGAGGGAAAAGGGAGAGAAAAAATTAAAATGAAATAGGAAATAAAATTAGGTCTTAGAGATCCATTTTCTTCTCTTCCCGTAGGCAAAGCTGTGCCCTCCGGGCTGAGTTTTGCCCTCAGTGTGTCAACAGCAATCCCTGTAAGGCGGTTCCTGGGAGTCTCTCAATCCTGTTGTTCTAGAGCCGTTTCACTTCTACGGCCCCTCCTCCCCTTCCTCCTGCCAGCCAGCCAGGTCCTGCTCACCGGAGGCAGTTCCCCAAGGATTTGGTTACACTTTCAGCCCCACCGAGTGCTCTATTTCCCTAACTACTGAGCACTCTCGCTGTCATTCATCTAAGCCCCACTGCTGTGGAGCTGTGTTCTGGGAGTCAATTGTTTAGTTTTTCCGGACCCCTTTGGTGGGCACACCTTCGATATCTGGCAGCTAAGACCATTGGTGTCACTGCTGGTGGTAATAGGAGTTGGGGGTCGAGGATCCCCTCTACTTCCCTCAGCCCCTACAGTCACAACCACACTGCTGGCGGTAGGAGGAGTTGGGGGTCTGGAGTGTCCTCTGTTTCCCTCCGCCCCTACCGTCACACCCTCTCAGTTCAAGGTTGGGGGATTTTGGGGTGGGGAGTCTTCTCTGCTTCCCTCTGCCCCTACAGTCCATGCCCTCATCACTGGCAGTAGGGGGAGTTGGGGGTCGAGAGTCCTTTGGCCCTTACGGTCACGCCCACGGAGAGATTTTGAAGTTTCCCGGTTGTTTGTATCTGGTGTGGGTGGGAGTCACACACCTGCTAAAGTAGATTCCGCTGGGAAGGAATCTCTTTGGCCGAACTTTGGTGACTTCCCCTCTCTGCTATGGCGGGCCCCTGGCTCCTTGCCGGAGTGTCCGAAGGGAGGGGTGGAACTGGCTTGTCTCTGGTCTGACACAATCTCTGGTTTTAGTTCCCAGTTCGCTATTTCGTAAAGGGTTGGTTAGATTCCCTTTACGCTGTCTCGGGGGGGGGGAGCCATTCGCCGGGTGGGCGGGGCTGTTAGTAGAGCCGGGAGGGCACAGGCTGTCTGCTGTGCCAGGCGGGGACACTTCTCGCTGCGCCGGGCCGCCAGGGGCTGCCTATAGAGCCGGGCAGCTGCGGACACGTGGCTGAGATCTGGGCGGGTGGAGTGGCCGTTCGCTGAGCGAGAGCGGGGCCTCCCGGGACAGCGAGATGGCGGGTGCCGTCTGCGGGTTCAGGCGGGCCACGCCGCTTGGGGCCGCCGGCCGCGTTCTGAAGCGGCTGGTGGCTGCGGGACTGGACCTCCGCGCCCGCGTGGCCGGCCAAGATCCACTTGTCTGAGACAAACTGACACTTCTAATAAACCTACCAATTCCCGGCAGGTCCCCTCTTCACGGAATTTTGCTAGAAGTTCCTCAGTAGGTAGACTGCCGCTGTTCCAATGGGTCTTTCTGATCCCGTTAATGTGGAGACATTGGAATCGCTGCTTCCTCGCCGGCGGCCATGTTGGATCTCCCCAATCCATTCTTTATCGTTGTTATTTCCACTGCTGAGGATCAAACCTAGGACCTCACGCATGCTAGGCAAGCATCCTACCCCTGACACACATCCCCTGCCCCTCCCAAGCTTTCTTTTTTCTTTAATATTTATTTTTTTAATTTTAGGTGGACACAATATCTTTATTTTTTATTTTTATGTGGGTGGTGTTGAGGATCAACCCCAGCACCCCATGCATGCCAGGCGAGCATGCTACCGCTTGAGCCACATCCCCAATCCCCCAAGTTTTCTTGACATTAAGAATTTGGAGAACACAGGTCAGTTACTTGATAAATTTTTCTCAGCTTGGATTTTTTTAGTTTGGGAAGCTGGATTAAAGTTTAGCAAGTGGACAATTATTTGGCACCTGAGTAAATAAAAACAAAGAAAAATGAGTTCAGTTACTAAGGACCAATTTCATAGAGTTCAAAATATAGAGTCTGTCTGCATTTCCAACCAGTATGCTGACCTCAAGAACTATCCCATTTAATAAAAATGAATGTCTACATTGTTAGCAACAACAAGGATTTTATTCCTGCAATTCCTCAGAGCAACAGAGTAAGGTGCCAGTCAAAGGCTGCTTATATCTTACAGATGCGGAATCTGAGATTGAAGTGGGTGACTTTCCCTAGATCACACAGCCAACGAGTGGCATGCTGGTCCTCATGCCCATGTTTCCAACTCTTGTTTTCCATTTTACTACAGCTTCTAAAAGACTTTTCCTCTGGCATAGTAATTGTAGGTAGTTAACTCAGAAACAAACACACTATTCAAAATTATCAGAGAAATTCTTGGCTTGGTCTTTGGTACAGACATCCTCAGCTGCCTTTGACTTACAATCAAGTGATCATGTCCTCTTTCTGGAGATGCATTCTTTATTTGGCTTCCAAAACTTCTATCATGTGACTACTCTGTTTCCCTGATATGTAGAGGTGGGACTTGGGGCTCTGCCTTTGTGTTTCTGCTCTTATTTAACTACTCTCATGTTGTCCTTGTTCCTGTTTGGTCTCATGGATTTCCATGTTATTTGCATGCTCACAAGTCCCCAGTTGATATCTCTGGCTCAAATCACTTCATGAGCTCCCATTGAATATATCCAATGTCAAACTAATATTTCTACTTGACAGAGGACAGGCATCTGAAATTTAGTGTATCCACAAATGAGCTCCTGATTCCATCCACATCAAATCTGCTTCTTCCCTAGCCTTTCTTTTCTTAGAAAACAATAATTCCCCAATATTTAGTTGCTTGGCCAAAGACTTTCGAGTCACAACTATATTTCTAGTACCTAAATCTGCCTGGTATATCATATATGTTAAAAGAATGAATGAATGAATGACAGAATCAATTTTTGTTGTCGTTGTTTTTAGTACTGGGGATTTAATTCAGAGAAACAACCACTGAGCTACATCCCTAGCCCTTTTAATTTGAAACAGAATCTCACTAAGTTGTTTAGGGCCTCACTAAGTTTCTGAGGGTGGCTTTGAACTTATGATCTTCCTGCCTCAGCTTCCTGAGCTGCTGGGATTACAAGTGTCCACCATCATGTCCAGGCTAAAGCAGTTCTTCAGTTTACTCATAGACTGATATTTTTAAAGGCTGTTCATTTGTTACAGAACATTCCAAATAAGTATCCATATTTGAGACCATTTAAATTTCTTTCCCTTTGTACCAGGTTGGAAATTATATTCAGATTTAGATGAATTATATAATTTCTGATTATAAAATTAACAAAATTATTCTAGGAAATGTGGATTATGCAAAAAAGAAAATAAACAAATAACCCAACCACTCAGAGACTGGTGATATTCTTCTTCCAGACACATTTAATTTCAGTGATATTTTATTTTCAAGTTTCCTCATCCCCATGACAAGGAATGGAACAAACAAACCAAGAAACTCAAAGCTGTCTGTGGTTTCATGCTTCTAGCAAAATGCTATCCTCACAGTTCAGTAACAGCCACAAGCACTTCCATGGAATTTTTGGGCACTACTATTTTCCTTTTCCAAGAAAGCATGCTATAATTCAGATTTTTAAGTTACCCAAACTTCACCTGAAGGATCGCCATTCTACAGTGACCTCAGATTTCCCAGAAAATGAAACATTTGGAATTTGGGAAACTGATTAATATTATGACCAAAGCCTTGGTCTACTGGCCGGCCTGGGCTTCTAGTTCTAGTTCTACAGTTTTCTGGCTGTGAAGCTTTGGCAAGTCATTTTCTCTGAGCTACGGGTTCTTCAGTGGGAGATGGAGACATGATTCTCCTCATGTGTTACTATGGGGAGAGACTCTGTGGTGCATACATGTTTTAAAATCTGTAAAGGGCAACACAGTGCAAATAATGATTATAATTAAAGTGTGATAGGTCTTAAGGCTGTGATGACATCAATGGGACAGACATGCCACCTAGCAAGCCCAGGGGAGAAAGGATGATCAGTCCTAGCAAGATCTCCATTCTTGCCTGAGAGTACTTTCTCCTGGAAATGCTGCCTCCCCACCAAAATAGGGACTTCTGAATGAGAGAAACTGTGTTTCCCTTGTTCACTGGTGTATCCCGATGGCTTTTCATACTGATTACTCTATGGAAAGATTTTTGCTAAATGTCAATGAGAAATTATGTTGTGGTAAACTTATTAGAGAGTGTTGTGAGTGCTTTTACACACATATTAATAAAGATACAGCATATATTGTTTACACTAAGAAAAGACTGATACCATAAAGATATGGTGTCTAGCTTGAAAGCCAGGAAAAATGTGTCCTGGTCCAGTCTATTGGTCACCAACTGTGACATTGCCAAGTCAGCAAAATCATCTGCTGGGGATGGAAAGATACAGTCTCCTCGGCTTTAAAATTTCATGAACTTTGACCCCTGCAATGATACAAGGGGTGTCTGGTGAAACTAGTTTTTGAGAAGTATTGAGCAAATCATTAGCTTAATATACAGTTTCCTTAAAAAAATGAGTTTCAGTTCTCTGTACTGTGGGATAATATTTGGAATTTTTAAATCATTAACAGTCAGTTGTTTACGGTTTAGAATGTAACAATACTCTTTGATGTTCCCTAATTATCATGCACGTTTTAAAATGAGTTCTGAACCACTTCTCTGCCTAATTAAGCCTCATTGAAAATTTGCTGAATTTTAAAGAAACATTTGATTTGAAAAATAAGTCAGACATTCAGTAACCTTCAGTATTTCACAAAGGACCCATAGAACATTTTAAAACACAGTAAGGAAATGTGAATGAGAGATGTCTTGGACTAAATGGGAGGAAATTTAGAAAGCATCATTTTTCAAACTACTCTTTTTTTCTCACAAATTTCTGTTGATAATATTTATTCTATTTTTAATAGCCATTTACTCTCCAGTTTCAAAGTCTATAAAATACCTGTAAGCCCTAAAAGTTAATTACATGGCTTAGGAAATCATGAATAAATCATTTTTTGTGGTAATGTTAACTGCTTGAACTTACAGGAAAAAGGTGAAATAAAAATAAAGATGTGTTTTCATACAAGGATAGAGGTCACTCAATATTTATCTCTTCCTACTAATCAGTTAAATGTTTTTAGGGCTGTTCATTTGAGGATAAACACTCTGGATGATGTCTTAAAAATATTAAATCTGATTCTTACACATGGTTAGTATGTAAATTGGTGGGAACACACATTTTCCTTCTTGGAATTTTTTTCTACAGATACAATTACATATGTGTGCAAAAATGGATGCTTATTTGGGGCTGGGGATGTGGCTTAAGCGGTAGCACGCTCACCTGGCATGCGTGCGGCCTGGGTTCGATAAAGATGTTGTGTCCGCCGAAAACTAAAAAAATAAATAAATATTAAAAAACTCTCTCTCTCTTTAAAAAAAATGGATGTTTATTTAAATATTGTTTACACTAAGAAAAAACTTAAAATAACTTCTATACATGTAAATGGGGGAAGAAGAAAGGTTAAATTAAGATACAGTTATACAAAAAGATTTAATATAGATGCTAAAAAGATGTACTATGGGAAACAGTCTTTAAAAAATTTTGCCAAGTGAAATAAGGATGCAGTATACCATGTTCAAATGGCATATGCCTATATGCATGCGTTTTCTCTGTAAAAATACATAGAAAATTGATAGTAATAGTTGTCTCATATATGTTTGTGTGTGTGTGTGTGTGTATATATAAACAAACACACACACACACACACATATGTATTTTTTTAATCCTTTTGTGGAAGAGGTGCCAGGGAATGAACTCAGGGGCACTTGACCACTAAGCCACATCCCAAGCCCTATTTTGTATTTTATTTAGTGACAGAGTCTTACTGAGTTGCATAGTGCCTCACTTTTGCTGAGGCTGGCTTTGAACTCCCCTTGTCTCAACCTCCCCAGCCACTGGGATTACAGGCATGCACCACTGCGACTAGCTTAATTTGTACATTTCTAGTAGACTTTAGTTTTTAGAGAGGTTTTAGGTTTGTGGCAAAAATTGAGAAGCAGGTACAAAGATTCCTCAAATACCCTTTGCCTACCACATAAGCATGGCCTCCTCTATTTTGACTGTGTCTTGAGACTTTCTGTGAGGCTGAATTAAAAGGTGATGGTTTTCTTAATCTGGCAGAAGAACACAGAATTGAGTCAGTGACATGGATATTGCTGGAAGCTTTCAGCCAAATGTATTGTGATCATTAGGAGCAGAAAGCAAAGCAGAAAGGTCTGAAAAACTTGCAGTTTGGACAGAAAACTGTGAGTAAAACTAGGGCTAAGGAAGTTGCAGTTGTTAAAGACATATAGCCACTAAAGAAACCCTAAAGACTTTGAATAGAGACAACTGGAAAGATGGCTTCAGAGTATCTCAGAAATTGACAAGACCACACCCATCTCAGGCTCAAGGGAGTAAAAATTTCCTTGAGAAAAGAGCAGTGGGGTACCATGCTTGCACAGGGCAGCCTAGAAAGTTGTTTCACTCAGGCTGCTGCAACCATAGTCCCTGGAGGGTTGGTTACTGCTAAAGATGGCAGCAGATCTTGACATCAACCATGTGCTGCTGGTTCTGCAGGATTGTAGAATGCTGGAGTTAGGGCATCATGGAGGCTTCATTGAGATATCAAAGGCAGGCCTGGGAGGCCAGGAAAAGTGCAGCAGGGTCAAAATCCGTACAGGCAGCCCCTAAGAGGGCAATGCATGAAAGTACAAGGAGGAAACAGAAGCTGCAATAGACCTCCAAGATTAAGAAAGGCCAATAACACAGGTCTACCCAGGAAAGCTGCAGTAATCGGGCAGAGACAAGCCAACAGAGAGGCCATGGGGCTGCAGCCAGTAAGGCCATAGGAGCAGAGCTGCACAAGCCCTTTGGAGGAAACATCAGGATGCCATATGCCCCAGCTGCTGGATGTGGAGCTACATATAGGACTTGTTTGCCCAGCTGGATTTTGGTCTTGCTTTGGTTCCATTCTTTCTTTCTATGCCTCTACTTCTTCCTTTTGGATTGGAAATGTTTGCTCTGTATCTTTATATAGTGGATATATGTAATCTGCTTTTGATTTTTGTAGAGGCTCACGCTGAGAGTTTGCCTTGTTTCAAGGAGACTTTGGACTTAGACTTTTGGGTAGTCTTGGAACTGTTCAGACTATGGGGACTCCTGGAAATGGACTAAATATATTTTGCAATGTGGGATGGACATGAGCTCTTGGGGACCAGGGGTGGAATGTTATGATGTAGATATCAAGTGTCCCTCAAAATCTCATGTGTGAGACTATGCATGAGAGTTTAGAGGTGAAATGATTGGGTTACGAGAACCTTAACCTAGTCAGTGCATTAGTCCTCTGATAGGGATTAAATCGGTGGTAACTGTAGGTAGGTAGGTTGTAGCTGGTGAAGATCCCTGGGGGTGTGCCTTTGGGATTTATATTTCAACCTGGTGTGGGGTATTTTCTTTCTCTGCTTCCTGATCATGACCAGACCTACCTTCCTCCACACAATCTTCTGCCATGATGTTCTTCTTTACCTTGAGCCCTGAGGAATGGAGTCAGCAAACTATGGACTAAGACCTCTAAAACCATAAGGCCCGAAAAAAAACTTTTCTTCCTTAAAAAAAAAAAGTTGGGCTGGGGCTGTGGCTCTGTGATAAAGCACTTCTAGTGCACCTGGGGCACTGGATTCAATCCCCCACACCTCATAAAAAAACTAAATAAACAAAATAAGGGTATTGTGTCCATCTACAAATAAAATTATTTTTTTAAAAAGTGAATGGTGGAGAAACTTGAGCCCCTTATGGCATCATTGATCTACTGAATCAATTTGTCTTGGATCCTGCTCTTCCTCTTACTTTGATAGTAGCATGGACTAGGTCATTCCTAGCCTTCTGAATAACACACCATCCCCAAATCTCAGTACATTACTCTGAATCTTGCTCATTCTACATTTCCATCATGGGTCATCGGGAGCCTGATCTGAACATCGTCTTTACCAAGGGATGCAGGCTGATGAAGCCTCTTTCATTTGGTATGTTCCCTTTTGGGTGCTGTAGCAAGCACATGGGAACACGTGCATAATCATTTAAAGACTTCTTCCTGAAATGCATGCTACCTTTGCTCATATTTCATTGTTCAAAGCAATTAGTATAGTCATTTCTAACTTAAAGGGATTTCAGTGGAACATTTCTACTGTGTACCTGGGAGCAGAGAAACAGTCAGGGACAGGCATGAACTGAAAATGAGTAAGGGTATAAAGAATTTTAAAAATAGTTAATGCGGTGGATATGACATATATATGCACTTACATATATACATATATATGTTTGTACATATATATGTATCTCAAAAACTTTACTGTGAAAATAGAACACTCATCTTTTTAGTTGCTTCTGAATATTCACCAGAAATCATTTATATGTCAAGTCAGTTAATACAAAAACTCAATAAACCTAGAAATAATCAACATGATTTGATGTAATGACATAAAATCATAAATTATGAAGTAATTCATGACAAAAATTTCATCTGTCTAGAATTTTAAAAGTTCTCTTTATAAACAACTTCCAGGTCAGTAAACAAATTAAATACAGAATTTCTACATAAGAACAATAATTAAAATACCAGACATAAGGAATAGAGCAAAAGCAGCCTACAGGAGAAAATTCAGTAGCTTTAGATAATATTATTAGGAGAATCCAAAGATTGAAAAACTAATAATGTTTTAGCATTTATCTGAAAAAGAAAAAAATGAAGCTAAGCAGATGGAAGAACTTAATAACAAAATAATTAGTGATTTACTATACAGGAAATACAGTTCTAATATTGAACTTTAAATATTTTTTAAAACAACAATAAATAGATAAGATACAGGGCTGGGGATGTGGCTCAAGTGGTAGCGTGCTCGCCTGGCATGCATGCAGCCCGGGTTCGATCCTCAGCACCACATACAAACAAAGATGTTGAGTTTGCCGAAAACTAAAAGATATAAATATTAAAAAAAAATCTAAAAAAAATAGATAAGATACAGATAAGTTAATTAAAAAAGGATAACCAGGTGTGATGATATATGCTTGTAATTCCAAAGACTCAGGTGGCTAAAGTAAGAGGATTGCAAGTGTGAGGCCAGCCTCAGAAACTTAGCCAAGCCCTAAACAACTTAGCAAGACCCTGTCTAAAAAGAAAAAAACAGAAAGTGTTGGGGATGTGGCTCAGTGGTTATATGGCTCAGAGGTTACCTGTCCCTGGGTTCAATCCCTAGTACAAATAAAATAAAATAAAATAAGAGAGTAGGAAAGTAAAGACATAAATAGAAAAACAAATCATAAGAATACTCACTTTACTCAGCTCATAAAAATATATTTGAAAATCAGGAAGAGAAGAATAACTGACTTTTATGGGAAAAATACACCCAAATTGACATCAGAAGACTTAGACAAATCTAAACAAAATGATCTCCTAGAAGAAATAAAAATAATAAAGAAAAGTTCTAGGTCTATTAGTTTTCATGGAGTTATACTAAACCTTTAAAGGGAAGACAATACTACTTCTATTTAGACAGCTTCTAAGATTAAAAAAATGTGCTATTCCACGTTATTTTTATGATGTGAATATGACATTGATTCCAAAATCTGACAAATTGTAAATTAAGGGTGATAGAGGTTATAGACCAATTTGATTTGTAAATATTTATTATTTATTCCAAACTACTGAATAATCTCTAGAAATGAATTTTAAAGTTAAAACATCATTAACTTTAGGAATTTATTTCATGGATCAACCACAGTTCTATATTAAAAAATTTTAAATTGGAGGAACTGATTATAAAAATCACATCATCATATCCTTAAGGGCTGAACAGGCATCTGCCAAAATTCAGCAATAATTTTTGACAAAAACAATTAAATAGAAATATATAAATACTTCCTTAATAGGATGTAAATGTATATTTCAGTCTAGAAGTGGCACTATACCTATTAGGAAGCACTTGAAGTATTTCATGGAAATCAGGAAGAGCTGACTTGGAAAAGTCAGGTCTCTAGTCTCTATTCTACTGTATCATTGTAAATGGAGGTAATGGTGTGATCAGATCAGAAGGTTGAAAATTTGGAAAGGAAAAGTTAAGAGATCCATTCATCAACAGAAGGACTGAGAACTCTTGGAATACCTGTACAAGGGAACACTAGAAAGCATAAAAATGGATGGTTTACTGGTACACATATTTATATGGCATTATCTCAAACGCTTGACAGTAAAACAGCAAAAAAAAAATAACATGCGGAAGAGCACTTGAGGTATGATTCTATTTATACAACTCTCCAAACACTAAAACTATAATGTTAAGCAGTAAAACCATATAGTTCACCGGGCACAGTGAAGCACCTGTAATCCCAGTGGCTTGGTATCTCGGAGGCAGGAGGATCGCAAGTTTGAAGCCAGCCTCAGCAAAAGCAAGGTGCTAAGCAACTCAGTGAGACCCTGTCTCTAAATAAAACACAAAATAGGACTGGGGATGTGGCTTGTTGGTTGAGTGCCCCTGAGTTTAATCTCTGATACCCCAAAATGAACAAACAAAAAACCCACATAGTTCTACAAAGGAATAATTGGCACAAAATTTGAGTTGGTGGGATAAAGGGAGTGATTTCAATAGGACACACAATGAGCCTCCACGGTACTGATCCCTAAGCCAGATGGTGGATACAAACACCTTCATTTTATTGCTACTCTTTAAGCTGTAGGCTCATGATAGATTCTGTACATTTTCACAACCTAATGCAAACTAGTTTTTATTTTTCCTTTTTGTGGTGCTGAGGATATAACTTGGGGCCTTGTGCATGCAAGGCAAGTGTCCTACACTCAGCTACATCCCCAGCCCCAATTTTTAATGTTTCACTTATAATTAAAACTAAAATTGAATATGGGTGTGTCTTGATGTTTTAGTATTTTGACATTTAAGATGTCAACATAATGAGGAAATCAACATACATACATATATATACCCTGGATTCAGAAGAGACTTAAGCTGGCACCAACACAAAGAATTTAACCACACAAATAATTGTCATGGCCATCTCAGATTTTCAAGAGCTGAGTCATCAGCTGAGGAAGAAGGGATTTAAAAGTAACAGCAGCTGGACAGGAGAATTGAAGATAAAATAATTGAAGATAAAATTATTGAGGATAAAAATATTTTTGCTAAGTGATAAAATAAATCAGTGACTCTATTAAGAATTATAGATTTAGCTGGGCACAGTGGTGCACATCTATAATCCAGCAACTTGGGAGGCTGAGACAGGAGGATAACAAGTTCAAGGCCAGCTTCAACAATTTAGGGAGGCCCTAAGCAACTTAGAGAGACCTTGCCACAAAATGAAAAATATAAAAGGCTATGAATATATGGCTTAGTGGTTAAGCGCCCCTCTGTTCAATCCCTGGTACCAAAAAAAAAAAAAAAATAGATTTACAGTTAGTTTATTTATTTTATGTTTCTGGGGATTGAATCCAGAAGCTCAGGCATGCTAGGAAAGTGGTCTATCATTGAAATACATGTCCAGCCCCTCTCCTTTTTAAACAAATTTTATTTTGAAATAAGGTCTTACAAGTTGCCCAGACTGGCCTTGAATTTACAATCAACCTCCCAAGTAGCTGGGATTACAGGAGTGTGCCACTACCACTACCGCTGGCATAGATTCCCCAATTCTTTTGCAGCATTTGCTACTGCCTGCCTCTCTATATATACAGATATACAGTTGTGTATGCAGGATTCAGATGGGTATACATGGATATATTCATTTGAAAGCAATTTAGACATCATGAAACATTATCTATAAGTACTTCATCATGAATTTCCTAAGAATGAAGATAATTTGGTATAAAACTATCCAAGTAACTTATTGTAGAGTCAGTAATATCTAATATAGAATTCATATTCAGATTTTTCCATTTGTTCCCCAAATGTCCTTTGTTGCAGTTATTTTTGATCTGGGATTGAATCAAGGATTGTGTATTACATATGATTGTCATGTTGTCTCCTGGAGTTTTTTAATCTAGAAAATCTCTTCTTGTTTGTCTTTCATGCATGGTATTGACATTTTTAAAGGATCAGAGCCAATTTGCTTTAGAGAAAGTTCTACAAGTTGAATGTTTGTGTTTTTTCCTTGTGATTATGAACAGATGAAAGGTTTGAATGAGAATATTATATAAACTATATCATCTACTTCCCGTAGCATCAGTTGAGAGTCACATCATGACAATCTGTCCCATTATTGAGGATGCTATTCTTGATCACCAAGTGATAGCTACCAGAGTTTTCTATTGTAAAAGAAGGAAATTTCATTTTATGAACTTGATTTTATTTATATTAACAACATATAATAAAAAAATTTTTAAGTGACTGTAATTATCAGAAAATAGGTTCAAAATCTAGTCCATAACTTTCCAAACAGAACTAATCTACATAGAATACAGCCTGCTCTGTTCTTTCCAAGCCATCATCACAAGATGCACTGAGGAGAACTTTTCTTGGGAAACAAAAAGGCTCAGTTAAATTTTTGTTCTTCTTTTGTTTTTACTAAACATATGCCTAATAATGTGAGCATCTACTGTTTATTTTCTTAAAAATTTGCAAGAAGATTAAATTATTTCAGGTTCTCAAAGTGGAAAAGGAGAAAAAAAAATTTTATTATCCAGTCCCAGAATATATGTACAAGTGTGTATATGCTATGTGTGTGTATACACATAGCATACACACACACACACACACACACACACACACACACACACATTCAGTTAGTAGATTTTTAGCCTTTGGAGGAAATAGCTTCTCTTCTTGAATTCTCAATATTCAAAACCAAAATTCTTTCCTTCACTTTGTATATGTTTCCAGTAATTTTTGTTATGGCTAGAAAGGAAGGCTAGCTTTGTGTATATTGTTATAGTTGGTACTGTGAAATGACTCCCTTATTCTACATGGAGCTTTGGAAAACGTCCCTGTTCTTGCATGACTTTGATGTTTGAGGATCATTCTTTGCCTACTTTATTAATCATATGATTTCAGATGTAAGTTTATTTTGATTTTCAATTCTCCCCCCTTTTTCGTTAGCTGTTTTTTGTTACTCATCTTTCTCTTTGCAGTCCTTCCTCGAGTGCTGTCTGTGTCTTTGGGAGCCAGTGCCCATGTGTGCACGTGATACAAAAGGAAAACGATCATTTTCCAATTGAATTGCATGCTGAGAATCTTTTAAGTGAATTAAATATTCATATATTTGACAATCTTAGTTTACAACTGTTTTGTTAATATTGGGTGTCTTAACAAGATGTAAGGCTGATTCCTAAGTATCCTCGATAATACAAGCGAATTATTAATATTCAAGATTGACATAAGCAGAGACTATAATGACCTTGCCCCATGCTTCTATGCCATGGAAATGCCTTGGCAGAGAAGAGGGCCTTCAAAGGCAGATCATCAACACTCCATTTTCTCTATAGGGACCTTTTCCCCCCAGCTCTTCTGAGGTCTCTTTTCTTTATTCTCTACCATACTGTAGTCTATACCATTCCACCCTATGGTCTTTTGAGTATTTTGCAAGTTTGTAGGCAGGCACTTGGAATTATAAGCCAAACTGCTTTTAACTGAAGGATAGAGGAACAGTCTTTTGAAAAAGAGTGTATTATTTGGCTCAGGATACTATTTTTCATGCCCCATCACAATTTTCTTCATGGCAATGGAGAAAGGAAATGTAGCAGGAAATAATTGGTGTCAAAACTACTGTGGGACAGTCCTGGGAACCCTGAAAAGCAGTTTTCTGGGATTTAGCACCAAGACTCAAGTGTCTTGGGGTGGGGAGCACTGTGAGTCTGGGGCCTTGCTCATCTGGGGCCTATCAACAGGTAAAGGCAATGTGCTTAGCCCAGCTCCTGATGGCCCCCAGATGGTCTGTTTCCCAGAACGCTCTCCCTCAGATCCCACGGAGTGGCTTGCCTCCCCACCTCCTCGGCCCTTGCTGTGGTCTTGAGCTACATATAACTCCGGAGTGTTTGCTCAGCTGCTGTGGGTCTCCTTGCTCAAGAAACCTAGTTTAATGGAGAAACCACGTGGAGGTTTTAACCAATCAAACATCTTGGTTTTCCAAGGCAGTAAACAGACTTGTATTCTATGAATGTGAAGAGTGTGACTTTTTTATTTTCTCTGTTGGTAAATATGCTCACTTATAACCCTTGTTTTAAACTTTCTATTTATCCTCAGTGACAAATGCTGATCATTCTTCAAGTCACATTTTTAAAAAGAACCATGAACCTTTAGAAGTATTTTATTCTTAGCAGTCTCTCAAAATGTTTTTAAAAGCTGTCTTTCACAATGCAGTATGAAAATAAGAAGTTGCCACTGTCTCCTGGCTTATGCCAACACATTGCTGTCTTTTATGTTTCCTTTTTGGTCAAAGTCACTACTTGTGTAAAAAAAAAAGCCTTTATTTTTGTTCAGAACAAAAATCCGGTGTCAACAGAAATGAAACACAAAAGAACACATTTCTTTGTTTGTGTTTTGAAGTTTAGTTTCCTCTTTAGAAAGGATAGTCTGACACTGGCATATCAATATGATTGCAAATAAGACATTAAAAACAGAGACCTTTATTATCAGCCCTTGGCATTTTTATTAAACAGAAGAATCATGTATGTAAGGAAGAAGCCTTCAGATTCATTCACATCCTCAACAGAGCTTCAAGATGAGAATTGTATTATATTTTATAAACAGTTTGCCCATTACACACGACGGTGTGAAAATAGTCACCATGCTATAATTCAAAGGGAGAAAAGACAAATTCATAGGGTAAAAGGTAAGATGATTTATGGGTCATGTTTTAAGCTACAGGATGATAATATCACCAGCTTGTTGTCTATTTTTAAGTTCATAAACATCATTTAGGTTGTTATTAGGGGGAAGTTATGAAGATAACTGACCTGCTGATGGCCTGGTCTACTGAAAGATCACCATACAAGAGAGTTACCCTTTGGCAATACTGGGGGTTTCCAGGCAAGTACATGATCAAGAAGTCAATTTATTTGTTCATTAAGTCACTAAGCTCTGTGGAGTGGCACTTTTTGATGCTGAGTTTAGCTTTATCCTATCTAACATGTGTATGTGTGTCAACCCTATGCAGGACATGTAGTGACTGAATGACTGCATTACAAGTCCATTTTGCAACAGACACATTTAGTGTCACTAAATGTGTAGTAAGTATAGTGGTGTCCAGGTTTTTCCATACTGGAAGAACAAATAAGAAATAAATTCTCCACACACAAAAAAGGGAAGTTAGACTTTCCTTTCTCATAGACAGGATGATAATTCCGATGATGCTGAAAACATATTGACATATCAAAACCTGCAACAGAACTATGTGACCAGAAATAAGTGACTTGAAGAATCATTCTGGATGTTATAAGACCCTGAGAGTGGAGGAAATAAAAACAAAGCATTATCAGAATGTACTGTACAGTATCGAGTAAACTTGATAGTTGAGTAAGATTTATATAGTCTTCTTTGTAGAACATGAGTTTGGTTATTCTTCAAAAAACACTTTGTTCTTTTCATAAAGCCTAGATTATTATTTCTTCTTTTTCTTCATCATCATCATCTCACATATGTTACAGCTTTTGGCTCCTAAATTACTTTAAGAATCTGATGCCATGGGGCTGGGGATGTGGCTCAAGCGGTAGCGCGCTTGCCTGGCATGCGTGCGGCCCGGGTTCGATCCTCAGCACCACATACAAACAAAGATGAGAACTGAAAAATAAATGTTTAAAAAAAACTCTCTCTCTCTCTCTCTCTCTCTCTCTTAAAAAAATCTGATGCCAATTGTGAATGAGAAAAACAGCAGCATCTTTTATAGATTTCCCTTTCAACCTAATTTATTTGATATGAAGCATCTTACAGAAAGCCCCAGAACTATTGCTCTTTTAGATGCAGAAAGAACTAGAATACCAGAGGCATTCCCCTTTTCTTTTTCTTTTCTTTTCTTTTTTTCTTTTTTTCAATTTTTAGATGAAGAGCTCAAGGGACAATTGTCCAAGTCTCCCTGCACCAGAAGGGAGCAGGGTCGTGGTGGTGGGGAAGCCTCAGCACATGTTACTGGGGTTGGAATTATGCACAAATAAAATAGATACCACTAATGTGATATAATATGACGTGACCTGTGAAGGGATGACATTCCACTGCCATTTGGCCAGGATCACTGAAGTAGCTACTGTGCATGCAACACCCAGGGAAGATGCCACATCACACATCAAGTGGTTGGAAAGATGCCCACATTCATAGAGCTGTTCACATTAGCTCAGAAAGGCAGAGAGGAAAGAGGTTTCCATGGGGGACAGGCATGCTAGGAAGTACTCAGTGTCTCGAGTACAGCAAGGATAAAAGAATCTTTAAAACTAATCATGTAAAATGTACTATACAAGATGGGGTGAGGGTGATAGGCCCCTGGAAGTTGGGCTCCTCCCAAATAGAATAGCATTAATAAAAGGCGGATGAATGGCAGCAAATACGAACATGTCAATTGTGTACTTTGCTGAGAGATGGGCTTTTATATAACCCACATCTATTCAAATTGATATAAATGTGTTTCTGACTTTTTTGGAGATACAGCATGAAGGATGGTGTGAGTTTGTGGTTTATGGCACTAGTGAATCCAATTTATTCACTTACATAGGACTTAAGAGTTTATGAATGTTCTCACATATGATATCTCATATAATCCTTTCAGTTATCTTTGAAGTAAGCATTTTAATTATAATTATTCATATTGCATTAATTCATTTATTAAAACAACTAGTTTTTTTTTTTTTGAAAACTTATCAAGTACTGGGCTGGAAATATGAACACTATGAACAAAAGAAATAAAAATATGTGTCTTTGGGAACTATAGAGAGGTATGGGAACTCTTCTGTTCATAACTTTGGGAGTATTCTTCTATCTAGAACTTAAAAAATATCAGGTTATTTGAAAAAAGAGGTTGGTAGGCACTATTTCCTTTTAGAGGACCATATCAACACAAGTTGGGAACATATTTAAATATGTATCTGGAAAGCTTCTTATTTAGAGGAAGTGGATGTGGGAAAGGCCATCAAAACCAAGGTCTTGAATTCAATTCTGTCCAAATTTAGATTATTGCCCTTGAAACAGATTTGTTGCAACATGGCTTAATTCACATGCCCATGCTAATCATCTCTGGTAGCTCCCTATTTTTGTTCTGGTATCATTATCAAACTTACAGTGCCATTCAGGAGCTAGGGTTACACCAGAGTATCATTTGTAAAGCCAGACTGAAGGTTTTCAGACACATAAGCTCTAGGAATGTGAAAAGCTAACACCAGTATCCTGGAACTATACAAAACCCACAACTGAGCTCAGATTTGCAAAATCCAGCAAGCAGAGCAGGCGATCCACATGGGGAGCTGGCCAAACACATTTCACAGATCTGCAAAGTGAGCAGGGATCATCCACCAGCCGAGAGTCTTCAGTTAAATGGAAACAAGGAACAGGCCAGCAGAAACTTCTCAGTATAGCAAGAGCTCAAACAAAAGAACTGCATTTTTAACTATACAGCTTAAGTTCCAGCATGACCTATTTCCTGAAGAAAATGTGATTCCTAGTGTAGCCCACTCAAATAGTAGAGTTTGGCAACAGCAGGCAGTTTTCACCAAGACTTGATCCCTCCTTCTTACTGAAATTGGATTTAACTCCAGTACCTGAGAGGAGTGAGAGGGCCTGCATGATAGGTAGGGACCCATAAGTGACTTAAGGCCATACCCAAATGATTTATCAAAGATTTTGGAATAGTCTTCCATCTTACCTTCTCCTTCACTCTCTTCATGGGTTCCAGAGTTCTTGGTAGCCAGGTGTATGGCCATACACCTGTAAGTCTAGCTACACAGGAAGCTAAGGCAAGAGGATCCCAAGTTTGAGGCCAGCCTGGGCAATTTAGTGAGAATGTCTCAAAACAAAAATGAAAAGTGTTTTGGATGTAGCTCAGTGGTAGGGTGCTTATATAACATGTACAAGTGCCTGGGTTCAATCCCTGGTAGAGGAAAATAAAAGTTCTTGGAGTATACATGAGATGTATACCACAGGCCTCTTTGCAGTCTGGTGAAGCGTATAGAACCCTTTTTTGAAGAATTCTTATAGCCAGGCACAGTAGCACATATCTGTAATCCCAGAGGCTCGAAAGGCTGAGGCAGGAGAATCTCACAAGTTCAAGACTAGCCTCAGCAATATAGTGAGGCCCTCAGTAACTTAGCAAGACCCTGTCTCAAAAAAAAAGATGAAAAGTGCTAGAGACAGAGTGTTGGGGGCTCAGAAACATGGCGGCGGGCGCGGAGAGATCAAGTCTCTGATCTCTTCAGCTGTGCAGGCATAGGGAGTCGTAAACAACCTAAATCTGTTTGCTCAGGATCACTAGGCAATGCTGAGCTGACGTGGATCTGGGGCGAACAGTCTGGGCCTCTCAGAACACACACTGAGCCCGGATCGGCTGAATTCAAGCTCCTGTTCACCTGCTTCCCACAGACAAACAGCTGTGACTCAGCACTAATCCATCCAGCTGAAACAACTGGTCAGCCCTTCTGATCCTACGGAGATAAATGCCTACCGAGCCTTCATAAGTAGTGGCCACAGGTTTGAAACGGGGCTTGGTAGAGACAGTAAGGACCCACCCATTGCATTGGTCGCCCGGCAAAGGGAAACGAACTGTCGCCATTTGCAAGAGATACCACCATGGCAGAGAACTGACGTCATCAGACTGCGGCGGAGGAGATAACTTCATTGAAACCTGCGGCTACAGGTGTGTAATTCCCTAGCCTTCTCCCTCCACACATCGGGGAAACCTTAAGGGCCCCTCCCAGCTCTCCCGTGAGCACGATAGCCAGACCGAGGGAATCTGAGGTGGCGCTGGACCCGCGGCGCGGAACTACCGCTCCCACCAGTGCTGACAGCTGAGGTCTCTTGCACCAGCTACCGGGGGCGTGGCTACCGGAGGGCAAGTAAAATTCTCTGAGGATTCTCAGCCCCAAGCTCTACAAACTTAGGGTCTGAGGGAATGGCAAACTGGAAGAGTGTGCCCAGTCGTTCATGAAAACAGGGCTCCCAGGAGCAGCAGACCTGGCGTATACCAGTATTGTGGTGAGCGGCACCCGTGAGAGGGGCCTGGCTAGAGTAAAAGTGGGAAGTGACTAGACACAAGAGGAGGCCCTAGGCACTCAGGATTGGAGACTCTTCCAGTCTGGGAGGAGCTGCTGCACAGTGATTGGTTCCCGCGTATTGACAGGAGAAACTTGGCCTGGTGGGCACAGCGCCACCTACTGGAAGAGAAGTTAATCAAACTCTAAGACTGCATTTATTAGTTTTTTTTTTCTTTTTTCTTTTCTCTTTTTTTTTTGATTTGGGTTTTTCTTTCATTTTCATTTTTCTTTCTTGTTGTTTTTTTAAATTTTTTTTTACAATTTTTAAAAAATTTTTTTTCTTCTAATTTTAATTTTAATTTTTTTAATAATTTTTTTAAAAAATTTTTTTCTTTTTTATTTCCTATTTTTTTCTTCTTTTGTCTTTTCATTTCTTTTCAATTATCTTATTCCCCCTTCCTTGAATTCTACCTGCTTACTCTCATTCTCTTTAGTGACTTCTTCCCTTCCCTTCTAATACCTTTCCTCCCAAGCATCAAATAAATTTATAGGAGTAAACAGTAACTCAGCAGTCAAACAGAACAAGAAGTAACATGAGCAGCTTCAAAAAGCAAGGAAGAAAAGGAGTACAAATAATGCAGGACAGCCTAAATATTCAGGAGGACCTAGAGTCATCAGAAAAATGGTCATATAAAGAACTCAAGGAACACCTTAGACAGATGGAATGGAACCTTAAAGAGGATACAAGACAGCAAATTCAAGCAGCGAAAGAACACATTGAGAATGAATTACATAAACAGATACAAGAAGAAGCTAAGCATCTTTATCAGGAGATAGAGATTATAAAAAATAATCAAACAATAATTCTAGAAATGAAGGAAACGATAAACCAAATTAAAAACTCAATTGAGAGTATCACTAACAGAGTGGAGCAAGTAGAAGCCAGAACATCAGATAATGAAGACAAAATATATCATCTTGAAAAGAGTCTAGCCAACTCAGAAAGACTGGTAAAAAATCACGAGAAAAACATCCAAGAGTTATGGGATAACATAAAAAAACCAAACTTATGAGTCATCGGGATAGAAGAAGGTACATAGATTCAAACCAAGGGAATGAGTAACCTGCTGAATGAAATAATTACAGAAAACTTTCCAGAAATAAAAAAGGAAACAGATATACAAATTGAAGATGCATACAGGACACCGAGCACACAAAATCACAGTAGACCAACGCCAAGACACATTGTTATGAAGATATCCAATATACAGAACAAAGAGAAAATATTAAAAGCTACAAGAGAAAGGAGACAGATTACATTCAGGGGTAAACCAATAAGGTTAACAACGGATTTTTCATCACAGACACTGAAAGCAAGAAGGTCATGGAACAATGGATTTCAAACACTGAAAGACAACTGATGCCAACCAAGAATTCTGTATCCAGCAAAATTAAGCTTCAGGTATGACAACGAAATAAAAATCTTTCATGATAAACAAAAGTTAAAAGAATTTGCAGCCAGAAAACCAGCATTGCAAAGCATTTTGAGCAAAACACTACACGAGGAAGAAATGAAAAACAATAACCAAAACCATCAGTGGGAAGTGCGTCGGTAAAGACAGAGGGCGAGGGGAAAGATAATCATGGAGAAACCAACTAAATTTTTTAAAAAAAGGATAAATAATCAAACATGGATGGAAGTACAAACCATATATCAATAGTAACTCTGAATGTGAATGGCTTCAACTCTCCAATAAAGCAACATAGGCTGGTATCATGGATTAAAAAAAACAAATCCAACAATATGCTGCCTCCAGGAGACACATCTGATTGGAAAAGACATACACAGGCTGAAGGTGAAAGGATGGGAAAAAATATACCACGCACACGGACCTCGTAAGCAAGCAGGGGTGGCCATCCTCATATCGAATAAAATCGACTTCAAGACTAAGTTAATCAAAAGGGATAAAGAAGGACATTATATACTGTTAAAAGGAACCATTCACCAACAAGACATAACAATTATCAATATTTATGCACCAAATAATGGTGCTGCGACATTCATAAAACAAATTCTCCTCAAGTTCAAGAATCAAATAGACCACAACACAATAATTATGGGTGACACACCTCTCTCACCATTGGACAGATCCTCCAAACAAAAGTTGAATAAAGAAACTATAGAACTCAATATCACAATCAATAACCTAGACTTAACTGACATATATAGAATATATCAACCATCATCAAATGGATATACTTTTTTCTCAGCAACACATGGATCCTTCTCAAAAATAGATCATATATTATGCCATAGGGCAACCCTCAGTAAACATAAAGGGGTGGAGATAATACCATGCATTTTGTCTGATCATAATGGAATGAAACTGGAAATCAATGATAAAAGAAGGAAGGAAAAATCCTACATCACATGGAAAATGAACAATATGTTGCTGAATGATCAAGGGGTTACAGAAGACATAAAGGAGGAAATCAAAAAGTTCTTAGAGATAAATGAAAATACAGACACAACATATCGGAATCTATGGGACACAATGAAAGCAGTTTTTTTTTAAAGAGAGAGTGAGAGAGGAGAGAGGAGAGAGAGAGAGAGAGAGAGAATTTTTTTTTAATATTTGTTTTTTAGTTCTCGGCGGACACAAAATCTTTGTTGGTATGTGGTGCTGAGGATCGAACCCGGGCCGCACGCATGGCAGGCGAGCGCGCTACCGCTTGAGCCACATCCCCAGCCCCATGAAAGCAGTTTTAAGAGGAAAATTCATCGCCTGGTGGTCATTCCTCAAAAAAAGAAAAAACCAACAAATAAATGAGCTCACACTTCATCTCAAAGCCCTAGAAAAGGAAAAGCAAAACAACAGCAAATGTAGCAGAAGGCAAGAAATAATTAAAATCAGAGTGGAAATCAATGAAATTGAAACAAAAGAAACTATTGAAAAAATTAACAAAACTAAAAGTTGGGTCTTCGAAAAAATAAATAAGATCGACAGACCTTTAGCCATGCTAACGAAGAGAAGAAGAGAGAGAACTCAAATTACTAACATACGGGATGAAAAAGGCAATATCACAACAGATGCTACAGAAATACAGAAGACAATTAGAAATTATTTTGAAAACCTATATTCCAACAAAATAGAAGATAGTGAAGAAATCGATAAATTTCTTAAGTCATATGATTTGCCCAGACTGAGTCAGGAGGATACACACAATTTGAACAGACCAATATCAATGGATGAAATTGAAGAAGCCATCAAAAGACTACCAAACAAGAAAAGCCCAGGACCGGATGGGTATACAGCGGAGTTTTACAAAACCTTTAAAGAAGAATTAATACCAATACTTTTCAAGTTATTTCAGGAAACAGAAAAAGAGGGAGCTCTTCCAAATTCATTCTATGAGGCCAACATCACCCTGATTCCGAAACCAGACAAAGACACCTCAAAGAAAGAAAACTACAGAGCAATGTCTCTAATGAACCTAGATGCAAAAATCCTCAATAAAATTCTGGCGAATCGAATACAAAAACACATCAAAAAAATTGTGCACCATGATCAAGTAGGATTCATCCCTGGGATGCAAGGATGGTTCAATGTACGGAAATCAATAAATGTTATTCACCACGTCAATAGACTTAAAGATAAGAACCATATGATCATCTCAATAGACGCAGAGAAAGCATTTGAAAAAGTACAGCATCCCTTTTTGTTCAAAACATTAGAAAAACTAGGGATAACAGGAACTTACCTTGACATTGTAAAAGCTATCTATGCTAAGCCTCAGGCTAGCATCATTCTGAATGGACAAAAGTTAAAGGCATTCCCTCTAAAATCTGGAACAAGACAGGGATGCCCTCTATCACCACTTCTATTCAATATAGTTCTCAAAACACTGGCCAGAGCAATTAGACAGACGAAAGAAATTAAAGGCATAAAAATAGGAAAAGAAGAACTTAAATTATCACTATTTGCAGATGACATGATTCTATACCTAGAAGACCCAAAAGGGTCTACAAAGAAACTACTAGAACTAATAAATGAATTCAGCAAAGTGGCAGGATATAAAATCAACATGCATAAATCAAAGGCATTTCTGTATATCAGCGACAAAACTTCTGAAACGGAAATGAGGAAAAACACTCCATTCACAATATCCTCAAAAAAAAAAAAAAAAAACATGGGAATCAACCTAACAAAAGAGGTGAAAGATTTATACAATGAAAACTACAGAACCCTAAAGAGAGAAGTAGAAGAAGATCTTAGAAGATGGAAAAATATACCCTGTTTATGGATAGGCAGAACTAACATTATCAAAATGGCGATATTACCAAAAGTTCTCTATAGGTCTAATGCAATGCCAATCAAAATCCCAACGGCATTTCTTGTAGAAATAGATAAAGCAATCATGAAATTCATATGGAAAAATAAAAGACCCAGAATAGCAAAAGCAATTCTAAACAGGAAGTGTGAATCAGGCGGTATAGCGATACCAGACTTCAAACTATATTACAGAGCAATAGTGACAAAAACAGCATGGTACTGGTACCAAAACAGGTGGGTGGACCAATGGTATAGAATAGAGGACACAGAGACTAATCCACAAAGTTACAACTATCTTATATTTGATAAAGGGGCTAAAAGCATGCAATGGAGGATGGATAGCATCTTCAACAAATGGTGCTGGGAAAACTGGAAATCCATATGCAACAAAATGAAACTGAATCCCTTTCTCTCGCCATGCACAAAAGTTAACTCAAAATGGATCAAGGAGCTAGATATCAAATCAGAGATGGTGCGTCAGATAGAAGAAAAAGTTGGCTCCGATCTACATATTGTGGGGTCAGGCTCCAAATTCCTTAATAGGACACCCATAGCACAAGAGTTAATAACAAGAATCAACAAATGGGACTTACTTAAACTAAAAAGTTTTTTTCTCAGCAAGAGAAACAATAAGAGAGGTAAATCGGGAGCCTACATCCTGGGAACAAATTTTTACTCCACACACTTCAGATAGAGCCCTAATATCCAGAGTATACAAAGAACTCAAAAAATTAGATAATAAGATAACAAATAACCCAATCAACAAATGGGCCAAGGACCTGAACAGACACTTGTCAGAGGAGGATATACAATCAATCAACAATTACATGAAAAAATGCTCACCATCGCTAGCAGTCAGAGAAATGCAAATCAAAACCACCCTAAGATACCATCTCACTCCAGTAAGATTGGCAGCCACTATGAAGTCCAACAACAACAAGTGCTGGCGAGGATGTGGAGAAAAGGGTACACTTGTACATTGCTCGTGGGACTGTAAATTGGTGCGGCCAATTTGGAAAGCAGTTTGGAGATTCCTGGGAAAGCTGGGAATGGAACCACCCTTTGACCCTGCTATTGCCCTTCTCGGACTATTCCCTGAAGACCTTAAAAGAGCATGCTACAGGGATACTGCCACATCGATGTTCATAGCAGCACAATTCACAATAGCTAGACTGTGGAACCAACCCAGATGCCCTTCAATAGATGAATGGGTAAAAATAATGTGGCATCTATACACAATGGAGTACTATGCAGCAATAAAAAATGACAAAATCATAGAATTTGCAGAGTAATGGATGGCACTAGAGCAGATTATGCTTAGTGAAGCTAGCCAATCCCTAAAAAACAAATACCAAATGTCTTCTCTGATATAATGAGAGCAACTATGAACAGAGCAGGGAGGAAGAGCAGGAAGAAAAGATTAACTTTAAACAGAGACATGAGATGGGAGGGAAAGGGAGAGAAAAGGAATATTGCATGGAAATGAAGGGAGACCCTCATTGCTATACAAAATTACATATAAGAGGTTGTGAGGGGAATGGGAAAATAAACAAGGAGAGAAATGAATTACAGTAGATGGGGTAGAGAGAGAAGATGGGAGGGGAGGGGGGGTTAGTAGGGGATAGGAAAGGTAGTAGAATACAACAATTACTAATAGGGCATTATGTAAAATTGTGGATGTGTAACCAACGTGATTCTGCAATCTGCATTTGGGGTAAAATTGGGGGTTCATAACCCACTTCAATCTAATGTATGAAATATGATATGTTAAGAGCTTTGTAATGTTGTGAACAACCAATTAAAAAATAAAAGTAAAAATAAAGGAAAGTGCTAGAGATGTGGTTCTGTGGTAAAGTACCCCTGGGTTCAATCCCCAGTACAAAAAAAAAAAAAAGAATCTTTTAAAATTCATTAAATAAAACCGCATTAGACCTAGGCATAGTAGTCAACACCTGTAATCCCACCTTCTCAGGGAGCTGAGGCAGGAAGATAACAAGATCAAGGCTGATCTCAATAATTTAGTGAGAAATTGTCCCAAGGTGAAAAAAATTAAAAAGGCTGGGGATGTAGCTCAGTGACAGAGTCCTCCTGGTTTCAGTTTCCAATGCCAATGAATGAACGAATGAAATAAAACAAGCAATAGAAAGGTAACCAAATATGATGGAATACAGTTATTAAAATATTGAATTGAAAGCAAATCTATGCTGGGTGCCGTGACGCACATCTGTAATCCCAGGAGCTGGGGAGGCTGAGGCAGGAGGGTTGTGAGTTCAAAGTCAGCCTCAGCAAAAGCAAAGTGATGGGGCTGGGGTTGTGGCTCAGTGGTAGAGTGCTCGTCTAGCACACGCAAGGCACGGGGTTTAATCCTCAGCACCACATAAAAATAAAGGTATTGTGTCCAATTACAATGAAAAAAAAAATTTAAAAAGAAAGCGAGGTGTTAAGCAACTCAGTGAGACCCTGTCTCTAAATAAAATACAAAATAGAGCTGGGGATGTGGCTCAGTGGTCGAGTGTTCCTGAGATCAATCCCTGGTATCCACCCCCGAAAAAAAGCAAATCTAAATCTACGATATGGTATTATGTGTGTGTCTTTATTAGTAAATTAAACAAGATGATTTAGGATTAATCTACAAACTGCAGCATTTGAAAGTAGCAATGAGCATAGAAATTATTTTGTGATGCTGCAGCACAGTAATGTGATATAAAAATATCTGTGATTTCTATGGGTGCCATTTATAGGTTCTCCAGTCTGTTGCTGCTATTCATACATAGGAAGATGCTGGTCAGGCTTTGTGGTATATGCCTGTAATTTTAATTATTGGGGAAGCTGAGGCAGGAGGATGGCAAGTTTGAGGCCAGCCTCAGCAATTTAATGAGATACTGTCTCAAAATAGAAAAATAGGAAGGACTGTGGATGTAGCTTGACGGTAGATCATCCCTGGTTCAACCCCCCAGTACTGTGTAAGAAAAAGGAAAAAGGAAATAAAAAGAAAAAGAAATGCTAAATTTCCATTAGAGGTTAACAAAAATATTATGTTAGTTAGCTATTTAGTTTTTCATTACTGTGACAAAATACTGGAGATTCACAACTTATAAGGAGGAAATGTTGACTTTGGTTCACAGTTTAAGAGTACTGTTGTTTGGCCCTACTGTCTTTAGGCCTGTGTCATTACAGTGTGGCAGAGGAGCTGTTCACTTCATGGCAGTCAGGAGGCAGAGAGAGGAAGAGGAAGGAACCAGAGTCCTAATATCCCGAGCACACACCACTAATGACTTAACTTCTCCCAGTAGAACCCACCTCCTAGAGGTTCCGGCATCTCCAAATAGCACCAGGGGCCAGGCTCCAAGCCTTCCCCACATGGACCTTTACAGGACTTTCAGGTTTTTCTTTTTTAATTTTTAATATTTATTTTTTTAGTTCTCAGCGGACACAACATCTTTGTTGGTATGTGGTGCTGAGGATCGAACCTGGGCCGCATGCATGCCAGGCGAGCACGCTACCACTTGAGCCACATCCCCAGCCCTCAGGTTTCAAACTATAGTAAGAATATAATTAAGTTTCTACTTCTGAATATGAGGATTATAAAAAGATATATGAATTATATTACACAGGTATAAAAATGGGAAAATAATTCCCCCCATGCTGATTCATAGATCCATAGCTTTATCTTGAGCTAAGGACTGCAGATGAATTGACCAACTCCTTTCTTCACCTTACAAAGAGGTTACAAACTGGTATACAATGGTCCAAATCTGACCCACAAATTTGTTTAATAGGAATTGCCCTTTTGATCCATCACATTTTGATGCTTTTTGTATGAATATATTGATTTGCAGCTTCTCTCAAAAACTTAGAACATCTGACAACACTGGGTGTTCTAGTTTGGATGTGAGGTGTCTCCCAAAAGCTCACATGTGAGACAATGCAAGAAGGTTCAGAGGAGAAATGATTGGGTTGTAAGAGTCCAATCAGTGAATTAATCCCAATAGGGATTAACTGAGTGGTAACTGAACTGTAGAGGTAGCTTGGAGGAGGTGGGACTTGGGGCTGGCTTGGAGGTATGTATTTGTATTTGGCAAGTGTAGTCTCTCTTTCTGCTTTCTGATTACCATGTGAACTGGTTCCCTCTGCCATACTCTTCCGCCTTGATGTCCTGTCTCCCCTGGGACCCTGAGGAATGGCGCCTGCTTTCTATGGATTGAGACCTCTGAAACTGTGAGCCCTTAAATAAACTTTTCTTCCTCTACAGTTATTCTGGTCAGATCTTTTAGTCACAACAGTAAAAAAGCTGACGAAAACCCTGGACTAAAAACTACAAAAATTGGCTGGAAATGAAATAGTAGCTGCTCTGTGTACACTGGATGTGGGCCCTTGTGCTAATGGACCCAGTTGGCTCACCTTCTTCACAGGTATCACCTATGGGGCCATTGCAGGCACTGAGCCTATGACTCCCTGCATAGAAGTCTACAGTTGTGGAAACCATCTCATTTATTTCTGTGTCTGAGTATCCAGTTTAGTGTTAGGAAGTGGGTAGGTGTTCCAATGCTATTTTACAATAACTGCATTCAGAATTTTTAGTTATAGGTGCTAAGGGTGTGGCTCAGTAGCAGTGTGTGCTTAGCATACAGGAGGCCCTGTGTTCAGTTCCCAGCCACAACAACAAAAAAGCTAGAAATAATAATTTGTATATTATAGATTTATTGAGAATAAGAGACTAGTAAAAGGCCTTCCAACTTGAAAATAATCTTATGAAGAAGAAACTGTTATCATTCCATTTTGCAGATGAGGAAAAAATCTAGCACATGCGAGATGTTGGGTTTGATCCTCAGCACCACATAAAAATAAATA
Source organism: Spermophilus citellus (assembly GCF_964194105.1). Lineage (NCBI taxonomy): Eukaryota > Metazoa > Chordata > Mammalia > Rodentia > Sciuridae > Spermophilus > Spermophilus citellus. The sequence continues at coordinate 198,302,664 of NC_138184.1, read as the reverse complement.
AATAATAATAAAGTTGTACTGTGTCCAACTACAACTAAAAAGAAGTATTTAAAAAGAAAGCGAGGTGTTAAGCAACTCACCCCAATTTTTCATTTATATAGAACAGAGCGCTTCCATATAATTTGTTCCCCAAATTCCAATGGATGCTTGTGTCTGATGAGGAGGATTTCTTCTGTTATATAACACCTATTGTTATCTTTGCCTTCTCCCAGGGACAGTACTTCCTCATGGTATGCCAAGTGTTGATGGACATAGTTTGCTCTAGAACTGTATGACAATAAAATTATGTTGTTTTAAGATATAAAATTTTAGGGCTGGGAGTGTATCTCTGTGGTAGGGTATGTGCTTAGCATTTATAAGGCCCTGGATTTAATCTCTAGTAACCCCCACTCCCACCAAAAAAAAAAAAAGGTACTGAAATTTTGTATTTGTTACAGCAGCAATTGAAACAAATACTAGTGTGCAGGCCATCATAGGAAACATATTGAATTTATCTATTCAGGTCATTTTTCATCACAAGACTAACAACTCCCTGTGGCCAAGTACTATGTCCTTTTTAGTTCTAAACTCAGCATTATGTAAATACCATGTTAAAAAGGCATAGCCCTTTTAAACTGCCTTTTCTCTGGTCCTCTAGTTTCTGTTTCTCTCTTCCACACTTAAAAACATTTGTGATTTTGTTGGGTCCACCCAGATAATCCAAGATAATCTTGCATCTTGCAAGGTCAGCTGAACTGCAATCTTAGTTCCCTGAACATTTTGGTGTCTTGATAAATGAGCCTTTTAAAATGCAGTTCCCAGCATGAAACATGGTTTCCAGATGTTGTCTGTGCAGTGCAGAGGTGAACAAGCTATTATCTCCCTTGATTGGTACATGAGCTCTGTAGTTGTATTACTTTTGTAAGGGGAGAAAGCAACCTATTAATCATATTTATTTTACTTGTGTTCTTGTTTTTTGGACATTTTAAAATATGTTAAATTGGGCTTTCTCAAATTTATGCTTGTATCATTGATTATCTGAGTCCAAGAGCACAAAATACACTTATCCCTTTTCAATATTATTGTATCCATATTTTTACTTTCTTCTGGTGTAATGAACTAATTTACAATTGTGATTCCATCATGGAAGCATCAACAGTTTCCTCTCGATTAGATTCAACATTTATTGAGCAATTACTAAACACCTAGCATTGCACTAGACGAACTGGGTCATCTGCAAAATTAATATCACGTATCACTACAAGTGATTATAAATTTGATGAAGAGGACAGGGTTAAATTAGAGCCCTTCCTACAAAATGTGGGCAATTCATTATCAACACCTTCTGGGTGTTGTCAGGCTTGAATTATTCTAAACCACACAACCTTATCCAGTCCCCATTTCTTTACTGTGTTTCTTGTTGTGAAATGGTTGCCAAATACCTTTTTGAAACCCAGATGCACCATATTGCTATTATGTTATATATGGTGTCATATGTTTTAACAAGGAAATGAGTTTAGATTTGGTACCTGTGTGGCACCTAGTCCTGAGTGACATATATTAGGTCAGATGCAGGCTTTTGCCCACCCCTTCCACTCCTTCCTTTGATAGACTTTTGGACACATGAGTCTAAAAATATTAGGAAATAATATCAAATTGGACTGGAAAGGGATTCCCTTTTAAACATAGGTTCCTTTTGAGAGGAGAGAGAGTTTGGGGCTGATGAAGCTCGTAACAAACAAAACAGTTGATAGAAAGGGATAGAGAAGTGGAATTTCTGCAAAAGCTAAGTGAAGACGTAGCATTTTCACAGTTTGAGTTTGTGATTTTCTACACAATCCCAGAGCACAGCGGAGGGCGGCACAGTGTGGAGGCCTAGGATGGAGACCTCTTAGCAAGAAGCCGGGCAGGGAAGTGAGGGCAGCTTTGAGGAATGTGCTGAGCTTTGCAAGAGGTGGCTTTCCAGTTCTCAGGCAAGTTAAATTAAAATCTCCTCGACGTATGTGATATTCTTATTCCTGAAACCTTCTGGTTTAAAGAATTGGCTTGAGCAATGTTCTGACAAACGGGGTGGTGAGAGATCTTAATGACATAAGCAGGCAGTTCAAACACAGGTTCTTTCTCTGGCTCTCTGAGATGTACCTCAGTCACTCACACTGTGAGATGGGTCCCACCCTGCACTGCCTGCTGACTCCGGGGAACATGGGCTGGTCTCTCTGCCTTCAGAACCCTATCATTCAACTCTGTTCAGTGCTTTTTCTAAAGTGTCTGCTCCTTGTTTAGGATGCTTGGATGACTCCCTTGTTTTCAGAATGGAAACATGGTATATAAGACTTTGAGCCATTGTGGTCACTCCCCTCCTTCAGTCTCCCTCTATTTGAGTCCCTCAGAGTTACTGGTGTTTTGATCCCATCCCATGCCCTCTTGCCACCTTCATCTGCAGCTTTCACCATTTGGGAGGCCTTCTCTATATTTCTATCTTGCACTGAAATTTCAAAGTCATCCAGGCAAGGTGGCATATACCTGTAATCCCAGAGGCTTGGGAGGCTGAGGCAGGAGGATCTCAAGTTCAAAGTCAGCCCCTCAGCAACTTAGCAAGGCCCTAAAGCGACTTAGCGAGACCCTGTCTCAAAATGAAATATAAGAAAGGGATGGGGATGTGGCTCATTGGTTAAGTGCCCATGGGTTCAATTCCTGGTACAAAAAAGAAAAAAATTCAAAGTCATAATTTTTTCTCCCAAATGCCTTCCCCAGCCTCTCTCTTTATAGGGATCAGAATCACATATAATAATATTTTAGTGATAATAATTCTTTTTTTGTTGGTTTTTTTTTGTTTTTGTTTTTGTTTTGTTTTGTTTTGTTTGCCAGTGGAGGAACTCTGCAGGTGGCTGGGGGCTTCTCTTGGTTGCTCCCATCAGAGTCCCTGAAGTGTCCCTATGCTGAGGCAGGTTTTACTGCAGATTCCAGGAAGTGATATGAAGCCAGGGTCTTTGACTACAGTACTACTATAGTACTGCAGCAGGCAATTTATTTAAAATGGTGCAGGTCCTCCTCCTCATACAGGAAAGGCTGACTATTTGCCCACAGCCTGAAGTCCTGATAGTGGCAGAGATATGGTCATAGGCCCTAATAATACCAATTTGGAAGAGAAAAGTAGAGACAATATTTTTTTCTCCTGAAAGGTATACTCTGTTTTATGAACACCCAGAACATATGGCCTGCCTTTTTTTTTTTTGACGCTTTAAAGTGTTTATAAGGAAGGTAACTGAGAAGGTGGGAAGATATCTCGAATTTGAATCTAAGCCTAGCTCTACTCCAGACTATTGTGGACATTATCTGCTAATGTACCTCTTCTGCAATCCACGTTCACAACAATGCTGGAAGAGACTGTATGCAACAGGAACAGTGCCTGCACAATTCCCACATTCCAGGTGCAGAGCCCTTCCTTTCCTCCCACCTCTGGAAGCCTTTTGTGTTCCCCAGCACTAAGATGGGGAAGACCTAACAGAAAGCAGGGGCTTCGGTGCCTCCCTATGACAAAGTCTAAGTGGTACAGGTTACAGATGCAGTTGTTCTGGCCCTTTTGAGGAGATTTATAGATTTGCCATTGTCATAAGAGTCCTTAGGGTTTGTTTTAATCATATATAGGAGATGCACATGAACACATGCACTGTCACAGAGAGCTACAGCTTTCTATAAGCAGTAGTGAAGAGCCATTTGGGAAGCTCCAGGGTTGGTCAGGAGATAGGGGTGTGGGAGGTGATGGAGAACATGTAAAAGAACTTTCTTCTATTTGCACGGGAAGAAAAGATGATACAGCATAAGTGGATTTAGGGTTATTATGTTATTATATTTTCAGTGAGCTTTAGGGGGCAGGAGCCTTCTCTGTTATTCTGGTAACTGGACATGCTATTATTATATCTCACAAAGACTGACTTTGGATGCTGGGAGCAAAATTAGAAGGATATTGGTAGTATGATAATTATATTAGTTAATTTTGACATGAACAACTTGGGAAGATGGCTGACTATCTCTAAAAACTAGCTCTCTCCAGAAGGTCATGACTGGGTGAAGTGATGCATGCCTGGGTGAGGTGGTCCATGCCTATAAATCAAGTGACTCAAGGGACTGAAGCCGGTGGATTGTAAGTTCAAGGTCAGCCTGAACAAGTTAGTGAGATCCTGGCTCACAGTAAAATTTCAAAAACACATCTGGGGATGTGTTTTTGAAATGTAAAATGCTCTTGAGTTAAATCCACAGTAACTTGTAAAATGCTCTTGAGTTAAATCCACAGTAACTTCCTCTGCCCCCAAAATACACACACCCACCCTCCCCACACACACACATACACAATTTAAGAATTTATCCCCTTGATGGTAAGCAAAGCCCCATTGTCAAAGAAGAGAGTCACAACTGTAAAAGGCCTTGGTAACACAAGTACTTTGTATTTCCAGGAAAAAAAAAAGAAAATGACTCTGTAGGTTCTTCTAGAGGCTTGCTCTCTGCGATAATAATTCTTTTAAAAGATAAAGAAAGTCCTTATTTGAATGCCTGAAAAGTTTTACAGGATTCACAAATTCTCTTATCATAGCAATTTTATGTTTGGTACATAAAATTTAGAGCAGGCCATTGTTTTTGGCCTAATCTCTTGCAAGAGGGCCCCGAAAAACCAGACTAAACTGAAAATGGAGTCACTCATACCCAAGTTCCACATCACCAAACTAAAATGAAATTGTTATCTGACTTTTCCAGAAATCAGGAGAAAGAGGTAACTGTAGATTTCCCAACACAGGTCAGTTTTAATTGGCATGGTAATGAACTTGCTTCAGCTTTAAAAACATAACCTGAAGTAAACCGATGTTGTTTTCAACTGTTCTTACTCCTTGTCCCTTCCTTAAAAGGGGAAAAAAACCTTAAAATGACTAATCTGCTTTCTGTTCCTTGTTTCTGCTTTCTGTAGCCTTTTTCTGACTATGAAACAAATCACTTTGGCTCCGCCCATCAGAACACTTACTCTGTTTTATGGAACATTAGTTCTTCATTCTAGAATCTCCAATGAAGGCAATTGAGGTCTTTAAACAAAGTTTATATTAACTTTGTCCTTTGACATGCTAATGAGAAGTTCTGGTAACACCCACATCTGTTGGCTAGGTCAGACTGCCTGAATCAGAAAGGGCCAATACCTGTAGGAACAGATATCTCCATCCCCTCCTGCAGGTTCTTTCTCCCAAAGTGTTACAAACAAAGCAGAGTTTGGCAGGGTGGGCATGGCGACACACTCCTGGAATCCCAGGAACTCAGGAGACCAAGGCAGGAAGATTGTAAGTTCCAGGCCAGCCTCAGCAACTAATGGAGACCCTAAGCAACTTAGTGAGACCCTGTCTCAAAATAAAAAAAATAAAAAGAGCTGGGTATGTAGCTCAGTGGTAGAGTGACCCTGGTTCAATCCTCAGGACCAAAACAAACAGACAAAGAAACCTGGGTTTGGTCTTTTTATCTTCTCCAGCTCTGGCCTCACCACTCAAACCCTTGCTTGAATGTACATTTTCCACAAAGTCTTCCATGTTCCTTTCATCCAGAACTAACTCTGTAATTATAAGGTCCTTGCTTAGCATCTGGATGGCCATTATAAGTGACAGCCGCCATTTTAGGAAAAGAGTTTCACTTTCCCGCCCAAGGGCCTTTCTGAAAAAAGCTCACCACTCCCTCATACCGACCCAACCCTTAACAGCCCCACATCAGGACCCACCTGGCTCTGATTCCTGAGCCTCCCCATAAAAGTCCTGGAACCCAAGCCTGTTTTGCCTCTCTCCTTTAGAGAGGGGGCCTTTATTTGTCAGCTCTGTTGAATAAACTCTCCTGTGTATCTCTGCCTGGTCTCCATCTTTCATTTCTCGCTTACCTGTCTTTTGTTCCTCGCTTTCCCTTCAGTAATCATCAGTGTTTACCTTGGCATATTTATATTTTTCTTAAGGAAAACTCTGGGCAAGTTTTTGCTTCCTACAAACCATTCATTAAAAGAAAGGATCCTGGGCTGGGGTTGTGGCTCAGTGGAAGAGCACTCGCTTAACAAATGTGCCAGGCCTTGGGTTCCATCCTTAGCACCACATAAAAATAAATAAGTAAAATAAAGGCGTTGTCTCCAGTGACAACTAGAAAATAAATATTAAAAACAAAAACAAGAAAGAAAGGATCCTTATGGCAAGGGTTCCTCCTAACACTTTGCATTGACTTAAAGCATTTGATTCAGGTTAAATTGGACTTTTATTTTTATTCAGGAAACTTTTGCTAAAAAATCTATAAAATAGCTTATTTTGGACATCAGAGCCTCCACTGGCTATTGATTTGAGTTGAGATCTGTAGTATTTTGCATGTAGATCAACTTCTTTTTTTGTGGGGAGGGGAGTGGAGAGAAATAGAAAGAGAAGGAACCAACTCTTTTTTTTTTCTTTCACAATTCACTTCTTCTTGTCTCTATTTTCGTTATAGCCAAACCCAATTAATAAACATACCCTAGTTCCACCCTCTTCTCTATGCAGCTTTATCTCTTAAAATATTCTTTCCCCCTCATTTCTGTCAAATTCCTACCAAGATTCAAAGAGTTTTAAATGCCCTTTGAAGCTATCCTGGTTGACTGATCTGAGTGTGGTCCCCTCCTTTGACCTACCTCCAGTGTCATTTGTCTATTCTGCTCTAGGATCTATCCTCTTTTCTGTTATTTACTTTCATTCTTTCTGTATGCCTTTCCTTTTAACTAAATGGGAATTTCCTCTAAAACATAGTGTCATCTTTGGAGCTATGTCTACAAAACTAAAGCCTGGAGCAAAGTAGGTGATCAATAAATATTTGTTGAATGAATAATAACAGCAAAAAAAGGTCACTCAATAAGTTACTTCAATAAGTTACTAAATAGTTATATCAATAGGCATCTGTTACATTGAACTGATCATAACATTTTTTCATCGTTAAAAGACATAGTGTATTTTTGACACTTCATGAGATCCACTTAAGAGTTGCAAGTTGTGATCATTGTCTTGAGATCTTTCTCCTCTTGAGAATTTCTGCTAAGAGTTAGTTCCCTGTAAAAGAATAAGTGACAATGACTTGAAGAGCAATAGGCAGAGCACCACACTGGGGAGACAGTTTACCTCTCTACCATCTTCTCCTGGAAGAAAGAAGAGTGAGGAAAATGATGGTATAGATGAGAGGAATAATTAGAAATGTTGTAGGCAACATGGGTGACCTAGATCTCTGTAGAGACAGAGAACCTTATGTTTAACCCATATGAACAAAACTCTTCTCAGAACATTCACTCGATTTAACTGCAAACTAAGTTAAAGATGAATCTTGGGGTACTTTGCATCTTCTTTTTGTTCTCTCACTTTACTGGGTTACCATATTGGAAACACACATCGTATATATTAAAAGATCAAGCTCTTTCCCAATGTACCTCTTTATTAGTGTCACACAAGCGTGTTCACTTGAGATTCTTCATCAACTCGTATACTTTGGGTTTGTACACTTGTCTGTAAGCATATTACATTTCATTAATGAATTTTGTAAAAGAAAATCTCAGTATCAGGCTTAATAGCAGAAAAGATAAAACTGAAGAGCTACCTGGTGATATGGAAAATGGAACCAACCATCCCTACAGAATAGAAGACAGAGAATGAAGAGATGAAAAACATACTAGAGAAGTAGAGAGACTTGGATGAAATACTTGAAAGTTACAAAATCTTTTTAATCTGATGGAATAAAACACACATAATTAAGACAATGTTCAAATAAATGACAAAATAAATAATACCTGAAGACAGAAATGAGATCTCACACTAAAAGGCATGTGCCAATGAGATGAAGCAATCTCACAAATTTACATGAAATTATGTCATTTTGGCTTATTCAAGAAAAAGTAAAAAATATATATATAAAAGCTAGAAGAAACCAAACAGATAACTTCAGTTTTCTTCCTTCTAATACTGGGTAATAGGGCAATCAAGTAAAATCTTCAGTGTTGAAGGAAAACAAGTTTGAATTGGGAGTGAAGGTTCAGCCAGAGTTGAAGTGTCAAGGGATCATGGTGTGGCATACCCCATAGCTGTTCAGTGGACTTCCATGTGGGCAGAGCCCTGTTTGACTGAGGTGTGCATTCTTCCCCCAGGTGATTCAGAGATGACAAACTCAGGCAAAACAAACTTTGCCATACATTCCAGGATCTGCCCTCTGCTCCCTTAGGTGACCTAGTAATAGCCTGGCTCACCAGGGACACCAGAGCTAGACAGCAAACGCCCCCGGGTGGCTGCTCACCAAGTTGCACATATTCTCTCACCAGGAAGGCCACTCCCAACTAAAAACTGCTGCAGGCCTGGTGAAGTGGTCTTGTGCTGTCCAGGTTTCCTGGGAAATGCTAAAGTAGCACAAACACAAGCTCCTAGTCCCAGGTAACCACCAAGGCTGCATCCTGTGTAGCCTGGTTCAAGCACACCTCTGTGGAGACCAAGTGCACTCTGGGGGGCCCTTGCTACAAGTGTACTCCGATAAACCAACCATTATCCCTATCTCAAGTTGATGGTGGTGTATCTTAGTCTATGCCAACTGCAGTAAGCATTCTCCTTGACAGGGGTTGGTATTGAGAGGGCTGGGTGACTTAGTCCTGCAAATCAGATGAGAGAAAACTGCTGGTTGGCTCATGTCAAAGATCTGCTTTCCTGTAAAAAGACTAAGAGAGGAACTGGTAGAGTATGCTTTTCTTGGACATTGACATGTCTGCCCATAATTCCTGAGACTGTAGCATCCATAGCCCACAAGGGAGTTAACCCTAGAGCAGAACAGAAAGATAGAGAATGCTGAGAAGGACTTTCTCTTTACATGACAAGGAGCAGGTCTATCTCAGGACCTCCTGGTAAGTGAAATAATTGAGTTTCTTTGAGTTTTAAATCTATTTGAGGGGCTGGGCATGTGATTTAGTGGTAGAGTACGTGCCTCGCATGCATGAGGTCTTGGGTTTGAGCTCTAGCATTTAAGACAAAAACATTTGAGTATGGACTTTTCTATTAATTGCAGCAAAAAGCTTCCTAACTGAGACATATCAGACTTGAAAATTATCATCCACAGATCCTCTTGCAGAAATTATTCCAGAAAGAAGAAAAATTAGTTCAAGAAGAAGTGATGAGATTCAAGAACATGGTGAGCTAGGAATCAAGTAAAACTTAGGGTTAAGAATAAGTAAGTGAATGTAACACAAACATTTGTGAGCAATTAACAATAATATCTAGCAAAATTAAATAAGTGTTACACGGATTTTAGAGAGCATGCTACGGGAGAAACAGAGGAATTATGTCGGAAGTTTAAAGACTTCATAGATGTGATGGGTAATTTCACGTGTTAACTTGACTGGCCACGGGATGCCCAGATAATTGTTTCTGAGTATGTCTGAGAAGATGTTTCTGGAAAAGATTACTTTTGAATTGGCAGATTGAATAAAGAAGATTGCTTTCCCCAACGTGACTGGGCATCAAATAATCTAATTTGTTCTGTTCAATTGAGGGCCTGAATAGAACAGAAATGTGGAAAAAAGGAGAATTTTCTCTCTCTCTCTCTCTCTCCACCTGACTACTTGAGCTGGGACATCAGTCTTTTCCTGCTTTGGGGCTGGTGCTGATACCAGAGGCACTTCAGTTTTTAGGGCTTTGGATTTGACTCAGATCTTATATCACTGCTTTTCTTGGTTCTCAGGGCTTAGACTCAGATTAGAACAATACCATCTGCTTTCATGGATCTCCTGCTTGTGGATGACAGATTATGGGACTTCTTAGCCTCTATAACCATGTGAACCAATTTTTTATAATAAGTCAAAGTGTGTGTGTGTGTGTGTGTGTGTGTGTGTGTGTGTGTGTGTTTAGTTAGCTTTTGCGTCCTTGGGACCAAAATACCATACAAGAACAACTTAGAGGAGGAAACGATTATTTGGGACTCATGGCTTTGTTCTCCGTCCGTAGATATGGATGCCATTGCTCTGGGTCCAAGGTGATGCAGCACATTGTGAGGGAAGGAAGGGCCCAGAAGAGGAAAGCTGTTGGCTCATGGCAAGGTGGGGAAGGAGAAGGCAGGAGGAACCACAGAATGACATTTCCAGGGTATGTTCCCAGTGACCACCCAGTCAGTCCATTCAGTCCACTACTGTGGACTGATTAAGTCACAACTCTCTTAATCTAATAATTTATCTTTTCATATTTCCTGTATTAACAGGAGCTTTTGGATGACACCTCATATCCAAACCATAGCACTGTGTAATCATCTATGAGTTCTGTTTCTCTGGAGAACACTGTCTAATGCAATAGATGAGGCAGCATTCAAGCTAGGCCTTGAAGTTTGATAGGATTTTTGGGGTGGAGAGGTGGTTGAAGGAACAGGGTGAAATGCATGAAAAGCTGGGTCCTCAGAGAGTGACTGGCATTCTGAGAAGTTTAAAGTCCAAACAGCTCTTTGGCTTATGATATACTTCAGAAATAAAATAGAAAATATTATCATTCCTATGTGCCCAAATGCAGGACACACATATTTTTTATGTGGCAAATCTAGTTTCTGTATATTCAGAAAAAATAATAATGTTGGAAAAGGTCAAAGGAAGGGCACCTTAAACAGAAGGGCAGAGGCACTTCTGGGGATATGATGATAGACTAGAAAATGAGGGGTTTTCTAACTGTACTGACAAAAAGAAAAGCAGGAATGCATTTTGAGAGACTTAGCAACTTTCAAAGGAGTGTGGAAAAGGTAAATATGAATTAGCTCACCAAAGAGATTTTTATTTTGATGGGGTTAGTGAACAGATGACTGAAAAGCTTACTGAATTAAAATTTTTAAAAAGCAAACAACAACAACAACAACGACAACAAAATCTGTGCTGTTTTCCCAATTCTGCTGCTTATTAACTGTGTCAGAATAATAATTGATTGGCAAATCAACAAATCTCTCTGAACCCCAGTGACCTCATTGATACAATGTCATCTTCCTGATCTTTATATGACAGGGAGGGACTCTATAGATGCATAAAGGTAACTTGCTTTTTTAGAGCATATTTTTGATGTGATGAGATTGGCCACGCACCGGGTGTGATTAGGAGGTGAAGGTGTTGGAGGCTGGAAAGCTCAGTTCCAGGTGGTTGTGGCACACACAGAATGCAGGAAGCCATCAGTTTTGGTTCAGGCAAACTCTGAAGAGAGCAATATGGGCATGGAACCAGGTTGGAAGTGGATTGGAGACACAGATAGAAAAAAAAATATCTAATAATTTCTTTCTAACAGTATGGGAACTATGCCAAGACTTGCAGCTTTGGTCTAGAGGCTGCAATTAAGGGTAAACTTTGAAGGGAAAAAATGAAATGGAAGAGAGCCTGACCCCTTTTTGAAGCTGTAATGACATAATTTGCATGCTTAGCTCATGAGCTTCCACCAAGCCACAGTAGAATCATTTATGTGCCTTCTGACCTTCAGGAAGCTTGGCAGAGGTGGAGCACCCAGAGAGGAAGGCAGGGAATCAGATCTTAGGCCCATGGTGTGGGCAAGGACACAAAACTTTCCCCAAAGAATGAAACCCTTGAAGGAGCCTCCCTGCCTGATTTATCCATGGGCCTCTTCCTCTCCATATCCCACACTGGAAATGAAGCATTGGCTTAGGAATTTGCAGAGACACTTAGACTTCATTATCTGATGGCTTCCACCTCTGAAAAGACTAAACCAGTTATATTTCCCCAGTGGGTCATTTAAAAACATTAGTGAGTTTGTTTGTCGATTGTCACACTGATGGGGGGGATCAGGACTAATATTACCTGGCAGGTGCTGGGGATGTGAACATTTGGGAACTGCAGGAGTCCTGCACAATCAAGAATTGTTCCAGGCCTGGTGTAATTCTCATATGTCCAACTGGGCAGTCATGAATTTGTAGAAACCTATGTATTTAAAACAAAAGCCTAATTACATGTTACATGCAAACACAATGTATATAGTGTATACAGTGATAATATACCCTAAATTTTTTTAGGAATAAAACTTTGTACTTTAGCTTTGTTCAGAACTTTTTAAAAAACGTTATTCATTATTTGGGAGATTTGCAACACAGAAAATTGCAACACTACTCAAAGAATTAGTTGTCTACATACTACATTCATCTTGGTTGGTGTTTTTAGTTGATGAATTCAAAGGCCATTCTCCACCTAAATGTAGCTTTTATTTCATTATATTTTCCAGTATGTACTTATTCCCAAGCATTTATATACTGGGACACATATTGTTTTATTTGAAACCATATTCTTGTTTTTTGTTTAATTTATATTATGATTAAAGTATTGCCCTGACTTAAAAAATTTATATGGACTACTAATCTCATATAAGGACAGTAAAAGGGCTTAATAAAATATTTGTTGCAAAAGGTGGCATTGGGTCTGATGGGCATGGGAAGCACTTTTTAGACTTAAGATGACAGAAAAAGCAGGAGTTAGTAACATGCCTTGTATAAAATGCCTGTTACCAACACATTGTACCCCTCCCTGATTCAACTGGAAGATAATTATAACAAATATTTAAGTGAAAAAAAGGATAAAAATCAAAGCAAAACAACACAAATTTGGGGGGTTGACCATAGTGCCTCAGTATAAGAGGCACTATGGTCAACCCCCCAAATTTTGCTTTCACTTTAAGACAGGAATATGCCAGTATCAGCAAAAACAAGGTGCTAAGCAACTCAGTGAGACTCTGTCTCCAATAAAATACAAAATAGGGCTGGGGGTGTGGTTCAGTGGTCAAGTGCCTGAGTTTAATCCCTGGTACCAAAAAGAAAAAGAAAAAGAAAGAAAGAAATTTTCCTACATGCTGTAGATATTGAAAACATCATGCTCAGTGAAATCAGATACAGAAGGACAAATATTATATGATCCCAACTTAGACAAAGTACCTAAAGTAGACAAATTGAAAGAGGAAAAAACAGGAAAAAAAATGATTGCTAGGGTCTGGGAAGGAGGAATTGGAGAGTATTGTTTAATGAGTACAGAGTCTTTGTCGGGATCATAAAAAGTTTTGGGGTGGTGATGGTTATACACCATTGTGGATGTATTTAATGCTACTAAATCATACATTTAAGAATAATTTCAATGTTAAATTCTATGTTATGCCTATTTGATCAGAATAAAAATATTAAATTAAAAAATAAAGTTTGCCTTTTTGGTTTTTCTTTTTTCCTGTACTGGGGATTAAACACAAGGGCACCCTATCACTGAGCTACAACTTCAACCCTTTAATTTGTTGTTGTTGTTAACTTTGAGACTGGGTCTCATTAAGTTGCCCAGGCTGGTCTTGAACTTGTGATTATAGCCTAAATAGTTGTTAAAAAGGTTAGCTTCCTGATACAGTTCAGGTACTAGAATCTGTAGATTTTACATCATTTTACCTTCCTATCTTTCCAATTCTGTGTCTTACACCATACACACCATTTTATTAGAAGGAATAAATAATAAGTAAGTGCCACGTAGGAAACTTTCATATCACTGTTGACCCTCCAGATCTTCAACTGCTGCTTTTAAAATAAAGCAGAAAAGATGACCATTTGACATATATGGAAGATTTATCATTCCCCAACTTTTAATGAATTCAAAAGGCCTTAGATTCCTTTTCTTGGACTGTCTTTCATGACTCCATATGAAAGCAGTCTTTGGGCAGTCAGCGGCTGGGGTTGTGCCCACTGACACAATTACACAAAAGGCCATTTCCTACATAGAGGTGGGGGGATAAAATCATAAAAAATAAGGTAATTTGCTCCAATATCTAATTGTGGGATTATGGGAGTCTCATTTGTGTTTCTAGATTTTTTTTTTTTTTGGTGGGGGAGGGATACTAGGGATTGAACTCAATGGCACTCAACCATTGAGCCACATCCCCAGCCCTACTTTGCATTTTATTTAGAAACAGGGTCTCACTGAGTTGCTTAATACCTTGCTTTTGCTGAGGCTGGCTTTGAACAATCCTCCTGCCTCAGCCTCCTGAGCCGCAGGGATTAGAGGTGTGTGCACCACAGCACTCAGCCTAGATTTTAAATCTAAAGGCAGTTTTTAAAATGTTGTCATTTCCCAGGTCTTTTCTTTATGATCATCCTAAGAACAGATTCCTACCATGTGGACAGAGTTTCAAGAGGACACAAGCTTAAGGAGAACCTTCAGCCCCTTTACTAGATTGGGAAGATGGAAGGCAAGGATTCATTCTCCCCACCATCTCCTTGCTCAGCCTGACCCTGGGTGGAGCTTGGACTTCTCCACTCTCATCTATGACTGAACTCAGGGCTGCCATGGGTTGTATAGTATTTTTAAGTCTCTTTATTTTCTGGGTGAGAGATTACTCTAAATGAAATATTGGTCTTCATAATTTTGTTACTCTGTGAATGAAAAATGTCTCTCTCCATAACTCCATAGCTGTAACACTCTTTGTTCTGACAGACAAGCTGCCAGGTGAACTATTAAATGTACCCAGATGGGCTACGAATTTGCATATCTCACAGAACTGAACTGCCTACCTAGGTGTTTCCACCACAGGTCAGGGGCCAACAGGAAGCAGTATCAGCCTCCAGATCACCTGGGTAGTACCATAGAAACTTCAAAAAACCTGACCTCTTGGGGACATCAAAGTTGTTCTTTTTTTTTTTTTTTAATTTTGTAGGTAAGGCAAATAATAGAGTCTTTGTATTTTTATCAGAAAAGCTAATGGAGTTTACTTCTTTAGAACTTGGAGTGAATAGTAAACAAAATTATGCTGTCACTCTCCCTGGAGTACATCCAGTGCTGTCACATTAAGCAAACATTTCTTCTCATGGGAACACGGCACTTGATGGCTTGTGCAGGCAGAAAGAGCTGAAGAAAAGAAAATATGTTGTATTTGGAGCCATGTGTGATGGGAAAGACAAGTGGGATCAGCCTTTTAAGTGTTTGCAATTTTAAAGAACTGTAGGAAAACTGATTTGGGGCCACTTCTGTGTCAGTGGGGACTTTGTTCTAAAATGTCAGTGGGATGGACCTGGCCCTCAGAGTTCCTCATGGGAAGAGGAGGGGCATTTAGGGTGGCAAGGGCAGATGGGCATTGCATGGGGAGGCAGGGCTAAAGTTTCAGGTGACTTTGGGGACTCTTCACCAGATGGAGGCTTACTTGGCCTGGATTGAGAAGATTGAACAAATTGCACAGGATGCTGGGGCATAAGAACACCACTTCTCCCCTCTGCTGATTCCATGTCTCTGCTGCTCTGTGCTTCTGCTGAGAGCATCTGGGACCAACATGACACAGAACACGGTGACTAACTGCCCACAGAGGGAGAGGGACAAAACTGGCTGGTGGAAAGCCCTAACCGGGGGTTTAGAAATTTGTCCCCCAAATGGGGACTGAAGCTGTTGAGAGTAAACAAATGAGCTCATTTTGAGAAAGAAGTATTTATGACCAAACATGACAGGTATAAAATGCTGGAGAAACAACTTTACGACTATGAGAAAAAGTGGGGCGGCTGACCCACGGGCCTGCCCTGCTGTGCAGTGTTAACAGCTTTCTCCTACTGTGCTCCTTGGCAGAAGAGAGGGTACTGCTTTTCCCCTGACCCTAGTAAAGTTGTCCTGTACTCTAGCTGGCGCCCTGGTGGACAGGCGCCTCTGACTCCATTTCAAGTGGCATGTAGGGGTACAGCTCACCGCAGAACTGGGTTCTCTTGTGGTCAAGGAGCATACAAAAGAGCAGGAGAAGGAACAGCCACGTCAAAGCCTGGCTTGTCCATGGGACATTCCTCTGCCAGGAACCACGGGACGCCCGACCCCAGTACAAGAAGGCCACACGGAGAAGTTGGCAAAAGAACCAGCCATTGGCACAGCACAGGAAGCAGTTTCTGCGGGTTTTTGCCGCCGCCACACCGCCAGTGTTACACAATGTGAGGTGATGGGGGGGGTGGTTTTTCTTACTCTTTCAGATGAAAATAGCATTTCCTCGACAAATTAATAAAAAATAAGTTTTTTTTTTAATGTGAAGAATGATCTGGAGTTATTTGTCCATTAGCTGATGAAATAAATGATATGTGAATGTTGGAAAAACAAATGGGTACATTACAGTTTCTTTCCCTCAGCTCACTCCCCATGCTGAGACAGACAAGCGAGTTTCATCCTGGTCAGGAGCATGTGGTTTGATGGTCAGGGGACAGGCAAGGGAGTCAGAAAGTCTGGGTTGTATTCCCAGCTTTGCCACTGACTCACTGGGTGACCTTGACCAATAGCTGCACCCTCGGTATCAGTATCCAGAAAGGAGGATGTAATGACAGATCCCAGAGAGGAAGCTCTGAGCAGTTTCTAGGCATCTGGGCTTTGATACTCTGAGGTCCTATGCCGGCAAAGATGACAAGAATTCCAAATTTAATTTTCTAGTACAGGGAAGCATGGTTGAGAGCTTTTAGAAACATTTAAGGTAGAAAGCGTGATAAATCCCCACAACTGTCAGAGGTAACTTTGATATATAGCTTTAAAGACTCTCAACCCTCCAAAGCCACCTTGTCACCTTCCAAAGTTTCATGCTCTTGGACCCTTTGAGTTTATTTGAAAACAATTTAAAATTAAATTCCATGGCACTGAGTCATCTCCTGCCAGCCACTAAATACTGAGATGAAAATCTCTTGTGACATTTAACACAATGGCTGTTCAGAGGTCTTGCTTTAGATGTTTTAAAAACTTTTATAATCTGGCTTGTTACTTTTCTTTAGAATCTTAAGATTTTCAAAAACTGTTACACGTACTCTTCAGCCAGAAAGCAAATACCTGGGATTTGAGATGAGGACACTCATCTCAACACTCATTGTTCCTTTGTCCAATAAGTATTGATTCTTTCTTTCTTTCCTTTTCTTTCTCTTCTTCTTACTCAAGAGTGCTTTACCACTGAACCACACCCCCAGTCCTTTTAAATTTTTTATTTTGAAACAGGGTCTCCTAAATTGCTGAGAACTTGCAATCTTCCTGTTTCAGCCTCCTGAGTCACTGGGATTACAGATGTGTGCCACCATACCTGACTAGGGATTCTTTCTTGAAAGGAAAGGATGGTGCTGTGAAGATGGTAACTGACAGAGTAAAAGTCAGTAAACTGCATTCTGGTCTTGGCAATTCCAAGGTAGGTAGTGAAAAATGATTTTTTTTTTTTTTGTGAAAAAGTACTTTGTCCCTAGAAATCAGTTTCCCTTTTTGCAAAATGAGGGTATGTCTCATGGATTTTTCACTTTTGATGCCATGGACCCTTCCTCTGGAAGTTTTATGCTTTGTTCCAGGATTAAACAGCTCTAGAAAAGGAAACTTAATCCCTTACCTTCTGCTAACAAGCCTGGCTCGAAACTTTATGAATTCTTCAAGTCACATTCACATACAAGAGAGACTGTGGGTGAAAGCAGGGAGGAGGAATTGGGGATGTTTACAGCCAAGCAATGTGGGTTGGTGACTACTGTGCTGGATTGAGAGATGCCTATTTCTGGTTTTGGTCCAGTCATTAAAAATAGAAGGTTTTAAAAGTTTGGATGAAAGCCACTTTGTAGTGTTCCTTTTGATGTGCCCTTGCCCTGTGCCCACATAAACTCTGCATACTCCCAGTTAACTATAACACCTCATTCCTTAATCGTTCTTGTTACATAAATTTTTGTGCATAGAATTTTTTCCTTACAGGATTAGTTTGGTTGAAAGAAAACAAACCCTGATAAAGTATTTTCTGAAGTTACTTTTTACTCAGTTAAAATAGACTTTTAAAATTATACAAATGCTCACTAAAAAAAAAAAGTGTAACATAAAGTAGACGGATAATTTCCCTGGCAACCCTAGTAACCAAGTATAGTTGCTGTTAACATTTTGACATTTTTATTCAGAAGCTTTTTCTATGCATATGTTTTCTTACATACCATGTAAAACATATAAAAATGGGCTCATACATTTAAAAAATGGCCTACTGACTTAAATATATATATATATATATATGCTTACACATATATACACACACACAAACACACAAACATGTGTATCCTCAAAATGTGTGTGTCCACACACACACATACACAGCTGACTGTATGTAGCAGATAGATTCTATAATTTTCCATCATTATGCTATATTCTAAGTCATGAAGGCATCATTAATTTTTTTCATTGATGAATATTTAGCTTTACTAATATTAACTTTTATAAACAACAATGAATTGAACATCTTCATATGTACATTTCAGTGTATGTGTCCACTTATTTCTACTGAGTATATTTCTTAAAGTTGAACACCTTTGTCAAATTGTACCTACATTTAAAATTTTAATAGTGGTCATCAGAAAAGTTGGTATGATCTATATTAGTAAAACAGGAATACTGATGAGTTCTTGGTTTCTACTAGAAAACAGAATAGCACTGCTTCTTGTAAATGCTTGTTGATGGACTTTAAAATGCAGTCTTTCTTGGTAAGTGCCAAACTGAATACTCTGAAAGGAGATATTGACTGAAGAAAAATGGTTAAACAACCACACAATTGGCTCCCCAGGTGAAACAGTGGGTTTCAAGGTTCATGATGATTTTCAAACTCAAGGAATATAGACCCCTTTATCCTTATTTATTGAGAATAATTCCCTTTCTCCCACCATTTTTATTTTTAAAACACATGACCCTTATTTTAAAAAGAGGGAGTGAATGCAGACAAAAGTAAGGCTAAATTGATGTATGGCAGGAAAATGGTTAACCAGGAAGCAATTATACCACAACCTATCCCTCTTAAGTTACAGTGGGCTCAAGAGGGACTTAGCCCTGAAGGATGAAATTAACTTGTTTGAGACCAGCACTTTGATTTTACTCAACCAGCTGAAGAAGAAATACTATTATTTTTGCACTGTGAATTGATCTACTGCACTACACAATGCTGGCCTGTCACTCATAGTGACAACCCAGACAGGGGCCTTACTTTGATCTCTGGAAAGTTAAAGCGGCAATGCAGGAGTCAGTGTGGAGGAGAGAGTTCTTATTCCAAACTCTGGGACACAGACACTCCAGGCCAGGAAGGAAACTGGTGGGAGTGGCATCTTTTGCAGAAATGGATCTTCTGCATGAAAAGCATCATTGGAGATACAGAGTCAACTGCTTCTCGTTTCAAGCAACACTGCTATCATTACCTTAAGATTTCACTTCCTTTGCAGAAATTGGAAATATTAAACCAAGGTCTTCTTCTTTAGCTTGAAACTCTTAATAAGGAGAGTCTCTACAAGCATTGATTAATAGCTACCCACAAATATTCAAATCACCCATCATTCTCTCCTGAATAAATAGAAGGGACAACAGATACAGCACAAGAAGCTATTTTGTGACTATAAGATGCCATGCCACTGTGAGAAATTATTAGCATGTTTAATGAAAAGCTTAAGAGACTATGGCTCATTTGAAACAGCCCATCAATCTAGAATTACTTATAATGGAGAAGAAATGTTTATAAAGAGAATTAGGCTCAGGCTTCAAGAATACAAGTGTTACTCTAAGGAATAAGTTGATTAATTGTTTCTCTCTATCTCATTTCACTTCCTCTTACCCTCCTCATACTCCAGAACACAGGTTTAAGTTCAATCTAGACTTTTAAATGACCAGTAGAAAAACTATTTTTCATGTCATTGGAATCAAACCCAAGACTTCATACTTGCTAGGCAAGTGCTCTACCACTGAATTTAACCTAACTCCTAGAAAATTTTTCTGAAGATGAATGCATTTTAACTACTGTGATGAGATTGAAAATAGCACAGAAACTCAATTTATCTATTTTTCTTTATTTGGGGTTGAATTAAAGGATGCTTTACCACTGAGCTAATCCCATTTTTTTAACATTTGTTTTTTAGTTGTAGGGGGACACAATACCTTTATTTTTTTATGTGGTGCTGAGGATTGAACCCAGTGCCTCATGTATGCTAGATGATGAGCTACATCTGAGCCACAACCCCAGCCCATCCCAATTTCTTTTTATTTTTATTTTGAATAGGATCTCAATAAGTTTCTGAGGCTGGTCTTAAACTTGCAATCGTCCTGCTTCTACCTTCTGAGTTGCTAGAATTATAGGTGTGTACCACTGCGTCCAACTTACAAACTTTTTAATAGTTGATTTGAATGGGTTTTAAAATGAGAGGATCCAGAAAACTTTTCAGTCCCTTGAATCTGTGATCATACTTGGGTTTTGCTTCATCTGAGTGTCAGGAAGCCCTAGGCAGGTATCCTCTGTCATGCTGCAAATAATCTCAATTGTAGAGAATGTTCTAACAATGAGTATATATGGAGCAGACCTCTATTTCCCTCCATTTCCCTGACATCTACAGAGAGGTATATTGTGTCACTATCAATATTATCTATTTTTTTCTTCCTGATATTACTGTGGTCTCTTCATTTTAAAGATTTGGCTACACATTTTGTACACTTATTCACTGACAATGGAAAAAAATCACTCATGCAAAATAATTAGGAATAAAAAAATTCAAGTTTAGGGGCTGGAGATGTGGCTCAAGCGGTAGCGCGCTCGCCTGGCATGCATGCGGCCCAGGTTCGATCCTCAGCACCACATACAAACAAAGATGTTATGTCCGCTGAATATTAAAAAATAAATATTAAAAACTTCTCTCTCTCTCTTTAAAAAAATTAAAAAAAAATTCAAGTTTTCTTTGTTTTCTATCTTGTTGGCCAGAGCTTACCATTTACATGTGTTTTAAAAAAAGCAACTGCTGACTATGATAATTGGTTGAAGACATATAGCCATAGCCCAGTTCTCTTTGCCTTTCATTTATCTGTCAGATTGCCTAAAGATATTAACATTAGAATCAATCTTGAATAGTCATCTTAAGGATTCAAGGACTTGAATTTACTTGGGAGAAGAAATATATTACCCGATTAACATAGTAGCCAGAATAATTTACACAAACATCCCTATATCCCATTATATCTTAGCAGAGAACAAGACTCAAGACAAAAATTGAAAGGAAATCAATAGAGAATAGAAACAGGGGTTCCTGCCCAGGACCAGTCCTAGAAGCCCAGCAAGTGGCCCAGGGTGCTAGGTCTTAGTTATAATGTCCCAAAGGTCTAGAGCAGGGTCTGGTGTTGAATGAATGAATAAAGGGATGAATGTATGGGTGTCAGGGTGAGAGGGTGTTTAATAAGTGTTGATGGTGGGGGCAGTCTCATAAAAATGACAGTAGAGGGATGGGGGTGGTGCGGGTATATAGGGAGTAAATTTGTTGAAATTTTTTTTTAAGAGCAACTCTCAAAGCCTGGAATTTGTTTTGGAAACAGTGACCCATAGCCATTTGCCTCTTGCCAGATGTACTGGGTTTAAAGAGGGTCGGGACTTCTTTTATGGCTTTTCTTCCTGCACAGGGACCCACAGTATTAGCCACATTTTCTTCATGTCCTTGCAGAACGCAATGAGCTCAGTCTTACGTCCAGTAGACGGCGCTGTTGTACTCCAACCTTGCTGGTGATGCCATCTTTCTTCTTCCCAGTGGTTCATCCCAGGTTTTCATAATAAGAAAGTTCTCAGACATTTGGGTAAAGATTCCTGCCCCCACTCCAAACTAGATGCAAAAATATCTCTGTGCAGGGGCCTCACCCCTATGTCTTTATAAATTATTATAAGAAAGAAAAAGAAAAACATTTATGTTTCTCCTTTTCTGGGAAACAACAACTCAAACCTCCCTAGGATGAGGTCCTGATACCTTTGACTGAATTAAGCAGCTAGAGGCAAGGAGGAGGTAATGGTGGCCACATGATCTCTAACACTCAACTACCACCCTGTTTGGGTAGAAGGCCTCAAGTAACAAACTTGGTGGGAGGCCTGGGCTGAGCAGAATGAGTCCTCCTTCCAGGGCACAGGGCAGTACACAAGGCCATTGTGAAGGAAGATTTAGGGGATGCTGCTGAAGGCTTGGGCAGCAGCTATCCCCAAATGCCTACTGCCAATGAATCCACAGGGCTGCACTGGTTGTGACCTCAAAGGGACCAAGGAAGATGCCACTCTGGCCTAAGGTCAAACTGTGTTGTTGACAGGGGAAGGAATTTGGACTTTGGTTGGGTGAGGAGAGGAAATATGGAAACCCAGGGAGAAGCCACCACCGGTCAGGGAGGGTGATGTTCCTTGTCTCTTAAGAAGCAATTTAGGAAGCCCCAATCCATTAGCTATTTTGAGAAATCTCACTTTCTATTGAGTAAGTCCTCACAAAATAAAATGAGCTCTTTAGCTGGGGAGAGAACTAACTGTGGTTCCATTCCACAGAGAGTAAAAGCCACATCAAAAAAGAGGTCATTTCATAACACATAGATTCTCCTTGACTTTGATTGTTGTAAAACTGATGTGCAACTAGGAACTACAGAAAATCCTCAAAGCACAGAACTATTTCATGAAAATTCTCTTTTTTAAGAGAGAGAGAGAGAGAGAGAGAGAGAGAGAGAGAATTTTTTTTAATATTTATTTTTTAGTTCTCGGCGGACACAACATCTTTGTTTGTATGTGGTGCTGAGGATTGAACCCCCGGCTGCACGCATGCCAGGCGAGCGCGCTACTGCTTGAGCTACATCCCCAGCCCTCATGAAAATTCTTAATCGTAGCTGTGGATGGGGGGAAGCAAGTTGGATTAGGGATGGAAATATCTGGGTTTGAGTCTTGTTTGGGAAGCAAGTTGGATTAGGGATAGAAATATCTGGGTTTGAGTCTTGAGTCCTCCCTTTTCTAGTTCTGGAAGGTTTTAGTATACTGAGCCTCAGTTTCATTCCCATAGAATGGGGATACTTATTCTTATTCTATCTCCCTCACTAAGTTGCTGTAAGAGCCACACATGGAAAACAGCCAATTCCAGCATTCCACACAAGCATGAGGATTTATATTTGCTAGAGATCAGATCCTTTTCCTCCTACTTCCCAAACGCCCCTATGTCTCAGCATAGAATACAGAAATTTTACATAGTGAATACAAAAACAGACAAATAACAAAGATCCATGTGACAATTGAACCACATCATGATAGACTAATTTATGTCTCAATGAACAATGGGACATGTTCAGATTTATTTCCATCCTATGCGGTGGGTGTTCCAAAGCCCAGCTAGCTGCTGGTTATTGTAAAGCCCCGAATCCAGAAATCCTCAAAATTTAGTTTTGTCCATTGCTATTGTTTCTCAGCTGATTACTGCAGATAGAAACCAGAAAAGACCACTCTGTGACCTCAGAAATTTGAGCAAAATACTCTATCCAGATTGTATTTACAGAAGAAATATAATGAAGACAAATAGGAGACATATGTAATAACCTTGAATACTGATGTGAAACTGTTCATGGCAAACTGATGTCTACAGAAAGTAGAGCAAGTAAGAGTTAAGATGTTACATACTTGTAAAAGGAATAACACTAAGAAATACAATTCAACAGACAGAATAAAAAACACAAATGGGAAAAAATTGTGTTATTAAAGACCTTAAGTCCTTCAGAATATCCCCTAAGTGAGCTACCTTAAACTCTTTTTATGAAAAGACAGGACATAAACAAATGCAGATAAATATACCAAAGAAAGTCCAGAAGTCTTTTCTGCACATATTTTTAGGCTGTTTCTAAGAACTAAAGGGAATACAGAATTAGAATAACTGACTAGTAAAATAAATCCAAATAGGGGAACCAAATAATTGTTCAGTCCAATAACTGAAGGCAAATATTAAAACCTGGTGTTTGGGTTTGTTTTGTGTCTTCCCCCCCGCCACATGACCTTGTGAGCACTTACCTGCCATACCTTCTTTTACTCATCTTTGTTGTGCTCTGCATAAGTGAAAAGGCCACTGGATATGGGTGTGCAAAAGAATTCTGAAGTGAAAACTATTGAAGCTATTTAAAAACCTCTTAATCACACCAAGTTCAATTCAGCTTCCAAATAAATATCTAGTATTAGGGGAAGAATTAGTTAAATACTTAGTGGCATGATGAACTATTCTGAAGTCATTTAAATAAGTGGAAAATGTTTACAATACAATGTAAGGAAGAAAAATAGGAATTCAAAATAGGATTGCACATCATCTGGAATCTATATACAAGTGGAAGGTAAAATGTAGAAAGAAAATATGTGCAGTATAGTCATGTGCTTGCTGATAACACTAATTTCAATGCTGATTTTAAATTGTATTTTATTTATTTATTCTTACTACTTAATTTTTTTTTGTACTGGGGATTGGACGTAGGGGTGCTTAACCACTGAGGCACATCCCTTGCTCCTTTTTAATGTTTTATTTACAGACAGGGTCTCACTGAGTTGCTTAGTGTCTCGCTTTTGCTGAGGCTGGCTTTGAACTCATGATCCTCCTGCTTCAGCCTCCTGAGACACTGGGATTACAGGTGTGTGCCACCACACCCTGGTTAAATTGTATTTTAAAACACTTATGTTGCTTTCTTTTTTTCCAGTTAAAAATAATGGTGGTTATGGGTTGGGGTTATGGCTCAGTGGCAGAGCACTTGCCTTGCATGTGTGAGGCACTGAGTTTGATCCTCAGCACCACATAAAAATAAATAAAGGTACTGTGTCTACCTACAACTAAAAAATTTATTTAAAAAATGGTTATAAAAAATAAAAATAAATTAAAAAATGGTAATTCTGAATGCCATTATGATCTCCATAAAAAAGCAAAACAAAAACAAAAACAAGACTTCTTTAATTTCAGGACAGGTTTTTAATTTTCTAGTGTAAACTGAAAGCTTTTGCATCATGCTGTTCAATGTTTTTGTCTGGGGAATATCCAAAGTTCCACTATTGCTATTCTCCAAAGCACAGCATTGCCTGAATTGAACAATTATTTCATGCAATTCTGTTGAATAAATACTTAGTTAAGATCTTCAAAGGTGAATATGTAATAAGTAATACAATATCATATACTGTGATCTTTCCACTT
The DNA here is from genome assembly GCF_964194105.1 of Spermophilus citellus. Classification (NCBI taxonomy): domain Eukaryota; kingdom Metazoa; phylum Chordata; class Mammalia; order Rodentia; family Sciuridae; genus Spermophilus; species Spermophilus citellus. Next base: position 198,277,728 of record NC_138184.1, on the reverse strand, counting down.
ATTTTGCCATTCTGAGGATTGAATCCAGGCAAGTTCTCTACTATGCCAGGCAAGTTCTCTACCGCTGGCCAACATTTCCAGTCCTGAGGTTTTTATTTTGTTTTTCTTTTAAGATAGTGTCTCACTAAGTTGCCCAGGTTGGCCTGAAACTTGTGATCCTCCTGCCTCAGCCTGCCAGGTAGGTGGGATTACAGCTGTGTACCACTGTACTCTATTTGGTTTGGTGTTTTGAAACCACACTATGAATAGTGCTGATGGTTTAAGAAAAGAGAAACCAGAGAAACAGACTGATAAACAAAACTCTTACAATGTCCCTGAGGATCATTTCTTAAATTTGAAAGGAAAAATAAAAAAGAAAACTTCATGTAAAAAAGATAGCTGCATCAAATTCAATTTATGCAGCAAGTTGTTACAGAAAGAGCCCTAGAAATGAAATCAGGAGACTGGAGTCCAAATCCAGCCTCTTACCTGGTCTATGATGGTAAACATTGAGTGGAGCCTCTGTGTCATAAACCACTTTGATGTGACACCTGTTGTAATGTACTATTGTAACATATTTAATAACTTCTCACTCACATTTCCCTGAATGTGTGGTCTGATTATCATCTTTATCTTACCAATCAGTGCGCTGAGGCTCAGAAAAGTTCAACCATTGACAAAAGTCAGAGAGCAGGCAAGGGACTGGACTTGCACACCAATCCTCTGATTTCATATCTAGGGATCTTTCCTTGACAATGTATTCCATAAATTGAATTTCAAGCACTTATCATTTTTACATGAAGTTTTCTTTTGTGTTTTTTTCTTTCAAATTTAAGTAATATCCTGGGCTGGAGTTGGGCCACAGTGGTAGAGCACTTGCCTGGCATATGTGATGCCCTGAGTTTGGTTCTCAGCACTGCATATAAATAAATCAATAAAACAAATGTCTATCAACAGCTAAAAAAAATATATTTTTTTATATTTTATTTATTTTTTTATTGTTGGTCATTCAAAACATTACATAGTTCTTAATATATCATATTTCACAATTTGATTCAAGTGGGTTATGAACTCCCATTTTTACCCCGTATACAAATTGCTGTATCACCATCAGTTACACTTCCATTGATTTACATATTGCCATTCTAGTGTCTGATGTATTCTGCTGTCTATCCTATTCTCTATTATCCCCCCTCCCCTTCCCTCCCCTCCCCTTCCCTCTTCTCTCTCTACCCCCTCTACTGTAAATCATTTCTTCCACTTGTATTATTCTTCTCTTACCCCTCATTTCCTCTTATATGTAATTTTGTATAAACCTGAGGATCACCTTCCATTTCCATGCAATTCCCCTTCTCTCTCCCTTTCCCTCCCACCTCTCATCGCTGTTTAATGTTGATCTTCTTCTCAAGCTCTTCATCCCTACCCTGTCCTTGATTACTCCCCTTATATCAAAGAAGACATTTGACATTTGTTTTTTAAGGATTGGCTAGCTTCGCTTAGCATAATCTGCTCTAATTCCATCCATTTCCCTCCAAATTCTATGATTTTGTCATTTCTTAATGCAGAGTAATACTCCATTGTGTATAAATGCCACATTTTTTTATCCATTCATCTATTGAAGGGCATCTAGGTTGGTTCCACAATCTTGCTATCATGAATTGTGCTGCTATGAACATCGATGTAGCAGTGTCCCTGTAGCATGCTCTTATTAGGTCTTTAGGGAATAGACTGAGAAGGGGAATAGCTGGGTCAAATGGTGTTTCCATTCCCAGCTTTCCAAGAAATCTCCATACTGCTTTCCAAATTGGCTGCACCAATTTGCAGTCCCACCAACAATGAACAAGTGTACCCTTTTCCCCGCATACTCTCCAGCACTTGTTGTTGTTGGACTTCATAATGGCTGCCAATCTTACTGGAGTGAGATGGTATCTTAGGGTGGTTTTGATTTGCATTTCTCTGACTGCTAGCGATGGTGAGCATTTTTTCATGTACTTATTGATTGATTGTATGTCCTCCTCTGAGAAGTGTCTGTTCAGGTCCTTGGCCCTTTTGTTGATTGGGTTATTTGTTATCTTATTGTCTAATGTTTTGAGTTCTTTGTATACTCTGGATATTAGGGCTCTATCTGAAGTGTGAGGAGTAAAGATTTGTTCCCAGGATGTAGGCTCCCTGTTTACCTCTCTTATTGTTTCTTTTGCTGAGAAAAAACTTTTTAGTTTGAGTAAGTCCCATTTGTTGATTCTAGTTGTTAACTCTTGCACTATGGGTGTCCTATTGAGGAATTTGGAGCCCGACCCCACAGTATGTAGGTCGTATCCAACTTTTTCTTCTATCAGATGCCTTGTCTCTGATTTGATATCAAGCTCCTTGATCCATTTTGAGTTAACTTTTGTGCATGGCGAGAGAAAGGGATTCAGTTTCATTTTGATGCAAATGGATTTCCAATTTTCCCAGCACCATTTGTTGAAGATGCTATCCTTCCTCCATTGCTTTTAGCCCCTTTATCAAATATAAGATAGTTGTAGTTTTGTGGATTGGTTACTGTGTCCTCTATCCTGTACCATTGGTCCACCCGCCTGTTTTGGTACCAGTATCATGCTGTTTTTGTTACTATTGCTCTGTAGTATAGTTTGAAGTCTGGTATCGCTATACCGCCTGATTCACACTTCCTGCTTAGCATTGTTTTTGCTATTCTGGGTCTTTTATTATTCCATATAAATTTCATGATTGTTTTATCTATTTCTACAAGAAATGCTGTTGGGATTTTGATTGGCATTGCATTGAACTTATAGAGAACTTTTGGTAATATCGCCATTTTGATGATGTTAGTTCTGCCTATCCATAAACAGGGTATATTTTTCCATCTTCTAAGGTGTTCTTCTATATCTCTCTTTAGGGTTCTGTAGTTTTCATTGTATAAGTCTTTCACCTCTTTTGTTAGGTTGATTCCCAAGTATTTTATTTTTTGGGGGATATTGTGAATGAAGTAGTTGTCCTCATTTCCGTTTCAGAGGATTTGTCGCTGATATACAGGAATGCATTTGATTTATGCGTGTTGATATTATATCCTGCCACTTTGCTGAATTCATTTATTAGCTCTAATAGTTTCTTTGTAGACCCTTTTGGGTCTGCTAGGTATAGAATCATGTCATCTGCAAATAGTGATAATTTAAGTTCTTCTTTTCCGATTTTTATGCCTTTAATTTCTTTCGTCTGTCTAATTGCTCTGGCCAGTGTTTCGAGGACTATGTTGAACAGAAGTGGTGAGAGAGGGCATCCCTGTCTTGTTCCAGATTTAGAGGGAATGCCTTCAATTTTTCTCCATTCAGAATGATGCTGGCCTGTGGCTTATCATAGATTGCTTTTACAATGTTGAGGTATGATCCTGTTATCCCTAATTTTTCTAGAGTTTTGAACATAAAGGGATGCTGTGCTTTGTCGAATGCCTACCTTGCAGGTGCGCGGGGAGGGGGCGGCCCCGCCCCTCAGCAGGCCGCTGGGCCTGATCTCCCGGTGGTCACAGTTCTGCCTACCTTGCAGGCACTGGGGGAGGGGGCTGGACCTGTTCTGCTGGTGGGTCACAGGTCCGCCTACCCTGCAGGCGCGTGGGGGCAGTTCTGTCCAGCTAAAAATATTTTAAAAATTAAGTAATATTCTGTAGAACAGTCATATCTCAAAACAGATAAATATTAGATACAGGAATGCAAAAAGAAAAAAAAAGAAAGAAAGAAGAACTAGAGGACAATGAAATTGAGAAGACACTAGCACAACCACAAAGGATTCCAGTAAAACTATTTTATTAACAAAGTATGCTGGAGCAAGTGGGATGTCACCGGAGCTACAGGTGGTACATGGTTTTCAACCTGTCCTAGGATAAGTCTGAGTGTGGGCTCTTGTCTGCCAGATATCAAAGGGACTCGGGTTGACAGTTTTAGAACAAGGATTCCTGCCTGCCTAAGCACAGAAAGTGGAGCTTCCAACAAGGTGGGCAGGACAGAGCACCTCTCTCCTGAGGTGGCCTGATGAGCCTGAGATGCATCTTCAAAGTAAATCAGTGCTCCCAATAGGCCTGAGAGTAGGAGAAGAAGCCAAGGAATCAAAGCAACTTAATCAAAGCAGGACCTAAGGGATCAGTAGGACTTACATTTTTAAAGCCCAGCAGTGTGAAACGGTGAGGAAAAAACAAAGTTACCTCCAAGGCCTACGAGACAGGTCGCCTGGGCTCTCTAGTCCTGGATCCAGGGTGAGTTTTGGCAAATCTCATCACCTTTTGAGCTTCCATTTTCATAGGTAAGACAAGGAGCTTAAATTCCATGATCTACTCTCTCTCCTCACACTGTCTCATTAGAGTGTGTTTTACCAGGAAGTCCCTAATTTGCCAGTAGATCTGAAGATTCAGGACTGAGGTAAATCTAAACCTATGCTCACCAGGCCATTTCAAGACTGGGGATAAAAGAATTTTTCCTTTAAATATCCATTGATGATTTTTCTTCATCCATGATCATCCTGATTTCACTGAATCACCAAAAGCAGTTTTGAGAGAGGTGAAAAATTTTATGAGCTTTTCCTCAAGATGGACTCAAGAAATATTTAAACAAAGAAATACCATGGAGCTGGAGAAATTAAAAAAAAAAAAACTGGTGAAAAAGATCCTGTGGAGACAAGACTGGGTTGAAGTCCAGCAGAAATCCTCTGCAGAAGAAGCAGTGAGTGGAAACCAGAGAAAGACTCATTCATTTATTCAACAAACTTGGTGCTTATCAAGTTCAAAGCTTCATGCTGATTAGTTGAGAGTTAACATTCCATTACAGATATGATCTTCAGGAACTTTTAAGTTCAAGGTGATATAAAAATGTATACACGTATGAGAGTACAGGGTAGAAAACATGAACTTCATCCAAAATACTGGAGGGTAGAATGGTGTCACCTTCAAGTGATTAAAAAATGTCAGGAAATGGCATGTGAACCCAAGTGCAATTCAAGCTCACTAAAGGTAAGCTGGGTGAAGGAGGTGAGAAGGTAGCCCAACTGCAAACCAAAGAGAAAAAATGTACTCATTCTGTCAGGTTCCCCACCTGAGCAACATCAGAATTTAAAGACCTCCTGACCTGGGTACCTTGGCCCAAGGCTGCCACCCTCAGTTCCTGGGTTGTTCTGTGGGCGAAGCAGAGCCTCTGTTCTGAGAGCATCTGGCTCTTTTGGTCATGCGGTCAAATCATGGTTTTATGAAAGAAAGTGAAATAATGTTTTCAAGGGCATATTGAAGTGATTAAAACTTGGAGTGGTCAGTCAAATTCTAATTTATCTCAGGAATATGTTTGAAGAAAGCCTTCCTTCTAAAGGGGGAGCCAGATGCAGGATGAGGAAGGATGGTAAGAGCCGGGATTTGGAGTCAAACCGCAGCTCTAGCACTCACTCACACAAAGCCTTGACCCAACACGTACCACTTAGAACCTTGGCTTTCCTATCTGTACCATGGGGTTTATAGAGCCTGTTCTGCTTAATTACTGGATTCTTATGTTAACCAAATTAAACAAGGTCACATTTAGGTTAGCATTTTCCTCTTCTTTAACAGCAAGGGTATCTTATGAATCTTTCACTCTTTAACCCCTAATGCATAACATTGCACATACCAGGCACCTGATAAATTATGTTCCATTCTGTTGCCTTTTAAATAAGGCAACATTGGGCATTGCTATGGCCTCTTTTATAAGTGTGGATTTGACTGTCCCAGGGGCACTTATCCCTTTGGCCCATCATACCAGATCAAGATGTGCAACTCTGATGAAGTGCAGTTTACTCCTCCTTTGCTGTAACTAAGGGTGGTTATATCACACTGTTTTCCTGCAGTCCCCATTCATCAGTACACATACAATGTCATTTGTCATATAAAAGGATTTGCCCTTCAAGGTCTTAGGATCTGTTCTGTGTTAGTGAACAACTATCCACCAAGGGACAGCTTAGAACACTGCTAAGCAGGAAATCAACATCGTAAATGATTTGTTTTACTTTAGTCTTGTCATCCTGTGTGGCTCTGCATTGCTTTATCTGGGCTGTGGAAACAGCGTTGAGTGCGAGTGGTCAGAATCAAGCCATGTTCTCTCACTTCATCGCATTTGGCACATTTTCTCTCTGGACAAATCCAGTGGACATTTTGCAGACCTGCTAATCTCAGGAAGACTGAAGTTTTTAGAAGGCTGCTTTTCATATTTAGGGGTAAGTGGCAAGGGGAGGAAATACTCACTACTGTTTGGGTATGTTTTCTTAGCTTGGCAAAGAATTATAACTTAATGGGATTGATTAATGACTCACACAAGAGACACAGTCCAGTAGTTTGGGTTGAATGAGGCTGAGTGCCTAGTTTGCTTTGCAGACTCCCAAGATCTTTAGCAGTTGTAAAGTATCTACTTCCCCAGTTTACTTTTGGGAGTAGATTATACTGATAGGAAAAAAAAAAAAAACACACCGTGCTTTGAGTGGAACTTACAGTACTATCTCTCTAGCCTTCTGGACAATGTCATCCTACCAAGAAAACTATGTTCAATTTCATAGAGAGCATTTAAGTTATCTTGAAATGGATTTCTGAAGTTTTATTATTTGATCTGATGATACTTGCTTCTAGAACATTTCATTAGGGAAGGGCAGAATGTCAGTACCTTAGCAAAAAGAAAAAAAACTCAGGGTGAGAGTGCCAGAGGTTTGGGCCCACTCATTCAACCTCAGCAGACACCATCATGATGGTTAGGTGGGTTTTATGGGTCTTTCCAGAACCCCTTTCTTCTCAAAGTGCAAGTCCCTTAAGCACAGGGCAATGCAGCATACCGTAATGTGGTTCTTCTGCTGATGGTGGTATATGTGCGACAATGTTAGTAAGTTAATATACACATACACAACAAACAGTTGAATGTGTTCTGCATGAGAAAAGCACTGATGTGAGCCCATCCAAGCTCCTACGTTTATGGAACTTAACTTTCTAGTGGTAGAGAAAGCAATTCATGAACAGTCAAATAAATATTTAGTATTGTATTAGTTGCTATGAAGCAACTGGAAGAGATGGAGAAGCACAAGAGTTATGTCTGGATCAGTAAATCAGGAAAGGTCATTTGGAGGAAGTGGCATTCCAGCAGAGGCCTGAATGCAGACAGGGAGCCGTGGAGATGGATATCTAGAGGAAGTGTGTGTCAGACAGATGCACAAAGCAAGTAAAGGGCAATGAGGGATTGTGGTTAAGAAATTGGACTCTGGAATTTAGCTGGCTGGGTTCAAATCCTGGCTCTGTCAATCATATATCTCTGCATGAAATAATAAAGGTAATAGTTGGTATTCATTAAGTATTTACAACGTGAGGGTTAAAATACCGCGCCTTTTACATGAGCTCTCCTGTTTAATTCTCAAATTAACCCTGCAGCATCAGTACAATTATTCATCCCATTTGTAATGAAATAAGGCAAAAGGAGGCGAGGGGAGAGTGACATCAGGATTCAATCCCTACTCAAATTGAGAGCCAGTAGTTTTAATACAAAATAAAATGTGGAATGAGCATAGTTAGATGTGAGAAAATTGGTTGCCCTTTGCAGTTTCTCCTTCTCCTGCCCCTGAACCTGTTTTCTTCCCTGCTCAGGGTCTGATGAGATAGTTTGGAAGGGGAGTAATTACACATTACCACCACTTGTTCTGGATCTTCCCCCATAAAAAATCATTTCTATTTTCTAACTCTTGGAGAATGGCCATCTTGGTTTAAGGCAAGTGGTAAAAGTGCCTGTGGAAATTGGGACTTAGTAGAAACAGAAGAAATGGTAGTCTTGACTTTGCAAATTATCAGCTGTGTAACCTAGGCCAAGTTGTTGGGTCTCTGAGCCTCAATTTCCCCTGCATATAATGGATTGATAATATTTTTACTGCTTCCCTCACCTAATATCATTTCTCCTATGCAAATCAAATAAGGTCATACTAGATAATGTAAATTGTGATACATAAGCTATATTTGATCACAGCCTATTGTTTTAAATATGCAAACATCCTGTGATGTTTAATTTCTTGGTTATTAGAATATATTACTGTGACAACCTTCTGGCCCTGTTTTTATATATTTCATCTCTGATGTCATGCCCTCCTATTCCTTCCAGTTCTTCAAATTTCATTTCTCAGGACAATAAAAATATTTCTTGGACTTTCACCAACTGCATTCTCTGGAAACTAGATAAATTAGAGTAGTTTGTACCTTTTGAAATTGAAGCTATTTGACTGTAATTTCTACCACATGTATTTATTTTTGTTGTACAAAATAATCTTAGTTAAGCAGAATTTTAGGAGGAATGAGATTTTAATTCTTGGCTAACTAAAAAGCAAAAATGAATATATAAGCCTCTTTCTCTTTTTATACTGTAGAAAATATTTTTGAAATTTATTGGCTACTCCTCTGATTTAGAAGGTGAAGTCTAGTGATCCGAACAGGGTGTGTGCCCATGTGCGCATGTGTAATTATTTTATGAAGAACAGAATTGCCATTTTGAGCACCACTGCTCAAAACATTGTACAACATTGTATACAGTGTTGCAGTTGTGGGCAACATAGGAATTCAGTTGTACATGAAATGTTCCTGGACCAACACCTGGAGGAATGAAGACTCCTTACACATTAAAAGGGTATTAAAGCTACATGGTGGTTGAGGGCAGAGGCTCAATGCCAGTTCCCTCGGATTGGAATCCTGGTTTGGTTATTTAATAGCTCGGTTGCTATGGATAGATAAATTACTTAACTTCTTTGAGTTCTTAATTTTTTTCATAGGTAAATGAAGATAATAACACCTACTTCATAGAGTTATTCCAGGAAAGACAATGATTGATGCATGGGCCCCTGCAAAGGTAGGCATATTTGCTATTGTTGGTTGTGTTGAAAACTTGGTATGTCTTTAACATATTCTTGACAATTCTAGGAAACATGTACTATTATTATCCCTATTTTACAGGTGAGAAAATTGAAGAATAGACATAGTGAGAAACTTGCCTGAGGTCACTTAACTAGTTCTAATGGAGCTGACAACTCATCTTGCATCTGCATGACTCCGAATTCACCTTCCTCACCACCATCCTAAACTACCTGATCCTGTATTTCCTGATTTCAGTCCTTATCACCTCTCTTTACTCTTTTTCTTGTGGTTTGAATAAATAGTAAACATTTCTAGAATAGAATGGTACTGAACATTTGAAAATAGAGATCTGATTGCTTAATTCTACTTACTTGAGGTTTTTGAGTGCTATGGGAATGGTCTTGATTAAATTGTTTTAAAATTAATATTTCTTTTGTTTTAAGCCTACTAAATAATCATAAGATTGATCTTGCAGAATTGGATTCTGCTTGGCTTTGGAATACATGTTCTGAGAATTTTTTTTAATTAATTATCTTCTTAGAATGTATTCTTGTAGAGGTCCAAGGTAAACTTAATGGTATAGAGAATAGTCCACTGCTGTGTGGGTGAATATTGATATTTCTCCATGTGGGACTTGATGTGACACCTGTGAAGAAGAGGGATAGGGTGGATAAAGGTGGCATGATTAAGTCTGCCTTTTTCAGTCACAGCAATGGATCATGGCTGCATTTTAAGAGAAGGGGAAAATTATTTTTGCATCCCAAGGTATAAAGCTATGACTCATACTGGAATTGGTCCAGGATGTCGGTCAAATAATCCAGATTGACAACTAAAGCTAAAAGATCTTGGGAAGACAAAGTAGAGAGTTGGAATAGAGAGCAGATATATAAGAAGCTTAAATTCTTTGGGAAAATGTGAGCAAGTAAGAAAAAAAAGCATAGGAAAAGCAGAGTCTATAATATTAAAAACAAACCAACCAAAGAAATGTTTTCCAAGTGACTTTCCTGATCTCCTTAGATAATCCTAGGAACTCCATCCTCCTTACCCAGGGAATTCATGGGATATCCAAAGAAAACCAACCTCTCCTTGTAAACAAAGTGGAAATTTCCTTCTCTCCAAAAGGGCCCTAGTCCCAGCCATAGAGGAAGCAAAGAGGCGAAAACACATTTCTGCCTGAAATGACCTCCTATTTTAAGAAAAAACAACAGCCCCAAAAGAAGGAAAGGAAAAACAAAGTTCCACCCAGAAGGAAATTGTATGTAAACAGCTCAAAGGGAGCCTGAGATGGAAAGGGCTAGAATACTGAAATAAGCAATGAGCGAAAGGCATCATTAGCCTCTGACAATGTCAGAATCTGAACTTTGGGACAACTGCTTTGTGATTGACAAAAAGGGGTCGGGGGTGGGAGGAACCAGACAAAAGCAAGCTGGCTGAAAAGTCCCCTCGGCAGCCTGGAAACTTTGATCTTTCAAGTTTGCCTATTTTTTCAAGACTCTGCTAGTGTGTAACCCAGGGGAAGATCAGCAACCACAAAATGTTGGCTATAATTTTCTGCAATTTGTCACATGCCCTCTGTAAGCCCTGGTGAGATGGTTTCCTTTTGTTTTTAAGCTGCATCCTGGATGGTAGCAAGGTAGTTCAGGCAAGATAAGAGCAAATTGGAATCTTCCTTCAATTTTCCTTAGTCTGGAGGCTATATTAACCTGAAGGCTTATTTTGTATTTTCTTTTTCTTCATATGTATTTTGTTTGGGCTATAACAGCATTAACTCCCCCCGCCCCCCGCCTTTTTTTGGATGGAACATTTAAGAATCAACAGATTCCAAGTGAAGGTTTTATTTTAATTTACTCTTGCAAAATCCAGATAGCACAGATCCTGGTGGGGCAATGTCTTCTGAAACTGAGTACCTGCCTCCCCACTCTGGTGGGGCATGCACTTGACATCCCACTTGCTTCTGTCATTTGTTGGCTCTTCCATGGAGATTTCAACTGGGTTCTAAGCTGATCTATTGACACTTTAGGGGTATCTCTTGTTTAATCCAGAGTTGCAATAGCCTGTTGGGAAAGATGCTGAGGCTATGTCTGAGTGTGGTGTGGAGTTAAAATTGGTTGCTGATGCTCTCTTGGGGCATAGAGAGAGTAGTAGTGGTAGCACCTATGCTCTGTATCTTCCCAATATGATGCCCTATATGATAAATCCTGTCTTCATCTTGCCTTTAAATAGGATCCAGCATGCTTCTTAGCACACGTTTGCTACAACACACTCCCCAAATCTGGAAGTGTTCATTTAATCTCAACACCCACATTCACTCTGTATAAATCTCATTCCACTCACCTTTCTTTCATGGGCCCTCAACCACTTCACAAGCAGCTCCTGGTTTAGTTCAAATAAAGCCTCAAAGAAATAAAAGACAACTACCTCGATTAATTGTAGCACATATTTTAAGATGATATATGAAGGAGTTGTCCATTCATTTCCTTGTCCATTGTTCTGTTTGTCCATCCATCCTTTTAGCCATTTCCTGGGACTCCCAGCTGCCTACCATAGGAACCAAGCCTGCAGGTATTCTCTCCTCTTCTCTAAGTGGCTTTCACATTCTCCTCATGGTTCTCTACCTACTGCCCCTTGGCTATTCCTTATAATTCAGTGGAGGCCAGTATGTAACCAACCCTTTCACACAAAATGGCCTGCCAGAAGTCCAGGGGTAAATTACTTTTCAAAAGTCTCCAACCCTTAAATGAACCCCCTTTGGTGCTTTTAGGGATTCTGTTGTTGGAGCCACAAGGACCCTTCAGAAAAATACTTGGAGCCAGCTGGTCCCTGCCATCATTGAAACCTAAGGGGAGGAGCTCCACGGGTGAGGAACTGCTCCCTAGACTTCTTGAAGTTGCTTGTATTTCAATAGAATTCAGCTTACCACCTCTGTGGCTTTTAGCCTCTCTAATAAAGCAGTTTTTAAAAAGCTAAAAACGTAATCTGCCTTTTAAATCTGCTCTTCCTGCTGAGTCTAAATGGGGTTGCAGCAGAATGCCTGGCCAGCATTCGAGCTCCCTGAAGTCAATCAGCTGAAATGGGGTTGCTTGGGGGTTTGAAATGTATTTGAAAACACTCCGGGGGTGGTGCAAAATAACTGAACAAAGGCGAATTACATGAAAGGAAGAAGCAGGTGGAGGCTGATAAAGCTAAAGAATCTCTTATATATTTTGGAAACATCAGAAACTGAGACAGGGTTGCTGACCTTAGAAGTTTATCTGTCTGATCAAAAAAAAAAAAGTTTTTCATTTGGCATTAGAAAGATTATGCTAATGAACAGGGCTTCAAACATACAGCTTTGAATAGTTAAGGATGTACGGACTACTTGAAGAAATACCCAAGTATCCAAAGAAGAACAAAGGCTAAAACATGTCACAAGCAAGGATGGGCATTACTATGATACTATTTTTTAGCAGCTTTGCAGAGGACAGCTAGTAAATTTTCTTTATCCTATTGGAAAGGTAGAAAAATTCTCTGAGAATTGACTTTCTGACAAAGCAAACTTTAGCATTCTATTATAACCCATTGAGAAAAAAAAAACCAACATAAACAGTACCATGGGAAAAAAATCTACTATAAATAAACTGAAAATAAAATTTATAAGCAGAATTAAGACTGTGGCATGCAATGGATACTCTTAATAATTTCCTGGCAGGCAATGCATCTATGGATGAAAGTCACTTAGAATAATGGTAACATATAGAGAAATGCATGTAAATTTGGGATTACCCAACAAAGATACAATTTATCTGATTGGGTAAGTTTGGATGATTTCCAAAGGAGATTTCCCAGGGAATTAAAAAAAAAAAGGAACAAGATTAGTTTCCCATAAATTTGCTCTTTGGATTTACATGAGCTGCCTTAAAAATTTTGCTTGGCCAAACTGAACTGTATGCTTACAAGGGAGAATAATTTAGCAATGTGAAGTATACTGATAGAATATAAATTTCTATGAAAGAGGGTGTTTGACATAGCCTTTTCTATACCTCTATTCTGTGTGGAAGAGAGTAGATAACAAGTTAGCAGTTCTTGTTTTAAGTTTGTACCTCCAAGAGGTACAAACTTAAAAATACTGCTGCCAAGACTCTATTGCTTGCTACCCTTTGAAGGCCAATGTGTGTGCTGAAAGAAATGTCTCAGAACACTTGAGAAGGTGGGTGCATATGAGTAAATTGCAAGGGATTGAAGTATTGGTTTGGATAAGAATGGAAAAATTCAGATGCTTAGCCAAGGCAGTTCCAAACGACTTTGATCTGTATATCTCAGGAGAATGAGCTTGTGCCATTCCAGTGTTTTCTGGTTTTGGCCAGGCAAAGCATATAGTAAAGAAATAAATAAAAAATAAAACCCAAAGTTTGTAATGGGTTTTCAGAGTTTCTACTCCTGGCTGCAAATGGGAGACAAAAGGCAAATAGATATTGTCTTAAAAATGCTAAGCCAGGCCTTTTCTAACCTCAAAAAAACATTGGGGTTTGATTAGGTTCAGATTTGGGGCAAGTTTCAGGATAGTGTTTGTTCTAGCAACTTCCTCCCCATCTCTGTGGAAAGTCTGTTGGAGTCTGTTGTGGTTCTGGAAGCCATGCTCTGAAGGCTGTAGGCTACAGCGTCATGAGACAGGCTCCAATCTGTCATTTGCGCCTCTGCCCACGCTTCCTTCAGTGTGTTCCTTGGAACCGGGCCTCACTCCCCTGCATGATCCTTTACACCACTAAGGAGAGCCCAGACCCTTTCTTATCCAGTTCTTTCTGGTCCAGTCTATTTACTTCCCCTACCTCCAAGCCTTTCATTTACCTCCCACCTCCAAGCATCTGCTCTCAGCTCCTGCAGAGAGACAGAGATCTCATTTCCACCTTCAGCTGACCTTTATTCCACTTCTTCAAGCCATGCCTTGGACCTGGAGGGATTCCTCATGTGAGTTCTTTGGGTTGCGTCATTCATTCACATCTGGAAACCCACTATTATCTAGGATATATCTTCCAGAAGGAAAAAGGGTGCTATCTGCTGTGAAATAAAAGGGAGTGGGGGATGGTGGTATAGCTCAGTGGTAGAGAATATGATTTTGCATGTGTAAGGCTCTGGGCTCCATTCCCAGCACCAAAAAATACATACATTTCCCAAAAAGGGAGACAGAATATTAATATTGTGTGAGCATCTAATATGCTCGAAGCACTGTACTAGCGTTATTAGGATATTTAAACCTCTCATCCATACATAGTATATAATTCATATTTTCATAAAGATCAAAAGAGGTAATTCATGTCAGACACTTAGTACAGGACATGGCACACAGAACTCAATAAACATGGGTTGTCATTATTATTCTTTAAATTCCTTCTTTGGAAGGAAGAAACTCATCAATCTGTGCCTTTTAGTTAGGGTCTCCTACAATGCCTTATTATTTATAGGACCCTATAAACGTTTGTTGAATAACTGAACAAATGAGCTCTGCTGGAAGGATCTCCTTACTATTACTGATTTTTATGGTTAACAAGATATTCTTTAATAATTTATGTCCCTTTGTAAAACCTTAGTTTGACATCTGACATCAAAATGGTCCAGATAAGGCAATCATTTCCCACTTATTTCATCTCTGGTTTTCTTTCTTCATCTTATTATCCCTGAATTCTAATGAGCTATATACTTGCTCTGTTGAGATGGATACAAATATATTACTTGGATACCTTATTTGACTAAACCCAACCAGAAGATCATAATGTTTTGCAGACATAGAAACTAGCTTGAAATCTAGCCATGGGAACACAAAAGTGTAAGAACATAGACCATTTCTTGAAAAAAATAAATAAATAAAATCTAGAAAGCCAATATAGGCAAATGTAGGGACAGTAATGATTTGGAATGTGATTCTTAGCCAGAAATAGGGTACCATGGAGTAATAGAAGAGCTCTGATCTCTAGCACATCATCTCTTTGGACATGATTTTTCATCTGTGAAATGAAGTCATATGAGGTGCTCTCCAGGGCCTTCTGGCCCTAATATTAATATTATGTGGTTTTATTTAATAACATCAATTACATTTATATTGTTTTTCCAACTTTTCAAAAACTTTCATATAGTCTTATTTAATATAGGATTACTACACTAGTAGATACATGTGGAATATGTGAGAAAGAAGAAATATATAGGCCCAATTCTATACATTCTTTTTTAAAAATGTAATTCACCTTAGACTGTCAAAAAGTCAATCACAAATGTTTAAATTTAACATATTATTTAGCCTCATAGAATGTTAGAAGAGAAAGACCTAGGAAACCCTGTGGTCATCTTCTTCATCATAGATAAGGAAAGGGGAGAGAAACAATATCATTGGCTTTGTGCTGAGATCTCTGGACTCAAAACGAGGTGCTCTTTACAAGACATCGTTTTCACTAAATTGATTGCTAGCTTGATAATACTCACAGTCCCATTCAACCCAGACCATGTCTTGGCAAAATAGAGAGAGACAAGTAATGACAGATTCTAGAATCAAAGAAAGAGGAAATTTTGCTAAAAAAATTTTTTTGAGAAACTGAAGTGATTTCTGCTTGGTACCTTTATTTTATAAAAGTTCTGGCTCATGTATCATATATATTCAAGGGAAAATCATATTTATCTCCCCTCAGATTTCCCTTCACCCTGAATCTACTCCAGCATTGTTTATTGTTTACATTTTAACTTATATTCTCTTAAACTTATACAGTATCTCATTTTGTAAAATATATTATGGCATTCTATTTGTCTCAATACTTTAAGTGTTAAGTTTAAAAGTTCGTAAAGACTGTTACATTAGTTCTGAATTTATCCTCAAGAGAGGCAATGCCAGGGATTAGAACTTCTTAATCCTTAATTTATTTTTGTGCTAGAAAACTAACATAGTTTTATGTACTGACATTTAAAGTTTGAATGGTACATTAGTGTAATTTTCAAGATTTCAACATGAACATCTATTTCATTTTTTTTAAAAGACTGTAAAATTACTTCTCTTTTTGGGGTATGATAAATTCTCATTGCAGCATGGAGTTTTCTGATTAAAAAAGTCTGTTACAGACTTCATATGCTAAATATCAAACTAGGTGTCAAACTTTATAAAAATATAAAGAAATTAGTGCTTTCAGTTTTATTAGCATATAGAAGCAGGAATTCTGTGGCACACATTTGAATACTAAAAAAAATGTACAGTGATGTTAATGCAAGAGACACTTATCAGCTCTTTAGAATGTAGAAATCACACGTCTGGGTGCTGTGAAAGCTCCTTCCACTAGAACCTTATTACAAACTAGTAGATTGCGGATAAACAACAGAGCTCTGGTAGCAACTATTTTTGGTGTTGCATACTACATGATCTCTGTTCTTAATTCTGCTATTATAGAATGAAAGCAACCATGGACAATACGAAAAAGGATGAGAGTGGCCATGATCCAATAAAACTTTATGAGGAGAGACAGAAATTTGCATTTTGAATAATTTTTATGTATCACAAAATGTTATTCTTTTATAAAATGTTATTCTTGTTTTGTTTTTTTTCAACCATTCAGAGATGTTGAGGCGATATTCTGAGCTTCTGGGCCATACACAAGCAGGCAGTAGCACAAATACAAAGAAGAGGCTAATGTCATCACATACTTGGTTGATGTACAGAGGAAAAGGTAACTGAGTGTGGCATTTCAGAAACACCTGTTCAAAGTCCAATTATACCAGGCCTCTCAGGTAATTTGACAGTAAGAGAAAGTTCGAATTGTCATTCCTCTGTTTAAGTTGCTTCTATGTCTCCATACTATCTTTGAATAATAAACAAAAACATCAGTATTAATGAATTAGAATATGTGGCAGTACTTTCAAATACCCCACTTTATTGTGCTTCTCTTTATTGCATTTCTCAGATACTGTACTGAAGTTTGACACACCGATGACTTGTGACGACCCTCTTCAGGCAAGTCTATGTATGCTATTTTTCACAAAAGCATGTGCTCAACTGTGTCTGTATCACATTTTGGCAATTCTTATGATATTTTAATCATTATTATTATTATTATTATTATTATTATTATTATTATTATATCTCTTATGGTG
Organism: Spermophilus citellus; assembly: GCF_964194105.1. Classification (NCBI taxonomy): domain Eukaryota; kingdom Metazoa; phylum Chordata; class Mammalia; order Rodentia; family Sciuridae; genus Spermophilus; species Spermophilus citellus. The sequence goes on along the minus strand of NC_138184.1, from coordinate 198,260,780 downwards.
ACCTGTGGTGAGTGATCTCAATGACACTATTACAATTGTTTTGGGGTTCTATGAACTGTGCCCACATATGACTATGAATTTAACAAAGGTTGTATGTGCTGACTACTCCTTAATTACCTGTTCCTCATCTCTCTCTCTCATCTTGAGCTTTTCTGTTCCCTAAGACACAACAATATTGAAGTTAAGTCAATTCAGATTCCTACAAGGACCTCTAGGTGGTCAAGTGAAAGGAAGATTTCCACATTTCTCACTTTAAATCAAAAGCTATAAATGATTAAGCTTGACGAGGAAAGAATGTCAAAAGCTGAGAAAGGCCCAAAGGTAAACCTCTTGCAACAGGTAGCTACATAGTGAAAGTAAAAGAAAAGTTTTTAAAAAGAAATTAAAAGTACTACTCCAGTGAGTAGTACTACTAAAAGTACTACTAAAAGTACTACTCCACATGAATAATAAGAAGGTGAAGCAGTCTTACTGCTGATAAGAAGAGTTTCTGGAGGGCAGATCCACCATAATATTAGATTAAGCCAGATTTAAAGCAAGAACCTCTCTTTACTTCCATGAAAGCCGAGAAGTAAGGAAGCTGTACAAGAAAAGTCTGAAGCTAGTGGAGGTGGTTCATGGGGTTTAAGGAAAGAAGCCATCTCCATAGCATGAAAGTTCAAGGTGAAGCAGCAAGTACTGGGGTGTATCTGCATCCAGTTGTCCAGAATATCTGAGTAAGTTCATTGATGTAGCTGGCTTCGCTACACCTGTGATTGCAATGTGGATGAACCGTCCTCTGTAAGAAGATGCTACATAGGACGTTATAGCCAGAGAGAAGTCAATGCCTGGTTTTCAGGCTTCAAAGAACAGACTGGGCTGTCTTGTTGGGGGCTAATGCAGCTGTGACTTCAGTTGAAGCCAATATTCTTTTCCTATTGTAGAAATCCTATAGCCCTTAAGTATTATGTTAAATCTACTCTGCCTGTGCTCTTTAACTGAAACAACAAAGCCTTGCTGACAGCACATCTGTTTACAACATGGTTTACTTAATATTTTAAGCATACTGTTGAGACCTACTGCTCGGGGAAAAAAAAAAAGAATGCTTTCAAAATATTACTGCTCATTGACAGTGCACTTAGTTACCCAAGAACTCCGAAGGCAATGTATAGAAATATTAATGTTGTTTTCATGCCTACTGACATAAAATCTGTTCTGGAGCCCGTGGATTGAGGAGTAATTTAAATTTTCAAGTCTTTTTAAGAAATACATTTCATAGGTTATAGCTGCCTTAGGTGGTGGTTCCTCTGATGACTTTGGGCAAAGGACATTGAGAACCTTCTGGAAAGTTCTAGATGCCATTGAGAAAAGTTGTGATTCATGGGAGGAAGTCAAAATACTAACACCAATAGGAGTTTGAAAGAAGTAGATTCCAACCTCCATGGATGACTTTGAAGAATTCAAGATGTTATTGGAGGAAGTAGTTGCAGATGTGGTGGAAATAGAAAGACAAGTATAATTAGAAGTAGAGCCTGAAGACATTATGAACTGCTTTAATCTCATGGTAAGACTTTAATGGATAAGGAATTCTTATGGATGAGGAAAGAGAGCTGTTTTTTGAGGTGGAAACTATTCCTGGTGAAGATTCTGTGAACACTGTTGAGTGACAACAAAGAATTTAGACTAACTAATACATAAACTTAGTTGATAGAGCAGTAGCAGGGTTTGAGAAGACTGACCTCAATTTTTAAAGAAGTCCTACTGTGGGTAAAATGTTATCAAATGGCATCACATCCTCAGAGAATGTCTGTGAAGGAAAGGGACAATCACTGCAAACATTATTGTTATTTTAAAGAATTTCCCCAGCAATCAGTAATCACCACCCTAATCAGTTAGCAGCCATCAACATGGAGGCCAGATCCTCTACCAGCAAGAAGCTTTCCACCACATCTGCAGTTACTTCCCCCATATCAGGTGAAATGTACTCAGATCCCTCAACTCATTCAACAAGTACTTGTTGAATATGATTAAGTGGAAAATTACTGTTTTGGAATTTATGATTGTGAGCTTATAGAGAGTTTATAATTGAGTGTGTGTGTGTGTGTGTGTGTGTGTGTGTGTGTGTGAGAGAGAGAGAGAGAGAGAGAGAGAGAGATTTTATATACCAAAAATACTATATATATATATTTGAGAGAGACACACACACACAATAAAAACAAGTATATACTAAATCAGTAGTAAGTGCTTGAGAAAGTAGATATGGGGTTTAGAGAATGATGTCAGGAAGTTAGTGGTACAGTCTGGACAGGAAAACTTGGAGGTAAAAAGACATTTGAGCAGAGAACAAAAGGAAGTAAGAGACTAAACTATGAATATCTGGTGGAAGGACATTTCAGATAGGAAAATGGGAAATGGAGGTGTTCAAGGGCCTGTGGCAGAGATCTGGGAATACTGAAGTTGTGGAGGAAGAGGTCAGAAAAGTATGAGAAAGCCATGCTGTGAGATCATATCAGTCATAGTAAAGCCTTCGGAGGTGACCAAGAATGTGAAGGGATAGAAAATTGGCATGATTTACCCAATGTTAAAAGATCACGTAGCCTGCCGTGCATGACTCTTTTATTGACTATGTCTTCTCAAGGATAGGGGACATGTCTTGTTTACCATTTTGTCCCCAGTCACTTGTGTAGGCAGTATCCATTACATAATTAAATGTTCGACTAGTGTTTACCTGGAATACTGTTGAAAGATTATGGAAAGAGCTTAAAAATAGAAAAGTTCCCTGAGCTATCACGACTCCAGTGAAGCAATTTTCTTCAGTAGAACATTCTGAGGCCTTTTGCATGTATTTATTCAGTGGATAATTGTTTTATTTTGTTTTCTTTTCTCAACATTAATCTCCCAATGAGGGCTTTTGCTGCAATAGTCAAGAAAGTCACAGCTTTTCTTCTTGAGCATCCTGTACTTTTGTAATACCAAAGTTTTGAAGAACAGGAAAGACTTGGGATTCTAATTTTGGCTCTGAAATTCATTAGCTGTGTGACCTTTGAAAGTGAAATAATCAGGCACCTATTTCTGCGTGCAGCACCTATTGTGCTCATTGTCCCTGAAATCTAGTCTTCTACAGTCTGACAAAGACAGACATGTAAACACATATAATGAACAGGGGGCAGTGAGTCAGCTTTGGGGAAGCACATGGGGAGGGTTATGAGAGCAACTATCCTGTTGAGTGCCCAGCAGCTAAGAGAGAAGGGAGTCCAAGGCAGAGTTCAAGTGCAAAGCCTTAGCTTATGGTGGAGAGTTGTGTGTTCAGGGAATTGTAAGGTGTTTGGAAGGGGGCTGGAGTAGAGCATCTAAAGACGTGTCATTTTTGTTTGCCAGCATCTCTTCTTTGAGAAAGCTATATCCCACCTGGTCCATGTAGTCTTCATAGTGTGTCTGTCACTGCCTCCCCTGCCTGTCACAAGATCAGATGACTATTTGTAGTGACTTAGCCTACTGGACGGTGCAAATTGAGTTAAGTAGAACAGTCTTGTGAAATTCACTTAAACACACTGGGAGGGAGAAGGTCCTGATCTTTATGCATCAGGAGTTGTAAGAATTGAGGTTTTGCAGTGACTGTGGTCACATTTTCTGCCAAGGGGTAGGAACTTGCTTGACAAGGAATCCATAGCGTTGAAGGAAGCAAGTGTAAGAAATGAGGGAATGAGGGTGTGTGTGTGTGTGTGTGTGTGTGTGTGTGTGTGCGCGCACACATGCAAGCAGGTGTGCAGACAGATAGCAAATGACATAATTTGAGCCACTGGGTCAACTTATGACTAAACCAGCCACCTCCCTAAACTTCTTTGCTTTATGAGTCTAAAAACAACACCCCCACCCCACTTTGAGCTAGTTTGGAATGTATAGCTGTTACTTGTAGCTAAAAGGATCTCAATGAAAAGATCACACAGTGGCAGAACACAGAATGCAGAATAACCTTCAGACTTTTAACTTTAAAAACTTTGGACTTTGGTTGGTATCTGACAAAAGAATTTACCATCTTGAATTTAGATCTGGGACATTGTCCCCATTGAAGGCAGCATTAGAGCCCATATCCACTTCCTTGAATTTTGTGATCCTGTTTATGTCACTTCCATGTGCATATTTTTTTACTTGTTCATCATGTACACAGTCTCTTGAGTTGTCCTAATCTCCACTACATCAGGTACTTTTTGTTTTTCTGGTACCAGGGATTGAACCCAGGGGTGCTTAACCACTGAGGCATATCCTCAGCCTTTTTAAATATTTTATGTTGAGACAGTCTCTTGCTGAGTTTCTTAGGACCCCACTGGTTTGCAGAGGCTGGTTTTGAACTTGCAATCCTCCTGCCTCAGCCTCCCAAGCTGCTAGGATTACATCAGGTAATTTTAATTGTTCTCCTTCCTATTCTTCATTGAAATAGATTATTCAGTGTCTGTTATGTGCCAGGTATCATTCTATGTGCTAGGAATATAATGATAAACAATTTAGACAAGGTTTCTGCTCTCATTAGACTTACATTTTCGTTGGGGAAGAAAAATAGTCAATAAACATGAATAAGACAGACTGTGGCACACTGTGTGTTGGAAGCTGAATAGAGAGTAACTAGGTAGAGAATTACTTCTGGAAGTTCATCAGTGAAGGCATCCTGCCATGTGAAGAAAACACTTCAGCTAGTTCCTCCAGGTGCTAATTGAAAGCTAGTATGGTGGAAAGGGTTGATATGAATCAGGTTGAGAAGGATATAAATTCCATGTCATGTGGAGCCTTGTCAGTGAAGGGAGTTCTTGAACTGTGAAAAACATCCAACAAGTTTTAAGTATGTAAATTGGATGGTTTGATTGACATTTGAGAAGCTTTACTTTATCTAGTGTGTGGAGGATGGGTTACCAAAGGAATAAGAAGACAAGCAAGGAGTCCACCTTTGAGGCTGTTGAAAAGTTAGGCAAGAGATGATTGTTGCTTGGACCAGAGAAAGTCATGTGATGCAAAGAAGCAGATAGAACTGGTTGATAGATCAGAGGGAGGAAAAAGGAGGACTCAGAGGTGATTCCTAGGTTTGGGCTGAACAAATAAGTGAATGGAAATACCTTTTACTAAGATGGAAAAGGCCAAGAAAGAAATGATTTAGAAAAATATCTCACTAGATCTATTTTATTTTTATTTTTGATCTAGTTTAGAAATTTTAAGAGTTTGCTGGGTGTGGTGGCACATTCCTGTTAAATCAGTGACTCCAGAGGCTGAGGCAGGAGGATTGCATATTCAAGGCCAGCCTGGGCAACTTAGTGAGATCCTGCCCCAAAGTAAAAAATAAAAAATTTTAGGAATGTAACTCAGTGTTTGAGCACTCCTGAGTTTAATCCATAGTTCAGGGAGAAAAAAAAAGAGGATGTTAAAATTCAGTATGAGGAATATAAAGAGGTATGTGTTGGGCAAATCACATCCCCTATGCATCAGTTTGTCTAGTCCATATTTTAGAGTTGGTCACATTTGGTCCTTACCTAGCTCATGTTCTGATTTCCCTTGCATGTCCATCTTTGCCCTCAGCTAAGACATGGGAAGTAGGTAGGTTCATGCATTCCTATTCAGAGCCCTGGAAGGCAGGTCTGGCAAACACACCCACACACGGGGGTAACATCTGCCTGTGCTGCTCCACAGGGTTCTAACTACAGGGATTCTGCAGGTCAAAACACTTTGTAAAGCCTAACATGGTCACAAAGGTAACAGGGCTTACGGACTGAAAGCTGTTTAATGTACCAAACCTGCATATTTAAACCAATTTTATTAAATCAGTTGAAAAATTATAATAAACTTTTATTTAACCAGATTGGCTGTTGCCAGATGGCCACAAAAATGCAGCAAAAGCTTCACATACTTTTGGGCTCTGTGGAAGGTAATTTAACACAAAGGCTAAATTGGGTCCATAAAACTCTAAACAGCAATTTAAGAATGACTTTGTGTTAATCGAGCGATAAATAATCCCTAATATTCTGACCAGCAATAACGTGCAGCCTAGTATTCTGTTGGTACAAGGCCTATCTGCTGTTGGGATCCTCACCTCCTGGCAGAAGAAGGTCATCCCTTAAAACAAGAAAAAGGGGTCATTCCACCTCCAGTCTCTCCCTTTCAGTCCACTCTACTGGAATTCAGCCCTTCTTATTGCTAATCTGTGGCCCCAATTCCCTCCGGTCTAAACCTCTACCCAGGGCTTGCTTCATGGGCATGTGACCTGTGCTATTGCGTGGAACCCTGTGCTCAAAGAAAGCAACAACTCTGCTGTCACTGTTTGTAAATTCTTAATAATTTTTCTCTTTGAACTTATGTTTTATAAATGAAGGGTGGTGAGACAATCAAGTTCACACCTGAGCAGAGGAGATATGTGCAATAGCTACCTGCCCCATTTGCAGACAGCATTTGTAATGCTGTGAGAGCACAGAATTTGGGCAGACCTGCAATGCATGGAAATTCAGCAAAACTCAAAGCAAGTACAATGTAAGCATGTTCTATCCAGGTCTGTGTACTGGCGGTGGGGAGGTGAGAGGGAATTCCAACAGCTTTGAAAGACTATACTTTATATTCTATTCTTCCTATGTAGAAACAACACAGGAAGAATGAAATAGTATTCTAAGAAACATGTATGATCAGAGAACCCTGTCATTTCTTCTGTTATTTTATTACTTCCCTGTATTAGCCAATCAGTTATGCTAAAAACATTGACATAGAAGGAAAACATAGGGCAAACTGTAGTTCCTTTTCCCTACCATCTTTCTTTACTCATTAGTAAACTGAATTTAGAGCATATCTGTAAAATATATTGAGAAGTAAAATAAAAATAACTGAGTTAGTTTTGCACAGTGATTCCACTGTTTTGGTAAGAAGTATCTATGTATGAGCTACCTCAACAGCTAATAATGTCTTTACAATTAGCATGGTCTTTTTACTTTAGTGGGAACTTTGAAATGTCCCCAAATTAATGTTTTTCCTTGAGAACCAAAATAATCTCTTGAAAATTCTATAGATATTAATAATTTGCCTTATATGTGCTTTGTTTATTGACAATGGAAAAGTTATCAGCTGAATTTTTAAATTTATGAGGTTTAATTCAGATATTATTGTACTATAATTCTCTATGAATCACTGAAAATGTAACTGTAGAAAACCTTTGTCTAGAACACCTATTAGGAAGAATCATTTCCCTTCTATCTCCAAAGGAGGGAATTCCACTTGGAAAGCACATCTGCATTCTTATTCCAACCTCATGGCTTCATTGGAAGATGAGTGATTTAACCTGTTTCCTGAATTTGAAAAGAGAAGCTGGGCATGCAAAGCCACCTCTTTCCTCATCAGTGTTCAGCCTTCTGCAGGGGAATTTCTGCTTACTTCCTTGGTTCACGTGGGAACTGTCCCCTCATGACATGGCCTTGTGGTTCAGACATTGTTGTAAGTTTTTCTGATTCTGAGGTCTAGTCCCATCAGGAAGCCCACTCATTTATGACATATCAACCACCTTCTCTGATATGATGTTCAATATAGTGTTACATTTTGTTGATTTTTTAAAAAAACTTTGAGATAATTTCCCTTGAGAGTATGTAAAATCAGAATTGAACTCAGGAGGGTAGGTGAAGTATAGATGAAGAATGCTGTTTATGAGGCACCTTGATGATCTATCTGCAGGATCAAGACCATTATCTTTGCTCCTGGTTGCAACCTCAGCAAAACCCCAGGGTAAGATGAGATCAGTTGCCTACATTTTCATTTTCACTTTTGTATTCCTTGTTCATCCTATGTCTTTATTATAATGACTTAAGCTTATAAAAAATTTTTCACAATATTCCCAAGAGTAAAAGTAAAGGTAAAAAAAAAAAAAGTAAAGGTAAGTGAAGCTCTGACACATGCCACGAGGCAGACAGACTATAGCCTGGTGACATGCCTGGTCTTCCAAGACCAAGGGCTGACATTTTCCTGCCCCAGACTTTTGAAGGAACAGGGAGACATGAAAAAGCAAATTGGTACCCAGGAAGGAGACTGATCAAATTATGTTATATACGTACAAATGTGGTACAACATATCCCATTATTATGTATAATTATAAAGGACCAATTCAATTTTTTTAAAAATGCAAATTGTTCCAGTGAAATATTTTTAGTCTCATACCCAGCAATTGTATAGATGTGTGTGTGTATGTGTGTGTGTGTGTGTGTGTGTGTGTGTGATGGGGGGATATTCTGTACAGAATTTACATTGAAAGTGGGAGATCTAAGATAAGAACAATCAGATTATCCTGGCTTAAATGATTACCTTTGGCAAACATATCAAGTTATCCTAAGAGTTTTTTTCTAAAATCTTTATGATAAATAACTCTAATCCCAGTCTCACTCTCTGTCCCTCTACCAAAGTGACTACAAATGAATTAACTAATTCCATTTCTTTTTGAAGATAGCAAAGAGGAAACCAAAGAACATGTTTAAGAATTGTATTTCCTTGTCTGATTAAATTAAATTCTTAGACAAAACTGGCTTGACTCTTAATCTTATAACTTAAAAAATTGACAAGCTTTTCTTTGGCAGAGGAGGCTTGGTGAGCTAATGAGCTCCAGATAGCTGTGGGGTGGCCCACCAGCCTCCTGGACTCCCTAAAGTCCTACCTTGGGTTTCCTCTTTTAATGGTATCCAAAATAGACCCATTCATCTATTTTTAAACTTTCTAAAATTAGCAAGAGAAAAACAGAACAGCTCTGAAGCCATAGGCTACTTCATTACCTCAGTTATTAGCCTGACAAAATAAGTGACTTTCCATTAAACAGCAGTGACAGAAAAGGAGGAAGGTTTAGAGGTCAATAGCTCCTGTGATACGGATCCCCTGAATGTAGCTTTTCTCCAGGGACTGTCAGAATTAACTGCTGACAAGCTAATTGCTCTTATTCCCTAATTAACTGAGCCTTGCTTCATTAGTAGTTTGTCACAATTGGACAACATTTTCAAGGATCTAAAGATCTACCCAATAATAATTAGTAAACAACTGAAATGAAACCAGCTTCCACTTGTTGACAAGATTAATTGAATAATTATTGTTTCATTGAAAATAAAAAGAGCAAGGAAATGTAGCTAGGGAATCTGTGCCAGTCTTTTCTTGGGCAAGATTTCCTGGGAAACACAAAAGCTTTCTGTTAAGAAGAGTTGCTGAATCTCATCTTTCAAAAGAATCCCAATGCAGAATCTAATATTGAACTTGTTATGATTTAATTTGTCTTTAATGATTTTCAATAAAATGTACTTTTTCACATCTAAAAAGTAATTTTTCATATAACATCTCTATATATTGTTTAAAATACTAACCATATGGATAGATTTTTGAACAGCCATTTAACAAATGCTCCACACATATATAACTTAGCAAAAACTAAAACTAATTGATTCAGCAAATTGTACTCTGAAGTAACTTTGGCAAATATCTCAGAACAAGGTGTTTAATTTGACCTAATAGCTGTGATTTTTGAAATTGTTCGACTGGCTTTTTACTACCTAAATGCAAAAGACAAAAATTTGCATCAAACTTCCATGGAAAATTTTTTTATGTGTGTCATAATTAAGCAGTACAGATTTTGAAGTTTGAAAATTGGTCACTGTGGAGGGTCTATGATTTTGTTGGACTTAGCCTGTTTTTTTCCTGTCAAAGATGATTTCAACTACATAGCTTAGACTGATAGGGAGAAAACATTCCAACTATTTCAGACATGATAGTCGCCTCTGGAGACTTGATAGACTGTTAGTAAAAACCCATTTGAAAAAGTCTGGATATTTGCCAATCCCTTCTATCAGTGGGAAATAAGACCTCTCACATGACTACAGGGATGTCTTTTTATCCTATCAGAGAAGGAAGAGGGAGTCCATTATTCTCTTCCCAAATGGACTGCATTATTGAACAAGTTTGAAAGCCAAGGGCAAACCCCGAGCAAAGAATCTAGATCTGGAGTACTCAGTCAACTCTATGAAAGTTACCATAGGGGTATTTATTCCCACTAGTGACATTAAGTAGAAGAAATAGTGATGGTGGTACAACAGTGGCGTGCCATTTCTCAACTGCTTGTAGTGCATTCAATCCATATGAAGATCTTTGCAAGACAAGTTTTCTTTTATTTCAAGCTTCTAAATGAGGAAACTGAGGCTCAGAAAAACTGGGGTCCTTTAGAGAGTCACAGAGCTGATCCATAGTGGAGGCAGACTCCAATCCAGGACTTTCTGGTTCTATAACCATGATGACAGCCAATAATTATCTATTGTGGTTGTGTTTGTATAGAATATAGATGATCCAGAATCAGACAACATGCAGAAAAGAAAATCAGTTCATCTGAGTTGGTGAGTTAAAATATTGTATCTCACGGGGAAGCTGCATTGGTCAGAAAGTTACATTTGTGCTCACCACCAACAGAAAGTGCTGCAGGATGTTTTTTCCTTGTCGAATTGACCTCCATTCTTACCTAGAAGACGCTGTATGGCTCTCACAACAGAAGCCCTATTAGAAGGGATAAGATAAAGCAGCCACTCAAGAGTAGACATTGGATTTTATCAACAGGGCCCTGACCATTCTTGCAGAGCTCAAGGAGGGTTAGGAAAAGAAAGACTTGTTAACTATCAGGAAAATCCACATGCTGGTCGGGAAAGAGCACCAGGCAGGGAATCAGGAAACCTGGGTTCATCTTGGCTTTGCCTTTTGACTTACTCTGGGCAAATCACACAGGGATGTTTGATTCTCAGCCCAGGTAAAATCAGAATCCTTCTCTCTTTGTATTTGATTTTGGCTTACACAAGTATGGGAGAGTACTGCAGGCACTCAGATGTGGACTGGAGAAGCCAAAGGACTGCCATCATAGGCCAATTCTGCCCAGTAATGACTGCTGCCAATAACACTCCCACTGAGTGTCTAAGTAGGACATCTAGATTCTTCATCCAGACACGGAAGGAAGAGAATATTTAACTTGAAGTCCCTGTTGGGAGGGACAGGTCAGTATAGCAGGTGGGCCGCTGGCCACCTTCCCCTCCATGACCAAAACACATTCAAGTGTCTCTGTTTTACATCCTGGGTTTCTCGGTGAGTCTTAATTTGAAGGAAAGATTCCTTGGTGGAAAACAAAAACAAAATCCAACACCTTTGAAAGTCAGTGGCTTAGAAGAACTTCAAGCTCCTTCCTACTCTGTGTATTTGTGAGTAGAGGAAAATTAAGACTGAAAGTGAGAAAGGAGAGTCCTAATGGGAAAAGGAGACTATCTTGATAAGATCTAAGAGAACAAATGGCCAGGCCCAGCTGCGCCTAGAGTCTTTGATTGGCCAGCGACCTCAATGGGTCACAGCTATAGAGTGGCCAGACATCATTCATTCAAATGCAGATGCAATCTGACTGGATTAGTGACCAGGGCTAAAGATTCTCCCTCAGGCTTCCTCATTATAATTAGCAGGCATGTTCATTGCAGATTTGGTTTTTCTAATTGCTGTTTCTTATAGGTTTTTTCCATGTGGGGTTGATAATTTCAAAAGGTCTTGAAATGCAAATCTCCTGCCAGTTACAGAGTCTGTATAGCCCTACTCTCAATCCTGGTGTAGGAGTAATTCTTATTAAAGGAATATCTCTGTTCCAATAAGTTTCATGCGAATCAAAGTCTAAAAGTTCAAATGCAACACAGAAGCAACTCTCTCTTTTGGAAAGTAAGCATGCTAGCTACTTTATCTGTTTATATTGTGTTTCCTGAAGGTGGTAGACAGCCATATTATCTGAAGGATCCTGGGTATTGCCAGGTCACCTTCTGAATAATTTATTCCAAATAGACTACCTCAAAGGAAATGTTCTTTTACTTTTCCACAGAAATGCTTCCGAAAAGGGAAATAGAAAATGGTCTTTAAAAATGGATAAATACCAGGAATGAGAAATTTTAAAAATTTATCTACTACTAATAATGTTCCTGATTTTTTTTTTTTGAATTCTCAGTAACAGAACACAAATGATCAAAATATCCTATAGGATTGATCATTCATTCTGTCTCTTGTGGCTGTCCACCAGGATTAGGAAGGACTAATTTCACTTAGAGACTAGCATGTTTTACTTGTAGTCTGTGTTTGCAGGTAAAAGTTTAAAAGGCCATGCTGTACTAAATAATGTAAATGAAACAAACATACATAGAAAATGCCCACTGTATTTGGGCATGGAGGAAGCAATGACTTTACATAGGACTCTATGTATGGTGCTCTTTGAGAACTGGAAGCACAACATATTTTTCTTTTTTATAATCCTAGTGACGATACAGGATATAAGTATGCAGAAGAGATCAGAAACAACATACAGTGGGATATTATCATTGAGCACACTTATTGAATACTTTCCGTGGGTAGCATGATACTCTCAGAGGTAGTACTGCCCAAATGACTTAGGACTGTCTATGGCAGGATTCGAGTTTTGTCTTGGTGCATTGTGAGGGTATAGATATGCTGCAGAGAACAGGCTGAAAGTGCTGGAGCACACAGTTATACAGATGTTAGACCCTGGAAATTACCTTCTAACATTCAGATCCTTCCTCAATCCTGCTTTTTAAGGTCACTTTTCTTTTTAAGAAAAGAATCAAATGTTGAATGTGACCCACAGTCTTGTTGCAAGACCAAGTTTCCCTAGTCTGCCCTATTGTCCCCAGCTCTGTACAAACTCAAGTTCTTTAGGCTTGTGGGCTGATTGTGACATGGCCACCTAGGGACATGTTAGGGACTGCTGGATTGTCCCAAGTTGTCTCCTCAATGGTTTCAATGCTTGATCCTTCCAGAACCTAACATGAATGCACTGGGGAGCTGAAGTTTTAGTAATATTCTAATTTTTCATGCAAAGATCAGCACAACACACATAGCCCTCCATCCTGGAAATACCTGAAAATAACTGAATGACTATGTTTTCAGGTATGTAGAAAAACCACAACGTATTGCCCTCCCTTCCCCCAAAGTCCCTAGAAGGGCAAACTTTCTTTTAAGCTCAGTATGTCCAAGGTGCCTTTTTATATCACTTTTTCATTTATCTTAAAATTTTATCCTTTGTAAAAACCTAAACAGCTCTGGAAATGATTGCGAATCCTACAAAAAGAAATAACATGTGCAGACTTGACTTTTACAAGGATGCCATATTTATCATTTATACCTTAGAAATAACTGAGATAGGAATTTGGGAATAAAAGGAAAAACATTGAGTATCAAAGGAAGTGCTATAATACTTTGAAATGCAGTAAACTTCTACAAACAACTGCAACTCCTGAGCAACTAGCCTTTGGCCCATGCCCTTGACCTAATTTTTTTTTTTAACATGAGAGCATGTGCAAGTGCAGGGAAAACTAGAGTGAAATTGTGTAGCTCCACCATGCCTCCACCTCTAGGCAGAACCTAGAAACAGTCTCTCTAAATATTAATACCCTTCACCAATGGATTGCTCTCTGTCCCTCTGGAGGTAGCCCACATTCTCTTTTGAATGCATTCTACTTGCTTTAACCCCAAAGGCATCTCTCTCTTGACATGGCCCCCCACTCTTCCTTGAATATATATCTACTTCCCTAAATAAACCTGTGACCTTTGACTGGTGCATGCTGAAATTCTTTTCTATCACACATGCCAATAACCTGCTGACTCAAGTTCCCCCTTCTCTGGGGGAATTCCTGAGACCCTTCTTTGGAGACCTCTCTTCTCCCATGACAGAACAATTTATTATTTTTTTTTAATTTTTTTTATTGGTTGTTCAAAACATTACATAGTTCTTTTTTTTTTTTTAAAGAGAGAGTGAGAGAGGAGAGAGAGAGAGAGAATTTTTAATATTTATTTTTTAGTTCTCGGCGGACACAACATCTTTGTTGGTATGTGGTGCTGAGGATCGAACCCGGGCCGCACGCATGCCAGGCGAGCGCGCTACCGCTTGAGCCACATCCCCAGCCCACATTACATAGTTCTTGATATATCATATTTCACACTTTGATTCAAGTGGGTTATGAACTCCCATTTTTACCCCGTATACAGATTGCAGAATCACATCAGTTACACTTCCACTGATTTACATATTGACATACTCATGTCTGTTGTATTCTGCTGCCTTTCCTATCCTCAACTATCCCCCCTCCCCTCCCCTCCCCTCCCCTCTTTTCTGTCTACCCCCTCTACTGTAATTCATTTCTCCCCCTTGTATTATTTTTCCCTTTACCCTCACTTCCTCTTGTATGTAATTTTGTATAACCCTGAGGGTTTCCTTCCATTTCCAAGCAATTTCCCTTCTCTCTCCCTTTCCCTCCCACCTCTCATCCCTGTTTAATGTTAGTCATCTTCTCATGCTCTTTTTCCCTACTCTATTCTTACTTACTCTCCTTATATCAAAGAAGACATTTGGCATTTGTTTTTTAGGGATTGGCTAGCTTCACTTAGCATAATCTGCACTAATGCCATCCATTTCCCTCCAAATTCTATAATTTTGTCATTTTTTAATGCAGAGTAATACTCCATTGTGTATAAATGCCACATTTTTTTTATCCATTCGTCTATTGAAGGGCATCTAGGTTGCTTCCACAGTCTTGCTATTGTGAATTGTGCTGCTATGAACATCGATGTAGCAGTGTCCCTGTAGCATGCTGTTTTTAGGTCTTTAGGGAATAGACCCAGAAGGGGAATAGCTGGATCAAATGGTGGTTCCATTCCCAGCTTTCCAAGAAATCTCCATACTGCTTTCCAAATTGGTTGCACCAATTTGCAGTCCCACCAACAATGTACAAGTGTACCCTTTTCCCCACATCCTCGCCAGCACTTGTTGTTGTTGGACTTCATAATGGCTGCCAATCTTACTGGAGTGAGATGATATCTTAGGGTGGTTTTGATTTGCATTTCTCTGACTGCTAGCGATGGTGAGCATTTTTTCATGTACTTGTTGATTGATTGTATGTCCTCCTCTGAGAAGTGTCTGTTTAGGTCCTTGGCCCATTTGTTGATTGGGTTATTTGTTATCTTATTGTCTAATTTTTTGAGTTCTTTGTATACTCTGGATATTAGGGCTCTATCTGAAGTGTGAGGAGTAAAGATTTGTTCCCATGATGTAGGCTCCCTATTTACCTCTCTTATTGTTTCTTTTGCTGAGAAAAAACTTTTTAGTTTGAGCAAGTCCCATTTGTTGATTCTAGATATTAACTCTTGTGCTATGGGTGTCCTATTGAGGAATTTGGAGCCCGACCCCACAGTGTGTAGGTCGTAGCCAACTTTTTCTTCTATCAGATGCCTTGTCTCTGATTTGATATCAAGCTCCTTGATCCATTTTGAGTTAACTTTTGTGCATGGCGAGAGAAAGGGATTCAGTTTCATTTTGTTGCATATGGATTTCCAGTTTTCCCAGCACCATTTGTTGAAGATGCTATCCTTCCTCCATTGCATGCTTTTAGCCCCTTTATCAAATATAAGAAAGTTGTAGTTTTGTGGGTTGGTTTCTGTGTCCTCTATTCTATACCATTGGTCCACCCGCCTGTTTTGGTACCAATACCATGCTGTTTTTGTTACTATTGCTCTGTAGTATAGTTTGAAGTCTGGTATTGCTATACCACCTGATTCACACTTCCTGCTTAGCATTGTTTTTGCTATTCTGGGTCTTTTATTTTTCCATATGAATTTCATGATTGCTTTCTCTATTTCTACAAGAAATGCCATTGGGATTTTGATTGGCATTGCATTAAACCTATAGAGAACTTTTGGTAATATCGCCATTTTGATGATGTTAGTTCTGCCTATCCATGAACAGGGTATATTTTTCCATCTTCTAAGATCTTCTTCAATTTCTCTCTTTAGGGTTCTGTAGTTTTCATTGTATAAGTCTTTTACCTCTTTTGTTAGGTTGATTCCCAAGTATTTTATTATTTTTGAGGATATTGTGAATGGAGTGGTTGTCCTCATTTCCATTTCAGAGGATTTGTCGCTGATATACAGGAATGCCTTTGATTTATGCATGTTGATTTTATATCCTGCCACTTTGCTGAATTCATTTATTAGCTCTAATAGTTTCTTTGTAGATCCTTTTGGGTCTGCTAGGTATAGAATCATGTCATCTGCAAATAGTGATAATTTAAGTTCTTCTTTTCCTATTTTTATGCCTTTAATTTCTTTCGTCTGTCTAATTGCTCTGGCCAGTGTTTCGAGAACTATGTTGAACAGAAGTGGTGAGAGAGGGCATCCCTGTCTTGTTCCAGATTTTAGAGGGAATGCCTTCAATTTTTCTCCATTCAGAATGATGCTAGCCTGAGGCTTATCATAGATTGCTTTTACAATGTTGAGGTATGTTCCTGTTATCCCTATTTTTTCGAGAGTTTTGAACATAAAGTGATGCTGTACTTTGTGGAATGCTTTTTCTGCATCTATCGAGATGATCATATGGTTCTTATTTTTAAGTCTATTGATGTGGTGAATAACATTTATTGATTTCCATATAATGAACCAGCCTTGCATCCCAGGGATGAATCCTACTTGATCATGGTGTACAATGTTTTTGATATGATTTTGTATCCGATTCGCCAGAATTTTATTGAGGATTTTTGCGTCTAGGTTCATTAGAGATATAGGTCTGTAGTTTTCTTTCTTTGAAGTGTCTTTGTCTGGTTTAGGAATCAGGGTGATGTTGGCCTCGTAGAATGAATTTGGAAGTTCTCCCTCTTTTTCTATTTCATGAAATAGCTTGAAAAGTATTGGTATTAGTTCCTCTTTAAAGGTTTTGTAAAACTCTGCTGTATACCCATCCGGTCCTGGGCTTTTCTTAGTTGGTAATCTTTTGATGGTTTCTTCTATTTCCTCAATTGATATTGGTCTGTTTAGGTTGTCTATATCCTCCTGTCTGAATCTGGGCAGATCATATGACTTCAGAAATTTATCGATGCCTTCACTATCTTCTATTTTATTGGAGTATAAGGATTCAAAATAATTTCTGATTATCTTCTGTATTTCTGAAGTGTCTGTTGTGATATTGCCTTTTTCATCCTGTATGCTAGTAATTTGAGTTCTCTTTCTTCTTCTCTTCATTAGCATGGCTAAGGGTCTGTCGATTTTATTTATTTTTTCAAAGAACCAACTTTTAGTTTTATCAATTTTTTTCAATTGTTTCTTTTGTTTCAATTTCATTAATTTCAGCTCTGATTTTAATTATTTCTTGCCTTCTACTTCTTTTGCTGTTGTTTTGCTCTTCTTTTTCTAGGATTTTGAGATGAAGTATGAGATCATTTATTTGTTGGTTTTTTCTTTTTTTAAGGAATGAACTCCATGCAATGAATTTTCCTCTTAGAACTGCTTTCAATGTGTCCCATAGGTTCCGATATGTTGTGTCTGTGTTTTCATTTATCTCTAAGAATTTTTTAATTTCCTCCTTAATGTCTTCTATAACCCATTGATCATTCAGTAACCTATTGTTCATTCTCCATGTGATGCATGATTATTGTATGGTGGTCTATTAGACTCTTGAACTTGAGAAGAGTTTGTTTGATGAACATAGCTGCACCATTGTTTGGGGCATATATATTTATGATTGTTATGTCTTGTTGGTGTATGGTTCCCTTGAGCAGTATGTAGTGTCCCTCTTTATCCCTTTTGATTAACTTTGGCTTGAAATCTATTTTATTTGATATGAGTATGGACACTCCTGCTTGTTTCCGCAGTCCATATGAGTGATATGATTTTTCCCAACCTTTCACCTTCAGTCTATGTATGTCTCTTCCTATCAAATGCGTCTCCTGTAGGCAGCATATTGTTGGGTCATGTTTTATGATCCATTCTACTAGCCTGTGTCTCTTAATTGGTGAGTTTAAGCCATTAACATTTAGGGTTATTATTATAGGTGGGAGTCACACACCTGCTAAAGTAGATTCCGCTGGGAAGGAATCTCTTTGGCCGAACTTTGGTGACTTCCCCTCTCTGCTATGGCGGGCCCCTGGCTCCTTGCCGGAGTGTCCGAAGGGAGGGGTGGAACTGGCTTGTCTCTGGTCTGACACAATCTCTGGTTTTAGTTCCCAGTTCGCTATTTTGTAAAGGGTTGGTTAGATTCCCTTCATGCTGTCTGGGGGGGGGGGGAGCCGTTCGCCGGGTGGGCGGGGCTGTTAGTAGAGCCGGGAGGGCACGGGCTGTCTGCTGGGCCAGGCGGGGACACTTCTCGCTGCGCCGGGCCGCCGGGGGCTGCCTGTACAGCCGGGCAGCTGTGGCCGCGTGGCTAAGATCCGGGCGGGCGGGGTGGCCGTTCGCAGAGCGAGAGCAGGGCCTCCCCGGGATGGCGGGATGGCGGGTGCCGTCTGCAGGTTCGGGCGGGCCGTGCCGCTCTGGGCCGCCGGCCGCTTGCAGAAGCGGCTGGTGGCTGCGGGACTGGACCTCTGCGCCTGCGTGGCCTGCCAAGATCCACTTGTCTGGGACAAACTGACACTTCTAATAAACCTACCAATTCCCGGCAGGTCCCCTCTTAATGGAATTTTGCTAGAAGTTCCTCAGTAGGTAGATGCAGCTGTTCCAATGGGTCTTTCTGATCCCGTTAATGTGGAGACATTGGAATTGCTGCTTCCTCGCCGGCGGCCATGTTGGATCCCCCCAGAACAATTTATTATTAAAGCAGGTGTCCCTTGTCTGTCTCTTTGGACTCTCGTACTGGCACACATACTTCAATTTTGCTGATGGGTTCCTCAGTTCATGGTTACCAGCTCTTCTTACATCACCTTTACTTCCTAAATTCAATGAGACATTTCCTATGCATTCTTTCTGTCTGTCAGGAGGAATAGAGCCAGAAGGCACAGGATGACCTTGGCCTGAGGGGAGAGGCCAAAGTCACCCTGGTATATACTAGCTACAAAATATGCTTGCTTGGCTTGTAAGATGCTGAATAAGCTGGAAAAATCACAAAGAGAAGTCTAAGAAGTGAGGACTCCAAATGTACATTTTGACTTCAGCAGTAAGATATGTTTTATTTGTGTGATACTGTTCAGGAAATTATATTTCTGTTGATAATTTCATGGAAATATTTGTATAATTTAACAATACAATTGATTGGTTTTAATGGAATACACACCCCTATACCCCTGGGAGCCTGTTTTCTCTGCAGGAGTATGATTGAAATATGGGGCATGTTTCCAAAAGAACTGTTAGACAATGCTACGATTTACAGCAGACACTGAATATATCAAACCAGTGTGGGTATTAATGGTTAATTTTTCCTTCCAACACACACACAGACCCTACAGACACATTTACATATTGGGTTGATTAACCTGTAGTAAGTAGCACGTTACTTACATCTTGCTTTTTCACCAGTTTCTTGTTGCAGCTGCTAGGTGGGTCCCTGGGACCTGTGTGAGTCCCATTAGCTACATTCCCATAGTTTCCACACAGCAGGACAATCTATTATTTTATCAGCCCCATTCAACCTTACAAAAAGATCTGTTTCTACGTGGGCTGATATTCTGAGTGCTGATTTCAGACCAAGGCCTGCTGCTCTATTAGCTTTTTTCTTTCCATATGCCTGAATGCAGAACCCCAGAAAGGGGGAGATGAATGGAAATG
The DNA here is from genome assembly GCF_964194105.1 of Spermophilus citellus. NCBI lineage: Eukaryota > Metazoa > Chordata > Mammalia > Rodentia > Sciuridae > Spermophilus > Spermophilus citellus. The sequence goes on along the minus strand of NC_138184.1, from coordinate 198,241,223 downwards.
CAAAGGAACTCTCAGCTCTAGTAGATGCAATGATTGCTTTACAAATTTCATTTGCACAGAGGTCAAAAAGAAAGAGTGAAAGTAAGCCCTTTATGAAGACATGTAAACGTGTTGTAGCAGATGCTTTTTCTATAATAGGAGGAGACTGACTGATATAAACCAATATGGCCCTGATTTTTTTTTCTTAAAATTTGTGTTAATAGGCTGTCAGAGAGCAGCATGCACTTGGTTATATCATGTTTTCCATTGATTTCTAGGCTTTGAATCGATTTTAATTAAAATATTTTTTTTTTCACAGACTCTTGACTTTGTAGCATGGTGAATACTCTTTGGTAGCAATTATAATTGGGAATTATGGACCCTTATGACTGAAGCTCATAGGATAGGTGTCAACTATGTATATTCCTCATTGTTTAAATCTGCTCCCTTATCACAGATGAAGCTTGACCTGAAGCTAGCTGAAGGGCCCTGGAGTGAGCATGAAGGTGGCTTAGCTGTCTTTTCAACTTTTCCCCTTCCTTTGATACCCTAAAGTGGAGGGAGGCAAGGTTGGTTTAAGAGGCTAGTTTAGTTCTCCCAAGTTCAAGTCACCAACTGCTTGTTGCTTTATTTAGAAAGTAGGCACTTGTGCTTCTTTATTTTGGCCAATTTAATTCCAAAACTATGCAGTAATATTTTTATGTTGCAGAATAATTTGGGATCCTTTTCATTACTCTATTTAAAAAACTGCAAACCTTTTAAATAGCATTAAACATATTTACTCCTGAGAGTTTAACTAGAAGTTGTCTCTAAGTTTTTGGTCTAGTGTTTCTTATTCAGAAAGGGATTATTCTTGGTCCTCTTTATTCAATTTTCTTCCATAGTTGTGAATTAGCTTTATATCCCCTTTTAACATTTTCTTTTCTTTTTATTGAGGTATGCTTTACAGAAAAGTCCAAAAATATTAAGCATAGTTAGGCATGGTGGCACACACCTGTAATCCCATGGGCTCAGGAGGCTGAGACAGGAGGATTGCGAGTTCAAAGCCAGCCTGCTTTGCTCAGCAACTCAGTGAGACTCTGTCTCTAATAAAACACAAAATAGGGCTGGGAATGTGGCTGAGTTCAATTCCCTGTACTAAAACAAACAAACAAACAACAACAACAACAACAACAACAACAAAAACCCCACAGATGTAGCTGGATGGTTTTGCATTTGTATAAGCATATGTAACTACCGAATAGAATTAAAAAAAAATATTTCCAGTATTCCAGTAGGCTGTTTTTCTTCTCCCTGAAGTGACCATCATTCTAACCTCCATCACACATATCAGATTTGTTTGTTCCTGAGCTTCTAAAGAAGCTCATTCAGTATTTACTCATTTGTGTCTGCCTTCTTTTGCTCCTTAGGTTTTTGAGATCCATCTATTGATTTGTAAAAATTTGTTTGCAAATATACAAAGAATTACTAAATATGTTATATATCCCTGTCAAATCTGAGGAAAATACTTGGGGAGAGACTATAATCAAAATCAGATCAGAGAACTCAAGAAAAGATGAAAAAAAGAGAAAGCAGGAACAAAGGAGGACACAGTATCAACCCATCTATCTAATCACATGCACAAACACGAGAAGCACTCATTACCAGGGCTCAAACAATGATCCTGTAATAGAAGCCAAACATTGAAATATTCTTTGGCAGTGGTGCTCATACTCTACCATATACATGAGTCATGAAGGGGCATCTGTATTTTTAATTTTTTACAAATTTATTTTTTGATTTTTTTATTTTGGTCACATGGGATCAACCTTCTTACCAAATTTTTAACTAATAATATTGTAATTATTGGCACAGCGTAATACCAGAGATCTCTGGAACATGCTCATTTTGTGTACTTTTGCCTTTTTACTTTTATATTAGAATTCAAGGTTGATTTACCCTCCACCATTTTACAACACATTGTCTGTATTTGACTAGGTATTTACTTTTATCAGTGAGTTTCAGACTTTCTTAAGCTAATCTATTGCTATTTAGAATTCTTCCTTTTCAACTCTAAGAACTCCATTTTATATTTCTTTTAAAGCATGTCTGTTGGGGATGAACACCTCAACTTTTGTTTATCTCAAAAAATCTTTAATTCACCTTCAGTTTTGAAGGACAGTTTTGTTGGGTACAGTATTCTTGGTCAGCAATCTCTATCCCCCTGTACCTTGAATGTATCATCTCATTCCCTTATGGCCATAAAGATTTCTCCCTCACTCACTCCCTTCCTTCCTTTTGTATTAGAACATTATAGTTATATATAGTAGTTTGGTTCATTTTGACAAAATGATAAATACATGGAAATGATTTCAATTCCTATTCTCTCAGCTTTCCCTTTTGTCCTCTCTTTCCCTATTCTCCTTCATTTACTAATCTTCCTTTATCTTGTTAATTTATTTATTTCTGATTGGCATTTTCTACACATACATAAAGGTGAAATTTTCTGTGTTACATTTATATATGCATATAGTGTGATTTTATTAAATCCATTCCACATTTTCTCCCCTTTCCATCCTTCCTCCTTCCCTCTTGATCTCCTTTTTGTGCTCCACTAATCTTCCCTATATAGTTATGATAGTCACACTCTCACTTCCTTATTTTTTTTCTTTTGTTCTAGCTTCCACACGAAAGAAAATTATTTGATCCTTGACTTTCTGTGTCTGGCTTATTTCATGTAGTGTGGTGTTCTTCGCTTCCATTAATTTACTGGCAAATAACATTATTCATTCATCTTTATGGTTGAGTAAAACTTCATTATTTATATACATATCAATAATATATTTATATATAAATAATATATATATAAATATATAAAGACTGTATATATTTAATAAATGTGGTCATATATTTTATGTATATAAAATATGTCATATATTATATATATAAATATATCATGTATATAAATATATAAATGATATATAATATTTTTCTTGATCCATCCATCTATTGATGGGCATCTGGGTTGATTCCATAATTTGGCTATTGTGAATTGTGTTGCTATAAACATTGAAGTATCTGTATCACTATAGTATTCTTCTTATTTTATTATTTTGGATAAATACCAAGGAGTGGGATAGCTGGGCCATATGGTGATTCCAGTCCTAGTTTTTTGAGGAATCTCCACACTGCTTCCCAGAGTGGTTGCATTAATTTACAGTCCCACCAAAAATGTGTTAGTATACCCTAACTGGTATACTTGAGGTAATATTTTATTACCTCCACATCCTTGCCAGCATTTATTATTTGTGCTCTTGATGAATTCCATTTTAACTGGAGTGAGATAAAATTGTAGTGTAATTTTGGTTTGCATTTCCCTGATTGATAGAGATGTTAAACATTTTTCCATGCATTTGTTGGCCATTTGTGTTTCTTCTTTTGAGAAATGTCTGTTTAGTGCCCATTTATTGATTGGGTTATTTGTTTTGTGGCATTTTGTTTTTGAGTTCTTTATATATTCTGGATGTTAATCCTCTGCAAGAGAATCAGTTGGCAAAGATTTTTCTCCCATTTTGTAGGCTCTCTCTTCACAATCTCAATCATTCCTTTTAATTTTATGGCATTTCTTTATTGATTCTTGGTTGTATTTCCCTTGAGCTTTATAGATCTTGTTGAGGAAGTCAGTACCTGCACCTATATTGACCCTATGCTTTCTTCCAGCAGTTGTAAGATTTCTGGTCTAATTCCTAAGTCTTTGATCCACTTTGATTGACTTTTGTGCAGGGTGAGAAATAGGGTTCTGATTTTATTCTTCTACATATCCAGTTTCCCCAGACCCATTTGTTTAAAAGGCTATCTTTTTTCTCCAACATATTCCACCCCCCACCTTTGTCAAGGATCAGATGGCTGGAAATATGTGGGCTTGTCTCTGTGTCTTCCATTCTATTCCATAGCTCTTCATGTCTATTTTGATCTTTTCTTCAATATTTCTGTTGAAACAATTTATAGACATTCTTTGGGTCCTTTCTCTCTTTTCATTTTCAGACTCCTGTAAAGCACATATTGTTCTACTTAATGATGTTCCAAAAGCCCCTTAGGCTTTATTTTCTCTTATCCTTTTTTGGCTGATTAATATTTGGCAAACTGCCCTTGAGTTCCCTGATTCTTTCTTCTGTTTGATTCAGTCTGTTGTTGAATGCCTCTAGTAGATTGTTGGGTTAAGTTACTGAATTCTTCACCTATATGATTTGTTTGGTACTTTTTAACATTTTCTCTCTGCTGAAATTCTCAGTGTTTTTTTTTTTTTTGGTAGTATTCTCCTGACTCAGTGGGCATTTCTGAGCTTTTAAAATTCTCTCTCAGTCAAATATTATATCTCTGAGTAACTAGGGTCACTTTCTACAAATGCATGTGGTTCCTTTGTTTGGAATATCCTTGCCTGAATTTTCATTGTCCTTGACTCTCTGCACTAGAATAACAGCAACCTCCTTTAGTCCTCACAGACTGACCTGGTACACTCACTAATCAGCCCAATGAAAGATTCTGGGGACTTCTCAAAACTTTTTGCAAGTCCATCAATTTTATTTGTTCTAGACACCTGGATTATGCTGTATCTGATTAGTGCTCTGTGACAAGTGAGAGGGAAGGCATTCCTCAGGCAATCTTCAGATACATTGAGATATTGTATGTGTGGTACATATCTTTTACTTTCCAAGTGGAAGCTGGGAGTTAGTATTTTCATCTACTCAGTGTGATGACCTGGGGGGAGTGACAGTGGTTACTGCTAGCCAAAAGTGCCATCTCAATTTTCTCTGGTCCTTGGCAGCTACCCAGAGTATGCCATTTCTCATCAACATTACATGACAGGCTAGACAGAAGCCAGATCTCTGTATATCTCTGGAAGAGCTGGGGCACTGGACATATGCAGCACCTCTTTCCCTCCCCAGGGAGAACCTGGAATATGCAGTGGATGTTGTCCTGATTGGTGCTATTCCAGGAGTGGGGATTAAGGAAAATATTTCAAATTTCCCAACTGGCTTTGATGTGGTTAGTTTTGCCCTTACTGAGGGTGTAACAGACTTTTAACTCATTCTTGAATTTCTCACAAAGAGAATTTATCCATGGGTTGTTGAATTGGTGTGTTCATGGGGGTGGAGGGATGGTCTACAGCTTCTATTTGGGCATCTTACTCTTTAGTCTGAGCATAAGCCAATTTATGCGGAAGAATTCTCTGATGACCGAAGCAGAGGTGAACATGGACTCAACTGCCTCAGGCAGACTGGGTAAAATTTCACGTATGAGAGAGGCCATCTTTTCTGGATTTGAACAAAGGAGAATGTGGCACATTTACACGAGAAGATATCCAGTGTGTGTCAGGGAAATCGAAGATGAAGCTGATGTTAAGAATCACAGAGTAGAGAGAGAAAGAAGGGGTGATGAGATACACCAATGTTCTCACTGTTCTTGAGTCTGCCCCACCTCTGGGGTTCCAGTTACATGGGGTCATTAGCCATGGTGAATGGGGATCAGATGGGTTTCAGGTAGCTAAAGAATAATTATTATTAATATTATGAGTCAATATTGAGGGCTGCAGATTTATATATATTTGGCACAGGAATATGGTTGAGAGTGTAGGCATATAGCCATTACAGCTTCATGGGGAAACTAGGGGCTGTAAAGCTGCGGATATCTGAGTTCCAATTCTTATTCCTCTACTTACTTGTTGTCAGGTCTTGTGCAAGTTACCTAGTTTTTTTGCCTTGGGTGACTAGTATGTAAAAGAGCAAATGGTTAGATAGAATTTTAATGTTATAATGTCACTGAGGCACTGCACATAGTGAACGGAGAAAAGGTGATAGTTGGTAACCAGTATTTGTTACAAAAGGAATATTTTTAGACCTATGTTTCATTTCTCTGATGGTTCATAGTAAAACTTTGCAGAAAAGCTGTCTAAAATTATTCTCTACATTCCTCAGATTCAAATCTTTTCCCAGTCCACTATAATCAGGATTTGGTCCCCTGGTGGAGGCCATCCATGATTTATATATTGATAAATCCAATGAAATATTTGGGGTACTTACCGCTTTCATTTCAACTGTACTTGACTGATCACCACCTTCTTCAGAGATTCTTCTGAACACTTTCTTGTCTTGATTCTCAGAATATGCTTTTCTGGATTTCCTGCCTCTTGTTCATTGCTCCTTTGTTGAATTTTCCTCCCCTGCTTTCCTCGGAATGTTGGGATATCCAAAGCTCAATCCTGACCTTCTTTTCTTCCTTTTATAACCTTTCTATGTGCCAATTCAGCCCAAGCCTTTATCTACTATTGCTTTGCTACCGATGACAATGAATCTTCAATTTTATCCTAGACCCCTTCCTTAAATTTTCTGCAGTTTCCTCCTTGCCTCTTTATTAGGTTACCTGTTTTCCTGTCTTCATGCCCCATAGTGGATCCATCATTCTTCCCACCTCAGCTACTGTAATTGCCACTTAATTCATATTTCCAATACAACTGGGGCCGTTCTCCACCTCACCACTCCCAACCCCAATCCATTTTTTTTTCCACACAGCCAACAGAGTGATTGTTTTTTTAAAAGTATAATTCAGAACATACCCTTGTCCATACTTAAAATTCTCCAGTGGTTTCCTACAGCCCTTAGGCTAAAGTTTCAAACCCTGCTGTGGCTGGCAAAGTTGGTGCTACATGCTGGGCACCACCTTACTTTTAAGCCTCACCTTGTGCTACTCTCCTTTTTCATGACCCTCCAGGTCCCATGGTCTTCTCTGGTCCTCAAACAGGCCTAGCTTAGGGCCACTGCATTTTTTTTCTTTTCTTTTTGGACTGTTCTTCCTCTTATCATTTACTTTCCAGCTCAAATGTTACTTTTTCAGAGGAACTTTACCAAAGGTACCCCATAGAGTAACTGACTGTCCCACTACTCTGCTTTATATTTCTCACATCATCTATTACTCTCTGGAACATCTTATTTGTTCACCTGTCTACCTCACCAGAAAAGAAACCACAGTAGAGCAGAAAGCATATCTGTCTTATTAACCACTCCATTTCCTTCACATAGAGCAAGCCTCAGTACCCAGTGAGTGCTCAAAAGGACTTTCATTTTTGTGAATAAAGGAATGCATGGGTAATGATAATAATAGTTATGTTTAACTAACACATCATTTGATATTTTATGGTGTCTTTTCACTCACATTACCTGGTTTCATCCCCATGATAACTTGCAAGGTGGATGTTATTGTTGGGTACATTTATGGATGAACGATGTCATTTTGTACGTTTTCACCTCTATACCCCAAAGAGAAAGGAATCACATTTTTTAAGCCTCCCAAGGGAAAAAAAAAAAGAGTCAAGGAACTTCAGTAAAATTATTTAATAGGCTGAGCCAACCATCTGTGAACTTTTGCTTTTTGTTCTTAACCAAATGGTAGAAATTGAACTACATGTGTTTCTATCCTAAACACTACAAACTATTCAGAGAAAATGCTCCCTATTATTCCTGGGTCCAGATGCAAGAGGTCCATGGTAGTCAATGCTCTGTAATTAAATGAGATTTCAGGCTGAGCTTCTAATCCCTTGAGACACAGAATGTGCAGCTGTACTAATAACTCCACCGATTATATGGAAAGCCAGTCGAGCCCTTATTTCTTTATGTGCACGCGCGCGCACACACACACACACATGCACATTCCCATTTATATTTTTAAAGCCAACAACAACCTAAACACAAGGTTCTCATTCTATCTTTAAATATGGGAAATAATATTAGATTAAGTTAATGTAATCACTAACATCATGTTCTGTAAATTGAAAACTAATGCAGCCTGTTCCCAACCCCCAGACTGACTGAGAAATTAGGGTTTGCAGAACATCCAGACCTATACTTTTCCATGATAAAATATATGTACCCCATTTAGAATAAGGTGCATAATTTAATATTTTATTGTGTTTGATTTATAAGCTTCCTCAGCCCTTATTAAATTTAAATTTTTACAATTGAGGAAAGTCCGTAAAGAAAACATATTTTGTAGTTAAAGATGCATCCCATATGTGCTGGGCTGGCAATTGAAAAGGCACAAGACCTCCTCTCTGAGCCTTTGTGGTGCTGCTGAAAGTTCTCTTCAAAATATAGATTGAGAGAAATGTTTATTTTTTTCATTTTTGCATTTTTAAATGGAAATGCTTATTTTTTTTGAGGTCTGACGTTACATCAAAATAAATTCAGGGACAAAGTTTGATATGCAAAGCCTTGAAGAAGTATCTCAAAATTAGTCTTTTTTTTTTTTTTTTTGTACCAGGAATCAAATCTAGGGCCTTGCACATGCTAAGCACATGGTCTACCCCAGATCCCATCTCTCTTAGTATTGTTTTTTTAAAAGAAAGAATTTTTAAGGGGATGGGGAAAGTGTTTCTAATAACTTGGTAGGCCATCTCTAAATACACTTTCAGAGCAGCAATTCCCAAACTAATGAAGACCTGGATGTGAACTCAGATGCCTGCAGCTTGAAAAATATGACTGGAGCTGCAGACATTTTCAGGCATGAATTCCAGACCCTGATGGATGACTGAATGGACCCTTTCCCTAATACCTCTTCTGCACTGAGGACTCTGGCCACTGAAAAGGATTCAGGCTACAGGTCTGGCATCACTGGAGAATGAAAATATCATTTCCACTTTTCTAACCAAGTAGTCCTCATAATCTTAACCCAACCCCAATGCCTCCTAATCTTGATGGTTCTGATCCCTTTGTCCCTTTCACTCATCTTCTGCATCATTGCATTTCTGTGGTCAGAGATAATATTCTGTCCTACTTCCTATTTCACCCAAATGGGAACAGGAAGATTTGTACTTTTTGTCCTCTCCCATCTCAAGTCATCTTATATTTTTCCTTCTGCTCCACTACATCTCAACCACCAATCCTTATTGATTTCCTCTTCTCAACATCTCTTGAAACTATTCGCTTCTTTATAGTTAATACTGCCTTTTCTGAGGCTAGAACACCTCCAGGTCTTGCTTTTGTCATCAAAACAATCAAATTATTTTTTCTGACTCAGGTAGTGTGTGCCTCTCCCCTTCCCTACTCATTTCTTAATCTGCAGCCAGTGATTTCTCTACAATGCCCATGTGTCTGATAATCTCATTCCCTTCCCTTGCTTAAAAACCTTCAGCACCTTCCCATTGCCCTTGGGATGAAAGCCAAACTCCTTACCTTGGCTTACAAGGTTGCACTGACATCTCTCCCTCATTCCCCTTCTTGCAGGAGGCACTACACTCCAGGCATGCGCAGATCTTACTTCTTTCTCCAGGGAAGCCTGGGAAGCCTTTGCTTGCTTCTAGGCCTCTGCCTATGCTATTCCTAGTACTTGACCCGTCTCTTTACCTGCCTAATTCCCACCCATGCTTCATTTTCAACTTAGATGCCCCTTCCACCTGGATACCTTCCTCATTCCACCTTTCTTGCTCTTTGATCATATAGGATTTTGCCCTTCCTTGGTACAGCACTAATATTTTATTCTGATTGGCTTGTTTCCTATAGACCCTTTTCCCCAGATTAGAAGCTCCCTAATGGCAGAAACTGTATGTAGTTTCCCTTTTATACACACACACACACACACACACACACACACACACACACCAGGTATAGAACCCTGGCACACATAACCATTGAGCCCAGCCCTTCTAAAATGTTTTATTTTGAGACAGGATCTGGCTTTGAACTTGCCATCCTCCTGCCTCAGCCTCCAGAGCTGAGGGATTACAGGTGAGGGTCATTGAGCCAGGCTCTCCTTTAGATCTCCATTTCCTAAATCAGGGTCTGGCATATGGAAAGCCACTGAATAGTATTGAGTAAATGTTCATCTTTGTAATCTCCCACACATCGTGATTCAGTGTCTTGCACACAGTGAGCGTTGAATACCGATTTGATGAGTTTGATGCAATCGACACACTGTTCAAAGTGATAAAAAACCAAGGTCTGTTGGGACACAGAGTATCATAATTGACTGACTTAGGAACTATTTGAAGGCTATTTGCTGAAACAAATGGATTTGATTGGCTGATCAATGACATCTGGTCACTAAGATGACCATAATAAATAGACCCCATTATGGCTGCTGTAATTGTTTTACAGATGCTGGTGTTTAATTATTACTTTCTGTGTGGCAACTCCATCTATCACCTGGAAATTGGCTGCTATCACGTTTGTTAAGAATTAAAAATAACCAAATACCAATTATATGAGTAACAACTACTAATAGGTAGATCATGTTCTTTATGTACATCACTCATTTAATCCTCATGATAATTCCAGAAAGCAGCTCCTATTATTTTTCTACTTTACAAATGAAACAATTGAGGCAGAGAGAGGTTAAACAACTTCCTTAAAGTCATACAACTAGAGAGTAGTAGAGATGGAATCTGAACCTCAGAATTACTTTGGATTCCATGCTTTTAACCATTATGTTGTATTACTACTATTCTTTGCTTTGGAGAGAGATGAATTTACGAGCTATGCAAAAGCCTAGGGAGTCTTTTGCACAGACATAACACTTAGGAAACAAGGTCAGATTGTTGTCTTACCTGCTGGACCTGATTTTAATAAAGCTTTGCAAGCAAGTCATAAGAGAAATGGGAGCAATTTGGAAATAAATTACTTCCATTTTGCTTCAGGATCTCCTATATTCTGTGGCATTTAGGAATTATTCACAGATGTATGTTTACAGTTAAAAAATCAACTATACTGTGCTCAATTATATGAAGGGGAAACTCTAGTAAACAGTTTTTAATTGGATTGAAATTAAGATAAATTTAGGATAATGAAGGAAAATGTCTTAACAGCAAGATTTATAGACTGTGTGCAAAACTCCCATTGGAAGTGAACGAAGCCCAGTATTTTGAAATGCAAAATTTACATGCACATGAGGAAAAAAGATTATGTGTACAATCAATTTCCATGTAGTCATGAAATTCTTTTGAAATCATTTAGGGTGTATGTGGGTTATTCAGTAGAGAGATATAAGCATTTGCTTACAGGGTCTTAAGTTAATTGCTATCGGAGATTGAAAACTTTCTGAAATCTAGTTATAGATTTCAAGTAATTTATAATCTACTTAGTTATAGGACTTTTCTGTTAAAGTAACTACAAAATATAGGCAAAAATGTTCATAAAATGAGAGAACTAGGTTACAAAATGTGCTTTTGGAAAAGATGCTGCATTTGTTTGGTAAGAGGATATGAGATCCCAGAACTGTATGTTTCTCTTCCTAAAACGAGAGAAAGAGATCCAATTTGTTTTTCTCCTTCTCTCATTCTAGGGCCTCAATGTAATAAGATGTTTATGGAATATACTATCTGAAGCCTTAAAAATAGGGACTGTCTTTACTCTTTTCAGTGAGAGCTGCTTTTTAATTTCTCTATCTGTAACCTATTTATTCCCCATCTATGGACATAGATGACATCTAATAACTCTCTAGAAAGATGTCTGTGTAGTTACTTGTTGTGGTTTAAGACTGCAATGCCCCCCTAAAGCTCATGCATTAAAACCATGGTTCCCAATGCAGAGGTTTAGAGGTGGGGCTTTTAGGCAATGATTGGCTCATAGGCTCTGACCTAATCGATAGGTTAATACATCAAATGGATTTACTGATAACGAAGTAGAGAGGTGAGGCATAGTTGGAGAAAGTAGGTCACTGGGGGCGTGCCCTAGAAGGGTTTATATTTTCCATGTCTTGTCTCCCTCATTATTTCTCAGCTTCCATGAGCTGAATAGCTTTCCTCTACCACAACTTTCCACCAAGTTGTCCTGCCTCACCTCAGGCCCAGAGCAATGTGGTCAGCCAACCATGAACCAAGATCTCTGAAAGTGTCAATCAAAATAAATCTTTCTTCCTCTAAGTTGTTCTTGTCGGGTATTTTGGTTATAGTAACAAAAAATTGACTGATACACCACTGAAGATTTTTCTGGAAGTGTTTTCAATTTGAGGACACATGGATTGATGAACAGGATCAATTCTATCAAGTCTGACTAGGAATTATTGGCCAGATATTTTTTTCTTAATTGATGCAAGAATTTGTTGATTTTTAAAGGATATTGTTGCTTTAGGAAAATATGAAAGATTTCAAATAGATACAGCTTGTAGGAGAATGGAGTTTAGAAAGGTAGAAACTAGACTTAACATTTTGTGTAATATTGCTCAGAGACGAGACTCTGTGAAGACTGGATTACTATTCAGGTTCTAGATTTTGGGTTAGAATATTTGAAAGTTTGTGAATCTTTGTGCAAACAAAATTGAAGAAAAAACAGGTCATTGAAAAACATCTGCATAAGTTTTATTTTCATGTAAACTGGAAAAATAGTCAAAAAATGGGGACACAAAATAAGGTACTAATAAGATAGCAAAAAAAAAATTACAGGGGAAAGGTAAAAAATGAACTCTTACTTTCTGTTGCTGATAAAATGGTAGATGTAGACATCTTAAAAAGTTATAATAATGACTCCAAAGTTTAGATATAATATTTAAAAAGAAATGATTTTAAATACATAGGAAGACTGTCAAGGAAAATCTTAAAGGAAATCAGGAATCCAGACATGAAGGAGGACTAGGTAGCTGCCTGTGGGTCCTAAAGCTTAGATTTCAAAAGCCCCTGCTGAGGGATCTGTAAAAAAGTCAAGGGCACACCTAAGGTAGGAGGTAAGGTCAGACCCCAGCTGTTAAAAGCCTGGAGCCCTAAAATCGAGTGAAGAGGGGGACCTCTCTTAGAGGAAGAAAGTGAACAAACATCTTTTTCTCTGTTGTAGTTTGAGGGGATAAAAATACATGTTCTAAAATTTCTCAAACAGAAGTCTATCTTCAAGTAGAGTTGGGAACATAATAGGTACTGTAGACATTGAGATATATTTTAAATGGGGACGGGCACATGTCAATATGAACTCTGAAGAAGTCCCACCTGTAAGGTCTTAAATAATTACCATCTTAAGAAACACAGGTTCACACATAAGATTAGAAAATATGCCGTGAAATTAACCACCATTAGAAAGTTAGCAGACATGACAAAAATAAAAGGTGTCAAAATTACTGAGTAAATGTGTAAAGTAATTGTGTGAGATACATTCAAATACATTAGAGGTCACTAATATAATTATTAAAAACTACTAAGCTAACTTTGAAAAAAAACCAAATAAAAGTTCTTGAATCTAAAGGTATAGTTTATATAATCAGATATGCAAAGGAATAAAACAGTAGATTAGGGGAAAAAAAACCTGAAGGGAAAATCATTAAACAGAAACTCCAACTGAAAAGACTATGAGATTAGCATTATGAAAAATATGAGGGACTGAGTGAAGAAGTTTTCACAAATGCTTACTGAAGATTTCTGACAGAAGAGAGAGAAAAGTCAGTGTCAAAAGGACAGCCTTTAATAACCTTCCAAAATTACGGAGGAACAGGTCACATAAAATGTGGGAGGTCACATAATCTCAAGCAGTATGAATAAAATAAAATGCTCTACTCTATACATGAGCCATATTGCAAGGGTTCAGATCTAGGCTCTATAGCTAACCAATTGCCTCACTTTCCTCAACTATAAAATGGAAATAATGGTAATAGCACCTGCTTCATAGTACAGAAGATTAAATGATAGTATACATAAATAGAGCCCAAAGTAGTCCCTGTAAATTGTAACACTAGGGCTTTAACTGTTTTTTAATCCTTATTATTATTATTACTTACATAGGAGGGACTTCTCTAAAGCATTAGTGAGACCAGAGGAGAGTGCAATGCTATCTACAATCTCTGAAAGAAAATAATGATATACCCTGTAAAATTATCTTTCAAGAAGAAAGTCAAAATTATCTTTCAAGAAGAAAATAACTGTATACCAAGTAAAAGTATTTTTCTTGAACAAGTTTGAAATAAAGACATTTTGAGACCAAAATACCACTAATATCTTACAGAAAAAAACTTCTAGAAAAAATATATATAAAAGGAAAAGAATTCCATAAGGTAGCCCCCAAATAAGAAGAAATGGTAAGTATGTTAGTAAATCTAAATAGATACACTGTATAAAATAACAATGTTTAACATGTAAAGAAAAAAATAAGGAGAAAAATTATGTTATTTGTGGAGTGTTTGTATCATTATAATAGAAGCATTATAAGATCCTTATATTCCAAGACAATATATGTTCTAATTAACTTTGACCTAATTTAAATGTTATGTCAATATTTATAGATAATCCTTAGGAGAATAAAAAAAGAATTACAATTTTCATGCTAATAGAACATTGGGAGTGGAAAAAATTTTAAATTAAGGTAGGAAAGAAGTGGCAAGATCAGAAAAAAGACAAATAAGCCCAAATGATAAGATGGAATAAATAGTAACTTAGACTAAATCTATCATAATTCATAATTAAGAGTAGTTAGGTTACAGAGGATGGGGGTAAGCAAGGGAAAGAAAGGGTAAATATTAGAGAATGATATTGGCCAAATTATATTGTTGTGTTGTGAATATGTATAAATAAATAACACCAAATTACATAATTAGGTACAACTATAATGCATCAATAAATGTGTGGAAAGAATTCACTAAAATTAAAAAGAATAGATAGGTTAGATTTCCTACTTGAAAGATAAAGCAATCATACTGAATTAAAAAATAAAATCTAGTTTGTGATGTCTTCTCAAAGACAAAACTAAAACATGGAGATATTCAAATACAAACATTGAAAGCTAAATGATGGCAAAACATATCCTAGGCAAATACTTAAGAGAAAGCCAGTACAATTATATTTGAACCAGGCATATTAGACCTTAAGGAAAAAGGTATTGTGGGAGGTAGTTTTATACTTAATGATGAAAGATTGAATTCAATGGAAGCCTTGATTATTCTAGATATGTACGGACCTAGAAACGTAAATTAAGTTCACTGAAGGGAAGTTTTGATAAAACTATAAGGATAAATTGCCAAATTTATCACCAGTAAGAAATTTAATACATGTTCCTATTGCAGTAACTTATAGATCAAAAGACAAAAAAAAAAAGAAAAAACCTCACAAAGAATATGAAAGAAACAACACATTTTACAGAACAAAACTGTATAGAACATTGTGCTTAAAATTTGGCAAATATACATTCTTTCTAAGCACATAACAAATTGATGAAAAGTTATCACGTGCCAGGACACAGAGGTCTACAGTCTTTGATCATCTTATGATTAATTTAGAAAAATGAATGTAAGTTTAAAAACACCCCAAGTAATTTATGCATCCTGGCATACAAACTAGAAGATACTTCAAACTGAATCATATTAATAATACTAAATATCAGAATTTGTAGAAAAGCTATAGCTGGAAAGAAACCTGTTGCCTAAGTGTTTATATTGATGAAAGGAAAGATTAATGAGACAATCGTCAAAAGAAAGGACAGCAGAGTAAACCTAAAAAGAATAGCTGAAAGGAACTAAAAGATAAGAGTGAAAAAATCAATGATATGTAGATCAAAAGTGTTAAGGCTTTTTCTCTGATGAAACTTTGAAAACACGTAAAACTCTGGCTACCAGTATTAAGAAAAGGAATAGGAGACAGATAATATTAGGGATGAAGGATGGGGATGCCGTTCAGTGGTGGAGTGTTTGCCCAGCATGCACAAGGCCCTGGTTTCAACACCCAGTACCACAAAATATAAAAAATTAGGAATGAAAAGGGGGAACTAACCAGAGACAGAACATTACAGGGGCTTAGAGAAAGCCATGCAGCATTTTAACTCAGAGTATAGATTTGGGGGTCAAAGACATATGCTTTGGATCTGAGGTCAGCTGTGTTCTAGTAATATAACATTGGGTCCGTTTCCTGACCCCGTCGACTTGTTGGAACAATAACGATAGATTGTAAACATAAATGAAATAGGAAGTAAAACAGGAAAACAATAGCCAAGAATTTTACTGGTTTTTAAAAAAATTATTAGCATTTGAGAACAACTTCACATTTTTTTTAAATATATAAAATAGGATGTTAAGAACAGGTATGCAACTGGAGAGATAATGGAGAACATTTTCTGGGTGGACAAACATATGGGCAAAGGCAAAGGACAGGACCAGAGCATCCTGTATATGGAAAAGTCAGTGCATTTGGGAACATCAGAATCTTAGGACACACACAGAAAATAGCTGTGCTTTTTGCTAGCACTGACTGAGAAAATGTGTTGTTAAAAATGGGTTTGCAGACACCTTACCTTAACACCTCCGAATTCCTCTCTCCATGCTCTCCTCAAATACATATACTAGGATAATCCTCTGTGCTACTAAGGAAGATTAAACAGTAGCACAAGGAAGAAAATCAGACCAGACCAGAT
This sequence comes from Spermophilus citellus, assembly GCF_964194105.1. NCBI lineage: Eukaryota > Metazoa > Chordata > Mammalia > Rodentia > Sciuridae > Spermophilus > Spermophilus citellus. The sequence goes on along the minus strand of NC_138184.1, from coordinate 198,224,904 downwards.
TTCCATGTGAAAGTTTAGAACATTACTTTAGGAGACTGAATGGGTCGGGACACCGAGGTTGTTTAAACTCTTCCCTCTCCTTGAAACTGAATTGCACCTTAACTGTTCCATCTAGAGGGGAACCTGCCCTTGTTTGAACACTTCTAGGGAAATATAAAGGTTCAATATTATTGAAGTAATTCACTTGGAAGATTATTTAATCCTGACATATAGCTTGTTCAAACTAAGTGTTTGATAAATAAGGGTAGCAATGGATCCTTTGAATAACAATTCTTTTTAAATATTTTTATTTGTAGATGGACATAATTCCTTTATTTTATTTATTTATTTTTATGTGATGTTGAGGATCAAATCCAGTGCCTCCCATGTGCTAGGCAAGTGCTCTGCCACTGAGCTACAATCCAGCCCTGAATAACAATTCTTCTAACAATCAGAATCTGTGTGTGTGTGTGTGTGTGTGTGTGTGTATGTGTGTGTGTATGTGTGTGTGTGTGTGTGTGTGTGTGTGTGTGTATATATATATTTTTTTTATGTCAGGCTGGAGTATGTCAGCCCTCTCTAAATGTGTGGTCCTGAGGTTTTGAATCCTTGGTTCAGTAATCCTATCTTCTTTAATGCCAGCCACCAAAATAGGTGAATTCATTCAAGTTGCATGGCTCCCATCAATACAATCTGGGATCCTGAAGAGTCCAGAAAATATGATAATCTCTCTGAAGGGAGCTACATCCCAGCAGGATGATTCCAGAAGAAGATACAAATCAACAGACCCTGGCTCCAGGAATGAGGCCATCGCCCAGCTCAGCTCCATGAAAAGAGGGTGAAACAGTCAGAGAAGCTCAGCTGGCTTCATCTCAGGGCTTCCCTGCTTGGAGACTTCTTGACATGGACCACACAAGCATCCTTAGTTGCTGTCTCTTCCTCCAAGGGAGGGAGAGCCATGGCCAAAGATTCCCTCTAACAAACAAGACACAAACCTGTGCTGAGGGCCATTACCAAGTAGGAATGACGCATCGAAATTTCCTTGCCAGCGTACCCCATGTTAAATGGACTTGCCTTGGAAATTTGCTGTGACCTTGCATGTGTGTTTGAGAAAGGTGACCCTGCTCAATGACCAGGGTGGATCCAGGATTAGGGTGTATGCTGCAGTTTGAGGAAGTATCCCCCTCCTTGGGTTAAGGGCGTTCCCAGTTTTAGACCTTGGGTTTTAGGGAAGTTCGATGTTGAGGATTATTGCTGCTGGAAATAGGGCGTTCCTGCTGCCTGAGCTCCCTTTGAGTTCTCGTGAGATTCAGAGAGTATTTTGGGAAGAAAGCCTCGTGGAGGAGGTGATTTGGGTGGCAGCAGAACTGGGATTGCCCCAGAACATGTGTGGAGGCCGGTGTGAGTTCGGGAATAAAGAATTGCTGTTTGAATCTACGAAGCTGTGTGGTGGCTCGTGATTCTGTGCCCAGCCAAGACTGCGGCAAACCTGGGCTGCTCAAGCCCTATCATTGAGTAGTCCAGGGAGCCCGTGGAGAGCCGAAGCCTGGTGTTTTGAGGGATGGCTGGCAGCTTTGCCCCTGCTGGTCCTGGCAGCCTTTATGTCTGGAGATTGCAGTGCAATGCAAAGGGAGCCATTTGACAGTTTTGCACCTTATCATTTCCAAAGAATCTCTGCTCTTGAGACAATCAGTGCTCTCAGCTGTCTGTCAAGTTCAAGCACATTTTATCTTAAATATATCCCAGGGTTGGGGCTGAGGAAACTAAAGGAAACTGACCACCAGAAATATTATTTGTGGAACTCAGGATAAAGCCCATCGCTGTATCTTTCTGCTTCTCTTTCTTACCCTGTCAGTCTGGGGACAAAATTCGCTCTCTCTGTGTGGAACTGGCTCCTAGAGCACTGCGTAATGCTGGCCTGGAGCTACTGGGCAGTCTTTGGTAAAACCACTGTTTCATGGTCAATCAGTCACTTCCTCTGGGTGCCTTCTTCCTGTTCTGCCATGAGCTCAGGGACACTCCTGTTTGGGGACAATCCACCTCTGATTTGTGTTTTTTCTGGCACTTGAGACTGGATGGACACTCCATGAACAAACAGACCCAAGGGGATTGTTGAAGTTGGCACTTAGATGGGATTTTAGTTCTTTATTGCAAATGGGTATATAAAATATATTCTAGGACTGGGGGTGTAACTCAGTAATAGTGTTTGCCCAGCATGCACCAGACCCTGGGTTTGATCCCAGCAAAATAAAATGAAACAAAACAAAACAAAATATATTCTGTACTCTTAACTTGACAGATATACCCTTACAATGACAAAAACAAAGATTATGAAACAGATTATGTGTAAAGCTATGGTTGCTATGAGGGCTGGAAAAATATCAACAAGTTATCTAAATTTAATGATTATTGCACATATTTAGCTCTTTTGCCTATGGGCTAGAGGTAGTTGAATGAATAATAGGATTTATAAAAATTACTGATTTTGTGTTTGTTCCATCAAATTAATTTTTGACCTTCATTTCATCAAATTCACTAATTTTATTATAATCAAGATGTTTACATGATTTTCAACTCATAGTTGAAATCCCCTAAGGGGTTTAAAAATTGAAATTATATTTGAAGTTCACAAAATTAAGCATCTTTTATGAAAACATATAAATAGAAAAATAAAAGTTATTTTGTTTCCAAAAATTATCTTTTAAAATATTCAAAATCATCTATCAACTTTAAAGATAAAATAAAAATTATAATCAGAAATGGTAAAATTTTATTTAGAATGTTAATAATTTAAATATTATTCTTGTAAAGATAAAATGATTCACATTGTAAAAATTTTATATCTAGCCAGTTACTAATATAAAGAATTGTCCATGAAACACTTATGATGTATCCATGGAAATTTAAGAGCATTATGAAATATTTATATTGCCAAAAGTTCTGAACTCACCATTTACAACTTTTCTGAATATCGTGTTAATCAAGAATTAAACCAAGAAAGAGAAATAGGAAAAAAAAGACTCTTAGCCTTATTGAGTTATAAATGAGTCTACTACATTTGCATTATCCCAAAGGGGGAACTTGGCAAGTTTGACTTTTCTTTTAACCCAACTCTCTTCCTCTCACATCCTCCAAGCATTCCAAAGCAAAATCATCATTACCCATGATCTTTTTCAACTTTGGGTTAGATTACCTTTTCTTCTAAGGAACTTTTTTTGCCCTACAGAAGATGTGGAGGTGAACTTCCTCAGGGTCTGAATACTCTGGCTGTGAGAGTGAGCAGTATGGTTATGGACTGAGCTGTTTCAGCTCTGAGTGCCAGATTAAAACTGTGATTGTGGTATGTGGAGCCCTCTAAAATTTCTCTTGCCCAGTCTATAAAAGGTACTGCATGCATTGCACATAATCAGATTTCTAGGAAGATCTACAGCTAACATTTTGGAATGTTTCATTCCAGTTATTTTCTGTATCTTGTTTTGACATATGAGAATATGCCTTATATGCAATACAACCTTGTATCTTGCTTTGTTGATAAAGTTATCAGTGAAAAGAGATCTTAGCTAGATTTTTCACTTGTGCAGGAATTCCTGTCAGATAGGCATCGAGCCAAAGAACTGCATTAAACTAAATATTTTAAGGGTATATATTGTTCAGTTATGGAAGGTCACACTATTGGCATTGGAGGATTATGGTCTTATGGTGAGTATGGTAAAAATTAAACATAATTTCAGAAATCAAAGCAACTAAATACATAAAAATCCAGAAATATACCCAAGGCACAGTGTTAGATAATCTCAGTAGAAGAAATTGAAAGAAGCATGAGAATTATTGTCCTTGTGAGGGCTTGCTTGGCTTTGTTCTTAGTAAAGAGATAACTAAGCAAGAATTAATAGGCTACTGGAGGGATTGTCTGTTCAGCCAAATTATCTACTTTACTCAGACACAAGCTAACAATGGAAAGTTGGATCTCTTAGAGATAAATGGGCCAAGAAACTGACTTAGTTTTCCTCTTGCTGATCAAGAGGAGCCACTGTTTACTGGGGGATATCATGGACTAAAAGAAATGATTTATGTTAATTATTTCCTTTGAAATTTGAATATGTATTTATTTATTTTTAATTAATTAATTAATTAATTAGATCAAAATCTCATGTGGTAATGGAGATGGGGGGAGCATGGGAGGAATGGAGGAACTTTAGATGGGGCAAAGGGGAGGGAGGAGAAAGGAGGGGGCAAGGGGGTAGGAATGATGGTGGAATGAGTTAGACCTTAAGTACATGTATGAAGACATGAATGGTGTGAAAATACTTTGTGTACAATCAGTGACTTGAAAAATTGTGCTCTATATGTGTAATATGAAATGAATTGCATTCTGCCATCATGTATCACAAATTAGAATAAATAATTATATTTTAAAGAATCCCATGTGGATGATCCTATTTACTTCAACTTTTCTTTTTTTTCAGCATTGGGGATTGGACCAGATCCTGTTAAATGCAAATAAATGACTCTGCCTCTGAACCACACCCAGCCCTCCTTCCACTTATACAAAGGGAAAACTGAAGCTTGGTGATGTTAAGTATCTGGCTTTAGGTTCATGGGGAAGAGAGACCAATATAACTGTTTCCAGTTATGCTGCTGCGTCTCTGTAGTAGGAAGCTATAACAGGTAAAACTCTGTTCCTTATTGACTCTTCTATTGCCAGCCTAGTCAATGATCATTTATCATCCAGGATAGGCAAGATCATGCTGTAGCAAAAACAATAAGCTATCAAATCTCATAGGATTACTTTAGCAAAGGTACATTTCTCATTCACCCTATGTGTCCATCATGTTCCAGTTGAGAATTCTGCTGGGCTTTAGTTTTACTCTGAAACCAAGTTAATGGAGAAGCCACAACCTGAAACACTGTCAGTTGTACTGTCAGAGGGGAAAAGAGCACTAGAATATCTATCAACAATCAAAGACGTCTAAACATAATTCACTGGTCAGAAAGTGTCATGTAACACACTGAGCCACGTGGTGAGATGGGGCAGGAAGTACAGGTCAACTTAGGAGACAGCCATAAATGGTTGATATCAGCATTCAATAGACAAGGGCATCACATGGTCAGACTCATCCTTTCCTACTGTTTTTATGCTGGTAGCAAGTTTTTTGTTTGGGCCAGATTGTGAAGGGCACTTGAATGGCAGCTTTTCAATAGTCATCACAGTTGTGGTTGTGAGGATAGTGGGGAATTAGTGGAAGAGTGGGGGGAATCGGGGTCCTGGAGATAATAATATCAGACATGGGCCAGGCACCATTTGAATACACTTAATGCATATTAACATTTAATTTTCATATCAACCCTATGAGATAGGTCCCATTATTCCCATTTTAGAAATGAGGAAACTGGAGGTATATATGTTAAGTAAATTGCCCAGAAAACATGGCTAGTAAGTGGCAGAGTGGGATGTGAAGTCTCACAGACTGGGTCCAGAGTTCATGCTCTTAGCCACTGAATACAATCTCCTGTCTGTGGTCCCTGCTCAAAAAGGGATCCCCAAATCATAAGCCTGGGCCTGTTTTCAACGCTGTCCTTACCACAATGATTTTAACATTTGATGAGGTTCTTTTTGAGAGGCATATAAAAGTATGGGCTCTCTGTAACTATGAAGATGAACAAGTTTGTTGCTCTTGACTTAAGGGAGAAGGGCCAGAAGATGTACCGTAAATTGCTTAGGGTGGTTACACATGCCTCATGTAAGTTAGCAAGTACATGATGAAGAATCATAGTTGTGATGTTATTGATTTGAACCACTTATGTGTACATAAACCTCAATGATTCCAGTTCCATTGGAAGACATAAGTCAATGCCTTACCTACACCATGAACACAAGTAGATGCAGTGGCCAGTGTGGAACCCACAGAAAAGTCATTTCACTCACTGCAGAATGCCCCCCAAAACTAACTCTTCCAAGTTACCCCACTTCATTGGCATTATTGATTCCTTAAAAAACAAAAACCAACAGAAGTCCCTGTGACCATATAGAAAAATTATTCTCATGGATCCATTTTCTTGCCCACTTCTGTTGAGATGGAGCTGTCAGCATAAGATCTCATGATTCAAGTATCTAGACTCTAACCTTCTAAACTCCTTCATTTAGACACAAATGGGAACTCCAGAACGCACACCCAGCTGTTATTCCTATTAAGACTGACGAAAGCCTGTATTAATGCCTAATTGTATCTGGAGCATTGACCTGGGTTCTATCAGCTCAAACAAGTTTTGAGGTCCTTCAAATTTGCAGCAAAATAAATATTTCACTAGCTTTCAACACTTGCCTCCAAATTACTTGGAACAAAGACATTGTTGCTTGCTATTAGAAACAATTTTTAAAAACCAGAAAGGTGATAACACATTTTCCACTGTATTGGCTTCCTATCACTGCTATAACAACTTACTACAACTTAGTAGCTTAAAACAAGACAAATTCACTCTCTTTCAGTCATAAGTCTGAAAGCACAGGTCAGTAGGGCTGCATTTCTGCTGAAATCTTTAGAAAATTCATTTCCATGACTTTTTCAGTTTCTAAAGTCTTCTTCCCCTGTCCCTCCAACATCTTGCCTCAATCCTCACAGCTCTTCCTACTCACTCTGATCCCCTCCCTCTCTCCCCAAAGACCCTGTGATTGCATTGGGCCCACCTGGATAAACCAAGCCAATATCCCTATCTCCATATCCTTAACTTAATCATATTGCAAAATCCCTTTTACCACATAAAGCAGCATCCAAAGATTAGGATGTGGACTTTGGGGACAGGGAGAAGACATTATTCACCCATCAGGGTTTTTCAAATTGTTGATGTTATACAACTTGTACTCCAAAAATCAGAGACAAGAGAACCATTGAAAAAAAAATGAAATTATCACATGTAAAGAGAATGTTATAATATTGTTGGTCTCTAGTTTTTAGTACCTGTGTCAAGGACTCACAGAGCTGGTTTTCTTCTCCCTTTTCCTATGGACCTGGCATCTGCTTGCTGGTAGATCCATAGTCACTCAGATGTGGCTCTGGAGTTGGGTATCTCAAGTTTATCTGCTGCTTTGCCAAGGCTGGATGCTGATTCTTATGGATGCAGAGTCCTCTGGGTTGCTGGGCTGGGCTTCTTGTGTTGGGTCTTCACACTTTTTATAGCATCATTTCCACTGTATTCCCATCAAACACTGTACAAATATTGAAGTCCTGCAAGAGAAGCTGAAGGAATTATCCCAGGCCCTTTAGGCTAGAAAAAGCAGGCAACTAAGTGTACCTTGCCCTGTCTTCTCATTTCTGGCTTTTAAGCTGCCTCTTTGGTGCAGAAGCCTCAGAGATAGTGGCATGAAGAGCAAGGGGCTTCTTCCTGTTCAGGAGATCACAGGCCCCACTCCCTCACCCTCTGGCCCTTTACTTATCACTTCACACCCTGATGGGGCTATCAGGCCTGGTGTCACTTAATTTTGCCTCCCATGCTAGGGGATTAAAGCCAGTCCTCGGTAGGTACTACTCTGAAATAGAAAGCTACCAGGGAGGCAACTTGCAAATCCAGACTTCCCTGGGATAGGTGTGGAGCTGCAGGAGCTGTCCTCCCCAAATCCAGGGCAGATTTTCCAGTTACACAAGTCAGACTGGTTCTCATACCAAACATCTCAGCAAAGAGCTCTTCCAAATGCTGGGAAGAGACCCTAAAGAGCATAGGACACATGCCAATGCCTGCTTTCTGTTTTCCTAATTTATGTATTTTTAAAAAATTTAACATAAAATATTTATACTTATTTATGGGGGTAAAGTACTATAATTTGACATATGTATACAATGGGTGATGATCAAAACAGGGCAATAACCATTTCCATCTCCTCCAACTTATCATTTCTATGTTGGGAGTCTTCATATTCCTCTAGTTTCTTAAATGTATAATTATTTGTAGTAGATTTGAGTTACCTTACTGTGCTATAGAACATTAGAACTCCTTCCTCTGCTCCTGACTGTACTTTGGAGAAATAAAAGAGGATGGCATCCTGCCTTCTGTTCTTAGGACCAGTTCGTACCATTCAATAGGTGGAACTTGGTTAGGATGCCAGTGGGGCCTTCAGACATTTGTGTGCAACTATGTGAGAAAACTCTGGACCTTGAAGAGACAGTGCCAGATAAAAATGACAACCTGTATCTCTACAATCCATTCTATCTTATAGTGCTAGGACCAGGGCAAGACAGGTGAGGCCTGTAAGATACAAACTTCAGATGCAAAATTTAAGGGAGTGCCCTCAATGATGAAATAATCAAGAAAAACACAATTTTGGTGGAAGTATTTTTAAAAGTAAACATTAATGCAAAAATCCATAATGAGCAAAATGTCAAAATTTTAAATAAATTCAGTAACAATGAGGTACTGTATTATATGAGAGCTTAAGGCCCAAGAAACAACCAATAACAATGATTCCATCTTTAGAAAATTTTGCTTTGTTCATTGTAGATCTTTTTGCATTTTTATTTTTTAAAAACATACTGCATTAAAATATTACTTATTGTGGTTATGGAGTCTCTTGGCACTCCCTTAAATTTGGTTCCTCAAGGTGAGAAGCCCCTTTCCATCAGTTTAGGGCCAGCCCTACAGTACATAGAACAATTTGGAGGCCTGAACTTCTTTGAACTTCATGCATGTCCTGTCAGGTAGGCAAGAAAAGTATAGTGTTATCTGAATTTTCCAAAATAAGTGTTATGAACTGTTTGGGAGCATTGTGCATGCTGGAAAAGAGATTAAAGTCAGGCCTGTGGACTGAATCTGGGCCTCCAGGCATGACAACAGAGATTCTCGATTGCCTGTGTATCAAAAATCATCTAGAAAAATTGTTAAAAATCCAAATTCCTGATTCCCAACTACAGAAATTCTGATTCAGAAAGTCTGGGGTGGAACACAAGAATCTGCATTCTTCAAAGATGATATGAGTTGATTTTGACTTCAGTGGTCCACCAAACACTGGGCAACTTTGTAGAACTCTAGACAGATGTCTCCAGGTTATGACTGGACAGACATAGCAGCAAGAGCTCACAGTTCTTATCATTAAAAAAGATATCTTTTGTTAATGTAAAAATTAGAATATTACTGTATCTAGTTAAGTTAGCCTCAGATAATTAACAAATAACCCCAAACTCCTCCTCATTATTGTTAACTAAGGGAAAGCAGGGTCTTAACCCACAAAGTTGATGCACTTTGAGGCATGAGAGAAGAAGAAAAATTGAGAGATGAAATTCTTGTTTTTCTTAAGGGGTTCTTTGGGCAATCCTGGGTTTGCTTGAGGTTACTGGGTACCTGGGATAAGCACCCCAAAAGAGGGAATGGCACCTCAAAAGCAAACTTTGTCTACTTATTAAATTTTTCAGTACAGGGTAGAGCTGAGAAGTTTAATCTCTGGGCATATTAAAATCTCAATCGAGTAAGAGAAAGTATTTTAAAAAATAGTATTTTTACTTTTACTGCTCATGGAAATGGTGCTTGAGATGTAAATGCATTGCCAGAGCCACAAAAGCATAAAAGAAGATTGAGCTGAGTATCTGGCTATAATGAAAGCAACTTTCAAAAGAATCTCGTCAGTGTTGCCAGGGAAGGCTTTCTGTTTGAGGTCAGAAGCATGAAAATCAAACAAACAAACAAAAATATTTAAACTGGATTCTTAAACCACTCATCTCTGAAAAAAAATAGCTGCTAATATTTTCTTTTCTATCAAGTGCTAGTCATGTGGATTTTACCAAAGCTTTTCATGTGCAAACACAATTTCCAGTTACCCCTGTCTTTAGTGGTTCACTGGAGTCCCACATAGCTTGATTATGGCAAAAGGCAGGATTCCACTCCAAAATTTATTGGCTTGTTTTGTTCTTTGAGCTGTGGGTAAAAGAAGTGGTGAAGGGAGCCAGTTATCTAATAATTGAAGAAAAAAGAAATTGGCCACAATCAAGCTTTGGAACTCAGTGTTCAGATTGCTCTGGTTCTCTGCCTCCTGTGTATGGATACACACTGACTCTTCAGGTGGAGTCTGGGTGTGTGATATATGTATACAATGGGTAATGATCAAAACAGGGTAATAACCATTTCCATCTCCTCCAAATTATCATTTCTATGTTGAATACCATAATGGCAACAAAACTGCACAGGCAGCTGTGCAAATTTGAAAATAATTTGTATCCAAAAATTGTCTTCATCTTGAGTGGACTTTGCTTTTCTTAGTACTAAGAAGAGGAAGACAGACCTGAATTTGCATATTTCTAATGCCATCTGATGGTCTCTGCCATGTTAGGATATGGCACAAAGGCTCTTACCAGATATCAGTGCCATGCTCTTTGTCTTACCAGTCTCCAGAACTGTAAGAAATAAATTTCTATTCTTTACCAAAAAAAAAAAAATTATCAATTGAAGCAATATCCAAGCATTCATGGCAACAGTATCACTTAGAGAGCTTGTTGAATTACCAATTGTTGGGCCCTGTCCCCTGAGTTTTTTTATTTGGGAAGTCTAGGTGGGGCTTGAGAATATTCATTTCTCCTAAGTTTGCAGTTGATGCTGATGCAGACTTTGAAAACCACCTACTTAGAGTGATGATTCTCAAACATGAGAATCATCTGGAGCTTTTGTTAAAATACTGATGCCCAAGTTCACCCCAGATCAATTCAATCAGACAATTTGGAGATGGGGGTCTGTGTTAGTTCCCCAGAGTTGCTATAACAAAGCACCACAAACTGGGTGGCTAACAATAATAAAAATTTATTCTTCCACAGTACTGGAGGCTAGAAGTCCTAAATCACAGTGTTGTCAGACACAGCATCCCACAAAAGCTCTAGGGGCAGACATCCTTCTAGCTTCTCATCATGGCCAGCAGTCCTTGGCATTCTTTCTCTTACAAATACATCACTCCAGTCTCTGCCTCCACCTTCCCATGGCCTTCTTGTCTGTAGGCAGCTGTTTGTCCTCTTGTCTTTCTATAAGGACACCAATGATTGGATTTAAGTTTCACCCCACTCCAGTATGACCTCTCCTTCATTTATATATTTATTATATCTGCTAAGGTTCTAGGTGGAAGTGAATTTGAAGGATTGGAGGGGTCACTGTTCAATCCTGTGCAGAGCCTTCTCCTGATCGTAAGGTGCCTGAGGGCAAGATCCCTATGCTGCTCAACTTCCATGAAGAATCCTGCACAGAATATAATGGACAAAACATCTTGGGTAAGCTCTTGTGTTCCCTTCTAATTCACAGTCAGCACAACATAACAGATAAAACACACTCCCAGTTTATATTAAAAGCTTGTTAAAACTAACTGCAGATTCCAAGGACTTTAAAGTGTTTATATGTATGACTAATTCAGCCCTAAATTAAAGACCTTTCCCTCCAGCAACTGAAGATACTGAAGGTATTTCTTTGTAGAAAGACCTGTATTCTGTTCCTCAGGGCATTTTATGGGGAACATACCTATAAAGAGCCGAGATTACACACTTCTGAAAGCTTTTAATGATAAGAAACAATGTTTTTGAACTTCCCATTATGAACTAGAAATAATATTTTCACATGAAACAAAAATGCTAAATTACTAAACTGCCTCCCTAGGGTTTTGAATTTTGCAAAGTGTAAATGATTGTTTTCCTGAATGAAGACCATAGGGGTATCTCTTTAAAATGCCTGTGATGCAAAGCAGGTGGCAGAATGCCTGTTGTCTGAACTTCAGAGTTGGGAAGGCTGTTATTCATGAGATTGGGGGTGCTCACAAGTAGGTAACAGGGCCAGGCAGAATGTGGGCCAGGTCACCTGTGGGAAGGTGTGATGTGGATTGGAAATCAGAGAATGAGTGAGGTTTGTTTTGGAAGAGGTGGTAACTGAGGACTAAAATCAGAACTGCCCACATGGCTTTCTGCTGGCTCTGTTATGCCAATATTGAATTTGGGAATTTGATGGGTTTCTTTGAAGACGGCTTTGTGACCCTCCCATGGAGTAGCAATACTGCATTCTGGTCTGAGCTCTGCCAGAAATGATCTCCGAGGTTTTTTGCAATTTTTAAATATACTGATGTGTGGAATACAAGTGTAATTAAAATACTTGTAATTAAAAACCCTGCTTTGCTTTGTTGCATTTGTTTTATGTGGGTATATTTTATTAAGAATGTTGAGATTTGGTCACTTATTTAGATTTTTTTAAATATTTATTTTTTAGTTTTTTAGGTGGACACAATATCTTTATTTTATTTTTATGTGGTGCTGAAAATCGAACCCAGTGCCTCACCCTTGCTAGGCGAACGTGCTACCACTTGAGCCACATCCCCAGCTCCCTTATTTAGATGTTTGAAAGTATTTTTCCATGAGTGTATTTCTGTTTTTGATACCCTTTATGACAGAAAATTTCTTCTTACATAAAGCAGGAACATCGCAATGTTTAGAAGTTAGGAAAATGTCTAGGTGTTTTTGCAACATTTATGATGCCTTTAGAAAACTTTATAAACGTATGCTCAGTAGTTACAGTGATTTTCAATTTTCTTTTTAAACTAAGAGTGGGGACAACTTTTCACCACAATGTTGTCTTACTTCTCCCTTGAACCACCTTCTCTGCTAATGAAGACTCCTGAAAGAAACTGAAATCCTCTGCCCATTTCTAAGCAGATACTCTCAGCTGTCTGAGACTTAGAAGTTCGACTTCAGTTCTCACATCTTAATAGTCCACTTTGTTATAAAGATTCCTTAAGGTAAAAATCAAACACAATCCAGTTTACATGACAGAAGTTTCTGGGATTTGGGCAGGAGGCCTAGGCAGCAGGGACATTTGCTAGTCAAAGGTAAGCTCATGGTCCTCTTTGTCAGTCTTTTCATGAGGAAGAGGGAACCCTTCCTGCTTGAGTGTGGGCATTTCTTTTCTTCCTGCCAGCCCTCCATCTCTTCTTTGGTTATTCTGTTTGGCATGAAAGATGCACATTCATACATTTGAAGTCGAATTCTGTTGGAGGAAAAAGTTGGAATCAATGGATGATTTTTTTTTTTAAGTGAAAAGCAAATGAATATTTATGGAACATCTACTAAGGGCAAAGGAGCTTTTCTATTTCTTTTAGTTTTCAACATTTTCCCTCTTTACAGATGATAAAAAGAAGGTACACAACTAGTAAGTGGTATTAAGTACATTCATATTGTGCAACTGTCACCACCATTCAACTCTGGAATGTTTTTATCATCTCAAACTCTATACCCATTAAACAATTACTCTGCATTCCTCTCTCCCCTTAGCCCCGATATCCACTACCTACTTCCTATCTCTATGAATCGGACTATTGTTGGGACCACAGATGAGTGAGGTCATACAATATTTTTTCTTTTGTATCTGGCAAATTTCACTGAATATCATGCCCTCAAGGTTCACTCATATTGGGTCATGTGTCAGGGCATCATTCCTTTAAGAGGGAACAATAAGCCTGCCTCTGTGGCACATGTCTGTAATCCTGGCGGTTCAGGAGGCGGAGGCAGGAGGATCACAAGTTTAAAGCCACCTCAGCAAAACAAGGCACTAAGCAACTCAGTGAGACCCCGTCTCTAAATAAAATACAAAATAGGGCTGAGGATGTGGCTCAGTGGTGGAGTGCCCCTGAGTTCAATCCCTGGTTCCAAGAAAAAAAAAGGGGGGGGGTGGGGAACAGTATTATTCCTTTGTATATGGAATATTCCACATTGTAACAGTAATATTCCACATTTTGTATATGCATTGTCTTTTGGTGAACAGTTGAATGGCTTCTGCCATTTGGCTGTTCTGAATAATGCTGCCATGAACATGGACATAGAAGTATCTATTCTAAAGTCCCTACTTGAAGTCCTTTTTGTACATATCCACGAAGTAGGAACAGTGGACCATTAGACGTTTTTAAGCACATGAGTGTAAACTGATGTATGTAACAATTTTAAAATATCTTATAAAATGAAAAAGTGCATTTCTTATCCAAGTTCCCAGCTTTCTCATTTCTCTGATGTTACATTCTTCCAGTTTCCCAAGTGTGGCATGTTCTTGTCACCTTGGACTCTGCTGATCTCCTACATCTAATCTGTCATATGCTAAAGTGTCCTCAGATTAGGTTCCTTCTATTAATCTTGACCTTCACCTAGGTCTGATCTCTGCGGATCACTCCAGTGGTGGTCTGAGATAGCCAACTCATGCTTCCACAAGGTTCAACCACTAACCCTCCAACATCGTTGTCAGAGTGATCTTCCTAAAACATCAAGTCACTCCCTGCTCTAGAATGTACAGTGGTATTAAGTTCAGGCTACCTTTCTGCCTTTAACAGTAGTAACTTCCTGGATTCCCCCTCCTCTAGGTAACATTATTTTAAACTTCTTCCTTGCATTCTTTTCTGCTGTGCTTCAAGGGCTCTTTTCAATGTTAGTCTTACAAACCAAGCTTTCCCCAGAACTATATCATTGTTTTCCACTCACCTAATCCTCTCACAAAACCATTTCCTATTACACTTCAAAACGTATATGGCCTCCATTTATTTCCTACTTTTATTAGTTTTTGCTTCCCTCTGGCCACATGCTAAGTTTCTTGAGTACAGGATCTTTGTCCTGTAATTTGTAAGGATCCAGTGATTCTGGGCAGTTATATGCTTGCTGGTTCATGAAATAAGACAAAGTAACAGGAGTACACAAATTGCAAAATGTGGAGACAGATTTTTATCAGAGCCCTTAGGACAAAACTGCTTTACACCCAGGAAAAAAATCTCTCATAGCTGTTGTCAAATACCAGAATAACAAGAGTGCAGCTATTTAAATAGTTCCTTATGCATCTTTTACATTGTGGTATGCAAAATTGGGCCGGTGAATTTCCAAGGCGAAATGTTACCCAGGTGAGTCTGTTTCTCATTTTAAATAATTCTCAAAATATGTGAAATGCCCACTGAGTATTCCTGCCCTTCTCCTAAAGGTCCAGATGATATCCAAACCCTAGAAACACACTAGTCTAAGGAAATAAGAAGTATTCTTCCTACTATTAAATTTAGGAGCTATTTTCAAAATAGCTTTTGAAAAGCTTTTAAGTCCAGTTAATAAACAGAAAAATTTTCCCCTTGAGTAGGATTTAGAAAGGACAGTTTCACACCTTATAATAGTTTCATAAATGGATAATTTGACACTAAGTTGGGAATGCAAATCATTCTACTGTAAGCAGATGTGACATCCAGAAAGTTAACCCTAGAATTTGGCATGCCCTCCTCTTGCATTAGGATATGGGTGTTAGAATTATAACATTGACCAATGCATGTCTAAGAACAGAGTGTCAAAGGAGTTCAGACAAATAAAAGCTACAGGAACAGCAGGGGAGAGAGACATAGGGAGATGGAGACAGAGAGAAAGAAGGAAAGACAGAGAGGCATCCATTGGAAGAATATTGCAGTGATATTTCAGGCCATTGGGATACTGTGAAATTTTATAGATAAGTTGATTCATTGAAGGCAGCCAGACCATAAGAAGGGGATCCTAATTAGAATAAGTTACACTCCATGAATGTGTAATAGGTCAAAATACTCATATGATAACTTTACTATCATGTATATCCAAAAAGAACAAATAAAAAAAGGCAACCAGCATTTTTTTGCTTATGAATAATAAATAGATAAAAATCAAATAATCAAATTAGCTTATTGTTATCTCCTATTTATACACATTGCATTAGATAGGTTTTCCACAAGTAAATACCACATTTGGAGACAAGGCGATAAAGTGCATCCGTGGGTCCTGTTCCCTTCCCTTTCACTCCTCTTAGTTGAGTCACAAAGGTACTTGGGGCCTTTCCTTGAAAGTGATATTCTTCTGATTCCTGCTAATGCAGTCGGTAAGAGAGGCATATTAACAAAGCATTTGGTGTTGAGTGCTGTTGTGTCCACTATGGCCGTTATGAAAGATAAAACTTAAAAACATCCACCATCATCCCAATACTTAATTAACAATATTACAGCACCGTCAGCACCAGAAAGCCCTGAATAAACTATTGTTGTGGCTTGGCTGACAGACAGCTTGTCAGGAAATCATCAGTATTGGCCGTGATTTAGGGCTAATTTCATGGATGCTTTCCAGTTTCTCTGATCCTCCTTTCCCCTTTTCCAAACAAAAGTGCTTCTGAAAATTGCTGTTTAACATCTTTCACTTTGAATAAAGAAAACACAAAACATTCCCCTTGCAGCTGGTATTGGTGAAATTACTTCTCTGGAGGGACCCGCAGATGAGGGGTCTTGTTTGAGAGGCACCAGGCAGAAGGTTTCATTCTGTATCAGAGCCCACACTCAGACCTGCAACCTGAGAGCTGTCCCTCACTGCCCTCTCCACCTACCTACACACACACACACACACACACACACACACACACACACACACACACACATGATCTAAATGAACACAGATGGCTGGCACCCAGAGTAGGCATCTAGGAAAACAGCCACAAGCCTCTCTGTAGTTGATATCATTTCATTCTACGACTAGAGCACATTTAGGATGTCAGTGCTGCTTCTTAATCTGAAATCACTCCTGTTTGGGCATTTATTCACTTCCTGTGGGGAAATACAACAGAAGCATCAGAAAGATACCCAGAGCTTGATTTGACTAAAATCAAACATTCCTTTAATTCACTGATTATGTAGAATATTATATTTAATTAAAACCACACTATGATAAAATTCATTTCAGTTCCTAACAGACAATGTTTTTTTTTCTTTCAGTTCTGTAGACCATAACTTGATCTATTTGTTTCTCTGTGTGAAATAAATTAATTTTCAAATGGAATATATAAGACTATAAAGCCAAACCTCACAAATGCTGATAAACAATCTAAATCTTTAGACCTTTCTCCCAATCCAATGGAACATATGTTTTCCCCCATTTATTTCTCTATAAAATATGCAAACAATTACCTGGATTTGGAGGGCATAATTATAAAGAGGTTGATATCTAAAAGGTTATTATTGATTTATAGAGTTCTCTAGTTTAATAGAAGACAGACTTAGGAATAAGAAAAACATACTGCTTTCTCCAGGAACAATAAATGTCTCAAAAGGGAAATGTAAGATTTAAAATTACTTTTTAAAAGACATATACAGTTTGTGGATCTAGGAAGTGTTTCTAATTTGAACAACGTATATGCAATGAAAATTTCATAGAGGCTTCTCACACATTGTACCATATTTTATATGCCTCAAAATGTAGTAATTAAATTCCAGGATAATTTTTGTTAAGTCTGAATCCCTAAGTTTCCTATTATGAATTTATGATCCTTGGTTGATGGATTAAATACTGTATTAAAAAGTATTTAAGCAAGAAATTTAGCTTAAACATGTTCTTTCTATCTCTTGTGTGCATGCACCCATGTATACGCGAGTGCACACACACACACACACACACAGCTACCCCATAAGCTCATCTAATTTTGAACAATTTGATAGTGCTTAATATTAGCATGCAGCTGTTCAATAAAATTAAATCTTCCCAGGACAGGCTTTCCATACTTTAGCTTCATATGTATGTTAAATTATTGCTGCAATGTATACTTATAAGGGAAATCTAGCTTTCAACATTCAGAGGGTTGCATGATGTCAATATTCAGAGTAAAACAAAAATCAAAGTCAATTTTTTTTCTTTTAGGGAAAATTTTAATTTACCAAATCATTCTTAAAAGCCTTAATCATACCTTCTACAGGATTTTGAATAATACCTAAGCTTTCTAATTTGGGGCTTTTATATAAAGATTGGCTTGTGCTAAGAACCCCAAAGCCAAATGTTTAAAGAAGTGAAAACAAAAAGAAAAATAACATGGTACATGCCGAGATTGGTGAATGTATTTAATAACATTCTATAATCATATACATAAACCTGTACAGTCCATAATGAATCACATTTGTGACTCCTTTTATTTGTTCTAATGGAGTACTGTGTTGTATAAGACTGGCATTTGGACATAATAATAGTAAAGGTCTTGGAGACACTGAACAGCAGGCAGGATGGACTGTCATCCCTGAGAGAAGGGAAGCAAATCAGGAGAGTCCAACAACTGCACCAGCGTGATGTGCCTCTAGACAGAATGTGGAGAGAAGCAAGCCGGTGTTGGTGGTGTAGCTGAGCTGAAGGACGCAGAATTGGTGTTCAGAGAGAATTTCAAGACACAGAATTTGTAGGGCAAAGTGTTGGATAGGGAGCTATCCAAGTAAAGAGAGAGAGGAAGAAAGGAGAAGAGGGAAGGGGAAGAAAAGAAATGGGAGGAGAGAAAAGACAAAACAGACTCAAGAAAGAGAAGACAGGGCTATGTTTTGCATAGACACTGAAAAAAAAAATCTAAAGTCTTTACACTTTCCGCCCAATCAAATGGAACAAGCTTTTCCCCATTTATTTCTGTATTAGGTATACAAACAATTACCTAAATTTGGAGGGGATAATTATGAAGAGATTGATATCTAAAAGCTTTGACATCAGGGAAGTCAGTCTCCTTGAGTTTTTGACTGAGAAGTGATCTGCACACACATGAGAGTTAACTACCTGAGACAGAGGAAAGAACCACTGGAAAGGATTAGAGCGACCAACAGGGATGGGGATACTTTGTGTTCCCACTAGCCACAGTGGAAAGACACTGTAACACAGGGTTTATGGAGTAGAATCCTCACAAAGATATTGCCTCAGTAGAAGACTAAATTAGCTACATCTTATAGGCTCCTGGAACCCACCCAACAAGGCTGAAAATGAAGCTTTGGAATATCTCAACCTTTGACAAAAAACTTGACCAGGTCAAAACCCAAAACTACAAAGGGAAATGGGGAAGGGACCGGGAATGGGAATAGGAAAGACAGTAGGAAAAAAAAGCAGAAAAATATGATTCATAAATAGGGAAATACTAATTAGTAAAATAGATTAGAAAACAACAAAGATGATAGAACTAGCAAACAGGGACTTTGAACAATTGCTATATTTTCCATGTGTTCAGTATGTAGAGGAAAACACAATTATGATGAGAAGAGAAATAGAAGACATTTAGAAACTCAAATAGAACCTCTAGAAACAAAAAGTTCACCTGTTATGAAGAATAATGATAGCTAAAGCTTAATTGAAGCATTTACAAGGTGCCAGGAATGGGGATGGGTTGTACATGCAACATCTAATTTAATACAAACCTGCTCCCATAAAACAGATGTTGCAGATGAGGATAATGAGGATTCAACAGGATAAACAATTGTATACCATAGAGTTGAAATTTTAAAACAGGCAGTCGGCTTTCTAGGTTCATGTTTTTAAAAAGCATTCCACGTTATTGATCGCACTACTTACAATACGGTATAACTCAGGTTAAAGAATGAGGATTAGACAAAGAGAAATGAAGGACAGGGAGGGCTAGGAACAGGAAAAACAATAGAATGAATCAGAATAACTTCCCTATGTTCATATATGTATACACAACCAGTGAAACTCCACATCGTGTACAACCACAAGAATGGGAAGTTATACTCCATGTATATAAGATATGTCAAAGTACATTCTGCTGTCATGTGTAGCTAAAAAGAACAAATAAAATTTCTTTTTAGAAAAGAATGAGCCTCATCTGAGGATGTTTACATAAGTTTTTAAAGGAGCTCATTTAAAATGACATAGCCCTCTGTCTTCTCTTTCTTGTGTCTGTTTTGTCCCTGCTCAGTGTGTGTGTGTATGTGTGTGTGTGTGTGTGTGTGTGTGTGTGTGTGTACACATGCATGGGTACATGATCTAGATGTAGGTTTGTTGGAGAGCATGTAGGATTTTCAAAGATTGTTGTAAGACCGTTGAGATGGATGATGATTGAACTTATTAACACCCTGCTGTTTTCTCAGAAAGATATGATAAGTATGAATTGAAGGAAACTTGCAATTTAATAGTAAAATAAACAGATGTAAGCTCTTGGTAGCTCTTTTTCTTGCTATTAAAGTATGTACAACTGGTACTTCAGTTAAAGAAATAGTAAGAATAATATAGTAGTAAGTAAAGCTAATGATTGTCATGTGTCATGTCCTGTGCTAACATATATTCATTACCACAGTTAATCCTTACAACAAGTCTTTGGGGTGGGTTTTACTCTTATTCATTGAGTTGAGGGAGGTCACCTGATCTGCCCAAAGTTACATGGACAAAGGTCATGCAACGTTATTTCTTGTATAGAATTATCTTTGTAATGGAGTTTAATAATAATTTCTGTCCCATTACAACTTTTGTGCATAAGACATTTATTTTAGTGATTTTCCTTTGAGTTTATAGAATGATCATTTAATAAACTAGCCTTAACTATATATAATTAATATGCTATCCAAATGATAAAGAGTGAAAGCAAGTAGATTTTTTAAAATACAAGTATTTTAAATAGCAATATGAATGTCATCAATGAAGTAATTATATATTTTTTCCCCAAAATATATTAATTTAAAAAATGGTCTGTCTACCATCCTGTGATTAAAATGTTTCAGCTTTACAATTCCTGGAGTCCAAAATACTGTCAGGGAATGCTTTTCCTGTATTGTACTCACACATATAATGTCCTATGCCAAGATGGTTAGTCAACAAGGGCAATTTGACACTTTTTCACTCCTTGAAAATAGGAAAGAAAGTCCACTTGAGAGATTATGTCAGGTCACAGGATAAGTCAGTGATAAAATTGGGACAGATTCTATCAAATGGAGTTTTGCTCTAATAGCTCATCATTTTATTAAAGCTGATTTGTAGTCCCAGGAGGTCTGTAGTCCTATGCTGGGTGTCAGTTGGCTGACTGTGGCTCACAGTGGTCAGGAGGGAACAGCTACAGAGCTTCTTATACACCTTGAGCAATTCAAATTGCTTCCATACGGACCAGTGTTTATCAAATGCTGTGCACAGTCTAAGCTGGAGATGGAACTGCAAAGTTCTAGATGCTCTCCTAGCTGTTTAAGCCAGTGTCTTCTTAACAAATAAGCGCACAAGAATATTAAGACTACTGTGCCTATTTTAGTTTCAACTTTACCTTTGAAGTAAGTCATAGGAGTAGTGACTAGGGCAGAGAGTACAAAAACAACAAACACTTGATTAGTGCATTTACTTGGCAGCTAAAGGTACTGCAATTTGGAGATCAGGAACCAATTTCCACAGTTCTGATTTCATGAACTATAACAAGTTTTCTAAACATTGGGGACCAACTTAGATCAAGTAGAAGTAAAGCCAAAGAAAAACCACTATTGACTATGGGCATCAATACATAAAGTAGTAAGGAAATAATCTTTTTTTTTTTTTTTTAATCAGTAGAAAGGATAGTTACTGAAACTAAATAAATTTAGGTTTGTAAAACGAAATTCATTGCTTTTTCCTTTTCCAGGGAAAGCTTTGTCAGACCGGGACTCCTTTGCCAACAGGAGTTGAAGAGACTTTCTGTGAACAAATTTTAGTGTTGGTGGTATAAACAACATTGTCTGAGGGAAAGAGAGGTACAGCCACACACCAGGGTGCAGTCTTGAAGGATGCAGTGTTGACAAAGAGGACACTGGGCCTTCTGCTAAGGCTGGCATCTCCTTTGTGGTATTACTGAAGGGAGTTGTAGTGGGGGATTCTTTGAATATGGAGATTGGAAACATGTCCAGATACTTTCTTTTAGTGGTAAACTAACTGCGCTCTTTACAGACTTAATAGGAAGGTAAATATGTCTTCTTAATGTAACTACCAAATTATAAAGTCTACATGGAGCCTACTCAGAGTGGTCATATACTTTTTTAATAGCAAGCTACTGTGAGAATAAGATGAAAGCTATGGGCTCCTCATCCACCCCTGCCCAGAAAACTGCACACATGCATATACATACAAATATTCTGCAAATATTCCAGGGGGTACCCGAACCCCACAAATGTATCCTAGTTCAGAGATCTCTGCTTTAGTGTACAAAGTGATTTTCAGTATTCACCACTATTATTCCAAGTTCTCTGGGCTTCCTCTTTCCGTTTTAGTTTCTATATGACGCCCAGGAAGTCCTTGATTACTATCTTTGCAGCAGCCTTCTTTCATATCCCCTGACACATGGAGTTTAGATTTTCATCTTGGCTCCTAAATTTTACTTCCAGCTCCCTGCCAGCCTCGGTCTGCAGAAAATCCGCAGAAAATTTCTAAGAGCTAGAAAATCTGTCTAGCTCTCAGTATCTTTTCCTCAAGATGTGGATTTGTTCCCTGATCCCTTGCCACAGGCTTACATCCAATTTCAGCTGGATGATGCAAAAGAACAGTCTCCCTCTTATGAAATCTCAAAGAACCAAGATGTTGATATCCGTTGACCTTACGTATTACGGCTGCCTAAAGACTTCTGGCATGGTGCTTATACTCTGAGATCAGACTTCTTGAATACCACTGTAAGTTGGAATCTGACCTGAGGTCACTATCACTCCTGTGTACATTCTAGGTTTAAGTGTTGGTCAAAGTCCTTAGTTACTTGATAGCACTCACCTTGTCCTGATTTATATAATTTTGTCTTATACCATCTTGCCTTATATCACAGTAGTTTCAGCATGCCTGAAAGAAAGGATGATACCCAGCGTTGATATTAAGTCCACTTATCTGTGTGGAAGGGAATGGTCAAGCAGCATTAAAATGTTTCCTCACTGTCATTTAGTAATATTAACTCATCAACAGGGAGTGAGTCTGAGCAACATCTAATTGGCTAGCCTTCTTCAACTTGCTCATCAAGACATCATAGTGGTATATAAACATTTTAATTAACCATAAGTTTGCAGCTGATAAAAAATTTCCCACAAAGTCTTCAAATATCATAATCATAATTAAATTTCCATTGTTAGAAAAGATTAAAAACTCTCCAAATGTGGTAGATATTGAATATCATTGAGCACACTGAACTATTTTAACAAAAAAATATTGAATGTTGGTAAGTACATAGTAAATACTCAATAAATGTAAGTTATTGTATAAGTAGTTAGTATTACTATATGTGTCCAACATATTAAACACTTTAAATGGGTTATAATTACAGGAGTTATATTAATCTTCAGAAACCCTCTTTGAGGCAACTTCTATTTTCTTCAGGTTTTTAAAATTTATTTATTTATCTATTTATTGGTAACAGGAATTGAACCCAGGGGCACTTAACCACTGAGCCATGTACCCAGCCCCCTCCCCCCCTTTTTTGTTTTTGAAACAGGGTCTTGCTAAGTTGCTAAGGCTGGCCTCAAACTTGTGAATCTTTTGATTCAGTCCCTTGAGTCACTGGGATTACAGGTATAATGACCTAGGAAAATATCAAGATTTATCCAAGTAACATGACAGTTCTTAGTCCATTTAAGTACATGACTGAAATTCCCTGTGCCTTAATTTTCTATCTGTAAAATTTTATCATGATAACTCACAGGTTCCTTGTGAGAATTAACACATGTCAAATGTTGAGACTACAACTTGATTGTAAATGTAAAAAAATACAAGTTATTTTTATTTGGATTATGTCCATTAGTGTAATATATTCTTTAGTCCTTTATTTTCCAAAGAAAAAAAGCTCTCTAGCTTTTCATGCTTGAATTCATTAACATGCTGAATATACCTCAGCCATTCGTTCAACACATCTGAATTCGTTCTATGTGTAAGGCATTGTATTTGACTTCGCAGCCTTGTTCTGTGTTTAGGGCCAAATGAATGTGGGCTAGTCAGTCAACTTTGCCAAGAGACATCTTGTGTAGTAGGTGATCCATTTCAATTCAGTCCTAGAAATGGCCTGGATTTCTCAGTTTCTCTAGGAGCCTCCCTCTTTATCAGGCCAAGCTATAACCTTGTAGTGCTGATTCCCTTTAATAATGGATTTACAAAGCATTGATCAAGTGCTGAATACAATAAGTTGGATAGCAACAGAACACACTGGCCATTATTTCTCTACTAGAAGTACAAGCTTATCTTTAGATAAGAAAGATCTCCCAAATGGCTCTACTCAGTTCACTTCTTAAAAATATGCCTCTTTGGTGAGTTGTTGAACTTTTTGTTATCCATTATAATCTCCAAGGAACTATCAAACTATATGCTGTTCTGTTTTACAGTTATTTTGTTCTTAAGCATGAACATTTGGCTCTCAAGTAAGCTCTGGAACTCTATGTCCATTTGAAAATAATAGTACAGAACGATAGCACAGTTTTTCTTGCTGGATGCCAACATCACCTCTGCAACTCTTCACCTTATAGGCAAAAAGCATGGTTACATTTTGTAGGAGAGAGAGAAAAAATAAGGATCATTAGTCTAAGAAAACATGCCACTTTTGTTTTCATCTTGGAGACTGTGTATCATAGATCATGTGACTCATGGAGATGGAGAAATCATTGAGATAGGTTAGCAAAGGAAATACCCTTGAGAGTATCTATTTCATCTTTTCTGAAATAATGTAGTGTTCTAAAGTAACACAAGGTTCCCTAAATTCTTTGCCTCATTTTTTAGCATCATAAGGACCCTTAATGAGCAGGGCCCTCGTGATGCATTAGAAAATTCTAGTGTCAGTAGATGTTCTCAACTGAAAGTGCTCACCTCAGAATTCCTCTAATGCAGGATTGTTCTATCAGAGCCACATGAGCTCAGACAGTGTGGTCAGTAAGGTGAATGGGTCAGGCTTCATTGGCATTTTCTTTAGCAAGAAGAGTGCCAAGGTCAAGAGCCACGCGTACAACCAGATATCGTTGGAACTGCCCAAGTATCAAATTCACAGTGGTCCTATAGTGTCTACAGATGCTCACTTCCTGTTGGGTTTGACATGGAGCCCTCTGGTGTGTGCTTTCAGTTTCCTTCATGTTCCCCTTAGGAAAGTTTTAAAAGTTTTTCAGGAAAGTGATCCCTTTCCAGAGATTATTTTAAATACAACTGTAGGGAACTTGAAGACATTCTGAAGTCCATGTCAGCACCCCCTGGGGTCTAAACATTACAAGTGTGTTGCTGGAATAGCTCCTGAACTTCATTTCAATGATTTTCCAATCACATGCTTTTCTAAGTGACTCCATTTCTTATAGAATCTGCAATTCACAACTCTTATCATCAAAAACCACAAACAGAGCCTCCTGAGCAAGTTTTAGGTCTGAATGCCCCCCTCCCCTTTATTTCTCTTCCAAATAAGATTAAAGAAAATCATTTTAGAACAACTTAGAAGAGGAAACATTTATTTTGGTTCTTGGGTTCAGAGATTTAGTTCACGGTCAGCTGAGTCCATGGAGCTGGGCCCAAGCGAGGCAGACCATCATAGCTGAAGGGAGAGCTGCTTTGTTCATGGAAAACAGGAAGCAGAGAGGGGAAGGGGAAGGATGTGGGGAAGATGCACCCTTCCAGGGCAGGCAGGAATGTAGCCCTCATGTGCTCATCATGTTGGGACCAGACAGGAGGCCACCATGGCCTGCGTTTCTGTTCCTTTCTGGGGGATGATTAATTTGATATGTGAAGTTATTAACATTATATTTTTGTTTCCATGCTAATATTAAAAACTTAATAAAAGCATGTTGTACATTTAAAAAATTATTTTATCGTGGGACATTTCAAACATAAAAGTGCAGAGAAAAGTGTAAGAAATCTTCGTGTACTTATGAACCGATTCAACAAAAGCTCATGGTCAGTGATCTCTCATTCATGCCATACCTACTTCTCTTCTTCCCATATTATTTACCAACCAGGTATTGCAGTATGACATTTGTCTTTCTCTTATTATCTTTAACCAGTTATACAATATATTAATACACTTGGAAATATTTCAATATTATTTACATAAGAAGTCATGTGCATGACAAGAAAATGGTAAGGAAAGTCCCATTATCAACCCCCCAAATTAAACATTTCTCAATATACATCTAATCAGAATTCACATTTCTAATGATTTTTAAAAATTGTTTGTTTATATCAGAAATCAAATAAGTTATATTGGAATTCAAGTAAAGTTTCGACTATGATTGGTTGTTGTGTCTCTCAAGTCTCTTCTAATCTAGTAAATCCTCTCTCCATTTCTTTCCTCTTATAATTTATTTATGAAAACACAGGTTGTTTGTCCTATAGTTTCCTTGAGTTGGGGTTTTGTTGGTTGCATCTTCATGGCATAATTTATATGTTTCTTTAATGCTTTTCTTTCTGATATATTTACCATAAATTAGTAACTGGACCCAAGTCTTTCTTGGATTAAAGTGTGATTTGTCAATACTATTTCAGGGTGATAATTTGCATTTCCATTAGGAACTATCTCTATTTATGGGATGTTCGCTGCTGTTGCTACTTCATTAGTTCATTAAAGGTTACAAAATATACCATACTAAGTCTATCTTCTTTATTAGCTAAAATACTTCTTCAAAGAGAAACTTTCCCTCATCTCCTGTTTGATTTCTGTTTTTGTCTGTTTAGGCTTCTGCATAACACAATTACACATACTGGGTGACTTATAAACAGTAGAAATTCATTTCTCATATTTCCAGAGGTTAGGAAGTCCAAAATTAGGGAAAAAGCAAATTCCTCATTTGGTAAGAGCCTTTGTCCCTGTTCATAGTCAGCTGAGTTTTCGCCATAACCTCCCTTAGAGGAAGGGTGAGGGGACTCTGTGTGATGTAGCATACTGCAAGGACACTAGTCTCAATCAAGAAAGCTCTGTCATAACCTAAACACCTCTCAAAGACCCTCTGTATACTATCACCTTGGGAATTAGAGTTTTAACACATGCCATCTGGGGGAAACACAAATATTCAGATCATAGTGGTTACCCAGTAACATACTTTGTACAGGTGAGATAGGATAATTATTTTATTTCTTTTTTAAAAAAATTATTTTCAAAATTATGAGTTGAATCCTATCATCTCAAGGTGACCATGGATTTCAGTACTTTCAGTGAATTTAATGCATTGCAGTTTGTATCCAATTTTATGCTCAAATTGTCTATTTTTAGTTAGTGGAAACTTTTCTAATTGTCTCCTGAATCACTTTGAAATGATCAGAGAAGTCTTGATGGTTTACTTGACATCTACATGACAAGATTTCCTTTGCTTGTTTTGTACATTTTTGTTTTAGAGTTAACCACTTCTCCAAAGACCTCTTGTCTCTTTTTGGAGGAAAATTTAAATTGGAGACATCAGTCTTCATTCTGATATGTTCACTGATTGAACCAACTCTTGAGTATGGACTTTTAACATTCTGATAATTGGCAAAAAATGTTTGGAGTGATGTTTATATGATAAAACATTCCTATCTTTTCTGCAATGTAATTAAAGTAGCATGCCCTTTCCTTGGGACATTATGTCATACTTCATATGACCATATATTCTAGAAATACTACTAGACAACTTCAAGATGACATCTAAAGAAATGCCAAAAGTCAGATGTTAGAGGATGCTCCAGTGATAATTTATTACAATGCCATTTGTAACAGATCTCATTCATAAAATTTACTTTAAACACTGACAATGTCTAGTGATGTTATTGAGAAACACCTCTTCTATAATTCCACAGGATCAAGCAACGTCTACCCATTTTAACATTTTCAATTAGAATAGAAAGGTTGACAAGTGAATTAGGGATGCTCATGTACAATTGAAGTATTGTGAAGTG
The DNA here is from genome assembly GCF_964194105.1 of Spermophilus citellus. Taxonomy (NCBI): domain Eukaryota; kingdom Metazoa; phylum Chordata; class Mammalia; order Rodentia; family Sciuridae; genus Spermophilus; species Spermophilus citellus. Next base: position 198,197,344 of record NC_138184.1, on the reverse strand, counting down.
GTGTAAATGTTGAAAAAATTTCAAAACTTATGCTGAGTGTAGAAAGCACATTTAAGACAGTTACACATAGAATGAATTGATGTTTGTAAACTTTAAAACATTCAACAATATTATGTACTAGGTAAGAATGGGCACATATGCAGTTAAAACACAATCACCACATAACATGCCAATTTCAGATTATTGGTTACCTCTTAGAAAAGAGGGAGATTGGGAGTGGTGCCAAAGAACTTCAGTTTTATCTGTAGTGCTTTCTTTAAAAAAAAAAGTCAGAGAAAAAAAAAGAAGAAAATATAAAAGAAAAAGGTAGTGTAGAAGAAAATATAAAAGAAAAAGGTAGTGTAGCCTCTGAATATATGAATCATGGGTAGCAGGTTAACTTATCAAACTACTTGGTATGTGGCAAAGCAGTAAGTGATTTTAAGTTTTCAGCCTGCCTGCTCCATTTTTCAAGGTAGAGATTATATATATTCTCAAGTGTGTGGGTATGTGTATATACTCACACAGTTGACAATTACTAACTGCCTGACGTTTAAAAAAAAAAAAGAACTGGACCTGCATTTATTGTCAAAACTGTATTGTGTTCTGCAGCAGTATCCAGGCCAAGAAAAAAATGGATCTTTATTTTTGCCAATAATATTTTATTGCTGCAAAAATTACTGAGTGCTAACTCTACCCTGAATCACTCAACATATAACTACTGGAACTTAAAAGGAACAAAAAACACAACCCCAAATAGCACATTCTTGCCAACATAATTGGCCTCCAATCCTCTCCTCTCTGCCTCTTCGCCAACATGACCTAGGAAAACATCAAGATTTATCCAAGCAACATGACTGCACTTAGTCCCTTTACAGTCCCAATATTGGATCTCTTTAGTAACTGCTGTTTCTTAGGGTGAAGAATTCTGTGCATGGTAGATGGGCAGCCTGAGACTTCTGCCAGTTCTTGTGGGGATTTACCTTCTCCATTCCTTACTGCCCAGTTACTCCTGGGGAGTTTAGATAAGGCAGAAGAGTATCTTAGTGGAACTGAAATCAGCTAGGGTGGCATCTCTTCAGTGACCTTAAGATGACACCAACTCAGAAATGCTAAGATCTTTCATTCTCAAGGAAAGGTATGATTCAGGAGAATTCTGCCGTCTAACCAACTGCTTGGTAAAAGAGGATGTATTGACAGCAGTTTTAAGTTCACCTAGAATCCTATCCTGTAGGTATTTGTGACTCCTCCGGTTTTATAGTTTCTTTGTTAGTTCTTTGTGTTCAATAGCACATTTACATATTTTTTTCTATTTGCCATGGTGTACTTTATGAAGAGTATCTTAGGATAAGAATATTTTATGTGGAACTCAAGCTGATGGAGTTATAAAAAAGAGGGCAGAAAAGGAATAAGATGGATCTCTACAATCAGAAAATGAATGAAAGGAAGCAGATAAGAAAACAAGATTAGGGATAAGAGAAGGGAGGTTCCTGGAAATGGAAACACCAGGATAAAGGGGAAACAATATTCTCTATAGCTTAGTAAAGTGAAATATATTTATATATTGCACATATAATACAAATTTAAAGAAAACTTAGTAAGAAATAGGGAAGGTGAGAAAAGAAAAAGTGAATAGAAAGAAAAGAAGCAAGGGAGTGAGATCATGATTGAACATTGTAAAACACTTTAGGTGGCAGGGTGGGAAGCAGTTTGGGGTCAAGAAGAACAGGGCAATTACAAAATACTATACTCATGTATACATAGCCTAAGTGACGAATCCAGGAATAAAACCCAGATTTCTCAATTCCTGGCCCTGGGCCTTATGTATTAAATCATGTTGCCCCTGCTGTCAGATAATCATCTTGCATCTGGAACATAAATACAGCCAATTCAAATATGCATCTTGATCTTATCATGTGGTTAGCAATCCATGCTGTTATTACTGTCAATAAGACTGCATCCCATTAATACCACGTTCACTTTTTGGCTACAGATCTAATGGCATAAGGTGGATAAATACAATATATATTGTGGTCAAAGAAAATCACCCTGATTCCTCATACCACAAGACCTAAAAACAAGCTTCAGGTAGTGCTACTGTGGTGAATCTTCAGGAAGCCAAAGGAAAAAGATGGGAAATTTTATTTTAAAGAAAGATGTGCTCAGTCTTGGTAACTAAATCAGGTGGGATTTTTTTTAAGTGTTATGATTTGATTAGGGAACTATTTTTAAATTAAATGCCAATCTTTAAGAGATAAAAGTCTTTACTGTTGACCATGCTCAAGTGAAATTTCCACAATCTTCTTTTACCCTGCTTAGATTCTATTTTCACATTAATGAGTACAATATGCTACATAGACTGGAGAGCTGAAGATCAGAGTATTTTCCGATGCATGATGAGTGATCAGCATAATGCAAGTTTTGACATTGAATCAGTGGAATAATAAGCACTGATGCACTGTAGCTTGTGCTTCCCTTCAAATACAACGACTTCGTATTCAAAATGCTTGATTGTTTTAAAGACCTAAACTACAATTTGTACACCTATATTCCCAGCAGCATTCACTATAGCCCAAAGCAATCCAAGTGTACATTGATGGATAAATGGATAAACAGAATATGACATACACCTGCAGTGTAATACTATTCAATTTTAAAAGGGAAGAAAATTCTGGTGCATGCTACAATAAGGTTCATCTTAAAGACACTGAGCTAAGTGAAATAAGCCTGACACATGCTTGGGGTGTAGCTCTGTGGTAGAGTTCTTACCTAGGATGTACAAAGTCCTGGATTCAATCCTCAGTATACCCCCCCACACACAAAAAAGTGCTTGTGAAATAAATCAGGCACTAAATGACAAATATTGTATAATTCCACTTGCATGAGGCACATAGAATATTCCAGTTCACAGAGACAGAAAGTAGAAGGGTGATTGCCAGGGGCTGAGGCTTGGAGAAATAGGAAATTAGTGTTTAAATTGTAAAGAATTTCAGTTGGGAAAGAAGAAAAGTTCTGGAAATGGATGGTAGTGACGGTTGCATGAAGATGTAGATATACTAAAGGCTACAGAATTACATACTTAAAAAATGGCTACAATGATGAGTGTTATGTTTTGTATAGATTACCACAATAAAAACCTAAAGCACATTTTATTCATCACTATTCAAATTACAATTGTTTCTTAGTAATAATTTTGAGACCACAAATAAAAGAGAATATGGGTGTCGGGTCAGAACTCAAATGATATAATCTGAACGACCACACAGCATGTCAATATCAGAGAATATAATCTAATTAACATGATGTAACTTTATAAAGCAAAGTCTGTTTCTGAGACTTATGCCCAGAAATGCTATTTTTAAAGTCCAAATGGGAAGTTCTGGAAGCAGCTATCACATATAGTTTAATTTTAATATTGCTCCTTCCCATCAATGTTTCTTTAGGATTTTTTCTGTACCAAGAATATTTGGGGCGGGGGCGCTGGAGATGTAGCTCAGTGGTGGAGCATTTGCCTGACAAGTGCGAGGCTCTGGGTTCAATCTTTAGCATCATAAATGTACTATTTGGATGAGATTATGTCTAAAGGCTAATTGACCCAGCGTAATAGGTAGGCTAGAAGGGATCACATGCAGAGACTGCCTCTGCCTAGAGGTCCTGTTCATCCCTGTAGCCACTAGAGCCACCATCAGTCTGGACTTAATATAGGTAGAGAAAGACTGACATTATCTCATGTTTTTGATTCAAGCAAATATCCTTGGTAGAGTTTAATTACTGTGAGTTATGTAAGAAGAGCTAACTACCACCACCGCAGGAACTAGAAAATGAATAGATTCATAGTTCTTAGAACTTAACTAGTCCTCAAGGAATAATCAGGGAAATTCATGACTTTATAGATTTGTTCCTTCATTCATTTGGACACTCAGTCAACTAATTATTATGAATTACCTGTTATGGTTAGGCATTGTGCTGGTTTAATCTAGTGGTGAACAATGAATATAGTAAAACACAATAATCTGTTTAAGTGAGGTATAAAATTTTTAAGGATTCCAAGGAGAAACTGATCCTTTTTGACTGAGAATTATGAAAAGGCTTCATGGAAATGGTCTTTGCAATTAGAAAAGAGTGTGAAAAAGTCATACTAGCAATAAGTAGGAATGAATGGTGTATGCCAAAGGAATAGCAAAATAACTGTTAGACTGGAGTATACTGTACAAATTGGAAGAGGCAATATGGTGGTTAGAAAGTTAGGTTGGGGATATAAAATGGAAAGACACATTCAAAATTTTTGTGGGGAACACACGTTGTTTTTAAAAAGAGCAGTGATTACAAGCACAGCATTGCCAGGTTCTTATATCAAGAGGCAAACCTAGAAGAAGGGTCAAGAATTGGTGATCCAGGAGAATAAGTACATAGAATGGAGTGAACTCTTTTTCATTGCCTTCTACCTAGGTATCACCATCTGTCCACTGATGTGAAAAAAATCTCACATCGGATGGATGGACATTTTCTTTCACAAAACTTCATTTAAAACAAGGCTATTCAAAAATTTATAATGCATCCAAATTACCTAGGAATACTGTTACATTTCATATTCAGATTCAGCAGCCTGGGGTGGGGCCCAGGATTCTGCATTTCTGAAAGCTCCAAGATGCTATTGTTCCTGGGAGAACATTTCCAGGCTTTAAAGTCTTAAATTCTCAAAGCCATTGCATCAAAGACCCCCTTTTAAATGGTTAGAAAACATTACTCTTAAAAAATTTTCTCCTGGGCTGCACAACCATTTCTCCTGTACCCACAACTGTTCCCACCACTCACAGCCCAGGACTACCATTGTTTAGGGTTCCATGTCAGGGAAATTAACTGGACTCTGATAGAATGGATTTGAATAGGAAGACCTTGGTGGTATAAGCTACAGTCAAAGTTAGAGATGAGAAAGGCTCTTTTTTTTAAAAAAAATATATTTTTTAGTTATAGATGAATTCATAGTATCTTTCTTTATTTTTATGTAGTGCTGAGATCAAATCCAGTGCCTCACACATGTGAGGCAAGCGCTTTACCACTGAGCTACAGCCCAGCCTGGGAAAGGCTCTTTGATAAGGAGCTGCAGAAACCTGGAATTAGTAAGACTCACCTGTCTTATGGTATGAGCCATCTGAGATTTAGAACAATTTTAAAAACCAAATTAGCTAACACACGTGAACTGCTAAGCTAATGGGCCTCCACCACCTGCCTTCTTCCACCTCAGTCTGCAGGTAGTCTCTGAGCAGGCTTGGATCAATTAGTCAATGTAATTGAAGCCAAATGTAATTAATTATATAATTTGGGGGCTGTTTGAGTTTAATTTCACTAAATCACATTATGAAACTGGGGTATTATGAAGCATTAGTGAGAAAAGAGAAACAGGCTTGAGTAAAGCTTTCACAGGAGCTAGAATACATGTATTATTTCTAGACTGGCTACCTTAGAAGTGGAGCAAAAGCTTTAAATTCCCATTATTGATAAAAATCTACAGGTCTTGCTAAAAGACTCAATATTCTCAAGATGTCAGTTTTCCCTAACTTGATCTGTAGATTCAATGATTCAAAGAAATCTTAATCCAAAGCCCAACAAGTTATTTTGTAGATATTGAAAAACTGATTCTAACGTTTATATGGAGAGATAAAAGATCCAGAATTGTCAACACAATATTGAAGGAGAAGAATACAGTTAAAAGACTAAGAATACAGACTTCAAGACATATTATAAACCCACAGTAATCAAGACCCTGTGGTAATGGTAAAAGTAAAGACAATTAGATCAATGGATTATGAGAAAAAAGTAGAGGTCCTCTGGGACCTCTATTTCTGAATAGACGTGTGTGTGTATGTGTGTGTGTGTGTGTGTGTGTGTGTGTGTGTTTTCAACTAATCTTAGACAAAGGAGCGAAGAAAATACAATGGAGAAAAAAACAGTCCTCTTAACAAATGGAGCTGGAACAAATGGACATTCACCTGCAAAAATTGAACCTAGACACAGAATTTATACCCTTCACAAACATTAACTCAAAATGGATTTACAGACCTAAATGTAAACTGTAAAAGTATAACCTGAGAATATACCATAGGAAAAAAACCAAGTGACTGGTGACTTTTTAGATATGACACCATGGACATGATTCAAGGCAGAAAGAATTGATAAATGGACCTCATAAAAATTAAAAATTGTTTTTCTGCAAATGATAGGATGAAGAGAATGAGAAGATAACTCCACAGAATATGAGAATGTATTTTCCAAAGATATAATAAAGGCCTATTATGTAAAAGATGCAAAGAATTCTTAAAATTCAATACATAGAAAAAAAATAAGATTCAAAAATTAATAATAAACACATTAATAATAACCTCACCAAATAAGGTAAATAGGTAACAGACAAGCAAATAAAAATGTGTTCCACAACATTTGCTGTCAGGAAAATGAAACAATAACACCCCACTACAAACCTATTAGAATGTTCAAATTTAAGAACACTGGCAACCCAGATGCTAGAGGGGATGTAGAGCAATAGGAACTCCTATTCGTTATTAGTGGGACTGTAAATATATAGTTACATTGGAAGACAATTTGACAGTTTCTTATAAAATTCAACTTTCTTCCCTGTGATCCAGTGATCACATTCCTTGGTCTTTACCAAAGAAGTTGAAAGCACAGGTCCACACAAAGACCTGTCCACAGATGTTTATAGCAGTTTTATTCATAATTGTTAAAACTTGGAAGGAACCAAGTTATTCTGCAGTAGGTGAACGATAAACAGTCTCTGGTACATCCAAACATGGAATAGTATTTAGCGTTAAAAAGAAATTAGGTATTAAGCCATGAAAAGAACATGAAAGAAACTCAACTCTGTATTATTAAGTGAAAGAAGCCAATCTAAAAAGCCTACATACTGTGTGATTCCAACTGTGTGACATTCTGGAAATGGGTAAACTATGAAGATAGTAAAAAGAGCAGTGACTTTCAGGATTGGGGGCACAGGAGGGTGAGAAAGGGAGAGACAAAAAGTTCAAACACAGAAGATCTTTAGGGTAGTGAAGACACTCTTATGATGCTATAGTGATGGATATATGTCATTATACTTTTGTTCAAGTCATAGGGTGCATACCACCAAGATGGAATACTGATATAGATTATGGACTTTGGACAATCATGTGTCAATGTAAGTTCACCAACTATAACAGGCTGCTGACAGTGGAAGCTACACATGTGTGGGGACAAGAGACATATGAATGATCTCTGTACTTTTCTCTCAATTTTGCTGCAAACTTGAAACTGCTTGAAAAAATAAACTCATTATTTTAAAAAAATCTTGATATTAAGCTCCAGCCAAGGAGTAGGAGATTATTCCTTTTTCTGTACTCTTTTCAAAATATATATTATCAATCTCTAATAATTTTTGCTTACTTGAAAGCTAAAAAAAACCCCCAAGAATCTCACTATTTTAAACACATATCTCAATGGCCCAATAGAGACTGAGAAACTTTTCATAGTTTTGGACATTTGAAATTCTTATTTTGAAAATTGCCCATTTGCATACTTTGCCTTTCTCTGACAGTTGTCTTTTCTTATATTGAAAAAAGTATTTTGTATATCTAAGATGGTAAAAAAAGAGCCATGGAGAATATTTTCTCCCATATGTATAAAGTTTGTTCTACTAAATATATGGCAAATATATTTCCCTAGTATGGTATATGTCCTATTATCTTTTATTATGTTATAGTGTCTTCTGCTTCTAGAATATTTGTCAATAGTCAAATCTGTCAATCTTTTCATTTGTGATATTTGCCTTTCATGTCACTTAGGCTTTCAACATATTATAAATATTTTTTTCTCATATATATATATATATATATGCAACAGATATAATTGCATATATTTTAAAAGGTGTACATACTTATATTTTATGAACTGAAGGCATTGGGCCAGATGGTAGAGAAATAATTAACATGTAGGACATCATTAGAAATTAAGTGAAGACATAGTGTAGGCTGGTGCCAGAATGGTGAATTTGGTGGTTAAGGCAATTTAGAGTTTACCCGATCTGTATAGAACATTTTAATAATCCATTCTCTAATATCATTGGATACATATATTAAGATATACATATTAAGGTCAAGTCACCTCTAGCTCCTTACTCAAACAGAGGGCTGAGAAAGACTCTGTCAAATGTCACTAATTAGCAATGGGCTTAAAGTATAACCAGCCTTCATAGAAAACTAGAAGCTTAGACACTGAAACATGTCTTTAAACTTTGAAATTTCTGTCACTTTTTAAATTATTTATTTATTTATTTGTTTGTTTGTTTTTGTTGAGGATTGAACCCAGAGCCTCACGTATGCTAGGCAAGAACTTTTACCTTTGAGCCATGTCCTCAGCACAACACATGACTTTAAAATTAACGTGAAGTCCATGCCATACTACAATGAGATGGGGATGGAATGATGAGTACAGCAAAAGTGTACAGTTATTATTAAGACAAGGAGAGAGTTAAGGCCAATAGCCCATGTCCTTGTGTCTGCAGTGGAGATAGCCCAACTGCTCATGTGAGCATCTGGTCCGGCGGCTGTATCTCTAGTTACTGGAGTTGGGATATCACTGCTGTCAGTCAGACACAACCAAGTTCCTTTGCTCTGAATTTATGTTCATCATGTAATCTTTAGATTGTCATTTAGTTTCCCAAATAGATTGCCCTACTGAGCAGTCAATGCTCAATTAACCACTACCAATATTCTGAATTACCTGAGTTCTTTAGTAAAGAAGTAAAATTTTGCATCATCTCTCTGTACCTCTCCCTCAACTATTCCCATAGTGACTGTTCACTTGGTAGGGAAAGTTTACAAGCTATATATGCAATGGCCTGCATGGACCATTTTGTGCCTCCATGATCTATACATCTTTATCACATTTTATTCTGTATGCTGACAAACACTAAATAGATTTTCTTTTTCTTACTTTTACCCAGTGGTATCCACTGACCTACATGTAACACACATGTGTTGGCAATTACTGTGACAGAAAATAGAGAGGGAGAAGGGTCTCAAAGGATAGAGGGGTGATCATTTAATAGTTTATCAAGATATGAAAACTGGCACCTCATTTTTATGCACTGGAAATAATTCCTGGTCTCATGTGATTTGGAGCTCCATAAGCCATTTTTCTAAGAACTAAGCAAATGTGGTTGAATAACAAATTCTTACATCTGCAGATATGAAACTGGTTCTTTGCCTCCCATAAATGCTCTATTCAGTACTGAAGGTACAGTGATTAATTCACATGGTAGACAATATACACATAAATATTCACAAGTGGAGGTAAATCAGTGATTTGGGGTAATTTGTTATTAAAATATTGGTAACTAGTGAAGACAGGAAAATGAGCGATCTTGAAGGTTAAAGAGGAAGATAAGATGCATGGCAGAGGAAAATTGTACTGACTCAACAAAAATATTTTTGAGCACTTAGTATGTCTCACACACTGTTTTAGGCATTTGAGGTACATCAATGAGCAATAAAACCCAACTTCTTCCCCTCATAGGTCTTAATTCCAGAAAGAATAAACACACAACAAAAATTAGAAATTAGAGTACACCACATTTTTTTTTTTTTTTGGTGGTACACCCTTTGGAAAATGGAATCATAGAGCTAGGTAAGCAGGATCACAGTGCGGAATAGGGGTGGGTGGGCTAAGACTGTTAAATAGCTGGCAAAGGGGTAGAAGACTCATTCAGAAGATGGGAATATAAGACTTAAAGGAGGTGAGGGAAAGAGCTATTTGTTTATCTGGAGGCAGAACATTCTAGGCAGAGAGCTACCATACAAGTCCCTCTAATATCTGAGATGTTAAAATTTCCAGTGTTTAAAACAAAATAAAACATTGTATTCCAAAAAGATCTCCAAGAGATGTATAGATCACAGAGGCACAAAATGGTCTATGCAGGCCATTCCATATATAGCTTGTGAACTTTCCCTACCAAGTAAACAGTCACTTTGGGAACCATTGAGGGAGAGGTACAGAGAGATGATGCAAAATTTCTCCTAAACTGGCCAAAAAGATAAAGGTGTGTACAGGTATACACTTATCCACTTAGGTAATGGATAGTTCCTAGAGTTTTAGATCACATGCAAGCTCATTTGTTGAGAGTGAACTGGACCACCTCACGATTGTGTACTTGGAAGGAAAGGAGATGGATGGGAAGAAGGGTTTCTTGAAGATTTTCTCCATAAATATTTTGGCATTTGTCTCATGCAAAGCGAAACTCATTCCATTCTGAAATGTTCTGCCAAGAAGAGCCTACCAGAAAGGATTTTGATGTAAACTTGAGGAGCCAAAAGAAAACTATTATATTCCAGTTGAGGTTATCATGGCTGAAGCAGAGATCCCAAAATGGATGATGACAAAGGATGCCATGAGTCACTCATTGCACTTTGTGACCGGAGATAACAATTTGGCAGGGGACAGGGTGGGATGACCAGATCCTTAGACCATGCTGCTGCTTACTTTTGTGACATCTGGCCAGTTACAAAATCAGTTGGGGGCTCAGTTTCTACATCTGTAGAAATGAATTGAGAAATGACACCTGTTTGACCTATTTCATAGAGCTTTTGTGAAAATCAATTGAGGTAACAGCAGAAATTGTTCTGTAAGTAATCAAATGCTGTACAAACGGGAGATGTTATTCTCCAGGCTTTTATTCTCATCAAATAGCTGATATAACACTTGACTCGCTTAAGTTCACACCTGCAAATAATTTGCATGTCCGAGACCAAAGTAAGCTCAGTCCTGGTGGTTTACTTTTCTGTCTCCCCCAACAAAGGCTAGAAAGACCCAAGGTTGGGAGAAGGTTCCAAGAAATCTTAACCCCACAATATAGGTTAGAAAACAGCATAGGAAGAAAATCCATGCTCTCTTTTAAATTTTGAACAGAAATAAGAGGGGGCCATGTCTTTGTTTGTGGGAAATTTTTCCATTTCTGCTCCCAAGGTTTGATTTTTCTGTGGCTCAGAAGAAAAAGTGGAGGCCAGTAGGCTGGACTACTGACCCATACCCCAGCTATCTCTCCTTCTGGGTTCTTATCAGACGAGAGTTTGGCCAGCTTTTCCCAGCCCACCAGCTTGCTTTGCTCCTCCACTGCTGATTTTCCTGAGAGCCCCGTAATTCTCAAGGTCAGACCTTCCCATGCAATGCTGAACTGACAAATCTAATCTCTCAAGCAAACAGGTTATTTTGCTGCAAAACCTCACAAAGAAAGGGGAGGGACATTTCCCTTGGCTTGAAATTTTAGCTACTTTGAGTCCAAGCTCACAGAGCTTCTCTATGCTTTTCTTCCAGGGGGCCGGAGGGCAAAAAAGGAGGGCTTGCCATCTCTTACTGAATATCTCCATTTCCAGCCTCAGTCAGACCACTCAGAAACTCTCCTCACAGCTTTTATCAGCTTAAACCTGGCACAGACATGTGGTGTGTGAAAGGATGTAGGTTGTTATTCAGTGCCTCTGGCATATCATGTTAAGATGAAAAACACAAGTTTGCTACTTAAAGGGGAACTGTCAGTCCAAGGTCATCAGTCCCCAGCAGGCCATGGTACAAGCCCCACCACAAATACCCGTTCTGGGTGTGGGACAAAGCGTCTGGTTAGTGTCTCCATTTGGAAGAAGCAGAGAGAACAGCATTTCCTCCAAATACCAGATCAATCATTTAGGAGCAATTCATCTTCTACTAAAATGATCTCAAGTTCACAACTAATAAGACCACAGCTGCCTTTTTATGGTTGAGTTACCCACACACAACTCGGCACCGCATTTTAGGTCGGGTCACAACTGCGTAATAGGCCTCAGACTTGGCAGTTTCATGTTCTTCTGACTTTTCCTTGCCCAACCCACACCGAATTACATGCTGACCAAAGCTCCCCTGGAGTCACATGGAATGAGGATTTGGCTCCAATGATCCAAATTTGCAGCCCAAAATGGAGGCCTCCCTGGGCCGACTAAGTTTTTCCATTTCACTTGCAGAGGGCTGCCATGCTCTTTCCAAAGTCCTGTGCAGAATTCAGCCTGCATTTTCCTGCTGATGGTCCAGGTTACACAAACGTAGATAGGAGAGTCACAAGGAATGTGTCCAGATGGCCCTTAAACTATAGAGTTACCCAGAATTCAAGAACAAAATGAGACTCAATTGTTTACAGAATGAACTTGAACTGTAAGGAGTACGTACAGAGGGAAATAGATCTCAGGGAAAGAGAAGAAGAAAGTAAATAAAATTTGGTCTTTGTTTCCCCTCTTTTCAAAATCAATTTTGCTAAATTGTTAATTAGCCTTGAAAGGATGTAAAGAGCACTAGGGAGGAAGTCGATGTTAGCATTTTGGATATCCTGGCATGTATCATGTGCAGTCTCTGGGACACCAAGATGACACAGACTGACATGTTGCTCCAGGCATATGCTCTATGTTACCATTATATTTGTATAACTGATCCATTCCCAGCACATAAATCCCTGACCTCTGGGTGCCTAGGGATTAACATATCAGTCACGGTGTTCAAACAGTTGTCTTTATGTAGGTGGATGTTAGTTTCCTCTTATTTGCCTCTCTGTGTCCCTAGACTTTTAGTCTGCTCTAATAATGCAATATTCCAGTCAGCTAATGGGCACTGGCCTGAGCACTGGGGCTTTGGGATTCACTGCTGCTGCCCCTCTATTTTTACCTTGGTATTTCCATTAGCATTCCACCTTAGGACGATTGCCACAGCCAAGCACGTGTGCAGAGCTGAACACAATGCTGTGTGCAAAAATAATGATGAATGAACAACATTTAGGTGCTCCCACTGTTCTTTTGGGTCCCATCTTTATCATGAATTTATCCTGCCTGTTGGCTAGACTTCTGCTTAAAAATTTGTAATGATGTACTGTGACTCAACTTTGTGATATTTGCCTAAGGATGCTCTTCGTTTAAATCTCTGACTCAAGTAAAGAATAAGAAAACAAAAAGGGCACAGCTCTATGGTGTTTTACTATAGATAGTCTCCTGGTTCACACCTTAACAAGTATATCTAGTCTCTATTTTCTTTTTTTTTTTTTTGTTTCTTTACAAGAATATTCAAATTAATCCAGCATGAATTCCAGCAGAAACTGGAATAAATGAAGAAAGCATTGTTTTAAATTTCAAAGAACTGCCAATCTGATGAGAGTATGTATGTATCTGATGGAGACGAGGGTAGGGAAGAGAGTGGTACAGGGATAAGGAGTAGGAGGTGGTTCTAAGAGTATATAAATAGTTACAGTTTAAAGCATACCTAAGGCTTTCCAAAGAAGTGCAAACTGCTTCTAGGCTAAAAAGAGGGAAAAATTACATCTGATTGAGGAAATTCAGGGCTGCTTTATGAAGTGGCTTGTTCCTTTCTTCCCCACAACACTTGGGAGCATCGTTCCCCTATCTTTATTCTACATCTTCTATCAGGGTTCCAAGCATCAGCTTATTTCAATCTTTCTCTTTCCTTCTCTTTCACAGTCACCCACCAACCCCTGGTCATTCTTCCATCTTCTGCACTTTATGGATTTTGTCCCTTTTATCAGTTATCATCCTCAAAAACTCAATCACGTTACCCATTATCAGCTGCAGACTCAGCTACCCCCTGATGTAGTCAGACCTTAACTTTCATCACCACTGAAATGGGTCCACTCCCATAATGCAAACTTAGAACCTCCATTTCTCTTATCATCTTACATTTAACAAACTTATTTTTGTTCTTTGTTCTCATCACAATCTTCATCTTGTCCCTCGATTCTTCATGATCTTCAACCTCATCCTCCACTACCATTTTGACCTTAGTCACCTTCTTCTTCTCTAGCCTAGAATTTCTGGTTTGCCATTTATTAAACAATGTGGATGCTTCCCAGTTAAACTTCCTGGACATGATGTCACTTGTCAACCTTCAACTGCCATGCTTCCCTGAGAACTTTCAATCCATTTGCTGATCTCTTAACTACATAATGAATTCCCACATCTCCTGCTTTAGGCCTTTACTGCTCTCCTCATAAGTCTTTGAACAGGTATAGAGCAAAGGTGTTCAATAGAATTTCCTGTGAGGATGTCAATATTCTGAATATACACTAATACATCAGCACTAGGCATTCAAAACAAAGTGTAGCTACTGAGACTGAGGTACTAAAATGTTATCGTAATTTAATTAATTAAAATTTAAATAGCAAAATGTAACTAGTGTCCATTCTATTGGACATCACTGATAGAAACTGGTGTTGTCCAGAAATACTGTAGAAATACAGTTGTCTCATATGTAATTTTAAGTTTTCTGGTAAGTACATTAAAAAGTAAAAAGAAGTAGGAGAAATTAACTTGATATAATTAATGATACTTTTATATAAATCATACATATTAACTTAATATATCAAAATATTATAGTTTCAATATGTAGTATATATAAAATTATTGAGGAGGGGGAGATTTTATATTCTTTTTCATGCTATATTTTTAATATCTGGTATGTATTTTATCCTTCTAGAGGATCTCAATTCAGACACTAGATTTTCATGGGAAATATTTGATTTGTATTCAAATTTCGCAAAATTTGCAGTTGAAAACAGATCAAGTTATGTCAAGCACACTTAAAAAGTTTTCTGTGAAGTGGATCAAGTATTAGTCTTTCAATTCAATTTCCACTAATTAAAACTAAATGAAATAAAATTTTAAAAATTACTTCCCTAGTCTCTTTGGTCACATTTCAAGTGCTTTCTTCCTTAATGAATCCTCATCTAGGCTCTCCCTGCCTACCAACCTCAAAGTATTGTTTATTATTACTTCACCTCCTTTTTTTTAAACTCATGTCATTGATATTTTTCCTCTTGTCCTGCCTCCTCTCCCTCCCTCCCTCCCTCCCTCTCTCTCTCTCTCTCTCTCTCTCTCTCTCTGTAGTTGTTGTTCTACAAGCCAGCAGCAATCACCTGAGAAGCCCCAGACCTACTGAATCAGAAATTCTGATTTAGTAAGCCCTCCATGTGATCCTGATGCCTACTAAAATATGAGATTCACTGACTCAGAGAAAAGTACACTTAAGAGGTAAATTAAAACTAATAAAAGCAGTAACTTCTGTACAGGATGGAGCAGGGGACAAGTAGGATGGCGACAAGGGTAGAAGTGAGACTTTTTTTACATTGTGATGATTTTGAACAGTTTAAATGTTCAACTTGGACATAAGAAGAGGACATTTCAAATATACTGACAGCTTTTTTCCTGCTTCGTTTTATTTGTATTGAGTTGGGTTAGACCTCAGTATATTTTAAACTCCCTCTAGGTGTCCTATGAAGTGCAAAATTCACTGTGTTTTAGTATATTCAGAGTCGCACAGCCATCACTTCAATCAATTTAAAAACATTTTCATCACCCTCCAATCAAACCTCATACCATTAGTAGTCACTCCCACTGCCTCAGTTACCCCCCAGACTTTTTTATTTTTAAGTAAACATTTTATTACTAACAATTTAGGAAATAATATTACCAGCCATCATATATTTAGGTGAAACATGTTTTTAAGGCATTCATATTAAGTTTGATAACGCTGAAGTATCTCTCTGAGTCATAGATCTCTCTCTGAGCCTAAAACTTTTATTTTTACTTATTTATCTTTTAGTTTTCAAAATACATGGAGTCTGCAAAATTTCTGCCAACAACAGTCAAAATTGCTTTTGACCTGGAAGTGAAATAGCTCCTCAATATAAAAAGAAAATAACCTCTTCTATTCCTGACTATCAATATAAGTTTCCCAGTTTTCACAGGGGGGAGCAGGAGACACAGAAACAAGCAAGGAAATTTGAATGGAGAAAAAAGTGGGACACAGAAGCAGAAGCTTCCCTGGCCTTAGACCATGCTGAGTATCCTAGGAAAAGGCAAGGGAGAGCCACTGGGACAACAAAGGCGGAATGCTCAACTCATCCTTGAAGGCATCTTTCCAAACACTGCCTCCCTTGATCTCCCAGGGCCAGAGGATGATAAAATGGTTTGTGGGCTCTGGCTGGTGCCACAGGGATGAGCGGTTGCACATGACCCCCTCCACCTCCCAACTCCTCTCAGAGGGTGGCTTTGTTCTTCCCAGCCCCCAGGGCTTGTGTTCTGTGGGAGGCTAGGACAGTTTTTGTTATCAAGTAGACATATCAGTTTCAATGACAATCATCCTTCTCCAAAAAAGGAAAAAAACACACAAAAAAGTTATTTCTCATGATTTCCTCCCTTGCTCTAAAAATGTAAGCTTTAAAGGGAAAGGAAGAAGATGTGGGTAAGAGGATAAGAATGTACCGACAGGAAAGTAAAATGAAGATCCTCAGCATCCTCCATTGACTGGCCCCACGGAGTCTGTTTCCAAAACTGTGCACATAAAGAAATGTATTTCCTCAGAGTGTGCACCAAGAAAGTTCACCCAGGTTGCTGCATAAAGAATCTGCAGAAGAAGAAAGATATAATGTTCATCTTGGGTTGGCAGAGTGGGGGGAGGAAGGATGCACTTCACATGCAATGAAGTGAAATGAGAAAGGTGGAGGCAAAAAGCCCAAGCTAACAGTGTGTTCTTGCCTTCCTCCCTAACACAATGACACACGTGACTTAATGAAGCCAGGGAGTTCTGAGGCTGATGTAAAAGTTCCAAAAAAAATACTCCGTGGCAAAGGCCCCTGGGTAAACGATGTCATTTCTAATTTCTCCAGTTCCCATGATTTAGAGCAGACTCGGGATCTGAAATTCACACCAGCTCTTTGTGCACAGGGGGCTGGGCGGCAAGGGCTCAGGCCTCGGGAACAGGGACGCAGGCTTCCTATGTGATTTCACCACTGCTGCCCTGCTTTGTTTCACGTTTAAAATAATTTGCCAGGTAAAAATAAACTTCTCAAAAACATAGAGTGAAAAATGTACTTAACAATTCAATCCCTGTAAGTTTAGGATTGACAGAGAAAGTGCAGCCAAGGCTAATTAAATTACCCAAGATGTATTTGAATAGTGGTTTCACTAGCAAGTTTATTAATTCACATCGTTATCATTGTTATTATTACCACAACTGGTAAATTATGCTTTTCATGAGATAGCAAAATGTGCAGGCTATTGGCTTTCATTTATACCCTACTTAGCTTTTGGTTTCTCTCCTGAGTACCATTCTTAGAAAGCAAGCCTCATTTGTCCTAAGTTCCACATCTCTGAATGGCATATACTGAGTTATTTTTGTTTATAACTCTTTGGAAATAACTAAGATCTACAAGGGTTTTTTGTTTTCCTTTTGCTTTTGCCAGTAATTCTTACGATAGGAATATGTATAGTATTTGTGACATCAGTTCCCTGCAGGGTGATTTTCTGGCATTTAGCTGATTTATAAACCTCAGACTCCCAGGTTCAAATTCAGTGGAATCAGAATTGCTCTTTGTCTCTCAGGGACAATTTATGGTATATGCACAGGAGGTTTGTGCAGCCCGAATGACCCTGTGTATTAAATATCAATTGCCGGTTGTGACCATATTTACGAAGACTTGACTGAAAGGAGCAAAACTTAACTGTACAATATGTTATGCAAGCATTCCAAGTCTTCCTGATTCAAGAAGAACCTACCAAATTTTTGCAAAATTCTTCTGAAATCTGGGATAAAACAATTTTGACTTCTAAAACGTGCTACTGAAGTGTAATCTCTGGTCCAACAACATTGGAATTACCTAGGAGTCTGTTAAACATGCAGAATCTCAGACCCATCACAGACCTACTGAATCAGTCTGAACTTCATCAAGATCCCCAAGTGACTCAGAAACACATTAAAGTTTGACAAGCTGCTCTAGTATGGAGGAGAGAGATGTCTTCTCATCCCACCCTCACAAGCAGCTTCCTACCACCATGATTTTCTGCACCAAACCTTGAAATAAATATCATTTTACAAACTTAGAAATTATATTCTAAAATATTTTCCCATAAAATGTAATGCAGTTTATACAAGATCTATCTCAAAAGATTAAACAACACAAATGAAACACCTATAGCCAAAATGTTCTATTCTGCAGCTCATGCTGGTTTGGAGGAAAGAATGAAGTGTGTTGGATGATCTTGGGTAACTGATTTCATCCCCTATGATACAATCACCTTCTTATGCCATGAGTCACCCTCTGGCTAATTTTGTAGAGTGAAAAATTCTTCAGACATAGCAGGCTGTAGAAACTCCTTCATTTCTACCCTCCATTTTTTTTTTTAAATAAAAAGGAAAAAGAAAGGCAAAAGATGGCATAAAATAAAAAATTAAATTAAATTAAATGCTAATTTGTAAACTTAACAAAAATTCAATTTGAAATCGCTTTCTTTCCTACTGTGAAGGCCTCCATGAATTTCATACCATGCAGTTTATTTCACTAATAACACCCTTGTGCATGAATTTGATGGATAACAAGTATAAAGTACTTCTGCACATGATAATATTTCTCTTTTAAATTTTATCTCACATTAAAAATCAGTTATCTCTCCCTCACTCATAAAATATTTATGCAAAGTAATTAGACTTTCAGTACTTATAAGTATGGCAAAATTCTTTGCATTAGGAATAAAATGTAAATACTCATACTGCTGCGGTTCTTGACAAAAAAGAATCCAAGGTCCTTGGAGAAGGATTCTCACTTTGGAATTATTTTGAGCACAGAAATGTAGCATTTCTAAAAAGGACGATCATTTTACAGAAATAGTTTTCCATGTGTTTTACACTCACTTCAACATACAAATAAAATGTTATTCATATATAGAAACTGTGATTCTTTTCTAAAAACAAATACACACTCTGGGTTTAAAAATTCCCTTGGTGAGGTATACAGGAAGAGCCTTCACTGTGGTATTAATGCATTCTGAATTACCGTGGAGGACCTCCGGGAATCCCTACTCTCACTAGCACAAAAATAGTTGCTCTATTTCCTTCCCAAAGCACTTTGCAGAAGATGATACTTAACTAATGCAAAACTCTGATGAAATTCATGGCTATCTGAGGATGTCTTGATTTGAGTAATTTTAGTGCTGGTTCTAACGTGGTTGTCTTTTGTGGCTCCAGCTGATCTTACATGGGCAGCCAGTCAGTGAGGAAGAGCTGAGAGGACTGTGGGGTCAGCCCTCAGGACTGAGGAAGGGCAATATTTCAAGGAAAGGCCAAGCTTGTGTGGACTGGGTAGGGTAGCCATGGTGGGGGTGCTGTGGAGGCGGGCAGCAGAGAGGGAATTATCAAGAACTTGAGGGGGCATAGGGACAGAGTTGCTGCCCCTCATTGGGGCAGGAAAGTCTATAGGATAAAAGAACTCCTGGAAGTAGTAGAGCTTGTCCACATCCATCATAGGTGACAGTACCTTGGAGGTCCCGTCTAGAGAACCTGGGAACTGAAACCAGTTCCAGGAAAACAGATTGAAAACTACAACCCCAGGTGAAGCCACTCTGAGAGGGCTGCTGAGAAGACATGAGGAACAGTCCTAGTTTGAGGCCTGGTGGATACTACAAGAAATATAAACTCTAGACATTTACTTTGGAGTCATAAGACACACCCCTCCAGTATCAGGAACTTCTTTTTTTGGCTGGGGAGAGCACCAGGAATTGAACTCAGGGGCACTCAACCACTGAGCCACATCCCCAGCCCTATTTTGTATTTTATTTAGAGACGGGTCTCACTGAGTTGCTTAGTGCCTCCCTTTTGGCTGAGGCTTGCTTTGAACTCACGATCCTCCTGCCTCAGCCTCCTGAGTCACTGGTATTACAATTGTATGCCACCATGCTCAGCCAGTATCAGGATCTTAACGAGGGACTAGAAATCCAGTGGTCCCTTTTCTCCAATGGCTAAAGGCCAGAAAATAATCTAGAGTTGCTTTCCCAAACAGGAGGCACACTCTTGAATTCCATCAGCATTTATGAAGCTGGAGAAATGTTGGACCGTCATAGGGCCTTTGAGACCCATCAGTTGATTCAGAAAGGCTAGGATGGGACAGGGAACCGGCAAAAGCTGTGAAAAGAGCCTGGGATTTTGTGTAAAATGAAGAGAACAACCCATGTAGGATGGAGTGGAGTAAGGCAGATTCCAAGTTCTGCCAACTGGAACAACATCTTAGAGAACATGCTAATTGTGCAAGGAAGGGGAAAGGAGTATTTGTTGGCTTACTCTGCATCTATATCATTGGATTTATCTGAAACAGGTGGGAAGAGAGCCCATATTTCAGAAATTTTAGTATTTGTTTGAGATATCATTGTTGATGAAGTAGTCATAAGATGATGAATACATGAAAGAATTCTGAAGATCATCAATATGTATGCACATATGAAAATTCATCTCCTGGTATGAAAAATATGCTTGAGATCAAGGCTAAAGGCTTTGCACTGCAAAAGCACAGTAATTGTTCATATGCCTATCAATCTTTGAAAGAAGACTCCCTGAAACAAGAAGACATGATCAGGCTCAGAACACACAGGTCTTCAGAGTTAAAGAAATTTTGAACATTTTCCCCATTATTACTGATAGTTAATATGGCAAGAAACTAGGCACTTCAGTATTTCTTTTTTTTTATTGATTATTTAAAGCATTACATAGCTCATGATATATCATCTTTCATACATTTGACTCAAATTGGGTTTTGAACTCCCATTTTCACCCCAAATACAGATTGCAGAATCACATCTGTTACATATTCACATTTTTACATAATGGCATATTAGTGACTGTTGTATTCTGCTACCTTTCCTATCCCCTACTATCCCCCCTCCCCTCCCCTCCCATCTTCCCTCTCTACCTCCTCTGCTGTTGTTCAATTCTCTCCCTTTTTTTCCTTCCCCCTTGCCCCTCATAACCTCTTATAATTTTATGTATCATTGAAGGTCTCCTACCATTTCCATATGCTTTCCCTTCTCTCTCCGTTTCTCTCCCCTAATTCGTCTTTGTTTACTGTAGTCTTTTCCTCATGCTCTTCCTTCCTGTTCTGTTCTTAGTTGCTCTCTTTATATCAAAGCAGACATTTGGCATTTGTTTTTTAGGGCTCGGCTAGCTTCGCTTAGCATAATCTGCTCTAATGCCATCCATTTCCCTGCAAATTCTATGATTTTGTCATTTCTTAGTGCTGCATAATACTCCATTGTGTATAGATGCCACATTTTTTTTATCCATTCATCTATTGAGGGGCATCTATGTGCATCTGTAGGGTGTATTATGAATGAAATCCTACATGTATTTTGTATCACCTGAGAGTTTTGTGCCTATTAAGTGTTTTACCAGATTGAATTGAAACATCATCAACTTTTCTGTGAAGACTTTTAAAATTCTTCTAGGAACTTAGTCTGTCCTTTCTTGGGAATCTCATGGTCCCTGCTTGGTCCTCTAAGTTATTTTCCCTCTGTCTGTCTTGCCTAGGTTCTGAGCTTTTTCAAATGGGCATTGTGTTGCTATATACTTAAAACTTGGCATATATGTCACAGAGAATGTGGGATTTGATTTTCCCAAATCCAAACTTGCTAATTACCTGTTTAAAGAATAATTCATTCATATTTTTTAAAAAAATCTTTTGTGTGATGGGCTCAAAGTTTTGTTTTTATTCATTTTCCAAATTAATTTTTACATTTAAAAAGGTAATATAGGTAAAATATAAAAGTGCAGAAACTTTAGGGAAAAAATTCCTGATCTCACCTCAGAGTCATGACTAATATTTTGGTGAGAATAATAAGCACTCAGTGTTGTCTTGGACCCCAAATGACACCTGAGGCTGTCTTCATGGAGCATTACAAAATAAACAATGTTTACTACAAGAATCTGAGTGTGGCTTTTCAGATTTTCAGTTTTAGTCCCTCTAATGAGCTATTACTTAACCTTCCTTACTGGAGAGTATTTTAAAATTGTGCGTGTTCATTGTTGCCAACATTGCTGACTGGTGAATCAATGAAAGGGTCATCCTGTTGCATATCTTGCACCTGTGTGAGTCTTCTGTAACTCGCTCAGCCAGGGTGTAGTGGATGCATCTGCTTTACAAGTTAACTGACAGAATTTGTTTATAAACCCACTGAAGAGCTAAATGAAGCAAACTGCATTATCGTACTTGCTAATTACATTTCATTTCAGCTGAAAGCTTATTACAGATACAGCTTGAAAAAAAATTGACTTTTTAACTTTGTTTACATCCACTTCTGTTTCTACATCAGCCCCGAGAAGATGTTTTTCTTCATAAAATTCAGGAAGAGGATGAAAACAGTTGGCTGGAAGATGCTGTGGTGTTATTGGCTAACATCCCCTGAAATCATGTTTGCTAACAGGAAATGGCTTTTACTCCAGTCAGGAACGCTTGTTTTAAGGGACTCCTCAAATATCCAGAATGTGTCACTTCTTCCACTTGTCTTTAACTCTTACTTCCAGAGAGGGGGTTACAACTCTTATGGATACCACAAATAACTGGAGGGCAAAACAAGCTGAAACCCCAAAGCACATTCTAAACATTGTCACTCTCAATTCAGATGTGCTGGCTTCCTTCCTTTGTCATTAAAATGCAGTACTACCCAATATCTCATTAACTGCTAGTTCTGGCATAGTTCAGGACAGCAGGACCTGTGCTGGCCTCAGCTCCCACATGTCCCTCAAAGAGCAGTTTGCTCCCCTCAGCATCTGCAGCAGTATAAAGATGATCATTACTTGCTACTATCTTTCAGAACAGTCACCTGAAAAATCACCCTAGATCTATCAGTTGTTTAGGTTTTTTTTGCATTAATTTATAGAATTTCTCTCTAGTAAAATTAGACTCTCCTACCTTCATTTATTAAGATTACTTCTTCCTTAGCTTCTCCATTCTCCCACACCTACAGATGGAACTTCCGGGCGTTGGCAGCAGAGGCAGGAGGCCCTGATTATCTAACATGACTGACAGAAGGCTTTTATTCTCTTTATTGATGTCCTGGTGTTAAAGTTTTCAAGGTTCTTGGGAGTCTGCTGGGGATCCCCTAAATCCCCCAAAGCATTCATAAAGTCAAAACTATTTTCTGTTAAAATACAAGGCATTATCTACATTTTTTACTGTGTTGATGTTTAAATTGATGGTAAATATAAGTGCCAACACCTTAGTCCAACTGAGGCAGTGACAAAAGACCATGCAATCACAGGAAAAAATAACCCAGTGTCACTTAAGACTGTCCTTGATGAAGCAGTAACAATTACAAATTTTGATACATCTCAACTCTTGAAGGTGATAAAATAGAAGGTGTGGGTAAAGCCTGTGCACATACTGAAGTACAATTGCGTCTGTGCTGCAGGTATGCGGGTATTTGAGTTGAGAGTTGAACTTGCTGTTTTGTTTTGTTTTTCACTGAAAGTCATTTTATTTGAAAGAATGACTGACAAACTATGGTTATTCATACTTTGGTAATGTGGCAGACATTTTGTCAAAAGCGAACAAAGTGAACTTGTCACTTCAAGAAAAACAACTGACAGTATTTGTTGCCAACAATAAAATTTAAGCTATCAAGCAAAAATTAGAATTTTGGGAAATTTGTATCTGCCACTGGGAGCTTGGCAGCTTCCCAATATTTAAAGGCTTTTCTGATAAGACTAGGTTGATATTAATGAATGTGATTGTTGATACTGTATTATGAAATGTGTCAACTTTAGGGAAGTCTGTATAACTCGGCAAGATATTTTCTAAATGACCACTGCATGATGTTACAAAATCAGACATGAAAAAAGGGTCGATTCAAAGTGTACAATAGACCAATGGATTTTAATGTGTTAGTTTGAAGAACAGAGAACATTCATTGATAGTTTTAATTACATATTGCAATTATTCATTAAGAAACTGCCACTTGTAGAGTTTTGGTGTAATATCAAAGAATAATCAGAATAAACAAAAGGTATTAAAATCCTCTTTCCTTTTCCAACTACATATCTATGTGAAGCTGATTTTCTTCATATACTTTAATCAAAGTAATATATCACAGTGAATTGTGGAAGATTATATGAGAACCATTTATCTTGTGTTATGCCAGACCTCCAAGAGTCTGCAAAAATAAGTCACTCTTTTCACTAAATGTTTTTGTTTTTGAAAATAGAATCATTTTGCATTCAAGAGTTACTTTAAAATGTTGTGGGTTTATTATTATTATTTAAGTATACAACAAATAATTATTTTTAAAACATTTGTTTTAAATTCTAATATATAATAGGTACCATTAGTGATAAATAATATATAATAAATATTTATATAAACCTAAATATCAATATGTAAATATTAATATAAATATTTATAATTAATATAAATACATAAATATTTACATAAGTATTTATATAAATAAAATTTTCTCTGTTGTTATCAACAATTTTTTTTAAATTTAAATATTTTAATATTGCTTTTATTGAAGTATCACCATGATAATTGCAATAAAATATTTTTACATTGAATCCTATTATTTTAGGAAAAAAACAAATAATTCCAATTTATATACATATTTTATTTTTTTGTTATTTTTTTATTCTAATTTGTTATATATGACAGCAGAATGCATTATAATCATATTGCACATATGGAGCCAATTTTACATATCTTTAGTTGAATATAAAGTATATTCACACCGTTTGTGTCTTCATACATGTACTTAGGGTAATGATGTCCATCTCATTCCACCACCTTTTTTATATCCATAACCCCTCCCTTCCCCTCCCACACCTTTGCCCAATCTAGGGTTCCTCTAATCCTCCCATGTTCCCCCTCCCAACTCACTATGAATCAGCCTCCTTATATCAGAAAAAAACATCAATAATTTTCAGAGTGCAAAGGGATTCTAATACCCATAATCTTAAGAACTTCTGTTCTACTTCCTGCAATGGTTTGAATGGTAAAATTATGATGGCTATTGTCCAACTTATGCTTTTACTTCACAGTCATCTACATACATTTGTATTTGCATATATGGCAAAATAGACTAAATTTCTAACACTTTTCTTAATAAACAAGCTATGTAAAGATGAATTTGTTAAATCTTGGGCTGTATAACTCAGGAACTTCTGTCTTAGACCACTAAATTTTTCAGTACCTTAAAAATAATCTTTCTTCCAAACAATAAGCATTAAGGAAAGCAGATATCCACAATTTGGATGTCACATTTTCATTTTCACCTAATTTAAAACATTTAAAAATGTTTCTTGATTCTTGTTTGATTCATGTACTATTCAGGATTGTGTTTAATTTCCAAATATTTGAGAATATATTCCAGTTCTGCCTCATGTATTTTGATACCTTTCTGTTAGCATTAAGGATTAGGTCTTCTGGGGAGAAAGGCACTTTTTTCACAATGTAATACTTCTTTTGATCCTTGATGATGTTCCTTGTTCTGAAGTCATCTTATTTGAAATGAATTCAACTACTCCAGCTATCTTTTGACTAGTTTATTAAGGCATATCTTTCTCCAACACTTTACTTTTAACTGGAGTCTTTATATTTAAAGTGGATTTCTCATAGATTAAATAGCTTGATCCTATTTTTCCATTCTAACAATCTCTGTCTTTAATCCATAGATTACATAGACTGTATTAAACCAATTGCATTTAAAGTATCTACTGATACAGTTAGATTCATACCTACTAATAATTTTTTGCTTTTTCTCTCATTTTGTCTTCCTTGGTTTTGAAAATTTATATAATTTCACCTATTATGGTATCAATTTACTTCTTTTAAATATTTAATAGTTGCTCCTGAATTTACAATATCCATCTTAACTAATATAATTCCACCTTCTTACACCAATACCGTGTATTGTATTTGCCACACATGCAAATACAATCCTATAGCTCAGTACAGTTTTCTTATGACAGACTAGTCCCATGTTCTCTCCACTGTCTCTTGTGCCATTGCTGACCTTCATTTCTCTTGCAACTGATACATTATAAACTACGTTGCTTCAAGCACTTTTCTTTTACATCAATTACAAGTAAGAAAATGAAAAGACTTTACCTTCATCTATTCTTCCTTTGACCGTTTTCCTTTCTTTCTTCTTTTCTTTTAATCTGGATACTTTTCAAAGTTATTTTATTAATTTTTAAAATTTTTCTAAATTAAATTACTTATTTATTCTAATTTGTTATACGTGATGGCAGAATGCAATTCACTTCATATTACACATATAGAGCACAATTTTTCAAGTCACTGATTGTACATAAAGTATTTTAACACCATTCGTGACTTCATACATGTACTTAGGGTAATGATGTCTAACTCATTCCACCATCATTCCTACCACCATGCCTCTTTCCCCTCCTTCTCCTTTGCCCTATATAAAGTTCCTCCATTCCTTCCATGCTCCCCCCATTGCCATTATGAGTCAAGAAAAGATTCAGCCTTTGGTTTTTTTGGGATTGGCTTACTTCACTTAGCATTATATTCTCCAACTCCATCTATTTACCTGCAAATGCCATGCTCTTTTAATGCTGAGTAATGTTCCATTGTGTATATAAACCAAAGTTTCTCTATCCATTCATCTACTGAAGGGCATCTAGGTTAGTTCCACAATTTAGCTATTGTGAATTGTGATGTTATAAACAAAATTTTCAGATCTGTATAAACTTCTTCCTGGGGAACTCCTTTCAACATTTCTTTCAGGGTATGTCTCTAGGTGATTGATTCTCAGTTTGTTTGCCTGGGAAAGTATTTTTTCTTTACTTTGCAGGATATTTTTGCTGGAAATAGAATTATAGATTTAAAAAAAAATTCTAGATAGTTTTTTTTCTTTTATCACTTTATATATTCAGCTCCGTTCTTGCTTGCACGGCTTATGATGAGACATAGCCTGTAATTTTTGTCTTTATGCCTGTATGATAAGGTGTTTCCTCCCAGGCCCTTTGGCTTCTCCCTGGTTTTTTTCTTTGATTTGCTGCAATATATATATATATATATATATATATATATATATATATATATATATATATATATATATGCTATGTTATATTTTAAGAATGTCGTTATGGTTTCTCTTTTGTTTGTTTTACCATTTATCTTGCTAGGTGTTCCCTGAGATTCTGCACCTGTGGTTTTCGGTCTGTCATTTTTGGGAAGCTCTCAGTCATTATCATTTCAGATACTTTTCTGCCAAGGGCTCTATTTCTTCTCTTTCTGGCATTCTCATTATGCAGGTGTTACACCTTTTAAAAATTTCCCACTGCTCCTGGAAGTTCTGTTCTGTCATGCTTTTGTTTTATTTTCACTGTGGTTTCTCTGTACTTTCATTTAGGGAGTTGTTACTGACTTATTTTCAAGTTAACTGATTCTTTGGCCATGTTGAGTATACTGAGGAGCCTATCAAAAACATTTACAATTTATACTACAGTGTTCTTCATTTCTAGCATTTTCTTTTGATTCTTTCTAGGACTTTTCCTATCTCTACTTACATTATTCAAATATTCTTATATCGTATCTCCTTTATCCTACAAGAGTTCTTAGCATGTCACAGCTATTTTAAATTCCCTCTCTGACAATTTTAAAAGCTTTGTCATTTCAGAGTCTGGTTCTAGTGCTTGTTTTGTCTCATCAGACTTCTTTTCCTTGCCTTTTAGCATGTCTTAGAATCATTTCTAAAAACCAGACATGTATAATAGGAATTGAGGTACCTAGGTCCTTAGTATGGGGACGCATGCTCCTCTGGCTAAGAGTTTGGCTGTGTTTAATGTTTTCTGCAGCTATAATTGTATTCGCCTAGTGTTCCTAGTTTCATCTCCCCATTTGACTGCGGGTCTTCCTAAGCTTTTCTCCTCAGAAAGCATCTGTGCCTTGCAGCTTTCAGCTATAATCCACTCTTATAATGTTATGTGGTGGTGTGGTATGGAGGAGGGGAGCACTTAACATCTTATGATTACTCTTCTCTTTTAGAAACACCTTGTTGAGCTGTGAACTTCTCCACATCTCCTTCCTTGGTGAGACAGACTGGAGGAAACTGGAGTAGAAGAAATGCCCTTCCTTTATCTGGGATAAAGCTCTGATAAAGTCCTTTCTCCCCCAGACTATGGCTACGGAGATCACTCTGATCATATCACAATGATTAGTCTTCTTTTCCTGTTGGAACTATGAAAGATATTTCCCATTTTTAGTATGACAACCTGGTAGTGTTCTTAAAATAAACCCACAGTCCTCCTTTATGTTAACAGACTCTTTTGATTTTGTTGAAAAAGCGAACTACTATGTTGGAGACCCTCACCTGGTAATTTAGTAAATGTGACCTCCAGCAAATATCCGTCGAAGAACTGAATCCTACCAGAAACCATCTGAATCTGCTTGGAGGTTGAGCTTCCTGTAGTAGGACCTTCATATGAGACCACAGACTCTGATTTAACACCTTGATTTCAGATGTTTTGAAGAGCATGAAGTAGAAGATCCAACTAAACCATGGCCAATACCTAATACACAGACACTGTGAAATAACACTTGTATGCTGCTTTGAACTGTTAGTGGCATAATTTGGTATGCAGCAATAGATAACTAATATAATATGTATCTGAAATAATAAGACAGACAAAAAAATCACTTACATGTTTAATTGACATATAAATTTATCCATTTAACAAGGTTTTCTTTGGTTATTTTTGTTCTTATAATATGCCAGATCACTGAGCACTCGAGATACAATGGTAAGCTGAAACAGACACACTATAAAATCCTAGACTTTACTCCAACTGGAAATGATGGGATCCATATGCACAAAGTTATCTCCCTGCAAGAAAAAAAATTACTAAAGTATATAAAAGATGATTTTAAAATAATACATTGAGAGGCATTCAGTGTTCCTGAATGAGAAGTCAGAAGTAAGCCTCATGGGCAGGAGCTTTATTGTACTCAGGTCAGGGCCTCTCTCATGGTATGTGCTCAATAAACACTTATTGAGTATGGAAATGCTAAGAAATAAGTTCTTCCCAAATGAATTCATGGAGTGAATATAATATTGAAAAACACCAATTGGATTTTATAAAAGTAATTAAAAATTCATTAGGAAGTTTATATTTATAACCATATGTGAAAAAATTTGAAAAATTTTTCTGAACATTGTAAAACTACATTAATGATAAAGATCAATTGAATGAAGCTTAAATTCTGAAATCAACCTCATGACAAAGAACCTCAGCAATTAATAGGTTAGGCTACATTTGATTGTTGAAAAATAGGATATTTGGGAGAAATAAATCAAGGTAAATCTAAGTTAACACAATCCTTCTATATAAAATTCATGTGGATTAAGTAATTATATATAAAAACCAAATTTTTAAAAATAGATAAACATTTGTCTGATTTCAGTATGTGGAATAACATTCTAATAATAAAATTATAAAAATAAGTAATGAAATGCAGTCTATAAAAGTGATTATTATTATGCCTTTGTAAAATGAAATATTCTTGAACATGAAAAAAATCCTCATACACAAAAAGGTAAACTTCAAACTTACTCAGAAATACTTATACCAGGATGACAAGAATAGCTAAACTTCACCTATGGAGATTTCTTTGTAAATCAATAGGAAAAGCCTATTGGCTTGATTTTTAAAACTGGAAAAAAGGACATGAACTGATGATTCATAATAGAAGACATGCAAATGGAAACTAAAAATGTGAAAGTTTAATTTCAGTACCAATAAAAGATATGTTGATTTAAATAATGAGGAAACATTATTTTACCTCTGAATTCAGCAAAATTAAAGAAAACACACATGGTAATACTTAATGCTAATGAGGGTGCAGGAGCTGTGCTTTCATTTATGGTTTGTGAGAGTTTAAATTGCTACAAACCTTTTGGGGAAAATATGACTAATCTATACCAGAATCTTCATAAACTTAAATTAAGTTAGGTTAGTTTATGTGGACAAAGATCTGTATACAAAGATGATCATGATGGTGTTATAATTGAAAAACAAATAAATAAAACAATGCCAAAATGATTCTACAACTTAAATTTCCAGGAATCTGGAAATGATTGAATAATTTGTTGAGACATTATATCCTTTGAAGTTTTCAATGATGACATAAAAATGCTTACAATACAATGTTAAAATGAGGTAGAAAGGTAAGGAGTGGAGGATGAGAAATAAAGATTTTTTTTGCATGTGTATTTTCATGAATAAATTCTTCCCAAATGAACTCATGGGTTTAATATAATCTTGATAAATTTCAAATTGGAGTTTATAAAACTAATTTTAAAATCCATCAGGAAGATCTATTTACAACTAATAAGACAAAAAAATTTAAAAGAATTCTTTTTTTTTTAAGAGAGAGTGAGAGAGGAGAGAGAGTGAGAGAGAATTTTTTTTAATATTTATTTTTTAGTTCTCGGCGGACACAACATCTTTGTTGGTATGTGGTGCTGAGGATTGAACCTGGGTCACACGCATGCGAGGCGAGCGCGCTACCGCTTGAGCCACATCCCCAGCCCTAAAAGAATTCTTAAGATTGTAAAACTATAATAATCGTAACAATAACAGCAGTAAAAAAAAAAAAAAAGAAATCAGCATGTACCTGATAGA
The DNA here is from genome assembly GCF_964194105.1 of Spermophilus citellus. Taxonomy (NCBI): domain Eukaryota; kingdom Metazoa; phylum Chordata; class Mammalia; order Rodentia; family Sciuridae; genus Spermophilus; species Spermophilus citellus. The sequence continues at coordinate 198,166,834 of NC_138184.1, read as the reverse complement.
TTTTCTATCTCACTATCTATCGTTCATCTATCTATCCATCCATCCATCCATCTTATCTTTCACACACAAACTCAGAGATCACAGTAAAGAAATGTTTCAAAAAACAAAAGGTTGCTGTGTTCTTTTGAATGTTGAATTACAGGCAATTTTTATTTTATCTTTTACTGTTTAGATCAATGGGTAAAATGTTCATAAAATATGTATTTTCTTTTAATAAATGTTAAGTCTTTAACATTATGTTTATAGTTTCTATCCGTGTTAACTTGAACATTTTCTTAATATTCTTTTTGCTACTTTTACCAAAATATAGTGATTTATGCATCATAGTACAAATCCAGGGAAATAATTGACACCTAGCTCCCATATTTCAGGTTCATCAGTTTTAAACCACCACAGTAAAATGAGATTCTATTATATTTTTAGTCTTTTAGGAAACACAATCCCATAGCCATCTTTGCTAGCCTGTCCTTATATTTCCTAATTTCTAGTATTACAAAATCTCCACATTTAACAGAAATACTTCAGTTACAAATAAACCTATTTTTTTTGTCATTTCTACCAATAACAGATCTTGATACATCAGCTATGGAATTGAGCACCACTATACTTCTGCCTCTGTAAAATATTACTGACATCTGCCCTCCCCTTTTTCATAGGATTTTATAAGGATCAGATGAGCATGATGTAAGTATAAAGTGCTATAGAGGAACAAGTCATTGTTAAGATATAATATCATTATATTCTCACTGTAGATGCTTAATATATTCTTTTAAAATAGCACTGAGTCCTATTTTGTTCAGTAAACTATCTATGATGTTTAATGTTGGTAAATATTAACATATTTTTAAAAGATTTATTCATGATCCTTTACTCTTAACCAGTTCTCCATAAAATCCTAATCATTCAACCTCACCAAACAGTTTTTTTAAGACCTGAATTATTTCATGAATGGAACAAAACTACTCTGTAGTCCTAGTAGTGGCGTGGGATGTTTGACAAAGAAAAAGAAATAAATCTCCTTGTATTCATTATTTGGAATCTGCACAATCAAGACATCTTCATATTTCCAGCTCTAGGTATTTCCTATCTACCAGATGCTTAATACATTGATTGCTGTGTCATGTTTATTTCATAGTCTCCTCCGACTGTCTCCATGTAAAGCAAACATTCACATTCTGAATATTAAATATTTTGCTTCCCTCCTCTCCACCTCCATTTTCCTTTCCCTCCCTTTCCTCATCCTGTTCAACTCTATTTTCTCTGTCTTCTTTACTGCTCACATTTTCCATGTACTTGAAAATAAATTCAATTTTATAAAGTCTTACATAATTTTTAAAATTCTTTTCTCAGATTTATGATTTACTTTAAAAATATTTAAGATGTCATAATACATACCTGGAATACGTAAATTAAATAATCAAATAAGGGTAAAACAAGTACCAAATAATTACGATGATTGAGGAATCAGGGGATAAAGGGCTAAAGATGGGTTTGTTCAACAAGAAAATCTTGGAGAAAGAAAGTTAATGTGATTGAGCAGCTGAATATCCAGGCAGCCAGATTTTACAAAGACACACTGTGAGCTAGATGACATGTTGATGAAAGGAAATGTAAGCTTTAGTTTCTAAAATAAGATTTACCTAAACTTTTCTATAGATTATTCCTTTAGATGATTGATTACTATGGAGATATGCTAGGACCTTATTCATTCATGTATTTAAACATGTAATGAGTAGCTGCCTTGTGTCAGACACCATGGAAGATTGAAGACATAGGGAAGACCAAGCAACAAACCTGCCCTCAAGACACTTGTTCTAGAAAAGGACAACCAACTCATAATAATAGCAATAACAGCAGTAATAATAATGTGAATGGAATGGATAATGGTTTGACCTTTTGCCATATGGAGACATTATAATCAAGGTGGAGTTTAGTTAACTAGTTGGGAAAAGATGAGGGGTGGGAGTACAGATAGAAAAGGGGGTGCCTCTCAACCAGTAACTGATTCCTGAGGAATTTCTAGGGAAAGCAGGAAGAGAACCCTAGAACCCTGAAATGCAGGACAAGTGTGTGGAGTAGCTTGCAGACCTGAACTGCTGAAGTGTAGAGGTCCTAGGCATTGGGGTAGGGAAAGCCTGCACCAGTCCTGGAACAGTCCTGTGCTGTGCCCACGGGCTTAGAAGTTTCCTTTTCCTAACATGGATCATGATGATTTTAAAGTAGGAGATGACATGCCAAAATTGCTTCTGGTGACATCGAAGAGGACAGAGGCCAAGCTAGAGATCTAATTTGAGATAGAAGGTTCTCTTCACTCTTGTAAGGCAGTGATAACAGACCTATAGAGTGGAGAGAATTGATTCAGGCATTCTGTTGCATGATCAGGCCCATCCCCAGCTCCATCCCAGTTTCCACGTTAGTCATAGAACCTTTTCTATCTGTATTTCATAATTTATCATTGGCTCATTCTCTCTGACCCTACTTGAACTTTTGGATTTGGGGATAATCAGGAAGAGGATGTACCCATTTCCAGGCCCTTCCACTTATGAGCTAGAAGAAAACATGATTCCTCGCTTTGGGAGTTGCAGAGTTATGACTGTTCTTTCATTAAATTGATATTTTGAAATTTAGCATAATGTTTTCTAATTTTCTTGCTAATTTTATTTAAAGAGCAGTAGCAGGGGACATAGATTAAATGAAGGAAATCATAAACTGTTCAGAGCTCCTGAGGATTTAGAAGTAGCAGATCCTAAAGCTGAAGCAGTAAAACTCAACAACTTGCTAAAACATTGCCATATGAGGAAAAAAAATTAGGACCGAGGAATTAGTGTGCTGCCAGTATAAAAGACTATTTGTTAGCACTTGACTGGTACCAAGTTTTATGATATTGCTAACAAGAAGCTGATAACATGATTTCTGAAAAATTTTCAATGCTTGACAAATATATTTGCTCCTTACTTCTTCATACTTCAATTGTAAATATTTCAAGAAAAAAAATCTAGTTTTCTTAGACATAAATCTTGGTTATTTTCAAACCATGCATACATATATTATATACATATAATACATACATATAATATATGTTCCAAAAGCTATTCACATATGACCTATGTAGATAAATGCAAACAATAAGATGAATGCTTTTATTTTCTACTCTAAATCTTTCAGCTTAATATTTTGACTTTGCAATAATTATAGCTAAAGAGAGATGGAGGATTCAAATTGTCCTATTTGCATTCCAGTGGTTGGTCTAGCAATGCAATCACTGAACTTCAGCCTAACAGATTCTCTTCCTGCCTCCTTCAGAAATGACCCATGATAAATGAGACCTGATAATCTAATTCACTTGCACATTTGCACCCCATCATTTGATCAGCCTATAGGATAAAAAACTGTTTGCAGACCTTGCTTTAAGGAGAAAAAATCATGCTCTGGTTTCTTTTCAGCCAAGTACATCCATCATGTTGAATCTTGGAGAGACCAACAAAGGCAATTCAGATAAGAAGAAACCTACAAATGGCAAGACTTTTTTGGACACATACTGCCAAATGTTGGGTATTCAAAATGAATGTTTTGTGCGTTTGAGTAACTCACCATTCAAGGGGAGGCAGATAAGTAAGCAATTACAGTTTCCTCATTTAGAACTGGATACACATACCTCATACTCTTAAACTAATTTTCACCTCTTTTTTGCTTACACCAGCATCTGTAGAACTTACAAAGTAATATGACGTTTGAATGGATTCACATAATCCTTCACCATATTTCACATGAAAAAAACACGGATCATTTTTAGTACCTACTTTTTATGCATCAACAAAACCAGCAAAGTTCTCTCACGTGTTTCTGGATTTGTGTGTAGGTTTGACTAATTAATTGAGCAGGAGAAAGATGGATTAGTTAGTATACAATTTTACAACTCATCAGCATCTTCAGGGTTCCATTAGCTAGACCTGGAACGATCCATAGGCACAACCCTCACCAGGACATTAAACAGGTTTTCTGTCATTTGTTTCAGAATGAATTTCTATTCAACTTTTTTTTCCCCTGATAAATGTTGCTCAATACATTTGAATATTTAAAAACATCACTTTAGGGTGTTAGATGTCATTTTAAGATAAACTGTCATTCTCTAGTCCAAAGCAGGTTTACTCAGGGGTCATTACCCTACATCTAGTTGGTTAGAAGCCAAAGAGTTGGTTTGCTATCGCTGGTAATCACCTACCCCGTGTGAGGGAGACAGCATCATCATTTGGTTGTACCTGGCACAAGAAACCATTTGTACTAAATGGGAAACCTGCAAATTCTCTATAGTAGATAGCAGCTGAGGAGATAGAAGTATATTCAGGCTACAGGAACAGATGAAGCCTTCTCTAAACATCTGTTTTTATTGAGACAGCAATTACTGGATAGCTGAGAGAGGAGGCAGGAAAGACACCCCATCTCACTATAGCTTGAATATCTGAGCTGAGACATATATGTATTTTAGAATTGATATTTCTTATGTCTCCAATGTTAATTTTCCTTTGATTGTCTAGAAGGCATCTAGGAATCTCTGTCAGCAAAACAGATCTTTTCCAACAGTTTAAGCTAAAGATAGCCTCTAATGTATAAAGAGGAGCTTGTAAACTTTGTTTATGCTTCAGTTTTTCTGTGAAGACTCCTGGGAATGAATAAGTATTGTGGTCAGTTGAGCTCCATGCCATTCATGGTCCCAAGGAAAAAAAAACCCACAGTGTTGTCACTTTGGAAAAGTAGCATATGTTTTCCTAGTAATTACATCTTCTGTGTTTACTATTCAAAAAATGCAGGTGTGGGTTTTTGAGCAGTAGCCAAGGACAATGTGCCTGACTGGCAGCAGTTCCTAAGTGAGTCATGTTTCACTGTCTGTCGGTTTTTATAACTGTTTTCACTACTAATTTAGTTCTGTGATGCACTGTGCAATTAGTTCTATTATGGAAGCAGCTGTCTTCAGTTTTACAATGGCACTTTCCCCTTTGGCTTGCACAGAGCTTGTTGTGGTTCTGCTGATATGATGATGAGAGTTGTAAAGTGGTACCTAGATGAGCCACTGTGGGCCCGCATTCTCCACACACACAGGATTCGTGTTTTCTCACTGCCTCTCTAATGCTGTTTCCCACAGCTAAGAAAAGAGTCACAAAGGATGGTTACATATGTCCTGCAGAGATTGGTGAGCCGACCATTTGTACGCTTATAATCCAAAATTCTATTTGTAAGCAATATATTATATGAAAGTTGAGGTAGGGAGGTATGGTAGGCAGAATAAAAAGGTTGTATTTCATGCACTTTTAAACACTGAACTATGATTTTAAAGAACAAAGATGAAGCCTAAATGCAGTAAATACCACTATATGAAAAATAAAAGAGCTGGACTTCATGTTTGCAGCTAGATGGGGTGTGATTATACACTTGGATTTCTCTCTGCTCTTTGAATGAGCATCGTGTTCTTTCAGAAGTTTCCATGTTTTTTATTCACAATCTCAAGTCCCTTCTGACACCCAGTATTTCCTGTAAATGTAGAACAATGTCTACACTGAGGCTGTCTTCCCCTCATTGGCTGTAGGGCCAATGAACAAGCTTTCCTTTCTGAGTATAATTCCTTATCATGTGTTTAGAACCTTGCTACTCAAAGTATGTTCTCTTGTCAAGGAATATTAAACCTGGAAGCCTGTTAGAACCAGGATCTATGGCATCACCTCTGACCTTCTGAATCTGAATCTGTATTTTAACAAGAACCCCAGGCAATTTGTATATACCTTAAATTGTGAAAAGCTCTACTTTATAACTATCATTTACTCCCCAAAGCAATAGCTGTTATGTCAGAGAACCTGCTACTTATTAGTAAATGCTAATGAGAATCACTGTATTTTATTAAATTCAGAGCATTTTTGATCAACTAAAATTTATTGTTCTTTTATTTTTATTATTCCTTTAAAATACAAGCTCTTTAAGAATAGATGATTCCTCTGTTATGTTCACTATGGTATCTACAACAAGTGTAACAGGCTCACTATATATTTAAACATTCAAGATATGTTTTTTTATTTTTTTATTGTTGGTTGTTCAAAACATTACATAGTTCTTGACATATCATATTTCACATTTTGATTCAAGTGGGTTATGAACTCCTATTTTTACCCCGTATACAGATTGCAGAATCACATCAGTTACACTTCCATTGATTTACATATTGCCATACTAGTGTCTGTTGTATTCTGCTGCCTTTCCTATCCTCTACTATCCTTTCCTATCCTCCCCTCCCCTCCCCTCTTCTCTCTCTACCCCCTCTACTGTAATTCATTTCTCCCCCTTGTATTATTTTTCCCTTTCCCCTCACTTCCTCTTGTATGTAATTTTGTATACCCATGAGGGTCTCCTTCCATTTCCATGCAATTTCCCTTCCCTCTCACTTTCCCTCCCACCTCTCATCCCTGTTTAATGTTAATCTTCTTCTCATGCTCTTCGTCCCTACTCTGTTCTTAGTTACTCTCCTTATATCAAAGAAGACATTTGGCATCTGTTTTTTAGGGATTGGCTGGCTTCACTTAGCATAATCTGCTCTAATGCCATCCATTTCCCTCCAAATTCTATGATTTTGTCATTTTTTAATGCAGAGTAATACTCCATTGTGTATAGATGCCACATTTTTTTTATCCATTCATCTATTGAAGGGCATCTAGGTTGGTTCCACAATCTTGCTATTGTGAATTGTACTGCTATGAACATCGATGTAGCAGTGTCCCTGTAGCATGCTCTTTTTAGGTCTTTAGGGAATAGACCGAGAAGGGGAATAGCTGGGTCAAATGGTGGTTCCATTCCCAGCTTTCCAAGAAATCTCCATACTGCTTTCCAAATTGGCTGCACCAATTTGCAGTCCCACCAACAATGTATAAGTATACCCTTTTCCCCACATCCTCTCCAGCACTTGTTGTTGTTTGACTTCATAATGGCTGCCAATCTTACTGGAGTGAGATGGTATCTTAGGGTGGTTTTGATTTGCATTTCTCTGACTGCTAGAGATGCTGAGCATTTTTTCATGTGCTTGTTGATTGATAGTATGTCCTCCTCTGAGAAGTGTCTGTTCAGGTCCTTGGCCCATTTGTTGATTGGGTTATTCGTTATCTTATTGTCTAATGTTTTGAGTTCTTTGTATACTCTGGATATTAGGGCTCTATCTGAAGTGTGAGGAGTAAAGATTTGTTCTCAGGATGTAGGCTCCCTGTTTACCTCTCTTATTGTTTCTTTTGCTGAGAAAAAACTTTTTAGTTTGAGTAAGTCCCATTTGTTGATTCTAGTTATTAACTCTTGTGCTATGGGTGGCCTATTGAGGAATTTGGGGCCCGACCCCACAGTATGTAGATTGGAGCCAACTTTTTCTTCTATCAGACGCTGTGTCTCTGATTTGATATCAAGCTCCTTGATCCATTTTGAGTTAACTTTTGTGCATGGCGAGAGAAAGGGATTCAGTTTCATTTTGATGCATCAAGATATGTTTGTTGAGTTAAACAATTAACAAATGATCCACTATAGATAAAATGTGTGCTCAGAAAGAGAGACAGATCAAGTTCCATAATCTCATGGGATTAACTCAGAACCTCAGAATATCAGTACCTGGGTTGGCATATGAGAGAAATTGAGACAGGTACCATAGAAGTCCAGAGCCATTGATAGCCTTAGAGGAAACCTGGGCTGTCCAGGAAAGGAGTGGCAGCTCCTCATATTTGAAGAATGGCAGCATTACCTGTCTCATTGAAAGATGCAATGCTTTCTAGTAGAGCCAAGCATTCCATGAGAATATTCTCCCAATTAGACTTCTGAAAAAGTGGGGTCCAGGAGGCTGAGATTTGGTGGGGTGACCAATTCACTGTGGTTTGACTGGAATGTTCTGGTTTTATGTCTGTTCATATTATGTTTTCACAAACTTCGCAGTTACAGTCAAATTGAGCCAGTTAGTCACTCTACTTGAAGATTTGCCAGAGTGTTATACCTGTTGAAAGCCTCTGTCAAAGGGTGGAGAAATTGGGACCTTTGAATTACATTTAGATTTTTAGGGCACTTTTGTGATCAACCAACAATATTTAACAGATTAAATTTACTTGGAGGCAGATCTCTTAAGTCCACCCATGGGATGGTTGCTTAAATCCCATCACCTTCAAAAAGGAGACCTTTAATTTTGCCTTGTGATTAATATGGGCAGGAACAGGTCTTTTATTCAAAAGAGGATAGCTTTCTTAAATCACTACCTTAGAAGTCATGGTAATTTTTTATCTAGTGCTGCCCTAAAGGTACTAACATTTCAATTGCCTTGGAGGTACACTGCTCTAGGATCTGAGCCATATTTTGCCTTTACACACTAAATCATGTGGGTTATTGTCTTAAGTTACATGTATTTGCAGAAATAATTTTGATTGCCATTTTCCAATGTACTCATTCAGAAAGTCATAGGAATGTGGTGTTATAAAATCAGAATCAGGGCTGGGGTTGTGGCTCAGTAGTAGAATGCTCACCTAGCATGGTGAGGCCCTGGGTTCAATCCTCAGCACCACATAAAAATAATAAATAAATAAAATAAAGGTATTGAGTCTATCTGCAACTAAAAAAAATTTTTAAAAAATCAGAATCAGACTATTGCACTGAAAAATGTTTTGGTTCAATTAGAATACTTTCCCATATGCACACTAATGTTTTGGTTTTGTCCTTTTTATGTTTTTATTAGTGCATTATACTTTTATACAATTTTGGGGTTCATTTTGACATACTCATAAATGCATGTAAGTATTTGTTCCATTTCAATCACCAGGAGTACCCTCTTTTCTCCCTTATTTCCTCCCCCTGGTCCCCTTCCTCTACTCCATTGGTTTTCCTTCTATTAATTTATTTTAAAATTGGTACATTATATTACACATAAAAGAGGACTTCATCGTGATATATCCACACATACACATAGCACAATTTGGTCAATTTCTTCCACAGTTCCCTCCCTTACTCATCATCCTCCCTCCCCCTGAAGCCTCCTTCCTTTACTGCACTGTTCTCCCTTCTGTTTTCATGAAATCCCCATTTTAAAAAATCCCTTATTTCTCCCTAGCTTCTGCATGTGAAAGAAAACATTTGACCCTTGACTTTGAGTCTGGCTTATTCCAATTAGGATGATGTTTTTCAGTTCCATCCATTTAACAGCAAATTACATACTTTAATGCTTCTTTATGGCTGAGTAAAATTCCATTGTGTATGTACACCACATTTTCTTTATACATTCATCTATTGAGGGATACCTAGGGTGGTTCCACAACTTAGCTATTGTGAATCGCATTGCTACAAATCCTGATATGCATATATCCCTACAGAAGGCTGATTGAACTTTTTTTGAATAAACACCAAGGAGTGGGATAGCTGTCAGAATATACCCTCATCCACATCTTTGGAAGCATTTCTTGTTATTTATATTCTTAATGATTTCTATTCTAACTGGAAACAAAATTTCAATGTAGCTTTGATTTATATTTCCCTGATTACTAAGAATGTTGAACATTCTTTTCATGTATTTTGTGGCCATTTGTATTTCTTATTTTGAGAAATATCTGTTTAGTTCATTTGCCCTTTTATTGACTGGGTTTATTTAATCTTTTTGGTGGTAAGTACATATACTTTATATATTTTGGAATTGATGCCCTGTTGGGAGAGTAGCTGGCAAGATTTTTCACCCATGATGTTGGATCTTGTCTTCATTATTCCCTTTCCTGTACAGAAGCTTTTTCATTTGAAATCATTCCACTTATTGATTCTTGGTTTTGTTTCTTGAACTTAAGGAAGTAGGTGCCTGCACCAATATGTTGGAGTGTTTTCCCTAACATTTTCTTCTAGCAATTCAGCATTTCCAGTATATTTCCTAGGTCTTTGGTTTGCTTTGAGTTCATTTTGTCAGGCAAGGTGAGAGATGGAATCTATTTTCATTCGTGTACATATGGATATCCAGTTTTTCCATTACAAAGGCTATATTTTCTCCAATGTAGGTTTTTGGCTTGTTTGTCAAAGATCAGATGATTGGATATATGTTGATTTTTGTGTGTCTTCTACTCTATCACATTGGTCTTCATGACTATTTTTATGCCAATACCATGCTGCTTTTGTTATTATAGCTCTGCAATATAATATGAGAGCAGGTATTGTGACGGCACCAGCTTCAGTCTTATTGTTCAGGATATTGCTTTCACTATTTTGGGTTTTGTATTCTTCCATATGAATATAAGGACTGTTTTTTATAGTTCTGTGAAGAACGTCATTGGTATTTTGTTTGGGATCACATTAAATCTGTAGATAACTCCTGGCAATCTGGCCATTTTGACAATATTAATTCTACCTATTCAAGAACATGGGAGATCTTTCCATCTGCTGAGGACTTATCAGGTTCTTTATTCAGTGTTCTATAAGTTTCACTGTAGAGGTCTTTCACCTCCTTGAATAGATTTATTCCCAATATATTTTATTTTATTTTGAGGTTATTGTAAATGAAATGTTTTTTTTTTATTTCTTTCTCAGCAGATTCATCATTGGAGTGTAGGAAAGCTATTGGTTTTTTTATGTTGATGTCGAATCATCCTACTTTGCCGAATTTGATTATCAGCTCTAGTAACATTTTGGTGTAAATTTTTGGGTTTTCTAAGTATAGGACATTGTCCTCAGCAAACACAAATAATTTGACTTCTTTTCCTACTTATATCCCTTTAATTTCCTTCCCTTGACTGATTGCTCTGGATAGAGTTTCAAGAACTATATTGAATAGAAGTAGTTTTAGGGTGGATATCCTTGTCTTATACCTGATGTTAGAAAATGATTTCAGTTTTTCTCTTTTCAGAATGATGTTGGCTTGGGGTTTGTCATATATAGCCTTTATGATGTGGGGTAGGTTCCTTCTACCCCTCGTTTCTTCAGTGTTCTTATTATGAATTGGTACTGAATTTTGTTGAAAGCTTTTTCTGCATCTATTGATATGATCACATGATTTTTGTCTATTTATGTGGAATTACATTTAACGATTTGTGTATATCAAACCAACCTTGCATATCTGGGATGAAACCAACTTGATCATGGCATACAATCTTCTTAATGCAATTTTTGAATGTAGATGGCTAATATTTGATTAAGGATCTTTGTGTCCAAGTTCATATTGGTCTATAGTTTTCTTTACTAAATTATGTTAATTAATGACAATCTATAAATGGCCTAAGTTCAGCATATTTTCCATGAAGCTATTATCATGATGGTCAATGGTCACTATTTAAAGAACAAGATTATTCAAAGCTGGACTTTCCTAGATTCAAAAATAGATTTTTATCAACAAAAACCATCTAGGATTCAAGTATTTAAATTTATTCCTTAAAATAAGTCCAGGAAGATATTATATAGAAAGTTTGGGAAATAGTGGGGGAAGGGAAATAATTTAATATGATTATTCTGAGATAAACTGTATAATCTGTATAACTGTGTAAAACTTATACAGTTTTATTACAACTGTTGTAATTCAATGTTTATTTGATTTGTCTCAAATACTCTGCTTTAAAATACTATTGACAGAATGACATCAGCAAGATAATAGAACAGGAGTTCCCCTGCTTCTCTCTTTGCCAACAGAAATCCAACTAGCATCTATTTATAGGCAAGAATACCATTATGAATACCCCAGAACCCAGGAGTAAGGCTGAGCCACCCCTTGGACTACAGAGAAAAGCTGTGATTAAACTATAGGAAGAACAATTCTCTTAACATGCTGCCCATCCTGCAAGCAAATACGGGGCCACACACACAGCATTCTCTTGAACCCACAGTGTCTGCAGAGGGAAAAGTGAATTGGAGACCAACTTTCAGCTTTCCAGCCATTTTGAGTTCTTTCATAGGAGGTTCAAGTCTATCTCTAACCATAGGCAACCTTGGAAATACCAGCAGGGTTAAACCATCTGGGATCAATTATAAATAAAATGGGACTTGTTACTGGTAAAATGGGAAGGGATTCCCAGTGGGTACAGTGTCCAAGTTCTTGGCCACCTAGCAAAGTACGAGCAAGACACAAGAGGTTGGCAGGCAAATCCAAAGTTTATTGAAAGTGAAGTAAACACTCTGGGAGAGCAGAGTGGGCTGAGCTTTGAAGTAGCTCAAGGTCATATCTACACAGTGGAACTCACTTTTATAGAGCTATGCTATTTCTCCCCCTTTGGGTGGATCTGGTGTTGATTGGCACCTTGATTGACAGCAGAATTCGATATGATTTCCTTATTATCCATGCTGTAAGTTTTTTTTTATCCTTTTCCTCAGAAAATTCACTGGGAAAGCAAACTGCAATGCTTATAATATATTAACTAGAAAGAAGTAGATTTAGGTCAGTCTCTCAGGCTACTGCACATGGCCAAGACTAGAATCTTTCCCTTTAGGGGCTTGAATTTCCCTTGTGGTCCTCTAGTTTCCTTCATTTATCTGCAAGTTGGCTCTGTTTTCCCATACAAGAAGACTGTTGGGTTGGGCTTGAGGGCCCTGGGTGGAGCTGAAAGCCTTAAGGAATGTTGTTTCCCCATGCTTTACCTAATAGGACTCACAGCAACCAGCATAGAGATCTTCATGGTTACTCTGCTTTCTGACCAATGGAATTGCCACAGCAGAGAAACTAGACAACAGCATCATGCTGTAGGAAACACAGTGCATTGGGGTTCCAGGGCCCAATCTAGTCTGCTTCCCCACTCCGCCCGAGTACTCTCATTAAGTCTTCCCAAGTCTAGAGGCAACTGTAGGTCAGTAATTACCTGTGGAGGAATCATCTAGCCCCACTCAACCCTAGCATGGAAGAATAACCCAACTAAGATTCAATGCCTGTACTGAATTTTTCCCAGACCAGAAAGCAATTGTAAGTCACCAATTACCCATGAAGGGATAATCTGGCCTTACCCAACCCTAGCAGTAGAAAAGTGATCCAACTAAGCCCTTGTGCTCTCACTAAGATTTCCTCAAGTCAGGAGACAAGTGCAGGACAGTGATTACCCACAGAAGAAGCGTCTGGCCTCAGTTGCAGAACAGCCCCACCATACCTTGGTGTTCTACTTTAAACTACCCTAGGCCAAGGGGCAAGAGGAAGTCCACTGTGGAATATAGCATCTAGCAAGGTCAGGCCCAGCAACCTTTGGAGTGACAGAACTGCCCCACGTGCCTGCAGGGTAGGCGGACCTGAGACCCACCAGCAGGTCAAGCCCAGCAATCTGCGAACTGACAGAGCTGCCCCACATGCCTGCAGGGTAGGCGGACCTGCGACCCACCAGCAGAAAAGGTCCAGCGGCCTGCTGAGGGGCAGGCCCGCCCCCTCCCCCCGTGCCTGGAAGGTAGGCGGATCTGCGACCACCGGCGGATCAGGCCCAAGGGCCTGCTGAGGGGCGGAGCTGCCCCCTCCCCCTGCACCTGCAAGGTAGGTGGACCTGCGACCCACCAGCAGGTCAGGCCCAGCAACCTGCAGAGTGGCAGAGCTGCCCCACGCTCCTGCAGGGTAGGCGGACCTGCGACTGACCGGCAGAGCAGATCTAGCGGCCCGCCAGCGTGGTAGACAGATCACCCCAACTGGAGGAGGATCACAGCCACTACCTGCCCTGCAAGGGAGATTTTCCAACTATACAAGAGCAATATAAATAAATAGGGGGAAAATTTCAAAAACACAACAGCTTCACCAAGCAGAAAGAAACGCGAGCAGTATGAAAATACAAGGAAAGAAAGGACCACAAGCAATGCAGGTCAACTCAACTTTAGAAGAGGTAATAGCTGCAACAGATGGAATGTCAGATAAAGAATTCAGGATATACATGCTTCATATGATCTGGAGTCTCAAGGAAGACATGAGATAGCAAAATCAGACAATGAAAGATCACTTTGACAAGGAACTAAATAAACAAATCCAGGAAGCAAAAGATCAATTACACAGGGAGATAGAGGTAATAAAAAACAAACAAATAGAAATCCTAGAAATGCAGGAAGCAATAAACCAACTTAAAAACTCAATTGAGAATACTATCAGCAGAGTAGATCACTTAGAAGATAGAACATCAGACAATGAAGACAAAGTATTTCAACTTGAAAAGAACATAGACAGCTCAGCAAGACTGCTAAGAAACCATGAGCAGAACATCCAAGAAATATGGGATAACATTAAAAGAACAAACTTAAGAGTCATTGGGATACAGGAAGACACAGAGCTCCAAACCAAAGGAATAAACAATCTATTCAATGAAATAATACGAGAAAACTTCCCAGACTTGAAGAATGAGACAGAATCCCAAATCCTAGAAGCCTACAGGACGCCGAATGTGCAAAATCATAAGAGATCTACACCTAGACACATTATAATGAAGATGCCCAACATACAGAATAAGGAAAGAATTTTAAAAGCTACAAGAGAAAGGAAGCAGATTACATTTAGGGGTAAACCAATCAGGATAACAGCTGATCTCTCAACACAGACTCTGAAAGCTAGAAGATGCTGGAATAACATATTTCAAACACTGAAAGAAAATGGGTTTCAACCAAGAATCGTGTATCCGGCGAAATTAAGCTTCAGGATGGAAGATGAAATTAAAACCTTCCACGATAAACAAAAGTTAAAAGAATTTGCAGCTAGAAAACCATCTCTTCAAAAAATCCTTGGCAAACATTACAGGAAGAGGAAATGGAAAATAACAATGAAAACCAACAGTGGGAGGTAGGACAGTAAAGAGGGGAAAGTAATCAAAGAGGAAAACAAATCAGGTTTAGTAACATTAATAAACAAATATGGTTGGAAGAACAAACCGTATCTCAATAATAACCCTAAATGTTAATGGCTTAAACTCAACAATTAAGAGACACAGGCTAGTTGAATGGATCACAAAACATGACCCAACAATATGCTGCCTACAGGAGACGCATTTGATAGGAAAGATATACATAGACTGAAGGTGAAAGGTTGGGAAAAATCATATCACTCATATGGACTGCGGAAACAAGCAGGAGTGTCCATACTCATATCTAATAAAATAGATTTCAAGCCAAAGTTAATCAAAAGGGATAAAGAGGGACACTACATACTGCTCAAGGGAACCATATACCAACAAGACATAACAATCATAAATATATATGCCCCAAACAATGGTGCAGCTATGTTCATCAAGCAAACTCTTCTCAAGTTCAAGAGTCTAATAGACCACCATACAACAATCATGGGAGACTTCAACACACCTCTCTCACCACTGGACAGATCTTCCAAACAAAAGTTAAATAAGAAACTATAGAACTCAATAACACAATTAATAACCTAGACTTAATTGACATATATAGAATATACCACCCAACATCAAGCAGTTACACTTTTTTCTCAGCAGTACATGGATCCTTCTCAAAAATTGATCATATATTATGTCACAGGGCAACTCTTAGACAATATAAAGGAGTAGAGATAATACCATGCATCTTATCTGATCATAATGGAATGAAACTGAAAATCAATGATAAAAGAAGGAAGGAAAAATCATGCATCACTTGGAGAATGAACAATAGGTTACTGAATGATCAATGGGTTTTAGAAGACATCAAGGAGGAAATTAAAAACTTCTTAGAGTTAAATGAAAACACAGACAGAACATATCGGAATCTATGGGACACATTGAAAGCAGTTCTAAGAGGAAAATTCATTGCTTGGAGTTCATTCCTTAAAAAAAGAAAAAACCAACAAATAAATGATCTCATACTTCATCTCAAAAACCTAGAAAAAGAAGAGCAAAACAACAGCAAAAGAAGTAGAAGGCAAGAAATAATTAAAATCAGAGCTGAAATTAATGAAATCGAAACAAAAGAAACAACTGAAAAAATTGACAAAACTAAAAGTTGGTTCTTTGAAAAAATAAATAAAATCGACAGAGCCTTAGCCATGCTAATGAAGAGAAGAAGAGACAGAACTCAAATTACTAGCATACGGGATGAAAAAGGCAATATCACAACAGACACTTCACAAATACAGAAGATAATCAGAAATTATTTTGAATCCCTATACTCCAATAAAATAGAAGATAGTGAAGGCATCGATAAATTTCTTAAGTCATATGATCTGCCCAGATTGAGTCAGGAGGATATAGACAACCTAAACAGACCAATAACAATAGAGGAAATAGAAGAAACCATCAAAAGACTACCAACTAAGAAAAGCCCAGGATCGGATGGGTATACAGCAGAGTTTTACAAAACCTTTAAAGAGGAACTAACACCAATACTTTTCAAGCTATTTCAGGAAATAGAAAAAGAGGGAGAACTTCCAAATTCATTCTACGAGGCCAACATCACCCTGATGCCTAAACCAGACAAAGACACTTCAAAGAAAGAAAACTACAGACCAATATCTCTAATGATCCTAGATGCAAAAATCCTCAATAAAATTCTGGCGAATCGGATTCAAAAACATATCAAAAAAATTGTACACCATGATCAAGTAGGATTCATCCCTGGGATGCAAGGCTGGTTCAATATACGGAAATCAATAAATGTTATTCACCACATCAATAGACTTAAAAATAAGAACCATATGATCATCTCGATAGATGCAGAAAAAGCATTCGACAAAGTACAGCATCCCTTTATGTTCAAAACTCTCGAAAAATTAGGGATAACAGGATCATACCTCAACATTGTAAAAGCAATCTATGATAAGCCACATGCCAGCGTCATTCTGAATGGAGAAAATTTGAAGGCATTCCCTCTAAAATCTGGAACAAGACAGGGATGCCCTCTCTCACCACTTCTGTTCAACATAGTCCTCGAAACACTGGCCAGAGCAATTAGACAGACGAAAGAAATTAAAGGCATAAAAATAGGAAAAGAAGAACTTAAATTATCACTATTTGCAGATGACATGATTCTATACCTAGCAGACCCAAAAGGGTCTACAAAGAAACTATTAGAGCTAATAAATGAATTCAGCAAAGTGGCAGGATATAAAATCAACACGCATAAATCAAATGCATTCCTGTATATCAGCGACAAATCCTCTGAAATGGAAATGAGGACAACCACTCCATTCACAATATCCCCCCCAAAAATAAAATACTTGGGAATCAACCTAACAAAGAGGTGAAAGACTTATACAATGAAAACTACAGAACCCTAAAGAGAGATATAGAAGAAGACCTTAGAAGATGGAGAAATATACCCTCTTCATGGATAGGCAGAACTAACATCATCAAAATGGCGATATTACCAAAAGTCCTCTATAAGTTCAATGGAATGCCAATCAAAATCCCAACAGCATTTCTTGTAGAAATAGATAAAACAATCATGAAATTTATATGGAATAATAAAAGACCAAGAATAGCAAAAACAATGCTAAGCAGGAAGTGTGAATCAGGCAGTATAGCGATACCAGACTTCAAACTATACTACAGAGCAATAGTAACAAAAACAGCATGATACTGGTACCAAAACAGGCGGGTGGACCAATGGTACAGGATAGAGGACACAGTAACCAATCCACAAAACTACAACTATCTTATATTTGATAAAGGGGCTAAAAGCATGCAATGGAGGAAGGATAGCATCTTCAACAAATGGTGCTGGGAAAATTGGAAATCCATTTGCATCAAAATGAAACTGAATCCTTTTCTCTCGCCATGCACAAAAGTTAACTCAAAATGGATCAAGGAGCTTGATATTAAATCAGAGACACGGCATCTGATAGAAGAAAAAGTTGGCTATGATCTACATACTGTGGGGTCGGGCTCCAAATTCCTCAATAGGACACCCATAGCGCAAGAGTTAACAACTAGAATCAACAAATGGGACTTACTCAAACTAAAAAGTTTTTTCTCAGCAAAAGAAACAATAAGAGAGGTAAACAGGGAGCCTACATCCTGGGAACAAATATTTACTCCTCACACTTCAGATAGAGCCCTAATATCCAGAGTATACAAAGAACTCAAAAAATTAGACAATAAGATAACGAATAACCCAATCAACAAATGGGCCAAGGACCTGAACAGACACTTCTCAGAGGAGGACATACAATCAATCAATAAGTACATGAAAAAATGCTCACCATCGCTAGCAGTCAGAGAAATGCAAATCAAAACCACCCTAAGATACCACCTCACCCCAGTAAGATTGGCAGCCATTAGGAAGTCCAACAACAACAAGTGCTGGAGAGGATGCGGGGAAAAGGGTACACTTGTTCATTGTTGGTGGGACTGCAAATTGGTGCAGCCAATTTGGAAAGCAGTATGGAGATTTCTTGGAAAGCTGGGAATGGAACCACCATTTGACCCAGCTATTCCCCTTCTCGGTCTATTCCCTAAAGACCTAAAAAGAGCATGCTACAGGGACACTGCTACATCGATGTTCATAGCAGTACAATTCACAATAGCAAGATTGTGGAACCAACCTAGATGCCCTTCAATAGATGAATGGATAAAAAAAATGTGGCATCTATACACAATGGAGTATTACTCTGCATTAAAAAATGACAAAATCATAGAATTTGGAGGGAAATGGATGGAATTAGAGCAGATTATGCTAAGTGAAGCCAGCCAATCCCTAAAAAACAAATGCCAAATGTCTTCTTTGATATAAGGAGAGTAACTAAGAATAGAGTAGGGACGAAGAGCATGAGAAGAAGATTAACATTAAACAGGGATGAGAGGTGGGAGGGAAAGCGAGAGGGAAGGGAAATTGCATGGAAATGGAAGGAGACCCTCATGGGTATACAAAATTACATACAAGAGGAAGTGAGGGGAAAGGGAAAAATAATACAAGGGGGAGAAATGAATTACAGTAGAGGGGGTAGAGAGAGAAGAGGGGAGGGGAGGGGAGGATAGGAAAGGATAGTAGAGGATAGGAAAGGCAGCAGAATACAACAGACACTAGTATGGCAATATGTAAATCAATGGAAGTGTAACTGATGTGATTCTGCAATCTGTATACGGGGTAAAAATGGGAGTTCATAACCCACTTGAATCAAATTGTGAAATATGATATATTAAGAACTATGTAATATTTTGAACGACCAACAATAAAAAAAAATTTCTCTGTACCTCCTCAACACCTGAACCATGGACAGAAGTTTAAATAAGGAATATATATGAGAGTCTTGGGGTACACTCTCAATGCTTCATCCAGTGAACAAATGTATTTGTTGTCTTGACTTGGTTTTCATCAAAATTAAACAGCCATAGTTTACATACTTAAAAAAAAGAATATAGCATCTAGCCCTGCCTCTCCCCTATAGTCAAGAGGCCACTCCAGAGACTCACCCAGCCTCAGAGCCCATTACACAGTCCAGCTACAGATTTCAAACAACCATCCTCAGCCAGCAATACCTCCTGATAGTAGTATCCAGCCAGTGGTCTTGTAAGACCTTGGAGAATAATCAGCATTATCATTTGACCTCAGAGTGCAGGAAGTTACTTAGTCTAACTATAGAATTCAACACCACGGTTTTCCCATTAGGATTGCTATTAGCTAGTCCATTCACCATCTCAGTCTAGATTAAATAGTAAATTTCTATTACCACCAAAGAACCCTTGCCAAGGCTGGAAGGGATGACCATTTCCTAAAATGTGCAGGCATCAACAAAAAGACATAGTATCCTGAAAATTCAGGGCTAGAGAGGCAAAAAGAAAAAAAGAATAAGAAAGAATGAAGAAGGCTTATGATAATCATGGGTTATCACCAAGTGGATTAACCTTTGCATTGTAGGAGTTTCTAAAGGAGAAGAGAGAGACAATGGCCTAGAAATTGCTTTTAAGGAAATAATGGCCAAGAATTCCCCAGATCTGGAGGAAAGATGACATTAACCAGGCACATGAATCAAAGAGAAATTCATCAAAACCTAGGATAATCAAATTATCAAAAATCAATGACAAAGAAAAAATACCAACAGCAGCAAGAGATACTCTATTGAAGGGAGCCCTGGTATGGATTTCAGTAGATTGTTGTTGTTGTTATCCAGATTGTTGATGTTATCCAGGGGCACTCAATCACTGATTTACATCACTACCCTCTTTTATTAATAAATATATATTTTTTAAAATTTTGAGACAAGTTCTCCCTAAGTTGCTTTGGGCCTTCCTTGCTAAATTGCTGAGGCTGGCTTTGAACTTGTGATCTTCCTGCTTCAGCCTCTTGAATTGCAAGGATTACAGGTATGTGCCACCATGCCCAGCAAAATGAATTTCTTAATAAAAACCCTATAAATCAGAAGAGACACAGATGATTTATTTAAAATACAGAAGGAAAAAACTGCCAACCAAGAATACTCAAAAAAAAATCTATCCTTTAGAAATGAGAGAGAAACTTTTCCAGACAAATCAAAATTAAAGGAATTCATCACCACCATTCCTGCTTTACAGGAATTGCTAAAGGAATTTGTTAAGCTGAAATAAAAGATTGCTAATTAACAACAGCAACAACAAAAAAAGGTAAAAGTAAAAGAATCTAAATAGTATAAGTAATACATAGTCACATTCAGAATTCTCTAATACTGTAAGAGTGGCATATAAAGCAATCTTATATCAAATAGGAGGCTTAAAAGATAAAGACAACCACAGCTACAACAAATTAAAGGACGCAAGTTACAAAAAGCAAGTAAATTTGGACATCTAAACCATAAAAAGGGGGTAATAGTTGTACAAATAAAGAGATGTCATTATCAGTTTCTAGTAGGCTGTTTAAGGATAAGATATTTTACGTAAGCTTTATGATAACTGCAAAGCAAAAATCTATAGTAGCTGAACAAAATGCATAAGGATTTAAAGCATGCAACCACAGAAAATCATCAAACCACAAAAGTAGACTACAAGAGAGAAAGAAAGAAAGAAGAAAGAAAGAAAGAAAGAAAGAAAGAAAGAAAGAAAGAAAGAAAGAGGAAGAGAGAAAGAAAAAATCAGCAAACAAAGTACAAAATGGCAGTACCTGGATGTGACGGCACATGCCTGCAATCCAAGCAGCTCAAGAGTCTGAGGCAGGAAGATCACAAGTTTGAAGCCAGACTTAACAGCTTAGTGAGGCCCTCAGCAACTTAGTGAGAGCCTGTCCCAAAATAAAAAAAAAAATTAGAGATGGGGATGTGGTTCAGTGGTTATGCTCCCCCTATCGGTTCAATCCCTAGTACCAAATATGTAAATAAATAAATTAAAGGCAGTAACAAGGCCTTACCTACCAATTACCTTCTATGCAAATAAATTATTCAATAAGGCACAGAGTAGCTGGGAGAGAAAAAATCCAAACATATGCTGCTTATACTTGAGTCATTTTACTTGTAAATATACATGAACTGAAAGTGAAGAGATTGAAAATAATTAAAAAAAAATTTTTAAATCCCATTTATAATAAAAATGTAAACAGATATTAATTTAATGAAGGAGATAAAACTATAATATGCTGATGAAAGAATTTTAAGAATACACAAATAAATTGAAAAATATTCTATAATTCTGGAATGAAAGAATGTATGACAATGTCCATACTACCCAAAGTGATCTGCTGATTCGATAAAATCTGTGTCAAAATTCCAATGACATTTTTCATAAAAATGGAAACAACTATCCTTTAATTCCTATGAATTTAATTCCACCCAAGATCCCAAATAGACAAAATAATCTTGAGCACAAATAACAAAGGTGGAGGCATCACATTTCCTGATTTCAAAGCATATTATAAAGGGATTGTGATCAAAACAGCATTACACTGTCATAAAAACGGACACATTGACCAATGTTGAACAGAGTAGAAAGCCCAGAAATAAACACACATATTTATGGTCAACTTGTTTTCGGCAAAGGTAGCAGGAACATACAATGCTAAAAGGATGATCACTTCAATAAATGGGGCTGGGAAAACAAGACATCCACACCAATAAGAATGAAATTAGACCTTTATCTTACACTATATACAAAACTCAACTCAAAATAGATTAAAGACCTAACTATAAAACTTGAAACAATAACATGACCAGAAGAAAGCATAGGGGAAAACCTTCCCAACATTGGTGGAGGCAATGATACTTTGGCCAAGACCCAGAAAGCAAAGGTTCCAAAGGCAGGAAGACAAATGGGGTTACAGCAGACTAAGAAAGGACTCTTACACAGCAAGGAAGCCACAAAGTGCAGAGACTACCCACAGAATGGGAGAAAGTATTTGTAAGTCATACATTTGAAAAGGGTTGTTATCCCCAAAATATAAGGAACTCAAACAACTTAACAGTAAGAAAACAAATAATCCAATTTTTAAACTGTACAAAGGAACTAAACAGACATTTCTTAAAAGAAGACACATAATAGCCAGTAGGTTTATGAGAAGGTGTTCAGCATTACGGATCACTAGTGAGATGGATTTGAACCCCACAATGAGATGTCACCTCACATCTGTTGGAATGGCTTTTATAAAATGATGAATGATAACAAGTGTTAGAGAGGATGCTGAGAAAAAGGAACCCTGTACACTTTTGGTGGGAATATAGATTAGTACAGACATTTGGGGAAACAATATGGATGCTTCTCAAAAAACTAAAATGAGAACTACCATGTGACACAGTGCTCCCACTTCTGATTATATATCAAACATACAAACAAAACCCTAAAATCCATATGTCACAGAGATACCTGTCCTCCCATGGCCATTGATATATTATTCACAATAGCTAAGATATGAAATCATCTTAAATGTCCATTAATGAATGAATGAATTGATTAAAAAATATGGTCTTATATAAACAGTGGAATAGCATTCAACCTTTGAAAAGGGGAAAATCTTGTCATTTGCACAAATTTGGAGGACATTTCATCTAGTGAAATAAGTACAGAGGGACAAATACAGCAGGATCTTATTTATACGTGGAAGCTAATAATTTCCAACTCATAGAGGTAGAGACTAGAATAATGACTATCAGAGAAAGGGGTGTGGGGGAGAAATGAGGGAATTGTTGATCAAAGCATATATAGTTTCAGATGCACAAGATGAATAGGTTTTGAGATACACTGTACAGCAGGGTAACTGTAATCAATAACAATGCATTATGTACTCAAAATGACTAAGAGTAAATTTCAAATGGCTTACTATAAAAAAATGATAGGTAAGTGGGGTGATGGATATGTTAATTAGTTTGATTTGATCATACCACATTGTATACATATATCAAAACATCACATTTTATCCAATAAATGTGTACAATTATGATTTGTCAATCAAAAGGATTAATAAACTTTTAAAAATGAAATAAGATATTATTGTCTCATGGACTTGATGTAGAAAATACTGAACATGATACATGGTTCTATAATTGAAGAAGGCTAAATAAAGCTATTCCCCAGACTCATGTTTAATTGTTTAACATACCTGAGTGACTTCAGAATAGCTAAGTACTATATTACTGAGCACTCAATAATGGCAAATGCAATTACCAACTGAAGTGCATTAATATTTTCTGAACTGCATTTATTACTTTGATTGCAAAATGGATTATGATTCCATTCATAAAGCATAATTTTATTCTTTGCACTCATCTGATGGACATTTTTATGAGCTGTGAGTTCTTGTATTTATAGCAATATTCTTAACTAGGATGCTGCAACACATGGATAGGTCAGAATAAAGTATGGAAGAAGTTGTACTAGTCATAATAAAGAGTCCAAAGTTTACAATTTATTTATTTTTTTAAAGAAATTAGAGTAGCTCGAGGTTATCCACATCATTTTTTTAAGTTGCATTTCCTTGAGAGAGAGAGAAAAGGAAGATGGTTTGAGCTAGCAAGCCAGGATTGGTCATAACTTGCTCACTCTGTTTTTGTACAGAGTATGACACGTGGGATGGTAGAAAAAATGTGATGAGTGACTGAACTATACTATCAAAAAATAAGGAATAATGATTCATGAAAATTAGCAAGTCATGTATAAAATCCATTTCCTATTTTGCTAGGAAGGAAAGAAGAAAGCCTTTCACTATTATTCATGCAAAAATAGGTTTAGGTATTAAGTACTCATCAGATACTATATGTATCAGTTTAGGTCCTCTAAGAAGTAGTCACCACTTGGGATAGATATGCAAGAGATTTATTGGGGGAATTACCTATGAAGAATATGAGGAAAGGGAGTAGGAATAAACGGAATGCCTTCAGAACAATATAAGTCAGACACACACCCAAGATGGATGATTAGATAGGAAGGTCTCTGACCACAACATAGATCTGAGAAAGTTACGGCCAGGCTAATTAGAAGTCCCTGAGCATAGTAGATTCAATAAATACTCACTCAAGATCTGTGAAAATGACCTTATTTGAAAATGACATATTTCAGATATAACTGAGGATCTCAAGATGAGATAATTTTGGATTGTCCAGGTGGGCCCTAATCAAATGACAACTGTCCTTGTAAGAGATGCAAACACAGAGGGGTCATGTGAAGACAAAGACAGATGCTGCAATTCTGCTGCTATGAGCTAAGCATCAACAAGGACTTTTGCTGGCAGCCCCAGAAACTAGGAGAGAAGCACAGAATTGATTCTCCCTCAGAGCCTCTGGAAGGAACCAACAACACCCTGACTTCATACCTCTGGTTCCAGAGCTGTGAGAGAATATATTTCTGTTGTTTTAATCCACCAGTTTGCAGTCATTTGTTTTGTCAGTCACAGAAAACTAGTACATTGAGCTGAAGTTGCTAGTTAGAGGAGTCCTGCATCCCACAGGAACGGGCTGGCACCAACACATGGTCATGTTCAGTCATTAGCTGGGAGAAGCCCAGGGACGTGTGGCTTCCCCAAGAACAGAACAGTAGTTCCAGGGGGTGGCAACTGGGGCTGCTGTTTAACTAGGCTTCCTACAAGAGTTTCTCTTGGAGGAGTTCAGGTGATTCATGGCCATGGCTTATGAAATATCAAAGAAGCAAAGAGCAGAGAAGAGTCTTTGCCTTCTAGCAGCTTAGTTGGTAAACCAATAGATGTTGCACATATGGGACTGTAAGTATGTGCAGAAGAAGGCAGGATTACTACTCTGTCATAGGGAAAATCTAAAATTATCCAAAGTCCTTCCTGTGATGAGTTGAATCTGGCAAGTCTTCTTAGATAAACAAAATGGCACATTTAGATCAGAACACAGGAAGTAGGATGGATGGGGGTGTGAGGGCACAGAGCCAAGGACCCACAGGAAAGTTGAAGAAGAGAGTGAAGAGCTTGGCCTAGTTTTTTTTCTTGAAAAACTCTCTACAAGGACAGAAAGAAATCAAGGAGGAAGGGAATCAACAAGGAAGGGAGTGACTATCAAGGGAAAGGTAGACAAAACCAGAAAGAGGCAACAAGTACTTCCTGAACCCATGTTTATTTTGTTTAAAAAATACATCTCCTTAGTTATTACAGGCCTGCCTGGACCATGATTCACTTGGCATGGATCCAAGAGGCTCCTCTCTGATTAAATGAAAATTTCACTTACGATAAAAATAAGTTATTTCATTGACTAAAATAATTAAAAAGAAGTATGGTATTTGGAATTGGTAGACACTTTCAACTTCTTATTGACTAATACTTAGATTTCCATATGTTAAATGAAGATAATAAAATCTTTATGTCAGAGTTATTGAGAGGATTAAATGAGCTGGAAAAGTTAATCCACAGTATAAACTCTGGTGTGATCCACAGTGTTAGTCACTCTGCTTTATGGAGACAAACAGTATCATCTAAACTTGAATCAAACAATTTAAGGTATCCATAATCCTATCATTCAACACCAAGTGCTATTAACTTTATAGTATATAAATCCTTCCATATTTTTTTCAATTTGTATGTAGAAATATATATTTGCATACTTTTCTGCCTGTGCTGCCTTCTGACCTTCACCCCTAGATGAAAGAATTATCCAAAACGAGATTTTATTCTCCCTGAATAATGTATTGTGGACAAACTTTTGTGTTGGTAAATAAAGATCTGTAGCACTTTAAGTGGTCATCTGTGGCAGAGATTATTACAACTCTCTGTTCTCTTCTTCTTGGGCACAGAGATAAGGCACCCCAGCTCCCCTGGAGTTAGGCAAGGTCATAGGACTAGCTCTGACTACTTAACTCTAAGTGGAAAATGAAGTGTCACTCATTGGCTAAGACACTGATGAGCCTTTGCATAGCACTGCTCTACCACAGTGGCATTATACAGAAAGGATAGAGCTATGCCATGGAAACAGCCAGACAAAAGAGCTGCCCCAAGAGATCAGCAGACTCTCAGTGACCTTTGGGTGAGTAAAGGGAGAGGGGACAAACTTTTAAATGTAAAGTTTTCATGAATTCAGATTTTGTTTGTTACATCAGTGTAGTCTAGCTTATACTAACACATGGAGTAATGTTTCATATGTGGAATGTAGGTTGTTTCAAACACTTCATTATTATAGATGTTTCATTATTATAAAACAATTCTGCAATGAACATCTTTACTATTTTTGTATGCATGTAAATGTGTCCAATTATTTTCTTAGAAAAAAATTCCTCAAAATAGAATCATGGGTCTAAAGGTAGGCACACATTAATTTTTCATATGTGTAGACCAGTTGCTCTCCCACCAAGGTTGTACCCAAATTGTAAAGCCATCCAGAGTATACTAGAATGCCATTTATTATACATGTTTGAAGAAACTCTAAATATCAGGACACCAAAGATGATCAGCTTTCTAATCCTTTCTATTTCAAGTTTTAAAAACTATTTGCCTGTGTTTTATTGAAGTAGCTACATGATTTCCCTTTTTACATTTAAATTATTAACCCCCCTGTCAGTTGTGTGATAGGGCTTTTATGTCGTATGTTGAATAATCTTCATTTTTCATTAGATTTGAAATTTACTATCATATAGTAAATTTCTTTATATTTTTAATATTTGTGCACTCTTCATTCAGTTGATGATTATTTCTAAACCAGCATGTGCTTTTTTATTTACTATAGGTTTAGAGTTTACTAAAATTTAGTGCAAATACCCTTTTCCATTATTCTTTTTTATAAAAATTAGAACTTTCATAGCTACTAAATTTTTCAAGATAATTAGAAGAATTTTGTCAAGTTCCATAAAACAAGATATTTATTCTTTCAAATGAAATCCATAGAAATGCCAAGGTTAAAACAATAGCAGTGGAGGGTAGAAGACTAACATCCCTACTTCTCCACCTACTGAGTCCTGGCCTTAACACCCCTACCACCACCCAAACAATTTGAGAAACCACTTCTCTGGGATTCCTCCTGCTCTAATGGAATCCTATCCCACTATCAAACACAATGGGGCAACCAGAAACAGAAACTCATGGTTTTGGGGGTTTTTGCTAAATTTCTGTTCTGAAGCCTACGATCTCTTCTCACAAAATGGCAGAGACTCCAATACCTTTAGATTATCATCACCTTCTTACCGTAGTTGTTTTGGCTACAGGTGTGCATCTATTGTGAATTGACCTTCCTTGTCCTTTTATCTGCTTTTGAGCTGCCCTAAATAATATCTTTATTGCCCCCATACTTCAACATCTGTTCCACATTTAAGTATTTCACTTAACAGTAGCTTTGGAACCATTTAAATAACTAACCATTTCCATACTCAGCTGAAGGGAATATAAAATGGGAAACATTAAAGATGTGCTATAGATGGAGAAGTGACAAGTATTGGAGAACTCACTTTCTCTGGGTAAAAGGAGAAGGCTCTGTGGTGGTCTATATATCTCAAGTTACATTTACATGTCCCTAGCAACTGAGGAGGAAAAGTTGGGAATCCTACTTTCTTACTGTGTCTGGTACATTTGTGTTATCATTATGCATGCTCCAAAATGGAGAGAATACTCACCATTGGTTTCTTTTTACAACCATAGCATAGATCAAGGAAGGTCTGGATATTCACTATCTGGTGAACACACATTCTAGCCCTGTAGATCCAAATCATTCCACTAAGTATAATTCCTATGACCACATATTATTCATTTATTCAAATTTAAGTTTAGAGAGTTAAATGGAAAGTCATCTTTCCCATGTACATACAATGCAAATTAAAAGTCATCCGTTTTTAAAATAATGTAATGAAACATAATTTTTTAAATTTGTATTTCTACCTGTTTTTTTAAAAATTTTGGTTGTTGATGGACCTTTATTTTATTCATGTATTTATATGTGATGCTGAGAATCAAACCCAGTGCCTCACACATGTGAGGCAAGCACTCTACCACTTAGCTATAGCCCCAGCCCTAAATAAATCTTAATGTGGTTATATTTATTGAAGTTTATTAGAAGTGGAAAATAAGACTTCCTATTCATTAATTACTCACTCATTAATATTTATTGAATGTCAAAAGTACTGTTCTGTGTGCTAAGTAAGGATATAATGTCAGAGATGTAGAGCCGTGAGAAATTTATACTACCATGGAGTTAAAAGTTAAGCAGGAAGGGATTTTTTAAAAATTAATAAGCAATAAATAAGAAAAAATATCAGACACCAAGTTATAATGCTATACTAAGAATTAAAATAGAGTGAAATATGAGAGGTTACCTCCTTTTAGATTGGATGGTTGTAGAAAATTCTCTGTGAATGAATACAGGGAAACATCTGTAATATCAAGAAAGGAATGCTACAGGTGGACAAAAAGACTGGAATAATGTCAGAGAGGGTGGAAAAATTGGTGAGTTTTCAGAAGTCACTGTGACTGACTTGCAGTTAGTGAACAAGAAGAGAACGTGGCACAGGTTAGTTTAGACAGAGTCTGGGGCCAGATCACAGAGGACTTGATAAACTGGGTTAAGGAGTTAGGATTGTATCCAAAGTATGAATGTAAACCATTGGAGAATTCTTAGACGATGACTGAGGCCTTCTGATTTACATGTTCAGCATGTTGGATGGTATGCAGAGTATCAAGAGGGGCAAGACTGAAATGACGCAGTCGTAGAGAGGGCACTTGACAACGTGGGACCAGGGAAAATCTGTGGGAGAAATGTTCCTAAGTAAACACGATGGGATGTGCAAGAGAATGGTTTTATAACAGACGGATCATTAGGACAGGAATAAAAACAGATTTCCTATCTCTGCGACAACTTTACTTCCTATTTCACTCGAAAACAGAAGCAAGAATAGACCTTCCAATCTCACCTACTGCCAAGCTACCTTTGGAAGGTCTATTCTTGCTTCTGTTTTCGAGTGAAATAGGAAGTAAAGTTGTCGCAGAGATAGGATGGAGAAGGATGTGCCAGAAGTTTGAAGAAAGGGGAGAAAATGTGAAACAGTACTCTAATAAAATGATCATGGGAAGTGTAATACGATTCCCAGGCAGCACACAAACAAAAAAACAAACAAAACAAAAAAACACTCTTAAGACCATTCATCATAAATCTGAACAGATCAGTCAACATGGTTGTGTTTTTCTCCAGCTAAATTCAGCTATCCAGAGTGCTTTGGATTGGATATTTCCCTCAGATTCATGTACTGGAAGCTTGATGCCCACGGGGTTTGGAGGCAGGGCTTCATGAAAGGTGACAGGGTCTTGAGGGAGGAGCCCTTAGAATGGGTTCATATCTCATGAGTGGGCTGTTGCAGAGTGAGTCACTCCCCAGGCTCTGTCTCTTCTGCACACGTCTGCTTGCCTTTCCACTTTTCTGCCATGAGGTCACACAGTGCAAAAGCCTTCACCAGTCACTGTCACTATGCCTTACCTTTCCCAGCCTCCAGTATAATGAACCATGATAAACTACTTCTTTCTTTTATTAATTACCCAGTCATTGTCTTAAAATATATATGTATATTTTTAAAATATATTTACATATAACAAACAACAAACTAACTTTGAATTGGGGTTAATATCTATCTATCTATCTCTCTATATACATATATCTATACACACACACACACACACACACACACACACACACATATATATATATATATATATATAAAAGACAACAGAAAATGGAATAAGATTCAGAGATACATAAAGAATATGGAAAAATTATAATTTACCAGCTTTGGGACAAGAGAGTTGAGGATTTATTCAAGACAATGATTTTAGTGATTGGGCATAGTTTAAAGAAGGGACTGGAGTGAGGACACTGTAGTAGGAAGGGGAGCATGAGAGACAGTAAATGATTGTATAATTCATCTTAGACCATAGGGTAATCCAAGAAGTATTAGAATTGGAGTTCAGGAGTGAGCTAAAAAGAATGGGAATTTATGGCAGAGTGGAATGTGGAAATTGAGATTATGGATTATTAAAGTTGCCGAGAATAGACTGCTCTAACAAAAGAGTGGGGGAAAGAAAAGCAATATAAATCAAGAAAATAAGTGACAATGAGACAGAGAATGCACATACATATAATTTATATGCTTGACAAACAGCCAATATAATAAAAGCATGAAGTGAAGACATGATAGAATCACTTCCATTTCCAGAAATATGAATATTAGACCTCAAAAGAAACAGTTAAAAGACGGGGAAATTTTCTTAAAAATCCTTCCAGTTGAACCATTGAGCTAACATGAAAGCAAGGAATGTGTCTAGAGCAATTGAAAGCACAAACTCTTGGAGGTGAGTAAATTTGAGTTCCCTCTTCTCTGATATACCCTGGGTACCTTGAGCCTCCACGTTCATGGGGACAAGGAATGCAGGAGACTAGAACAAAGCCTGAGCCAGTGCTGAGTGGAGATCCAGAAGGAGAGCTCCGTAATACGTTCTTTCCATACAAGGGTGCCTGATCAAATCCCACCAGGTAACAGGCAAGAACATGTGACTGTCCTGAATCTAGCATTAGATGTAGAGGGAAAAGTAATCTCTCTTGAGAATTCCTAGCCACAAGTCTGCTTTACTTTTATTCTTATTATGAGTCCTTGTTTATTATAAGAAGGTGTATTGGTCCACATGAACACCAAATTAAACAAAGCAAAACCACCACCACAAACTACAACTAACCAAGCTAACTGAATCCACAAGGATCAACAACCAAAGCTTAGACGTTAACGTCAGGGTGGTTCTGTCAGAAGAAGATATAAAATCTCTGTTGAGGAAATTAATTTCAACCCCAATTCAAAGAGTTAGCACTCAGATATAAAAATAAATAAATGAATAAATTACTCATGATAAAAATTACAAACTATCCAAGATCAGGAGCTCATGAGAGAAATCTAACAGAAAAAGAGAGTAGATGTAGAAAGATTTCAGATTTTAACATCCTCAGATGTTAAATATCAAGCATTTTATATTCTGTTTTATACAGAATATAAAATGCTTGATATTTTCTAAGAGAAGTTTTAAAAGTACAATTATTCTTTCGTATCCATGGGGATTGGGTCCAAGGCCCACCACAGATACCAAGATCAGAGGATGATCAGTTTTCTCATAAAATTAAGTAGTATTTGTATCGGATTTATGCATGTCCTTACATATACTTTAAATCATCTCTGCATGGCTTATAAATTGAGTATCGCTTACCCAAAATGCTTAGGACTTGAAGTGACTTAGATTTTGTATTTTTAAAAATATTTATTTATTTTTTTAATGTGGTGCTGAGCATCAAATCCAGTGCTCACACATGCTAGGCAAGAGCTCTACCACTGAGCCACAATCCCAGCCCTAGATTTTGTATTTTTTTAATTCTTGAATATTTGCATAGATGTTACAATTGAGCACCCCTAATCCAAAAATTCAAAATTTGAAATACTACAAAATCCAAACTGGTTTAGTGTCAGCACTCAAAATTTGGATTTTTGAGCATTTCAGGGTTTTAGATTTTCTTACTAGACAGATACTCAGCCTGAGCCTAACACATTGCAAATGTTATTTAAATAGTTGTTATACTGTCTTTTTAGGGAATAATGACAAGGAAAAAGTCTATATATGTTCAGTACAAATTCAATTTTTTGGAATATTTTTGATGCACTGTTGCTTAAACCTCAAGATACAGAGGGATGATTACACTATAAAATGACATCACTTACTAGAACAAAAAGGTCCAGAATATTCCACACATGAAAACCCAAATGATATCCAAACTTTGACATATCATAGATAACATTCAAAATACAAACAATAACAACAAAAACAAAAACATATGAGATATGGAAACATATAAGATATGCAAGCAGCTTGGAGATAGATCACATACAAAAATAGCACTTAGACTAAAAGCTGACTTCTCAAAAACAATGGTGGAAGCAGAACTTAGTAGAATGGAATCTTAAATGTGTGGAAAGAAATAACAGTCAACCCCAAATTGTACACCCAACAAAACTGTTTTTAAATAAAATGAAGAAATTAAGAAAATTTCACCCAGACCCCAAGAAAACACACCATTAATAGGTTGGCAATAAAGGAAAATCTAAAGTCTAAACCAGGCATGGTAACATGTGTTTATAATCTCAGCTATTTGGGAGACTGAGGCAGAAGGATCACAAGTTCAAGGCCAGCCTGGGCGATTTAGCCAGATTCTGTCCCAAAATAAAAAGGGCTAGCAATGTAGCTCAGTGGTAGATTGCCCATGGGTTCAATCCTCAATACTGCAAAAAGAGAAGAAAAAAAATCTAAAGAATATACTTCAAATAGAAAGAAAGTGATCCCAAGAGAAAGTCAGGTGCAAATATTATCAGAAATATGTTATTGAATATGCTTGTAACACTAATCAAACATGAATTCTACAAATAATCACATCAATTTATAAAAGAAAAACTAAAATTCTTGCCAAGTTATCATATATAATACTAGAGGGGATAATCATAGATAAGGCATTCTATGTTTTTCGTGTTAGGAAAGAGGATAAATATACTTACTAATATTAGAATTTGTTCAGTGTTTTTGTTAAAACAATAAGTGTTATCACCAAATAAAGAGACATCAAGTGGTTAACTTTCCAAATAGTAGAGAAGAAAAAATGAAATGAGAAGAAACCCAAGCCACAATCCAAACTGACAATGCCCACCTCTTTATAAATAAGCAGAAACCCGCCCACATTAATCTATAAATTCAATATAAATCCGGAAAAAATATATTTTCCCTAACACTTCCTTCATAAGCTTTAGCCAAATTTATAACTGCCTTTTGGCTCTGATTTCATTTTGTTAGGTTCTTAACAAGATCTTTTATAGAGGTTTTACTAGACTCATTAAATGAGCATCACAGTAACTTTCCTCTTTTCCTAACCTCTGAGACAGTTTGTATAGAGATTAATTAAAACCTGAGAATTTGACAAAATTGCCTGTTTGAGTTGAATGTCTTTTCTCAGATATAAGAAGAAATTTGGTGATAGAGAGGCAATGATAAATTGAAGTTTTTAGAAGTCATTCACCATTTTCTATTTCATTTTAAGTTAATGTTGATGACTTACATTTTTCTAAAAATTTTCCCATTCTATCTACTTTTTGCCTTAAAGCTGATTTTTATCTCATGATTTTATAAAACAGGATAGAGCAAAGATAAAGCTTCAAAACTTACCTTTATGTTAGTAGTACAAAGATGTGCACCATTATAAGAAGCAATGGGACTTAAACCAAAACTCTGAGATTTTCAGTTGGCCATGTCATCTCCCCTCACCTCCAAATCTAGCCATCCTTGTGAAAGAATGTAGTCATGATGTGTGGCATGTTTCACTTTAGAAATACTTATGAAGAGAAAGGACCATTTTTCTCCCCCTTTTTATCCTTCAAGCTAGAATGGGAATGTGATGGTTGGAAAGTCTGTCTCAGATCATAAGTGACCTTGGGAATGGAGTCTCCTACAGAGGAACTAGAAGTGGAAGGGACCCATTTTCCTGAGGAGTATATGGAACAGAGATGCTTTCTATCCCTGGACTGCCCCTTTCTGGATTTTAACATGAGGTAGAAAAATCTATCCTTTATACATCACTGCTACTGGAAGTTTTGGAAGTACTTGCTGATTAACCTAATCACAATACAGATATGTATATGTGTGTGTGTGTGTGTGTGTGTGTGTATGTTATACAATAAATGCTGATAAGACAAACACCTAAATTGACTTGTTGATTTTATTTTCGTCCTTATTCATGTTTGTATTTTCCAAATTCTATAGTCACTGTTGCATTTAAATTTTAAGCATGACATATTTGTTTATTGACTTGAGCATTAAAACAATAAGCAAAAAGAGAAGAAAGATCAATGATAATCTCACTAGTCAATTACTTTAATTTGTGGGGTGTGTGTGTGTGTGTGTATGTGTGTGCGTGCACGTGCACTGGGGATGGAACCCAGGGCCTTGAACATGCTAAGGAAGTGCTCTACCACTGAGCTATATCCATACCCCAATACTTCAGTTTTTATGTATATTTTTACACTAAGCAAAACTTACCCTCTCTTCAAATTTCAGGAAATAATCCAGGAAGCCTGATCAGAGCTGGGGGTTTTACTTGGTGGCATTTAGGGTTTCAAATCTATTATCTTAGGATAGTAGACTTTCTAAAGAGCCCTCATTTCTACTCAAAGATAAATTTGATTTTTAAGAATATCATTTCATACACTTAAAGTCCCCAAAGTAGGCTAATGGTTTTGGCTTTTGGTAGGAAAAGTGAATTTACAAGTAGAGACTTAGGTACTTTGTGCTCTAAAACTTTGTAACCTTTACTAGCACGTTGAAAGATTGGAAGGTGTCTGCCCTAAAAGTTGTAATGGCCTTGAGAATACCATTATAGTATAAAGGTCAGTGCTCTGTGAGGCACAATTTTAGTAAGTGGATTCTGTGATTAAAAAAAAAAAAAACAAGAAGAAAGTAAATTCTTCTAGTTCAGTTCCTACAGAAGGACTCTACAATGTTCCAGAGATAAATTCCTTGAGTTCTTCACTATAGCCAAATAGTACATCAAGATAGATTTTTACTCTCAATCTAGGCTTTTTTTTAATAAAGCCATGTCAATGGGTTTTGCAACTTAATAGTGTAAAGCTTGAGTCATGACTACACACCCTCACATGCATGTGCGCACGTGCGTGCACACACACACAGTCTCTCTGTCTCTCTCTCACACACACACACAGACTGTCCATTTTATAAATGAAGAGGATTTAAAAGTAAAAAAAAAAAAGAAACAAGAAACCCTAGGTCTACTAGAGATGCTTTTTAAACACAAAAGTGTCATAGTTGCCTCCTTTATCTATTAGTAAGAAAGAAAGAACAGTATGGAGGGAGTGAAAATATCAACCTTTCAATAGGTCTTTACCTAGACCTTCCACAAGTGATAGCCCATATACAGAGGTATCCTAGTCTAATTGGATTCCTTGACAAAACGTTTAGAAATACCAATGCAAATTAAGTCAACATACATCTATGAACTTTTGTCCAAATTATAGACCTACCTGGGCTTAAATGAAACATCCAGTTTTTATTAACTACATGACATAATTGATCGATTTATTTTTTCTGGATTCAATTTATATATATTTTAACCTTTGTTTTATTTATTTATTTTTTTATGTGATGCTGAGGATTGAACCCAGGGCCTCGCACGTGCTAGGCGAGCACTTCACCACTGAGCCACAATTCCAGCCCCAATTTGTATTTTTAAATTATTTTATTTTATAAAAGTGATGCATATAATTTAAAAATTAAGTACACAATATTGTATGCAGTAAAAACATGTATTCACCTCATCCTTGTTCTCTGTTTGTTCTTTGTACAGGTTACTACCATTAGCATCTTGAGGTGGTTTACCCTAGAGTGAGAGCATGCAGATACAATCATGCATGCAAGCATATTTTAGTATATCTCAATTTATACTTTTAAATGATATATTATTGCTATTTTAATGAACATTTATTTCTTTAACAATTGACAAGGCTAAAAATGTCTTCATTTCATTTAACTTGAATTTCTTAAAATTTGCTTGAACTTACTTTTCTATAAACTGCCTGCTTGTGTCCTCTTTCTTATTTCCCTGCTGATTTTAAAATAATTTTCTAATTGAGTCCTAAGAACTCTTAATATATTAAGAAACCTGTCCCTTTATTATATGTAGGAGGTTATAAATACTCTTCCCAGTTTGTCACTGATTTTAGTTATATTTCATTATGCAGAAAATGTTTAATTTTTAGACACGTCATCTTTTGTGTATGTGTGTGACACATCATCTTTTATGGCTTCTAAGTTTTGTGACATGTTTAGAAAGATTTCTCTCCTTTCCAGATTAACTTCAAAATTCTCACATCACTTCTTTTATTGCCTGTAGAATTTCTTTTTATGATGTTTAAATCTCTGGTCCTATTGGATTTCATCTTGGTATAAGAACTTGGGTAGGAATTAATTATTTTCCAGAAGGTTAAGCAATTGTTCATCATTAATTTTGTGGTAAATTCTCCATAGCTTTTTTTCCCCTTTTAGGCATGAACTTCAAATTCTTCTTTTCTAAACCACATTTTCATGAGGATTTTGACATTCATCTCAACTCTTCATTTATCCTACTAGGTTTTGTTTTTTTGTGTGTGTGTGCCAGTAAAATTTTGTTTTAATTTATGTAGCAATATGTTTTAATATCTTGTGGAACTCATCTAACTATAGAAATTATCTGTTTGTAAATTGTCATCTAGACTAAATATCATGAGATGATATTACTGTATAGATTAATACATGGGGACTTGCTGTCTTTGAAATATTGACTATTATCCAAGAATATGGTATTTTATTATATTGCTCAATTCTTATGTTGTTCTTCTTTATTATTTTAAAGGACCTTTACATATACCTTAAACATTTTTATAAGTTTACTCATATTACATTTTACCATTTTGTTTCTATAACAATTGATACTTTTATTTCTTTATATTTAAAAATAACTTTAATTTGGGCAAAAGAAAACAACTGAGTGGTATGAATTAATGTTTTTTACTTGTGGCTTGTAATGACCTTGGCAGGTTCTTCTTTGTTAACTAGTTATATAATTTAATCATATATGTTAATAATTCTATGTTTTCCAAACCTTTGCATTTTTAATTATTTCTCCTTTCTAATTGCATTCCTATGACTTCTAAAAACAACGATAAATAATCATTGTGATAGTGGCTATTATTGTCTGTCTCTTGTTGAAAATATTTTGAGTAGCACAATGCAAAGTTTCCACTAAATCATTCAGATACTCTAAATACCTATTTATTACTGTTTTGTCAAGAGTTTGTCAGCAGTGTACTGTGAACTTAAATATACCCTTTGAACTTTATACTCATCCTGATAATGACATATAATATTTTTCTTCTAATATAATAGAAAGAGGCAGGAAGCCATACGTGAATTACATGAGGATCTTCTCTCAGTATGGCAGCCAGGGAGATTTAGGTTTGGCATTGTGAACTACACTTGGCTCTCCTTTGCAATAGATTGCCCAATGCACATGACCTTTATCTCCTCTCTGCTAGGAAGATACCTCGTAGTAGCTCTGGTGATGGGCGTAATCCATTGGGAACTGGACAGTCCACCTTTAACCTTTTTGGAAAAGAATATTCTGTGGAAGAACTTTGATGTTTCCTGATATAAATAAAGCAGGTGCAGGCTCCATTTGGCTAGAGACTAGAAGCCGGATCTGTCTGATTGGCTTGCCTGTCCTGCCCTGCTTTTGAAATTATTTTCTGTGTCCTGTGGTTTTTTTTCGTCTTTCTATTTTTCCTAGCTTTTATTTCTCAGCCAGCCTATTCCCCCTTGGGGAACCCCATTTTCACTGCCTGGTGGGACACGGGCAAGAGAAATGTAAATTATGTTGATAATATTCCTAGTTCTCTTTCTTGGTCATGATGTATTCTTTTAAAGTAATGTTGGATTCTGTTTGATAATACATTAGTCTAAATTAATATTCATAATAAAGATTTGCTAATTAGTTTCCTTTTACTATGTTGTAAAGTGTTGATATGATTAGTAGAATACATACATACAAAAATGGAAACTTTTCTTCACTTTCTGATTCAGAACCACTTCAATATCATGGAATTTCTGACCTTTGAATTTTGTGGCAGACTTCAGGAAAGTATAGTCTGGCCTGATACCTGCAATTTGTTGATAACTTTTGTCATTTCTCCAAAATGTTCTATCTAGATTTTCTACCCCATCTGAAGTCACAATGATCTAAGTTTCTTAGAAACATCACCCATTTTATTTAGGTTTTTCCAATTCATATGAATGGAGTTGAGTGAAGACACATTTTTGTAAGCAAATTTAAAAAAAAAAATTTTCTACTGTCATGTATAACAATTTTCTAATTTGCTATACATGACAATAGGATGCATTTTGACACATCATACATAAATGGAGTATAACTTTTCATTCTTCTGGTTGTATATGATGTAGAGTTACACTGATTGTGTAATCATATATGCACATAAGGTAATGATATCTGAGTCATTCTGTTATCCTTTTTACCTCTATTCCCCTTTCCCTCCTTTCACTCCCCTCTGTTTAACCCCCTTATTGTGAATTAGCATCTGCATATCAGAGAAAACATCCAGCCTTTGATTCTTTGGGATTAGCTTGTTTCACTTAGCATAATATTCTCCAGCTCCATCCATTTACCTGCAAATGCCATAATTCCATTCTTCTTTAAGGCTGAGTAATATTCCATTGTATATACAAGACACATCTTAATTCCTTCAATATCTATGCTCAGGTCCTCAACTTAATTTCTCATTTTAGTTACTTGTATTTTCTCTATCATTCACCATTTAAACATTGCATAATGATTCATCTACCTGATGAAATTTTTAAAATGACAGTATCTCAAGTTGTTAATTTTACTCCTTTTTTTTTTGTTGCTGTGAGCCACTCAGGAATTTCACATTTTACTAGTTTCTTGATTCTGAATTCCTTAGGATTATTTTAATGGTGGCCACAATTTGTTATTTCAAATGCTTAGTTGTCTTTATTCCTTCAGATGTAATAATTTTTTGTGTCCTAAAGGTTTCAGTCTACACTGCCTTCAGTATT
The DNA here is from genome assembly GCF_964194105.1 of Spermophilus citellus. Lineage (NCBI taxonomy): Eukaryota > Metazoa > Chordata > Mammalia > Rodentia > Sciuridae > Spermophilus > Spermophilus citellus. Next base: position 198,127,906 of record NC_138184.1, on the reverse strand, counting down.
TGTGTTTTGATTTCTTTTCTCACCCAAGTATTAAAAGAGACTGTTTATTTTAGGTCCTAAGACTTTTTAAAATTTTTATAATATAGTCATTTATTACTAGTTATATTTCACTATTGATAAAATGAATAAAACTTAAAAGTTTTACTTTCTTTGAAATATATTAAGATTTTTGTGCCATAATAAATTGCTATTTCTTATAAAGTTCTGTGTGTATTGGAAAAGAAGGTATATTTCCTGTATGGAGTTGAGTATATATGAATTACTTTAATTCCAGTAATTTTTTTGATAGTTTATGTTTCCTACTTGAAGGAGAAGACAAATAAATATATATATTTTATTGTGAGCTCTGTCTACCCATTTATCTATGTGTATGTTCAACTTCGCCTCAGGAATCCTAATACTTTTTATTCAATGCATGACTATTGTACCTTCCCGTGAAGTATAGCATTTGTCATTATATGATGCCTTCTTAGTTTTATTTAATGCTTCTTGGCTGTGAATTGAACCTTGTCTGACATCACAGGCTCTTGTGTTATTTGTGTGCTGCAGTGTATTTATCTTTTCCTTTCATCCATTCTGAGACTCTTCCTTTTATTAGCAGCTTTTGTGTTTAGCATATAGTTGAATTTCTATTTGTGATTCAACCTGAAAGTCTTTCACAGGAGAGTCTGTAACACTCACCTTCAGTGTGTGTGCTCGCATTCTGCCACCATTTATTTCCAACAGTGAGTTTCACTTTTGTCTTTTATATATCAGCACATTGTCTGAGTTTACTATGCCTTATTTTATGCGTGCAGTTTCTTAAATGTGTGTCTCTTTTTGTCTTCTGCATTCTACTTTGTGGTCTGTTTGTTTCACTTGCTTTTTACGTGCATTTTCTGATAATTTGAAAGTTTAGCATCTTTTTCTTGTTACAGTGTTTACCTTTAGGATCTTATGTAAGATGCTTAATTGTATTTCTAAGACACCATATTTTTAATTCTCACAATGAATGGTAAACAAATTAAATATATTTCCAGTTCCTTCTACTTCTCTTCCCTCCATTCTACCATCCAATTTGCTTGGCTATGTTATTATACTTAGTTCTTGTACTAGTTTTACTCTACCTTTGAATGCCATTTTGAATTCTATTCTAGGCAATATGGCAAAGAAGTTATCATAAAAGCCTTCCTGGTATAGAACAACGACTAGCACTGGAGACATCTGAACATGGTGATACATAACTGTAATCCAGCTACTTGGGAGGCTGAGGCAGGAAGATTGCAAGTTTGAGGCCAGCTTCAGCAACTTACTAAGACTGTCTCAAAAAAATAAAATAAAACAAAAAGGGCTGGGTAAAAGCTCAATGGTAAAACACCCCTGAGTTCAATCCCCACAATCAAAACACGACTAAACTAAAAAATAATACAAAAAGTAGTGCTAGAGATATTTGATCATGAAGTGAATAACTGAACTGGCAAGACATTGAGCCCTCACCTGGAGAAAGTATGGTTTTCTAACCAGAGAATTAGAAAAGTCCTGCCAACGGCAACTGCCCCAGGGGCATCCAACAATTGCTGGTGGCCTAGGGCCTGGGCCCTAATAGGCCATATCTGTCAAGGAACCTAAAGAATCCAGAACTCCCCAAAGCAGCTTTTTTGGTAAAAAGATAAATAAAAAATTTATAATTGTATTATAAATTTTATTATAAGTGATTAAACATGTTAATTAGTCAAACAAAACAGCCAACAGAGGAAAAAAGAAATAGGAAACAGATGTTTAGCTGTCTTAGACTTGGTACTTGATGGAAGGATTTCAGAAATATGTCTCTGAGAACTCAAAACCATAAGCAGGCCTTTACATGGGTTTGGAGATGGATTTCAAAGAATTCAGTGACCTTGAAAAACACAGAACTTAGAATTTAATTTGAACTGGTACTGTCTAGGTAGTACCCCTAGGTCACTAACAGAAGCAAAAATAAATTATATCTAGAATACTTTAAGTTTGAGCTTCAAAAATTTCCCACAGCTAAAATTCCAAGGAATGTGTTCTCAGAAGGAAAAAAAAATATCATATTTGGTGAGGAAATAAACCACCATGAGAAAAACTCAACAGAACAGCAACAAAACCCAAAAATGTATCAACAACCATGTATTGAGACTACGCATTAGACCCATTAAGACTTCAGGACTACACATTATTACGTTCAGGGTATAAAATATGTGTTTAATATTCTTAAAGAAAGAAGAGATTCTTTGAGTATTAATGAGAGACAAAAGACTATGAAAAATGATCAGACAAAATAAAACACTTTTTGAAAAACTCTAAGAAACCAAATTCTACTCTAAAAACTCAATGAGCAGAGTAAAGAGAAAAAAATCAGTGAACATAGAAAGAAGATTATGGAGCTCTATAAAAGGTCTCATCAAGTTTCCTGAGAGGGATAATAAAATTGGAAAAAGGCAATATTCAAAATAACACTGGCTGAGAATTTTTCAGAAATTCTCACACACATGCTTAAGTTCACAATCCAAATAAAACTCAAATAAGATCATGGGCAAAGAAAAGTCATTTGGATACACTATGAAAGTGCAGATTGCTAAAGACAAGAGAAGTTGTTCTTAGAAGGGGAATGAGAAACACGCACATACCAGGTAACTTAAAGGGAATGACGCTCTGAGACTATCACAAGATGGGGTACCATCTTCAACATGCTAAAAGAAAACAACTGTGAGTCTGTAGATATAAAGCCAGTGAAATGTCTTCTGGTGTGAAATTTGCACATTTCTAACAAATGAAAGCTCTATGTTCCTATGAAATTTCCAGGAGAACTTTAAGGCAAAGAAAACAAAAAAAAAAATCTCCAAAAGGTCTGAGATGCAAGAGAGAATGCTAAGAAAAGATATGGGTAAACCTATAGGCAAATCTGTATTGACAACAATAATGTCTTAGTGGCAGCATTAAACATAGATTTCATAAAGAGCATTTTAAGAGACGATCTTATTTGACAAAACACACTTAGCAAAATGCTCTAAATTAATGCTAGGCAGGGTGCCAGAGCCAGTCTCCTTGTCGGTAGTGATAGTGAATACAGATGCCCACCCAGCCTCCAATTTCAACAAAGTTTTGTTCACCACTGATCATGAAGAACTCATTTAAGGATAAAATTATTGGTTATAATAGCATTCACCAGTGTGGAGATCTAATAAGTTCAACAATTTTTTGAACTATGAATGTCATGATTATGCTTTACAACTAACCAAGAACGGTAGCCCTGGCAAAACTATGACAACTGGTCTCTTAAATCTTGACCTATTTGTATTAAATACCAGAGGAGAATATGAGAAAGAATATGGCATAAAACCAGTTATCGTCACTGAGTTTTTACTTCCCTAACTAGCACGATGAGATTCCAAGGCTTTCTTCTCCTTTCTTTTTAAATAAGCCATTATGATGCCATCATGAGATCATTTCTAACCCAGTAGTTCCGGCCTTTGCTACTATTTGAAATATGGTTATGCCTTTCAGCTGTGGCTTAGTAATGATATTAAGTCTGAATTTTCTTGCAAAAGCAATTTATTCATGTCACCACTTACTGCTGTAAGCTTGTTTATGGCTTTTTAAATGGGATCTGTTTCCCCATTTGGTTCTTTCTTCAGCACATTTTACCTTTTGTAAAACACATACATTTGCACCAGTGCAATCATAAATGATGACAGAGGGGAAGAACTGAATTCAAATGTAAAGTTACTTCCCAAAGCATTCACATCTGATGACCAGATTTACAAACAGGAAGGGGTGAGTGCATTGGATCCATAGAAGAACTATAAAAATCCTGAATCGTCATATCCAAACCCTCCAGTCAGTACCTTTTTACTCATACTCACCTTGTGAAAGTTGAATAGAATCAATTAAATTAATTAATGTTCATTGTGATGTTTAATTCTTTTATTGTAAGAATAGACTGCCTCTTGAAAAGGAAAAACAGAGCCTTTAGTTTTATATCTTTTTAAAAGTATTTTTTTAGTTGTAGATGGACACAATACCTTATTTATTTTTATGTGGTGCTGAGGATCGAGCGTAGCACCTCACACGTGCTAGGCAAGCACTCTACCGTTAAGCCACAACCCCAGCCCTAGTTTTATATCTTAATGGTGGTGGTGAAGCTACACATGTGGTAGAATGACCTAGAACTATTCATACCCTTTATATGAATCTCAGCATCCTGATTTTTTTTATATAGAACCATACTTACTTAAAAGGATGTGGGGAAAAAGGTTCACTCAAACATTGCTGGGGGACTGCAAGTTGGTGCAATTACTATGGAAAGCAGTATGGAGATTCCTCAGAAATCTTGGAATGGAACCACTATTTGACCCACACTTCAGTTTATACCCAAAGGACTTAAAATCAGCACACTGCAGTTATGTAGCCCCATCAATGTCTATAGCAGCTCAATTCACTAATTCAATTCTGCTAAACTATAGAACCAACCTAGATGTCCTTAAACAGATAAATAGATGAAGAAAATGTGATACACAGTGGAACACTACTCAGCCCTAAAGAAGAATTAAATTATGGCATTTGCAGGTATGTGGATGGAGCTGGAGAATATTATTCTAAGTGAAACAGCCAAACCCCCAAAACTGAAGGCCAGCATCTCTGATACGTGGATGCTGATCCATAATGGGGGAGGGGACGGAAAAATGAAGGAACTTTGGATTGTGCAGAGGGGATGGAAGGGATGGAAGGGGGTGTGGGGGCTAGGACAATATTACCATATATACATATATGATTACACTGCTGGTGTGACTCTGCACCATGTACAGCGAGAGGAATGAGAAGTTGTGATCATTTGTGTACAATGTGTCAAAATGCTTTCTACTGTGTAACTAATTAAAATACATTAAAAATAATAATAAAAAATTTTAAAAAGTTTAAATATGTTTCTATACGTCTTGATTTTAAAGAAGATGAAGATGGAGATTTTTTCACTGACCCAGGGGAAAATCCACTTTAAGCTCCACTTTCTGGTCTTCATACTGAAAGTTCACACCTTTCTCACATCTTTTCTTTATAATACCAACTGCTAGCAGTAAGGATTTTTCCCAACTGAGCTCACCAACAAAATTCCCATAGCCTGCACAAGTCTCAGCAAAGCAGATATTGAAAACATGTAAAAGGGGAACATGAGGGGACAAGAAAACTAACTCACCCTATTTGAATTGCCTGTCAGTTCATCCTTGCCACAGTTAGTTATACCTGAGACTGCCCATCAAACCACTAGGCCCCTTATATATGTGACTTCCATGAATCCTCTCAAGCCCCGTAGTTCTGGTACAATCATATCAATGTACTTATATACATTTGACCATAGACCCAGGCACCATGTTGTCGTTTTAACTTGGTCAGAGATGCAATATTCATTTCATCTCTATTCTCTAAACACATATGAGTAACCAGGTAGAAACTCTGCTTATAGACTTTTCAGAGGAGATTTGAGCACTGTATCTTTTTTTTTTTTTTTAAGATGAGGTCTCACTATGTTGCCTAGGCTGGTCTCAAACTCATTACCTTAAATGATCCTTCCACCTCAACCTCCAGAATAGCTGTGTCTACAGGCATATGTCACCAGGCCCAGTTATTGAATCATTAATATTAAGATTGTTGTTTCCCAAGGGCCAGAAACTTGCTAATGTGTTTTACCTAATTCCTCCCAGAAAATTATCAAAACTGTCCTGCTATTGTTAGTTTTTTTCCCCCCCGCTTTTTGACAGAATTGGAAACTGTAGCATAAAGAAATCAGGGGACCTTGGTGAGGCATGGCAGAATACCTGGAATTTAAGCCCAAGGATTCCAAATCAAAGTTCCTGCTTTTAATCACGGTGCTATTCTGCTTATTGCCAAGGGGTTATAGACAAAATAAAAACAATGCCTTTGAGTACTCAAAGAGAGACCCCTCGTATAATAGGGAGGTTACCAGGTAGTCTAACACAATTAATTCCATAGTTACATAAATTCAAGGAAATCAATATTAAGAATGCATATGTTTATTACCAGATTAAAGCAATTTCTAAAAAAATAGCAGATCTTGGAAATTGTAATGCTCAATTTTGCAGTGTAAATCTCTAAAACAGAAATATGGATAGATAGATAGATAGATAGATAGATAGATAGATAGATAGATAGATAGATAGATATTTCTCAAGCATATTTGACAACAGAAACTTTCTCCCCCCAGGGCACACCTTTCACAGTTTAGACACTAATTTCTATAGTACTAAGTCAGAGAAATAATATTCTCCTTCTTTTCTAGGAGATGCTTATTTCCCTCTTTTGGTGCAGTCTAGATTTTGTGCTATTGCTGCTTCTGGTCCATTACCACCTTCATCTAACTGTCTTCTTTCAGCTTTTCTTTCTTTCTTTCTTTTTTCTTATTTCCTCTCTTCCCCTTTATGGGAATATTTCTTTTTGACTCTCTACTTCGACAAGAACAGGTCTGACTCCATAGCCTCAGTGAGCACTAAGTGTGCATCCTGCTTATGGTTGGCGCATAGCCAGACCACAGATCTGTTCTCACGGTGCATTTTGGATTCTTTGGGGCCATTTTTTTTTCCTATTGAATCGGGACCGAGACCTTATTGGGTCCCCACTCCCCCAGAAAAAAAACAGATATTCTGAACTCTTCTAAAACTGATGTTATTTTACGGATGTTGAGAGAGCCAGACAGTATATAACAAATAACAGATTTTCTTTAAATTATACTAGAATATACACACATACACAAACATACATTTTTTTTTTGCTTATATATACTTATAATGGAAGCTTACACACACACAAAAATTGGCATCTTCATGAAGACACTGAGTACATGATACTGAACGCTGTAGAAAGCTAGATAAAATTACGGTTAAGAAAACATTAACCAGTGGACTCAGTACCTATACATTGTCACATTAACTTAAAAGTATTGCACATTCTAAATCCAGAATTTGTTCCTTAGAGCACCAAAAATGAGTACTTGTCATTGTTTCAATTTTCATAAAGTTAATTAAAAAGAAAGACATTTTATTTTTGGAACTTCAGATTATGATAACATTAGGTTTAATACAGATAGGTATATTATTTGAAAATAAAAACCTATTTCATCATAAGAACAAAAGTACCACCACTCTATTTATTTTAAGAATAAGGAAGGAAAGCATAAAATTATGAAGAGACTGATGTGAAAGGTAATGAAAAGGAAATTTAATTATAAAATAAGAAATGTTTCACTTCATACATGGGTGAATGTTAGCACACACATTATAAAATTCCAATACTCGCAAAATAATTTATATCATATCTCTTAACTGTATCAACAAATATTTTTAAAATTGGCTTATAGTATAAAATTTATGATGAAAGAAATCATAAGAAAACTCATTTGATTGATTTTGTAACCACTTTGCTAATACTCGTGAATCATGAAAGTAAAAAAAATTGGACAGAGCTGCCCCACGCGCCTGCAGGGTAGGCGGACCTGCGACCCACCAGCAGAACAGGTCCAGTGGCCTGCTGAGGGGCAGGCCCGCCCCCTCCCCCAGTGCCTGCAAGGTAGGCGGAGCTGTGACCACCAGCAGATCAGGCCCAGCGGCCTGCTGAGGGGCGGAGCCGCCCCCTCCCCCTGCACTTGCAAGGTAGGCGGACCAGCGACCCACCAGCAGGTCAGGCCCAGCAACCTGCGGAGTGACAGAGCTGCCCCACGCGCCTGCAGGGTAGGCGGACCTGCGACCCACCAACAGAAAAGGTCCAGCGGCCTGCTGAGGGGCAGGCCCGCCCCCTCCCCCCGTGCCTGGAAGGTAGGTGGAACTGTGACCACCGGCAGATCAGGCCCAGCGGCCTGCTGAGGGGTGGAGCCGCCCCCTCCCCCTGCACTTGCAAGGTAGGCAGACCAGCGACCCACCAGCAGGTCAGGCCCAGCAACATGCGGAGTGACAGAGCTGCCCACGCGCCTGCAGGGTAGGCGGACCTGCGACCCACCAGCAGAACAGGTCCAGCAGCCTGCTGAGGGGCAGGCCCGCCCACTCCCCCAGTGCCTGCAAGGTAGGCGGAACTGTGACCACCGGCAGATCAGGCCCAGCGGCCTGCTGAGAGGCGGAGCCACCCCCTCCCCCTGCACCTGCAAGGTAGGCGGATCTGCGACCCACCGGCAGGTCAGGCCCAGCAACCTGCAGAGTGACAGAGCTGCCCCACGTGCCTGCAGGGTAGGCGGACCTGCGACTGACCGGCAGAGAAGACCTAGCGGCCCGCCAGCGTGGTAGACAGATCACCCCAACTGGAGGAGGATCACAGCCACTACCTGCCCTGCAAGGGAGATTTTTCAACTATACAAGAGCAATATAAATAAATATGGGGAAAATTTCAAAAACACAACAGTTTCACCAAGCAGAAAGAAACGCGAGCAGTATGAAAAGACAAGGAAAGAAAGGACCACAAGCAATGAAGGTCAACTCAACTTTAAAAGAGGTAATAGCTGCAACAGATGGAATGTCAGATAAAGAATTCAGGATATACATGCTTCAGATGATCTGGAGTCTCAAGGAAGACATGAGACAGCAAAATCAGAAAATGAACGATCACTTTGACAATGAATTACATAAACAAATCCAAGAAGCAAAAGATCAATTACACAGGGAGATAGAAGTAATGAAAAACAAACAAATAGAAATCCTAGAAATGCAGGAAGCAATAAACCAACGTAAAAACTCAATTGAGAATACCACCAGCAGAGTAGATCACTTAGAAGATAGAACATCAGACAATGAAGACAAAGTATTTCAACTTGAAAAGAACATAGACAGCTCAGCAAGACTGCTAAGAAACCATGAGCAGAATATCCAAGAAATATGGGATAACATTAAAAGACCAAACTTAAGAGTCATTGGGATACAGGAAGGCACAGAGCTCCAAACCAAAGGAATAAACAATCTATTCAATGAAATAATATGAGAAAACTTCCCAGACTTGAAGAATGAGACAGAATCCCATATCCTAGAAGCCTACAGGATGCCGAATGTGCAAAATCATAAGAGATCCACACCTAGACACATTATAATGAAGATACCCAACATACAGAATAAGGAGAGAATTTTAAAAGCTACAAGAGAAAGGAAGCAGATTACATTTAGGGGTAAACCAATCAGGATAACAGCTGATCTTTCAACACAGACTCTGAAAGCTAGAAGACCCTGGAATAATATATTTCAAACACTGAAAGAAAATGGGTTCCAACCAAGAATCGTGTATCCGGTGAAATTAAGCTTTAGGATGGAAGATGAAATTAAAACCTTCCACGATAAACAAAAGTTAAAAGAATTTGCAGCTAGAAAACCATCTCTTCAAAAAATCCTTGGCAAAACATTACAGGAAGAGGAAATGGAAAATAACAATGAAAACCAACAGTGGGAGGTAGGACAGTAAAGGGGGGAAAGTAATCAAAGAGGAAAACAAATCAGGTTTAGTAACATTAATAAACAAATATGGCTGGAAAAACAAACCATATCTCAATAATAACCCTAAATGTTAATGGCTTAAATTCACCAATTAAGAGACACAGGCTAGTTGAATGGATCACAAAACAAGACCCAACAATATGCTGCCTACAGGAGATGCATTTGATAGGAAAAGATATACATAGACTGAAGGTGAAAGGTTGGGAAAAATCATATCACTCATATGGACTGCGGAAACAAGCAGGAGTGTCCATACTCATATCTAATAAAATAGATTTCAAGCCAAAGTTAATCAAAAGGGATAAAGTGGGACACTACATACTGCTCAAGGGAACCATACACCAACAAGACATAACAATCATAAATATATATGTGCTGCTATGTTCATCAAGCAAACTCTTCTCAAGTTCAAGAGTCTAATAGACCACCATACAATAATCATGGGAGACTTCAACACACCTCTCTCACCACTGGACAGATCTTCCAAACAAAAGTTGAATAAGGAAACTATAGAACTCAATAACACAATTAACAACCTAGACTTAATTGACATATATAGAATATACCACCCAACATCAAGCAGTTACACTTTTTTCTCAGCAGCACATGGATCCTTCTCAAAAATAGATCATATATTATGTCACAGGGCAACTCTTAGACAATATAAAGGAGTAGAGATAATACCATGCATCTTATCTGATCATAATGGAATGAAACTGAAAATCAATGATAAAAGAAGGAAGGAAAAATCATGCATCACTTGGAGAATGAACAATAGGTTACTGAATGATCAATGGGTTATAGAAGACATCAAGGAGGAAATTAAAAAATTCTTAGAGTTAAATGAAAACACAGACACCGCATATCGCAATCTATGGGACACATTGAAAGCAGTTCTAAGAGGAAATTTCATTGCTTGGAGTTCATTCCTTAAAAAAAGAAAAAACCAACAAATAAATGATCTTATACTTCATCTCAAAATCCTAGAAAAAGAAGAGCAAAACAACAGCAAAAGAAGTAGAAGGCAAGAAATAATTAGAATCAGAGCTGAAATTAATGAAATCAAAACTAAAAAAACAATTGAAAAAATTGACAAAACTAAAAGTTGGTTCTTTGAAAAAATAAAATCGACAGAGCCTTAGCCATGCTAACGAAGAGAAGAAGAGAGAGAACTCAAATTACTAGCATATGGGATGAAAAAGGCAATATCACAACAGACACTTCAGAAATACAGAAGATAATCAGAAATTATTTTGAATCCTTATACTCCAATAAAATAGAAGATAGTGAAAGCATTGATAAATTTCTTAAGTCATATAATCTGCCCAGATTGAGTCAGGAGGATATAGACAACCTAAACAGACCAATATCAATTGAGGAAATAGAAGAAACCATCAAAAGATTACCATCTAAGAAAAGCCCAGAACCGGATGGGTATACAGCAGAGTTTTACAAAACCTTTAAAGAGGAACTAATACCAATACTTTTCAAGCTATTTCATGAAATAGAAAAAGAGGGAGAACTTCCAAATTCATTCTATGAGGCCAACATTCTGATGCCTAAACCAGAAAAAGACACTTCAAAGAAAGAAAACTACAGACCAGTATCTCTAATGAACCTAGATGCAAAAGTCCTCAATAAAATTCTGGCGAATCGGATACAAAAACATATCAAAAAAATTATACACCATGATCAAGTAGGATTCATCCCTGGTATGCAAGGCTGGTTCAATATATGGAAATCAATAAATGCTATTCACCACATCAATAGACTTAAAAATAAGAACCATATGATCATCTCGATAGATGCAGAAAAAGCATTCGACAAAGTACAGCATCCCTTTATGTTCAAAACTCTAGAAAAATTAGGGATAACAGGATCATACCTCAACATTGTAAAAGCAATCTATGATAAGCCACATGCCAGCATCATTCTGAATGGAGAAAATTTGAAGGCATTCCCTCTAAAATCTGGAACAAGACAGGGATGCCCTCTCTCACCACTTCTATTCGATATAGTTCTCGAAATACTGGCCAGAGCAATTAGACAGACAAAAGAAATTATGAAAATAGGAAAAGAAGAACTTAAATTATCACTATTTGTGGATGATATGATCTTATACCTAGAAGACACAAAAGGGTCTACAAAGAAACTATTAGAACTAATAAATGAATTCAGCAAAGTGGCAGGATATAAAATCAACACGCATAAATCAAAGGCATTTCTGTATATCAGCGACAAATCTTCTGAAATGGAAATGAGGAAAACCACCCCATTCACAATATCCTCAAAAAAAAAAAAATACTTGGGAATCAACCTAACAAAAGAGGTGAAAGATTTATACAATGAAAACTACAGAACCCTAAAGAGAGAAGTAGAAGAAGGTCTTAGAAGATGGAAAAATATACCCTGTTCATGGATAGGCAGAACTAACATCATTAAAATGGCGATATTACGAAAAGTTCTCTATAGGTTTAATGCAATGCCAATCAAAATCCCAACGGCATTTCTTGTAGAAATAGATAAAGCAATCATGAAATTCATATGGAAAAATAAAAGACCCAGAATAGCGAAAGCAATCCTAAGCAGGAAGAGTGAATCAGGCGGTATAGCGATACCAGACTTCAAACTATACTACAGAGCAATAGTAACAAAAATAGCATGGTACTGGTACCAAAACAGGCGGGTGGACCAATGGTACAGGATAGAGGACACAGTAACCAACCCACAAAACTACAACTTTCTTATATTTGATAAAGGGGCTAAAAGCATGCAATGGAGGAAGGATAGCATCTTCAACAAATGGTGCTGGGAAAACTGGAAATCCATATGCAACAAAATGAAACTGAATCCCTTTCTCTCACCATGCACAAAAGTTAACTCAAAATGGATCAAGGAGCTTGATATCAAATCAGAGACACGGTGTCTGATAGAAGAAAAAGTTGGCTACGACCTACATACTGTGGGGTCGGGCTCCAAATTCCTCAATAGGACACCCATAGCACAAGAGTTAACATCTAGAATCAACAAATGGGACTTACTCAAACTAAAAAGTTTTTTCTCAGCAAAAGAAACAATAAGAGAGGTAAATAGGGAGCCTACATCATGGGAACAAATTTTTACTCCCCACACTTCAGATAGAGCCCTAATATCCAGAGTATATAAAGAACTCAAAAAATTAGACAATAAGATAACAAATAACCCAATCAACAAATGGGCCAAGGACCTGAACAGACACTTCTCAGAGGAGGACATACAATCAATCAACAAGTACATGGAAAAATGCTCACCATCTCTAGCAGTCAGAGAAATGCAAATCAAAACCACTCTAAGATACCATCTCACTCCAGTAAGATTGGCAGCCATTATGAAGTCCAACAACAAGTGCTGGCGAGGATGTGGAGAAAAGGGTACAGTTATACATTGTTGGTGGGACTGCAAATTGGTGCAGCCAATTTGGAAAGCAGTATGGAGATTTCTTGGAAAGCTGGGAATGGAACCACCATTTGACCCAGCTATTCCCTTTCTCGGTCTATTCCCTAAAGACCTAAAAAGAGCACGCTACAGGGACACTGCTACATCGATGTTCATAGCAGCACAATTCACAATAGCAAGACTGTGGAACCAACCTAGATGCCCTTCAATAGACGAATGGATTAAAAAAAAATGTGGCATTTATACAGAATGGAGTATTACTCTGCACTAAAAAATGACAAAATCATAGAATTTGCAGGGAGATGGATGGCATTAGAGCAGATTATGCTAAGTGAAGCTAGCCAATCCCTAAAAAACAAATGCCAAATGTCTTCTTTGATATAAGGAGAGTAACTAAGAACAGAGTAGGGAAGAAGAGCAGGAGAAGAAGACCAACATTAAACAAGGATTTGAGGTCGGAGGGAAAGGGAGAGAGAAGGGAAATTGCATGGAAATGGAAGGAGACCCTCAGGGTTATACAAAATTACATACAAGAGGAAGTGAGGGGAAAGGGAAAAATAATACAAGGGGGAGGAATGAATTACAGTAGAGGGGGTAGAGAGAGAAGAGGGGAGGGGAGGGGAGGGGAGGGGGGATAGTAGAGGATAGGAAAGGCAGCAGAATACAACAGACATGAGTATGTCAATATGTAAATCAAGGGAAGCGTAACTGATGTGATTCTGCAATCTGTATACGGGGTAAAAATGGGAGTTCATAACCCACCTGAATCAAAGTGTGAAATATGATATATCAAGAACTATGTAATGTTTTGAACAACCAACAATAAATAAATAAATAAATAAAAATAAACTCACCTGGTTCATCAAAAAAAAAAAAAAAGAAAGTAAAAAAAATATCTTTAGTATGTTTTTCTTGGACTCTGAAAATTATATAAAGTATTTGTTTACATACATAAACAAAATTATATAAAGTATTCGTTTCTTAATATTTTGCTTATGACAGTTTAATTTAAAGCAGAGAATCCCTACTCCCTTGAACTGAGCTAATTTTAATCAGACTACTATTTCCCATTTGCTATTCTCACAAGGCTTCACCAGTTTTGAGTGACTGCAGATGACTTTAATAATGGAGAGTGTTTTAGAGGGTCATGCACAAAAATAACAAATGCTAATTCAGGCAGAAAACAATGGAGTTTTCATATTTATACACACAGAAAAAATTTATTTTACTAGAATGTGAAAAAAGGCATGAAATCCCCATTTGGGTTAATATTTCTTGCCAGTATCTTATTTTTACATATTATTCAAATTAATCCTCTCATATTTCCCCAATACCAAAATTGAAATATAACTCATTCCTTTGTTTCCCAATAAAATGTTACTCATAGAAACACAGAGATATAAATCAATTTTGGCATTATCCAACTCTAAGGTTGCCAGACAAAATATATGGAGCCTGGGTGAATTTGAGTTTCTGATAAAAAGAAGCTATTTCTTGATATAATTATGTCCCAAATATAGCATGAGACACACTTATACAACAAACAATTCTTTGTTTATCTGAAATTCAGATTCAACTGAGCATGCCAAATTTTTATTTACTAAATCTGGCAACCTCACTTAACTCCTTTGTTGCTTTTATTCCTACAAGTCATAGAAAAGTCCACAAAGTAGTACTCTTTTCTGTTGCATAAAAATTGGGATATAGGAAAACGAGGTTCCTACACAGACTGTGCAGAAGGAAACTGATGATAGTATATGCTGGGGTTCAAAATAGAAGGATTATTTAACTATTTGTATTTGGGTCATGAGAGAGCATTCTGGAAAACAAAGACATTGCTTCAAACAACCAGGTTGTAGTAATTGAAAAAAGTTTAGCACCTTCATTCTAATTCAAATTAGCGTGCCTGAGAAGACTAGCTCCTTAATTTGGCAAGATCTAAGGCAATTACTTAAAAAGAGGAGCGGGTGTAATTGAGCATGCAGCCTTGTCACCTTGTCACTCCAGGAGCAGGTAGATTCACCATTGAGGATGTGTGGTTAGGTCAGAAGCGTTAGTTGAAACCTTATTTTGTGTGTGTACTCTGGGGGAAAAAGGAGATTGTCAGAGAAGGATGGGAGTTGCAAGCATGGGAATGTGGCCCCCTCAATTAATATCGGAAAGGACCCCAACCAAGGCTAAAAAGTAACACTGTACCTCACAAAACTGTCCAAATTAAAGAATGTCAGGACGGAGAGTTAATAGACACATTACTTGCTTATAGAGGTGATCAAAATTTATATATATATATATATATATATATATATATATATATATATATAGAGAGAGAGAGAGAGAGAGAGAGAGAGAGAGAGAGAGAGGGGTAATATACTTGGCAACTTAAATGTAACTGTCAGGTGTTCTTGTTAGCTCTACAGTGTCTCCTTTTGTTTTCAGGGCTTGTCATCTTAATTTTCTTTACACAAGATTCTTAAAATTGAGCTCTTTGGTAGGACTGCAGTGTTTATTTTGCTTGATTTCCTTTTTTGATAAATTCTTCACACAAATATCTTCAACAACTACCAGAAAAGATTTACCTACACTTCATGATAAAAGACTCAAGTTAACTTTTGAGGTTTTAAAGTAATGAACTGTCAACCATTGGAGTAGTGAACTCTGAACTTGAAGCAAACTGAAGAGAAAAAGTTAGCTCATCTGCCTCTGTCTAACAGAATGGAACACTTCCCTTGAGTTAATATATGCGTTATATATTTCCAAGGAGAATCAAGTGACAGGTTCTATAAAGGTTGCCTTAACTGGAGTACTTAAAAAAAAAAAAGACATCTCTGCATGACTATAGTCTCAAAATGCACCCCATTAAGACAGATGATTTCACTGGATGGGCTGTGCCCCAAATTTCAATGTTAGGGTCAATTTTCATCTACACTTACTCCTGAATAACCTGAGTCCTTAACCCATTTATAACTCTTTATCTGAGGGGTCCTTGTTGGGGCTTCTTCTGAACATAGAGGACTTTTCCTTTTGCTTTAAACCTATTCTAATTCAAATTCTTCCTTCACTGAAATTGCCTGAAAGGAACTCCTAGGCTATGGTGAAGATTTTTTTCCCCCTCTTTCAAGACAACAGTCATTTGCTAAGTTTCAGGGAAGCACCTGTATTAATTGTATTTCCTGCTCATGTGTTGCTTTTGTTTGTAATAAAAGCATTCATCTCAGGTGAGTTAACCTTGCTATTTAGAGGGGGCACCTGCAGTTATCTTAGTGCACCTTGTAAATCAAAACATGTTGAGCCTTTAAAGAGGGAAATAAAGAGGTGCTGACAAGAGGGGATGCCAGTGGGATTAGGGACTTTCTCACCACTTGTATTATCAGGGCACAGAACAACTGAGGCACATTAAATTACAGGGGGAGAAAGATTCCCAGAAATTCCACAGAGGGGAGGTTGACTGGCCTCTTCGGTAAGCCTGGGAAGAGGAGGGGTCTGTGAGGAGGTATGAAAAGACAAGTCCCTCCTTAGCCTCGGGCTTCTATAATTGACCAAGATTTTTCAGCTTGTGATTTGATCCAGCCAAACCCTGTTAGAGGCACTTGCCCCCAACTGAGACCAAGGCTGGAGTGAATAAGAATTAGGTGACTCACTGGTATGTACAATACACGAATTCACATCTATTAGGATAAATGACACGTCGCTCACTTTAAGCACAGGCAGCTGGAGATTGTCATATTCTGAAAATGACAACTGTTATTTATTTATTGAGAATATTTATACAGGTTCTTCCTGGGCACAGAGAATGCATTTTTCAGCAGCACTATGACACCGGGTTGTCACGTGTCTAGAACAGAGCGTGGAAAACCATTAGCACAAGCGGAGACAAAGCGTTTGTACTCCGGGCAGCAATCTGTAGGAGCGGAGATTTCGAAGGTTGAATGTGGCAGGTTTTTAAGTGAGGCCCAAGTCATTATCTTAACAGGGTTTCAAGCTACTCTGAGGAAGAAAGGGTTGTTTTTTCCACACAGTATGATTTCGTTAACTGCCAGGATTAATTTGGTCACAGAGTTCACATTATACAACTCAGGGGGCAAGTTCATCAGTCAGCTGGTGAAGGAGGGATGGAGTAAGTATTCAGGATGGGAAGAAATGCTTCTAGTCTGTTTCCCACACATCACAGTCTTTGGACCTGGAGAAAGGGCTCTTTCTTGCTCTCAGGTATATTTTCCCATGTGTTCAAAGAGGCACATGTTCTTAAAATGATGTTTGTCCAAGCAAGAACCCTGTACTGGGGTTCACCTCCCATATCTACTGAGCAAGACTTTCTGGGAGCGTGGCCTTGGAATGTGAATTTTACCAAGTTTCCTCAGATGTTTCTTTTGCCTGCCAAGGATTGAGAACCATTATCTTAGGAAGATGGAATGGGTTTATGTAAATGAGTGCATTCAGTGCTTCATAGATTCTAAGTGCTGATTGACACTGCATTCACAACAATAAATATTGCTTGATGGTGGCTCAAATTAATGCAGAATATTTACACACCCTGCACAGTTTTTAAGAGGTACTGTCCTATTCTAATTATACATGTAAGTCTGAAGGACTAAATATAACCCCTTCCAGGGATGGAGTATGTATTCATATATATATATTTTTCTATACATATGTGTGTATGTATGTGTGTATATATGTGTGTGTGTGTGTGTGTGTGTGTGTGTGTGTGTGTATATATATATATATATATATATATAAATAGAGACAGAGAGAGAGAGATTCTAAAAATTCAATTAAACATAAAACATGTCTCTTGAATCACCTGGAACTAATTTTTTGGTACACTGGCCTATTACCCAATCACAGGTATGGAATTTGTGGATTCCAGTGTACCATATGTGAGATTGACCTGCATCCTGTTGTTATAGTAAGTCCCAGAGAGTGACCCTTCTTAGGAATAGATTGTTTCTTGAAAATGGGGTTTTTAAAAATTTCAGACCATTATTTTATTCAGAAAGGCTAAAGAAATCTAATGTAAAAATGATATTCTCCCTTTTGTCATTAAAACTATTTTCTTATTACTAAAATAAAACATGGGCATTAGGACGAAATTTTAAAAGATCTAATTTTTTTAAAAAATTTCGCATCTTAAAATTATAACTGCATAGACAACTAGTTTCAACACTTTGCTACATATATACATATTTATACATGAAAATAAGGAGATTTTTAAAAGCAAAACTGAGATTTTACCATTTATATTGCTTTATATTCTGTTTGTTTTATGTAAACCATATTGTAACTAAATTTTAAATCAATAAACATACAACTATGGAACATTTCAAGATGTACGCGTGCTTTGTATAAATGCATAAGTTTTTAACTAACAGCTGACTTTTAAATATGTAGTTATTTCCAAATTTGCTATTATAATCAGTGAGATAATGTTGTCAACCAAAAGGAATTTGCTGAATGGTCTGTCTCTTGTGTGAGAAGCAAATTCATGCAATGACAGCAAACAAAATACCTGCCATTAGACACAGGTTATAAGTAAGCTTGTGGGTCCTGACACTAGGCTGAAAGGGAGACAAGAGAGCCAAGTCCCTTAGAATCACTTCTTCTCATTTCCCTATTTTCCACATCAAGAACTCATTCCCATTCCATTTCCCATTCCTCACTCTCTGAAAAGTCTGGGGGTTGGGGATCCCAGCCCTCTCCTTCTCAACTTAGATTTTCTGTCTCTATATTTAAATGTAATAACCATGCCTTTAGCAATAGACTGCTTTGAGCAGGGTGCACAATGGAGTGTGCCATGCTTTGGGGTCATCTCTCAGAGGCCCCAAAGCAAACTCTTCATAACTTTAATAAGGTTTAATTCATGGTCTCTTACTTGTATCAGGAACTTCCAAATACTATGGTCATTTTTTTTTCAATTTGCAAAATTGTTCTGATATAGAGAAATGAATTTGGAAAGATGTTTTGAAATGTTTCAGTAATACAAGTGAGAATGTATTTTCAGTGTCTTCCAGATTTGAATGCTTACAAAGGCTACCATGTTTGTCATCTATAAATATATTAAAGAACTAAAAGGAAATCTAGAAAAATCAATGGAATATGGAGCCAAAAGCAATAAAGATGAGTAATGATATCAATAGAAATTACTTTGATAGAAACAACATAAGCAGAAAAATTTCAGATTATAAAACCATTGTCATATGAAGAGGCAATCAGACTATTACCTCCCAAAGTAAGAAAAATAGAATGATAGGAGAGTTAGGCAGTTAATTTCAAAAGCCATGTTATTCTTCTGATTAGATTTTGTTATGTGTTCAGATTTGTCAACTTTTAAAAATTTCTCATTCAAAAATTCATTTTTGTACCTAATTTTATATTCATAAATTTTCCTTTGGAAAAAAAAAAGAGCCTCCCCACAACTGAGAAGTTCAGAACCTCTCTAACCTGGATTCAACCCCGAGGTTGTCCAAACCCATAAAGTTCAATTGCATCAACATTAATTTACACCAGGAAGGTGTTTGTGGCCAACAAAGAGGTGTGTAGCACAGTTGATAATAAAAGAATGGAGAAAGCCTCAAAGATTTGGAAGGATTGGAGGGGAGGGAGTCAGGAAGGAGAAGCATATAGATCGTTCATAG
The DNA here is from genome assembly GCF_964194105.1 of Spermophilus citellus. Lineage (NCBI taxonomy): Eukaryota > Metazoa > Chordata > Mammalia > Rodentia > Sciuridae > Spermophilus > Spermophilus citellus. The sequence continues at coordinate 198,108,363 of NC_138184.1, read as the reverse complement.
GATACAGTGACTTGGGAAACTGTAACCAGGTAAAGTAACTTTCTTAAGCAGCATGTTAGGTCCTTAAGTGGTGCTTAAATAGATCACCAAGGTAGCAGATGAAGGATCAGATTATTAGGGAACAACTTGCTTGTAAAACTCAAAGAGCAGTAGTTGATCTGATAACTGGAGGATTCTTAATAGCTCAACACAAATAAACCACTTGTAAATGCCCCTGGGCTGGCCTGCCTCACAACCCTTTTCACATGGCAGTAATATATGGCCAGTAATTACCATAATGAGCCACCAGAAGGCATCTATTTGTTAGCTGTGGAAGAGCTTGCATCTGGCTTTTAGGTGTGAAGCAAGGAGAGGCAAACGACAAGGAGCATTTGAATATATATTTCCTCCGGGCAGCTACTTATTTGAACAGCTGCTTATGAGGCACACAGCAACATTAAGAGTCAATCCAATCGGGGAGGTTGCGTGCATCTTGATTTCTATTTTTTTTCTTTGAAGTACAGGACCAGCCTATTTTCTCCCCGGGTAATAATTTCTCCAAATTAAAAGTGGTTACCCGACTTAAAACCTGTGACAAGTCTATTGTGTTGACCTCTACAGCTGGGAGAGGGTGGAGGTTGCCAGGGAAATGGGCTCTAGAAATGAAACATGGAACACACTCAGAAGTCACGTGCAAAATTGTTTGGTTTTAGATTAAGTTTCATAGGAAAAATGATCCAGAGCTTTCTCTTTCTCTCTCTCTCTCTCTCTCTCTTTTTTTTGTCTTTGTCAAAACAAAGACGGTACAACAAAGGCAACATTTTGAGCCATCTCTTGAAAATACAAAAATATTTTCATCAAAATAACAAATTGGTGGTTTGTTGTGTCAGCTTGTACATTTAATAATTCCAAATATAAGCATTCCGGAGATAGTAGATAGAGACACATTAGCCATCTGAAGAAAGGAAAGGCATCTAGGTGCATAAAAAAATGAGCTTAGAAATGACACTGGAGCTGGCTTTGCAACTGGAGATTGGAGACTGTTTGGAGAGGATAATACAGAAATGGGCAAGGGGAAAGTCTTTGAATCTTTATAATTCTACAAATAGGGATCAAAACAAATGTATGCTCTCCTTCATCACCAAGCATACTGTCATCATGCCAGGGCTTGATTTTTCAATGCCATATGCTCTGTTTATGGAAATATATTAGGAATGTTGTATGCTTCTTGAGCTGTTAGGAGTAGGTGAAATAATGCCTTGGAAACACTAAGTGGCATAAAACAAAGGTCACAGGTATTTCTATTTACCTTAGATAAAAGAGATTTATGTGGAACTTGGAAGAGGCATATCAGAGTTTGCCTTGACATTCATGGATCACTGAACAGTTCTGAATGCCTCTAAGAAGATTATCAGGTGGTTGTGTTTTCTGAAGTTTCCTGATTTCTCCTTTTACCTGGGGGTCAAAGTGTAGGCTGGTAGCTTACGCTTGAGATATTAGCAAGACACAAGATGCAAGCATGTAAATCAAATACAGACCAGTATTATTGATTTGCTGTATAGATTCATCAGCTTGCAACTTTCTTTTGGACTGGGGCCTTTTCAATCTTTTGGCATGATAAGGAACTTTATGGGCTGGGGATGTAGCTGAGTGGCAGAATGCTTGCCTAGCATGCACCAGTCTCCAGATTTGATTCCCAATACCAAAGGGGGGAAAAGAAAGAACTTTAAAATTATGTATAAATTACACATATACACATGGTTAAAGGATCTAGCAGTATAAAAACTCTCTATAGTAAAATATTTCCTCAGCCCTGTAGCCAATCTCCTTGGTCATTTCCTGCCCACTCATCTTAAATAACCACTTATTGATTTCTTGGTGTGTTGTTCCTGGGTCTCTTCTTGTATATCCAAGTAAATGGATAGATATTGCTCTCCCGTATTTCTGTAAAAGTTGCATACTTGGCATACTGTCCCAACTTGGCATACTGTTGGTCACTTTATAATTTATTTGGGCTTATTTTTATCTCAGTACATGATTTCCTCACTCATTTTTATAGCTGCATAATTTTTCTTTGTTCAAATGGACTATAACTTATTGAATTCAAACTGCAGTATTTCAAGTCTTGGTCATTCTTAAAAAAAACACCACAAAAAATATGATGTGGCAAACTTTAAGGACTTTTATTTGTATTAAATTCTGAATTAAATTTTTATTTGTCTGTAGCCTAAATTTTTAAGACTGGAAATTCAGTGGACCTGTGGAGTCAGGGATTATTTGAGTTAATAACCTCATTTATGAATTAGCATAAAATGCATGGAATTAGAACACAGACTCCACTGAAAACATTTAGATGTGATTAGTTCTCGGTAGGTTTTGTCCTGAGTTGACAAACACCCCATAGAATATATTTGTCATACTCTCCCTATTTTTTTTTTAAATATTGTACAAACATTCAGACTTACTTTGATTTTTTTTCCCCCATACATGGGAACAGCTGCCCTCCATGGCTTTGTCTCTCAGACCACAGAACTAGAGTTTCCTTAAGGCCTTCCTACCTCTCTGATCCTACTTTTACATTTAATTAAGGTAATCCTTCAATCTACATCCTCTTCCAGACCCCTTTCTCCTTTCTTTCTAAGCTGTTATCCATGTTCCACCTGAAGTAAGAGATCATATTGCAGTTTTGGTCCTAAGCTCATTAAAGAAGAATGCATCTGGCATTTCTCTGGGAGGAAACTGGGCTTTCAAGTTCTAATTGGAAAGATCTGAAGAGACCAGAACTACAAGGTCTTTTTGACCATGGGCCGTAGACCACTGGGTATACATGCTCAGGATGTGGAAAACATGGGGTCTATGATCTTGGTTGCAGTTTTTGTTTCCTCTTCAATAAAATTAGATTGAAAAAAAAAATGAAGCCTTCAACCCAGTGTGGGCAAAATTGTGTAGGTATGTGCAGTCTTTTATTGAAATTAACGTTTCTCTTCATTAAAATCGTACGAAGTTTGTACATAACTCTGGAGTATTAGAAAAGTTCAGACAAAGAGAAAAATAAAAGATATGAGGAAGAAAGAAGAGGGAAGGAAAGAGAGAGTAGAGAAGAATGGACGGAAGGAAGGAAGGAGGGAGGGAAAAGAAAAGAGGGAGGAGGAAGGGAGGAAAACTCTTTAGTGCTGTGGTTGTTGAGATTGTCTTTGCTGCCTGTCAAGAAGGAAGATTTAGGGTTTTGTGGGGTGGAGGGGCAAAGTATAAGAGCTTGTTTTGCCTGCAGGAAAAAAAAAGCTAATTAATAATATTTATTATCTCCCTTTCTCTTTTTCTTAAGCAAAGGTATTGGGGACTCGAATCCTTTTTAGAAACTGAAGTGACAGTGGGCTAGCAGAAAAACAGAGCAACAAATAATACAAAACCCACATCCACCCAGATCTGTGGCCACTTCCACTCTCATTTGTGCATATCTACGACTTGCCTCCTTCCCAGGAATTTCTAATAAAGATTTCCGATAGCACTGATAGCAAGTTGTGTTAGTTACCCACTTGGCTTTACACATGACGTGATAATGTATCTTTATGATCATCATAAATATTAAGTTATCTTTCTAACAAAGCTTCCTTTCCCAAGCCCTCTTTTTAAAAATGGCATGCGTTTGGCTCTTACAAGACTTTAAAAGAGAACAAGAGGACTAACAGATTCCCTTCCTGCCCTCCTGACCCACACCCATCCTGGGGTCAGCACCCTGGCCTGTCTTTATATAGTCACTAGAAAATAGGTGCCAGATCCTCTTCTCTGGGCTTGAACCCTGCTCTGCATGTATTTATTTTCACCTGTTGAGAATGCAGTTCCACAAGAGAACCAAGCCAAACATACAGATCCCTTCTCAAATAATCATAAAGGGATTTATTTCCCTAAGAACATCTTAGCTTATCTAAACATCTGCTCTTCAAAAGTGATTACTTGGGAATTTCCAGGTCACACAGAACAGCAGAGTCTGTTGCTACTGGATTCATTTAGACAAAAACCAGTAACCAAACATCTTGGGGTGAGGCAGAGAATGTTTTAAAAATTAGTTTGTGTTTAAGGAACTTGAAATTCGAGTGCTAATCTACTTTGAAATGCCATTCTTGATTCTGTTTGATTTCAAACAATTTATTAATTGGCTTTTCTGCTAAAGTCTTAATAGCAAATTATACAGAAACCATAAGGCTTTGAAAGATAAAATCTCATGTGGGAACAGCAACATTTTTAAAGAGAGAAAAACAATTTAAAAATATTTATATTTTGTTTTTTTCTCTTCCACATTTTTTAATTGGTACATTATAGTTGCAAATAATAACCTAAATGCTCTACAACAGATGAATGGATAAAGAAAATGTGACACATATACACACAATGGAATAAATAAGAATGAAATTGTGGCATTTGCCTGTAAATGGATGGAACTGGAGAATATCATGCTAAGTGAAATAAGCCAGTCCCAAACAACCTATGACAGAATGTTCTCTGATGTGTGGATGCTAACCTACAATAAAGGGAGTAAAGATTAGAAGTTCATTGGGCTAGACAAAGGGGAATGATGAGAAGAGAGGGGGATGGGAATAGGAAAAACAGTAAAATGAATCTGATATATCTTTCCTATCCTTACACAACCAATGTAACTCCACATCATATACACAACCACAATAATGGAATTCTAAATAGAATAAATTATACTTATTCTATGTATGTATAATATGTCAAAATACAATCTACCATCTTGTATATCTAGAAAGAACAAATACATTTTAAAAATTGTGCTGCCATAAACATGGCTATGCATGCTTCACTGTAGTATAATGGTGTTAATTCTTTAGGATAATACCAAGGAGTGCCAGATCCTCTTCTCTCTGCTTGAACCCTACAAGGGTTGTTTGGTGGTTCCATGCCTAGTCTTTTGAGATACCTCCATACTGATCTCCAGATTGGTTGTACTAATTTAGAATCCCAACAGTGTAAAAATGTTTCTTTTTCTTCACATCTTCCCCAGCATTTATTATTGTTTGTATTCTTGTTTGCCATTCTAACTCGTGTGAGATGAAATCTCAGTGTAGTTTTGACTTCCATTTCCCGATTTGCTAATGATGTTGAACATTTTTCCATATATTTCTTGGCCATTTGCATTTCTTTTTTTGAGAAGTGTCTATTCAATTTATCTGCCCATTTACTAATTGGGTGTAATCGATTTTTTAGTGTTAAGTTTTTTGAGTTCTTTATATATTCTAGATATTAATCCTCTGTCAGAAGAATAGTTAGCAAAGATTTTCTCCCATTCTGTAGGTTCTCTCTTCATATTCCTGTTTCCTTTGCCAGGCAGAAGCTTTTTAATTTGATGCCATTCCATTTATTGACTCTTGGCGTTATTTCCTTTACTTTAGGGGTTCTATTGAGAAAGCCATTGAAAAGATACCTATATGCTAGAGTGAATATGTTTTGAAGGTAAATGCAACAAGGTCTATTGGATTGCATGAGGACAGAGAAGTGAAAAATGATTGCAGAGGATCTGGCCTGAGCATGTTGTCAACAGTGAGATGGGAAAACTGTGGGCAGAGCAGGTTTTACAGGAATGGCCAGAAGTTCAGTTTTATCATTGTCACGTGAGCAATGTCCACTGGATGTCTCAGAGATGCCAAAGGAAAGGTAGATATACAAGTCATAGTTCAGGAAAATTTCTTGGATAAAAATATAAATTTGGTAGCCATTGGCACAATGATAGTGTTTAAAGACATGAACATAAATAGCATTTTAAAAGAATGAGTGGAGAGAGAAGAGGATCAAAGACTTTAATGCTAAGATATTTGGAAAATAAGGAATGTATTAAAACATGCAGATTTCTTGAAAATGGAATGATGTGGCAAATATAAACCCACATTTCTGCATGGCATCAATCAGCTGGTGCTGAATAATTGATGTGTATTCTTTTCCCTATGCTTCTCCTGTCCTCCCGTAGCCTGACCCATTTAGATATGCTATGTGCAATCCAGCTCACTAATATCGCCATCAGACTGATTTTACTTATTTGCATCACCTGCTTGCACTCACAGGGAATAGGCGCTTGCCAATCCTGCAATAGATGCATGCATAAGGATGGTGCCAATATTCCAACCTCCCACCCAGGGATAATAACAGCTACTTTGAAACAATATAGCTTTTCCTCTTATTGTATCTGGGAAATGCAGCCAGCATTATCATGAGATGACATCTGGCCCATTGGTAAATCTATATCTGATATTCTTGCCTAAACAAAGAAGGGGAAAGATGGTACAGAGAATGTCACACAAATTCATTTCAAAGAAAGAATATTTTTATCCTTTCTTTCATTTTAAGAATTCAAAGTACTTAATCTCTAGGGTATATAAAGAACTCAAAAAGCTAAGCCCCAAAAATAAATAAATAAATAACCCAATCAATAAATGTGCCAAGGACCTGAACAGACACTTCTCAGAAGAGGATATACAATCAATCAACAAATATATGAAAAAATGTTCATCATCACTAGCAATTAGAGAAATGCAAATCAAAACTACTCTAAGATTTCATCTCACTCCAGTCAGAATGGCAGCTATTACAAAGACAAACAACAATAAGTGTTGGCAAGGATGTGGGGACAAAGGTACACTCATACACTGCTGGTGGGACTACAAATTGGTACAGCTAATATGGAAAGAAGTATGGAGATTGCTTGGAAAATTGGGAATGAGATCACCATTTGACCCAGTTATCCCTTCACTTTATCTATATCCAAAGGACTTAAAAACAGCATACTACAGGGACACAGCCACATCAGTGTTTATAGCAGCACAATTCACAATAGCTAAACTGTAGAACCAACCTAGATGCCCTTTAAGAGATGAATAGGTTAAAAAAATGTGGCATATATATATATACATACAATGGAATTTTACTCAGCAATAAGAGAGAATAAAATCAGCATTTACAGGTAAATGGATGGTGTTGTAGAAGATAATGCTAAGTGAAGTTAGCCAATCCCAAAAAAACAAATGCCAAATGTTTTCTCTGACATAATAGTGGGGATAGGGAGCATGGGCAGTATAGATGAACTCTAAATAGGGCAGAGGGGTTGGAGGGGAATGGAGGGGTTATGGGGTTAGAAATTATGGTGAAATGTGAGGGACATTATTATCCAAAGTACATGTATGAAGACATGAATTGTTGTGAATATACTTTGTATACAATCAGAGATATGAAAAATTGTGCTTATTTGTGTAGTAAGAATTATGATACATTCTGCTGTCATATATAAATTTAAAAAATAATTTTAAAAAAGAATTCAAAGTACTACCTCAATGTTGGTCAACTTTGTAATAGCAGCAAGCATTTTAGAAATGATCAAATGGAGGTCATGTACAGTTAGAAGGAAAAATCTCAAAAGGAAATGAATGGATCAAGAAATAATAATAATGAGATATCCAGTTAAATCTGAAGAGTTCAGGTCCCAGGCATCAAGCATGATTACTGTGCCTGCATAGTAGCATGAAAGTGTATATTCATTGGAAAATAAAAAATAATGAGTTTATAACCTGACAATTCAACTTGGAATGTGGCCCCATGTATTGCATGAATAAGAAATTGCGAATAAGAAATTGCAAATTAGCCATAACTTCAAAGAAATGTGCTAGACTGTCAGGCTTTGTGCAAAAATTTCTTTTTCATTTGAGACTTCAAATACATTCCCCATGCACTGAGATTCTGTGTTATTAAAGGCAATGTTAAGAAACTACTAAGTGGGCGAATGGTTGACAAGCATACCAAATACCTACTATGTGGTTCTTTAGGATAGTTGAAAGAAAGAAAAAAATGAAAAGGATTTGTAGTTGAGGTTTGTGATTGTTCTCAAGACTGACTCATGGAGTGGTAGAGAGCTCTGGAGGAAGATGTGGGTAGCCAACCAGTACCTCTCTCCTGCCTAGCATATTACTACCTGATTTTTGATAGAGAAATGGTCACCATGTCTTGGGAATCCACACTCCAAATCTCCCTGATAAAATACCATCTTTTCAAATGCAGGCAAATAAAAAGGTATTTTTTTTTTCTGGTGCAAGTTTCTTTTGTTTTCTCCATTTGTTGTGTTTATTTTGTTTGCTACTCCTGTCTTCCTTGGGAACTGATATCTTGAGCAATTGGTAAATGGTTCCTATAGCAACAGTCACCAAGTGAAATCTCTCCCGACAGCTCCCTCCCTCCAACCCCACCTCAATGCTTTTTTTTTTTAAAATTTTTAATCTTTCCAGTATTTTACATCAATATGTTTTGGTAAAATCTCCCATAGACAGATTTTAAAATTCATTCACTATACTTACCACTCACATATTATGGACATTAAAAGTTACAGGAAAGCTTTATGAATATAGGCCTCAGGCCCTCCCAGGTGCCATTAATTTTGCATTAATGGTTGCATGAGAAATTGTAACAATAAAATTTTTAAATTATTGAAGAAAAATTCTTTTATATTGAGTTTACCATTTTAACTTTATTTATGAAGTATTCATTAGGGGACAGATGGAGTTTAAAAACTATGACATGACCAAATATCCATTTTACTTAGCAGCGAGGTAAAGCAGCTTGAACACACGCATGAGAAGGCCACTAATACCCAACTCTATTCAGTGTTCAAATCTATTCACCAGCAGTGGAAAGCTGTGGGAAGACTCCTAAAGAGCACTGAAATATTCCTTCTGTGGCTATTATGACATCAAATGTAAGCATGAAGCTTTTTGCACTCCCACAAAATTCTGGTTTGTTTGAAACAGGTCATTTAAGCTGAGTTTGGGAAGACATGATGGCTGTCCCCAGTACATCAACAGCCCCAGGATGACACCCTCCAATGTTTCCAGGTTTTTTGCTTTTGGGGTTTTTTTTTTTTTTTTTGGTACCAGAGATTGAACCCATGGGCACTTAACCACTAAGCCATCTTCTTAGCCCTTTTTTATATTTTATTTAGAGACAAGGTCTCTATAAGTTACTTTAGGGCTTCACTGAGTTGCTGAGGCTGGCTTTGAACTTATGAGCCTCCTGCCTCAGCCTCTCGAGCCCCTCGGATTGTGGGTGTGTGCCACAGCACCCTGTCTAAAGAGTTCCAGAAGCATATAAGTGTATCAGTTTTATGAGTATTCCAACAGTTGGGCTTAGTTCCATATACATCATAGGCCATCTAGAGTGGTAATGAAGACAACTTTAGTGCTAGACTAGATAAAGTCCAAGTCCAGTTTTGCCACTGTGAGACACTGAGCAACTTACTTGACCCCCACATATGTGAAGTGAGTATAGTACTTTTCTTATATCATTATAAGGATTAAATAAGTTAACATATCATATAAATTACTCACAATTCATGAATTAATTGGCTTTAATAACCTCTCCCCTTTGCTTTTCCATGTTTCATTCGTAATTTAAATTAAAATTAACCTGGAATGGAAGATCATCAATTTATTCAGTCATCTTAGCTGCTCTTTAACTCTCAGTTCCATATTATCATTCATGAGGTACAGAGGCCAAAACTAAATTCAAATGAGCCATGATGTCTTGATCTTTTTTCCAAAATAAATACATACTAGGAAAGTCAATGATAAAAAACAAAAACAGTAAAATCATACAGAGGAATGGAGTAAAATCATATACCTTAGCAGATCACAGTCTATTGTCATAAAAGTAGCTCTCTTTTTCCCCACTGAGGATTATGTTTGGTGCTACCCAAATGTTCTCCAGATATAGGCTAAGGTACACTGGGATTGAGACTGCTTCCAATCTGGGAAAACTATTCAGTTTTTTTTTCCCCAGAATCTCCTTCCAAGCTTTATTACCAGTTGAATACATTTATATCCATGTATATTCAGGATAAGGTAGGGGAATTCTTTTCTCTCTTACAATAGATTTCCTACTGATAACTTTTTTTAAATTTTTGATTGTTGCAATAAATATAAACCTAATCAAGCCAACTTTAAATTAGATTTATACAGGCATAGGGGGAAAAAGTGTGGATAGTAAATACTGTTCAGACTGCAATTATATATATATATATGGGTATATATATATATATACACACACACACACACACACACACAATTATAAATATAAATATAAACAAAAGTATAATATAAATATATATAGGATATGTAACTTGGCTTTACATAAGATATGTATATAATATGTAAATAATATATACTTTAAATATATATTATATATACATATATAAATATATATGTGTAAATGTGAGTGTATATAGATACATATATATATATATTTTTTTCTTTTCTTTTTTTCAAAGAAGATGAACCTACCATAGCAAAAGCTTCAGAAACTCTTCCTTCAGAGAAGGCACCCTGATGATGTCACCTGAGCTGAGTTTATTTCTGCCTTTTTTGGTGAGAACTAATGGGCGTGTAGCCATAGACAACAGGTTTATATAGGGGACACAGAAAGACAGAAGAGAAAATTGTGACATAACCATTAGAATAAGATTTATTTATTTTCTACATATATTTTTCATCCAAGTCCAGAGGTGCATAATTAAAATAATGTGGACTTATTTCTTTCACTATATTGAAGTTGAAGAGTAACCCCTGGGCATAAAGTAGGCTGCATTCAACAACTCCTTTGGATTCTCTCCTGGTCCCTGTCTGACAGCCAGGAACCATTATCTTATAGGCACATTTGCTCCATTTTCCCATAATGTGTTATCATCTTACATCAGTCTGCATGGAGATTATTTGCCATTTTTCTGCCCACTCTTATGGCCAAGTTATTTTCTTTTACAGTTTATTCTTATTGCCTTGGTATGTCACTATACAGAAGAGTTTTGTGGAAAATTTTATTCTAGCAGGGATTTTTTTCTTTGATCATTTATAACAATGATAAGTAAGATTAGGATAAAAGTCATTTGGTACAATGTCTGGGCATGTCTATTAATTGCTCTAAGTCAATCTCTCAGGCTACTGTAAGAATGCATTTGGAACTGCTTTATAAACTGTAAAGTACTATACAGCTATAAAATGTTGCAACACATGCTTGTTAATAATAGCCATAATTTTGATAAATCATTATACTCATTATATTTATTATGCATAGGAGATTATATACACAAGATTAGAGATATGGTAGAAATAGTACTATAATATTTTTGTGGGGTAGGAGAAGAAGAAAAGAAAAAGAAAAAAGAAGTCCTGTCTTGTCAGCATAAAAATGTTTTTAAATAATCTAGCAAAATCTATGAGTCATGAATTGACTATTAGATAATAGGTGTGATCAACTTAGGATCCCAATAATATAGCTAAGATGATAATTTATATTGGAGTTGGATCAGCTAGTTCTTTTTATGTCTATATGAGTGTCATGATTTTAAAAAATTATCTCGGCAATTTTCTTAAGTATTTAAAAAAATCAATCTTTAGGGAAATATTACAACATGCTAGATTTTTCCATTCTGGTCTTGTATTCCTCCTGTCTTTTTCCCCTCCTCTGAGGCAATCACTGACATGAATTTGATATGGATTCAAGCCATGGCTTTATGCTTTTCTTAAATATATACATGCTCAAAAACAATGTCATTAGTTTAAAAAAGACTTAACTAGCATATCAATGTGACATTCTGCATCTTATTTTTTAACTCACAATAAACCTTTGAGATTTCTTCATGCTGCTGTAATAGATATCTTTAATAGGTAGTGGTCTACTGGGTTTTTCTTTCTTTTTGACACAAAAATGTCCATTCTTTTTGCCTCCCAAATTTCTGACATCAAAAACTTTAAGGTTTCTATATTGAATTTTTTCTTTACTATAGATTAATTATGCCCATATTTTTCACTCCTTCAATTAATGTCTTTTGTCTTTTCTATGTTTCCCTCATTTGTCTCTTTCTTGTTGTTCTACTTCTTTCCCTATGAGTAAATGCTTGGGCATGCTAAATTCTTCTATTATTTTTGAAGTTGTGGACCTACTCTTCATCTTAACTTCTGTGATTATCTTGATTATATCTTTCTTTCTTCTTTCTTTCATTGTTCAGCTTCTTAGTAAATTACTTAAGTGTTAAACCAACTTACTCTGAATATTCCTTATTTTTCAAATAAATACATTAAAAACACTGTATTTTCCTTACATTCTACCTTAGTTTTGATCCTTCATGTTTTCAGATGTATTTTATTGTTTTATTCTAATATTTTGCCATTTTTCTGTTTTGATATCTTGCTTATCCCTGTGCATTTTTTAGAAGCATATTGTTTAGTCTCCAAATATGTAGTCAAGTTTTGATAGTATTTTACATATGAGTTGTGAATTAATTGCATTGTTGTTGGGAAATGTGGTACTGATTCAAAAGAGTAGACAGGATTTTTTTTTTGTTTACTTGAGACACTTGAAAGACAAGTATTAAAATCTCCCATTACAGTTACATACTTCTCTTCATAATTTTGTCAGTTTTCCTGGGCTATGTTGATAAGTGTATATGAGTTTGTGGGTATTTCATCTATTGATATACCATTTTTATTATATAATGATTTTCTTTTAAAATTAGTACTATCAGAGGGATTCATGCTTTTTCCTTAAATTCTGCTGTATCTAATATTACTGTTCTACTTTCTTTGTTTTATAATTTGATGTACCTTTTTTCACATTTTTTGTTTTCAATCTTTATATGTCATCTTATTTTGTGTGGTTTTTGTAAACAGAAAATAGCTTTTTTTAAAAAAAAAAACAATCATATAACCCGCTTTTTTAGGTGCTGTTAGTCTATGTACATTCAAAATGACTATCAATATATTTAGATTTACAAATACCAATTCATGTTTTGGTTTTTCTTTATTGTAGTTTTTGTTTTGTCTTTTTATATCACTTCTTATCTTTTTTTTTGGTTTTAGAAACATGTTCTTTATGTTATTTCTTTCCTCTTCTAGTTTTGATGCTGTAGATTATATTATTTTAATAATTATTCTTAAAATTTTGACGAGCATTTTTAACTTCATTTTTCTAAAAATGACTATCATATTTAGCATCTCTATTCTCCTCAGGTTATCCCATTGCCCGTTATTCTTTTCTCCACCCCTCATATTACCCATTATTATTATTATTATTATTACTACTACTACTACTACTGTCTAGACAAGAGGTTAGCAACTTCTTACAAGCCAAACCCTGCCTGCCACCTGTTTGTTTATAGCTGATTAGCTAAGAATAGTTTTTATATTTAAATATTTTTAAACCAAGTAGGAACAATTGTTCATAACATCAAAAGTATATAAAATTCAATTTTAATTGTTTATAAATAAAATTTTACTGGCACAAAGCCACTCTCAGTTAATGTGTTATTTAGGGCTGCTATACTGATGCAAGGGCTGAGTTGAAGAGTTGTAATAGAAACCATATGAACCACAAAGTCTATTTAGCCTTTTAATGAAAAAATTTTGCTGAATCCTGCTCTAGACTTTGTAATGTCATTTTATTTTTCAACTTTTCCTTTCACAAACATAAATCAAATATTATGATTGTTTCTCTCCTTTTTTATAGTGATAATTTCTCACATCACATTGTATCTCATTCCCTCTGGGTTCACGTTTATCTTTGCTAAAAGTGCAGTCTTTTTACAATAGTCTGTGCTAGTATTTGTGTGTTTGAAAAAAAAAAACCCATTACTTTGCTCTCATTCCTGAGAGTTTAGTTGTATACATAATTTTAGGTAGTTATTTTCCCTCAACACTCTGAAGATATCACTCCAGTGTCTTCAAGTACCTATTATTCTTTTTTTTTTTTTTGAGAGAGAGAGAGAGAGAGAGAATTTCAATATTTATTTTTCAGTTTTCGGCGGACACAACATCTTTGTTGGTATGTGGTGCTGAGGATCGAACCCGGGCTGCACGCATGCCAGGCGAGCGCGCTACTGCTTGAGCCACATCCCCAGCCCAAAGTACCTATTATTCTTATGAGAAAAAATGTTTTTTGCCTAACTGCCTAGCTTTGTAGTTTTTATCATTAGATTTTTATTCTGTTAGCTTTTGAAGTTTTCTTTTTCCTTAATCTTTCAGGTTTTAATTTCAGTATAATAAATCAAGTTGGGATTTTGTTTTTGATTTTACCTTTTTAAGCATTTGGTGTGCACCTTTAATCTGAAAACACATTTTGTTTCACTTTTGGAATCTTTCCAGTTAAGATATTTCAAATATTGTTTTTCTATATTCCCTCTCTTCTGTCTCCCTGAGATATCTATGGTATAGTGTAAAATATTTCAATGACTGTGTCTTTGAATATTTATTCATATTTTGCATCTTTTTAATCTTTGCTGAATTCTGAGTGATTTTCACCATATTATTTTTCAATTCCCTAATTATCTCTTTAACAAAGTTCTGTCTATAAATTATTTTTACTTTTTAAGAGTTTTATTGCAAATACTATATTTTTTATTTTTAGGATTTCTAATTGTTTTTTAACTCTTATCAATTAATTTATTTTCATGATTATCTCTTTATTTTCTATGTTCATTTGAAGATCTTGATCATACTTAAAATTACATTGATATGATTCCATTGTTTTTAATTTGTCATGTGTGAATTTATCTACTTATCTCTTGATTTTTGTTTTGTTGGTTTCATTATTAATGTTAAATTTCCTAATATTCTCTAAAATTTTGGCTTGTAAATTCACGGAAAGTTTTTGAATGGAAAGTTTTTTTCTTTGCTTTTTGTTCCTGGTCTTTATTTCATTCTGTTCCAAGCAGTTTTCCGATAAAGTTCTCCAGAAAAAAAAATCAGGTCTTAAATTAACAGTTTTGAATTTCAGTTTCAAGACAAATTTTGAGCATAAAAATCTACTCATTCAGCTAGCACGCAGCTCTGACCAGACCCTGGACATTCTAAATGACTTTTTCATTTTTTTGCCATAGTTTGTATTTTATTCATTTCATAGCCCAAGGCAGCAATATTAGATTTTCCAGCTTTCTTTTCTTAGGTAAGGAAGCCCTGATCAGCTCCTGGTTTGAGGTAGAGTACAGCTCAGGTCTTTCACCAAGACATTGCAAGCTTTGGGTTCTCTATATTCTCATAGTTACGATACTCTGACTTTCTGTTTCTGCACATGAAACAGAGTGACTGTGGGTAAGCCCAACTCACAACTCTAGGTGTCTATTCCATTTCCATTTCCAGTCCACATAAAATTTCACCTTGTCTTTTACACAAATATATGATACACATGCACACACATGCATGCAGACACGATTGCCTTGTTTGGAGAGGAAGAGAGTTTTAAAAGTTTAGGCTTAGAATCGGATTTGTCCTTCTTAAGAGCTTGACTTACCTGTGAACCAAATTGTCCTCTGGCTGCTTTTGCAAATGAAGTCTTATTGGAACATAGCCACATTCATTATTTTCATGTTTCACATCTGACTGCTTTCATGCTACAAGGGCAGAACTGAGTAGCTATTAACTACCTTTAAAACTTTGGATGAGTCCCTTAGTCTCTTTGAAACTCTGAAATGAAAGGATTTAATCAGATGATTGCTAAGGGGCACTTGATTGCATTTACCACTTCCCAATACCTTTTCATCATCACCTCTTTGTTGGTTTGTTTCAAGTCATATCTTTCTTGAGAGTCTATTATCTGTTATACTCATTCAATGTTATATGTCTTTTTTTTTACATTTTAATTTACCTGTTTACATTTTTATTTTATGTTTTTGGATACCTGTTGTGCAGTGTTGGTAGTTTGGGATTTTTCTATGTTTTGGGACAGCTGGAAATTAAGTTTCCAACATATGTGTCTTTGGAGACACATCTAAACTGTAGCACACACCATCTAAATCCATCTCCTGTACCAGGGAGGCATTCAGTTCATTCCACATGCCATCATCTCAGAGGAAAGCCCTCTGAAGTCTGCTCCAGATCTGACCTGTCTTATATGAACACAGAAGGTATGACTGCTATTAAATTTGTATTCATTGCTATTCCTACCCATTTTAATGAGAATCTGCTATGCACAATTTTATCTCATTACATTTAAGAAAATCTAGGATATGAGGTAGATTTAAATGTTTTGTGCTACAGTTGGAATGTGTCCCCCCAAAATTCATGTGCTGCAAATGCAGTGCAGTAGCATTGAGAGGCAGGATATTTAAAAGGTAATTAGGTCATGGGAGGTAATAGATTAATTTTATCATTGTGGAAGCAGGTTAGCTATTTCAGGAGCAGGCTTCTGATAAAAGGATGAATTTGACCTTTCACTCTGTCCCTCCCTCCCTCCCTCTCTCCCTCCCTCCCTTCCTTTCTCCCTCCCTTCCTCCCTCTCCTATTTTGTCCTTCCACGCCTTCTGCCATGTGATAACAGCAAAAAGGCCTTCATTAGACATGTCCTTTAGATTCTGGAGTTTCTAGCCTACAAAACTGTGAGGCAATTACGTTTCTGTTAGTTATAAATCACCCAGTCAGGTATTCTACTGTAGCTGAAACAAAACAAGACAGACCAAAGGTAGTTTGTGTGTTGATAAGGAGCTATCCAGGAAAGTTTGAAATATTGCTTTCTTTTTATTCAATGACAGTAAGCATAAGCACAAAAAATAAATAATAAATAAGGATAAGTAATTCACACCCATAAAGTATTCTTGAAAAAACTATTCATTGCAGCATCTAAATAATTGATTAAAGTTAGTAGAATGACAAAGTCTTTTTGTTTTGGATCATTGAATACCTTTTTCAATCCTTTCTCATTCTAAAAGGTCAGCTTCAAATTTATAGTAAAGAATTTGGATGAGTCCCTTAGTCTCTTTGAAACTCTTAAATGAAAGGATTTAATCAGATGATTGCTAAGGGGCACTTGATTGCATTTGCCAAGAAAAGATAGATGTTGAACCAAGATTTGTGAAGAGCTGAACTTTTTCCATGGGTGAGGACAGAATAGGCTGAGTTTATGTTTCCAGCTCCAGGAACCTCATAATTTTACCCTCTCCTCTTCTCTCCCAGTACTTCTCCACGCTTACCCCCTGCAGAAATGAATGAATAAATGTACCAAAACAAAACAAGTTCAGTACAGACATTAATCAGACACCACTGAATATATACATTATAGAAATGAAAAGCACCAGAAATGATGATAGCAAATTAATTTGGGTAGAAGAACCTCTAATTAGGAGTACAATAAATTCAGATTTTCTCCCGTTTAAAGCAGACTCTCCATGTATCCTTCATTATGGCTTGACTTTCCTATTGTAGATGTTTTACCAAGAGAACTCTGTGTCTCTTCTTCCCTATATCCTCACACGTGAAATGCTACGAGGAGCCAGTCAAACTTTTGGTGGCAAAATGACCTCCAGAGTAAGCAAAGGAACATGACCAGTTTCCCTGAGGGGCTAACTTGTCTCAGCTGAGAACCAGCTCTCTGGAGAAGCAAGCCAGCGAGTGTTACAGTCAAGTTCATTGGGGAGTTTGTCATGGAGTCTTGCCTATAACTCAGGCTCAGACAGTCTGCTATCTTTGTTGTGCCTATTGATGTTTTCTTATCTTTATGAGAAAAGGAAATATGCCAGCCTTCTAGTAAAGGCCTTTGGATTAAATGTTCAGAAGGAAACTAGCCTCACCTAATAAACTCAACAGAACATAAAAGGACATGGAAGAAAACACTAAAACTAATGTGCTAATCAGTTCAATAAATGCCCGAAGCAGGCCTTAAATCAAATAAAACACAGGAAAGAATAACTTGTTTCAGAACTTTGGGACACACAGGAATAAGAAAATGTTTCCTTGGCTTTGAATCACTAGGGAGAAATAGTAGTTGATTTAGAAGAAGTAACCTGGCTGGTCCACAGACAACAATGGCAGTTTCTAAATAGGGGGTGGGGGTGGGTATTATCCTTTCTGTTTCTTCCAAAGTGAATGGAACTTCTCATAAGTTCAGGGTCTGAGCACCTTAGCCTTCCTTCCCAGCAGCTGCATGATCACTGTCAAGCCTGACTCCAGAGTAGTGAAAGCTTCCCTCCAGTTCTCCAGTTCTGCATACAGCCTTAGGCAAAGCTAGAAAAGCAGGTGAAGGGTTTTGTCTTGTCAAACACCTATTAGCCTCAAATATTCTTTGATCATCCAGTCAGTAGGAAAACTATGTGTATCATAAAATCAGTTCATACCACTGTTTAGCAATGCATTTCCTGTCCAAATGCCTAGAGATATATCCTTTACAAAGGATGCAAGTGACATTTCATGTAAATATAGGCATTTCAAAAGGTAGTATTTTAGCCTCGTGAAAACTGCATGGTATACAAGTGCTTTGGGGTCAGGGCCAGTCTTCACATCTGGAATGGTTAATTTAAAGTGTCAACTTGACCACAGCACAGGGTGCCCAGATATCTTGCTAAGCATTTATTTCTGGGTATGTTTATAGATATAAGGCCCATTGGTAAAATCCAGTAGGATTTAAACTCATGATCCTAATTACATCTGCAAAGACCCTTTTCCCAAATAAGGTAATATTTCATATTCTAACAAATAGTAATACTCACAAGTGCTGGGGATTAGAACATGGACAAACTTTCTTGGGACCACCATTCCACCCATTACAGAAATGTAATGTTATCTAAAATATAAAGAAATTTGAAATTCACTTTAAAATAAATTAAATAGAAGTAAATATGGGTGAAATAAGACAAAAGATTATTAATTGATGAATCTAGATAGTACAGTATGTGAGAGTTTATTGAACTGCTCTAAAATTTTTTGCTTTACGTTATCATAATAAACAGAATTGAAGTCCCTCACTTTGTGAAGAAAGCCTCTTTTAGGGAGTTGTTTCAGCATAAGGGTAAGAGCATGCACTCGGAGAAGGAAAGCCTCGGCTGACACACTGACTAGCTGTGGGATCTTAGTTCAATTGCTTAGTTTTTCACCCATAAAATGGGATAATAATACTATCTTCAGACAGTTGTTATGTGAATTGAATGAAACCGTGCTCATTAAGCACATGGTACATCAAAAGAAACCAACACTATTAACTATATTCATTAATATATTGGGAATTCCAGGATCTCCTCCTCCTGACTCTGCACCATCAGTTGAGAAAACTTGTAGGAAGGAGACGCAGTGGTGTGTGTGTGTGTGTGTGTGTGTGTGTGTGTGTGTGTAAGTGGGGAACAGAAAGGTGTACTGACTTTCAGTTGCATAGTAGCACAGGACAGGCTTGGGGTAGCTGCAGTGACTGGGGAAGTAAGGAACTTCTGCAAATAAGGGCAACCCTTGCAAACTTTTAGGCAGTTCCCTAACAGCTCTTGCTCAGCACCCATTTCTTAGTCACGATGCTAAAGGAATTAATGCAGATTCCCAAAATGCCTATCATAACTAGAAAGCTGCTTCAATGCCAACTGACTATGACTCAACCTAAATGGAAAGGTTATTTAGCAGGACTCCATCTAAGCTTAAACTCTTATTAAGAGAAACTCCCTCTGCCTCACAAGGAGGTTGCTGCTTTGGGAGTGTTGGAGGAGGCTGTGGTATGATCCTGCCAGGGAACCCCATTGTTCCAACGCAGAGTGGAGCTAGCCTGCTCAGGTGGAGTGTGGCTGCCGCCTTCTTCTCCCACACCTCAGGGTGTCAGTGCACCGCCAAGCAATTCACGTTTCATAGTTAGGGTGTCATTTCATTTTTAGATGAAGAGCATGAAGCCTTTTGCCTCCTTCACATCTCTCTTAGTATAATCCCTTCCCTCAAGCTCCTGCAGTCACCAAACATGGGCAGGATCAGGAACAAAAGCAAGAACTATACCAAACATTTAAAGACGGAAACATCAAAAGCAAAAAGGATAAAATGACATCCCTTCAGGGACATGCAACTCCCTGAAAAGATCTATAGGCTTTTTAAAAAACAAATATTTAAATGTATTCCTTTGTGTTGGCACTTTATACCCACCCCCCACTAAATAAAAATGATCAACAAATAACAAATTTTAAAGGTTAGGGTCTAACCTGCAAGGCCAAAACAGTAGCAATAAAACTTTAACATGATAAAACCGTCATCTGCAGACAGGATAGACCCAATATGGCTGTTCCAACAGGTGATAATACTGCTGTTGGATCACAGATCACACTTGCAGTTAGAGGGGTATAGAACATCAACTCTTAAATTTGGCCATACTTTTTTAGACTAACTGGGGAGCACACAAAATAAAACTGATGCCACTAAGATTCTTATTTGCTCTTAAGTGTGATCTGGACAACAGAAATTTTAAAAGCTCCCTAGTGTGTCTAATGTTCAGCAAAGCTTGAGAACTGCTAGTAGAGATATTGTTGATTTCCTCAAAATCCTGGAGGTCTAGACTCAAAGTGTTTTGTTCAACATTGAGTAAATCTACTGGCTAAATATTAGAAGTTTCTGAAACAATTTTAAATAATAAATTGCCTGGAACTCACTTGGGCTTGTTCAGAGTTAATTCGTTTAGGGAAGGGTACATTCATTGCAATATTTCACATCCCAACTGATTCTTCTAGGCATGCAGGTTAGGAAAAAGTATTTAAGACATTGCAAGAGGAAATTAGAAAACATCTTTGTCATAGGAAAAAAAGCTTGGAGAAGAAAACATGATGATTCTAATCATACATATATAGTGCAGCCACTACTTGCTTTGCTATTTTGATTAACAAACTTTTTGGCAGATGATGGTGAGGATTGGAGTAGCATTAAGCAAGAGTCTTTGAATTAGCACATCCACTTTGTAAGTCCTCCTTTAATCCCCTTATTTGCAGAATGAAAAATAGCACAATGTGTTGCACATAGTTAGTTCAAAGTTAGCACTGAATGATACATCAGTTAAAGGCAATATTATAATGTTTGCTTGGGTGGCCTCCATACTGAAACAAAATATGGCAGTGACAAGAATGCATTATACTATATAGCTATGAAGCAAAAAAGTGAGACAGGCTTGGGAACACTAAATGACATTGGGAGGCTGCAAAATTAGGTGCTTATGAATATCCATGTTCAGATTGGAGAGACCATAAGACAAACTGTGGATGTGAAGTTTGGCGAGGAAGCATTATAGTCTCTTGGTGAAATGCTCTTTTGAACAAAGTGTTAAACACACCCTGGGTGTGGTTCTAAGGCCGGGGCAGGAATGGTGGAGGGGAAACTCCTATGTAAGCCAGCTGGTAATTCTGATCAATAATAAGGAAAAGCATAAGTACCTGTGATGTTGTGATAGATTTGGTCTTTGCCTTTGGTTCCTGACACAGAGCTTCTAAGACGTGGAATCTCCAGAGTGTTAAGTGTGTCTTTTTGTACCTTAATGAAATAACTGGTGACTAAAAGCTCCTACATAGCTCCAGGATGAGGGCTGGTTGTCAGATGAAATATGTGATTAGAATTTCGATATCACCTTCTGACTTTGGGGGAGAGAAAAGTGTCCAGGATCAAGCTTAATCACCAGAGGTGAGTTATTTAAGAAATCATGCGAACATAAGGGGACCTCCAATGAGAACCCTGAAAGTGGGGTTTGAAGAGTTGGGTTGGTGCGTATCCATGCGCAGGAGGGTGGTGCACCCCAACTATGTGGGAACAGAAGCTCTTGCACTTGGAACCCTTCTAGACCTTGCTTATGTACAACTTCATCTGACTTTTACTTGTATACATAATAATTCTTTATAATAAATGGATAATAGTAAAGTGTTTCCCTGAATTCTATAGCCATTTTATCAATTTTTTGCACCTGAGGAAGGAGTTGTTCAAACCACAAATTTGTATCCAAGGTGCCAGAAGTGTGGATAACCCTGGAAATCCACTACTTTGCTATTGGGAGAGAAATGAAGGGAAATCTATGGGGACAGAACCCTTAACCTGTGGGGTCTGGCGCTAACTCTGGGACACTAAGTGTCAGAATTGAATTGAATTGTCGGACCTCTAGTCAGGTTCACAGGGAACTGGAGAATTGCCTAGTGTATGTGTGTGAGGACCACATACTGTTAGACATGTGATAAGTAAAAAAAATAGGTGTATTTCTTTTAGCATTAAGTTCTAATAAGGAGTAAACTTTAAAAATTCATCATGCAGTTACTCAGTTTCGGATAGGTGAAATACAACAGAAGGTGGCTCTCAGGAATATATATATGAAATCTTGGAGAGAATTTTAAAGCAAATGTAGGGTATTCCTCTAAAACAGCCATTCCTTAGTTGAAGAAGATAAACACTAGTAGAGAAATACTGACACATTTAACTGGAAAGCAAATGAGGATGACAGAGGGGCAGCATGGAGCCTGACTCCATCAAAAGATAGTGGCTTTAGAGATAAATGCAAAAATTTATGGGAAGATTTGAGCATAGTGGAACATGTCTATAATTCCAGTGACCTGGGAGGCTGAGGCAAGAGGATTGATTGCAAGTCTGAGTCCAGCCTCAGCAATTTAGTGAGGCCCTAACAAACTCAGTGAGACCCTGTCTCAAAATTAAAAATAAAAAGGGCTAAGGATGTAGCTCAGTGGTAAAGTGCCCCTGGGTTCAATCCCCAGGACCAAAAAAAAAAAAAAAAAAAAAAATTATGGGAAGAAATGGTGGTCACTGAAGGATTATCTATAAAGTCAATAAATTTCAAACAGTTCAAATGACCATAGTTTGTTAAATTAGGTCACATTATACATTATGCTAATAGTTGCATTACTAACATACTTCAGTAGAATGATATTGCTATGGGAAACTATTAGCTATTGATTATTGAGTGAAAAGGAGATGTAAACAGTATGTAAAAAAAAATCATAACAGTTAATTCATAGAAAAGGGATTAGAAAGGTATAAATCAAATGGTTAATAAAGGTGGAAGATTATAATTGTATTTTTTGAGTTTATCACACACGCGTTTATTTTGTAATTTTAAAAATACAATGTCCATAAAGCAAAGTTTGCCCAGATGAAGAGAAAAATATGGTTAGTTAAATGTAAAGTAAGAATTAAAAAGCCCAAATAAGAATATGTGGTGTAGCTTCTAACAATAAGAGGTTTTCTTGTGCCCTGAAGAGAGGGACATTTATGGCACCAAAGAAGAATGACAGCAAGGGGTGCAGAAAGTAGAGGGTAAGTTCTGATTACGGATACATTCTTCATCACCCATGGTCCTGGGGATTGAACTTGGGATACTTTACCACTGAGCTACATCCCCAGCCTTTTTAAAATTTTTATTTCGAGACAGGATCGTGCTAAGTGGCCGAGTGTAGGACAGGTCAAAATGGCTACAGTTGGACTCCCTCACCGAGGCTTGGGACAGGCTGTTTTATGTAGCCAAGATCATGAAGACCCTAATTCAGTGTGTGACTCAAGATCATAAACATTTTCTTTTTTTTTTTCTTTTTTTATTGTTGGTCGTTCAAAACATTACAAAATTCTTGATATATCATATTTCACAGTTTGATTCAAGTGGGTTATGAACTCCCATTTTAACCCCATATGCAGATTGCTGAATCACATCCTTTACACTTCCATTGATTTACACATTGCCATTCTAGTGTCTGTTGTATTCTGCTGCCTTTCCTATCCTCTACTATCCCCCCTCCCCTCCCCTCCCCTCCCCTCTTCTCTCTCTACCCCCTCTACTGTAAATCATTTCTTCCACTTGTATTATTCTTCCCTTACCCCTCACTTCCTCTTGTATGTAATTTTGTATAACCCTGAGGATCACCTTCCATTTCCATTCAATTTCCCTTCTCTCTCCCTTACCCTCCCACCTCTCATCCCTGTTTAATCTTAATCTTCTTCTCATGCTCTTCATCCCTACTCTGTCCTTAGTTACTCCCCTTATATCAAAGAAGATATTTGGCATTTGTTTTTTAGAGATTGGCTAGCTTCACTTAGCATAATCTGCTCTAATGCCATCCATCTCCCTGCAAATTCTATGATTTTGTCATTTTTTAGTGCAGAGTAATACTCCATTCTGTATAAATGCCACATTTTTTTATCCATTCATCTATTGAAGGGCA
Source organism: Spermophilus citellus (assembly GCF_964194105.1). Classification (NCBI taxonomy): domain Eukaryota; kingdom Metazoa; phylum Chordata; class Mammalia; order Rodentia; family Sciuridae; genus Spermophilus; species Spermophilus citellus. The sequence continues at coordinate 198,084,425 of NC_138184.1, read as the reverse complement.
TCTAGGTTGGTTCCACAATCTTGCTATCGTGAATTGTGCTGCTATGAACATCGATGTAGCAGTGCCCCTGTAGCATGCTCTTATTAGGTCTTTAGGGAATAGACCGAGAAGGGGAATAGCTGGGTCAAATGGTGGTTCCATTCCCAGCTTTCCAAGAAATCTCCATACTGCTTTCCAAATTGGCTGCACCAATTTGCAGTCCCACCAACAATGAACAAGTGTACACTTTCCTCCGCATCCTCGCCAGCACTTGTTGTTGTTTGACTTCCTAATGGCTGCCAATCTTACTGGAGTGAGATGGTATCTTAGGGTGGTTTTGATTTGCACTTCTCTGACTGCTAGCGATGGTGAGCATTTTTTCATGTACTTGTTGATTGATTGTATGTCCTCCTCTGAGAAGTGTCTGTTCAGGTCCTTGGCCCATTTGTTGATTCGGTTATTTGTTATCTTATTGTCTAATGTTTTGAGTTCTTTATATACTCTGGATATTAGGGCTCTATCTGAAGTAAAGATTTGTTCCCATGATGTAGGCTCCCTATTTACCTCTCTTATTGTTTCTTTTGCTGAGAAAAAACTTTTTAGTTTGAGTAAGTCCCATTTGTTGATTCTAGTTATTAACTCTTGCGCTATGGGTGTCCTATTGAGGAATTTGGAGCCCGACCCCACAGTATGTAGATCATAGCCAACTTTTTCTTCTATCAGACGCAGTGTCTCTGATTTGATATCAAGCTCCTTGATCCATTTTGAGTTAACTTTTGTGAATGGCGAGAGAAAGGGATTCAGTTTCATTTTGATGCAAATGGATTTCCAGTTTTCCCAGCACCATTTGTTGAAGATGCTATCCTTCCTCCATTGCATGCTTTTAGCCCCTTTATCAAATATAAGATAGTTGTAGTTTTGTGGATTGGTTACTGTGTCCTCTATCCTGTACCATTGGTCCACCCGCCTGTTTTGGTACCAGTACCATGCTGTTTTTGTTACTATTGCTCTCTAGTATAGTTTGAAGTCTGGTATCGCTATACTGCCTGATTCACACTTCCTGCTTAGCATTGTTTTTGCTATTCTGGGTCTTTTATTTTTCCATATGAATTTCATGATTGCTTTATCTATTTCTACAAGAAATGCCGTTGGGATTTTGATTGGCATTGCATTGAACTTATAGAGAACTTTTGGTAATATCGCCATTTTGATGATGTTAGTTCTGCCTATCCATGAACAGGGTATATTTTTCCATCTTCTAAGATCTTCTTCTATATCTCTCTTTAGGGTTCTGTAGATTTCATTGTATAAGTCTTTCACCTCTTTTGTTAGGTTGATTCCAAAGTATTTTATTTTTTTTTGAGGATATTGTGAATGGAGTAGTTGTCCTCATTTCCATTTCAGAGGATTTGTCACTGATATACAGGAATGCCTTTGATTTATGCATGTTAATTTTATATCCTGCCACTTTGCTGAATTCATTTATTAGCTCTAATAGTTTCTTTGTAGACCCTTTTGGGTCTGCTAGGTATAGAATCATGTCATCTGCAAATAGTGATAATTTAAGTTCTTCTTTTCCTATTTTTATGCCTTTAATTTCTTTCGTCTAATTGCTCTGGCCAGTGTTTCGAGGACTATGTTGAACAGAAGTGGTGAGAGAGGGCATCCCTGTCTTGTTCCAGATTTTAGAGGGAATGCCTTCAATTTTTCTCCATTCAGAATGATGCTAGCCTGAGGCTTAGCATAGATTGCTTTTACAATGTTGAGGTATGATCCTGTTATCCCTAATTTTTCTAGAGTTTTGAACATAAAGGGATGCTGTACTTTGTCGAATGCTTTTTCTGCATCTATCGAGATGATCATATGGTTCTTATTTTTAAGTCTATTGATGTGGTGAATAACATTTATTGATTTCCATATATTGAACCATCCTTGCATCCCAGGGATGAATCCTACTTGATCATGGTGTATAATTTTTTTGATATGTTTTTGTATCCGATTCGCCAGAATTTTATTGAGGACATTTGCCTCTAGGTTCATTAGAGATATTGGTCTGTAGTTTTCTTTCTTTGAAGTGTCTTTGTCTGGTTTAGGCATCAGGGTGATGTTGGCCTCGTAGAATGAATTTGGAAGTTCTCCCTCTTTTTCTATTTCCTAAAATAGCTTGAAAAGTATTGGTATTAGTTCCTCTTTAAAGGTTTTGTAAAACTCTGCTGTATACCCATCCGGTCCTGGGCTTTTCTTAGTTGGTAGTCTTTTGATGGTTTCTTCTATTTCCTCAATTGATATTGGTCTGTTTAGGTTGTCTATATACTCCTGACTCAATCTCGGCAGATCATATGACTTAAGAAATTTATCCATGCCTTCACTATCTTCTATTTTATTGGAGTATAAGGATTCAAAATAATTTCTGATTATCTTCTGTATTTGTGAGGTGTCTGTTGTGATATTGCCTTTTTCATCCCATATGCTAGTAATTTGAGTTCTCTCTCTTCTTCTCTTCGTTAGCATGGCTAAGGGTCTGTCGATTTTATTTATTTTTTCAAAGAACCAACTTTTAGTTTTGTCAATTTTTTCAATTGTTTCTTTAGTTTTGATTTCATTAATTTCAGCTCTGATTCTAATTATTTCTTGCCATCTACTTCTTTTGCTGTTGTTTTGCTCTTCTTTTTCTAGGATTTTGAGATGAAGTATGAGATCATTTATTTGTTGGTTTTTTCTTTTTTTAAGGAATGAACTCCAAGCAATGAATTTTCCTCTTAGAACTGCTTTCAATGTGTCCCATAGGTTCCGATATGTTGTGTCTGTGTTTTCATTTAACTCTAAGAATTTTTAAATTTCCTCCTTGATGTCTTCTAAAACCCATTGATCATTCAGTAACCTATTGTTCATTCTCCAAGTGATGCATGATTTTTCCTTCCTTCTTTTATCATTGATTTTCAGTTTCATTCCATTATGATCAGATAAGATGCATGGTATTATCTCTACTCCTTTATATTGTCTAAGAGTTGCCCTGTGACATAATATATGATCTATTTTTGAGAAGGATCCATGTGCTGCTGAGAAAAAAGTGTAACTGCTTGATGTTGGGTGGTATATTCTATATATGTCAATTAAGTCTAGGTTATTAATTGTGTTATTGAGTTCTATAGTTTCCTTATTTAACTTTTGTTTGGAAGATCTGTCCAGTGGTGAGAGAGGTGTGTTCAAGTCTCCCATGATTATTGTATGGTGGTCTATTAGACTCTTGAACTTGAGAAGAGTTTGGTTGATGAACATAGCTGCACCATTGTTTGGGGTATATATATTTATGATTGTTATGTCTTGTTGGTATATGGTTCCCTTGAGCAGTATGTAGTGTCCCTCTTTATCCCTTTTGATTAACTTTGGCTTGAAATCTATTTTATTTGATATGAGTATGGACACTCCTGCTTGTTTCCGCAGTCCATATGAGTGATATGATTTTTCCCAACCTTTCACCTTCAGTCTATGTATATCTTTTCCTATCAAATGCGTCTCCTGTAGGCAGCATATTGTTGGGTCTTGTTTTGTGATCCATTCAACTAGCCCGTGTCTCTTAATTGGTGAGTTTAAGCCATTAACATTTAGGGTTATTATTGAGATATGGTTTGTTCTTCCAGCCATATTTGTTTATTAATGTTACTAAATCTGATTTGTTTTCTTCTTTGATTATTTTCCCCCCTTTACTGTCCTACCTCCCACTGTTGGTTTTCATTGTTATTTTCCATTTCCTCTTCCTGTAATGTTTTGCCAAGGATTTTTTGAAGAGATGGTTTTCTAGCTGCAAATTCTTTTAACTTTTGTTTTCGTGGAAGGTTTTAATTTCATCTTCCATCCTAAAGCTTAATTTCACTGGATACACGATTCTTGGTTGGAACCCATTTTCTTTCAGTGTTTGAAATATGTTATTCCAGGGTCTTCTAGCTTTCAGAGTCTGTGTTGAAAGATCAGCTGTTATCCTGATTGGTTTACCCCTAAATGTAATCTGCTTCCTTTCTCTTGTAGCTTTTAAAATTCTCTCCTTATTCTGTATGTTGGGTATCTTCATTATAATGTGTCTAGGTGTGGATCTCTTATGATTTTGCACATTCGGCGTCCTGTAGGCTTCTAGGATTTGGGATTCTGTCTCATTCTTCAAGTCTGGGAAGTTTTCTCGTATTATTTCATTGAATAGATTGTTTATTCCTTTGGTTTGGAGCTCTGTGCCTTCCTGTATCCCAATGACTCTTAAGTTTGTTCTTTTAATGTTATCCCATATTTCCTGGATGTTCTGCTCATGGTTTCTTAGTAGTCTTGCTGAGCTGTCTATGTTCTTTTCAAGTTGAAATACTTTGTCTTCATTGTCTGATGTTCTATCTTCTAAGTGATCTACTCTGCTGGTAGTATTCTCAATTGAGTTTTTATGTTGGTTTATTGCTTCCTGCATTTCTAGGATTTCTATTTGTTTGTTTTTTATTACCTCTATCTCCCTGTATAATTGATCCTTTGCTTCTTGGATTTGTTTATGTAATTCCTTGTCAAAGTGATCTTTCATTGTCTGATTTTGCTGTCTCATGTCTTCCTTGAGACTTTAGATCATCTGAAGCATGTATATCCTGAACTCTTTATCTGACATTCCATCTGTTGCAGCTATTACCTCTTCTAAAGTTGAGTTGACCTGCATTGCTTGTGGTCCTTTCTTTCCTTGTCTTTTCATACTGTTCGCGTTTATTTCTGCTTGGTAAAACTGTTGTGTTTTTGAAATTTTCCCCCTATTTATTTATATTGCTCTTGTATAGTTGAAAAATCTCCCTTGCAGGGCGGGTAGTGGCTGTGCTCTTCCTCCAATTGGGGTGATCTGTCTACCACGCTGGCGGCCACTAGACCTGCTCTGCCGGTCGGTCGCAGGTCTGCCCACCCTGCGGGCGCGGGTGGCGGCTCTGCTCTGCCCCCACTCCAATTCTGGTGACGTGACTACCACGCCCTTGGGTCGTTGGGCCTGATCCGGATGCGGGCGGCTCTGCTCGGCCCCTACTCCAATTGGTGTGACGTGTCTACCACGCTGGCAGGCCTCTGGGCCTGATCCGCCAGTGGGTCGTAGGTCTGCCTACCTTGCGGGCTCGGGCAGCAGCTCTGCTCGGCCCCCACTCCCCACTCCAAATGGGGCTACCTGACTGCCACTCCAGCGGGTCGCTGGGCCTTTTCCGGACACGGGCGGCGGCTCTGCTCCGCCCCCACTCCAACCAGTGTGATGTGTCTGCCTCGCCGGCCGGCCGCTAAGCCCATTCCAACGGTGGGCCGCCAGTCTGCCTACCTTGCGAGCTCGGGCAGCGGCTCTGCTCGGCCCCTACTCCAAATGGGGTGACTTGACTGCCATGCCGGTGGGTTGCTGGGCCTTTTCCGGGCACAGGCAGCAGCCCCGCTCAGCCCCCACTCCAATCGGTGCGACGTGTCCACCACACTGGTAGGCCACCGGGCCTGTCCCGCCGGTGGGTCGCAGGTCTGCCTACCTTGCAGGCTTGGGTGGCGGCTCTGCTTGGCCCCTACTCCAAATGGGGTGACTTGACTACCACGCCATCGGGTCGCTGGTCCTGATCCAGGCGTGGGCGGCTGCTCTCTTCCGCCCCAGCTGCAATTGGGGTGACGTGGTTCCACGCCGGCGGGTCACTTGGCCTGTTCTGGGCGTAGGCGGCAGCTCCACTCTGCCCCTCTGGCCCCCACAGCACCCAGCAGGACCCAGACCGAGAAGCAGTTTCCGCGGGTTCCCCAGCCCTGGGCTAAAGCAGCTCTGGGAGCCTGAACCCGGCCGCTCCGAGCTCGGTGTGCGCTCTGCTAGGAGCAGGCTCCAAGAAGCAGTCTCCGCGGGTTCCCCAGCCCTGGGCCAACGCAGCACCGGGAGCCAGAACCCGGCCTCTCCGTGCCTGGTGCACGCTCCGCTAGGAGCAGGCTCCAAGAAGTAGTCTCCACGGGTTCCCCAGCCCTGGGCCAAAGCAGCTCCGGGAGCCAGAACCTGGCCGCCCCGAGCTCGGTGCACGCTCTGCTGGGAGCAGGCTCCAAGAAGCAGTCTCCGCGGGTTCTCTAGCCCTGAGCCTGATCTATTTGTCTGCGAGATGCAGGCAAATAACAGCCTGAAATCACCTGTTCCGTAGCTGAATGAGCTGAGATCAGTAGAAAACAGGGATGATTACATCAGCTCTCCAAGATGGTGGCCACTGGCCTCCTCCGTGGTCGGACCGGTGTGGAGAACCGAACTGGACCGCTTCCCTCCTCCGTCTCAAACCCAGAACTAAGCACTGAGCACAGCCATTGCACCGCTGGTAGGAGCCCACAGAATCCGCAACGCTGCACCTCCTCGCCGCCACCTCACCGCTTCCCAGCGTGCGCCGCAGACTCCAGCCGCGGGGCAATCCACCAAACAAGCAGTGCGACCCTCCGTGCGGAGAAATCGCCCACGACTGAGCCCCCGCAGCCGATCCTCGCGCGATGAAAATCCCTCCACTAGATTCTGGAGCACCTCAATTTCGCTGGAAATTCCCAACAAGACAGCCTTCAGCTGTTTTAACTCGTCATTCTCCCGCACAGTGACGCGGCACACGGGGGTGATGCACTCCCTTCACCGCCATCTTCTTCCCCAAAAAACCATAAACATTTTCTTATGAGCATACACCCACTTATGTAACCCGTTGGCACTGATCTGCATATAAAGGGCTTGTGGAAATGACTGGGGCTAAGTGGAGCAGGCTAAGGGACATTACTGCCTCTGAATAAAGAATGTCTATTATCCCAACTGTGTCTTGCATCTTCTTTTACCTGTCTGGATCCCAAATCTGTTTCCCAGGGTCTGAACCTCTACCCAACACTGAAGCTGGCCTTGAACTTGCAATCCTCCTGCCTCAGCCTCCCAAATTGCTGGCTTACAATGTGCACCACCATGCATGGCTTAAATATGAATTCTTGATTTTGATCTTCTCTGAAAGGTGCTAAGAAAAGCTTTTATCAAAAAATCATCTCAAAACTGGTGAATTGGGGACATGTAGCTAAGGAGAGCTCATTTGAAACAGTATGAAAACAATGCCACCTGAGATTATTTAAAGCTAGCAAACATCAAAGTAGTAGATACATTAAATGCAGGCAGCATCTGCTAATTTGCTGTTGACCGGTAGGTGTTAACTGTGGTCTCTGACCAGGTTCCTACAGAAGTCCATAAATGAGCTTTCCATTTTCCTTGGAAGATCAGGGAAGGTGATGGTGAAAAGAGAGAGGCTATGAAGTTGTCGAAGAAAGTCTAAATAAATCCAATAACAGAGACAGCCCAAGGTGCACCTTAGAAAAGCCATGATGATTAGAGGAAAGAAGATGACAACTAGAGAAAGGAAGAGAATGCTTGATTCAAACAGGGGTCACTTGCTCATGCCCAGCTGGTTCATAGGCAGCAGAATAACCAACTGAAGAGCTGCTATAGGAGAGGCATCTCTTTCATCCCATGCAGGAGAACATTATTCTGAGTGTTTGAATTGAGAGTGACGAGGCTCCCCATTATGCTTTGCTAAGAGCCAAACATACTGATATTAAACAGGAAATAGAATCAAGCACATCATCCATTGGCATAAAAACAAAACTAAGTAAAACAGCAATATAAGCAGAGAAACAGAATTTTCTACTAACAAGAAGGGAAAACTATGTATGTGATGAGGTTCTCTGAGAAGCACCTAGACACCTTGCTTGTATTGGCTTCAATTATGAATTGAAGACTGAGAGAGCTTGGGACATGCCACTCCACAGCCTGGGAGTGCTAAAATGAGAAGAGAATTCTATTTTTGACCAGAGACCTGGGAAACTTGTGTCAATCTCTGTGTGAAGGTGAAGAACACACTGAGATAGACAGAAAAGACATGTGAGTAATGCTGCTGACATTTGAAAATCTTTTTCTGTATCTAAGTATACCCTGGGAGATTTCACGGTTTTCTGATAGAAAGAACATAGTCGTATCCTCTCCTCATCAGATCATAACCTCTGCAGCACTTGCCTAAGGACTATCAGGAAAGCCAGGGACGGTAGCTAACGATAGCCTAGAGCCATTGTTTCTGAGTCAGACATGAGTAGAATTTTGAATCATTTCTTTCTTGTACCCTTTTTCTTTTTACTCTTCCTTCTCATCTAGAGAATACTTGCCTCAAATGTAAGGAAGTACTGCCCTATCCTGCACTGAGTTAGATGCAGAAATTCAGATCCTTTTCCTATTCATAACATGTAGGACCAGGTGAACTTTAGATTGAGCAAAGACCAGCCCCATGAATCTCCGAAACCCACAGAAATGACAGGCACCATGTAATACAGACAGCTGGTTTTACACCCAACCCCCATTATGTAGTCTCCATTTTATGACCTCTTTCAATAACCACATTTCTTTAAACTTCATCAGAGCCTTCTTTGGTTGGATTCATTCAAGCTACTTAAGCACTGGACACAAGACCAAGACAGAATCCACGGCTGTTTGTGAATGGCTAACTATGATTTCCTATAGTGACTGAAGACCACACAGTTAGAGACCTTAGGTACACATGCTCCAAACCTATTCTCTATTTAATTGATACGCAGGCACTCCTGAGGGAAAAGGAAGGGGAGTCTGTGGGGTTGCCCCCAGTTCTAACTCCATGGAAGAGCTCTCAGTGTAACCACAGGATGGTTACCATGTCCTATCGATTTCACCCACAGAATTACTCAATGAGGAACAAATTCTGCCTTACCACTCAAATGACATTGTTCATAGTGATCTAATTGCCATGACCTTCCCTTGGTCAGCCCTTTCATATTCTGAGTTGTTCTCTAAAACTCTAAGCAGGAGCCAGGAGTTATAAGCCCTTCTTTTGACTTCTAGGTGCTTTGTGTTTTGTGTCACCTTACCACCTTATGTTATAACCCTTAGCATTCTCACATTTAACATCTTTCTAGATTGTAGGATCCCAAAGCAATGACAATAATGTGTTGCATTGAATTGATTTAATTTGGTTTTGAACCAAATGACCTGCTAAAAATGGTTCTTTTACATTAATACTTTTGACTTTCTAACTTTTCTCTAATATACTTTTTTAGTCAAAAGTATTAACGTAAAAGACCTATTTTTAGCAGGTCATTGGTTATTCTTTTGAAAGTATTCCTTTCTTTTCTTCTAAAGCTTCAATTTGTTTTTTTCCAAATAAGTAACAAATCATACCAAGATCATTTATAATTTTTATTCTCCCAACTGCTTTGAACTGTCATTTTTAACTAATTGAAATAATTTTTTAATTGAAATGGTTGAAATGACATTTTAGTCTTATTGCAAAGGTTGTCAAAGCTACTAGTCGTTTTCTCACCCCCCATTCAATAGGAAACTGGTATCCACCAACTTCACCAAGACTGGTATTTTCAAACTAGGGAATGACTTCCATTTTGTTCTTACTTGAACTCTCACAGGTTTAGCAGAGTTGAAATACTCCTCACTCCATGAGATATTTCCTTCTCTCAGCTTCAGCATCTGGCTGATTTTCCTCCAGTGTCATCAGTGACTTCCTGTTCCCACTCTCTTGTTCCTGCCTTCCAAATATCTGACTCGCCTTTCTAGATCTCTAGCTTATTTAACACTCTCATCTGAGCTCTGGCTTTAAACAACATCAATGTACCAATTTTGCCTAAAATGGAAATTGTATGTTCAACTTCTCATCAGAATACCACACTTGGGTAGCATATTGCCACTTCCTCAAAATGCCTAAAAAACATCTAAAACTTGCTATGAAACTCTTGATTCACTCTACCAACCCCAATCCTGGTTTTCCTCCAGTCTTCTTATTATTATTTTTCAGTTCCTTTAACTTCTAACTAGGAATTACCCTTGATTCCTTTCTTTCCCTCAGTGCTCCAATTCTCTTATCTGTTCTTCCAAAACGTATCCCAAATCTCTTTATTATTTCCAAAGCATACCACTTAATTGCTATAACTGTAACATATATTTTAATATCTGATAGGAATAGCAAAAATTCTTCCTTCTTCCTCTCCTTATTCCAGATATTCCAGCCTAGTGTTGCCTGTTTACTGTCCACATGATCTGGGGACACAGTGTATATTTCTTTATTTATTTTTCATCATTTTCAGCATAAAAATTCTGTGTATAGCTTAATAAATTTTAGTTATTTTGTATATTTTTGCTACTGTGAAAAGCAATATTCTCTACATGAGGAGAGTCCATGCATTTAGGTTATGGACCTTGCCTATAAAAAATCATCTGATATAAGAAAAACTAAAATTTTTCAATTTTTATTTCCTATATAATATTCATACTGTACTCTTTAAATTATTTTAGTGGATCTTTAAAATCCTTTAATTTTCTAGGAAGAATAGCATATCATCTGCTATATTATAAAATAACAATTATTTGTTTCTTCACTTTCAAAGGATTAAACCCTTTATTCTTCCCTCCTCCAAATCTGGTTGCATTCAGTAGAACGACCACAGCCGTGTTAAGTAATGATGGGTATCCTGGCCTCACACATGACTTTACTGTAAATTTAATTATATTCTTAGGTGATGATTTTACATACATTTTATTCTAGATGTTCCTTCCTAGTATCATCTGTTTATTGTCCAAATGATCTGGGAACACAGTATGTATTTCTTTAATCAGTTTTCATAGTGTCAGAATAAATATTTGGCGTATTTCTTATTGATACTAACTAACTATACACACACACACACACACACACACACACATTTTTGGTATTGGGGATTGAACCCAGAGGCACTTAGATACTGAGCCATATCCCCAGTACTTTTTATTTTGAGACAGTGTCTCACTAAGTTGTTCAGGGCCTTGCTAAGTTGCTGAGGTTGGTCTTGAACTTACAATCCTTCTGTCTTAGTTTCCTAAGTTGCTGGGATTACAGGTGTGCACCACCATACCCAGGAATACTAAGTATATTGATTGATGCTTATTTGGGGCATATTTTAACATATAATGAACACTATATCCTTCTTTCCTAGCTTAAGTGCTTTCTTTTAAAGTTGGGAATGGAATCTGAATATTACTATATACTTTTTCACAATTATTGAGATGGTATATTGGTTTCTTTCAATAATCTGTTGGCATAAAAGGAAATATAGCTAATGGTTAGAGTGATTCTGGAGCCAGACTATCTGGATGGGAACTTAGCACTGCCCTTACTGATTGTGTGGTTTGGGCCAAGTTGCTTAACCTTCTAATACTTCAATTTCCTCATCTGTAAAAGGGATATAATGGTGGGACCCACCTAATTTATTCCTGTGAGAATTAAGTGAGTTAATACATGAGTAGATCTTAGAACACCACCTGGGATGTAAAGAAAGCAATGTCTTTGAAATTGTTTTTAAATACTAAAAGAAAGTTTGCCATGTCCTCTTAATACATTGCTGAGTTTTCTCATTTCTATTTAGAACTAGTTATGATCTCCATTTTTTTTATTATTTAATTTGACTTTGCCAGGTTAGGTATCAAATTATATGTCCTTTAAAAAGTTACATTTTTTCATTGTTTCCTATGCTCTAGAACAATTAAAAAGAACTGGGCTGGGGCTGTAGCTCAGTGGTAGAGTGCTTGCCTAGCATGTGTGAGGCACTGGGTTCAATCCTCAGCACCACATAAATATAAATAAATAAAAGTATAAAAAATACAATAGCATTATTTTTTTTAAAAGAACTGGAGATGAACAAAGAGAACTGATATGACCTGACTTCAAGACTTACTATACAGTTACAGTAATTAAGACAGTGTAGCCTTGGCAATTGAATAGACAAATAGATCAATGAAACAGAGAAGATTGCTCAGCAATAGACAACTATAAATACAGTCACTTTATCTTTGACAAAAAGAGAAAGTAATACAATAAAGAAGTAATACTTTCAATAAATGGTGCTGGAACAGTTAAACATCTCCATGCAAAACAAACCTAGACATGGATCTTACACCCTTTACACAAATTAACTCAAAATGGATCACAGATCTAAATGTAAAGTGCAAAAATGTATATAAGCACATGCTTCTGATTGTTTTCTGCAGGTCTCCTAGAAAATAACATAGGAGGAGACCTAGATGACGTTGGGTTTGGTGATGATTTTAGATATAACATCAAGGGTATAACCCATGAAAGAAAGAATTGATCAGCTAGACTTCATTAAAATAAAAAATATCTGCTCTGCAAAACAAAATAAAACAGAAAACACTGTCAAAAGAATAAAAAGATAAACCACAGACTAATTAAACATTTTTTAAAAGGCATACTGATAAAGAACTATTATCCAAAATATACAAAAAATTCTTAGAATAGAACAACAAAAAGGCAAATAACTTGATTTTAAAAGGATCCAAATTCCTTAACAGACACCTGACCAAAGAATTGCATAGATGTCAAATAATTATATGAAAAGATACTCCACATCATGTCATCAGGGAAATATGAAGGGAAACAATATACCACTACCTAACTATTAGAATGGCCAAATTCAGAACACTGACAGCACTAAATGCTGATGAGGATGTGGAGCAACAGGAACTCTCATTTACTTCTGAAAATGCCTAATGGTATAGCTACTTTGGAAAACTGTCAGTTTCTGACAAAACAAACTCTTAACACTGTATCCATCAATCACACTCCTTGGTATTTCACCAAAATAACTGAAAATTACGCCCATACAATACCCACATACATAGATATTTATATCAGCCTTATTCATGTTTCCAAATATTTGTAAGCAACCAAGATTTTCATCAACAGGAGAATGAGTAAATAAAATGTGATACATCCAGAAAGTTAAATATTATTCAGCACTAAAAAGAATGAGCTACCAGGGCATGAAAACACATGGAGGAAACTTAAATGTATATTATGAAGTAGAAGAAGAAAATCTGAAAGGCTACAAAATGTTTGATTCTAACTATATGATATACTGGAAAAGGCAAGACTGTGAAATGATTGGCAAGGGTTGGCACAGGAAGGGATGAATAGGAAGAGCACAGATGATTTTTAGGACAGTTAGCATTCTCTGGACAGTATGGGAATGGTGGTAATGGTGGATGTACTATACATTTGTCCAAGCCCATAGCAGTTGCATTGGGTGACGATGATGTATCTGTGTCAGTTCATCAATTGTAACTAACCCACCAACAACCTGCCTGCTATGGTAGGGGTGTTGATATTGGGGGAGGCTTTCCCTGGAGAGAGGAGGTATATAGGTGATTTCTTCTTAATTTTGCCAAGAACCCAAAACTGCTCCTAAAACAAGTCTTTAAAAAGAAAGTTTGAAAGTAAAAAGACTCATTCAAAATTTCCAAGATGAGATTTTTTCCAAAGTGAGTTTTAAAAAATATTAAAACTTTTTTCTGTAGTTATAATTCTTAAATTACTTTTGATACTTTATGATTTCCTGAAATTGTTTTCATCTTTAAGATTTTTCTGTAGTATTTTCTCTCATTCAAAATAAATCCACCTTATAACTACTATTATATTTCCTTTCCCACTAATAATTTTGGTTGTGTTTATTCTCTTTTATTCTTTGGTTAGACTAGCTAGAGATTTATTTATTATTTTTCCCCAAGCAACCAATTCTCAAGTTTATTTTTTATCCTGCAATCTTTCTATTTTCTGATATATTAATTTTTGCTTTAATATTTTTGTGTTCCTGTCTTCTGCTTTTCTTAAGTTTGCTTTTCTGTACTTTCCCTAGCTTCTTGAGCTGAATGCTTAAATTATTTCTATTCTGTACTTTAATAATGAGAGCATTGAAGCCAGTGGACTTTGAGCACAGAATAGTACTTCTGTTATCTTCTCATTTTCATAGAAGATATATTGTTTTAAATTCAACATGTACATGTGCAAAAGCATTCTATACTTCTTGTCAAGTCTAATTAAGAAACAAATTACTCTTTTAGGAAAAAGAAAGAAAGAAAGAAAGAAAGAAAGAAAGAAAGAAAGAAAGAAAGAAAGAAAGAAAGAAAGAAAGAAAGAAAGAAAAGAAAGAAAGAAAGAATCATGTTTCCTACCCCTGCCTCCTATCCATGCCCATTTTGCTAATATTGTTTGGAAGTTAAGGCAAGGACCACTGTCTCAAATGTTTCAATGCTACACTTAATTTGTCTTTTTCAGACTCTACGTTGATCTTTGAAGATTTTTTTTTCCAAGCAAAGCTCATAAATGGTATATTTTTTAAGGCCCTGAACACTTGAATAAAGGCCCATTTCCTTCATATGAAAAAGACAGTCTCAATGGGAAAAATGCTCTAAATAAGGTGAATAACTTAATCTCAAAACTATAAATTCACACTGCCCAGTATGTCCACGTGGAGTTATTTAAATTTAAATGTACTAGTTACATCCCAAGAGTTTGACAGTTACACGTGGGTAGTGGCCACCACATTGTTCAGCATAGATCTAGAACATTTCTGTTATCACAGCAAGTTTTACTGGACAGCAGCCCTTGGGCTACACATTGATCCATTTCCCAGAAAGCAGAGAAAGTTGAAGACACATGTTTTTTATTCAATTGTAAAAGAACCGGATATCCTGTCTAGAGTTATAGAATTTTAAAGTTTCCATTTATAATTATTTGGATTTTAGTTTAGAATACCAATCCACATATTCTGAGTATTCTTGATTTGGGAAAACTTTATTCAATTATGTCTTTAAAAATTGTTTTGTTTCCTCCAGCTAGTCTACCATCTACCTTGGTTTACATTTCTGCTCTTCCTGGTGTGTGTGTGTGTGTGTGTGTGTGTGTGTGTGTGTTATGTGTGTTTCACCTTTGTTTCTTTTACCTTTCCAAGAAAGGTTCTCAAGTTAGTCCTTCACATCATTGAGTTCATTTCCTGTGTACTTAATTATTTTGTTTTCTGTAACAATATAGATTTTAATCCTACTATGCACTTTTAGTTCTTATAATTTATTCTTATATTCATCTACTTTTATACCTTATTGTTTTTTTAAGTGTGCTTTTCCTTTATTACTTTTGCCTCCTGTTTTATAGAGGTTATGTTTTCTTCATTTTTACTGAAAATTTCAAACAACTGTCTGAATTCTTTCCCCAGGATTCTATCCAGTGATAAACTGTCTCTGTTCTTCCAAGTCCTCAGCTGGCACTTCCATTCTCTTATTTTACATTAATGAAGATAAGAACAATAAAGAACTCAAGTTTGACAATAAAGGATTGGTTTTTGGTCTGCCTCCTTCTCCTTATTAACTGCAAACATATAAATCTTCAGCTAGAAACTTGAGTGATGACATTCACCTTCCCAATCCCAATCCCAATCCCAATCTCAATCCCAGGTGTTAAAGTCTCCATCCCTAATCACCATCCCTCTGTAGTGACTCTACCTCTGGGGTATAACCTTTCACTGGACATACCCTCTTCTGTTCCATTGCTTCTCTAACTAACATGGAATAGAAAGGCAGTTAGCACAATGCTCAAGAGCCCTACCAAAGCAGAAATTGTGTGATGAAGGTGTGACTCCACAATTTTTGGTTGGAGCAAGTTCTAGTGCTCTGGGTTATGGTCTGTCTCCTGAAGCAAAGTTTGGGAATGCCACTGACTAAAGAACCAAGCCTGGGGCTGGGGATGTGGCTTAATCGGTAGCACGCTCGCCTGGCATGCATGCGGCCCGGGTTTGATCCTCAGCACCACATACAAACAAAAATGTTGTGTCCGCCAAAAACTAAAAATAAATATTAAAAAATTCTCTCTCTCTCTCTTCTCTCTCTTTAAAAAAAATAAAGAACCAATCCTTGTTTATTTGGACCAAACTCTATCAGCCTTATAGAGTCCAGGTATTGCTTTCAGCTTCTGGCAATACATCTTCCATAAGGCTTGTTTTTCAGTCTTGATAGATTTCTATTTTTTCTTTGTAGGCATTCAAGGGGATAACTAGAAGAGGCTACCCTAGGACAACCAGTGCTTATATTTTCAGGATAACTGTCAAGTACAATATCTTGAGATCAGGAAGGACTATCCAGAATATTCTGGGCTCTGCTCCCATCCCTTATAGAATAGGCTATCTGGCAATCATGTGGCCCAGGGATCCAAGTTTCCCCAGGGTATGAATCCAAGGGTGGACTATTTTGGTGATCCCTCATCTGTGATGCAACATGGGACATGCCTGTTGAGACTCTGTTCACCTTGGGCAGACTCCTGGAAGCCAGGCACTCACTCATGATGAATCCTCACCTTCTGTTGTCTCTTATCCCCTGACTCTGTGTTGTAAAGTTGCTCGATAAACTTGTATAGATGTTCTGTCTTAGTGCATGCATGTGAGTGGTGGAATAAAAATCATGTGGTGAAGCTTTTCATACCAGTTAGATTCTATTTTTAATCAGCTGCCAACATTTTTATATACTTATTTATCTCTTTTTGCTGTTTTTATTATAAAATAAGTTCATTTAAACATAGAGTATATAGTTGAATAAAAAGGAAAAGACAGTAATTTATAATCCTGTAATTCAAAGATAACCACTATTTAGTCCCTTGAAACATATCCCACTTTTTCTTAATGCTATCTTTATGCTTTTATAATACAAATGTTAGAATATAATAAAATTATCTCAGTGTTAAGAAAATAGACAACAGGATGAATGTTCAGTGATTAATGAATTAATTTTTAAGTATTTATCAGTTTTTAAAATTTTTTTTAGTTGTTGATGGAACTTTATTTTATTTATATGCAGTGCTAAGAATCAAACACTGTGCCTCACACATGCTAGGCAAGTGCTGTACACTGAGCTACAACTTAACCCCCTGTCAGTTTTAAAATTATCAGACTATGTGTTGAGGGTACAGGGAATAAAAATGTAATGGTTTTTCCAGACAAACACACATCAAGAAAAGAAAACTTTAGACTATAATCCTGATGAAAATAGATGCAGAAATTCTTAATAAGCTACTTACAAATTGCATGAAAAGTATTAAAAAGGTAGTGTACCATGTCATGATTATGTCTTTAAAAATTGTTTTTAAAGACAATCATGTGGGGTACATTCAAGGGATGCAAGGTTATTTCAACATACAGAAATCAACAAACGTAATTCATCACATCAATAGACTTAAACACAAGAATCATATGGTTATCTCAATAGATGGAGAAAAAAGCATTTGACAAAATTCAGCATCCACCCATGCTCAAAACATTAGAGAAACTAAGGATAGTAGGAACATACCTCAACATTTTAGAAGATATATATGCTAAACCTAAGGTCAACATCATTCTAAATGGAGAAAAATTGAAAGTATTCCATCTCAAAATAGGAGCAAGACAGGGAATGCCCTCTTTCAACACTCCTATTCATCATTATCCTAGAAACCTAGCCAGAGCAATTAGACAAAATAAAGAAATTAAAGGGATATGAATAGGAAAAGAGGAGATCAAACTATCTCTATTTGCTGACAATATGATTCTATATTTAGAAGGTCCAAAAACTCCACCACAAAGCTTCTAGAGCTCATAAATGAATTCAGCAAAGTAGCAGGAATTAAAATTAATACCCATAAATCAATTGCATTCCTGTACACCAATGACAAAGAGAAATAAGGAAAACTATCCCATTCATAATAGCTTAAAAAAATACTTGGGATTCAATCTAACACAAGAGGTGAAAGACGACTACAATGAAAAGTACAGAACACTAAAATAAAGCAATTGAAGAATACCTTAGAATACGGAAAGATCTCCCATGTTATTGGATAGGCAGAATTCATATTGTCAAAATGGCCAGACTACCAAAAGTGCTATGCATATTTAATGCAATTCCTATTAAGTTTCTGGTAGTGTTCTTCATAGAAATAGAAAAGGCAGTCATGAAATTAATTTGGAAAAAATAAAAGGCCCAGAATAGCCCAAACAATCTGTGGCAAGAAAAGTTATGCAGAGCTATAGTAACAAAAACAGCATGGTATTAGCACAAAAACAGTCATGAAGACCAGTGGAACAGAATAGAAGACATAGAGACAAACCCATATAAATATAGTTATCTCATACTAGACAAAGGTGCCATAAACATACCTTTGAGAAAAGATAGCATCTTCAAAAAATGGTGCTGGGAGGGCTGGGGATGTGGCTCAAGCGGTAACGTGCTTGCATGCGCAGGGCGCTGGGTTTGAGCCTTAGCACCACATAAAATAAAAACAAAGATGTTGTGTCCACTGAAAACTGAAAAATAAATATTAAAAAATTCTCTCTCTCTCTTTAAAAAAATGGTTCTGGGAAAACTGGAAATCCATATGTAGTAGACTAAATTGAACCCCTATCTCTCACCCTGCACAAAACTCAACTCAAACAGGATCAAGGACTTACGCAGTAGAACAAAGACCCTATGCCTACTAGGAAAAAAAATAGGTCTAACTCTTCATCACGTAAGCTCAGGAAATGACTTCCTTAAGAAGATTCCTAAAGTGCAAAGAGTAAGCCAAGAATCAAGAAATAGTTCTGAGGTGCTGGCTGTCAAGAGAAAGCACTCACAAAGACTCCTGAACCACTGGGTCCCAAACAAGTTCCATTTAACAGTGGCCTAGGAATCAGCCAAATGCAGGAAGGGATCTGGCTGGCTATTATGATTCCATCAGATTTTTGACAATGAATGCCTTGAATAAACAAGATAATATATTGAAACAAACAAACAAAAAAGAATCAAGAAATAGATGTTATAAAACTAAAAAGCTTCTTCACACCAAAGGAAACAATCAAGGATGTGAACAGAGAGCCTACAGAATATACCTCAGACAGAGCATTAATATCCAGGATATACAATGAACTCAAAAAACTTAACACCAAAGAACCAAATAACCCAATGAATAAATGGACAAAGGAACTGAACAGGCACTTCACAGAAGAAGAAATACAAATGGTCAAAAAATACGAAAAAATGTTCAGCATATCTAGCAGTTGGAGAAAAGCAAATTAAAACTACACTGAGATTCCATCTCACCCCAGCCAGGAAGGCAATTTTCAAGAATAAAGTAACAATAAATGTCAGCAAGGATGTGAGGAAAAGGTTAGCTTATTCATTGCTAATGGGAATGCAAATTGGTGCACTCTGGAAAGCAGTTTAGAGATTCCTTAGAAAACCTGGAATGAAACCACCATTTGACAAGTTATCCTACTCCTTGGTTATACCCAAAGGACTTAAAATCAGCATAGTACAGTGATGCAGCCACATCAATGTTTATAGCAGTTCAATTCACAATAGCCTAGCTATGGTACCAAAGTGCCCTTCAACTAATGAGTGGATGAAGAAAATGTAGTATATCTACACAGTGGAATACTACTCATCCCTAAAGAACAATGAAATTATGGCATTTGCTGGTAAATGGATGGACCTGGAGAATATCATACTAAGTGAAATAAGCCAATCCCCCAAAACCAAAGTTTGAATGTTCCCTTTGATATGTGGATGCTAACCCACAACAAGGAAGGTTAGGAAGGGAAAGAATAGAAGTTCATTGGATTAGACAAAGGGGAATGAGGGGAAGGGAGGGAGATGAGAATAGGAAAGACAGTAGCCTGAATTGGACATAACTTTCCTTTGCTCATATATAAAAACACAAGCAGTATAATTCCATATTATGTACACCGACAAGAATGGGATCCTAAATGGAATGGGCTGTACTCTATGTATGTATAATATGTCAAAATATACTTTACTGTCATGTATATCTAAAAACAACAAATAAAAAATGTGATGGTTTTTACCCTCAGGGAATTCAAGGTCTGGCAAAAATTCAAAAAGTAAATACAATATAATATGATGTATGCGCTGTTACAGAGGCAGGCACAAAGCACTAGGAACAGGAAACAGGGCACAATCTCCAGGCCCTTAGGTTGGGGAAGTATCCCAAAGGGGGAAAACTTGGAGCATGTCTTTAGCATTTCTCAGGTGGACAAGTGAGGTCATAGGAGGATAGAGATGACATTCATTCCAAGTAAAGAGGATGGCTTGTACAAAGCATGAAAGAGACCCAAAAACAGGCTCAAGGAACTGCCAATAGTTTGGGATGACTGGAGCACAAAGTATGGGCACAATGTTGAGGAATTAAGTTTATGTGCCATACATGGAAGTTTAGTTTTTAATCTTGAAGCCTATGTAGAGCCACAAAACAAGTTCAGGAGGGGGAATAGACTCAGATGTGTACTATACATGGTCCCTCTGGATGATGTATTAGAGGCAGGTAAGAATAAGAAATTGATTGGGGTTTGGGAGAAGCTATAGTAGTCCAGGTGTAAGTTGATGAAGGTTTGAACTCAAAGAATGGAGGTGAGCATCTTCTCAGTTCAGAAGAAAGCTGTCTTTCATGGGCAGAGGTGCTGCTGCTGCTACCTTTCTTAAGAAGAAAATATATTCTGTGAATAGTCACACAGGGTTTCTTTCCCACATGATAGTTTTTCATGAAGTTATCATTTCTGGCCCACTCTTCACCGTCCCAGGTATATATCCTTCCCTATACCTTTGAAAAATCCTCTTTCCTGTAATATTCTCCATAGTCTAGACCAGAGTCAGCAAACTATAGCCTCCATGTCAGATGTAGCCCGCAGCCTCTTCTTAAATAAGTTTATAGGTTTTACATAGAACACAAAGTTTTATTAGAACACAGCCCAGCCCATTCATTTACCTCTGCCTATTGTTGCTTTGTACCACAATAGCAAAGTTGAGTAGTTGCTCACAATGCCTAAAATATCTACTACCTGGATATTTACAGGAAAAAACTTCAGATCCCTCCTGTACCCTATAGATTTATCTAAATCCTGCTCATCACTAAGAGTACATTTCAAAGTTCTTGAGTCCCTAGACCAAAATGATATTTCTCATTATCCTCTGAATTAGTACCATTGTTGTCTGGACCATACATTATTTTAATTCTCTTATTATATAAGAAAATATGCATTCTTATATATATATGTATTATTATTATGTAAATATGTATTATTATTCATATATATGTATTATCCTTGTATATTATATTCTCATATATATTCTCATACATAATTATGTATATTATTATATAATAAGAATGTATAAGATATATACCTTAAGTTTCTTCTCTTCTTAAAGACAGATTTTTTTAATATATAACCATTATAAATGTAAGCTCTTTTGGAAACAGAGACCAGATATGCAGTTAATACTTGCTGACTGTATGCAAGGCATAGTTCTAGGAGATGTGGGGATGCCTCTAGATTCCACACTGTGGTTGCTTGCCCATTCCCACCTCCACTCCCCGCCTCCATTTTCTCTCCAGGTGTGATGAGCTACACAATTTTGAGATGCCTGCCACAATGGCAGTATACACTTTGGAGACAGCTATGTGAGATTAAAGATGCAACTGGAGATCAATCAAGAATCTACAAGAATCTACAGGTTTATCTCTTCTTTTGTTAACAGCTTCAATGAAAAAGATGAATTAGGGACTGGGGTCGTGGCTCAGCCATAGAGTGCTTGCCTAGCCCATGTGAGGCACTGGGTTTGATCCTCAGCACCACATTAAAAATAAGCAAAACAAAGGTATATTTTAAAAGGATGTGTTAGCAGATATCTGTAAAGGTTAATGCTCACTAGCATCAATACACCTCAAAAATTGTCTTGGTCTATTCTCTAACCACATTGGCATTAAAGGAACATATCAAGCTATAGGTAGGGTCACATATTAAATATTAGGAAAAACTGGAAATGTATGCAAATACTCTAAGCATGGTGTAAGTATTCAGGAAATTATAAGGAAGTCACATGTTTCAATCTTTGTGTGGTCTCCAGCATTCTCTAATTCTTTACTTCTTTGCTTTCTCAGTTAAGCTTGCTCATGGACTAAATAGTAAATAGTAAAGGGTGTGAGGTACTAATATGCATACTCTTATTGGTGAGACAGTATTGCAGAGTGAATTCCAGTGCTAAAGTCAAACTAAATAGTACTATCTTAGAGGGGTGGTTGTGAGGACTTCATAAGATAATACGCATCAGGTTCTTAGATTAATGTCTGTAACACTATAAGCAATAAATCAATATTAGTTTTTTTATTGTTGCTCTTATAATATTATGAGACAAGTGCTTTTTTTCTTAGAAAATCCATCCAGTGAATATTTAGTCACGTATAGTTTCTGTCAGTCATAGGTTTGATGGATACTTGAAATGACGCTAGTGATCCAGGGTCCTTTTGGTTGATGCATTACGAAATAAGAAATAAGAGCTCTTACTTTGAAACCAGTTGAATACAAAATCCTCTCACAGTGGGCCCCTAATCCCTATTTTATTTTAAATAATACAAAATTAAAGACAATGAAAAATAAACTTCCAGTGCTGACATCATATCTCATAAACACATTGCAATTGTATTTCTTCTCTTTTTGAATAACAAGACTTATGTTAATGTAGCCAAAGACAACCTGGAATGTGCAATCTGTACAGGAACAGAATTGCAAATGTTTGATCAGGATAGCAGGAAGCACACATTCTGCCACTCTGCTCCCAAAATAGAAAACCTATTTAGCACTTTATAAAACACGCTAAATGAAGTTTGCTCTCTCCTGCAGATAGAGATTTTACTTCATTTTGTGCCAGCGAAATTTTTGAAAATTGCATGAGGAGAGAGCAATTTTTGGCACTTTGGCTAGGAGTACAAAATGTTAGCAAATGGTGCTGAAAGGATCTTAAGTGTAATGTTGGAATAATATTCACACAACACTGGCTGCATCTTCATTTTTAACCTATTTACATATTCACAGAAAAAAAATGCTTAGCAGTTATTTGTCTAAAGGGGCCTATTTAAGGGGAAAATGGCATTCACAATTTTTGAATGCATTAGCCAAGAAGGTTGCTGCAAATAACAATTCATAAGGAAAAATATCACTTCAACTATCATAGAAGAAGTGGAAGGATATAGGCAGAGGAATTCTGGATATCAGTATTAGCTCTTGATACAGAAAGAAAAGGAAGAAAGAAAGGTGCCAAGAACTACACACTGGAAATTTCCACAGATTAAGTGGACATTGAGAGAGCCACTAATGAAGCTGCCCAAGATTGACAGTCAGAATTTCCAAAGTTCTAGCATGGCTCTCCTAATTTGTAACCACTTGCTAACCACAGAAATACCTCTATAATAGAAGTTTGCTCTCCATCTACATAAAAGGAATATGCTTTCATTCATAATATATAATAGCTATATTTTTCTATATCTATGACACTGCAATAGAAACTGGCATATATGTAGAAAAATCTCTATATTTCTTGCCTACATACAATCAAGTTAGAATATGCTGTATTCATGAAGCAATGAATACACATTTCAGAAATAAGAGAGAGGAAGCATGGATCTCTGGATATAGGTTGACTTCTCCAAAAGCACACCCTGAGACAAAATTTGGAATCTACACTTGTGAAAAGAAGTGGAGGAAGTAGGATTGAACATACATCAAACAGCAGTGCTTTTGCAGACCTGACAAAGCTTTGGCCCACCTGGTTGAGGGATAGAACAATAAAACGTGTTGGCTCTCAGAGCTTTCTCATACTGAGCCAAAATGGTTGTCTTTTCATCCCTGTCTGGAACAGTCAAAAGACAAGAACCATTCTGAGAAGGGTGTTATCTCCAGGTGGCTCTCCACAGTTGAGGTGGAGCCTCCAAGGCCTGAGAGCTACAGGCTCCCTGTAGATGGGCCTGCTCACTGTTAGGCAACAGCACATCCTGGAAGGGGCTCTGAGCTCTTTGTAAAGCTCTTTGAGAGCTCCAAATTAAAACATCCATTAATGAAGGTGAATGGAAAATAGAGCAAAGAGATCTAACAATAGACTCACGAGGAGAAACCAATATGCAGCTTTATGCACACAGTTTAGTAGAGATAGCTTGTAAAATGTGTCTTAACTACTGTGTTTTATCAGGATTACCTTGTATTTACCATAGCCCACTAGTTCCGTGAAATATTAATAATATTTCCCCTGAAAAAAGATTCTGTAGTAAAATTTAGAGAAGTTATAAAATTTAAATAAAAATTTTAATTATGTATAAGAAACTATCCAATGAGTTCAATCCTTTCTGACTTTAAGATGGCCAATCTTAACCAGTTTTGAAGACAGCCAACTTAGTGGCATAGAAATATTCATATACTTAGCTCACCTTAGCTCATTTGTAAGGTGCTACTTCCAACATGTTAAGATACCAAACAGCATACCTATGCATGTAAGACTGCAGCAACTCCTATAAATCACTTCTGTGTCAATATTCCATTTTTTTTTTAGGTCCTAGGGTTCATTTGTCAAGGAGAGTCTGATTCAACCAAAGTGGTACCAAATACTAGTCCCATGTTCTCTCACCCATTGGCTCCTTTTGTTCCCCTTCCCCCAACACTCTGTGTAGTAATTACTATCATTTCCAATTTTCAGATGAGGAAGTGGAGAATGAGAAATGAATAGAGGCAAAAGTAAAATTCTGTGACTTCACATCCATTGTTCTTCCCATTACACATTTGATCCATTCATCACTATGTTCTGTGTGTTTTTTGTAACCCACTAATTCCATGAAATATTAATAACGTTCCCCCCCAAAAAAAATGTTCTGTGGTCAAACGAATTTGGAAATCACTAAGCTAAACAAAGTTAAACAGAGTTCTTTTTTTTTTTTTTTTCTAGACACAGGAAGTATCAGGACATGTTCATGCTAATATGCCCTGTGAATCTATAAATAGCTCAAAGGCAGAGGTTTCCAAAACTGACTTAACCACAAATTTTTTTTTTCCTATGGGCATCTTGCAAAACTAAAGATCCACAGAACAAACTATGGGAAATTCTGCTATACAAGACTCCAAATAACCCTCCTTCAGCTAGATGTTAGGAGAGTTCTCTTTGGTCTGGAGTTACACTATTGCTGAATTGAAGATGGGTTTTCATCCCTGAGAAGGAATAGGTTCCAGCCTCTTAGGCATGTTCTCCCAGCATCAGGGGTCACCTTATCCAGCAGTCCTTTATCTGACTCAGTTGTACGAAGGCAATGCCAGGAGACATAACCATTTGGGGAGACTGAGTTCAGGGCTTTTTCTGGCAGCTTTAACACAAAGGATAGAAAAGTAGAAAATTTTGAAGAAAAACAATATTTATAAATAACAGTAACAACATTGTAGGTTTGTTCTGTCTCTGGAAGGTATTGCTTAGAATTCCAGTGAGAACCACCAACTTTTAAATGAAAAAAGCAAATGGAAGGATTTACACATAAGCACACAGACTTGGAGCTGCAGATTTAATCCAAAATTCGCACTAGGTAAAGAAGTGCTATGATGCCAACAACCATTCACAAAACATATTTGAGAAATATAGCTTCTCAATTTCTCTTTTCTTTCAAGTTTAGTTTCTGTTTAAGGTTACATTTATGCAATTTGATAGCAACTGCTTCCCAGAGTTAATGTGGCTATTAATTTGCCTATGGTATTTTTAGGCGTTATTCCCACCTGATTGTTTTTTTTTATTTTTTTTATTTTTTTATTTTTTTCAGTTTTTTTAAATTTATTGGTTGTTCACAACATTACAAAGCTCTTGACATATCATATTTCATACATTAGATTGAAGTGGGTTATGAACTCCCAATTTTTACCCCAAATGCAGATTGCAGAATCACGTCGGTTACACATCCACAATTTTACATAATGCCCTATTAGTAACTGTTGTATTCTGCTACCTTTCCTACTTTGTGCCTCCAGATTACCAGGACTGAGAGGAAAGCAATTACTCAAGGAGAAAAATGAAGGGTGATGGACGAATAACAAAAATCATTAATCGAGGACACCAGAGTCTCCTGAAGAATAGTTTTAAACAGCACATGGGTAGCAAGTCCGGTATTGGTTTTTATTAGGATTGCCATAAATTTGCTAAGCTTTGTAGAAATGTCACCTTTTGGGGTCAGGGTGGTAATAAATTAGAGATCAAGAGTACTTAAAATTCCATGCTGAGGGGCTGGGGATGTGGCTCAAGCGGTAGCGCGCTCGCCTGGCATGCGTGCGGCCCGGGTTCGATCCTCAGCACCACATACCAACAAAGATGTTGTGTCCGCCGAGAACTAAAAAATAATAAATATTAAAAAATTCTCTCTCTCTCTCTCTCTCTCTCTCTCTCTCTCTCTCTCTCTCTCTCTCTCCTCTTTCACTCTCTCTTTAAAAAAAAAAAATTCCATGCTGAAATGCTCTTTATAAGTATGATTTTTCATATTTTATTAAGTGGCAGAAGACAATTTTCACAGATAAACTATTATTACTCAAACTAAATGAGAAAGCAAGTGAGGAGGTCATTCTGGAATTCTATATCATCAAATGGAACACATTGAGAGAAAAATCTAAAGGCAGAGTCAGACCAAGCCAAAGTCAGAGCCAGATCTCTGCTCATGGGTAATGGCATTTGTAATTATTAGAAATTCAACCTGCAGAGCTGATGAAGAGCAAGATGACAAAGGGTTTCAAGATGTAAGATGATAAATCACAAGTTCTACCAAATTCAAGTCTGGAAATTTCTGTATCCAGGTACTTCAGAGATGGCCCTCCTATTTGAATATAATTTAATATGTACCATTTCTCATTTTATTTCATACTTCTTTCCATTTCTTTTTACACCCCTGCCTCCCCCACCCCCGACACCACTGGTTTGGGACAGTATGTAAACTAGAGATAATAACATTGATTGAAAAGATAGAATACCTCTTAATCTTCATGTTCAGTTTATTTTTATTTTTTATTATTCTGGTACTGGGGCTTGAACCCAGAGACATTTAACCACTGAGACATAATCCCAGCTCTTTTTATTTTTTATTTTGAGATAGAATCTCACTAAGTTTTTAGGGCCTTGCTGAATTGCTGAGATTGGCCTTGAAGTTAGCAATCCTCTTGCCTCAGCCTCCTGAGTCATTGAGATTACAGGTTTATACCACTGTACCCAGCTACAGGTTCAATTTAAATTTTAGTAATCACGAATTTAATGGTTAAGTACATGCTCAAGTCAAGTTGACTTTTTATATTAAAACAAAATTTATTGCTTTATTTATGTCTACTGGTCATTTGTATTTATGTTGTGAATTGCTTGTTCGTATCTGTTGTCCATTTACTATATGAAAGTGTTTATATTTTTATTACTGATTTTATGAACTAATTCTATATTAAAGATATAAATCCTCTCTCTTCTATATGCTGCATATGTTTTGGTACACTATTTTTGGCATATTCAACATAATAAATATCTCCTCTGTTAAAATGTGGAGGAAAATTACAGAAAATAATCACCAACCCAAAATGAATGGGAATTTTTAAAAATTTAAACTGATATTAAAATATATGCTGCATGAATAATCCAATCCATTGTTTGCATTACTTTAATTTTTATGTCAACCAAAAAATAAATTCTTAAAAACTTAGGAAGCATAAAAATGTTGTATACAATACTCTCTATATAAAAAAAATCCCAAATAAAATCTAAGCTATCTTAGAAAAACTTTTTTAAAAAAAAATCTTCAGTTGTGTTTCTTAAAGAACAAAGTTTAGTTTTTCCTTTTTGTTCTCAAATTGCTTGAGATGTGAAATGAAAAGCTAATTGTGTGAATTAAACTTAAAACACACATACTCATACTGATAATCACTCAAGCATGCACTGAAATGAATCTGTGAACAGAATAAAAATGTTTCCCCTTTTCTCTTTTTGTTTCTCTCCACTCTTTCTGCAGTTTTGACAGCACCATTAGTGTTGTCATGTGAGCACAATTGGGTTGGATTCTTCAGCAGCTACAACACCATGGTTTTGGAGATTCCTCAATTCTAATAACAATGGTGATAAAAATGGCCAATGTGCCATGCGGGAGTTACATGCTTTTTGAGCATTATCTGATTTAATACAATTTTATGCTGGCAGATACTGTGATTTTTTCCATCACCCCAGGGTTCAAAGTCATTTGACCAACTTGCACAGTAGTAAATGGGGTCATGATTCCTACGCAGGCCTTTATGACCCATGTGGTGACAAGCACGGTGCACTGTCCCTCACAACACAGAACAAAAAAAAAAAAAAAGAAAAGAGGGGAGATATTATTATACTTAGCTTTTTAACACAGGAAATAGATTCTTCATAGAAAAAAAAGGGAGAAAATCAGACTTTTCCAAATCTGATATGCTTAACAAATTACGTATCAAAGAATCTGGATTCTCAGTTCAGATTCTAACAGGGGAAATAGATGCATAAATAAATATATTTTCAGGGGAGAAGTGCCCTTTCAGGAGAGAAGAGGTGGGGGAAAAGTGATAGTTCTAGCAAAGACCCAGCAATGGAAACAGAAATGGTGTCAGGAGGACAGATGGAGCTAGGCTTACAAAGGAGTTGTCATAACATTGACACTGTTTTAGTCAGCTTTTCTCACTGTGACCAAAACACTTGACCAGAACAACTTAGCAGTGGAGGAAAAGTTTATTTTGGCTCAAGATATCACAGGTCTCAGTCCACTGCTCTGAGCCAGTGGTGAGAAAGTGTATCACGGGGGAAGGGTGTGGTGGAGGGAAGCTGCTCCCCTCCTGGCAGCTTCCTGGCTGAGACAGGGAAGGAAGAGACCAAGGCAGCTTCCTGGCTAAGACAGTGACAGAAAAGGAAGAGACCACAGGGAAGATGCATCCTTCCAGGGCATGCCCCCAGCAACCACCTCCTCCAGCCACACTCCACCTGACTACATTACACACCAGGAGTCCATTCAAACAAGGATGGACTAATTAGGTTATAGTTCTCACAATCCAAATAATCATTTCATCTCTGAACATTCCTGCTTAACACAGGAGCTTTGTGGGGGCACCTCATATCTAAAACATAACAGATACTATCCTGTATAAAGTGTTACCAACCAGATACTGTGTTAAACATTCACTTTCTCATTTATTCCTCCCAGTAGGCTATTATTATCTCTGCATCACAGATGAGTAAGTTGAAATAGTTTAGGTAATTGACCCAAGTTCAGCAAGCTAGCAAGCATTGAAGCAAGATAGGAATCTCAGCCAACCTGCTCTTAACCATTATACAGCACAGTCTTCTCTTCTGAAAAAGGAAGGAATGAAGGAATAGTGGGAAATGATATACTTTTGTCTGTGGGAGAGAAATTATACTTACTGGTATCTGGTTCTCTATGCAGTTGGAAGGTAGGCTCTTTGCCCAAAATGGGGGAATATGATTGGATGGGAGACTTGAATAGAGCTGTAAACATTCACATCCAGCTGGAAGCTGACTAAAGAAGAATAATTTTAAATGGTTTGCAGAGCAATGAGAGTGTAGATGAGGAAGGAAACCCCTTTTTTAGGTAATGGAACCCATCCATGTATTTAGATACTGTAGCATTCAGTATGATGGTACTGGGCAAGAAGTATTGAGAGAGCAATTTACTAGGTAAAACTTATGGAGACAGGATAATAGGTCCCTACCTCTCACAGCATCATCTAGGGTCCTTGCAGGGGAAAGTTTCTAATTGCGGGGGGGGGGGGGGGGGGGGAAGACCTGAATTTTGGCATCTGAAGTTTTCAAGATTTTCATTAGAAAGCATTGTCCTTCTCATGAACAGACATTTCTTAGAAGAGGATATTCAATCATTCAACAAATATATGAAAAAATGTTCATCACCTCTAGCAATTAGAGAAATGCAAATCAAAACCACTCTAAGATACCATTTCACTCCAGTCAGAATGGCAGCTATTATGAAGATAAACAACAATAAGTGTTGGTGAGGATGTGGGGAAAAAGGTATACCTCATATACTGCTGGTGGGACTGCAAATCAGTGCAGCCAATTTGGAAAGCAGTATGGAGATTCCTTGGAAAACTGGGAATGGAATCACTATTTGACCCAGCTATCCCTCTCCTCGGTCTATACCCAAAGGACTTAAAAATAGCATACTACAGGGACACAGCCACATCAATGTTTATAGCAGCACAATTCACAATAGCTAAACTGTGGAACCAACCTAAATGCCCTTCAGTAGATGAATGGATTTAAAAATGTGGCATATATACACAATGGAATTTTACTCAGCAATAAAAGAGAATAAAATCATGGCATTTTCGGGTAAATGGATGGAGTTTGAGAAGACAATGCTAAGTGAAGTTAGCCAATCCCCCAAAAAACAAATGGCGAATGCTTTCTCTGATATAAGGTGACTGATTCATAGTTGGGTAGGGAGAGGGAACATGGGAGGAATTGATGAACTCTAGATAGGGCAGAGGAGTGGGAGGGAAAGGGAGAGGGAAGGGGGTTAGCAATGATGGAGAAATGTGATGGACATCATTATCCAAAGTACATGTATGAAGACATGAATTGGTGTGAACATACTTTATATACAAACAGAGATATGAAAAATTGTGTTCTATATGTGTAATAAGAATTGTGATGCATTCTGCTGTCATGTATTTAAAAAATAAAAGCAATTTTTAAAAAAAGAAAGCATTGTCCTTCCCCTGGTATAATCAGGGGCTGATAGAATATTTATGTAGCATGATGGGACATTGGTGTGGGTATTTCCTGCTTGCCCAGGGTTCATAACTGGGGGCTTACCAGCTTCCTCTATATTGTGGTGGGGGTCAAGATCCACACTTTGAAGTTACAGCTATACAATATGGTAACCAAGCAGCACCCAACACAGCAGTGTTCATGGTGTGAAGCGCTGTCCCTGTTCCTAGCAGGACAAGGAGAGGTTGGCCTCCAAGACTAGTAGTTAGCCAGGATGATTGATTGCTATAAGCACTAGAGCCTTCTATTTCCATGGAAATTTTCAGGAAGTCAACTTCTTTTTAGGGAGGCTAGCCAGCAGGGGTTCAATCTTGCACAAGTTAACCCATAGTACTTATTCCAGTTTCTTCCTGAGAGGTAAACTAAGGGTGCCAGAGATTAGTAAACTTTAAATTTACCTTTCCAGGACAGGTAGTGAAGAAAGAAGAGACTAGAACAGTCTTGTTGACAGTAAAAATACGCATGAATTTAGTAACCACAACTCTCATTTTCACTGATTTGAAGTTATACAAAAATTGTCTTATTTCCACTTACATTTTGTCAACTGTTGGTGCCACCAGTTATTTTGTTTCTTGAATAGCTTTATTGAAGTATATTTGACATATCCCAACTGCAAATATCTAAATTGTACAAACAGTAGTTTTGAGGCATGTTCACACCTGTGAAACCAGCATCACCAGAAAGATAATTAACAAATCCAACACCCTACAAAGTGTCATGCCTCTGTAATTCAGCCCATTCTTCATCACAGCAATGTCTATTGAATGTTCTGTTGTTTGTTCTCCACCTAATTCTGAACTCAAAATTAAGTTTCATTCTTGCTGTTGGCAGCAGCCAACAGATGTTGCCTGATTTCTCTGGTCTCAGTTCTTAGACTTAGTTGCTCAAACTCACTAGTCCTCAGTTTCTGAGCCATAGTCCTCATTCCTACCACCTGAAAATTCTTTTCTCACTGCCTAGCTGTTCTTCCTGAGTTGGAAACCTTTGCCTGGTCATAGCTGTCTCCACTGAGTTCCAACTTGTAGCAACAGATATGCAGAAAACATCAGCCTCCATCCTATCCTGGCCTCCCCAGCCTACCTGGTCAGACTATTGAAATCCTATCACTATAGTTTAATCCCCATGTCTTTCCTCCTATGTTCCTATTAATTTTGTATTTAAGTGGCTTCCATGATAAATTATATATTTTTTTCTTTAGTTCTCAGAGTTCAGAACCTAGTAAAAACCTAGTTTAGGTTTAGAATCTAGTAAAATAAGATTTTTCCATTTAAATTCAGGATCAATGTTTGGAAAATTGTGCTCTATATGTGTACTATGAATTGAAATGCATTCTGCTGTCATGTATAACAAATTAGAATAAATAAATTTTTTAAAAAGAGAGCACTCATTAAAAGTACATATATTTTAAAAATATGTATAAGTTGGACTTATTTATAAGTTAGGCCAATTTATGATGAACTATAGCTGTGACTATAAAAATATGCAATATAATATTATGATTACACATCCTAAAGAAATATTGTCTTTAAAATCCCTTTAAAATATGAAACAACTTTTATTCCTATCAGAAGAGACAAGAAATTTTAATGGCAGCAAGAACACTTAAGTTGGATATATTAAATAACATTGGAACAGTGCGAATGGTTTAGGCAAGAATCTTTGAGTCTCACTGATGACATGAGCATTTTTTCTTAGATGATTTTAGAGATGCCATTTGTAAACTGAAGGCTATCAGAGTTAGGGAAATGGTTATAAATTGAAGTTGGCTTACACTTGTAGGCTGTGTATTTCAAATGGGAGTATACACTGTAGACAGAGATGTATGGTGAAAAATAAGGTATTTACAGGGATGAATGAATGTCACAAAATTAAATTTCACATGCTTTCAATTTGTGATCCTAAATTTCAGTATCTTTATTCAGACTTGATGATACTCTTTCAGATTTTGGTTCAGGCTATTTCCACCTTAAGTAGAAGAGGGATTAAAATGGAGGGAAAGGACAACCACCCCCTGTGACTCCAATGTTTTTTCTGAGCAAAGTGGCTGCTCTTAGTTTCACCTCTCACTAGTGAAATTCAACAGAAAGAATTTCAAATTCTTTAGGGCCACCTCTAGTGGGTTTTCTCAGTTGGTTGAAAAACCTCAAAGTGAGGATTTAATTAGGAATTTAACATTGGCTTCGAAAAAGAAGTCACAGTATCTAGGTATTTCACAGAGGGGAGAAGTTGAGCCACTCACAAAAGAGTTTCCTGCTAAAAATTCTTCAGTGGCATGGAGTGTGTCTTGCTAATTGGGGTGATGACCAAGATGACGCCAATGGCCAGCCCTTTGCCCAGGGTGGCTGCCTCCATTAGAAATGGCAATATACCCTTTTTGTATACTCTGAAAGGCGCCCAGTGGGGAGGCCAGAGGAGCTACTGGCAGCCTTTGTGGAGAGGGCAGGTCTGGGCAGGCCATGGGCCAGCAGGTCTGAGAAGCCACCTGCTGACAGGGCCTTTTTTTCTATGAACGAATCCAAGGGATTCCATTAGAGAAAGTGCTGCTTCAAGCATGCCTTGGCCACCTTTAATGATTTCCAGGGAAGGAAATGAGTCTCCCAAATCAATTATGACACTCAATTAGGTTATTTAGGCTGATGTATCCCAAGTGAAATCAGAGGATGGGATGTGTGATTTAATGGCCTACAACTCTGGTCTTCAGGGCCCAGAGACTTTCAGGTTAGTCTTTTGCTAATATTCCTATAGTACTGGTGAAGTGCAGCTCAGTGCCAGCCCAGTCCTGGACACAGAGTGAGTGCCTTATTAACCCTGTCAGAGTGCAAATCTCAATGCTTCTTTTTTCTCTGGATTTCGTTGGTATTAAGCACTTGGGAGACCAGGAGAGCTAGGCGTACACATTTGACATCATGAAAAGATACTAAAGATGTTTAATATACATTTTAAATTACTGATCCACATTCTAAACCACATAAGCATTTTTTTTTTAGAGAGACAGAGGGAGAGGGAGAGGGAGGGAAAGAGAGAGAAAGGGAGAGAGAGGGAGAGAGAGAGAAGTTTTTAATATTTATTTTTTAGTTTTCGGTGGACACAACATCTTTATTTTATTTTTTATGTGGTGCTGAGGATCCAACCCAGCGTCCCGCACATGCCAGGCGATCGCATTACCGCTTGAGCCACATCCCCAGCCCAACATAGGCATTTTTTAGTAGCAAAAAATGATCAATTGATTTGTTATTCTATGAGCTCCTTTGATAAAGAATGCAGGTAGAGGGAAACAAAGAAACAAAGCTAAATCAATGCATGGGAGACACACAATTCCTAGAAGATAATATCCTTTACTCCTCTCAGTATAAGAAGATACTACTAACAGGGGCAGAATGTTTATGCACAAGTATTATATAGGAGACCAGCCTGTGACCAAGTTGTCTTTCCTAATGCACTACATGAAGATTCTCTTATGGTTCTGTAGCTTTCTTATGTGCTTCTTATCCTAACAATGTCCAGTGTCTCACAGCTACTACAGGTCTTATCATTTCAGGGGTGCTATAAATGGTCGTTCCAATGTGTTCAGCTAAAAGAAACTCAGTTAAGGGCATAATAGAAGACTAAGCCCAACTCTAAAACTGACTGACTCCTTAAGCCATGATCATTGCTCACTAAAGCAAATGCTCCATATTCAACTGAAGGAGATGCCTTTTTCTAATTTTACAAAAGTATCATATGACCTATCAGGTATGATAGGTCTGGTAGTTGTATATAGTTGTTTTTTTATGGATGTCTCTGAAGTACTTATAATAATACAACAACGTCACTGAAATTGTTTGGCAGGGTTATACCAGAGCAAACGTCAGAAATAGACAAAAAGAATAGGAGAAATGCAACTTCTAAATTAAAGGCCCAGTGTTTTCCAGAATTGAGGAAACATGAACTCACAGACACAAGAAGCATGATAGATGCCAACCAGAATAATAATAAATAAAAATCCCACGCCTGGATATAATGGTGAAACTGTAGAACATCAAAGTCAAAGGGAAATTTTTTTAAAGCACAGGAAAGAAAGAGATCCACAAATTACAGGTAGAGATTCACCACAGCAATAAGGAAAGCCAAAACAAAACAAAACAAAACAAAAAAACCCAGTGAAATAATATTTTCAAAGCACTGACAAAGAATAACTGACAATTTACATTCTCAGTACAATCATCCTTCAAGAATAAGAGCAATACAAAGATATTTTTGGCAAACAAAATTTCAGGTCATCACTAAGAGATCTTTACTGGCAAAATTTCCAAAGGGTGATTTAGAAAGAGAGAAAATAATTCCAGAAGGAAATCTGAGACACAAGAAGAAAAATGGACAAGGAAATATTAAAACATGGAGATAAATCTAAACATCATCATTTGCATGAAATAATAATAAAAATAATCTCCAATTTGATTATTTTAAAAAAACAGAAACATTCAAGATGGAAGAGAGGGTAATTAGAATTATAATAATTTAAGTATTAAAGTATTTAAATATTATAGTACTTAAAATATTTTAGAATTGTTTTAGAGATTTTCCTTGTATTCTCTTAGAAAGATAAAGTATCAGTTACTGATTTTGTTAGATTTACTTGCAAAATTTCAAGGGTAATCGCTAAAACAGAGTTAGATGAATAACAGTAAATCAATAGAAAAAAAATTGAAATAAAAAACAAATACTTAATTGACCCCTTCAAAAAGCAGGAAAATAACTGGAAACAGAATAGAAAATGTAAATTAAACAGAAGATACAAAGTAAGATATTAAAAAAATAAGCTAAAATAAATTGGTAATCATAGTGTAATTGTATTAAACTTGCCAGTTAAAAATAAGACTATCAGACTAGATGAAAAATAAAACTCACTACATATTGTCTATCATCAGTGCAACAAAAATATATCTAAATACACGAACGGTTGAAAATAAAAGGAAAGAAAAGAAAACCATGTAAATAGTAATAAAAATAGAACTGGAGAAGCTATAATAATGGCAGACAAAATAGACTTTGAGACAAAAACCATTCTTATGGATAGAGATTGTCCCAAAATAATGGCAAAGTTTCAACTCTCAGGAAGATCTAACAATTCTAAAATTACATGTAACTAATAAAACTGCTTCAAATTATATAAATGAAAAGTTGTTAGAAACAGAGAAATGGACAAATCCTTTCTCATTGTGGGACACTTCGAAATGCCTCTCTCATACTTGGTAGGGTAAAGAGATCTTTAAAACATTAGTAGAGATGTTGAGGTATTTTGTTGTTCAATAACTTCATTTTTTAATGAAAAGTATATGTAAGTACCACTGTGAACATAAGGAATTGATCTAATTCCAAGAAAAAGCAAAGAAATCTTATGCTTTATTTAAGCCAAAAAGCCACATTCTTGTTATATATATAATTTTCATTATGCATTTAGAAATTTTAAAATTGTTTAGGGATTTTCTACATTACTATTCTCAATTTCATCCCCTGATCTGGTGAAATCTATATACTTTAAATATAGTAATACATAAGACTTGAATAACACAATTCAGAAGTTTGATTTAATGAACATATAGAGAAATCTGTAGCCAATAACTTAAGGATACATACTTCTATGAAATTCATAGAATATTTATGAAAATTGACCAAACGGAGCAATTCTCAAGAAATTTCAAACAAATTGTATCTGACCACAACAGAATTAAGTTTAAAATCAGTATATAAAAATCAATTACATGTATTCAGAACTAGAAAAATGTAAACCCTAAATCCTACTTTATTTGAACAGAATAACAAAGAAAGCTAAGAATAAGTAATACTAGCAGCAAAAACTTGCATGATTCTTACTACTTACTGACTTGTTTCTGTATTCCTTACATATATTAATTACTTTACTCATGACAATAGCCCTTTAGCAGGATACAGATGTGATCTCCATTTTAATGATTAAGGAACAGGCTCAGAGAAGTTACCTAAGTTTGCACAATTAGCAAATGGCAAGATTCAAACCCAGGCACACTGGTGATTCTGCAGTCTTTGCCACTATTCTTTATTATACATTTCTCACAAGACGTAAAAGATCTTTGGGAAATCTATAAAACTTTATTATAAGACAGTTACACCTAATGAATATCTTATAATAATGTCTTCTGATTGGAAAGACTACATTTCATTAAGATATCAATTCTCGCCTGTAATTATTCCTCAAATTCAATGCAATTTCAATCAAAATACTTGCAGATTTCTGCTAGAAATTCAACAAATTGACTTTAAATTTTATATGAAAAGAACAAATGGTCAATAAAGCTAGAACACTACTCCAGAGGAAAAATAAGGTGAAGAGATTTGCCCAACTTGTTATATATTGTTTTAATTAGCTAGTGTGGTATTGACACAGAAATAAATTTGACCAAATGAATTAGAGAGGAAAGAGAAAGAGATTCACACAATAATTATCTAGAATATTATAGAAGTAGTACCACATATCTTTTGGTCTAGAACAGACTTTTAAATAAATAGTATTTGTATATTCATAAGGAAAATTGAATATATACTTCATATTATATGCAAAAATTTATTCCATATGATTAAATTTTTAATGTGCAAAAGCAAAAGACTAAAAAAAAATTAGAAGGCACCAAAGAATATTTTGTTTGATCATATGATTTTAGAGAATTTCTTAAACAAGACATAGAAGGTATGGATTATCCAACTACATTAAAACATTTGTATTCAACCATAAAAATTTGAATCCAGATTAATGATTAAATAATACTAAGGAATTCATAATTTTATTAGACATGATAATAGTATTAAGTAGCTTTTGTTTTTATTTTTTAAGAAGTTTGCTTGAGAAATATTAGAGTATGTTCTAGTGAAATAATATAATATAAAAAGGTTGATTTCATAGAAATAGCAAAATAGTGGTTACTAGAGGTTAGAAAGGATAGGGAGGAGAGGAGATAAAGAGAAGTTGGATAACAGGTACCAATACAGTTAAATGGAGGAATAAGTTCTACAACAGTGGGGGTAACTGTAGTTTACAACAATTTATTATACATTTTATAAATATCTAGAACATTTTATTACACATTGTATTCATGTAAAAATCATCACACTGTACCCCACAAACATGTAAGGTTATTATGTGTCAATGAAAAACTACTAATTTCAGGGAAATAATAGAAGAAAACACACGAAATGAGATTGGAAAAAATATTGATAGTGATTAAACCTGGGTGGTGGGTATATGCAAACTGTTTTAAAATTTACTTATTTTTGCATATGTTTTAAAATTTACATAATAAAAAGGAAAGAAAGAGGAGGTAAAAGAGGAGAAAGAAGGATTCTAATTCATCCAAAAGCACAGATGGTATTAGTTTCAGTTCACTAGGTAGTAGAAGCCAAGATGGAATCAGAAATAGACTTGGAGAAAACATCTGTGAAGAACAAAGACTAAAAGAGCAGGAGTTATGTGGGCAGAACCTTGGATCATGATGGAACTCTGTTACCTGGGTAGAAGGCACCTTATGCTTCAGTGCTACGCTGAAAAAGTTCTGATCAGGTTTTAGTACCTACAACATGCTCAGTCATTGTCTTGGAGCAGGTGATCCCAAAGGTGATATATGAAGCTTGTCAACAAATTACCTTTCTCACAATAGGTTTTTTTCTGAATAAGGTACTGCCATGGTTGCCACAGGCACCAAAAAGAAAGTGAAAACACAGAGGAGACATTCTCAACACTATAAAGAATTCCTGAAAAACTAATAAAAGTAAAACAAATACAGCACAGAAAAGTAGACAAAAGACAAATAGGCATTTCACAGAAAAATATGATACATATAGCCCATAAATATATTAAGTCTCATTAGTAATCTGGAAAATGAAAATAAAATGAAATTCAATATGAGTTCATACTCCCAAGAGTGATTCTGAAGTTGAATATACCAAAAGTGTGCAATGTTATAAAATAAAAGAAACACTCCATCTATTGCTGGGGAGGGGGTGTGATAACTGCCTTTGGAAATCTGTGTTTAGTTAGTGAAAGAAGTTGAAAACAAGAATTCACAACTCAATAATTCCACCCTAAGTTATGTATCTGCATTAGTTTTCTATTGCTTCTATAACAATTGACCTCAAACTTGGTGGCTTAAAACAACATGTATTTATTAATCCTATGAGACAGATGTCTCTATGGATCTCGCTGGACTAAAATTAAGGTGTTGGCAGGATGAGTTCCTTTCTGGAGGATGTAGGGAAGAATGTTTTGCGACCATTCACTTTATTGGCACAATTTGGTTCCTTGTGGTTATAAAACTAAGGTCCTTATTTGATTGTTGGCTATGCAGATTGAGAGATCTTTCTGATTTCCAGAGGCAACCACATTGCTTGGCTTGTGACTCCCTTCCTCCATCTTCAAAGACAGCAATGATAGGTTGAGAACTTCTTGAGAAGCTCTCTCTGACCCATTCTTCTGCCTCCATCTTCTGCTTTTAAGGACTCATAATTAGATTGGGCCCACATGGATAATCCAAGTTAGTCTTTTTATCTCAAGGTCCTTAACGTTAATTGTATCTACAAGTTCTCTTCTGTCATATAATCAAAATCTGGAAATTAGGACTTGGATATTTTAGGAGGCTACTATTTGGCCTATGCAGACATGTGCTAGATGACATGATCAGAGATGTTCATAGCCATGTACTTCGTGACAATAAAAACTGAAAATAATCCAAATGTTCATTAGTGGTAAGATGACTGAATAAATTGTTGGTAGTTCTATCAGTGACTCTTCCTTTTTCTCACCTGTCTTCTGGAATGGTATATAAGTCTTTAACATATAATAGAGGAGTGATCAGTAAGTCAATTAAGGATTGATAATAAAATGAATTAGAGGGGAAAACAGTCAGATGACATTACTCTGGCTATACCCTGGCCTTAAAGAATGCCTTGAAAACCCAGGTCACACAAAACAGCCTGATTCAGGAATGCAGGCCCACCTGATGATACTCATTAACTGTATGATCCTTACTCTGGATTCCCTTTCTTTATATGCTACCTGCTTGTTACCTGCCTCAGATCTACTGGTCACTTTCTCCATAATGGACTCTCACCCACTGCCCAATTCCTTTCTTGGCCCCCAGGGAGCCCTTCCTCTCATACCCTATTACTGGGACCTTTCTTAAACATCTGGTCTGACTAGTCCACCTGCCTACCCATTCCTATATAATCCAGAATAACAGCTGGATAAGAAGCCCACAGAATAAGTATGAAAAGGACTTCTAGACTATGTAGATTTTTTAATATATCCTGGACAAAAAGCCATTTCTGTGCTTTTGTTGGCCCTTTGACCTTTTTTGGACTTAATAGCCAGTGTCAAGTGCAGGATGATACATAAAGGTTCACTCTATGAGTTAATAAAGCATTCATCATGTTTACTTATATTCACACTGAAAATGAAAAAAACTGCAGATTTTCAGTTTGTGTTATGAACTAATGAAGTATGATATCTGCCCATATACTAATTAGAAATAAATAAATATGATAAATTCTTTCATGACTTAGTGAAAATTCTTTGAACTCTGAATTAACTGTATATTTTCAAAGAAGTTTAGTCTCACAAACAAAATTTACTTAATTTCTCCTACTACCTTGCTGGGAGATTGCTGCTATTAAGAGCTTTCAACTGGTGCAGTCATTTTCCCTCTGAAATATCAAATGATTTTGGTGAATAATCTTTACCTATATTATCACAAGGATGGTCAGACACTCATTTTGGAAATTCTAATTAAATCCACTGAGACAGTGTGGCCAGTTCTAATTTAGGGGATAAGAGAACTCCTAGGCTCTTATATAAGGGAGTTATGTAATTTTTTAAAATCTTAAATCAGGATAACTTTGGGATTAAGAGGGAACCCTATTTAAAATGCCCCTCAATCCAGGATGAATGAAGGTTCCCCTTTCTCTATTCTATACTCTTTTTATAATCAATTTGTTCTATCACTTATGCCAACTATTTCTAGGCCATTTGAAATTTTCAAAAAAGTATCCAGTCAAAATGGCAATTATCAAGAATACAAACAACAATAAGTGTTTGTGAGGATGTGGGGGAAAAGGTATACTCATACATTGCTGGTGGGACTACAAATTGGTGCAACCACTCTGGAAAGCTGTATGGAGATTCCTTAGAAAACTTGGAATGGAACTACCATGTGACCCAGCTATTCTGCTCCTCGGTTTATAACTTAGAATCAGGACTTAAAATCAGCACACTAAATGACACAGCCACACCAATGTTTTTAGCAGCTCAATTCACCATAGCTAAACTATGGAACCAACATAGATGCCCTCCAATAGATAAATGGATAAAGAAAATGTGGAATATATACACAGTGGAATATTACTTAGCCTTAAAGAATGAAATCATGGCATTTGCAGGTAAATGGAAAGAGCTGGAGAATACCATGCTAAATGAAATAAGCCAACCCCCCAAAAAACCAAGGCCAAATGTTTTCTCTGATTATGTGGATGCTGATCCATCATAGGGTGGAGGGGGCTGCAGAAGAATGGAGAAACTTTGGATTGGGCAGAGGGGAGTGAAGGAAGGGGATGTGGGGTGGGAAGGATGATGGAATGAGACGGACATTATGTACATGTATGATGCACAAATAGTGTTATTCTACCTCATGTACAGCCAGAGCAATAAGAAGTTGTGCTCCATATGTGTAAAATGATTTGCAATGCATTCTGCTGACATGTATAACTAATTAGAACAAATTTTTTAAAAGTATTGGTCATAGAAAGATTTAAGGATCATGAAAAATGTCTTTTTTTCTGAAGAGCTCACCTTGACCATTACGCCAAACTGACGCCTAGAAAGTAGACCAGTGGACATATGGGGGTATTTGAAATAGTCATTCTGGATCCTCTTTACTTGCTTCCACCCTGCTCTCTGTTCAACCCAGTTCCCTTCAGGTATCCCACATTTACAATCCCATAATTTGACATCTGTTCCGTAGACTCAGCATTGGCATCTGAGCTCAGTTATGAACCCTCAGGACTTCACAGGTGTTGGCTTCCATCTTCCCTCTGGCTCTTCCTCAGAAACGTACCTCTCCCCCAGCCTCCCTCTCATAGCCAGCTGCTAGCCCAGCCTTCAGGTTGGACACCCCCTGGCCTGCCAAATAGTGGAATCAGGTATAACTCTATCTTAGACTTCTCTGCAACCTGAGAGCTTACTGAAGGGTGAAAAATGTGTATGTGGTAGTGGTGTTTCAGGCAAAAAGAGATAAAAGATGATATATTGTAAATGTATATAACCACTTTAAAATTATGCACTTGGGTTGGTTGCAGTGGTGCATACTTGTAACTCCAGTGGCTCGAGAGGCTGAGGCAGGAGAATCATAAGTTCAAAGCCAGGCTCAGCAACTTAGTGAGACCCTGTCTCTAAATTTAAAAAAAATCGAAAAGGCTTAGGATGTGGCTAAGTGGTTAAACACCTCTGAGTTCAATTCTGGTACCAAAAAAAAAAAAAAAAAAAAAAAAGAGAGAGAGAAGAAAAAAAAATCCTGTATTTGGATTCCCATTTTTGTTCACTGCTCAAATTATATAGCTAAACTGGAAGTGTAATATAGGAGCTTTGAACTTTGGGGAGAGTAAATATATATTTAAACAGTTAACTGTCTTTAAATAGGAAAATACTTTTTGCGAGGTGGTACTGGATTGAATTCAGGGGCAATCAACCACTGAGCCCCATCCTCAGCCCTATTTTTTTGTATTTTATTTAGAGACAAGGTCTCACTGAGTTGCTTAACACCTCACTTTTGCTGAGGCTGGCTTTGAACTCATGATCCTCCTGCCTTAGCCACTCATGCATCTAGGATTACAGGAAAATGATATTTTAATACTTAAGATTTACTATAGTTATTTTTATTCAGGAATTTCTCCAATTATTTGCTAGATGGAAGATCAGAATCATCTCCACTAAAACAAGAGAAAAATATTATGCATTATTTATGTGTTGGTCCCTAACAATGGCTGCACATTGATTAATAAAAGGAGATTTAAACAAATACTGATATATGTATCCTGTGCCTAAACATTCTGAATTAATTTTTTCAAATATGTCTGTCTGAGCATCAGGAGTTTTAACACACTCTGAGTGCTTCTAATGTACTGCTAAGGTTGAAAACTATTAACAACAGCCTGAATATGTGTACACAGGTCCTCACGACTCTTCACAACAATCCTATGAGATGCCAGAACTGCAGATGAGGAAGCTAGGGCTCAGAGAGTTTAAGTAATTTACCCATAACCATGAAGCTAGTAAGAATCTGAAACAGGATTTCAAATCAAGTCCATATGACTTCAAAGTCCATGCACTTAACCACTAGTAAGTGAGGAAAAGCTGTCATTGTGGGGAAGGACAAAATTAAACATGGATAAAGACCTGCTTAGCAACTTCAATTTCCCAATCCAGAGCCATTACATTCTTACTCAAAGACACAGTCACATCTTAATCTCTAGGACCAATCTTGACATTGAAAGCCATATTAAAAGTTTACCCAGTACACCTATCAGCATTGAACCTTTGATCTGGAAACTGAACTCTTGCCTTATGCCTATAAACTAAAGCCCTGATGTGCTCCATACCTTAGTAAGAATGAACATAAAACATGTGCAATGGAATTGGGAGTCCCAGGTTTGATGCCTTCTCCATCTAATGCATCACTGTGACATTAGGTAAGTCAATGAACCCCTTTGAGTCTCCACATCTATAAAATGTAAAAGTT
Source organism: Spermophilus citellus (assembly GCF_964194105.1). Classification (NCBI taxonomy): domain Eukaryota; kingdom Metazoa; phylum Chordata; class Mammalia; order Rodentia; family Sciuridae; genus Spermophilus; species Spermophilus citellus. The sequence continues at coordinate 198,041,129 of NC_138184.1, read as the reverse complement.
AAAGCCTACATTGCAGAGTTATAATGAGTAATGAAAAGGTAAAACATTAAAAAAAATAACATAACATCCAGATCATAGCATGCTCACTAAAAAGTATATGTAACCAGGTGTGGTGGTGCACATCTGTAATCCCAGTGGTTTGGTGGGCTAAGGTAGGAGATTGTGAGTTCAAAGCCAGCCTCAGCAATTTAGTGAGACATTAAGCAACTCAGCAAGACCCCATCTTTAAGTAAGTTATTAAAAAGTGCTTGGGATGTGGCTCAGAGGTTGAGTGCCTCTGGGTTCAATCCCTATACTGGGGGGGTGGGAAGTAGATGCAGTATGATTTTAAAAATCAATATGTTCGTTTTCACCTGCTGTCCTGTAAGTAAGACTGTTGCTTTATTCTTTGAAAAACAGTCAGACTACTGCCATTTAAACCTAATTTTTGAGTCTTAACTCCAAAGATGTACAGCCCAACCCTCTGATGCCTGAGGCTTTCCTATCAGAATGGCAGTCTGATACTCATAGTCAGACCATACCTCTTCCACACTCTTTTACCATGCTCCTCCTGTTTGCTTTCTAGAGATACTGGAGGATTTCTTGATGCAGGGGACATGTCCATTTAAATCCTTGCAGGTCATCCATCTCAGGACCTATCCAGATCACCCAGGTGGCCCCCAAAAGAATGCTTTTTCAGTTTCCAAATTTCCAGTTCTCTCCTCTCTGCCCAACTTAATTTTTCCATCACAATACATATTATGACTTCTGCCAAGTATAAAGCACAACGTTAACACATTGATTTGTGCATCATAAACTCAACACAATTAGTTTAAAATTTGGGCTGAAGGGTAAGGCAATCCTTCCCAGTTTCCTCAGAGGGACCTGGCCTAACCCAAAGCCACAAATGTGGTGGGGGCAGAATCCTCATTTATTCCAATCATTGCATAATCAACATAGATAAAGAGACATAATTCTCTTGAGAGATTTTCAAGGTCCTCCTTAAAGTGTGTTTCCCTCACTACTGTGGTTATAAACTATGGCCACAGCCTCAAGACCAAATTATAGCCTTTGGTGGCTGGTTTCAGTCTGGTGGTTTCAGCAATGAATTTGGAGTCAGGAATCCTGGAGTCTCAGCCAACTATTGCTTGGGTAACCACATGCAAGTTAGCTGCCCTTGTCTCAGTTTTTCTATCAGTCAAATGGGGTAATTTTTCCTTCCTTCCATCTACTTCAAAGGCATATGTAAGAACAATTAATTACCCCATAGCCACATAAACTTGGAACTTTCTATGCAGTAACAATGCTATTGTCAGCTTTTTCCTTCACATTGTAATAATTTAATCTTGGGATTATTTTAGGTTTGGATAGCTAAATGTCACAGCTGGAGTTTCATTCAGGGGTGTTTTTCTCTAGGGTCTCTGAGCCACATACCCAACTGCCTTAGTGCTGGCCGAGGGAAGCAAGAGCATCTTCCAAAACATTAAACCAAAAAGCCTGGATTCAGCCCAAGAGAACAACATTGCTGAATCACACTGGCGGCTTTCTTTAGTTCCAACCACTCAGTCTTCCCCATAAAATAAGCATTTGCCATTTGCAAAATACTGTAAAGAATATAGTTTGGGAATGACAGGTAAACAATACTGGTTAAAAGTTTTCCATTTCCTCTTCCTATCCTTGTGTAACACCAATCTATCTTCATCAGACCTGTTATTACTTACACTCCATATTTTAATGATATTTAAATACTGAGAAATTCTATTAGCTTCTTGCCTACAACTATTAACAAACCTATTAGAAGTGGGAACCAAATAGTACTTTTGGAGTAACTTTGAGAAAGAAATAACTAAGCTTGAGTTCTTATACCTAGAGAAAAGAAAAAAATTCTTCCGTTAGCAGATATATTTAAAGGTACTTAAACAAGTTATTATTTATATTAGATTTTTCCTCTTTTGTATTGCTTTGTGAATGTCATTCTGAATAAGAATATAAGCTCTTGACAGTTTAGTAAAATATATTAAAGTGTTGCCACATATGTAAATTATGAATACATTCAATTCTGGCTTTAAAATGGTTTACTGACAACTGAAATAGAAAAAAGAAGAAATAAGGAGGAGGAAAGAAACTTCATTGTACTCATTCTTTCCTGCTGTAAATAATTACAGTACTGGGGATTTTAGCCACTTATAGTTCACAAATTTAAAGAGTGGGTTCCCTTATTAATGCTTAAATAGACATGTCCAAAAAGGACTCAGTAAAGTATTTCATGAACATTAGATATGGAAATATTAATTCATTTTTAACTCATGTGGCATAGATCATCAGATCATCAATAAGTTATAGGTTCAGCATCCCAAGGTCTTAGTACTGCTACTAACTCTGTGTAACTTTGTATAAGTCACTTAATATTTTGGGGATTCAGTTTTCTCATCATTACAAGTTGAATTGTTTTCCTCCCTCCCCCTTTACCCAAAAAAGGTAGGTCGAAATTCTAACCCCAGTACCTCAGAATGTTTAAGACATTGAAAATGGAGTCCTTGCAGATATAATTAGTTAAAATGAAGTAATACTGGAGTAGATTGGTTCCCTGATGCAATATAAGGACTGTTGTCTTTGTAAGAAAATGTTCATGTAAAAACAGAGACACACAGAGAGAATGCCATGTGACAACAAAGGCTTGCACAGCTGCAAGCCAAGAATGTTGAGGACTGCTAGGGAACCATTGGAAGCCTGGAAGAGGCAAGAAAAGATTCCCTTACAGGTCTGAAAAAGAGCATGACCTGAGGACACCTTGATTTCAGAATTCTAGAATTTCAGATTTCTAGTCTCCAGTATTGTCAGAATTTCTGTTGTTTTGAGCTACCAAAATTTTTGATTCTTTGTTATGGCAGACCTAGGAAACTAAAGCACCTATTTTTCAATTGAAAGTGCTGGACTATTAAAGCCTCATCTGGAAATATATTTGTATTCTAATTCAGGGTTTGTATTCTAAACTTTTTCCCTAAAGAGTTACATAATATATAAGTAAGGTTTTGCATGTTATGTATTTTCTGTCACAAATATTCAACTCCTGCTGATTGAACACTGCCATGAACAACACATAAATTAATGAATGTGGCTGTGTTCCCTTAAATTTTATTTATGGATGCTAAAATTTGAATTTCATAAATTTTCCTGAATCGCAAAATACAATTTAAAAATTATTTTTCCTACCACTTAAAAAAATGTACAAACCAGGGCTGGGATATAGCTCATTTTGATAGAGTGCTTGCCTCACATGTACAAGGCCCTGGGTTCAATCCCCAGCACCACAAAAAAAAAAAAAAAAAAAAAAAAAGTATATACCATTCCTAGCTTCCAGGCCACACAAAACCAGAATGGGATCTGGATTCAGTTTGCAGGTGCAATTTGTTGAACTCTTTTCCAAGTTGTTAACAAGTATGATGCACTTGATAGAAAGCATCATAGAAAAGTAATATGCAGCCTTTTACTAAGGATACCTGAGTTAGGTAACCTGACTTATTATGGGTGATGATTATTATATTCACTAAGGGGTATCTCTCTAAAATAAAAACATTTGTTTTTAATAAAATCATCTGAAATAATATTTTCAAATGTAAACAACATTAGTAGTCTTTAAAAACTTCATTTCATTACTTTTATCTCTAGCATTCAAAGTTTGTAGGAGCATAAATATGAATAACAAAAAGGATCATCATTTATTGAAAATTTATAGAGTGACAGACATTTTGCTAAATGCTGTACACAATTATCTCATTAATCCTTTAATAACCTACAAATTACTAGCCCCTTTCTTCTGATGAGGCTTAGAAAAGTTATGTGCCTGAGGCCAGACAACTAGTACATAAAAGAGCCAGAAATGAATCAGATGATTCTAACATCACAGTTTCTTATATAAACCACTATCTATACTATTGTTAATTTCTTCTTAGGGTTAATTTTAAATTTCCACTGTCAAGAATATAAAATTAACAATAAAATCCACAACCTTATTACTAATAATTAATAGAATCTGTAATTTATAACAATAAGAGAAAAAATATAACACATTCTATCATTAAATTAGATCAAATAAAAATTTTACTTATTTGTCACAAATACTGGAATTATGTGAACAAATGACCTAAACTTAGTCTTAAAATACTACTTAGCCCTGGGAAAAACAGAGTACAATATAAAACTAGATAGTGTTTTATAATATACTCTTGTCTTAACACCTAATGAAAGAGAATGTTGAAAAAAAACAACAACACTAAACCTGTTGATAGCATGGGTGATTAAAGTCTTCATTCAGATGTATTGACAGATGGCAGAAAAGAAAAGAAAGGATCTAGATGCCAGGGAGATGGAGGATGGTGTAATCAAATACAAAACCATCTGGATCCTGTCTCTGTGTAACCTAGTGTTTGTGTTTAAGTTAAGCCTTTTGTATCATCACCTGACAGATCAGACTGAATTTCTAACCTAAAGAATTCTTTCAGCACACACAGAAGAGCAAGGTATTCTTTGAGGAAATTATACTTAATCTATATAAAGGTTAAGTCAATGAAAAAATTATTAAAATGGTAGAACAGGATTTGAGGGCTTAACCTGCAAGGATGCCATCATGACTGGCACAAGGATAGCATACAATATGTCCTATATACTATGTTCACAGAATGAAAACCTAGCAATCTGCTTTGTGTTACTTTCTAATAAATGTCAATAGGGCAAATGTGTTTATAACTTGAAATATAGGGGAGGGAATTCAGTAGCTTGCCACATGGAAATACATACTCCCTGTTGATTGTAGGAAAATGTCAAATCAGTTCAACTGCTCCAAGGCTTTTGGTCTTCACTTCTCCATTGATTAAGCCACAAACACTAAGAATAGCAGGACTCATGGATTTCCATGAACACAGTATTTATAGCTATTTTGCAGCTAGACAAACTAAGACACCTAGAATAGACAACCTGCTTTAAAACAAGTTAGAAGTGAAAGTTGGAAATAAGATTCCAAGTCCAGCTTTGGTGCCTTTTATTTACCTTTCTTGAATGGCTGGATTAAATAATTTAATTTTGGTTCACCTGAGTCAGATTGCCTGGGTTTCAACACCAGCTTCTTTACTTACCAGTTGTGTGACTTGAATTAAATCACTTATCCTGTTTGCCTGCTTCCTCATCTGCAAAAAGGGAATATTAATACTTAGAATTAAATAAAATTTAATTTAGATCACAAATTTATCCAGAGGTAATATGGGTTAGTATATACTGTTATATATAGCTATATATGCTATTTAACTATATGCTACAGTTATTACACATAATAATTAATTAAAAGTTACTAGTTCTTTGCCTTCTATCTAGGACTCTAAAATTTAGAAGTCTATCATTATTGTTGTTTTTAAAGAAGATATGGTTTTCTACTGAACTCTGGTGACTGGAACAATAAATGATATCACTTGCAAGTAACCTTCTTCCACAAGGCTGCAGGAAGTATTATGACCTCTTATGCTAACCATAATCCTATCTGAGACTCATTTTCACGCACTTTGAGATAGAAATGACTACTGCTGACTAACTCCTCCCTGTGCATCCCAGTCCTTTGTAGTTATGTGGTACCATGAATTCAGTCATGTCAATGGCCTATTAATAACAGAAAAGCATTCCATGTCCTTCGCTTTTGAAGGATACCAGAGTAGACACATGTGGAGATGGTGGTTCCTCGATTGGACTAAGTTACAAAAAAAGCACAGCTACCTAGAAGAAACTGCATAAACAATAAGCTTTAAGGTATCAAACCATCATGATATGGGTGCTGCTTTTTACCACAGAGTAATTCTAGTCCATCCTGAAGAGTACAAAGCACTTAAATTCCACCTAAACCTCACATTGCCTCTCCCTTCTCCAACTTCCACCTGCCCCATCCCTTTGTCTGACAGGTTTCTTGTTAATCTGAGATTATGACTCCTCTGATCCTCAGAGAAGCTTACTGGTCATTTTTCTAGGTAGATCCTATACCAGAGCTGCTATACAGTTATGAAGGTTGTACTCTGTACGAGAGAATCCAGCAAAAACTCAACAAACAAAAAAAATCCACAGGGACTGAAATCTATGCTAGCTCTACGTGCCAAATTCAAGTAGATTACATTTTCCTAAATGAAGGAAAGACATATTCTAATGTACAGAGAGACATTGCATAGGGTGGAAGTGGCGCTGCCCCTACTGACACAGTCCCACATTCCAGCTGTGAAACAAAGGCCTAAAGATTCAGTCACTGACACTTAAACTATGATTACAGTAATGATAACTATGATATGGCATGACTATTCTGTTGCCTATCTCTTTGCCTATTGATTGAATGATTGAACTACCTAGATATTCCTGCAAAGAAAATGTAATTGAAGAAGGAAACTGTTCTTGCAACAGTTCATTCTCCTATGATAGGGCCCACCACAGTCTCAGTTACCTATAATTTGCCTTCAATTATTTTTGAATTGGAAATTAAATTTAAAAAATCTTTACAACTATCTAATACCTGCTGCTATGAATTAATCCTTTACACACTAGCTTAAGGAAAAAAAACATAAGAACTTTCCTTTAATTTCCTTCAAGCTACATTTTCCAATTTTAGAGATGTTATAGAAAGATAAAGATCTCAAATTATGCTACCCAGTGCCTTATTCTACCTATTCAGTTTTCTCATGATTGTTTTACATTTCCCTTGTCCTTTTCTCCTGATTTAGATGACAAATTTATCCAGAGGTAATGTGGGATAGTATATACCATGCCTAGCAGTAAACACATTTATTGTTAAAAAGGAAATTAGAGAGTCACTGCTCCTTCCATTAGGAATCCAACAGTTATGCTTCCCTTCCTTTACACAGTTTCCTTTTACCACATTAAATCCTCCAGTCTTCCTTTCATGTTACTTTAAGACACTGATCAAAATCTTTTGTTCCTATTTCCTTTCCCTATAAAAGAAAATTAGATTTGTTTTCAGGCTTTAATCCTGCTAAGATAAAGTGAATCAGCTCTGTTTTCATTACTGTCCAGTCTGTTCCATCAATCATTGAAGGGAATCACTAAAAGCAATCAGTGAACAAGGTCAACAGCACTCAGCAGAGGGCCAGTGCAATGGTACTTTAGTAGATCAAAATGAACACTGGCAACAGGATGACAGTGCTTCACAGCCCTAAGAGGCCCAGGACAGCTTCTTAGGAAGTCGTCTCTAAATGGATAGAAGATAAGCGAGGAAAGGAAATTATCTTTATTGCATAACAGGTCTCCTGATACTAAGCTTATTAATTTAACAAAGAGTTAAAAGGTTCACTTGGGGATTAGGGTTGTTTTCTTGGTACAGTAACTCAGGTTTGGGACTTTGAAACAAAAAGCCTAGACTCACAGGTTCTGTTCTTCTCTAGCAGTTTGTGTTGTCACTCCAAAGAGTTGCAGAATCACAGACAGACATAGGTGATCTGTGAGGGTTAACTGTTTGCAAGTAACACAAACCAACCCTCACTTTTTTTTTTTTGATGTTTTTTAAGATGGGAATTTATTGCAAGTAAGAATTATGAGAATTGGTGATGAGGTTGAAGAGTCAACTTGAAAAGAATAGGATGCAAGATACTCTAGTGGGGAAAGGCTCTGAAACTATTCAGTGGTCTGGGGTGAATGAATTCTGACACTTTTCTCCATATTTGAATCCTTCCATTTGAGAAAGAAAGTCTCACGATAAAGTTTAATTGGCCTATCATACATAAGCCTTCATTCTTTGGTCAGGTTTGGATAAAAGACCTTGATTTTTAGCCTCACCAATACTGAAGAAAAGGTGTTGAGGAATAGAATGGGGAAGGGAGGTAGTGTTAATTACCCTTAAGGAAATCAGGGTGTTATTATCAACATAAGTCCCTGGTAGCCAAGATGAAACCAATGTCCATTATGGTATCAAAACAAATTGTTTTAACCCTAAAGGCCACGAGTCTTCTACTAAATTGAGCATTAACATCACATAAATCACATGTAGATTTTTCATGTGTAAACTACCAAACGAGTTTCAGTAAGTGGTATAATATTTGATGCATGGTAGCTATTCAATAAGTATTTATTGAATGGGTATTATTCTCATCCTTTCCTTTATGTCATTTCTATTTCCTAATATCTAGCATATATTCTGTATTCAAAATTGATAAAATAGAAATCACTAAAAGACAAAGCTTAATGCAGTGGGAAGAGTGCTATATTAGAATCCTTTCTTGCTTCTACCCAATGTGACCTTGGGAATGGGTCACAACCATTTGGGTTTATTTCCTCATCTATAAAATGAAGTGGTAGAGGTAGATGCTTTTAAAGAATCTGCCAAATTCTGTAAGTCTAACATCATGGTCACAAATATATAGATGACAGAGACTTTACAAACTTAGAAAAAATGTTTATAATTTTCACAGTATGAAGTAGCTTTACCCTGAATCTGGAAAGAAAGTAAAACCTAACTTTCTTGGTGGTATTTAGGAGAAATTGCCAATATTGTAGAAAATCTAGATCACTGTTATCAAACTTTAAAAGAAGGGCAGCAGAATCAATTTTTCAAATGAAATCTTACATTGAATCCCAATGTCTAAAACAAATAAAGGTCAAAGTACTCTGAATGAAACAAAGGAGGTGTGCCTGAAGTCCTAGTCTTGTACCTTTTCTTACAAGTTCTGGGCAATATCCTTTGCTGTCATCATTCATCTAATTCCTGATCATCCCTAGATTTTTCTGTACTGTGAAACAATTTTAAGATGAGATTATCAATTTCATTCACACAAGAAAAATTAAATCAAAGCTTTCTATGGGAAAGTAGAGCCAATTTTGTGGATCTATCAACAATTTTAACTTGAAAAACAAAGTAAAATCTAACAATAATTAGTTAAACCCCTACATTACTGACTAGTAATATGTAGACTATTTTATTAAAGTTAAGATTTTGGTTCCAAATCCCCCAAAATAACACAAATTACAAATACTTATTTAACACATTATAAAATATAAAGAAAACTGCAACATATAAAACAACAGTTTTAAAATTTTGTTTACAATTTTAGTAAATTAAGTCAGGCATGGTGACATATACCTGTAATCCCAGTAACTTGCACAGCTGAAGCAGAAGATTCCAAAGTTCAAGGTCAACTTCCACAACTTAGTATAGTCTGTCTCTAAATAAATAAGTGGTGTGGGATGCATCTCAATGGTAGAGTGCTTCTGGGTTCAATCCCTAGTACTGAGATTTTAATAAATCATCTTTCTATATAATTTTTTTCTATAGTCCTACTTCAGAGAAATGATGTGTACGCCTCTGAAGCCAAAGTAGTTTCATATGAGGCCTTTTAAAAATCATCAAGTCAGAACTTTTCTAAAAAATATTAAATGACATGACCCTCTCTGGCTCATGGTAAGGACCTTTTTGGCCTTAGCAAAAATGAACACTTGCTCTGATTATAAAATCAGTGTTCTATCCATTCCTATACTTGTAAGTATCATCAAAATCATTAAGACCCATACTACTAACTTGAACTAGGGTTTCACACAAAACACCAATGTTCCTAGTTAAAGTCTTATCCTTGTTAAAGTCATCTTTATTTACGATACTAATGTAGATAAAAGCACATTGTTTTACCTTAAGGGATTAAGCTTGAAAATATAAACAAGAACCATGTGATCAATTTGTTGAATAGTTATTGAGCTTTAATGATGCCATATTTTGGTCAAAGTAAAAAGCTATGATTTTTCTCTGAGACATTTCACCACAGGCAGCAACAAAAGTATACTTCATAGTCATTAGGAATCCTACTAACCTCTTTTGGCAAGGCATAAGGTTTGAATTATCTAGGTACAACCAATTAGATATGAAATGGCTTGTTATATGGATATGTGCCTTACAAACAAGAAGGAAGACAAAAGCAGATCTCTTTTGTTATAAAAGGTCTTCACTGTTTTCCTTTCTATATTAATTCTGCCAAATTTTCTTGGTCTCCTGGTTTTAAGAGTCACTTTATAGCAAATATTTAAGATATACCAAGTATAGCCTTGGGATATAACAAATGGTATTGATGCCCTGCCCCAAATCCATCCCTTTACCCTTTCCAGGGAGAGGAGCTCCACTTTCAACTGTCAGCAATTTTAAGTTTCTGCCTGAACACTTTCTCTGGTAATAGAACCTACTCTGCTTCTACATGGGCCACACCAGAAGATGCTGGGGGTAACTTTTTCTTCTCAGAGAAACCCTCCACCAATGACTTGACTGAAATTGGTAAATACCCTATCTCCTTGGATGGGATAACTCTAAGTTATATTGTATATGGCCTCCCAAAGTTCCAAAGTAGAATTAAGGTATAATTGCCTAAAATGGTAATTTGCTTCATCGATACACATTAGCTTCTTTCTTTTTCCTTCCTGTCTTCATCATCTATCACCTCTGTAAAAAACTACATTGACTCCTATCTCTATTCTAAGTTTACTTCTAAGATAATCCAAACTAAGATAAAGGGATTTAAAGATGAATACAATTTGGATTCTGCTTTTAAGAATTTCACTCTGAAACAGGAAGCCACTAATAAATACTACAAACCGACAATAAAAATAATAAAAGAACTACAGTCTTAACATGTAAATACAGGTGTTGGCCCAACTGAAGATGATAATATTGCAATTTTAAATGTGCTATATATCATTGGAATGTTGGCTAATGGTCCTTCCCATAATTTTAGATATTATTCTCACTAGGGAAAAGCTGCAAGACTACCTTTAACAGTTACCTTGATTAAGAAGTTGTTTTACCTTGTTGCCATGCCATATTGTTTTAATACTTCCAGAATTCTGGACCATAGCAAAAAGGTAACAACAATGGTAGGAGTATTACAAGTTTCAATATCATGACAGCTATGAAACAAAAGGGAAACCAGAATAATATAGTGATTCTACCTGATTAGAGAACGCATATATAGTGCTATAAAGTGAAATTTTTCCTTACATCAAACTATTGATATTTCATTAGTCTCCAGTGCAACTATATGAAGAACAAGATGAAATCAATAACCCGACGAACATCATTTATTGGTTTCTGACACTGAAGGAAGTTCATTTACAGTGAACAACAACAAAAACAGGTAGTATTGCTAAACATTTCCCAGAAAACAATGTGTCATGAAGTAGCATCTTAGACTAGATGAGGACAGCAGGCATTCCAGGGAAAAACTGGTGCAAAAACCTGATTCAAGCAACTGGGTATTTGAGTTGCTGTGAGTTTACTCACCTTCTACTCAGGTGACTTGTTTACTAATTTATGTTTTACTCTTCTGAAGTGATCAAACTAAGACAGTACGGAAGTCTGAAGCTAGAATATGGCTCTTATAAACAGTTTAGATGTTTCTATTGCTTTAAGAAGCACTGACAGCATTTAAGAAAAAGGGTAACAGGGTCTAAATTTCAGAAAGACCCCCACCATATTTTTTTCCAGAACAGATTAGAGAGAGGAAAAACAATAAGTGATCATTGGAATAGAACCTAGTGATGATGGTTAGATTAGGATACTAGTAGTAGAGGTTGATTCTGAATAAATCAGATAAAATATTTCAGGATATAAATAATCAAATATCCAACCTAAGGGTATTATATATCTTAAAGAAATAGAGCCGGCTCAATGACATCCTTAAACAATCTTGTATTTCCAAACTTTTTAATCATTCTCATTATCAACCTGGAAGGGTTGTTAGATGATAACCACTAACAATGAAGACTAAATGCCCTCTTATTTACATTTAGAGGGAGAGGTTGGCTTCATATAGCTATTTTATGAGGTAAGACTACTTTTTGCCAAAGATTTTAACACCTCTTTAGTTCCACTGGTCCAGAGTTACTTAAATCTGTTCTCTGCTCCATCCTTTATCCAAACACTTGCAAGGGAGGTGATGGTTGTTAGAACTGGCTGAAGATAAAGTAGGTCCCACCCAGACTTGGGAATGGTTTTATATCATGTGGCCTATGTGAAAGGATGGATACCTAAGTGGATAAAAAGATTAAGAAAAAGAAAGGGGGAATGGATGCTGGGTAGGTAAACAGTGCTATTATTAACCATATGCTTTGGAGGTAAGAGTTGACCGAGTTTGCCAATGGATTGGATGCAAAGAAAATGGAGAAAGCCAGTAACGGTGTGGAACATCTGTAATCGGAGACAGAAGGATTACAATTTTGAGGTCAGCCTCAGCAACTTAGATTCTGTCTCAAAATAAAGAATTAAAAGGACTGGAAATGTAGCTTGGTGGGAAAGTGCCCTGAGTTCAATCCCTCATACTCCGCCACCGCATCAAAAAAAAAAAAAAAAAAAAAAAAAAAAAAAAAAAAAAACAACAACAAAAAAAAAACAGAGGATTAAAAAACGGTTCTTTTTTTTTTGCTTCAACAACTGGATATAAAAGGTGACATGGGGAAGTCTAGAGAAAAAAATCAGGTTTGAGGACAATCAATTCTGTTTTCACCAAATTAACTTTAAGATACTAGACTTTGCAGAGGTAATCAAAGTTATTAGCTGGATATAGTTTGGAGTTTCAGGGACAGACCAAAACTGAGAAGATGGATTTGAAATCATATATTTTTTTTTAAAACAATTAACACTGATGACTATAGAACATATGGATAAATCAAGAAGTAAATTCAGGACAGTCTAAACAAGTCTAGAGTCAAGATGCAGAGGTGGAGTACAACAGGACACTTCAAAGTACAACAAAACGCAAGACCAAACCCTCACACAGTATCATATATGTGGGTAGAAGGAGGGTGGTGCAAATTGTCAGCTCCCTGCCAAAAGAGTGAGATTCATTGCTCCTCTCAACATGGAAGTGTAGGACAGAAAGGCTCTGAGTAAATTTTATAAATTCACTGTAGACCAAAAAACACATCATAAAAAGCAAGACATTAGTAAGATATCAAATAATCTTTCAAAAAGGAGTTGGTTCATTATGGATAGTCCTCTAAATTAAACATTTAGTGGGAATGGGATAAAAGAATATAGCATCCTTTGCCACCTCTAAGCCAAGACTGAGAGAAAATGGCAATAATTACATCTACAATTTGATTTCAAATGAAATTAACAGAAAATTATTGGGAAGTGGTTAGAAAAATTATAAGGCAAAAGGCGAGTCATTAGTAAGAGAAATATTTATGTCTGCATTAATAAAAACTTCTACAATGGAGCAAATTTGCAATAAACATTTCTTCTGTATCTACTCAGCTAAAATTTAAGCACTTATGTTTAAAAGACTATAATAATGCTGTTGAAAGAGAAATCCAAAATTTATAGAATAGTCACTATCCTTGGGTTGTTTTTAATCATTTCATAGCTGAGTGAGATTATGGGCAAACTACTCACCTTGGTGCTTCAATTTCCTTATTTGTGAAATGCAAATGACATTGTCTCAAGAGTTGTGAAGATTAAGACATATAAAAAACTTAGAACAATGCCTGATACATAGTAAACACCATGAAAGCATTAATTATTATGGGGAGGTAAGGAAACTTCCATATAAGCAGTATCATGTATGGGTTTAAAAATAAAACAAAAAAACTCCAAAGAACTTACCAATCAATCATCGAATGTTATTTAATCTTTAGTTAAACCCCAAGTACTTCACTTTATAGAACAGGAAAACTGTTGCCAGTTGTTTTGAAGCTTGCTCAACAGAACACAAAGCTAATAAGTGGCCTAATTATGTCTCCAATCTTGATGTAACACCAGAACTCTTGTACTTTCCAAAATATTCAGGAAACGTGGACTCTAGTTCTATATGTACAGGATTGCCCTTTCACTTCCTTAGTGTCTGTGAGACTGTTTTCTATTTGTTAAAATAGAAATAACAGGTTCCTCCTGCCTGCTTCACAGGGTCATTGTGAAGATCAAAAGTTAAAGAAATCTATAAACTGTAAAATTCCATAATTTTTTTCAGATGCCAGACTAGTCTCACTTCCTACCTCTGATATGCTTCACCATCCTGATGCCAAATACCAATTTCCAGGTACCCAATCCTTAACAAAGAAAATTGATGAAACCATATTATGGATAAATACAGATAACCCATTAAAGTCTCTGCCCAATTCCTATGAGGTTTCAAAATTATACCTCATCAATTTAAACTGAAATCACATAAAGTAACCATCACTCTGGGTCCTGATCTGATGTTGTCAAAGTGACCACTGTTATGAGATCCAACGGTGACACTATCCGCTAACCAGAACACCAAAAAAATAGACCTCAAAATATTTCTTAGAATGTTGCTACATTAACATGACTGTGCTTCACTATACTTATAAAAACATAACTTATCTGTACAGGACTTTTACACTTCCCAAAGTTCTTCTGTGTTCCACATTCTACTTGATCATCTAGTAGTTCTGTCAGGGAGCCAAGGCAGGTTTATTCTATCTTAAGAGAAAACATACTTATATTCAAAATAATTTTGAGGCATAACATAGTTTTAGGTCCTATCTTGGTGTCTGTTTACTGCATTGAGTTACATATGCTTTACATTTGATATCACTCACCAGTAGTGAGTAATTCTATTGAAGTAACACAAGTTTGAAAATATTCCTTTAAAAAACCCTGTATATTAGTATTAGTTTAAGTTTTATCAGAAAAAAAAAATCCTTTTCAAACTGACTATCCTATTGACAACAGTATAGTAATAGCAACACTTTGTAGAATTTTCTCTGCAGTACCTGAGAATATACATATGTTGATAAAGTATTTTGAGCCCACTTCCCAAATGTTAACAGAAGATATTATTGTTACAACTGTGATCAAATATATAAATACTAAAAAATACTAAACCATTAATAATATTGATCGTTCAGGAACTACATAAATTATAGCAATTTAAAATGACTAATATTTTAGAAACATGGGTTCTGAGAGGTCATCTTATATATGTCAGTGAATACTGCTTAAGCTATAAAAATATAGAATAATGTAATATGTAAGAGGTACTTCATAAAACTGAACTAACATTTAATTGATATGGCTTAAGGAAGGTACTGGATTGGGAACCAGATAAATTCATTTAACTTGATTCTCAGTGAACCAATTTTTTTTTTCAGTTCATAATATGAAATTTTAATGTCTCAGTACAATAAGGTTCTGGAACATCATGACTACAGTGAAAACATCAAGATGTCTGAACCAAATCAAGATTAGATCAAAACATTTATTTTTGTGTTACAAAAACAAAAATAAATTCAAGCAGATAATGAAATAAACGTTTTCTTAAAGTATTTCGTCCTTGGTTCTCTGTTCCAGAATTTAGTATACAGTTCAAGTGTAGGGTACTTCAGCACTTCTTTTGGATGCTATGAAGTCTCCATCTTATAACCATGTTTCTCTAGTTCAGCTCTGTAACAGAATACAAAGAACAACACATCAGTAGGCATTTTTCACAATAAATCAAAGAAACATGATAAGAATTAATACCATTAATAAATAAATGAGTTAAAACGGGGCATTAGCTTAAAATATTACCAAATTGCTTTATTTTAGACCCTAAAAATAAACCTGTAAGAAGGAAATTATGTGGATCACATAATACTAATAAAATTTTGCTGCCATTAGTTAATTTTATCTTCCTTAATTTTCTTACATATCATTTATGGAGAAACATGAGAGATTTATTATTATCCTCTAAATACCTTCCAAATACCACACAAATATTCTGTTTCTAACAAATAGTTAAAAATACATCTTTGTTTGCTTGTGTTTTGGTGGTGCTAGAGATTAAACTCAGGGACTCAAAAAATGGTGAACTACATTCTTAGCTCCTTAAACAGATTCTTAGAATAATTAACCTATAATCATCATCATAAGTTGTATATACATGAGAATAAACACACTCCTTTCCATATTGACATATCATATCAATTGTTCTAACATAGGAGAAAATTAATCAAATTTAAGGGTGTGAGAATTTTCTGTATTATAAATGTCATAAAATGTTAGACTTTACTTTCCTAATATTAAATGTGAGTGAACATCTCAAGTTTAAATTGGTATAAATGAACACACATTAAAGAAACATTTTTTGTCATTTTATCTATTTATTTTTGGTAGCAGGGGATTGAACCCAGGGGCACTTAACTACTGAGCTACATTCCCAACCCTTTTTGAGACAGGGTCTCACTAAATTGCTTAGGGCCTTGCTAAGTTGTTGAGGCTAGCTTTGAACTTGTGATCCTCCTGCCTCAGCCTTCTGAGCCACTGGGATTACAGGTGTGTGCCACCATGTCTGGCTTGTCATTTTAAATAATTTATCCAACTTGACATATTAGTCATAGAGAATATCAACTGCAATTGTTGATTATCCTTCTATAAAACATTTGCACAAAAAAGTTAAATCCTATAATCAACTTTAATTATTTAAGTGACCATTCCAAATATTACCAGCAACTTTCCTACCACAATTCAGATTTTATAAAATTTTGTGATAAAATTATTGGAGGAACAGTCTGATATAACACTTTAAATGTAAAGTATGGTTAATATGTTCTATATCATTATATCCAGAAAGAAAAAAATGTTATCTTGTGTAATATGGCTTAGATAATATTATATTGTCCAATGTAACCACAATGCAAAAAAACACATGGTTAAAATGAGTATAATATTTATTATTCATTTTCCAAAATTCCTTTACTTAAAAATTTTATAATACAAATGATGACCTTATTTCCATGAATTGTATTAAGACCAGAGATCATCAAATGATTGAACCTTGTCTTCTGCTTAGGTGTAGAGTATAGTGTGAGCTGGTGACATAAATGCTGAATTAGAAATCAAGAGCCCAGTGCAAGTCTCTAACTCTGGCCCTACTTTTGTGAAGTCTTAACTGAATTGCTTCATTTGGGCTCTTTCCCCTTCTATTAGGAAACTGAAGATTATAATATCTATTCTTTACATATAACATCATATCTCCTTTGCTTTGAAGGTTAAATAAGAGAAAATTATACAAATGTAATATAGCATTAACATAAACACTAAGGTTGAAGGAAAAAGCTAAAGATTTCTATTTTTGCTCATCACAGAAAGCTCCTCAAATGTTTCCTACAAGATTCTTGTTATAATTCTAAAAGAAACATGATTATCTTTGAATTTTATATCATTCTGAAATGTAATATTTTTCTGACTTAAAATGGAAATAATTTTAAAACTCAATTAAGTTTTCTATTCCTTTTTAACAAAATCACTATCAGTTAATCACTTTCTCTTACTTTAATAACAACAAAGCCCTGGGAGTTCAACCTAAGACTTAAATAACAAGTACACAAAATGTATCCTTCAGGTTCATGTCTGTCTGTCTTACTGACAGGAAGTGGTCATCAATTATATTTATAAAATTGTTTATGAACACAGACGCTGAGAAAACCCTATACATGAAATTCTTAGAGAATATGCAAAATTCTTTAAGAACTTAAAAGTATAACAAGCCAGAAGAAAAAAACATTGAGGTCACTAAGTATAAAACAAAAACACAGTAACAGCATGAGATTGCTGAATGGAAAAATCCAACAGAGACCAAAAAAGAGGGGAAAGAAACCTGCACAACTGGAATATTATAGAACACACAGTGAATGTAGACTATTTAAAAGACGCAGTAATAGCATTCCTTTTGCAAACCAAACATGAAAAAAGACTAATAACAACAATTAGGTTTTCAGCTTTATTACAGTGGCTATTTCTGATCATTCAGGAACTACGAATCTTCTTGGGATTTTCATATAAGGTGATAGAGGATTGGAAAAATCCTCATGATACAACCTATTTTTACTGATAGGTGGAGAAATTATATAAAGTCAGGAGGAGCAAAAAAATACAATGACTCTTATTTTTGGAGACAAAGATGACCTTATGCTATTTGTTTAAAGTCATCAGACTGAAAAAGGAAAAGGAACATGAAAAGTAGGCCTACTATATTGAGTTTTTGTTTAACATACACCATAAGCACTTTACATATATTAACTAATTTATAAAAACCTATGAGTAAAGTAATAATTATTATCTGCATTTTATATCTGAGAAAAGTTAAGTCAAAGGAAATTTAAATGACTTGATCAGGGAGGGTCCATGTAACCATGTAGCTAAATAAGAGGCAGATCCAGCATAGGAAAATATAGGCAGTATGAATGAATCTAAAGTCTAAGCTGCCTCTCAAAGTTAGATGGGATTAGGGCTCAACAATGATAGAAAATAGTAAAATGTGTCCTTTACCATGATTCATGATACATTGAGGTTCTCCATGCATTTTACAAAGACCAAAAATAACATTGTTGCAGGAGACTTCTTAATTAAAACAAAAGTTTTAAAACAAAGATTATCTGTGTTATTTAATATAACAGTCATAGTGACTATTTAAATTAAAAATTTAGTTCATCATCTGTGCTAGCCAGATTTCATATGCACAATAGCCGTATGTGACTAGTAGCTTCTGTTCTAGATTGTGTAGCTCAAAGAACAATCCATTATTATATGTAAGTTCCCCTTAGTAGGGGGAAAAAACTCATAATTCAAATGGAGAAATAAAAACACTTTATCACTAGTGGTAATATCACAATTTATATACTTATGGAAATTAAGAAAACAAAAGGCAAAAACACAACAGAGCAAATAGGAGCACCTGGAGGCATTTATAAAAATAGTAAGTCATAAAGAATAAGAATATATGGATAATGTTTCTAAGCCAGTAAAAAAGGGCAAGAGGTGATAGTGATGAAAAATTCAATTACTGATACATTTACTACTAAAACCCCTTATCATAATATTCACCAGTCTTAAAATTTTTAAACGAAAGATGTTATTAAATGACTAATGAAAGATAGAAAAGAAACAAAATCTCATGATATCTGATCTTTTTGAATGACAAAGGTAGAAAAAGTCATTTAGCCTCAAATTTTTAAATTTCTAGAAATTATCAGGAAAGAAAAACTGTTACATAATTAAGAACATGGAATACAGCTCAACAGCATTGGAAAGCCTCAAAATAAGCATTCTAATAGGATAATATGACTCCAAATGGGAAGGTGCTTACTGTACAAGAAAAGTAGCAAGGCATTCTCTAATGTAGTTCACTTTTAAAAGGATATAAAAACAAAGATTAATACAAAAAGAAGTCATCTAAACTCCTATATATAGAATAAACTCTAGTTCAGAATGGATTGAGATTCATAAAAAGACCAAAAAGGGCTATTTTAAGAGGCATATACTGATCAAAGAGAATGAGAAAGGATAGGTCCAAGGACCTATAATGTAATGTTAATAGATTTTAGAGAAAAAGCAAGACTGTTCAACAGCTATCATTCTTATTTTGTCCATAAAACTATAAAAGGAAAAACATCATTAAGACAAAATTGAAAACCAAAGTGCAATAACTCCAAACTGTATAAAAGTAGTTTATACTGGCAGAATAAAAAGATAAAATTAAAAACCTGAGTCAGCGATCTTTGAGAAATCATGGAGAACTATAAACATATTAGAATAACAGTGAAAAGTAAATTGTACTATTTCCAAAAAAGAGAAAAAAGAAATGGATAAATTTGTTATTAGTCTTCAGTAAAATTCTAAAGAGCCTTTAAAATGTAAGGGTTTTGAACCCATTAAAAAACAAAACAAAACAAAAAACTGCATTGCACAAAAAGCAATATTGTATCACTATTAAAAATAAATTTTAAACCAGGGAATGACCTTGCATGCCTATAATCCTAGAGACTTGTTACACAAGCAGAAGGATCACAAGTTTGAGGCCAGGCTTAACAATGTAGTGAGACTCTGTTTCAAAATAAAAATCTCAAAAGGACTAAGGATGTGGCTCAATGGTAAAGCACCCTGGATTAAATTCCCAGTACCATAAATAAGTTAATCAATCAATAATTTTTAAAAATTAATTATAAAGTTATCTTACTTTCCTTTCAAATAAACAAGAGACCTTCTTTTTACATCTTGTTTTGAGCAAAGCATGTGACAGATTTAGATATCCTTATGGTCAAGACAGATAAATATAAGATGAATCAAAATTAAAATTAGAAAGAAAAGAAATGTCTATTCAACAAATGGTGTGAGGACAGCCAAATATATTCACATGCAAAAGAATGAGACTTCTACTTCATATCATATATGAAAATTAACTCAAGATGAATTGTAGCTCTAAGTGTAGCTAAAACTCTTTTTGTAAGAAAACAGGGATAAATCCTCATTATCTTGAATTTGGCAATGAATTCTTAAATGGGACAGTCTTAAAAGCATTGAGTAACAAAAGAAAAAATAAACTGGGCTTCATTAAAATGAAACACTTGTGCAAAGGACACTATGAAAAGACAACCCAACAGAAAAAAAGTATTTGCAGATCACGCATCTTATAAAACTTGAGTACCAAGAATACAAAAGGAAGTCTTACAACTCAACAACAAATGACCCAAATTTAAAATGGGAAAATAATTTGAATAGACATTTCTCCAAAAATGGTCAAAGGTCAATGCTAATGGTCAAGAAGCACACTAGAAGCTAAGTCATTTAGAGAAATAAAAATCAAAAGCACAATGAGGCCAGGTGCAGGGAGTATGGGGGTGGTGGTGCATGCCTGTAATCCCAGCAGCTTGGGAGGTTGGGGCGGGAGTATCATGAGTTCAAAGCTAGTCTCTGCAACCACGAGGTGCTAAACAACTCAGTGAGACCCTGTCTCTAAATAAAATACAAAAACAGGGCTGGGGATATGGCTCAGTGGTTGAATGCCCCTGAGTTCAATCCCCGGTATCAAGAAAATAAAAAGCACAACGAGATTCCACTTCACAGCTTTCACTTATAAGATGGCTGTAATTTTTTAAGAAATTAAAAACAACAAGTTTTTGTGGAACATTTGGAACATTCATACATTGTTAGCAGAAATGTAAATTATTCAGTCACTGTAGAAAACATTTTGGCAGTTCTTCAAAAAGTTAAACCTAGAATTACTATAAAACCCAATGATTCCACTTCTAGGTATATACCCTCCAAACATGAAAACAGATAAATACATGTATATCCATGCTCACAGCAGCCACTATTCATAAGAAATAAAAAGTAGAAAATTTCCAACAACTGATAAAATCTATAAAATATGGCACATCTATACAATGGAGTATTATTCCACCACAAAACAAAGTATTGATACATGCAATCATGTGGATGAATTTTTAAAACATTATGCTAAGTAAAAAAGATGAACACACAAGAACACATTGTATGATTCTATTTATATGAAATGTCCAGACCAGGCAAATCCATACAGATGGAAAACAGATTAGCAATTGGTAAGGGAGGGGGAACTCTGCATAGTTACTGCTTAAGGAGTATGGTATTTTCTTTTGGGATACTAAAGTACTAGAACTAAATAAACTAAGGTGATGGTTGCCCAATATTGTCAATGTACTAAATGAACTGAATTATAAACCTCATAAAGTTAATGTAATAAAGATGAAGCATCTTTTGAGAGGTCAATTATCTACATAAGTTATATATTCTATACTCAAAATTAATACTGAGCTATAATAAAAATCTGGCTTAAAACTTACCGTAACTGATTGGAGAAGTCATCCTCTACGTTGTCATCATCCCAATTATCCTCCCAGACATGTGCATCCTCATCTTCATCTAAACCAGCCCAGTCTAAAAACAGAAACAGATGTCAAATATCTTTCATACATTATTTACACAAAATGAAAACTTCAGAAAGTATGTCACTTAACATTCTTGCAATTCAAAAACTGTTAATAACATTTCTATGAAAAATGGAAATCTTTCTCCTTAAATCTCAAAGTTTTTGCTTTTATTCTCTCAATTCTTAAAATTGCAGGTAATCCAAAAAAATACTACTTGCCATGAAAACTTTTAATTTCAGAAGGATGCTTACTTCACTGATTTTTATTTTAACTCATTTTTATAAGGCCTATTTTACAATCTTTCAAAATCTTTCTTCCCTTTTGGTGGTAGGAGTGATTTAGATTAAGATTTCAACTTTTCTTCATAATGTTCAGAAAATACATATGTAAACTAACACCTTCAGGAATTCTAAGCTGTAAATAAGGAGTATCTATTGGGAAAGTAACACTAAGAACACAGAAGTTTTCAACCACTAGGTACACAAGAAGAAAGGAATATCTATCTATAAGGTGGTTCTCCTACAACCTAATGTCTAGTTATTACTTCTGTATCAAAAACCAAGGCAGCAAGCTGGATGTGGCATATACCCATAATTGAAATGACTCAGGAGGCTGAGGCAAGAGGATCTCAAGTTTGAGTCCAGCCTTAGTACCTTAGTGAGACCCTATCTCAAAAACTAAATAAAGGTTAAAGGTACAGCTTGGTAATAGAGCACCCCTGATTTAATCCTTAGTACCAAATAATAATAACCAATGGGCACATAGGGAATTATAAGTTGTCTCCCAATATTCCTTTCCTTATGCTCTTAAACACTAATTCTTTATAACAGAATGTCTGGATTAGGAATGCATTCCCAGTCCATGCCCTCCTCCCTCAGTGCTTCCCTAAATAATATATTTTTTTAAGACTACATGTTTCATCTCCAAATCTGAATGCAGAACCCTCCTGTGAACACTATAATTCTACATACAACTGCTCACTGGACACAAATTCAACAGAACAAAAATTTAACTTTCTTCAGTTATCCTCACATGCAACCAATACACTTCCCTGGAAAAACACAAAAGCATTCCTTCAGTCTTACCATGTGCCAGGAAAGTAACCCCAAATTTCCTTCTCTATCATGACCAGGTCTGGTCCATTTCATTCCGTAAATCATATTCAAATCTATTCCTGTCTATCCCCATTACCTCTGCTCTAAATTAGACATTCACATCCTTTCTCACATACATACTGGCATATTCTAACAGGTCTTGCTTCTACTCTCTTGACTATGATAAAAATTTAGTTTCCAAGGCAATGTCACTATGTTCTCTTCATTTTAAATTAATCCATCCTCAAAACAAAAGATTTTAGGCATATCCTGCTCTTCTTCCTCTTAGATGGATCAACTTGCTAAAATCTTGACATAGCTTTGTTTTACACCCCACCATCCTACAGTACTATTTGTTTCAAAATAAAGATTATTTTAAATTGTTTAACATTCAAATCCAGCAGGATAACTTCCTGATAGTTATGTGACTTGAGGTACTCTCTCATATGCATTCTTGAAAACTGTATGATGAAGAATAACCAATAAGATCTTCATTTTTATTTAGGCCCTAATTTTTTACCTCATGTTTTGAAACTGCTATGATTTTCTATTCATCTAGCACTTCATGTTGCTCCTCATCTGTCTAAGTGCCACTAGTTGACCTGATTTATACTTATCTTGAATTTAGTTTAAACAACATTCATTCATTCTCCCTTTGAATGAACCCTAGCTCCACTATTTAGTGGATTTCGGATCTGAGAAATGGAAAAAACAACATAAGTCAGGGATTTATTTTTAATGCCAGAAAGCACATCGAATGGTGCAGAAACCAACTTCAAGGAATAACACATTGAATATTAAAAAAAAAAAATCCATGAGTCTATGGCAATACTAAAGAGACAAAGAGAAGATAGGACTGTTCTTGTTTATACCTACTATAAATGTTAAGAGCGACAGAATTAGAAAATCACCATCTGCAAACTCTCAATGAAACTTAGGTAAAGATCAACAATGGATACTAAAATTATAGGGTGAAAAATGGTTGGGTAACAGGATAGACAGCTTACTCATTACAAAGGAAGAAATGGAAAGGCATAGTGGCCATAATCTTAACCAAGTGAGCTTAGCATCATTAATAACTGGGACAACTTGACACGGGTCCTTGATGTCATGTAATAAGAAACACTCATCACTTCTATAGTACTCTAACAAAGTTGTAACTGAATCTAATCATGAGAAAACCATAGGACCAGAAGGTGGGACTTACTACAAACTAGCTTGTTCAAATAAGTCAATGTCATAAAAAAAGAAACATCTAACAGCAACTGTTAGATTTAAAAGCACTGAAGTGATGTAACAATCAAATATAATACAAATATAATATGCAAATTAACTGACCACAGGGCTAGAGGAAAAGCAATAAGACTTCTAACAATTAGCAAAATCTAAATATGGACTGTGTATATTTGGATGATATTAATGATTTAATGTTAATTTTCTTAATCATAATTGTGAAATAATTTTAGAGAAGAATGCTCTTAACTCTAAGCATTCATGCTAAAACATTTGAGTCAATTGTCATTTTGTTAACAGCTTTCTTATATTTTATATATAAATCTATACATGTGTAAAACACTTATTATTGAATATATTTTCTAACATGAGAAAATAGGGCAAAACATTAACAAAAATTCATGAATCTAGGTGTTAGCTGTCTTTAACTTTTCCATAATGTTAAGTTTCAAATTTTAAATATGGGGGAATTGGTTTTAAAAAAATCAGCCTGGAAACCACTCCCTGTGTTTTGTGTATCTCTCTGTATCACAACACTGATAATATTGTAAAATCATAATTATCAATCAATATGTTTATGTTCATCACTACCATCTGAGTTTCTTCAGAACAATAATTCTATCTTATCTTTGGAATCCTAAATTACAAACAGTACCTAGCACATGCACAACATGGTTGTGAAAGATGGCTAAATCACAATTAACAATAAAATCAGATCTTGGAATATTTGTTTGACTCCTCTCCCCTCCAGTAATTATGAGTTATACACTCTAAGCCATTAGTTTCATATTAGTAGTTACCTATTAGAAACATAGCTATAAACATTTCAAAGTTAAAGGAAAAATAACTAAATAACAAAAGGTATGATTTAGGCTTTTATTACTATATACAAGTAGAGTTTGAGCTACTTCATGGTTTATAATATGGGCATTTTATTTCAGTTACATTATATATTTAACAAAAATTTTAAAAATGGGGTATCATCATCATTTAAAAATAGAAGTATCTCCATTTACCTGGTCTCCCAAGACAGAAAAGAAAAACTCTGGAAGCCCTTCAACTATCACAATCAATGATTTTTTTTTTTTTTTTTTTTTGGTAACAGGGATTGAATTCAGGGGCACTCGACCACTGAGCCACACCTCTAGTCCTATTTTGCATTTTATTTAAAGACAAGGTCTCACTGAGTTGCTTAGCACCTTGCCATTGCTGAGACTGATTCTGAACTCTTCTCCTGTCTTGGCATTTCTATTTCAATGCATCCCCAGTTTCTCACCTCATCTCTGTTCTTACTGCTACTGTATCAATTTGAGATTATTCCTTTGTGTGGTCTTTTTTCTGTTCCAGTTTTATGTATACATGAGAGGAACATTAAGTAAAGACAGTATGGGGGTACAGCCCAAGATGAAATTTTAAATTAAGAAGCAGCCTTTGGGCTGGGGATGTGGCTGAAGCGATAGCACGCTCGCCTGGCATGCGCGCAGCCCTGGGTTCGATCCTCAGCACCACGTACAAATAAAGATATTGTGTCCGCCAGGAAAAAAAAAAAAAAAACTATAAAATAAATTTTAAAAAATTCTCTTTTTTTTAAAAAAGGAGCCTTATATAAGACAGTAGATGTATTTCTGTGCAACATTAAATCAACAAGATATTTTAATTTTTAAAGTTAAAAATGAATAAAGCATTTCAAATAATCTCAAATTTATTCTTTTAATTTGCTTTAATAAGTTATACATGACAGCATAATGCATTTTGATTCACTGTACACAAATGGAGCACAACTTTTCATTTCTCTGGTTGTATACAATGTAGAGATGATCATGCAGTGCAGTCAAACAGGTACCTAGGGTCATGATGTTCATCTCATTCCACCATCTTTCCTGCCCCCTCAAATTTATTTTTTTTATTAAAAGAAATCTAGATTCTTGTGTGTCAAACTTGTAATGGCACTATTAATCCTTTAGCAAAATAGCATTTATGATACGAGTAGTTATGATAGATACTTCCTGCTAATTTCCTCCACTCTTGCTATAACCTATAGCTCTGCAGCTAATAATTTTACTGGACAGCTCAGGATTATATGTTTTTAGTTTTAATAACACTAAAATTTTCCTATATAGAAAGTGCATTTTATATTGCCATTGGAGCAAAGTTTGGCTTTATACTTCAAGATTTTATAAAATGAGAGGACTTTCTGTCATACTCCTTTTGGGGGCGGGGGAACTAGCACCCTTATCACTATCAGAAAACGATAAGAAAATATTTTATAACATTTTTTCTACCATCATTTCCCAATCTCAAACCCCAGGTTTATATAAATATGCTACTTGGGTTCAACCTAGAAACAGGAAGTCTCCAAAAAGTATCTAAGGAGTCTTTATAAAGATATCTAAAGGAGCTTAATGTTCTAAAAATATTGAACAAAGACTGTATTTACATTCTTGAGTAAAAGGGATGAGACAGTCAAGATAGGAACTGTTTTAAGATTCTAAGTCTAAACCACTACCAACTAAACAGGTTCCCCAAACTGTTAACTAGGTAACAGTTATATATATCATTACAGATGTTTCCCATCTGTAATGATATATAAAAAGTAAATGATCATGTCACAGATTAGAGTTTGAAATATATTTGACAATTTTCTGCTAACCTTATAGGTCTTTGAAAAAATACTGTAGAGCCTTAAATGTCTTTTAAAGCCTTTTTGGAAACAATGAAATCATAGTGTCCCAGAAACTTTTCATCTAATCATGATCTTATTTTATTTTTTTGAAAAAAATGCCGACTTCAATATTATTATTGATTTAAATGTCTCTGTGCTATTTTTATTTGTTTTAATTATGAGAGAAAAAGAAACTTGCTAATTTGGACCCAAATGCCTCAGAAAATCACCAAGAAATATAACTGAAGTGGGGCACTGTGGTACAAGCCTGTAATCCCAGTGACTTGGAAGGCTGAAGCAAGAAGATCCCGATTTCAAACCCAGTCTCAGCAACTTAGCAAGGCCCTAAGCAACTCAGCGAGACCTTGTCTTTAATAAAATATATTAAAAAAAAAAAAAAAAGGCTAGGGATGTGGCTCATTGGTTAAGCGCCTCTGGTACCAAAAAAGAAATACAATTGAGCCAATAACTTTTTTAATGGAGTGGCTACTTAATTTGAAAAAGTCAAAATTTTTAACAATATAGGATTGAGTGTCTTCTCTATTCTCTCCCATTCCTTTTCTTCCCTTTTAAGATTGCTGCAATTTTTAGTTCATCAAGCTGAATTTCGATGGTTATTTGGCATATATATATAAAGCATCTCTACTTCCTTTAACAATAATCTGGTACTATTTTTTGACAGGAAAAGGAAAGAAATAGGTAAAAGTTGCATTCTAAAAAAAAAAAAAAAACTGGCTCATGAAAGGGGGAAAAACACTGGGGAAGGTTTTAGGAAGAGTGCACACAAAATTATTTATAACAATAGCTCTACACTTCTTTGGCATTATTATACAGTATGCTGTAACTATGATTCTATTATATGAAGGTAGAAATGCTAGATTAAATTGTTCATTAATCATCTTATAAATGTGAATATACTTTTTAACCTTAATACCTATCCTAGGAATAAGATGCACTGTAGTCAAATAGTACCATACCATTCTTCCAATTGCCATAGATAAAGAACCAAGAAATAACTTTTCTTATGAGTGACTACTTATTAAGCATTTAAAGTTATTTAATAAGAACACTTATTATTAAGAAAAGTAATGTTCATATTAAATCAGAATCTGTTATCTACTTTAGAGGGAAACTTTAAATATTCTTCTTAATTTATTAACTAGGATCATGTACTGAATTTATTATATAAAAAGGTTAAGTGATGGTTTAACACTCACTTCTAACAATCCTCCATACTACACAAACATTACAATATGTGTAAATTATAATACCTCTAAACTCTAAGTGAGTGCATAACATAAAAAGTTATATGACTATTTTAACTACTAAAGTTAGGTAATATCTCATAATATCTAAATTTTGTTTTGATTTTCAATTACAATATTGATAACCAAGTAATTTTATTTAATCACTCATTTTTACAGCCTTAGGTCCAGAAATAGCTTGTTAAAAAAAAAATGAACAAGATACATGATCCATGTCTAATGCCATCCTTCAATAAGTAAAGGACCTTATAAAATACATACTTTACCTTTAACACTAAATGCATTGCCAGAATTGTGATGATCAATTAAATAAGCACACCCGTGTTAGCTTCAAGGCGTTGGCCTTCCAGATGTGTATTGGTAAGAAAAAAAAAAAGTACTATATTTTAAAGTCAGATTGCAAATAACCAATAAGACACCTAATATATATTTCTAGTAATTCTAAATTATTTAAGACTTTTCTTCTAAACTTAGCTTTCTTCACATCTGCCAGCGAAAAATTACAACCGTGACTAGCTTTAAATTTCAAAAATCCAAGCTATCAAAGCTCTTACATACTTCATCTTAAGTATCACCTTGACCTCAACTTAAAAATATTTTAATACTCATCCCCACACTTAGTCTTAGGTGGACACCATGTCTTTATTTTATTTTTATGTGGTGCTGAGAATCGAACCCAGTGCCTCATACATGCTAGGCAAGCGCACCACTACTTGAGCCACATCCCCAGCCCCTCACACTTCTTAAAGGCAAGAAGTATAGCACTCTAGAGAAAAATACAGAGGAAATTCTAATTATTACAATAGGGTTGCAAAAGTAAAATTCTATATCAATTTTCAGAAGCATCAATCTCTCATTCTATAACAATAATGTTACTCTAAATATAAACAAATCAACTTCCTTTAAATAAAAATGTGCACACATATGCAGAACATTAGATGAAGAGAAATACACTAAACCAAATACCATCATAGGAAAGCGTAAGAGAACAGTTACAAACAGTTTTAATTACACTCATTAGTACGACAATAAAACCAAACCAAATCTGACCATTCTGAGATTAATTTACACTTGTTCCTGCTTAAAGTATAAAGCATATTAGTTTTTTCTAAGATTTCATTTCTGCAAGTTATCCCAATGCAAACACCTATACCTTACGTATCAAGTAACTATTTAGCAGCTGAGAAATCAGTACTTAGTAAAGCACAACTGTACTACTATATTTTCTCTAGAAAGGACCAAATTGTCAGTGGGGAACTCAGAGTAGACAAGCAGAAACAAGTAATAAATGATGTTGCTACCAGGCCATTGGTAAGTTTTCAGTTATTGGTGGCAAACAATCTAAAACCAAGACTAAAAATAACCTGCATAACCATTTATAATTATTTCTGTATTTAAAAAATTCAAAACCAATTCTTTTTCATCAGTGAAAACATAATGTTTCCACATTTTTGGTTCTTTATTAATTAGTCATTTTATTTTTAATTCAATAAAAATAACAAAAGCCCTTACTTTCATCTTTTCCATGCCTTTATACCTTAAACTCATCTGTTTCCTCATTCTAACCCTGCTTCACACTGTTCAATAGTATCCAATCTGCACTCTACCATCCTTATATGCAAGTGCAAAATCATAACCCAATTTTCTTCTTATTTCCAACACACCATATGAGGCTAGATGCCTAAGGTCCATCAGTTCTACCTCCCTTGTTATTCTTGTGCTACTACTCTCTTCATTTTATTCCTAATAATAACCTCAAATAAACCTTAGACCTCATCTGAATTATTTCAACAATTTGTTGACCAGTTTACTGGTCTGTGGTCTCTGATCTTTTCAAATTAATTCTGCTGGGTTAATGTTCCCTAAACAGCCTACTGCTGAAAGAAAACTCACATATCACTGTCATAAGCAAAACAATCAAACAAACAAAATACTTCTTCCTTGTTTTGGAACCCCCCTTTCCTGGATTTCTATTTTACACAGCTTTGTTTCAATGGTGCTACCTCACATAGTAATTAAATAGAAATAATTTCTCTTTCTTTTGAACTGCTGCTGCTGACTTTACATCAGATGTTTAACTTCCCCCTCCCAAACAAACACACATACACACAGAAGAAAACCAAAGTACTCAAAAGCCCAACAGATGAGACAGACAAATACAAAATTGCACTGGTTTAACTGGGTTGAGAAGGGAAAGATTTAGAGTCTCAATCCAGGATAACCATTTTCAAAATACTAAAGATCTTCAGTTGGTGTGAAAACCACTGATACTTATCTCCTCAGCACTTATATTATTTACTAATTTCAAAGAAATACATAGGGAGCCAAATTTGTTTCAGTATACCCTCTAGTTAACTGTGACCTCAGATGAGTTTTTCTTTCTTTCTTTTTTTCCGTGTCCAGATATAAAACCTATACCTCAGAGAGCTGCTGTAAGGGTAAAATTATGTATTTAAAGCAATTAGTACCAACAAGTGGCAGCTAATATTCTCTCTGCATCCCTCAGTACCAGATTTGTAAGAAACAACAGGCCTAGCATGGTAGCACAAATCAATAATCCCAGCAGCTCAGGAGGCTGAGGCCCTAAGCAACTCAGTGAAACCCTGTCTCTATATCAAATATAAAAAGCTTGGGATGTCGCTCAGTGGTTAAGCACCCCTGGGTTCAATCCCTGGCGCGCGCGCGCGCGCGCACACACACACACACACACACTCTCACACACACAAAGACCCAAATAGCCATCAAATGAATTAATCATTTATTATATACTAACTACTACACAAAGGAATTTTAGATATTAGAACAACGTGTTCTAGAATAAATACAATAATAGTTTGTCAAAACATTACAATAGAGCACACAACTGGAAAAAGACATTTGGTGAATTTTAAATACTTAAACTATGTAGTTTTAGAAATTTTTATTTTTTCTCAGTGTTCTCACAGTTCAATCACATCTTTCAATGAATAATCTTTAATAACCAAGTAGTAATATCAAACACTATTTAAATCACAATCACTTGCTCATTCCACAGAACCACCAAAATAACTAATCAATTAAGTTTTTCAAAGAATTTTACTGCTTAATAACTCCCAACCATCAGAATCTAGATCTGGGGATTTTTCATTTTGATCTGTATGCATCCTAAACAATACATGCTATATACATACATATCTTATGTGTATTTATACTATATGTATGAATAACTACACTATTGTTACTGTTTAAAGCACTTCTGGAAAAACATCTAATGGCAGTATTTCATTTTTTAACTTAGAATTTTCTAATACTAAAAAATTAATTATCAAATAACCTATAAAATCAACAAATTTAATTTTGGGTACACCCAAAATTAGTAATGGAAATGTCATAGATAGTTCAAATTCTAAATAAATACCAAACATCATGCAAATCCAAACTCCTAAGTACATTACAAGAAAGAAGAAAAAGCACTAGTGTTTACTGAATACACACTTTGTACCAAACTCTATGTGAGGCACTTTATATATTTTACATATATCATTGTTATACTGAAGGTATCACACCAAAATTCATATGCTGAAGCCAGCCCTTTCCCAGTGCAATGGTTTTTGGAAATGGACCTTTGACAGGTAATTAGGACTAGATGAAGCCATGAAAGTGGGCCCCTCATGATAGAATTAGTGGTCTTGTAAGGGAGACACCAGAGAAATCATTTTTTCTCTCTCTCTTATGAGAGAACACAGAAAGATAACAGCCTTCTACAACGCAAAAGAAAGAGAGCCCTTACCAGAAACTTTATTTGCTGACAACTTTCATCTTGGACTTCCCAGCCTTCACAATGAGGGGAAAAAAAAAAAAAGTTTTGTTGTTTAAGCCACCCTATTTATATTATCTTGTTATGGAAGCCTAAGCAGATGAACACAATCACATAATTCTTTCATGACTCAAACATTATTATCCATAAATAACAGATAAAGAAACAGATTAAGTGGTAGTGATTCAAAGAAGAAATAAAATGATCAACCTCAAAGAAATCAATCCATATTAAGACAATGCAGTTTCTACCTGCATCCACCAGGTCGGCAATAACTCAAATGTGTAAGCATGCTTGAGAGAAAAAGTGAACTGTAGATAGAAATGTAAATTAGCATAATCCTTCTAAAAGGCAATTCAAGAATATATGTCAAAATTTAAAATGTGCCTGGTTCCAGATAATGTGTCAGAGCCCAAGCCAATCGAGCATTCTGTGGAGGGCAGTATGGTGTGATGTGAAGAACCTGGAGAGGATGAAGAGGTCACCCACACTATATGAAAGGAAAAAGGGTGGCCTGGCGAATACTGAGACTAAGTAAGGTAAGGAGGGTGGCAAAAACTAAGTAAAGAGGAGGATAACCAAAGAGACAATATATTTAAGAAAATAGTAGCCAGGTTTCTCACCACTGAAGGAGGAGTTACAAAGGTAAAAGGGGGGGGGGGGCGACCAGAATGAACCCTGTGGTGCTGATATGAAATTAGAGATGACTGTGTGAACTCATGGTTTTATACATACACACCCACTTCTGTATATTCTCTAGTTTCTTCCACTTAAGATGGTCTGGAAGCAGGAATATCCTAAAAGCAGTGAGCATAACTGGCATCAAGATTTGTCTTCTAAATATCATTCTCTACTAAAAGGTAGTTGCTCTGCAGAAACAACTGATTGTAGGGCTGAAGCAGGGAAAGCAAGATTAGCTTGTAACACCTGTGTCAGAATGCTGGGAAATGCAGAAAGAATGAGGGGGACATGTCAAAGAGACACAGCTGACAGTTTGATGGGATTCCCTCACGTTCAAATGTACAATTATCCTATATAATGTACTTTCACAGAAGTAGCTAAGTAACTAACATGAGTCAATGAGCTAAGAGTTTATGAACAGATTTTGAACACAGGTCTGATCTACATTTATCATGCTTATTATTCCATAACCTGGGGTTCAAAAACTTTCTTCTTTCATACAATTACCAATAACAGACATTTAATAGGTACTTTGCCTTTCATGATGATGACTAGTTTTTTCTTTCAAAATTTTAATGACATGAATTCTCTCCATGTAACTAACGGAGATAATGTTAAATGTTTGGGATACTATTTATATGTCCACATTATAACATTTAATAATGGCAAACTGCAAAGTCCCCTGTGGCACTAGTTAAACTGGCACAGTATCTGAGTTGATATTGCTCCTGTCTATCTTCTATATGATTCTAAAGAACCCTTTTATTGATTATCTATTCCAGTTAGTATACAATGTTCACATAAATAATTCTCAATGGCAATTCGTCCTTCTGCAAGACTGTCTATGCATGAGCACATATTCCTTGACTTCTACCCACTAGCATCCTAAACAATACATGCTATATACATACATATCTTATGTGTGTTTATACTATATATCTGAATATAGTATAAACACACTAAATGCTGGCAGTTTTTTCATTCCCACCTGTCAAGTGAATGTGACATTGCAAATCATCCCCCTCGTGTTTAGACCACTGTTTAAGATGTCCTGCTTTGGTAGGGACAAGTGAGAGAGCCTTAGTTATTCCAGAAAACTGGCAGCTTGTTGTTGTTAGGGGACCACCAGATTGTTGTCCACCTCAAAAAAAAAAAAAAAAAAAAAAAAAAGATTCCCCCAAATAATAGTGTCTTATCCAGGAATGTTTCAAAGGGGTCAGGGATAGATGGGGAGGTAGATAGCATTCTATTCCTGATTTCTTCAGATAATACAGTAGTTTTACTGATTATAGAAAAATTATAGAATTCTTTATAATAGCACTCTCTTGCAAATACTAGTGCTCCTTTGGCAAACTCAATTTCATTTTAAATATCCTAAAAAAGCAAAGCAAGACAATCTTGCTGGCAGAGAAGAGAATAAAAGAATCTAAAGGACCACTTATTTTCTTTCCACTTTTACTTTCATCCTCGTCTAATTGTCAGAAAAAGGAAATTAATAAAAATATTATTACATTCTTTCAATATCTGTCTGATATGAAAAAATATTCAAAGTTTCGAATAAATTATGGAGTACTTCAGTGTTAGGTCCCACTCTGCTACTAATGTAACTGTATGATGAAAACTGGAATCTCTAGGCTACCCTGCTCTCTGGTTCTAAAGCCCCCAAAATATCAATCATGCCCAAGACTTTGAATATCTCCCTAAAAAAGCCTTTTCTCAGTTTAACGAAATAGTCAAGAAGTTGGAGAATGCACTTCACAAATGTCCTAAACATGATTTTTTAAAACCTCTCCTGCTTAATGACCAATATATTACATACCCCCCTCCATTAGTGTGAGAAACTGCCAATGTAACAGATTCAGAACAAATAATGGGAGGGAAAAAAATAAAAGGAACATTTGCTCCTTTGTACCTTTAGATAATCATTCCAGATGTTATACTTAACAACAAAAAGAGCTAGTAAGAATAAACAATGAGGCCTCCACAAAAACATATCTTAATTTCCTTTTTAAAATAAAAATTCCCTTTCTTTAAAATCCCTAAATTGACATTCTACCAAATACATTCTTATCTAGGATAAAATGTAGCAACAACACTCCCCAAAGTTGGACAATGAATTAGTTAAACCATGAATACACAATTTCAATAACAATTTTTATGTGACAGACTCTAAACTACAAGTTATTCCAGAGAGCAACCACAATTCTCTTCTTATCACCTCCAGAAAGCCTACATAATAGTAACCTCCTTTTCTTATAAAATAAATATATGGAAATCCTACTCATAACCATTAGCCAATAAAGAAGCCAATTTTTAAAACCTAACTGGCAAAAACAATCTAGCAAGTAGAAGGTGTAACAGCTTTAGTTTGAACAGGTCAATTCCAGGTTGATCATTTCCAGCCAGTTAGGAGACACTGGGCCTGTTCCTTAATGGTTCCAGGGTTTTATTTCCTTAGCTGAAGAAAATGACAATACCAGTATCATCCTCCTATATTTGTGAAAAATGGAGTGTTAATACAAGCACAGCATTTATGTTTCTGCGAACACAGCAGCCACTCAATATTAATTATATGCTATTACCTACAATGAGAGAAATAAAGTTCCTCTTTAGTTTTGAAGTTAATAAAATTGTGTAGGTTTTAGGGCCTTAGAAAGCCTAAACGTTTCTCAGGTCAAAGAGACCAAAACTGACGAGGAACAGGAGTAAAGCAATAACACGTACTATGCACCCAACACATGGTCCTGAAATCCTACCTAACAGGCTTCATTTGTAACGTCCTAATAGTAAGTAGCAATGACAAGACTAGGGACAACAATTTAATTTCGGAAAAGTTTAAAGCCACAGGAAGGCTGTTAAACCAAAGGAAAATGGGTTCTTATATGAACGAGGTGGTGGTAACCAAGATGAAAAGTAAAGGACCCAACCATCCCAGAAACCGGGTGAGGGGCCTAGATTCCCCGCGGTTCCTCCCATGGAGGAAGCAAAACCAGTGGGCCTCGCCGCTAAGTCCTATCGTGACACCCCATGCCCGAAGCCGTGGCACACAGCAGGTCGCGCGTCAGGGGCTCCAGTGCCGGCCGCGGGGGTGCAGGCTTCCTGCGGCGTCCCCGAGACAGGCCCAGGATCCCGATGGACGCCTGAGTCACCGTCCGCGCGGCCTAAAAGCCGGCGCACTCAGCCGGTTACCTTCGGCGGGGAACTCCTCGAACTCGTCGTCCTCCTCTAGGAGACCCAAGTCTACCGGCTGTTTTTTCTCTGACATCGCGACCCTCCAAGCCCAATACCGCCCAAAGCGGTATGAAACTTGGAACCCTCACTCCTCAACGGCCGTCGCTACCGCTGCTGTCGACGCCGGCGCTACCACAGAGACTCAGGGAAAGAGCTACGAGACCAGCGCGAGGGATGCTGGGATACCGGAGGTCCTCCCAGCGCTTCCTGCGGGTTTAGCTGGGCTTCCGATTTAGGTAGATTCTTTTTGTTTTTACTATCTTATTAGGACTCGGAATTGACCAAGTGGACACCAGTGTAGATTTCCCTGATTGGAAAAGATTCAAAATGTGTTAAAAAGTATTAAACACCTTTACTTAGTTTACGACTTAGGAATTCTGTAAAGATGTGGAACGACTGCTAACATTCATCAGCCTTCCAAGTGCCGAGCCCTTTAGGTGCATTACTGCGGTCTTTGAACCAATCCCCTAAACTTGGCGTTAAGTATCTCCGCTTCACAGAACACTCAGGTTCAAAAAGGAACAGTCAGAAACGGCACCGTCGCTCAGGTAGTGCTAGGAAATCCAAATGCAAATCTCTTTGCCTGACTCCAGTCTCCAAACTTGGGGATTACTTCGTGGCAAATGGCCTATTCATAGAGTTTGTGGGTGTGTGTAGAACTCTAGTTTGAAGATTATTATAAAACACTAAGTAAAAATGGATATGGTCTAACATTTTATACTGTTCAAAATGTGTCATTTGGAACTTTTTTAGTATCATTTTGAATATGGTGTTGAACTGTCTGGAACTCCGTATTTAACAAGAGAATTTATGGATGAATATGAAATATATATGTAGATTTTTTTTAAAAAAATTAGTTGCATATGGACACAATGTCAATTTATTTTTATGTGGTGCTGAGGACCGAACCCAGTGGCTCACTCGTGCTGGGCAAGCACTCTACCAGGAGCCACAACCTCAGCCACAACCCCAGATAGATATTTTGTAAACTTTGGTACACAATTTAAAAAAAAAAAAAAAAAGTTTAAATCCTATTTCTTCATTCAATAACTAGTTTATACCATTTACCAGGCATGGTTTATCAGTATCAAACATGTATAGACAAGGTCCTTTTCCTCAAGGAGTTCATATTCTTTCTTTTCAGAGACATTTAAACATAAATGATAATGAAACAGTAATCCATTTGAATCTCCATCTTAAAATAAAATTACAGGAGAAATGAACAGAGTGGGATAAAAGAGAGTGAATCAACTAAAGAACAAATTTGGATGAGAACTACAATTAAGACATAATTTTTTGAAAAGTAACCTTACCTTTATAATACTATACTGATTTCTGAAAATATTGGTATCTCACTACAAAAGAAAAGGATAAGTATGAGAGGGATTGCATATTATAATTGCTGAAAATATTGGTATCTCACTACTAAAAAAATTAAAGGATAAGTATGAGAGGGATTGCATACTTTAATTAGTCTGATTTAGCCATTTCATAATATTTCAGAACATTGTGTTTTATACCATAAATATACAGGTAGTCTCTGACTTGATGGTTCAAATTAATGATTTTCAACTTTATGATTATGTTAAAGTGAGATGCATTCAGTAGAAATCATACTGTGAGGTTTGAATTTTGGCCTTTTCCTGGACTATCAATGTGTAGTAAGATGATGTCCTGCTTACTGGGCAATGACAACAAGCCACACTTGCCAGTCCAACAACTGTACTGGTTCCTAAATTCCGGACTGCTGAAATTACTTCTCATTTTAATTATTGTGGCAAATGGAAAAACTTTGGAAAATGATAGATATTAAAGTGTGAGAGGCATTATTGCTTAGTTAAATTAAGCATATAAGAATATGTATTTGTAGAGAGCAATATAAAAATCTAGGCCCAATTCCTTCTAAAGAGTGGACAAATTAACTTCTCTGTAGTATATTTTGGTGTTTGCAGTGCCAGAGTTAAGATTAAATGAGATTATCATAACATGCCTATCTCAATGCCTGCTTGGTAACTATTAAGAGATCAATACATGATAACTGCCATTAAATAAGTGATTTATATTTTTTAAAATCTCAAATCCTTCCTACCAAACCTAAAAGTCTCCAAGTGTGGTTTTGGTTCCTTGATGCAATCTTGTTGATACTTTCTGAGGAACTTAGTCCCTCCCCACTCTAATAATAAATTAATAATAATAATTTGTATTTAGTATTTACTTTGTATTAGGTACTGGGTGTTTGTGTATTTACTCATTTAATCCTCTGCACATCAGCCCTATTAAATGAATACAATTAAAACCTTTTTTATACTGGAAGGAACTGAACCATAGAGAGCTTGGTTATGTAGCCAACATCAAATGCTAACAAGTGGTGGAGTTATTATATTCTAACAGTTTTCCTAAAGGATAGAAAACAAACCCAATATGGAAAGAGGCAGAATTTTGTCCCAATAACACCAGCCTTCCTAGCCACTGGGATTATACATGTGTGCCTCCATGCCCAACCTAAAACTATTATGAGAAGTATTTGTGGCCAAAACTTGTTTTTACTTACATGTATAATGTCTGTAATTGATCAGTTTTAACTTTACAGTTAGGAAATCAAGTTAGCAGCATATTTTATAGTTTTTTGTCACAAGTAAATCTGTTTTATTACTGAAAGTTTCATTGGACATTCCCATGATGTTAATTACATCACAGGTACCTACATCCTTAAATTTGGAATAGACCATTTAGTCATCAGGAAGAATGGAACACATCAGATTTACTTTTTTGTCTCTATGTCTATCCAAGGAAAAATGATGAGAAGCTGTTAAATAGTCTATGTGTTGAGGACAAACTGATATCAAAAGTATCTTCAATTTGATTTCAGGAGGGTAAAGCTAATTAGCCATAAAGTTTTATGAAAACTGACCTACACCACAATTTCTCTGACCTCCTTTCAGAATATGTAAAAAGCTTGGACTTCAGAGTCACCTAGTTTGTGTGCTCCTAGAACATTTCCTTTTTTGCCTCAGTTTTCCAATCTTTGAAGTAGAATAATAAAATTGCCTTCCTCATAAGGTTGCTGTGAGTATTAAACTAGGAAAACACTCAGAATGGTGACCTGCATATGATGGAACACAATAATTGTAGTTGAAGTAGAAAGAGAATGATAATACTTATTCCCACTCTGCAGCAATGCATAAAATTCTTCAAACTTAGAAGGGAAGTTGACTATTTTCAACAGTGTTGATTCTTGTTGTCAAGAAGTACTGAACGTTTGTTATGGTGAATACTATAGCTACCTTTTTATTTGCCTCGTGGAATCCCCAGAACACAACCATTTGTTGTTGCCTCTTTCTGAGTCTCCAAAGGACAGGTTCTCAATGAGATTATATC
Organism: Spermophilus citellus; assembly: GCF_964194105.1. NCBI lineage: Eukaryota > Metazoa > Chordata > Mammalia > Rodentia > Sciuridae > Spermophilus > Spermophilus citellus. The sequence continues at coordinate 198,002,108 of NC_138184.1, read as the reverse complement.
CATAAAACTGGTCAGCAGAACACTTTTTGAAAACCTATTTCCCTCACTAGATCAGAATTTAGGCAGCTGTCAGTGTTACCATCAGAATTCCATGTATCTGCAAGAAATGCAAGTATAACTCTGTTAGGGGCAAATAGAAATTGTAAAGGGTTGGGCAAACCAATCTAAATGTAATTTACAGGCATGGGAATGAATAAGGGAAGAATATAAAGGAGGGACTATTAGAAAGTAGAGACTAGGCTATCTTTTATAGGAAATCTCTTTTTTTTTTAGAGAGAGTGAGAGAGGGGAGAGAGAGAGAGAGAGAGAGAGAGAGGGAATTTTTAATATTTATTTTTTAGTTCTCGGCGGACACAACATCTTTTGTTGGTATGTGGTGCTGAGGATCGAACCTGGGCCGCACGCATGCGAGGCGAGCGCGCTACCGCTTGAGCCACATCCCCAGCCCCTATAGGAAATCTCTTATTTCACACAAACCCATAGCTTCCTGTTCAAATTTTCTTTCTGGATCTTTAAAATTGATTTATATCCCCCTAAAGAGATCCTGAGGACTTTAAGAAAAGTAGACGATGGCTATGCAGGTAGACTCTGGATATGTGAAGCTAGCTCTAAACCCTACTATGATGTGTTTTAGGTTATTATTATTATTATTTATGTATTTATTATTATTTATAATATTTTGGTAAGAAGCCAATGTGAGATCTAACCTCTTAAAATTTTAAGTACACCTTACCGTATTGTTTACCATAGGAACTACTATGTTCAGCAGATCTCTAGAATTTACTCATCTTGTGTAACTGAAACTTTATAATCACTGAACAATGACTCCCATTTTCCTTTCTCTGCATCTCCTGGTAAACATCATTCTACTTTCTAAGTTTGACTGTTTGGGGTACCTCATCTTATGGTCTGGATCTAACATGTCCCCCCAAATCCCCTTTTGCTAAAGTCTTGGTTGCCAGACTGTGATGCTGCTGGGAGATGATGGAACATTTAAGAGATAGGACCTAGTTAAAATTAAGGATTGGGAGTGTTCCCTCGAAGAGAATATTGGGACCCTGGCCCCTTCTCTCTCTTCTTCTCAATTATGAGGTAGGCAGCTTTGCCATACTTCCTACTCTCTGTCATGATGTTCTGCCTCCCCAGAGGCTCCAAAACCACAGAGCCAACTGACCATGGCTTGAAATTTCTGAAGCCATGAGACAGAATAAATCTTTATTTTAAATTGATTTTCTCAGGTATTTTGTCATAGCAACAGAAATCTAACACATCTCATTTAAGTGGAATCTTGGAATGTGTGTCTTTCTATAATTAGCTTATTTTACTTAATGTCCTCTGTGTCAATTCATGTGGACACATGGCAGGATTTCCTTTTTTTTAAGGTTGAATAATCTCCTGTTGTATGTGAATACCACATTTTCTTAACCTATTTGGAATTAGGTTGTTACTGTATCTTGGGTATTATGAGTGGTGTCTTGAACATGGCAGTAGACTGATATCTTCAAGATCTTGATTTCAGTTTCTTTGGATATATACCCAGAAGTGAGATAACTGGATTATATGATAGTCCTATATTAATTTTTTGAGGAATTTCTATTCTGTAGACACTGTCTCATTTTCCACCCCTACTAATAGTGTACAAATATTCAAATTCACCAACATTTGTTATCTTTTTATTTTTTTGGAATAATAGCGATGAATACTTCTAACAGGCATGAAGTATTATCTCATTCTGGTTTTGATTTCCATTTCCCTGATGATTAAGCAATGTTGAGAATATACTTCGTGGCTATTTGCATGCCTTCTTTGGAGAAAAATCTATTTGTTTCTTTGCTACTGAATTGTAGGAATTTTTTATGTATGTTAGATAATATCCCCTTATCAGATGTATGGTTTGCCAGTATTTTCTCCCATTTCATAGACTGTCTTTTCATTCTGTTGATTATTTTCTTTGTTTGCAGAAACTTTTGAGTTTGTGGTCCCACTTGTCTATTTTTGCTTTTGTTGCTTATGATTTTGGGATTACATCTAAGAAACCCTTGCCTACAACCAATGTTATAAAGTTTCTCCCCTATATTCCCTTCTAGGAGTTTTACAGTGTTAGGTCTTAAAGTTAAGCTTTTCATTCATTTTGGGTTGTTCGGGATGTGTAATGTGTTTAATGGCTTGGTTTATGGGAAAGGGGCAGTTAAAATGTAAGAACGTTTTCTTTTAAAAACATAATACTTAAAAATATGTCAGTTTTGAAATAAAGAGATTTTTTTTCCTTCTCTGTTCCCAGAATTAGTAAACATTATTCATGGATTCTGATGTGAGCTATACACTGCAGATGCCACATGAAGACATGACCCCCCTTCACTCTTAGAGTTTACGTTCTAGTGGATTTTGTTAGTTTCCATCATCCTATCTGGAATAAGCTTCTAATACATTCCTAAAGCAAATAGTTGGGGCTAGCTATGTTTCTAAACTTTAATGTGTGTTCAGATTTCTAATGATCTTCTTGAAATTCAGATTCTCATTCAGTGGGACTATGTATGGCCTGAGAATCTACATTTTTAATGAGTTCCTAAATGACGCTGATGTTACTGGAGACTACATGTTGTAAAGCAAGGATTTAGTGGAAATCAAAATAAAAGAAAATATATGCATTTCAGCTAATAATATTGTGTGACTAAGAACTTGTGGTTCTTTCAACAGCCATAATAAGTATAAATATTTGCTTCTCAGCAGATGTTCTTACTCCTTAAACAGAAAGTTTAGGTCTTCTTTAAGATATGCATATACATACATATATACACACCTGCAAACAACTCACACTCACAGCTTCATTAACATTATGAGTCCTCTGTACCCAATGATTGATTCTGGACTTAAGAGAAGAATTAAATTTCCAATAAAAGAAGGCTTTTTTTGGCTCTTTTATCATGACAAGATGCTTGGACAAATAAAATATAAAAAAATCATAATGGTAAAATAACCTGAAAATCATAATTGTAAAATAACCATCTACAATATGTAGATCTTACTGTAGAATAATTAGTAATGAATAAAGAAACTGTTATATAAAATCCAATTGCTAATAATGAGAAATACTTAATCTACCAGATAGTTAAAAACCCAGCCCAAAAAGACCCATCTTGTACCAAAAGACATGTTTAAAAATCGATATTTGTATGCCCAAGACTTGTTTGAAAAGGCGATTATGGTCTCACAAGTAAATCATAAGAATTTTTAAAATTTTGTAAATGCTGTATTTATATGACAGACAAGAACCACTCTGAAGGAATCATTATGGTTTGGGAAATGATATGCAATTTCAAAATCATCTAAATCATTTCAATTGCCTGTATTTACATTTATATAATGGGTATTTATAATGGTGATTATTTTAGAACTTACCTTGTTTTCCAGGATCTCACATTGGTTTCTATGGGAACAAGAATGGCTCTGAAGAGGAGCGTTTTAAGAACTCTTTTCACATTCAGTGACTGCTAACTGAACTGTAAATTCTGTTTGTCTGTTAAAGGTTTTTAACACTTAAATTTTAACACTGAAATAAAAGTTGAGCATTATAGCTTCATAAATCATTTTAAATAATAAAAATTATTTTTATGAAACATCTGGCATATTGAAACATTTTAAAAAACAAAATAACTAGCTTTAGGAGCTAATAATCTGTTTACTTTATTAAATTCATTAGTGATTAATCCACATTGGCCATGTGCTTGCTCTTGAAAAATTGTGTAAAGAGAAACCTCATCTTATATATTGTTTCAATACATTTTCTCTGCTATTGATATGTGTATACCTATGTTTTCTTACTTTTGTAAAAATCTGTTAGAAAAGCAGTGTAAAATGTTCTGCATTTAAAGTTTCCCTGTGCCAACACCTCACCCATCCTGTGCTATTATTTACCCTGGTACTATGTTGTACCTTGACTGTGTGGTGGGACTCTATCCATGTTCTCACACCAGCTGGAACTTATTTTTACTATTTTTTAAAACAAGCTCATAAGTCTTCAAATTTCCATTTTTCTTTTTCTTGGAATAGATTTTTAGATCATAAAAAGCCCAACGTGTAACTTACGCATTACATTTGTTCAGTTTACTGTATTTAATATTTCCCCACATTTCATGTTTTCCCATAAACTTTATTTAATTCCCTGGAAAAATGAAATTTCAGTATATTTTTATTCAATTCCCTCTCAAAGTAATTAAAACCCACTAAAAATAAGAGAAGCCTATTTCAGAAAAGAGTACTAAAACTTTGAAATTTTTCTTCTACTCAAACTGTAAAAGATGACAGTTGAAAGCACATGGCATCCTATAAGCAGCTTATATAATAACTACTCCAGTCATTACTGATATATAATCTGTGTTTTAAATTCAAAAAGTACAGGTTGATGGCAGGGCGCCAGCTTGGGTGGAATAAACGCTGGGTTCTTTTTGTCTTCCTTTGGATTAGTGGGTTTCTGCCTGCCTTCAGCCTAGTTCTGACTTTGGATTACCAGAAACTCATGACCATTTGAAAAGCAAAGTAGCTGTCATCGCTGTGACCAAAAGATTGTTCTGTGATTCATAGGCAAGTTGGAAGCTCCAGTGTTTCTCATATCATACTGTCATACCATATCCTATAAATATGTACAATTAAATAATATTTTATAAACTTTTTAAAAGTATTTTTAGTCTGATTTTATTTTATAAGATAAATTAGAGATTGTCTCACTTTGGAAATGGTGAAGACAAATGAGAAACAGGTAACCAAATGTTTGGGGGAAATGATTAATTGATTGACTATTCTATTTTTTAAGTTGATTTTAAATTGAAGAAGAAAACAAATTGAAAAGTAAAAGCAAGTTTAATGTTACCCTTTAGAAGAGAAAGTCTTATCTTGAAAAATATTTAAAACCTATTTACTTATATATATGTACCAGTGATTGAGCCCTGGGGGCTTAATCATGGAGCCACATCCCCAGTCCATTTTTGTTTTTTTTTTTATTTTCAGACAGGGTCTCACTAAATTGCTTATGGCTTCACTAAATTGTTGAGGCCGGTTTTGAACTTGATGATCCTCCTATCTCAGCCTCCTGAGCTGCTGGTATTATAGGCATGAGCCACCACCGCAGGCCAAAATATTTATATGTTAATGTAATTTTCTAGTATAGAGCTGCTCAAAGTGGGGTCCACAGATAATCCAGTGAACATCTAAAACTACTACAAAAAGCAGAAGGTAAGTATTTAGAAACTTTTACAATTGTTTGACACTGCACTTCATCAACCCTGCGATTCTGTATTTTATAAAAATCAGTCCATGTTGTTTGAAAATTTTTAAAGATTTACCCTTTATTAAATATAGATGCATTGATTTAGCAAATTACTATAAGCCAGGAAAAAAGAATGTCATTTGAACTTTGTACTATTGAGAATGATTTATCCTGTGTGATTCTGTCTGAAAGCTGGGAAGTGAGGTGTTTTTATCTCTGAAACATCTCTTTCTAGCCCTCAAATAACATATTTATTTTCTTAAGATTACAGCCAAGTAGACTGAAGTAGATGTTGTTCTCTCCTTTTGCAGATATAAAAACAAAGATACAAAAGGCTTAAGTGCATTGTCTGATATTACACAATTACCATCAAAATTTTAAAGTCAAGTTAAGTGAACAGCATTGCATAGAAAACTTACTTCATATTCTGATGAATAAAATAAAAACACCCTGGGTCGATTATGGCAGAAAATTGGTTATATTCTCTGCTTCATACAGCAGTGCTTTGTCTTAAGGTTTCAGAAGGAACAGCATTGTGTTACAGTCGTTCAATGGGTGACTAGTGAAATTACACATACTGCAAATCAAGGTGAGGAGTTGGAAGGAATTCAATAACCAAAAACAAAATTAAAGAGAAGGAAGAAAGATTAAGTTAGGAACATATGTGTAGTTTGGCTAAAAAAATAAAAAAATCGAGAGCAGAAATATAAGTCCACAACTCTCTGAAAGTATAAAATGCCAAAAGAGAAAGGGCTTGCTCCCTTGGACTGTAAATAGGAGGAATAAACTGAAAATAAGAAAGGAAAAGTTTAGAAAAAACACCAAGAATTCTTGTTAATTGTCAGGAGTATTAGGTTTGTTGAGTGGGCGCCCATAGAAATCTCTGAAGATATTTAAAACCTCATTGAACAAAGCCATGGACATTGTATTGTGGAGAACAAGACTTAATGGCAAGGGGGATGGCCTGGATCAACCATGAGAACTTTTTCCAGCTCTGATTTCTTCTCCTTAGCTCTCTGAAGAATAGTTGCTAAATTGCTTGATCAACCCAGACAAATAGAACTCAACACAAGAATAAAACCCCAGACAAAACAATAAAGTCAGCCAAAATTGAAACACGCCCCTCAAAAAAAAAAAAAAAAAACTAAATCTTGCATCATACCCCAAAGATGACAACTTCAGTCTCTGGCAACCTGCCCAGAGTAATAAATTCCAGAGACAAGATCCTTTCCTGAGCAAGCCTAACCAACAGGTTGGGAGAGTTTGACATGCTTGTGGAACCTCCCAGCTGATTATAATTCTAGTTCGGGAGTAAAAGTGAAAGGGAAAAGAAATACAGAGACTGGTTTATCAGTAAACTCATTCATTTATTCACTTTGCAAGGATTTATGAAATTCTTTTTATCTCTAGCCATTATTCTAGGGTGGGGTACATAACTGAGCAACAAAAACCCCATAAAAAACAAAAGATCCATCTTTGGAACTTACTTTCTAGTGTAAGGAACAGTGTGGGCATACCACATTTTGTTTAATGCCTTATCAGCTGAGGTATATTTTGGGTAGTGTGCATGTATGCCAAATCTTAAGTAATGAGGTGGTTCTAAGGAAGGTAGGAGGAAAGATAAACAACAGGGAGGGAGGGATGAAATTGAGTTATTTAATAATGCAACCAGAGTCAAACTCATGGAGGAGAGACATTTGAGCAAGACTTGAAGGAAATGATAAGAGATAGCCAAGAGAATACTCGGGGAAGAGCATTCCAGGAAAAGAAAACCTGCCAACTGACACGTTTGAGGAATAAAAAGGGGCTGGAATGCTAGGGGGAGTAAACACAAGAGAAGAATATTAAGAAATGAAGTCAAAGAGTCTTTGTAGGTTATTTAGGATGACCTTGTCTTTTACTACAACTACCCACAACCTCTGACTGCAAGAATCCAAGGAACTCGGTGAAGAATTTATTTCATGTCAAGTGTCAGCTTTCCTGGGAAACCACTCGCTAGCATATCAGTGGTGTTTCTGTGTGCCCCTTCAGATTGTCCAAGAGGTAATCTTTAATAATGTCAGCATGATTCAGTATCTTGGGTCCTAACCAAATAATTATGAAGTTTAGTTATTGCCACTGAAAGCATGGGAACAATAATAAATATTAGAACTCTAAATATTTTCTTCCATTTCTTCTTAAATCAACTACAAAAAAAAAATCCAAACAAAATTATCCTTGTGATCTCTGTAGGTGTTTGTAAACATATGGAATATATATTTTGTCACGGAAAAAGTCCTAAGTATTATAATATTTTATTATAGGTTCATGTCCTATGAAACCTGATTTTACTAAGGGCTTTGTAAATGTTTAAAGGTAACTAGGAGTTTAAAAATCAATTTAGAATAACAAAATGGATCTTTTTGTGAGATGTCATGATAATGTTAAAGGAGTTATTAGGTATTATCAAATATTTGAAAAGAAGGTAATTAAAGGTTAAATGAGAAAATCACTGTTGGTGTTTATTCATAATTGAAAAAAATTTTGTTGAGTGCCTGCTATGGGCCTTGCATGATTTTTAGGCTCTATGGATACAACAGTGAGCAACACACAAGAGCCTGGTATCTAATATGCAACTCCATTAAGATTACTCTTAAGTAATTCACTTCTTGTATGACAGTGACTGAGGAGATGGGTCAGTGTGAGGCTTATTTGCAACCCAGTGTCACCTGTTAAGGTAGCCAGAAAACAATGCTTCATGACCTGTCCCCATCTGGCCAAATCCTCAGGCAGAGACTACACCCTTGGATATTCACTAACTTTATAAAGGCAAAAGAGCACAGTTTTGAGTTAGAGCTATCCAAAAGGACAGCCACTGGCTACAAGAAGAGATTGAGCAAGTGAAATGTGACTATCCAAACTGAGATATACTCAACTATAAAATACACTGGATTGCTAACTTGGCCTAAAAAAAAATGTAAACTATCTCAAAATGTTTTATGTCAATTGCATATTGAAATGGTAATATTTTGATAGGTTTAAATAAAATTATAGGATAAATTTCTTCTTTTTACATTTTTTTTAAAAATGTGACTACTAGAAAATATAAACTTATATAGTATGTTACATTCCACCAAGCTAGAGGATCTGTACTTGATTCCCAGATCAACTCAGAACTGTTGCAGAATATTAACTGACAATTATTGAATACTCATTAAATGTCCAGCCCTCTTCCAAGCATGTTACCTTGTGTTAAAATGTTTAATCCTCACAATAACCCTCTAAGGAATCATTTTTCCAGATGAATGATTTAAGCCTTAGAAAGGTCAAGAAACTTGCCAAAGGCTGCAAACCTAGTGAGTGGAAGAACAATTAGGCTCTTAAAACTGTAACTAACCCAGAGGCTCTCAAACCTGAATGTGCATTAGAATCACCTGAAGGGCTTTTTAAAACATAGATCACTGAGCCCAGCCCCAGGGATTCTGACTCAGAAGATATGGTGTAATCTGAGAATGTGCATCTCTAACACATTTCCAGGTGATGTCATTGTTGCTGATCTTAGACCACATTTTGAGAACCATTGGTCTAATCAAGGTACCATATCACCACCTCCCTTCAATCTTAATATAAATCCTCAGCCCTTCTGATTCAGTTTCTTTGCCTTAAAGTGTGACTAGTTCTAATACCTACATTATGTGCTATAAAATTTGCCATTTTAAAATGTATACCTTACTTGCTTTTACTGTATTTACAATTTTGCTATAAGTTATAACCACTAATTCCAGAGCATTTACATCACTGTAAAAAGAAACCTAATACTGGTTATCAGTCCTCCCCACTTCCCCCTTAGTCAGGCCTAGGCTACCACTAATGTACTTTCTATCTCTATGAATTTGCCTTTGAACATTTCATATAAATGAAGTCATATGTGGTCTTTGTGTTTAACTTCTTTCCCTAGCATGATTTCAGGTTTCATCCATGTTGTATTGTAGTACATGTCAATATTTCATTCCATCTTATGGCCAAATAATATACAATTGTATGGGCATACCACATTTTGTTTATTCATCAATTGCTGTACATACTGGGTAGTGTTCATATTTTGACTACTATGAATTTGCACGACATGTTTTCATTTCTGTTAAGATAAACCTATAAGGGTGTTCAGTAGGAATGAATTACTGGCTTTTTGGAAATATGTTTAACTTTTTGAGAAACTGCTAGATTCTTTTCAAAATATTACATCATTTATGTTACCATCAACAAGGTATGAGGGTTCTAGTTCTTCACATTCTTGCTAACACTTGTCATTGTCCATTTTTAATTATAGCAATCCTACTAAATGTGAAGTGGTATTTCATTGTAGTTTTGATTTATATTTCCCTAATGACTAATTTTATATGCTCGTTGAAAATTTGTATATTGCCTTTAGAGAAATGTCCATTCAATTCTTTTGCTCATTTTTATTTTTATTTATTTATTAGGTACTAGGGATTGAACTACCACTGAGATACATCCCCAGTCTTTTATTCTATTTTATTTTTTAATTCAGAGGCAAGGTCTTGCTAAATTGCCTAGGCTGGCATTAGACTTGTGATCCTCTCATCTTAGCCTACTGAGTCATAGGACTGCAGGCTTGTACCAACACACCCTGCCCTTACTCGTTTTTAAATTGGGTTATTTTGCTGTTGAGCTTTAAGAGTTCATTATGTATTTTGCATGCAAGTCCCTCATCAGATAAATGATTTATAAATAATATCTCTATTTCATGGATTGTCTTTTCACTTTCTTGATAGTGTTCCTCGAAGCAAAACAGTTTTTAATGTTGTTGAAGTCTAGTGTATCTACTTCTTCTTTTATCACTTGGGCTCTTGGGTCCCATCTAAAAAACATTAGTATTAGGCTAGGAATATAGCTCAGTTGGTAGAGTGCTTCCTTACACGCATAAAGCCCTGGGTTCAATCCCCAGCACCCCCCCCCCACACACACACACAGTTGCTATCCAAGATAATGAATATTTTACTCTTGCATTTTTTAGTATGAAAATGTAGTTCTTATATCAAAGTCTATGCTCCATTTTGAGTTAATTTTTATATGAGGTATAAGATATGAGTCCAACTTTATTCTTTTTCATGTGGTTATCCAATTGTCCCGGCACCATTTCTTAATCATAGGATCCACTTAAAACTTAGGCAAGAATGTTTTATAGACTATATTAATCGTTTATAAATGCTAATTAGAATACTATTTTTTCCTCTCTACATATTATCTACTCTGCTGTCAAACTTTTTTAAGCACTATAATTAGAACAAAATAAATGTCTTCTGAATGAAAACCTCAAGTTAATAATGACTGACCACAGGTAGGCTTGTTCAAATGCACCCCTTCATTTATTGTTAGATAATACAAAATGCTAAGGTCCTTACTATTATGTCATCCTATATTAATCCTCCCATTCACTTGAATAGAATGAGAAACAAAGAAATGTTTAGCCTATATGAATCATAAATACTTAATGATTTTTGTTGTTATCTGTGCTTATGGAGCCTCATCAACTGATGTTATAAATACAAATGTAATATGTGGTAAGCTATTTTCGCATATACTATTGTAATAATTGGATTATTACAGACTCAAATAGGATGAATAGTAGAAAATAAGCAAAAAACAAAAAAAGGTGAATCTGATCTGATTAGGGCTGGTAATCATTGGTAAATTATGTACATGAATTCTTCCTTTCCATAGGTAGTCAGTAAATGGAACATAAAACTCAATGGAGACATTGCCCAAATGTTGTAAAAAAGTTGCAATGAGGGGTGAAAATGTAGAATTTGAAAGATGTGGAATCATATAACATCCAGAAAACTGATAGTTATAAGGTAAGAAATTTTGTTATGTCCCAAAACTAAGGGCATCCAGACTTGTGACAGTAATATTTGGGCTCCTGGATGACATAATAATAGGAAGAAAACTCCAGGAAATTCTCTCTGAAAGGAAAGTGAGAAAGCAAGAGACGGCAAACGAGAAATGAAGGACTGAGACCAGGCCGAGAGCCTCACGAAAGTTTATTTGTCAAAGCTGACAAATAAAGTCCATCTCTCTATAGAGAGGAGAGAGGCCCTGTGATGTCTGGGTGTTCAGCTTTTGTAGGGTAGGGGTTTGGAGTTGTGGTTGTGGCTCTACAGGGTAGGCTCGAGGGTGCTTGCATCAGAGCTGGGTGGGTGGGGGATAGCATGGGATTGGCTTAGGGGCTTTCCAGAGCAAAGGGCTCACGTCCTTCTGGGATTGGCTTAGGGTTATGGTACCAGGGGGTAGGTCACTAATGGGGGTGGGAGAAGTTTGGGTAGGAGGAAGTACAGGAAGGCGAAACTTATCTCATAAGATGGAGCTTAACATTTAAGATGGCTGTTCAGATGTTAATCAAGACCCTATACTCTCAACTTAAGTCAGTTTACAAAAAAGATACCTGCATACCCATGTTTATTGTGGGAATATTCACAATAGCCAAGACTGGAATCAGTCTAGGTGCTTGTCAACAGATGAATGGATAAAAAAAATATGGTATATATATACATGGTGAATGTTTTAGTCAGTGTTTTCACTGCTGTGTCTAAAAGACCTGACAAGAACAGTTTTAGAGGAGGAAAAGTTTATCTGCAAGCTCATGGTTTCAGAGGTTCCAGTCCATGGCTCCCTTCCTGGAGACTTGAGGTGAGGCAGAACATCATGGTGCAAAAGTGTGGCAGGGAAATGAGGCTCACGTGGTGATCAGGAAGCAGAGAGACTCCACTCCACAGATAAAAAATAAATGCCCTAAAGCCACGCCTCCAATGCCCACCTTCTCCAGGCACACCCTACATGCTTTCAGTTACCGCACAGTTAATCCCCACTAGGGGATAATTCACTGATTGGGTTAAGGCTGTCATAACCCAGTCATTTCACCTCTGAATGTTCTTGAATTGTCTCACATAATGAGTTTTTAGGGGACACATCACATCTGAACTATAACAGTAGAATATTATTCATCAATAAAAAATGAATAAAATTATGGCATTTGCTGGAAAATGGATGGAATTGGAGATAATCATGTTAAGTGAAATAAGCCAGACACAGAAGTAGTATTACCTGTTAATTCTCATGTGGAAACTGGAAAAAGCAGCAGAATGACAGACCTGAAATTAGAGTAGAAATTACTAGGCAAGGGGAAGGAGACTTGGGAAAGGGGGAAAGAGTAGGGAGGGCACAAGAGGATAGAAAGGAGGGTGGACAGGATCAAAACATGATATGGAACATGATATATGCACATATGCATGTATGTGAGATAAAAATCCATTAATTTGCACAATTCATATGAGTTAATGATTTTAATTAAAAACAAAAACATTCTCTTTTCTTTATCTCTGGCTTCATAGTCATTAAGCCTATGGCTGTCCTGAACTCATCTCTGAAGTTTTTATCTGGAGATAAAAGAAAATTAACTTTCTAGGGATGGGTTCGATTCTCAGCAACACATAAAAATAAATAAATAAAATAAAGGTAACATTTAAAAAAAAAGAAAATTAACTTTCTTAGTATAAATACTTTGCATCAGAATTTCATAAATAATTCTTGTAACTTTATGGTAGATAATGTAAGCCCAAACTGTCAGATTAACTTCTGACCTGAGGAATGAATAGGGCAGGAAATCTTGGACCAGCATTGAGTCCAAGAATCATTGCTAAGTAAAGGGATGGAAAGGAAATTAGAAACAAGGCCACAAAGCCTTGTGACTGTGCTCCAGAGTCACATTTACACTCAGTAGAATTCTAGGTAATTGCACTCCAAATCAGCTATTAGAAATAAGATTTGAAGTCATATTCTTCTTTTTCATGACATATTGATTAGATCAATTAACTCCATAGTACTCTGAGAATTCTGGATAGGAATGTAAGTAATCCAAAAATATATTCATGGGGAATGATTCCTATGTTGTAAAAATGCCCACTGAGTTTAGTAACACACACTTGGAAGTTCCTGAAAGATAAATATTACCTGTAAATAGGAACCTGGTCAATATTTTCCCTTATTTATCCTGAATTTCAAACTTATGAACAAGAACTGAAAGCCAAAGGGTGTCTGTCATCCCACAACTTCAGGCTAGGGACTATGACTGAAAGAATTCTATATAGTTTTTTAGTCTTTACAGCTTCTGTGCTTATTACCTTCTTTTCTGATGTCAGCATTCCTAAGGTACTTAGTGGGAATGACATGCTTGTCTCTACTGTTATTGAGAAGGTATTAAGGACTAGGACTGCCATCCATGCAGCCATCTTAAATTGAGTACAGAGTAGACTCTCTAGGAACAGAAGCAATAGAGGTTTATGAAAGAGAAGGAATGCAGACTGTGGAACCTGGTCATACAACTTGCAAGTCACACAGTATGTGAAGTCAAGCCATAGAACCTGATGAAATTATGCCCTATAAAATTCTTGTGAGTAGCAACCATGAGTCGTAAGTCTTCATCACCATGAGTTCCTGGAGCCTACGTGAGAGAAGGGAAAAAGCACTTGAAAATTACCTTGGGCAAGAGCCTAGACCCAGCATTCCTATTTCCTGTTGAAGGTTGAAGTTCTCTTGAACAGAGGTTGAAGTTCTCTTGAACCAAGCACCAATGGCCCAAGTCCTAAGAACAATGACATCACAGAAGTGATAACCACACTCCGCCCTTGCCTAGTTTCTGGCATAGCCCCAATCACATCTCCTTTCAGAGCCTGCAGCCACCCTTGCTGTCTTGGAACTGTTTCTGATTTCACCTGGAGTTGTTACTACACACACACTTGTGCTTGAGTTGAACAGCTGATTGACTTACCTCACATTATCTGAAGAGATCAAGCAATGAAGTGTTAGTACCTGGGGCTCAGTAATTGTGCTTGTAGGCAAAGCTAACACAAATAAGAAAGACAGCACCTACCATTGCTGAGAGCCATAGCCAAGTAGGAATGACTCATGGCATTTTTGGTTGAAAGGTGACTCCAGCAAGCCATTGAGATGATAATGATCATGTTAAGATGCGCATTCAATTGGAGATTAGACCCCTGCTGTCTGCCTAGGCCTGCTACTTTGGAGCTCTCAGGACTCCAGGAGAGTTCCCATTGGTTGGGGAAGTGCAGTAGGAGGGAATTCCAGAGGAGGGATTTCCTGTTGGAGTAGGGTGTCCTGGGAGGAGCCGCGTGGCGTGGTTCGGCATTTTTTTCCGGGAGCGTGTTTGGAGTGTGCTGGTGGAGTTCAGAAATAAAGTTTGTTCCTGCTTCAGTGGCTCGTGATTTGTGCCCAGCCAGACTGTGGCATACCATCTTAGGGAAAGCATGCATTGTTAGGATATTAGAAAAGCAAGCTATAGTTGGCTTAATTCTGAATGCTGGGGGCTAATTCCAAGCAGAGCAAAACTCCCTATATCTTGAACAGAGCAAATCCGCAAGTGTGGTGACCTTGATGTCTTCCCCCTAGGTAATCATTTCTCTCACCTTGGAGGAGCATGGCCAGGTCACCAAAGCTGTTTTCCCTCATATGGAGGGGCTGATTCATGAAGCAGAGACTTGTGCATATTGGTCACATTGTGTCCTGTGATTTTGAGGACTGAGTGGAGCCAGGGTGTGGACCATCTATGCAAGTCAGCCCCCGACTTGTGTTAGCATGTCTTGGTATTAAAGCAAAGTTCCAATGTGTGCTCATTTGTGTGAAGAAAATTTTTAAAAGAAATAAAATCATTATAGGCCTCTTCATTGACAGGCAAGTCAAATCCCATCTACATTTGAAATTGATTAACATTGCTTATTTTAAAAGCTCATATGTTAGAGTATTAGATCTAAAGTAATTATTTTTATGCACTATCTATTTCATTTCATTGACCTTTGTAAGCCTCCTCCAAAGTAGGATTTTATCTCTTTTACAAATGTAAAATGACTTTTTTAAGACCATAATTGATTAGCAACAAAACTAAAGAAAAATAGCCCTGAGTTTCTTAATCTCTATTTATTAAAAACAAGATGGGAGAAGGATATTACACACCTATTATACACACTGATAAACACACACTTCCCATGGATTTTTTAAAAAATGCTTTTCTTCCTCTGTCCCTTAGAGTTTTCAAGAAATATGAGCATACAAAGGAAAGTACTATTTTAAGAAATTTATTCAAAGCAAATTCCTACTTACATATCCTTTTCTTTTAATTTTAAAAAAACTTTCTTTTTTAGAATAACTTTAGATTGTTTAAAAATTATGATGATGGTATAAAGTCTCATATGCCCCACACCTGATTATTCATAATTAATAAATAAGTATCAATACATTATCTAAAAGTTCATAATTTATTCAAAATCACTCAGTTTTTCCCTGTCCTTTATCTGTACCAGGGTTTCCTCCAGGATATCATATTGCATTTGGCCATCATGATCATGCCTTCTTAGGTATGACAATTCCTCAGACTTTCTTGGTTTTTGATGACCTTGACAGTTTTGAGAAGCACTTGTATTTTTGAGGTATATATTCATATAATAACCTGTAGGCAATCTCTCTACTGAGGTTGTTTTGAGGTTTTTCTCATAAATAGTCTGGGTCTGTGTGTTTGGGAAGGAAGACAACAGAGATAAAGTGCCATTTTCATCTCATTATATTAAGGATAATATCAACACATCTTATCACTGTTGATGTTGACCTCCATCACCTGACTGTAGATACTGCCTGTGGGATAAATGTGCTCTTGAAATTTGATGACTCAGCATAATCGCTTCATTAAAAATATTAAATTTAATTTTAAACATCATTTATCCAAGCATCAGTAGCATTAAAATGAGTTCTCACCTGCACAGGTTGTACTACTTAAGAGATGACACTGCATATTTAAGAGAGAGACAGGGGGAGGAATTACACACAGGAAAACTGGTTTAGTTAGTCTTAAAGTTCATTATGTGCACAATTCCTATGGGATAGATTGATACTATCAGTTCTTTATTAACATATTTTACTTTTCAAAACATGATACAATCATTCTTTGGTTATTTTTTCCCAACATCATTATGAAGAAGCAAAGTAGAGCTTCCTTCCTTTCAGTGGATAAGGCAGACTTTGAAGGCAGAGAGACTTGAATTTGATTTTGACCTTAGCCACTTTCTACTGCCTGACTTTTGGAAAAGCCTTTGGAATGCCTCATCTAGAAAATTGGCATAATAATGCAAACATGATAGGTAAAGAATGTATGGAACCCCTTGACCAAGCTTCTCAAATACACATAAGACATTCAATAAGTCTTGATTCCCTTTCTCTTCCTTCTTTCTCTTTCTCACTCTCCCTTTTATAATCCTTTAAACTTATAAATAAAAACATAAGAATTTGGGAATAATAGTGAGTATTAAAACTGACCATCGACTTTAATGAAACATATAAATGTCAAACAAATGTTTCACAAGAAAATATTTGACTTCAAACCTGTGGAAATCTTGTGGGAATACATGAACTCAGTTCCTGTGTCAACCCAGATGATAGTGGAATACCAGCACCATGGTCAGGAGGGAACAACAATTTACAGTGGTGCTTTGTCATAATTCTAGATCTTCTAGGTCCTACTGAAAGTTTTCTATACCTTATGAGTAATGAAAAAAAGGTAAGACTCAAAACACCATAGAGTGTTTAAATATCGAATATTGATTTTCATGCTATTATGTTGTTGAGTTTACCCTAATATGGTGTCTTTGTGATCAATAATGATGGGAACCCGAATTATATGTAGGGAGGTTACATCATGTGTGCATGTAACTTAAGGCAACTTACATATTCAGGACAAAAATAAATACGCTTGTCCCTTGGTATCAGTAGGGGACTGGTTCCAGGACCCCCAAACCTGGGGTTATATAAAATGATGCAGCATTTGCACATTACCTACATACATCTTCCCATATACTTCAAATCATCTCTAGATGACATACAATGCCTAATGCAATGTAAATGCTATGTAAATAGCTGATCCACTGTATTGTTTGGGGAATAATGACAAGAAAAAAGTCTATGGGTTCAGTCCAGATGCAATGTTTTTTTCAAATACTTTCAATCCATGATTGGTAGAATCCATGGATATAAAGGGATAATTGTAAACAGAGAGAAAGGGAAGGAGAAAGAGCAATTCCATCCATCATTCTCCTCAGTGAATGGAGACCTTCGAGTAAGCATGAGCTAAACCATGAACGTGTTCTTCCCACAGGTTGCCTCACTTCTATCATGCCTCTCATAATTTCCAAGCCTTGGCGTACCCTGTGTTATTCTAGTACTTCAACGTATACATTTTTTCATATAACAAGACTCCTAGATCTAAGCCAATGACTCATCTGGATATTAAATTAAATAAATTGAAATATGATCCAAAGATGGAAAGTCTATGTAAGAAGTTTTTATTTCTAATGTGGGCTACTGAAGGTAGCCAATTTTGATGATAAAAAGTATGAGATATACTTTGCCTTATAATATGTACTTACCTTAGAAATTAATGCCAACATAAAAAACAACTCCACTGTTTCTGTTATTAAGTTATATTTAAATACAAATTTCTTCCTTTTGGAAGTTATTTGATAAGAATAAATTTAGTTGAATTGGAACAGACCTTATAGTGTACTTGGTTCCTGGTACCCAGGCAAATAATGGTTTCCCCTGATAAAGGCTGCTTAAATCCCGCCCCCCCCCTTGCCACTCAGAACATCATAGTCATGTACCTCTGTGGATGCTAAGCGTGAAGCATCATCCTGGCTCTGAGCCTCCAGCCCAGACCCAATGTGAGCCATAGGAGAAGAGCTGCTAGGACCCTACCCCTTTTCTCCTCCTGCATTAATGTCAGGAAGGTTGAGGTGAACAAATCTTTATTCTACTGGGAATCAGAGAAGCAGGAGGGATAGTTCTCTGAACGTTATGGAATACCTGTGGGGTAGGTAAAGAAGATTACTCTTCTCTGCACTGTGTAAAGAAATGGATATATTTTCTCTCTTCCTGACACTAGAAAAGGTTTATCCAGAGATGGTAATAGGGAGAGAACCTTGTCTTCATTCACCTTTTCTTTTCCTGGGCTGGCACATTAAGGTGGTACCCAGTGAAGTGGTTATGATAGGACCAAAGGGAAAAATAAGAACACATACAAAAATAGAGAAAAGAGTGATACACATAGGTTAGAACAAGGTGATATGAATTTTATGACTCTTACATATATTCATGAACATGCTTGTTCTTATGCCCATATTCTTTAAGGTGCAACAGAAAATAAAAAGCTATTTTTCTAGGGCCTTGCAGTGTGTTGGAGAGACTCAAGCCCATTAAGTAATCATTGTATCATGTCATAATCAAGTGAATGACATTTCAAGAGTTCAAGATTTACAAGCAGAAGACCTAGGCGTTTTTCCTGAGTCTATCAGTTTCTACCATGTGGTTTTGGGCACATTATTTAACTTCTTTCAGTCTTGTCATAGTCATCTATAAAATGAGTATAATTGGGGGGATAAACGAATGCATCTAGTACACTGGTGATGTTAATTCACTCTGAATTTTAACAAACTATGGAAAAGTGCAGAGTCTTGCCTCTAGAATAACTGGCAGAAAGCTACATAGCATTCATAGCTTGCACTTTTGGAGAAGGAATTGGAGCTCATAATATCCTACTAAGCCTCCTTTTGTTTAAGGCTAGTTCCTAATTTGACTCAGTTATTTGAGGCAAGAATGTTTTCAAAGACCTAAGTGATATTATTAACAAATGGGTTACATCTTCTCTTTGCAGAGTTAGGCCTCTAATTATAGGTTGAGCTGATTTATTAGCACTACAGGCTTAAACATTTCCTACCTATTAACACTGACTAGAGACACAGGATAACTGTCCACATGGAAGGGATCTGAGTGGCAAAAACACTGCAGAGGAAGAGGTGATACATGGTGGATGAGTCACAGGGAACAGCGCAGAGAAAGGTATTAATTAGGGTAATAGGAAATTATAACAAGTAAAATATGGGTTAAGTATCAGTGAATTTCCCTTAAGGACATACTTCCTATGATAGTAGGGAAGAGTCTTCTAAAGGAGGTGATTAAAGCTTCCAAGCTTAAGGCCTTTAAAACTAGACTGAACAGAGTCCTAATGAACACACCAGAGAGAAGAATCCTACCATAGTTGGGGGTGGGGGAGCCGTAGGTGATCTAATACCTTTACCTTTTGCATTGCTAAGGGCCTTGAGTTGCTGATCTACGTGGTAAATGGATACATTGCAAACCATCCAGTAAGTACACAGTTCTCTCCCTCAAGAATATAACTGTCATTTCCTATGGCACTATTCTTTTGGGCTGAACCTTTTGATATCACTAATGTTAATATAAAAACCATACAAATCTGCTTTCATTTTTAAGATCCAATATATATGTTGATCATTCTGCCAGCACAGGAAGTTTTCTTTGTCAAGACATAAGAATCAAATACTAATTTTAGTTTCCTCAAATTGGTTAAAATTAAATTTTAAAATTTTAAATTAAAATTTCTTGTGCAAAATTGACTGTAATTCTTTTAAATTTCATTCTTTGATGTCTTGCTAAATTGAGCACTATTAGTTTGGCATCATCAAATGAGCAGAAATAAGCTGTATCTCTCAGAACCCCTTCCCATGGATACGGTGTAATGAGAAACTGTTGTAGTTATCACTATTCTATAGTGATAATTGAGATATTCTCTCTCAATAAAGAGAGAACTCAGAGACTCATAATCCCATTTCAGCAACATTGATTTCCACCTGTGGTTACAACAACTGGACTGATCTGGATCTTAGACAACATTGACCTTACCACTCCTCCCAGGCCCAATCTGGTTTGAATCTATCCTCTTCATGGGGGTGGGATAGGTGGTTACCTAAGTAGAGTGACTTCATGGATGCTGGAAGATCCTCCTTACCTGTTTTCTTGGTGATGTCTAAAACAAGTATCATTCTTTAGTTAGCATCAAGCTTCAATGCCCTCCTTCTCTCCATCATCTCCCTGTTCATCCTATCTTCTCCCTCTTTACACTTCCCCACTTTGCCTCCTCTCCCTTTCAGGCACCAGGAAACTGGATATACTTTTCCACTTTGCTCTCTTATGTACTTATTCATTTAATATCTAAGTCTTTATTTCATTTAAATCTACTTCCAAATATTTCTGAAGTCATCTACTTTTTCCTCAATTACCTTAGTTTAATTCACACTCATGTCTCTCCTGGATTGTTGTAATAGCCTCCTGAACTAGTCTTCTTGCTTCTTTGTCATGATTTTCTCTTATCCACTGCCTGCTGGTGAACTTTTAAAACACTAATCTGAGCATGTGATCCTGTTTAAACATAAAAATAGTTCCCTGCTTCCCTAATGTGCCTTTCAACTCATACTAAGCATTCTATCATCCCATTCCATCTCACAGGGAACACTGGCCATTCTGAATCATGGGCAGCTCTCCCAACATGCTGGCTCTTTCCTTTCTCCCTAGCTTCTTCTACCCTGCATACTCTCCACTAATCTTTTTTCACTGCAGTAACATTCATTCATCACACAGATTTAACCACAGATAACTTGTTCTCAAAGTATCTTTCCATAGTTCTCTAAAACAGGATTAAATCCCCTCCTGTATAACTTATGTTCACCCCATACAGCACTATCACATCATAATCTTCAAGAGATTGTCATGACCATGTGATCACAGACTGAGTTTTTTCACTGTGTTATCTCCGACATTTAGTACAATGCTGGTGTCTAGTAAATATTAAGAAAAACTTTGTTGAATGAATAAATGAACAGAAAAATCTCTGCCTGTGACAAGTGATACATTGATTCAGTGGTACCAAAGAGAGATAAGTTAGAGGAAATAACCTAGGAAAATTTTATGGAGCAGAAGTAATTATAACTGAGGAGATAAAGGAATGCTTAGGACTGGAGAAACTGGTAACAAGATAAGGATAGATGGTCATGAAATAATGAAGAGTATGTCTTGATTAGAGGGGAGGATATGTTGAAGAAATGAATGGTCAAATCTGAAGGGTTCTGAAAGAGGAGAAAGATTTTAAACATGATTATAGTTGGAAATAGTGACTTGTTTATGACTTCAGGACAGATACATGACATGATAAAACTGATGTTTCAGGAAGAGTAATCCAGGAAATGGATACAGGAAACAATGGACAAGGAAGCTTCAACAAAAACTACCAAGAGGCTGATGTGCTGTAATATCCGAATAAAGGGACATGGTAGGATAAATTGCTGTTTTAAATATTTATTACTTTTTCTACCATCCCATGCATTGTAGTCCTTAGCTCTGGATTTGGTCATGTGATTCACTTTGGCCAATATAATATTAGGAGGATGAAGTCAGAAAAAGCTTGAGAAGCACTGTGTGCCTGTGTGATTGGGCTGACTTTTGCCATCACCAAGAGAAAAACACATCTGAGTTAACCTGTGGAGAGAGCTGAGGAGCCATAGAGCCCCAGCTAAACTCAGCCTTGATCAGCTAGCCTCCTGCCAGCCCACAAATACATAGTGAATACTAAATAATTGTTTGAAGATTGAGTTGTGGGATGTTTTTGTTATGCAGTAATAGTAACTATTGTAGGGATAAGGATGAAATAGTGATATAGACAGAAAGGAGGGATTGATTATGAGGAATTCTTTGAAGGACAAATTAATAGTTCTTTGGTGATAACAGATATTGGAGTGGAATGAGAATATTTCAAAGAGTACTCAGTTTTTATCTCTGAAGTAAAAGAGGAACAGTCGTATTTCCTTGACAGAGAAAATAAGAGGCCAAATTTTATATTTATTGAATTTGAAGGGATAGGGGAGGATTTGAGGGGGCAGATATAGTAGGAAGTTAAAGAGATAGTAGGGAATTAAGGAAGATAAGGAGAAAGCTTGAATTAGAGGACAGAGGGATATTTTCAGTCATGACTTGCTATGGATTGAAGTGCATTCCCCCAAATTTATATGTTGAAGCCTTGAGCTCCCTCCAACACCTCCCCCCGCCCCACACAATGTGACTGTGTTTTGAGATAGGGTTGTTGGGATAATTAAGATCAAATGAGTCCATAAGGGTGAGACCCTGATCCAAAAGAATGGTGGCCCGAGATTGATCTCTTTCTCTTTCAAACCCCTGCAAGCACCCAGGGAGAAAAAGGCCATGTGAGAACACAGTGAAAAGGTGACTATCTAAGCCAGGGAGACCTCACCTCAGATCTTGATTCTGATTTCAGACTTCTGGATTCTAGAGCTTAGAGAAAATGAATTTCTGTTGTTTAAGCTATTTCTGTTGTTTATGATATTTTGTGATAGCATCCTGAGTTGCCTGATAGAATTCTAGAAAGAGCTGAAGAAGAGTGAAGAAGAAGAGCAGAGGGCCAAGGCTGGTGTCTGAAAATGCCACAAATGAAGCATGTATATGGATGGGGGATGGATCAAAGGAAAATGGGGTCATACATGCGAAGGGCCAAAAGCACGTTGTATGAAGTGAGCGTATCAGTGTGAGCAGGTGGGGGGTAGAGCACGGACTTAAGAGTCAATATGGGGCTGGGGATGTGGCTCAAGCGATAGCGCGCTCGCCTGGCATGCGTGCGGCCCGGGTTCGATCCTCAGCACCACATACAAACAAAGATGTTGTGTCCACCGAAATCTAAAGAACAAATATTAAAAAATTCTCTCTCTCTCTCTCTCCCTCCCTCTCTCTCTCCTCACTCTCTCTTTAAAAAAAAAAAAAAAGAATCAATATGACCTAGGGTTGAATCCTTCCTCCCTACCTGGGACCCTTGAACAATGACTTAACCCCTCTAGTCTTCACTACTTTATTTGTTAACTGATTGCAATCAAGTTCTCCACCTCGTGTGGCCATTGGAAATACGTAAAAATTAATTCATACAAAATTCGAACTAGTGTGCATGGCATACAGTTAACTCTTAGTTATAATAGCAGGTATTATTTCAGGACATATGATATGTATTTGCAGTATCAAATATTACAGATGGGTCAAAGTAAAAGACAATGAAGTAATTTGTTATTAGAGACAAATCTTTAATGACCATTGAGTGTTTCAGTACAGTAGGCTTAAGTCTGCGTATTTGTGTGGGGGTATGTGGAAAAGGAGCAAGAAAAGGACACCAGTTTGCAGAGGGTAAGAAAGTGTGGGCAAAGTGATGTAATTGGTACCATCAGAGTTTAGAAATAAGGGTGCATTCAATAAAAACACCATGGAATAAAAGCTGAATAGACAGCTGTGGTGGCTAAATTTATGGTATGGCTTTTATTAAGAAAGTGGAAACACAGGTATATGTAATGTCAAAAGGGAAAGATAAATCAATAGATCATTATTGCCAAACTGCTCATAAAGCTTTTGATTCTAGCTCTGTGTAACTCTAGAAAAAAATTGCTTCTATTAGCATAAACAGTCCCTAGGGTTTATTCTGTCTTGACAGACAATTTGTTGATCTGCTATTTACTTCTTGGATCTGTCTCTGTTATTTGGTGCATTTTGAAGTCCAGGGAGATTCACATAATGAGTTATAGATGGACAACTCCATTTTCCTGGCTGACCCATGGAAGAGTCTAGATGGAGGGTAAGGAGTGATACCAGGCAGAGGCCATAGCAGAAGCAAGGATTATTGGCCTCCCATTTCAAATTTATTAGTTGGACCTGGGATTTAAAACCATTTTTCTTTGTAAAGCCATTGGAAATATCTGAACAAGAAAATTTTAAGTGAATGAGTAACATTATTATTCCTGAGGCACAGTTACTTAGGTATATTCTTTCCCTTTTGGGGGTAAATTTATTTTTCTATTCAGCTTGCCACTTTGTGCATTTGCATTCACAAAGCCCCTAATTTGGTGAAATCCTTCTTTTGGAAAGTGTACCCGTCAGTTAATTATCTACTTACAAAGGAGGAAAGATGATGTCATTGAAAAGCACTTATTCTTGAGGATTTACATAAATGCAGAATGCAAATAAAATAACATTTTCTGAATCGTTCTTAGCACATTTTCACTTTGGAAGCAAATAAAAATTGACTGTAGATTTCTGGTAATTTATTTTTTTCTGTAGATTATAGGTAATTTGGAGTGACTAATCTGGCTTACATGGCTTGCTTCTGGCAAAAGGTGTGCTAGTGGCAGAAATCAGAGGGGACATTATAATTATAAAAGCAAAGGAAAACCAAATAATGTTTTGGTTGTAAGAATCGCCTTTTGTTGCTGGAAAATTGCATTGTAGCATTTTAATTTCAGAGTCAGATCAGTCAAAACATAATCTTCTAGATATAATCCTTTGACCATGGTGGAAAGTGTTTCTCTTTGCCTTTCCACCAAACTTCCTGCTGCAAATCTGCTTTTACCTGCACCCAACTGTGTGGATTCACATCTCGATGAGCAAGTATCTGCTGATTATTTTACATGCTGAGAAAAAGAGAGGGAGAGGAAGAAGAAAAAGGAGGAGGAAGAGGAGGGGAGGGAGGAAAGGAGGAGGAAAGAAAGAAAGAGAGAAAAGAAGAGAAGAGGAGCGGAGAGGAGAAGCGAAGAAGGAAATAAAGAGAGAGGAAATGAATGAAAATATGTCTATAGAGTTTCTGGAAGCCAACAAATGTGGCTGAAGTATATAAACTTGTGGAAGACTGTCTTGCTGTCTGGTCCTAGCTACGTTCTTTCTCAAGTCTTGGCACAAAGCTGTTACCACAAGTCTATGAAATGCTTTCTATCATGAGATAAGACTTTCTGGGTTGAAGACTCAGCAGTAACATATTTCTGGGCAGATGTGTTTTATTAGGTATGTTTTTAGGCCAGGATTGATGTAAAGCTAGAAGTTTCCAGAAAGTGATTGGCTGATCCTCTCAAAAAAGTGAATTAACTCTAGGTGTGATTTTCTCCTAACCAACCCCCAGAATGCTGAAAGGGGGACAGAATTGTTGAGGAATCAGAGAACCTCACGTGGAAACTGTGGTTTTAGGGAGGCAGAAGGTATCAGGTCCTGGTGTAAGGCCCTCCAGAGCTGAGAGCTGTCCTGCACTTTGGGTCAGTCAGCTGCATAAGAGTTTAGGAGAGCAACAAGAACACATGGGAGGCCAGACTCTAAGCATTCTGTCCTCTTTTCCCCTTCTCTTTCCAACACCCTGTGGAATAGATGATTGTGATTCAGAAAGGAAGCTCTTGAAAAAGAGTAGTTCCATCAGCCAAACCGTAGGAAGCTTTCAAGGAAGGTTGCCTAGTGGGTGGTGGGGAGAACAGCAGAGTGAGTGACAGAGAGTGAATGATAAGACCAAGGAGGATTCCCTCCTTAGTGCCAAATCCACTGTGGTGGGCAGAGATAAGGCCTAGGCTTTTACTGCTTCAGAGTGGAAATATTACCAGCCAAAGTAGCAATTCTCTGAGGTACAAGAACTATGAAAGAAGACAAACTGAACAATTTGTGCTAGATAAAGCACTGTTAATATACCAGATAGAACAATTTAAAAAAAAAAAGCATGAAAAAAATCCTCAAAGAAATAAGGGGAATTATCGGGAACACAGAGACATAAATCATTACAAGAATGAATTAGTGAAAGAAATGGGGCATCAAAATATGAAAGTTGAAATAAAGAAATCCATATATTCAAAGAGGAATTAGTGCACTAGATGATCAGATAGGGATCTTTCCCTGGAAGCATCAGGCAAGAGATCATAAAGGAAAATAGGTAAGAGACAGAGAAGACAGATTTTTATTTTTATTTTTTTTAATCTAGGGCTGGGGTTGTGGCTCAGTGGTAGAGCATTTGCCTAAAATGTGTAAAGCACTGAGTTTGATTCTTGGCACTACATAAACATAAATAAATAAAAATAAAAGTTCATCCACAACTAAAATGTTAAGATCTATATAATTGGATTATTGTGAAAAGGAAATAAGTAAATGGAGAAAAGAAAATATTTGAGAAAATAGTAAAGAAAAAATTTCCAGAAATATATAAGACCTTAGATTTTAAAAACTCAGGGACTGGTAAATAAAATAAAAAAGAAAACCACACCTAGGCATAATAAACTATTTAAGATCATCAAAAAGAGAAGAAAAATTTTATAAGCTTCCAAAGTGCAGGGGGTTGGGGAAGACAGATGGGGGGATTTTAACTACAAAGGAACAAGAATGAGACTACCATAATGGAATTAAATGAATTGATAAATGTAAATTATTAGCATATACCCTTCCACAAAATAAGCATTCTTCAAGTAAGTGTTAACTCTTATCAAATGTCTCAACAGCAACCCTAGATGGAAGAAGACAATACAGTTTTATGTTACTAGTTAATACAAAGTGTTAAAGGAAAAGATCTTTGGATTTAGTGTTTTATGATATTCATAGTGATATAAGGATAAAAAAGTTTTTAACTTAAGATTCTTTTTAAATGTATGCTTGGATAAACATTTCTGGACAAAAGAGACATGTATGATATGAGACATACAAGAATAAAGTTTGATTTCATGTTAAAATGCAAGGGTAGAAAGAGACTCATGTATATCTAATTAATAGAATTCTGAACCTAAGATAGATGAATTACCAAGTGGCCAGGAGCAAGGTGGCCTGAGAAAAGTGAGTATACACTAAGTTACCCCTGTTTTTTGGAGAGGCAAAGGTAGCAATTGTAAATATTATTAGCTCTTGGAAGAAGACCTATCAAACAAATATGAAAGCACTGGAAGTAGAATTAGCAAACTGGAATTGCTATGATGACTCTCAGTAATTGACCCACCAAGAGTCAAAAATAAGCAATGATTTAAAAGACTTAAACAAAAATTTAAACCAATACTTATATAAGTTTAGATCCAACAAACAGAAATGCATATTATTTTAAAGCCCAAAGAAACACAAAAAATAATTATGCCATAAATGAAACAAATTCCTAAACAAATGGAATAAATTTAGACGTTAAATTTCTCTCCATTTTACACACACACACACACACACACACATACACACACATAAAATCTCTCTATATATGTTTGTGTGTATTTAATGTTTAATCTTGTTAACTTGGATTGAGAGATGCCTAGAAAATTAGTAAAGTACTCTTATGTGTGTGTCTATGAGGGTGTTTCCAGAGACAACTGGTGTTGGAAAGTGAATTGAGTGGGGGTACCCATCCTGAATGTGGGCTACACCATCCAGTAGAACCTGAATGAAACAAAAGTGGAACAAGGAGGAAGTCTAACATGCATGCAAGTTTGATTCTTCTTTAGCTATGTGTTTTTTGCTGCTGCCATTACCTGTGGACATCAGATTCACATCAGTGACTCTCTGGGGAGCTTGTAGGCTTTCGGCCTTGGACTAGGTCTACATCATTGGCCCTTTGTGTTCTGAGGCTTCAAGCTTTTTTATTGTTTTGCTTCCAGCTTTTGAATTGAGCAACCACATGGTTCTCCAGCTCCCCAACATTCAGACAGCCATTTTGAGACTATTGAACTTCAGATGTGTCAACCAATATGGTAAAGATGCTCTTATAATGATATCTACATTCCATTGTTTTTTCCCCTCTAGAGAACCTTGACTAATACCCCCCCACACACACACACATACACACAGAGTCAACTATTGAGTTAAAGAGTCAATCATAGCCTGAGGCAGGAGGATTGCAAGTTTAAAGCCAGCCTCAGCAACTTAATTAGGCCCTAAGTAACTTAGTGAGACCTCATCTCAAAATAGAAAATGAAAAGGGCTGTGGATGTGGCTCAGTGGTTAAGCAAACCTCTGGGTTCAATTTATGGTACCAAAAAAAAAAAAGTCAATCATAAGGAAATTTATAAAATACATAGAAATCACCTTATATCAAAATTCCTAGGATATAACATGTAGTGTGAGGCTTGAAATTAAGAGTCAGTATTTATGTGCTGCACTGACATCTGATACAAGAAACCAAGAGTCCCCTGCACTCACCAGGTATGATGCTACCACTCTGGGAAAGGCTACCTCTCAGTTGGTTCCTCAACCTGCTAGACTAGCTGATCCTGCATCCCATCTGGTCTTCAGCCCAGTGGGTTTCAGTCCTCTGTCAACCCAGGAAATTATTTGAACAAGCCAATCATATCCTCCTACAGGAACTAGGGGTCATTTACCCTCTTGCTACTATAAAGCCTGCCTTCCACTGCCCTGCTCATTCTCTCCATTCCTTAGCACAACCTTTTGTGGCCCTGCATAACCTGTGATATCCTCTTTTCCCAGGCTGACATTATATGTGACTAAAATGATGCTTTCAGTCTCTTCTGTCTAATATCATGATCCTATGCTAGGTCATCTCATGCCATTTAGGGCAGAGGACTCCCTCTCTCACCAATGGGGGATATAAGAGGCAATCAGAATATAGCTAATGTGGAATATAGAGGAGTTTTTTTTAATTAAAAACATTTTCAGAAAATAAGAAAATCTGAAAATAAATGAATTAATAATTCAACAGAGGAAGCTAGAAAAGGGATAAGAAGTAAACTCAAAGCAAAAGGGGGAGGGAAATAGAGATAATGTTTTAAAAAAAGCTAAAAAAATCAATTAGGTAAAATATATAAATTTTGAGAAAAACCATAAAATGTATAATTGGCACAAGAAGAAATAGGAAAGTTTAACAGACTAAAACAATTAAATTTTTATGGTAATCAAAGCATTTTTAGTTTTAGAGTTAAGTTTTACTAAATTATTTAAAAACTGTTAAACTTTATATGAATTATTCCAGGGGAGAGGGGAAAAAAGGAAAGCTAAGTAATTTTTTTAAAGTCAGTAATACCTTGAATTTCAAATCCAGATGAAAATAGTACAAGGAAAAAATATCTAGGTTGTGCACAGATGAGAAAAATCTAAATAAAACGATTAGCTAATGGATACCGATGCTCCTCAGCTGGCAGTGAGGTTTGATATTGATTAACTTTGCAATATGAAAATTCATTTAATGCAAGGAACCTACCCAGACATCTAAGTTTAGCAACACAGTATCCTGTAGAGTGTCAGTTGTTTACCCTGGTGATGGCGTGGCTAACTGGGAGCTGCCACTCATGAGAATATCACATTGCACATCATTAGCCTGGGGAAAAGTCAAAATTCAAAATTCAAAGAAAATCTACTTACCTCATGACCAGGAAGCAAAAGAGACCAGGATCTTACTACCACCTTTGAGGGTACACCTCCAGTGACCTCAGAACCTCCCACCAGGCCCCCCTCCCAGAGTTTCCTCCACTTTCTAATAATCCTAAACTGGGGAATCAGCCTTTAACACACGGGCTTCTAGGAAACACTTAACCCCAAACTGTAGTAGGGACCACCTATATTGTAAGAGCAACATTGTAATCAAGCAAGTTTTATCTTGGGAATGCAAAGGTATTAACATAAAATCTATACATTAAGGAAATAAAGGAGAAAACATCTGCAGACTTTTAGCTGTGGAAAAAATTGGATAACCATGTTACTAGAAAGAAATTATTTTCCCTAACTAAAATCTATCAATTAAAAATTTACAGCCTCTTGAAAAATTGTGCTCTATATATGTAATATTAAATGAATTGCATTCTGCCATCATGTATAACAGATCAGAATAAATAAAAAAATTACAGCCAATATTATACTTAATAAGAAACTTTGAATGTAGGCTACTATGACCATGATAGTTTGATGTGATATGAGAACTGCTGGCCAAACCATAACATTAAAAAACAAAATAAGAGCTGGGTATGGTGGCACACATCTGTACCTTCAACTACTAGGGAGGTTGGAGCATGAGGGCTGCTTGATCCCACAGTTAGAAACCACTCAGTAACATAGCAAAACCCTGTCTCGCTGGGTGCAGTGGTGCATGCCTGTAATCCCAGCAGCCTAAAGACTGAGACAGTAGGATTGAGAGCACAAAGCCATCCTCAGCAAAAGCAAGGCGCTAAGCAACTCAGTGAGACCTTGTCTCTAAAAAGCAACACAGGGCTGGAGATGCAGCTTAGTGGCAAGTGCCCCTCAGTTGTTCAATCCCCAGTACAGTACGGGAGCTGGGGGGGGGGGGGGAGAGGACTAGAAAGAACAAACAACTGACATTTTTCATTTTTCATGGCTACAGAAAAAAACAACCACAACAAGAAGAACTCAAAGGGATAAGCAGACAAATATTAGAAGTGTTAAGAGAGTTTAGCAAATTGGCCAAGTGAAATCTGTTTAAAATTTTAATTCTTAGCCAACAATATTTAGCTAAACACATTAAGAGTAATAAACACAATTGTCTTCTAGTGTCCAAAAAGAAAAACAGCATTTACAGTAACAATCCAAACTATAGAGCCTATGAACTAACTTAAATATATAACTGCATGCAAAATGTTCAAACTTTTAAAAATACAGAAGAAAATCTGAGTAAATAGATAATGTCTAATTATCATATGACAGGATATCATTTTTCTCCTAATAATGACCTGAAAATGTTAACAAGAATTTAAGCAGATATTTCTCAGGCTTTAACCAAATGAATAAATGATTTATATGGAAGAATATAAGTCCCCAACTTGCTAGAACAATTTTGCAAAAGGAAGAGAAAAGTTGGTGGATACTCTTAGACTTTAAGACAATGCCCACTGACTCAGAGTAATACAAACAACTTGATGTTGGTACACAAATATACAGATAGGCCACTGTGATTGAACAGAGGGCTTATAAACAGGCCCCTGTGGTATGAAACCTCATATATCATTGCAGAAGCATCACTAATCAGAAAAGAAACATAGAATTGTAATAAATGGTACTGTCTAAGCTGGCTTTCCATACAGAGAATAACAAAGTAATCCTCTGCAACATACATAAAGGTGAACTCCAAATGAATTGAAGACCGAGAAGTGCGAGGTAAAATCATGATGCTGATACAAATACAATGTAAAGGAATATTTTCTAATTTCATCCAGACGATTTTGTTCTTGAATCAAAGCACAAATAATACTGCCCCAAACTAAAAAAATTAAAGATTTTTGTTCAATGAAGGGCACCAAGATAAAGCTGTCAAAGAGGTCATTGGAAGAAAATATATGCTAGCTCTGAAACTATAATAACAAAGATATCCAAGACATTTTAAAAATGGAAATAAAGAACCCCAAATTTGTGGCTAGAGAAGTAAAGCACAAAATGAAAAATCCGAAGAGCTTATGGGTATATGAAGAGATGCTTAGCTTTACTAGCAATTGAGGCTGAGGGCTTGAGGAGGAAAAGCAAATTAAGAGAACAATAAAATGTCATGTTTTATTTATCAGAGAAGTAAAATTAGAAATAGGATAACATCAGGCATCAGTAATATCTGGGTAGAAACATCTTAGTGTGCTGCTGGTAGGGATTGATACAGTAATGGCGATTCTAGATAATAACTGTTATTACTTACATTAGTAAAAAATATCTATCTATATATATAAATTTTACATATAGATATATTTCCCTCTATTTGGTGACTTATCCTTCCCACTCCAGAATTTATATCCTAGAAGAAATATTCACATAGATTTATAAGTAGTCATAGGAGAGGATGCACATGAGGTGGTATGTGGTACATAAGTATGATTTGGAGGTAACAGGACCAATGACTCAGAGAATATATAAGTAAGTTGTATCATATGTATGTAATTTAGAATTCCACACAGCAGTTAGAAGCAATACAGTAGTTGTATATTTAGCAATATGAATAGATCTTAAAATCACTGGGCTGAGTGATCAAGGCAATACACATATTAACACAGTTCTCAAAGATATGTGCATATCTAAGGACATAATTAAACACATTAATTGTCTATTAGAGTGACTGTCAATTGGTAGAGTGGGCATTGAAGTTGAAAGGGGGAAAAATAAACAAAAATAAAACAAGACAGAAGACCTACATACAGCTAGAGGTCCAAAAGAGTAATAAACACAATTGTCTTCTAGTGTCCCAAAGGAAAAACACAAAAACAAAAGCAATGCTTCTTTGTCTAATTATTCATACAAATTCTCTCATAATCCCCAAATGTGGGATATGTACATATGCACATAGACCCTGAACGAGTCAAGTCAGGAAAATTTGCTTTTAAAGCCTTTACTGGGAGAGTTCATATTTTTTTCTAACCACTAGTCAAATCAACGAATGCAGTGGAGCTGGTTTGTGCTTTTTATTTTTCTCCTCTCCTTACACAGACTTCTCAGTGCTGTTAGTATCGCCCATCACTTTACTCCTCCACAATTTTAGAGGATCGATAACATCAAGTGCTGAAAAGTAACTTGAAAAACTAAGGTATAATTAAAATTAATTTAGCATAAAAC
Organism: Spermophilus citellus; assembly: GCF_964194105.1. NCBI lineage: Eukaryota > Metazoa > Chordata > Mammalia > Rodentia > Sciuridae > Spermophilus > Spermophilus citellus. Next base: position 197,969,572 of record NC_138184.1, on the reverse strand, counting down.
ATATCCACTTCATGTACTGAACTTTCTTTGCAGATTAATTGGAGAATGGGGTGATTAAGCAGCAATTTTGATTGTAGTTTGCCAACATGAAGTTAAACCCAAGCTCTACCCTTGCTCACTGGTAAAATCCTCAAGAAGAAATGTCAAGGAGAGGTTTCATCTAAATTATTGAGAGAGAAAGCTCTATTTCTTATTCATTAGCTTCCCAAGAAACTATAAAAATATAATAGTTAACTGGAGTACTGTTCTACTTCAAAATAAACTCGTTAAAATATTCAAATGTTAATGGTTAATACTTATGAAAAGCTCACTTGATCTCAGGCAATTGCTAAGCATCCCACATGCACCCTGTGAGGTGGTCTCTGTTATTATGATTATCTTTTTATTGTTGAGGAGACTGGCCTTAAGATAAAAAGTATCTAGCTGAAGATTGCCCAGCTACTACACGGTCAAAATGGTAAAAGGGAGTCAGCTTTAAGAGATGCTTCCTTTCTCGTGGGACCTTTTTTTTTTATTAGAGCTTTATAGTTATACATAGTAGTTGGGTTCATACCAACAAACTCATCCATGCACGGAATTTGATTTCAGTTCATGGTCCCCCTCTTTTCCTTCCTATCCTCCCCCATTCTCCTTCCTCTATTCTATCAGACTTCCTTTCACTCATCTATTGATTTATATTTGATTGTTTTTTCTAGCTATGCATAAAGGTGAAATTCTCTGTAGGAAATTTATATTTGCACATAGCATGTTTTTTTTTTTTAGAAATCACTTTCTGTTGCCTCTCCTCATCCATCCCTCCACTCTGTCTCTCAATATCCTTCTTTTACATTTCTGACCTTCCCTTTATCTTCATGTTATCCTATCCTTCCCTCTACGTTACCTTTATTTTACGCTAGCTCCTGCATATGAGAGAAAACATTTGACCTTTGAGTTTGATTTATTTCACTTAGCATGATGTTCTCCATTTCTATCATGGATCATGGGACATTCTTTATGTACACCTGTAACAGGGGCAGGAAGCCAATTCTGAACTGCAAGGGTTAAACCAGGTGGAATTATGATGTGATGAGACATGTCTTTTATATTGCCTGGTATATTGGGCAGATAATTTCTAATGTTCCTATTAAAATTTAATGTGGTCCTCATCCATTGACTGCATAATTAGAAACAAGATGGGATAAAATTAGTAAGGAAATGCTCTGGATACAATATTTGAAGGCTACCTACCTGTCAGCACAGTGAACGTGACCTAAGGGTCATGAAGAGTATCAGGACAATGAAAAGGTCAAACTCAGGAGGCTCTGGGCTTAAAAACAAGTTCTTAAATTTAGGTTAATGAGTCAGAAGCACAAAGTAGTCCTTTCATGATAGACAAACCTCCCTCAGAAAGGGAAGCAGATGCTCTAATTCTCAAGGTACAATTTTTAACTGGTGTCTTAAAAGTGGTTTTTCGTATTACTCGGGTAAAAATAAAACTTCTTTGAGAATCTGATAAAACATAAGCCCTCTACAAAAAAGAAAAAAATTCCACAAATATGAGCAGACATTATTTTTCACAGAATTTTAGAAGTTCATTGACCACAAATTCGGCCTTCCAGTTAGTACCTATGTCATGCAAAGGGTTAGCTATTTTTTCCCATTGTCTTGATGTTTATGACAGAACTCATAAATTCATTCATTCATTCAATACTTCAACAAATGTACATTGGTCATCTACTATAATGGAAATCCAAAATTGAAACACGTAATTCCTGCCTTTCGGGATTCTGAATAGTGAGAGTGAGAAAGCAAAGTTAGAGGCAGTGTATGCCTAGGGCAAGCTCTCTCAGTCTTGGCACTACTGAACTTTCAAGCCAGATGATTCTTTTTTTGTGGGGGGTGTCCTATGCACTTGCGGGTGTTTAGCAGCATTGCTGGCCTCTACCCATTATATGCCAGTGGCACCCTCCCTTACAGTTGAGACACCCAACAATGTTCCCAAACATTGCCAAATGTCACCTGGTGGAAAAAAACCCACCAGGCTGAGAACTACTGACTAGAGGAAAGCACAGAAGTTAGAGGAGGATACACAAAAGAGTGAGGTGTGAAGAGTGTTGCTTTCCTTTCTTCCGATTCTGGTGTCCACGTGGAAGGATTCTTTCAAGTCCATTCCTAGCTCCTCTCTGCTCCTTTTGTCACTCTGTTCCAGTGAAAATAAGATGACTTGCCTAATGTAAGTTTGCACAAGATCACTGGACTTTCCAGTGATCCTTCTCTTGGGATTGGCTCCCTGTGATGGGCACATCTCTTTTCCAGGGTCCCCTCAGTTTTATCCCCACTCTGGAAGTGGGGAGGTTTATCTGCACTCAGAACTTGGTGAGCTGCCTCATTCTGGGGTTCTTTATTAACATCACTGGGTTCACAGACCCATCACAGGCCATGACGGGTGTCAGTCCTCATCCAAGTGCTATTTTGATGGCCTAATGTCCTCATTATTGATTTTATTTTTCAATTTATTCAGAACTTAGATGAGGTAGAAGGTGTTCTGTAGTGTCCCTTCAAAGACCAACCCCCTTCCCAAAAGATGATTATCAGCTAGTCAGGTAGATCATCTGGAGAATATCATCTCAGCAAAGGGCACATCATAAACAGAAACAAGGAAGGAGGAGATTGTGCACACTCAGGAAACTCCTGATAGTTCAGGAAGCAAATCTAAATTACAAGGCCTTGGAATAGTAGGTGATGAGTTAAACCAGAGAGGGAGGCAAAGGCTAGGTCAAAAAAAAAGGGGGGGGGGCTTCCCACGCTACATTGAGGAATCTAGATATTTTCTGAAATAACCGTGGGTCAGTGTGGAGAAGAACTGGAGAACCTGAGAACCTGAAGAGGCTGTATTAAGTCAAAGAGACTGTTGAAGTATCTTGTACAGAAAGGATTGACAGGAAAGGATTGACCCTCAGTAAAGGTAGGGGTGGTTTAGATGGAGCTATTTATATGATACCTATGTTTGTACTTTTGGCACCACCTTTACATGTTGTTCCCAATTGACCTAAAGAAAACACCATCCACTGTGTTACAAGGCAAGTTTGTTGCCAAAAATGAGAATGGATGGGGAATGAGTCTCCTTTGGTGTTTTTCTCCATTGCTTTCATCGAAGTGGCCTTTTGAGTTATCAAAGCTCACACCCAAGAAAGAATTCCTCACTAAAAAGAATACAGAGGGACTGGGATTGTAGTGCTTGCCTATCATGTGTGAGGCACTGGGTTCGATTCACAGCACCACATATCAATAAATGAAATAAGGATTCATGACAACTAAAATAATATTTTTTTAAAAAAAGAACACAGAGGTTGAGCATGATTGACAGAAGAGCAACAGAATCGTTGACTAAAGAGTTGGCAAAACCAACCCTGTAGGAAGTTAGGGGAACGGGAGTGATTCAATTCAGGGACAAAAACATTCATAAAGGTGGCAATTCTAACCCATTCTCATTAAAGACAAACATGACAAAATGGGTTTAAACAGAAGCCTAAAGATTCATCTAGGCTGGAATAATGAAAGATTTTGATGATGAGAACTAAACATTGGAATAACTGAGAATTGTGGCATCTCCCTCTACAGAGACCTCTAAAAATAAGGTGTCTAACTGTAGTGTATGGTGGAAGTGAGACCATTTAAAAGATAGATATGCAATATCTAAATCAAGGTGCTATGCATATAAGCTAAAGCAATGATTTTTTTCCCAGAAGGAAAAAATAGTTTTATTTTTTAACTGTTTATGTGGCAACAAGCTCATGCTGTGTTACAGGAATCCAGATTAAAGCTTTGATTTTGATTTGGTTTAAAAATAAAAAGATGATTTTGAACTTGTAGTGCAGCAACACACAAAAAAGCAAAATACATTGTACTCTGATATTTTGCTAATATTATCTTAAATCCATTCACTCAACAATATTTTGCACAGATGTATACACACATATACTAACTCTTCTAGACGCTGGGCATACAGTACTGAACAAAACAGATAAAAATTGATGCCTACATGGAGCTTACAATCTTATTTGTCAAAAATTTTGAAGTAAATTAATAAAATATATAGGGTGTAGATAAATGTCAGTGCTAAAGAGAAAAATTAAAGGAGAAAGAGAGATGTGTGACTGTGAGTTGTGTAGGGGTATACAAATTTAGATACAGTGACTAAGGAAGGCGTCATTCAAAAGGCAAAATTGGAATAAAACCTGAAAGTTAAGTGATAAAGCATGCAGATCTCTGGGAGAACCATACTTCAGGAAGATAGATTAGCAGGTGCAAAGGCCCTGAGACAGAAAAAATGCTGGGAGGTTAGTAGAGTGGATCAAATGAGTAGAAGAAATAAGAGAAAGGTAAGGGCAGATCACACAGGACCTTCAGTGTCATTGGAAGGGCTTTCACTTCTGTTTTATTTAGAGATGGAGAGGCAATAGATTTTAAGCAGAGTAGTAACCCTGGAGCACTATGGTTACCCTCAAGAGTAAGCTGTAGGTGTTCAGAAGTAGGAGACCCAGAAGAAGATTATTGCTGTAACCCAGTGAGCCATGGTGGTGGTTTGGACTAGAGTATAATGAGAAATATATTGAGCAGCGGATGGATTATGGATATTTTTTGAAGGTAGAGTAAATAGAATTTCTGGATGGATGGGAAATGGGTATAAAAGAGAAGTTGGGGAAATCCCCAAGGATTTGTAACCTGAGCAATGGAAAGAATATAGGTGACATTTATTAAAATGTGGGATTTTATGAGAAAGAAGACTAGAGGTGGCGTATACAAGAAATTAAATTTTAAATAGATAAAGTTTGAAATGTAGCTTAGTATAGATACTTCTCTACTACAAAGTATTAAGAGAACAACAGATTATCTAGCTATTCCTGTTCCCTACCACCCACTTTATACAACCTACCATTGACCTATTGCTATAAAACAAAACAAAAAACCTCTTTGATTCCAAATTTTAAAACTCACATGACGATTGTGCTTTGCTTTAATTTCGTCCTTTAGTTTTGTTTTGTCTAATAAAATGAAATATGCATTAAAATGCCTGGCACATGGTAGGCGTTGAATAAACATTTGCTGAATGAATGAATGGTAGTGGGGAAGCCACAGAGTAATTACCCTTTCCTGAAAAGACCACACAGGAATGGAGGGAGAGCATGGCAATGTTTTTAGAGTCTAAATAAGAACCACTATATGTCTCGGCATTTCCAGAAAACCAAGGAGAGATGAGAAATCCAGAAATCCTTTACTGCTATAGACCCCAGAGACTTGGACAAAAGCCTTCACAACATATTCCATTAAAGAAAGAACATTTAAAAAGAAAAATACTATGTTTTTTTTCTTTCCTAATCTCAGCCTTGCAACTCAAACCAAGCATAAAGAATTGGCAGGTTTTTTCTTTTTTAAAGCCTTCCTACGATGAGAGATTGAAAACTCAACAGTGTTCCCAGCCAACAAGAGAGTGGTTTGCAGCATGATGGGCAGATATATTAATCTGGGGGCTGTGCAGCTGTAAATGATTCATGGGTAAAACACAATGTGGTCTTAGGGAAGAGAGCTAAGGATCCATATGCAAGACAAAGACTTTCAATGGAATTTGTCATCCATGCATAAGGACCCTTCAGCATTCCCTTCTGGAAAAAGAGGCAGAATCTCAGACAGGAGCCTTCAGAACCAAGGTAGGATGTGCCAGGGCTGGATACAATGTTTGAGGATAGAAAGAGCTCACACTTTTAAGTGTGACAGGCATTGTTAAAATTTGATGGGCATGACAGCAAGGGTAACTGAGGAAAAGATTCCAGAATATTGCAAGGTTGTCAGTTGTGTCTTCCAAGAAGCAGATTCTGAGGTGGAATGGAGTGCAAGTGGCTTACTAGGAACAGTGGAGAAGATGAGGTACACCTAAGAAAGAGAAGGCAGAATCAAGCAGGGAAACAAAATCAAGCAGGGAAAGCCTGCAGACTGAGATGTGGTTCTGACATCTGTGAAGGAGAGGTTTCCGGGGAAGAACTTAGCAGGATGAGGGCAGACCAGGACAGACATCCAACAAAGTATTGGCCAATCAACAGGGAGTTAGAGTAAAGATAACTTGTTAGAGACCCTACAGGAAAAAAATTGCAGACCTTAGTACCCAGACTGTGCTTCATGATTGGCTGAAGAATTCTTAGGGGGACCTCTGACTCAGCTCAAAAACTGTAGAGGATACTGAAAACTCAGCAGCTACAAGCTGTTAAAGAACTGCACTCCCTGCAGATGAATGCAAAGCTGTGTGATACAAGATGTAATTATCCTAAATTATGAGGGAACTTCACTAAGTTAGTATAGTGTTCTAATAGAGTTGGCCCTCATGTATGCTGATTCCATATCCACGCATTCAACTGTCATGGATTGAAAATGTTTTTCCAAAAAAAATTATGTCTGTACCTGTAATAGTTAATTTGAATTGTCAACTTGATTGGATTAAGAGATGCCAAAGATTAAGAGGCTTCTGCCTATGTTCATGAGGGTGTGTCTAGGAATGACTGGCATGTGGGATAGGGATCTAAAGTGGAGACTCTCCCTAAGCATGGGCAGCACTGTCCAATAAATTGGAGGCTTTGATGGAATAAAAATTAGAAGAACAAGGAAGCAACAGCAGATGCAAGCTCAATTCTTCTTGAATTGGTTCTTGATTGCTGCTGTGATCACCTGAGGACATCAGACTCTCATTCTTTCACTCTTCCAAAGTGGACTCTGCCAGTGATTCTCCAGGGAGTTTCCAGAAGCCTTCAGTCTTGGATTGGGGTAGTACCGTTGATCCCTCTTCATGTAAGGCTTCAGCCCCTTGGACTGTGCAGCTACTGGTTCCTCTAGTTCTCCAGCCTGCAGACAGCCATTGTGGACTACCAGCTTCTGGTTGTGTAAGCCACTATAATAAATCCCCTTTTTATAATCCTACCTTGGTTCTGATGCTCTAGAGAACCCTGACTAATATGGTACCCGATATCTTTCCTTGCCATTTCCCTTAAACAGTACATTAGAACAATTAATTATATAGAACTTGCATCTTCTTAGGTACTATAAGTTATCTAGTTATAATTCACAGCATACAGGAAGAAGAGTGTGTGATATATGCAAATACTACATCATTTTATATAAAGTACAAAATGGAGCATCTGTGGATTTGGGTATCTACAATATTCATGGGACCAATCCCTTATGCAAACCAAGCATCAGCTGTACACTGTGGGAGTCAATGTGCTGGAAACCCAGCAGATGTTATAAGAAATACAATGCCTAATATTTTCTGGAACAAATAAATCACACTAGGTCCGTTCATCCATGTTTTTGAAATGGTGCTATTCTACCTATTTAAAGCTTTTTTCCCTCATATCAATAGTTTTTAGATTTGTAAGTTAAAAAGGCATAGCAACATACAATTGGAAAATGAAAATTTAAAAATACCATCACAATAGCAACATAAAATATCAAAGATCTAGTAATAAAGATTTGTTAAACTTCTACTAAGAATGACAAAACTTCTACTGAGAGAAATTAAAGTAGAACCCAATTAGATAGGAGAGATAATCCATCCTTGTGGGCTGGAAGACTATGTTTTTGAGGTATCCATTCTTTTCAAAATATGTCCAGATACAATGCAATCACAGCAGACTTTTTTAAAAAAATCAATTTTATGGAGGCAAAATTAATATGCAATAAGATACACACATTTTGAGAGATCATTTCAATGGATTTTGACAAAAGTGTACTCCAATGTATCCACAACCACTATTGAAACAGAAAACTTTGCCATAATTCCAGAAAGTTCCCTCTTGCCCTTTGCAACTAGTCACCACTCTCTGCCTTTAGTTCCAGGAAACCACTGATTTGCTCTTTTTGTTTTATCTTTCCTAGACATTCATGTAAATGGTGTCAAACACATATTTGTTTAAGCTTTGCTTTTTTCACTGTCAATTTTTTTTAAAATTTTTATCCCTATTGTTACATATTTTATATTTCTGGTTTCTAGAATATTGTATAAACATACCATAATTTGTTTATCCAGTCACCTATTGATGGATATTTAAAATTTTCCATTTGAGGGCTACTATATAGGTAAAGCCACTAAGAACCCACATTTACCAAATTTTAGTGTAGGCCATTGTTTCTCAACCTCAATGCTATTCATTTTTGAGGTGGAAAATTCTTTCTTGTATGGGGTTGGCTCATGAAGTGCAAGGTGTTTAGCAGCACCCCTGCCCTCTACCACTAGATGCCAGGAACACTGCCCATTGCAACAGTGAAAAATGTCTCCAGACATTGCAAAATGTCCCTTGCTGGGTTGGGGGAGGAACTGCAGTCATTGTTCTTGGGTAAATATCTAAAGGCAGGATTACTGGGGCACAGTATAAATGTAAGTTTAACTTTTTAAAGAACTGAAAAACAGTTTTCCAAAGCTGTTGCTTCACTTTACACTTCCATGAGCACTATGAGAGTCCTAGTTACCTATATACCTGTCTACATTAGGTGCTGCCGATCATTTTTATGTTAACATTCAATTTAAAGCAAATATATTGTTCTAACTTAACAATTAATGAGAGATGATATTTATCATCTTGCATTTATTAACAATCTATCTTTCTCCTTATGAAGTGACTTCAAGTCTTTTGATCACTTTTAACTGTTACTATTCTTTTAATTCTCAGTTTTGTAGAAGTTCTTCATATATTTGGCATATGTCTCTTTCCTCAGATATATATGTTGCAAACATTTTTCCCAGTCTGAGACTTTTTTATTCACTTCCTTAATGATGTCTTTTGAGGAAATAAATTGCTTGATTTGCCAATGTTTTGTCTCCTAAAAAAGTCTTTGTTTTTATCTTATCAAGGGTGTGAATATATTCTCCAGTGCTTTTGTAGAGAAGCTTTGGAAGGTTTAATACTTTGAACCACAATCCATTTTTAGTGTGTTTTTGTGAGTGGGGTAAAACAGAAATTGAGGTTCATTTTCTTTCTTTTGAATATGCAGTCATTAAGTCACTATTTGTTGAAAACTTTCTCCTTATTGGTGGCTTGACTGCTGTGTATGGGTCTGTCTCTGCATCTCTATTCTGTCCCTATTCTAATTGTCTATTTCAGTGCTTCTGAAAACATAATGCATATACTGCATTTTGCTTATCCTCTTTTATCATCACCCCTCTAAGGAGGCTTTCTGGACACTTTCATTCCTAATTACACTTTTCCATGAACTTTTCTCCCCATTTTTTTTTTATTACATGTAGCATAAAATTTACTATCTTAACTATTTTTTAAGTGTACAGTTCAGTTGTATTAGGTATATTTATATGCAGTCATTGCCACCATCAATTTCTAGAACTCTTTTCATCTTGTAAAACTGAATCTCCATGTCTGTTAAACAATAACTGCTCATTTTTACCTTGACTCAGCCCCTGACAGCCACCTTTTTACTTTCTGTGTTTATGATTTTGACTACTCCAACTGCTTCATACTACATTGTCTTTTTGTGACTGGAATATTTCACTTAGCATTATGTCCTCAAGGTTCATCTGTGATATGGTATATACCAGAATTTCTTTCCTTTCTAAGGTGGGACATTGTTCCTTTGCAAGCATATACTGCATTTCGCTTATCCATTCATCTGTTTATGGCCAAATGGCTTGCTTCTGAATTTTAGCAATTGTAGATAATTCTGCTATGCACACAAAAATCTTTTCAAGACCCTGCTTTTAATTCTTGTGAGTATGTGTCTAGAAGTGGAATTGCCAGCTCAAACAGTTACTCTATTTGCTCCCTGTTGCTGGGTCTACAGACTCTACTGTCTTGAGAATATATATTTCTAGAAAGTTCCAAGTTGTTTTTGCTGCTGCTACTGCTCCAGGGATCACACTTGAGAACCACCGTGATGATATTTAGTTTTAGATCATAAAGTTAGCAATAAAGTTAAATTTAGCATTTGTTCACTTTGTGATCTTGGTTGCACTTCTTAACTTCTAAAGCCTCAGCTTTTGTTTTGTTCATAAAATAGGGTTGATGATGATGCTTACCTCATGACTGACATGAGAAGTAAAAGGATACATTATATCCAGTATTGGGACAAAGTTAAGTATGCAATAGAAATAAGCTACTTTGTTATACTGGGACAAAGTTAAGTATGCAATAGAAATAAGCTACTTTGTTATTCTTACTGTTGCATATACTGCTGGCTATCATTATTACTTTTATCACTAAGAGCAAACCAATATTTCCTATATTTATTTTGTGGCCTTAAATTAGCTGGCATTGTTGTAGTTAAATGTGAGAAAGCCTTACTAATCCAAATCCCTTTTTCTTTGTTTATACAACTGTCTTCCAAAATATTCCTTTGGGGCTAAAATTTTCCATGCTTGGTTTAAGCCAAAAGATTATTTTTTTTCAAGGCAAATGGACAAAATCAGTTAAGCCTTGCTGAGTTGTGGGAAAAGGGGGAAAAGAGGAATATTTTTCATTGCTTTAGAAAAAGAACCCCATTGAAGTATCTAAAAATTAATATAAATGTAAGTTCAATTTGGGTATAGTGATTCTCAAGGAGAAAATTTAAATTATCAAGATTGGGAAAGCAGTTTTTAGAGTCTAAGATTTTTTTGACTATATATTAATTACATTTAAGCTTTTGAATACAATTAAGTGGTAAGATAAGGTATTATAGATGACAGAAAGAAAATCTCAGACAGCAACACTATGCAATGGAACAATTAAGATACTAGTGAGAAATTAGCTGCCCAAGAAGAAATATTTTCCCATACAGGAACCAGTTCAATAGCATTTCATTCAAATAAAATTGAAAGGAAATTTTGATATAATGGGTTAGTCAACCCTTTAAAGAATAGATCTAAGATACACCATTGATCAGTTTCTAATTCTGACAATATAACTGGGTCAACATATGGTGTGGTGGATAAATCATTATTTAAATATCCATGATGTTGATATCTAACTTGGTGAGGTGACTAACTTTGGCCAATGAAAATTGAAAAAAAAAATTACATATGCCATTTGTGAACCAAAGCTCATATAGCAGTGCCACATGATGAGTACACAATGTTCTAGACCATTCCTTTAGTAGGAGTCCTGGAATGAGGACAATAGGGGGCAGAATAGCAGATTATCAACAAGAATAATAGTATGAGCAAGAAAGAAACCTAGTGTTTTTTTGTTCCTTTGTTTTAGGATGTTTTATTTTTGTGTTTGTTTTTATTTTGTATCACTTAGATTTTGGAGTTGTTTGTTATTGCAGCATAACTTAGTCTAAACCAACACACACACACACACACACTCACACACACACACTCACACACGTACAAATACATGCATGTACTCATACCCACACACATGCATAGATAATAATGTTCTCTGGAAAATTAGGTATGTGTTGGCCACCTGTTGGTGTATGTATCTCAAAGAAAAACAAAAGTTTCTTTTTTCTTCAACCACAACCTCAACTGGGGGAATGAGAGACAAGGCAAAGTGAATGAAAGGATGCTGTTAGTAGGTGGAAAAGACCAGAATTCTGATTCTACTTACAAGTTAAAATTTTTGCCACTTTTGAGGAACTGTAGTTCATTTAAATATTACTAAATGAGCCCAGTAAAGAATGACTGTACCTATCTTTGTACAACAAATAGGCCTAGTCTTGCCCTGAAAAATAGAGCATAATTAGTTATGCCTGGGCAAATACATGACTGATAATAGTAATGATCATAAAAACAGGCATTTTCCTCCCTGAGCAATGATGAAGCCACAAAATTAACACCATATGTATATGAGAATATCTACAGGGACATAAAACAAAAACAAAAGCCGAATAGGAAAGGGAGAGTTGGGAAAAGATAGGGAGACCTTGATGGTATCATCCAAGGGATTTGGATTCATTATGTGTCTCTGGATAAAACAAACTTACATAGTAGAAGACAATGAAACCTAACAGTTACTAACTAGCTCCTTGCAGACAGTTCCACAAAGTGCCCAGATGGTCTATGGAGATTTCCAATAATAAAGTATGTCACTGTACTACTATAAAGAGACTGAAGAAGGTCCATAGCTCACAAAAAGAACAGGACTAATTGTATTAGGCTACATATAGCATTTGGGTTACAATTTCATCTTGGATTACAATTTCAAACAGTTCTATGAGTCTGGAGAATCTGTCAAGTAAATTATATGAACTCTTTGAAAGTCAAACTGTTTATTAATAATATTTTATAGAAAGTATTTGAGTATTTTATTAAATATCATGTTTCTCCTTAATTTTTTAAATTATATTTTAAAAAACCCTGGTTTGGGCTCATCAAGCAGCTTAAACTATTTTTGAAAAGTTTGGGTTCAATAAAACCCAAGCTTCTTTTTGCCAAGCACCTTTCCCTCTCATTTTAAAAGCCATATGTATTTTAGAGGAAATTTAACCCATGTGTTTTTGATTTACTTAAATTTAAATAATCAAAATGGTGTTTTTTTTTTTTTTACAAGCCAGTTGATGTCAAAGAAGCTTTTTGAGCCTTTTAAAGAGACTTTTATTCTGAAAACAAGAAGCGATGCTTTGCCAAGTATAAATACATTTCAACACCAAGAGGCTCATATTAGTTTGTAACTACAAATGCCTGATTCTGAGTCCCTTCTGTATCTGGCAGAGAAGGATGATTCCAGCTCAGACCGGCCTTCGACTCCCCAAAGTTAGCTGCCTTTCTTATAAAAATAAGAAAAATGGGGATGATTGTGTAAATGTTTCAAGAAATCATTTGGTGGTACAAGAAGCTGTGTAACTAAATGTAATCATTTTTGTTCATCTGCCGGTAATATTGAGTTTCTATTATGGGTATGGCACTGGGTAATGGGAAAGATGCTCAGATCAACCAGCTATGGTTCCTTACCCCCAAATTAAGAAGAGTAACGATAGAAGTTTGCTTTCTTGACTTGTTAGAATAGAAAGAATCCTGAGAAGTCCATTTGAGTGGCATTTCTGTGAAAAGAAAAACAGATTTCAGTGTTGGAGTTTTCAGAGATGAGAGGAATGTTCTTAGGGAATTTGATTAAGAATGGGAGGAGTTAAGAGTTTGGGAGATGGGTGGTACTGCTTTTTGTCTTTCCTATCTGTCCTTCACTAGGGTAAAGAAGTTGCTAAAATGACTATGAGGGTTAATTTTAGAAGTCCACTTGACTAGATTAAGGGATACCCAGATAGCTAGCTGACAAAGCTTTATTTCTGGTTATGTCTGTGAGAGTGTTTCCAGAAGAGATAAACATTTGAATCAGTGGACTGAATAAGGAAGATCTGCCCTCATCCCATGAGGACAGGCACCATCCCAGAAGGAACAAAGAGCAGAAGAAAGGTCAATCTGCTTACGCTCTCTCCTGGAATCATGGCAATCTTCTTCTGCCTTTGGTCACAAGAATTCAATCTTCTTGGCCTTTTGGACTCCAAGACTTGCAACAGTACCACTGAGTTCTCAGTTTTTTGCCTTTGCACTGAGAGTCACACCGTCAGCCTCCCTGGTTCTCCAGTTTGCAAGAGGGCTGTTGTGGGACTTCTCAGCCTTTACCAACACACGAACCAATTCTTCTCAGAAACCTCATCTGTCTTTCTACCTATCCACCTGTCTATCTTATCTTGACTCTCTCTGGAGAATCCTGACTAATACACTGACCAAATCATGATTTCCTATATTATGTATTGAAGCTTAATAGATACTTACTTTAAATCTTATTATCTCTAAAATTGGAATTGACTTAAATGTCAGATGTGCAGTATCTTGACTTCTCTTCACTCTGGTACTCTGTAGCTGCTTCTTTGGTCCTATAAATATGAATAGCACTCAACCTGTGAATATTTTGGGAGATGGTTCATGTACCATTTCATTCTTTGCTTCAGTCTCTGGAAATTTGTTTGAACAGAGAATTATTTTATTGCTCTTCTTAGACAAGTGGGAAAGAATGAAGGTTAGGGGGAGAAGAGAGGAAAGGTCTTGCTCAAGAATTTGATCTAACCAAATGTGAAGGTAAAACTAAAAAGACAAGACTCTAATTTTCATTTCTTAGGTACACCTTGAGCTGTAGGTATTGTCAAAAGAAAAAATAAAGCTATCTACTGGCTTATATAAGCAGGACTGCCACATATGATTATGCAGATTGTGCAGCACACACCCTATGCAGCTGTGAGGTGACTATGTAAAAATGAGCCATCCTGGGAGTGATCTCATAACTAACTGGTTCCAAGTGATCAAATGTTGGCACACATGATCTTTATCTCTCTTTCCACGTGCATGTGTGCACAAACACACACACACTCACACACACACACAAATACATAATAAAAATAATAATAAATGCATTTACTTCTGCATCAGGAAAAGCATTGAGCTTTGTTATTTAACACAAGTGTTTGCTGAGTGTATACTGTGTACCAGGTACTAGGATGTGCTGATGAACAAAACAGACACAGGCTCCTACCCCCTCTGCCCTTTCGAAGTGCATATTCTGGTGAAGTTTGCATCCAGTGTGATTGGAGGCATCAGGTTCTTCTCTTGAGCAATACATTTAACTCAGAGGGGAAGAGATAAAAGTGGAGAAACACAAAGAACATGATGTGGACTAGTGGCTTCTCTGAGAGGAGAACGAATAGGTAGAAAGAAAATGAATGACAGAATTCAATTCAACCGCTTTACAGTTTTGCTTGGGATAAACCATTTATCTTATTAACAAATATGGGGGAAAATCTATTAGAAAAAGTACAACACATAAAAGTGGGCACATTTAATAAAATGATTTGTCCCCTCCCCACAAGTCTGCTTCTGCTTTTCATGTTATAAAGTGATCTACCTACCCGTCGGTCAGTCAGCACGCCATGCTCATGGTTTTACAGTACGGTACTTCCAAGATAAGATCCCATTCTTTCTTTTTTCTTACATGGTTTCAAGAGCTGTCTGACAGTCAGGCTGTTGAATTGAAGTCAAGGATGCTTTCAGATTAGTGCCATGAAACAGGCAATTCACCATATCTCCATAAGGCACATTACTGTCCCCCAGTGAATGATATCTGACAGAAACAGTAAAGAGCAACTTATCTAGAATCTAACAAGCATTTCTTTTCCAAGAATGGGTTGAGAAAGGGATGCTGAAGGGAAGCATTGCATGTAAGTCTTAGCATCACTGAGTAATCACAATGAGTACATTGTGAGTCGGCCCACGCTAACCATTGTAGCTGGAAACCTATACTATGGCACCTGTCCTCAAAGAACTCAGACAAGTGAAATTCCATTTCAAATGAAATAGAATAAAAAGTCCAATTTTCTGCAAACTCCAAAGAGAGAGCCCTTTGTAGGTTTATTCCTGGGGAAGAAGTAGCCCCTGACACCATGCATGAGACCAGAATATATTTTTATTGGCAGACTTTGTTGTCTAGTCTGTGGGACCACAGAACCAAAGGTGCTACTGGACATTCATTGGGCAATATATTGTCCTAAGTTTTCCACTCAATTATGGGTATGGTCTGTCAGAAATGCCATCCAAGTGCTATAGCAAAAAGTGCTATAGCATATGGGTAATTAAATTTTTGCTGGAAACTGAAATCTCAGCATAAGTAAATAATTTCATCCTGAGACAGAGGGAGATATTCTTAGTCCTTATGGTGTCTCTTGGAGCTTATTTTAGTACTTATATGGTGTCATAAGGTGGATATCACTGGGAATCGGTTTCAGATTGCCAGAGGATTCTAGACTGCGAAAATTGCTACATCAATGGACAATGAATTAATTCACACTTCTTGGGGGCAGGAAATGTCATCACAGCGGTTGTTTCCCACCTTATAAACCAGTAAGAATTTTTTCATAGAAAATTGGATACACATGTAGCTATGACTAGCTTGATGTTTAATTTTTCATATTAAAAAAGTCTGAATAAAATGTCTATTACATACAGCATTTGTGTTCCAGTAGCATTAGAGAATGGATTTGGGTAGGAGTGATACCCTTTTGAAAGATGACTGTCAAAAAATCTTATGGAGTGAATGTTCAAGGCAAAAACCTTTTCCTGAAGGTGCAGATCCCACCTAAAATTAAATCCTCAGTTATTTCACTGTGGCTAGAAGTGCTAATCAGAGATTAAGTAGATTTGCTTCGCTGGGGCTCCCCAGTTACCACCAGAGCATCTCTACTCTCTGGAGTGGGGCCCTTTCCTATAAAGTAGCTCATTTGGTTCTTTCACACTTTACATCTTCAACCCCAACAGATTCCTGTGGCTTTTGTGTTACATTTTCATCATTCTGATTGAATAATTATTCCCATATCCCATCTTGCTCATGCTTCTTCTGCATCATCTCTTTTGATGCAGATTTAAACTTGCATGCACATTCTCTTGTCTGCTCCCTGGTAATCTGCCTGGGAATGATTCTGCATGTGAATAGAAGGTGTTGACTGTTCAATGTGTTTTTTTGTGTATTGTCAGCTGCTTTAGTGCTGCCTCTCTCCAGTTCTTTGCCACTATGAAGCACATGGAGATGTTCATTTAAATCACGAGGCTTCTGTCATGTCACAATGGAAAGGAGCCTGGAGTGGGGCGGATGCTTTGAGTAATACTGAAGGCTGTGTCTAACTTGTGTCAGCAGCAAAGTGGGAAAGAATACAGCAATGCCCTTGTCAGAGGGTACAGAGAAAGCCTCCTCAGTGTGGAAACATTTTCCCAGAAATACCAGACTTACTAATTTCTAGAGCCCAGGGACTTGCAATCATGGTGAATGAGCTTGAAGTTTAAGATTCTGTAATTGTCCTTCAAGAAATATTGGACATCCAAGATATATTTTCAGTCAAGCACATCAAGATATATTCTCAGCACAGACTGAGATCAATCTGAGGCCATTCCAGGCCCCTTTTCTCTGCCTCATGTCTGGCAATATCATATGTATGGTCTTTCTGGGACTAAACTCAGATTTGAGTCCAGTGAAAATCATTGAAATCTGTAGCCATTAAAAGGAGAGGGTAGTACATTGTGACAAGGAAAAATGTTCCTGCTATCTTGTTAAATGTAAATGCAGTGCATAATGTGTGATAGCATTTTATTAAACACATGTGCAGGCGCGCATGCACATGCATGCGCACGTGCACACACACACACACACACACACACACACACACACACACAGCCTGTTGGGGTTTGGATGTGAGGCGTCCCCAAAAGCTCACATGTGAGACAATGCAAGAAGAAATGATTGCATTGTAAGAGTCAAAACCCAATCAGTGATTTCATCCCCTGATAGGGATTAATTGAGTGATAACTAAGGTAGGGTATGGCTGGAAGTGGTGGGATTTAGGGCATGGCTTTGGGTACATATTTGCATCTATTGAATGGAACTTATCTCTCTGCTTCTTGATCACTATGATGTGAGTTGCTTCCTTCCACCACCCTCTCCCACCTTGATGTTCTGCCTCACCTTGAGCTCCAAGGAATGGAGCCAGCCTGCTATGGACTAAGACCTCTGAAACCATGAGCCCTCAAATAAACTCTTCCTCTTCTACAGTTGCTCTGGTCAGATCCTTCGGTCACAGCAGCGAAAAAGCTGACTAAAACACAGCCCATTCAAAGAATGAAATCAAATTCAACAAAATATTTGCTGGGGATATATCTCTAAGTGCTGGGATTATAGAAGAGTCTCACACATTTTTTATGATCATCTTTACTTTTCTAGTGAATGAATGTTATATATTATGAATTAAACCACAAGTAGTTTGACTTCATATATGGAGGGCCCTCAAGGGGATGGGATTTACATGAGAAATAAGCCAACAACACAAAAAGTCCATGTTATAGCTATATAATTTCAAAAGGAACAACTTAGTGGTTTTCATAATGATTTACTGATTCTGAAAGTGGAAACAAGTTCTGATAGATTTCAAATTAGTTTAGTTTTCACTGTTGCCATTCACTATTTCATTTTGTGATTTACTTGTGCCTAACACTATTATCAGATGACTTCAGAGGGAAAAACACAAAGATTTTTTTAAAAGCAGTGTTATCACATTGGAAACAATCATATTTGGAGACAATATTTTACTGTGCCCTTCATTTATGTATAGGAAGATGCCCTCCTTTTGATGTATTTAGATAATTTTCCCTGCTTACCCTTATGCCTTTTTTCAAGTTTTTAAAAAAAAAATCTAATGTTTTTTGATCTCCTTCCAATAGTTTTATGACAGCTGAATTTAAGTGGTTGCTTCAGGCTACAGAAGTCAAAGATGAAATTCAATTATGCTTTGAGGCTTGGCATACAAAATCATGAAAAAATTCATTAATTATGATTAATTAATCCAGAAACACAGTGGTAGTATTATGATTACACTGTATCTGGAACTGAACATATTTTCAGCTGACATTTACATGGTAAAGGAGAAAAGGGGAATTGTGACTCTGTGCCTAGCGTGTCACTCCATAATAGTCTGGGGAAAAAGAAAAGGAAGAAAAGGGCAAACAGGAGATCAAGAAAGAAAAGATGCCATATATTTTGTGGGGAGTGGAGGTGAGGGTCGTTGAGAGTCCTCTCACTATTGAACTGCTTCTCCTGGAGAAATCGCATACTTTGGAATGATGAATGGCTTGCAAGTCAGAGTTACCCTCAAACCCAGTTTTACTATGCCTCAATCTGGAATACGCCGTGTTACAGGGAAAATTACTCATAATGGTAATGACAGACACTGGTGAATAATAAAAACATTTCCAAAATGACTCTTTTGTAAGAGGCATTACTAACAAGCATTGTCTACTCATGTCCTTTTATATGGACTCCCCTCCTTTGTCGTGATAAACTTTGTAAGTAGAAAACCTGGGATTTACATTTCTATATTTGCAGTAGGCTGATAAAACTATGAACCCAGCAGGAACTGAGGAGGGATACTTCTCAAGGATGAGAAAGATGGCCCAAGGGAGGTAGAAAGAGAAGGAGAGGAGAAAGAGGATTAAGCATGAATCAGTTAGCTACTGCTGCAATAAGACCAAGTAACAAACAATTGTAAGCAAAGCTGTTCTCAGTGACATTCAGCAATAAATAGATACTGTATTTACCATGCATCTGTGGATCAGCTCCGCTGATTTCTGCTAGGATTGCTCATACATATGTAGATAACTGAAGTTGCCCTGGCTGGGCTGGATCTACTGGGAATCTCTGCTTCAAGAAGCATGTCAGCTAGGGGGCTCTGTTCTCAATGATCCTTCAGATTAGGTGACTGCTTGGGTCATGTTCTTCCTACGGCAAAGGTAGGTGCAAGAGAGAAAGCTCAATTGCCTAAATGCTCTTCAAGCCTCTGCATGGAAGACATCTGTAAAATCCCACTGGTCAAAGAAAGTCACATGGCCCCAGTGACCGTGGACAAAGAAACATGAGACCCGGGTGAGAGTGTATGTGATTCTACAGGCAGTAAAGAACTACGAGAAGTGACTCTATACCCACAGGGTGAGAGAGGGGAAGGGGGCCTGAGAGTGGGACAGACACAAGGGACAACACCAGCAGCTCCCTTCAGTTCTCCCTTGACTTGTGGCCAAGCAAATGAAAAACTCATCTTCGTGATGATTTTGACTTTTCAAGGTGTGGTTGCTTCTGTTGTTGGGAGCAGCATTAGAACTTATTTTGATGAATTCTTGGAGAACACATTCTGTTGTAAGCCATAGTCCCACATCATAAGCAACTTTTCCCCCCAGTATATTGGCATGGAGTTTTTTTTTTTTTTTTTCTGAGCAATGTAGATAAAAGTTTCTTTATGGGGGCCTGTGAATTTCCATTTGTCATTAATTTTGAATCATGCTGTCATTGTGACAGCTCAGGGGCCTTACAGATGCAAACATCAGCTGAGGCAAGTAGGTGGAAGTCAGGTTGCTCTTTGAAATGTACTGTGCATAAATGCTATATATGGATAAAGACCCAAAATATACCTCATATATAACAAGTCTGCTTAAAGATAAAGAGCATCTGAGTCAGTAAGAACACTTCCAGAAGACTAGTCTCTATGTCTGGTTCTGTACCCATTTGTGTGACTTTATGCAAAGGAAACCCTTTATCCTCCTTGAGTAGCCTTATTTTCTATACTAGTAGAATGAGATATTTAAACCACATGGAAAAGTTTACCTATACAACTGAGAGATCTATACTGAAAAATTTAGGTATATAACTATGACAAAATTAAATCTGCTATTCTTTTTACAAAAGCTTTGGGGAACAAGTATCTACTCCTAGAGGTATACGACTTCTAGGCAATAGTCAGGATCAGATAGACACCCTGGAATAGACAACTGGTATCTTTTGTCTGCACAGTACTGTCTTCTTTGGACTGTAGGAAATAGGAATTGGCAATCAGGGAACCCTGCCTTCCTGACACTTGAGATCATTTGACCCTAGCAACGGCAATGAGACTCTGACTCCTAGACATTAGTATCTTGAGCAGCGACACACAAGGGTAGAATCCTGTGAATATATATATAGGGAAGATGGAGTTAAACCATTCAATGGGAGAGCACTAACAAGAAAGGAAAGAGAATTCTTTATTTCTATTACCTAAATCCTCAGAGCTGCTCTGGTTTCCACCATTTCCAAGCAGCGAATGTTTCTTCCATGGCTATTAACCATTCTCTCTCACCAATAAATTATTTTCTTTAAAATAAAAGTCATGTCTTTTGTAGACTAACCTACACACAAAAAAGGTGCCTCTTTACATTCTATAACAAGCTAGCTCTATTATAAATGGCTGTAGGCCTGAAAGCTTGTGCTTATCTGCACAGCTGATTTAAGAATAAGACAGGCATATTGAGGACACTGCCCCCTGCCCTAGGAATAATCTCGTAAAAGGAGACATCTAACCTTAGCTAACCATGTGAAAGCAATAGGTCTCAAATTTAGTAGATCTGAGGTTTAATAATTAGTGTTGAAACCTTGGTAAAATTTCTACTTTCTTATATTCTGATTTTCTTGTCTGTAAAATGAAGGTATTGTGCAGAAGGATAACTACAAGAAAACTGAAAATCCAGAAAGATAGGCATTGAGCACCAGGAAAATTCTAGACCCTAACTGTAACAGGAGGCCAGGGAGGACAAAGTAACAAAAGCATGACAGGGCTCCACTCTTAAGAGAGGCTGAGTATCTATCTAGCAAGATCAAAGATTATCATCCAAGGAAGAAATTTATTCACTAGTGAGTGGAGATAGAATCTCCTAAGCAAGATAAAATTCCATTTTGTAGAACTGGGATCTAAGAACAAAGTTGCTTTCACTGAAAGAGTATATGATAGTCCTCTCTTATTCATGGTGTCATTTTCTACAGCTTAAATTACAACCGTAATCTGAAAATATTACATGAAAAAATGCCAAAAATAAATAATTCACAAGTTTAAAATAACTTTTATTACAGTATATTGCTATATTTTTTCTAATTTGTTATTACTTATTATTGTTACTCTCTTACTGTGCCTAATTTATAATTTAAACTCCATCTTAAGTATGCATTAAAAAAAAAGCATGTATATCTGGAGTTCCGTACTATCCAGTGTTAGGCACCCACTGAAGTCTTAAAATGCATCCCCAGTGGGTAAAGGGGGACTCCTGTAATGTGCTACGCATGTGCCAATGCTCGAGAAAGCATGGAACTGTTTTAACACTCCTGTTTCAAGTAGTACACTGATTGATACTTGTGATCAAGAGAGCCTAGTCCAAGGGATGGAGACAAGGAACTCTGTAGGAATATGAGAGCAGAGACTTGGGAACAGCAACCTAATAGGGCCTTAATTTCAAGCCATTAAGACTATGGCTTAAAGTAACCGACAGAAGGGTGAAGATTTCATTAGCACTTCGGTAGAACCAGAAAACATTGTCCTAGGCAGGCTTTATGGCTGTCAGCCCAGAAACCTCAGTGCAAATCATTTGGAAAATCATGTTTGTCAACAGAAAATTAAAAGGCCTTCAATGATAGTTGCTTAAATGTCATCTCTTGTTTTTACCACAGCCTCCTTTCCCGGGGAGAAATTTTCAAATTTGTCATTATTATCCCTTCTTAGAAGTGGCTCAGGGCAGTTGCTGTATGAAACATAACCCCAAACACAACAATCAACTTCTGAATAGGGTGCCAGTGTCTCACATGGAAGCATCATGTCGGCCACAACGGGAGGATTGGAGCAGCAGATTTGTCAGGTCTCCAGTGTCTACATTCCCAACACCAGATCTGCCTTTAGAATGTTTTTATGTTTTCCCAAACAGACCCAGGGTTTTCTGAAACAATGAACAATAATACCCTGAGCAGCAAAATCTTCATCAGTATTACTTTGAAATTTGTAACAAAAAATTTACTAGCTGGCCCTGTTCAGGTTAAGAACATGATTATATGATAATGTTGTTCATTGTACCCATGGAAAAGTCCCGGAGCAGTGAGGGGGTTCTATTAAGCCGTTAGCTTTTTTGAGTTGTTTATTTAGATTCCCCCTTTCAGAACTTGGTTTATCTGTGTTGTTTTCTGTGAGTTAATCTCTATGTCTCTGCCTGAGTTTCAATACAGGATCCTGGTGTGAAAAGGATGTTGGATTATGTCTCATCTTTACCACACACTTGCAGAGAGCTATGGAGTCAGTCACTTAAACTTTCTGAGACTCCCTCCAGGCTGTAAGTCAGGATAATCATGCCTACTTCACAATCTTGTCATAAGGAATAAACTGAGGGAACTTCTGTGCTAGGCTTGGCACTAACACTTAAGAAGTGTTAATTTCCTTTCTTGGTCCACAACTGACCCCACCTTTCCTATTTAACCACATTTCCTACTCACTTGTGAATCCACAACCTTCACCCCAGTGAGACAAGTCTCCTTAAATCTCCTGCCATACTAATTCTCACTTGCTACCTTGACTTATGATTCTGTGGCCCCGTTCTTTTTTTTCCCCTGCTATTTTGAAAATTTATATATTTATTTATTTATTGCTCTTTTTAGATATACATGACATTAGGGTACATTTTGACATATTATACTTACATAGAGTATAACTTATTCTAATTAGGATCCCAATCTTGTGGTTGAACATGATATAGAGTTTTACTGGTTGTGTATTCATAGATGAACATAGGAAAGTTATGTCCGATAAATTCGACTGTCTTTCCTATTCCAATCCTCTCTTTCTTCCTCTTAATTTCCCTTTGACTAAGAACTTCTGTTCTTCCCTCCCCCACTTACTGTGTGTTATCATCCACATATCAGAGAACACTCAACTTTTGGATTTTAGGGATTGCTTTTTTCATTTAGCCTGATAGTCTCCAGTTACATCTATTTACTGGCAGATATCTTTATGGCTGAGTAGTATTCCATTGTGTGTGTGTGTGTATATATATATATATATATATATATATATATATATATATATATATATATATATATATCCCCATTCTTTTCAGTCTAATTCTACTCCTCTTTCACATCTACGAAGGCAAACGTGGCTACATCTAAGTATCACATCTAAGTATCAACAAAATGGAGGTGAATTGTGTCCATTTATTTTACTCTTAACTTTAATATATTTTCTTGGCTACACATTTGTGTAGACATTTACTTAATTTGTGAATATCACATAGTACGCCTAAAATAGACTTGCTGAAGTTCATCTATGCACATTTATTTTCAGTTTCTACAAATATTTATTGCTTGTCTACTATGCAGAGGTTATAAAGTTGAAAAAGAATGATTCTTTTTTTCTGGTGGGCTATTAGTCCCTTAAAGAAAAAATTTCAGTAATGTTACATGGTTTTTTTTCCACTCAGCTAAGATGGTTATTACAAAGTATTTTGTGTCTTTATATTTGGTAGAATTTTTGCCATAGATAGCTTTTGCTTGTACTTTCTGGATAGTAAATTTGGATTATGGAGTTAATGCTTTAAATAGTATGGTATGATTTTAAACAAAATGCTATAATTTTCAATCTAGACCATTTAAAATTCATGTTGAGGGGCTAAGGGTTTAGCTCAATAATAGAGTTATATGCTTAGCATACGCAAGGCCCTGGGTTTGATCCCAGTACTGCAAAACAACAACAACAACAACAACAATTACATATGGAGACAAAAATAAACTGGATTTTTAAACACTTTTCCAACAGCTTATATCTTGGTAATTGATTCATTAGGAGTTAAACAAGAGCAATGTAACCAGAACATTCTCAAGAGTTGAGTTACATTTATCAATCAAATGAAAAGTGTGTGTTTAAGTACTAGAATACATGTCAATCCATGTGATTCCTTGCCTTCAGTCAACTCAGTAAACTTGGTTAAAATATGTTTGAATATAATTTGTCAGCTTTGTGTTCATGGTTTATATTTGAACTCAAAGCTACTACCTTGAATTATTAGTTATGGGTATTTGTACTTTTCTAGAAATTCTTCTTGTATATCATTAACTTTACTGTCTCATAAACTGAAGTTTACTTCTTATGATCATGAAGCAGACCTTCTTTTTCAGTAGATAAAAAGGAGTTGAAGATCCTAGCAATGTTTAATGTGTTTAATGTGGGCTGATATGGTCAGGAATTTTTACTGATTTCTTCAAGATAAAAGAGAGATATACTTTCCTCATGTTAGGGAGCAAGCATTACTTAGGAACCTTCAAGTTGCCCAGGACCTGCTGAGCATGATTACGAATCATGAGTTGGGCTCTGGTTTTCCCAAGCTGGCTGCAGAGACGACTTGTCTAGGCTCCCAGTGAATAGCCACAGCCCACAAAGAATGTGTGTTTACCCAGACCTTCTCCATGGTTTACTTCTGAAAATTGGTTTGACCACATGGGAATCTAGTTAGACTCTTGGAATTATAATCTTTGACTAGTACATAACCCAAATGTATTTTTATAGGATTTGAAAATCAAATTGAAACATAGAAAAATGAGGGAAGAGCAGAAAGTATCCACATCTAAACCTCTATGAAGTCCACCTGAATTCTACCTTTTCCAACATGGCTTCCCACCACCATCATCCATTTTTACTGATGTAACAGCAGGAAGCAGAATTTTAGTGAGATACTGTGAAAGGTAATTATCAGTCCTCGTGTAGTTAACTTGACAGCCAAAGGTATGTTGAAATTTCCCTCATGTATGAATGCCTATTAAACTAGCTGCTCAGGAGTATAGATTTTTACAGCATAAGGTTGATCTTATGACATACATCTGTGATTATAACTGAGAATGAAGTGTAGGTTAATAAAACTCTTATCTTTGAAATCTTCTAGTCACTATATCTGCATTTCTAAGTGCAAGAAATGAGTAATTAAGAGTGATCCTTTATTTGAAACTGCAGTTTTCCTTGTTAAGAATACACATAGTAACTAATAGAAAGAAAAAACTTACCCATCGTAAAAAGCTAGCAAAAAAACTTGCTATGCCATGAAGAACTTGCCTTTTCTAGCACTAACATTCGGTAGCTGAAAGCAGATCATTGCCATGAAGAAGTATTTACCAATATTAAAAGGTCTTGGCCCATCATAGCTAGTGTTAGATTTGGAATATAGCTTTTGTTGCCAAGGTGACAAACACTTATAAATATAACACATCTTCTAATGTGCTTTTAACTTGGTATTTTTATGGCTTTTAAATCAGATACCATTAGCAAATATATTAGGTAATTTAGCTGAAAGACCATTTTCCTCTAACACTTTTTGTTACATTTCCCCAGGTATTTCAGTAAATGTCTGTTGTGACATTCTACTCCTGCTAGGCTTCCAATGTAAGGGGATATATAAAGTACATCTGGTAAAGATTAACATATATTACCTTGCCTTTTTTTGTATCGATCACTGAAAAAATGTATAAAAGAGAGTTAAATTTGTAGTCTCCTTGAAGAGCAATCATCGTTCCTATTGTTATTTTGGGGTTTGTACCTCCTCCCCCAAATAACAATCTGGCTTTAAAATTCAATACACAGAGGAAAGTGTATTTGGGACAGCATAATAACTATATATTAACACTCCCTAAAACCTCCACACCTAAATGCTTCTCCTTTGATATGTGTGTGTGTGTGTGTGTGTGTGTGTGTGTGTGTGTGTGTGTAAAATAATTACAATAAACCGTTTGGAGCCCTAGTATTTCTAAAAGCCCAAGTTTATCATTCCAAACAATAAACCCAATAGCCCAGGCAGGGAAAAAAACAGTTCTATATATACTCAGACAATTCTTAAAAGAAAGCTTGTGAGGTGGACATATTTGTCACAGCAAAGATAAAATTAGATGAGACATATTTAGTTTAAACCTCAATTTACATTTATTGTTACCTTGTCAGAAATTCTTCTTAGAAGACTGTCCATTCATTCATTCATTCTTTCATTCATTCAACCAACAGACATTTTTAAGAAGCAGTAACCATATTCCAGGCACTGCAGACACAAAGATGAATAAGTCCCAGCCCTAAAGAAGAGTACAATGTCAGGAAAGAGTCAGACATAGAAATAAACTATTGCAACACACTATAAATACGGAGGCAAAGACTACAAAGTTCAGAAGAGTGTCCTGAAAGGGGGAAGACTTGGCAAATTGTTTTTAGACCGTCAAGATTAAAAAAAAAAAAAGAGGAATATATATATTTTATTTAAACAGCAAACCTCTTGAGAGCAAATGCTTTACACAGCAAATCCAGAGATGCTATTTCCTTGCTGTGTGATCTTGAATGCCTCTCTGTGCCCTGTTACCCCTCCTATGTAACGCAGATAATTATCCTTGCCACTCACACAGCTCACAGAGGACTGTTGATAGGAATAATGGGACATGGGTGGTGTAGCTATTTGAATTCTTTGGAGAAGACAGATGCTATGTAAACACACAGCATCCTTATTGTTCCAAGCGGTAGCATTTTGGATAATTACCGTATAATGCTGCACCTGTGTGTGTGTATGTGTGTGTGTGTGTGTGTGTGTGTGTGGTTTGTTTTTTTCTTTATAGAAAGGCAAGTGCTAATGTTGAGTTTCTCTGATAACTTTGGAAGCAATTTTAATCCAGCAGACAAAACATAATAATCTTTAGAGTAAGTTAAATCCCTTTGTATTTGAGAAGATTTTGTTATTTACTGAGGTCTTAGGCAATTTCACCACAGTTATGAAAAGCAGGGCCCAGCAATCCCTGGTCTCTCAGCAAGGATCTGAAAGACACTGTTGCGGACAGGCAGCGGCTTCTGCACAACAGACACAGCTGGGAGTATGTGTGAGTGTGTGTGTGTGTGTGTGTGTGTGTGTGTGTACGCACTGGAGCCTGGAGCTTGCCAGAAAGAGCGGGGAACGAGCTGAGACTGGCTAGCATACCTGAGGCAGCTGTTGCTCTGTGGCGCCTGGATTCTTCCCTCAGACTCCAGCCTGGCTCCCCTGCTCCTCCTCCTCCTTTTCATAGTCTCTCTAACTGTCTCTCACCGTCTTTCTTCTTCCTCCCTGTACCTGGGTGGGAGATTCCCAGGGCCAGAGTCTCTGGCTTAGTCCTGCTGCCAGACATTCTGGGACTGTCTGGCTGGGGTAAGAACCCACACTGACCCGGGCATGAAGGCTCAGGAGAAAAACGACCCTCATCACTCTTATCCGTTTCATCTTTCCTTTCTCCCCTTCATCCTCTCTCTCCTTGCTATTTGATTTCTGTGCTGGAGATTAGCCATGAATTGCCATAGCAACCAGAGAAAGTGACAGTTCAAGGAAGATCTACTCTTGGGTCCTGAAACTGGTTTCAGACTTTTATCAACCAGACATTGTCTGTCAACTTGACCTGGGGTTTGCCAAAGCACCAGTCATTCTCCAATAAAAGAGGCAGTCTGTGTAAGGATACTGTACACATGTCCCTGTAGACCTTCAAAAGGGGACAGCTTAGAGGGCTTCCTCCAGCAGAGGCCAAAGAACAGTGGGGTTGCAGAGAATATAAATCCAGAGATCTTTTTAAAAATTATGCAAGAAATCTTACTTTTTTTCATTTTAATCTGACTTCTTCCAGTTTGAGGTATTTTTCTGTAGGCTCTCACTAGGATTGGACAGAATGAGTAGAGCCAACCAGGACAAAATTTTCCCAGGATGAAAAGATGCCAGTGACAAACCAGAATGGAAAAAGCAAAGAGCCCTAGATTACTAGAGACTCCAGTGCCCATGACAGGGTAAAATATATGTATCATCTATGGAAAGGCCAATGATATTAATCCTAAGAGATGGTCTCTGGTTACATTTCATAGACCCAGGGCCCATCGACAGAAAAGAGCAATTACTTATAGTCATGCTTTTAAAAAAATTTTTGACAAAGATCCCAATCATGGTGGATTAGGTACATTTAATATCTCAATTAATAAGCCTTCTACAATAGTAACATGTCAACTTTGGTTCAAGAAATCCACTCCAGTTGATAGTCATCCAGGAAATGTCTTTCATGCCCACATATTAAATTTAATCTGCCACCCTGTTTTATAAGACTTTGTATTCATGTGCTGAAGAAAGGATGCTTATTTTATCATTCCAATTTAACAGCTTGCTTAGCAAAGTTGATAGGTAGGAGTTTAGAAGATATTCATTGAATACCTATTTTGTATATTTACAAAAGAAGTAGATTTCAGGGAGTTACCCACAAGCAATATTTTTTTTGGTCCCACTGTTATCCTATTGGTCTTCCTTTCATTCAGCAGATTTATCTGTCATGAAGAATTTAAGTTTCATATTTTCCTCTGTCAGTTGTGAAAAGGCCTGTCAGCCGGGGCTTACACTACAGTTTGCCAGGAGGCCTATAGCATACAATGACAATACAATCTTATATTTGTGCTCCCAGTCTCCAGATAATCCCCCACTTTCTTCCTCTGCAGCCCAGTTATGATCAGGCTTAAGTTGCATATTCTGTTTTTAGACAGATTTTGCTGATAAATGCTATCAGCAAGACTGAAATGAAATACAGCAGGTCTAGCTCCTATTACCAGTGTAGAACATGCCTTGGGAGTTTTGTATAGTTTTGTAATATAGAGACATGCCTTGGGAGTTTTGTATAGTTTTGTAATATAGAGACCGTATTTATATGAAACTATTTAATTCACAAAAACAAAAATAAAAAGAATGTTGATGGTATTGAATTTTGTCTGTTAAAATGTTCATTTATTCATATATCTGGAAATACAGCCCTTGAAGATGTGCCTGAGAAGCCAAGCAATTTCCCATATTGTTCTTGGTAGGAATGAAATTTTTGAGAGAAGCCATGCAAAGCCTTAACATTATTTGTCAACACCCTCAAACCCAAGACACTTTGTTCTAGCCATTCACAAATATCCCCAAACTAAAAAAGATTTATATTTCCCATACCCACGCAGAAGCTACCACATCTCATTAAATGGAAACCATGTAAGTATTCCGAGAACTGTAAAACATTCTTTTTATAACCTACTGGGTCTGCAGAAAGTAAAATGTGAAGAACGGGTGCATTAGAAAAATGTCTCATTGCCTCAGCCAAGGAGAGGGAAGGGTTAATCATCATTCCTAGAACTCTGGAGTGGAACAAAAGCTAGCAGCCTGACACCAAAATAACATCACAATGAAAAGTGAAATTGCTTCTAAGGCGAAATTGCTTCATTTGAAAATTGTAGTGATACTGAGAACAATTATGTCACTTAAACTTTCACAATTTTGTTTTTATAAATCAGTTATAAAACTATCATGTGGTTTAAATGCAATTATTTAATAAGGGCATTTGTAATTGTCCAACATAATCAATTATACTTCGATCAGGCTCTTCTCTGAGACTGTATTTTTGTTAGCATCCAAATCTTTCTTATGGTAATACATACTTTTTGAAAAAGCCAAATAAAATCATTGTTTTCCAGAAAAGTTCTTTCCCCACCTCTGATAGGGAAGCACTTCCCCCACTGCAAAGTGGAGTCTCTGAGTTCTTTGTTTTTCTTCCCCCTTGTCTTAGAAACTAAACATCACTGAACAGGGGAGAAAGGAAAACACACTGCTAAATAATGGGGGAAGTGAGAGCAGGTTCTCAGAGTCGTGGTGGTGATTTTTGGAGCTGGGGCAGAGGCTAGCACCCAGGGAACATGGAATGGTACCTGTGAGTTACTGGTAGGACAGTGTTGGGGCCACAAGTTGCAAATCACGACTTTAGTTTCCTAAGAAGTAGAGGGTTAACAATGGGCTGCATCTAGGAGAACTCAGGCTTCTCAGAAACTAGAATTCTGGTTACTGTCTTGTGCCATATGTGAGCTATTTGGTCTCCTTTGGAAAACAACTGTTTTCCTTCTAGATCTCAAATGAAGTCTCTGCTGATGCCTTGTCCCCATGTTTTGCCTGGCTCAACCTGATCTCTGTACCCACTGGATGACTTAGGAGCCAGGCTCTCAGCTTGTCTTCCCCCACTTCCCATCCTTTTTTTCTATTCTGTGGACAGACTCTCCCTTACCTTGACTCCTCTTCCATTTCCCTTTTCTCTACAGACTCTCACTCCCTGGTCTCCATCAACCCTCTTCTTCTCTTTGCTGTGCAACCTGCCATGAAAACAGATGCTCCTAACTTCCAAGGGGTTCCTAGTTTCAGACACTCTTCATGAGAATAGGTGAGAGTGGCTGTGAGATATTTCCCATCAACCACAGGGATTCAGCATAAATTGGTGCAGGGCTCCCAACAAAGACTTCACCATCCAGGGGCCAGTGAGTTTGTTGCCCAGAAACCCAAATATGACATTATTTCTTCTCATTAATAATAATATTAATATTCATTTCCAGCTTAATCATGGCATTCCCTTATTTAGAACAAAAGCCAACTGTTCCTATGTTCTGGTCCATCTAATTTCTGAGTTTTTCTCACACCTTCTTTCCCTCCACTCTTTGTTCTAGGTGTAGGGTCCTTCTCCCCTCTTTATCCACAGTCCCAGGACTGTCCACTTGATGTTCCCTCTGATGCTTCCTCACCCCCATCTCACCCTAAATCCTACTTCCTTACTAGGCTGTCATTAATTCCCTTCCCCCTTCAGACCAAGCATCACAGTAGGTAGGAAAATCAACCCTGATGTCCTGAGCTGGGCAGGTCTTCCTCTTCTATGCTCTTACAAGACAACAACATTTTTCTCAATTTACTTATTTTACTAGGATTGTTATATTTATTTGCATTATCATTTGATGGCTCTTCTAGTCCAGTAGCCCCTCTTTGAGGACAAGAACTTTGTCTCTGCTTTTCCTAGTATCTCTGTATTCAACAAGCACTCCATTTATTTCTGTTGAATTCAGGAACTCTTTGGCGTTCATAGAAATTTTGCATCAAAAAATAAGAAAAACAGGTTTCCTAAACCCAGATGAGGCAGCAAGGTTTTGAGAGCACCTCACACAAGTTCATGAGAAGTGTTCCATGGCAAATTGAAACCAGGCTAACAGCCAATGAAAGGGACAGGTAAATAACTTGTACTGGGTTCATAAAACATAACACTGTGCAGCAGTTAAAACTAATGAATTAGTGCCACATGTGTCCACCTGGATAAACTTCCAAAGCACAAAGAAAATGGTGATTAAAAAAAAATACGTGTTGGTTTATTTTGCCTGGAATCCATGGATGGAGTAGTCAGAAACCACGACAATGACAACTCAAGGAAACATAAAACTGGGGATGAAATTGAGGACGTGTGGGAAGAGGAGGTCTTCAAAATTCTTCCCTTCCTTTCCATGTCATTCCCCAGGCGCATTACAGTAGGAGGGATGTAATCGATCCCTGCCCTTGTTGTGGCCCATGTTTGTTGTTCACTTTCTGGGGCAGTCTTCAAGTGCACTTGGGACACACATATCTACAAAGAATAATGATCAGAGAATCTCGTATTAAAGAATATGTTTAATCTCGTATTAAACAATACAAAAGAAACCCAATAATATACAAAAATATTGATTTTTTAATTTTCTCTTTTGAAATATTCTATATCACCAAGTTTGAAAAAAAATGAAACAAGCAAACAAACACAACGAGATTTGCAAGATCCCAGAGGCCTAATAGAAGCTGAATATTCTGTGAAATAGGTAAGAATTCTCTAAGACTCAGCCCTCAACTTTAGATGGGGAAACTTTAAACCGCGAAAAATCGAATGCAGTAGGACGCTGCCTTTCTTGTGTGTGTGTAATTGGAAAGTTTGAGAATCTTCTTCCCCTGTGTTTCCCTTACTCACTTTGCTACAATGCTTCCACAGCCACTTTCCACATTGACTCTGAGTCAACATGTTGAAGACACTCCTAAAACCACAGGATTTTAGAATGACAGTCTGTGATTTTTTTTTTCTTTTTAGATTAGACAACTAATGCTTGGAAATCTAAGGTAACTTTCTAAGGCCATCCAGCTGACACCCAGCAGACTGGGATCCAGAGCTCATGATTCTGCATTTCGGGCCCATTGTCCTTCCTAACAAGTATTGTGTCTGGGGACCATCATCTTAAGCCTGTATCAGTGGCTAATGCTGCAGTTATTATTTGTTTGGTTAGGCAGTCACCACATGAAGAAAGAAGAGAAAGGGAAAATCAGAAGAGTAGTGCATGCATACACTAGAATATTATTTGGCCTTTTAAAAAGGAATGAAATTCTGACCCATGATATATCATGAACAAACCTTAAAGAATTTATGCTAAGCCAGATACAAAAGGACAATATCCTATGTCCACTTATATAAGGTACCTTCACAGAGACAGGAAGTAGAATGGTAGCTGCAAGGGGTGAAGGAAGGAGATGACTCTCAGTGTTTAATGAATGCAGAGTTTGGTTTGGAGGATGGAAAATTTCTGGAGATAGATAGGTGGGATGGCATTCACAATGATGTGAATTACTTAATGTCACTGAGCCAAAACACTTACAAATGGTTAAAATGGTAAGTTTTATGTTATGTGTATTTTGCCACAATTTTAGAAGAGGAAAAAGAAATCAGATGAAGATTCATGAATTGTGGATCCCATTCCAAGAAAGCATGCTCAGTGGGAATTCTAGGCATCACTGGAAAACACTAAGAAAGTATGGAGGACTTGAGAAGTTTGGAGAGAAGAAAAGAGAGAGAACTTTTGTGTAGTTCTGATTCTCAGGGGACGTGTTCCAAGACCTCCAATGCATCCTGAAACTATGGGTTGTTCTGAATTCTATAACACAAGCACTACAATACTGCAACAGTGGATGTTTATTAGATCACGTGTTAGGTATGCTAAGCGATTCCCCCCAGAGACTGGTCATGTATTGGCAGGAGAATCTGAAGACCTCTAATTCAACAGCAATAAAGAGGACTAAACAATGGGATCCATGCCCCAGGGTTTGGCATGTAGCCTTAGCAAACTAGCATAGTGATGAAAGCACCAGCTTTGTAGTTAAACAGATCTGTATTCAATGCATCTGACATTGAACCTTCATTCCCCACTTATGAGGTGTGAACTTAGGCAAACCCCCAAACCTCCCTGACCCTCAGTTTCTTCCTCTGGAAATGGGAATGTTAAATACCTATCCTAGTGGTTTGTGGTGAGGATTGAAGTATAATAATGTTGATGAAGTATTTAGTTTTTATTAAGTACTTAACAAAGATTAGTCCCTTCTCCTTTCTTTAGCCCTTACCCTTACTAATGCCTAGACTTGCCCAAGAACAATTTTATTTAACCAAATTGCTTTTACCTAAAAATATGCAAAATACTCCTAACCATAGAGGTTCTAAAATTCCTTGAAATCAGGGACCATAACTTGTACATTGATCAATCAAATATGTACTGGACATTTATTATTTTCTTAACAAGCTATAGACTATAATAGCTTGTAGCACAATGCTAGGTACACAAATAAATGTACCATCAAATAAATAAATGTCTCCTATATTGAAGAGGACTGTAGCACAACCAATAAAAATAAGCATAAAATGCTTTATAATTTAGGTTGATACATAATCACTTGGTAAAAATCGTGTTAAGCCTATTAACATCCATAGGCAATAAGCATATCATTTTATAAGGAAAGAGAAATGAAGGTTAAGCTATTTGTTCAAGTTCACAGGAAAAAAAAATATTTCAAGACCAGAAATAGACAGCAGTTAATCTAACAGTCAGTAAATACGGGGAAAGCTCCCAGTGGTATTTCAGTTATGGGCCCAGTGAGGCGTGAACAAACCATCCCTTAGGATTTCTAATGCAAAAGGACAAACATAAAAATAGAAGACTGCCTTTCATGTAGTTAGTCCCAAGTTCTTTAATCGTTTTCTAAGCAGCACGGAGGGCCTATAGTCAAGGAGGAAGTGGTTTTGGTTTGGTGGGAGCCTGGGTTCAAGGGAAAAGAGTACAAATTGTGCAATGGTCTGCATCTTTGAGGTCCAGTTTTATGACTGTGCAGAAAAACAAGCTGGTAGCATAAAGGTTCCCCAAATAGCACAGGAGTATGGCTTTTTATCTTTGGAACTTTTTTCCTAAATTGATTGGAGAAAAAGCAGGGGTTAAGTCAGAGACCAAGGTGGGCCCAGCTTTCCCAACTTAGGGTTTTGTAAGTTTTGCTAATAGGTGTAAGAAGCAAAGCTGGTGTGTTGGTGAAAAGCACTGGCATCAAAGCACTGGCTAGGATATGAAGGAAAGGAAGAAAGATAGTAAAGCAGAAAAGGAGGGTGAGGTGGGCTAATGGTCAGACTGTAAGATGGAGTTATTTGTGGTATGCTCCAGTTAGAAACTTCAAAAATAAAGGCAAAAATAAAGTTAGACTCCTTTTGGAAGTAGGCCAGAAGGGGAAAGTTTCAAACCCTCTCTTCATTTTTAAGTGTGTGTTTTGAAAATGCATATATAAAGAGGACATCCTCTGTGATGTCTACTTCTGAAAAGCTGTGGCTCTGTTGATCTTAGAGACGCTGATGGGGTTGAGGGATGGCAGGGTAGGCAATTATGTATTCAGCAATCAGAGGGTAAAACCTGAAAAGTGAAGACATTAGAGGTAGCCCAAGACAGATTACATAGGTGGTGTTTGTATTGTACATTGGGTTGTGTCTCCCAAATGATATGTTCACGTCCTGGCCCCTAGTACCTGTGAATGTGATCTTACTTGAAGATAAGACCTTTGCTGATTTAATCCATTTAATATGAAGTCACAATGGATTAGGTGAGCTCACAAGGTGTCCATGTACGGACAGCAAAACTTGGATACACGGGTCATGTGAAGACCAAGGCAGAGGATGTAAAGACACAACCACAAGCCAAGGAACAGCAAGGATGTTGTCAACCACTAAAAGCTAGGAAGAGGCAAAAAGAGATTTTCCCCTAGAACCTTCAGAGAAAGAATAGCACTTCTAAGACCTCAATTTTGGAACTGTAGGCTATAGAACTCTAAGGAATTAAGTTTTTGTTGTTGTAAAACAAACAGTTTGTGAGACTTTGTCATGGCAACTCCAGGAATCTAAAACACCTTGCTCTTTGAGGATGACCTTCGATTGTGTGGTTTCCAGGTTTGTGAGTCAAGCTAGTCTTGGAAGTGCAGGTCCCTGCACCACACTCACCTCAGGCCCTGCCCCTTTATTCCACCAGGTGAGTAATTCCCTGGTAGAGCCAGGTTTCCTGGGAGCTCAGGTCATGGGAGACTTCTAGGTAGATTAGAAAGTTCAGGTTGCCTTTCTGGGCTACATCTTTCCTGGGTTATAAAGGCCAAGATACATCTCCTTCAGAACCAAGAGCCCACAAATACCTATACTTCCAATTCTTTCATATTTACTAGTGTAAGAGGAAGGTATGTTGTATGGTCAATTAGGTGAGTAATCACTGAAATAAGTAGTAGACATTTTTGAGTCTGAGGAAACCAATACATCTGTGGTAGTGCTTTAGAGTTATTGAGAAGGTCAGGTCTTACCTATAGAAATTGGGTACAGACCTTTTTTAAAGTGCCCCCCAGTATATAGCCAAGTTGAAAACTTGTACTCAGTGGATATCCTAGGTGATACCCACTTTGGTGGGTTTACTCAGTTCCTTACTAAGTCATTTAGAAGGAAAGTTACTAAGTGATTAGTTGCTCCTGGTTTCTGTCAGGGTTCTAACAGAACTTTTCTGTTTTAAAACTAATAAACAAATTTACCCCAAGTTAAAGTAATCATCATCTTCTCCTTCTTCCTCCCTCACATCCAAACAGTCACTAAATTGTCTTGATTCTACTTTTAAATGTTTCTCAAATGTACCCTCTTTTTTTAATTCCTTAGATTGCTACCTTAGTTAGAGCTCTCTTTCTTCCTTTCCTCTACATGACAACTTACTAACCTCCCTCATTTCCAATTCACTCTCCAGTGTTTACTAAGATGATCCTTTGAAAATACAAGTGTCAATGTCTATTTTTCCTCCACTTCTTTCTTCTTCTTCCCTTCCTCTTCCTCCTCCTTCTCTTGGGGATTGAACCCAGAGGCAGTCTACCACTAAGCCCTAGCCCGTTTTCTTTTTTATTATGGGACAAGGTCTCACTAAGTTGCTGAGGCTGGCCTTGAACTTGTGATCCTCCTGCCTCAGCCTCCTGAGTCTCTGGGATTACCAACATGTACCACCATACCTACACTGGCTATTTTTCCTCCTCCTCCTCCTTCTTCTTCCTCTTCCTCCTCCTTCTCCTTCTTCTTTTTCCTCTTATTCCTCCTCCTCCTCCTCCTCCTCCTCCTCCTCCTCCTCCTTCTCCTTCTCCTCCTCCTCCTTCTTTGATGCCTATAGAGTCACTTTTGAGCTGGTTACATTATAAAGGACTCTCCACAATCTGGCCCTTGCTCCTCTCCAGCATCTTCTGTTTTACTTGTTCCTTGATTTAGTCTTCATCACTAGTTTATGCTTATTTCTGGCCTCAGTCTTCTTATATACTACTGGGCCTTTGCTCAAGGTAGGGTTAGGGAAGAATTTGTTGGGCAAAGGCATAAAGTGTTAAGTAGTCCACTCCTTTCTTCCCTGTCTCTGGATAGATTACTCAGTGGAGATGGATCCCCTAACTCCTGATTATAAGGGACCTTATAGACCTAATCCTTTCTCTATTCTCTGTTGAGTTTACACTGCTCACGTTGTCCTAAATAGAAGAGTTTATTGGTGAACATGAAACTGTTGATTCTAAAAGTTTGAGATATATAGAAAGCAGGCAAAGTAGAGGCAGCAACATATTCAGTAAACAATAGATGAAATAGCTAGCTCTTTCGTGAGCTTAAGTATGGGATGGTCCATGCCAAGTTTCCAATATGATCTCAATCTCCAAGCATATCTTTTTTCCAGTTTGCTTTTCTATTCTTCAAGGAAGTATGACAAAAATAGAACTTAGAAGAAGAACTTAGATTCAGTATTAAGAGTAGCCACGCTACAATGTTAAACTGATCAATTTTCACCAGGAAGAAGTCTTTCAGATCCTGGTAAAGAAGGAATGAGATAGAGGCAAACAGTTTCTTTAGGTCTTCAGATCTGTTAGGCCTTGGACTACAAAGAAAGGGCATAATTATTCTTGTGCTGAGGAATGCAGTCTTTGTGAAGAAGTAGGACTGGAACTATTTGCATTAGCCAATGAATCAGCATGCTGGAGTACCCTAGGCCTTAAGTTGTTGGAGGTAAGGGTCTTATGGAAGACAACCTTATGACCAGCAGGGTAAAGCTGTGTCCAGAACCAAACTTCTGCCTAGTCAAGTAAACACTTCTCTAGCCCATCTTGTACTGTTTGTACTGCTGAGGACTGGCCCAAACCACGCAGACATGTATAATATGCTGTACCAGGTCCTATAACTCAAGATAATATCAAAGTGGTCTTTTATAAACTACTAGAGGAAGGCCAGTCTATTGCATCAATCCTAATTATATTCCACTCATAATGACTATGGAATCTGAAGGTAGCTTTGTTTTTCTCTCACACTAGATTCAAACTAGTTTGTGCCCCCCACCCTCAGGTCACTTAGTGTCAGTGATTCATGCACCTTATTGGTCTTACCAACTGGAGAGCCTTAGATGATGTTGGTGTGAGCCATTGGCCCTTATGTAACCTCATTAGCCTGCTTTTAAATAACATGAAGATCAGAACCCAAGAGGGGAGTGAGAACGGCAAGGGAGCCCTCACTGAAGATCTGCCTCAATAAACTTCAGGAGTTGTTTTGTAGCTGGCTTTTCTCCCTCCTAGTTAACTATTGATTGATGTTTACCCTGGTTTAAGGCACTATGGTAATCTCTTTGTATATATTGCCTCATTTAATCCTTACAACACCTCTGAAGAATATGTCAGTAGTAGCTCTGTTACATAGGTGAGGAGAGTTTGGAATTTGTTAGCCAGTCAGTTCCATAAGGGGACATACAGAACTTCTCAGATCCATATCAGTCTCTGTGCCATGGTTGTGGTAAAAAATACGAGCAAGAATTCATGATGAATCCAGGATAATGTCCATGTACAGCTTTTGCCCATGTAGATGGGTCAGTAATAGCCAGGGGAGGATTATAGCTCATACTTACACAAACATAAAAGCCAGGTTTCAGGAATGTCATGCTAGGGGATTCCAATTATGAAGTTAGGATTCAAATTCAAGGAAAACTGGGAAGAAAGGGAATTAATGGCCCAATCCCCTCTTGTTGGTGATCATCATTAGATTCTGATCTTTAAAAACTAGCCAGAGGAAGAGGATGATTTTTGTAAGTCAAAGACCTCCTTTAGGCAGAGGAGGCCAAAACTCTTTGGACTCAGCATGAAAATTTCCCCCTCAAATTCTCCCAAGTCAAAAAACTCTGAGAATATCTTGTGGAAATGTGAATAGGGTGAAAGATTAAATAAAGGTGTGTACATTCCTATTAAGCTTTAAAAACTTTTAAAGCATCCAATCAACTGCAAACTTAATTAAAAGCAAAAAGACTAAGGGCAAATGGAAATTGTTTTAAATCAGCTTTTCATCATTGTGACCAAAATATCTGACAAGAAGGGCAACAGAATACAACAGACCCTAGTATGGCAGTATGTAAAAATGTGGATGTGTAACCGATGTGATTCTGTAATCTGTATTCAGGGTAAAAATGGGAGTTCATAATTCTTGAATCAAATATATGAAATACGATATGTCAAGAGCTTTGTAACGTTTTGAACAACTAATAATAATAATAAAAAAAGAACAACAGAGGAGGAAAAGCTTATTTTGGCTCATGACTCTAGAGGTTCAGTCCACTGTGGGCTGACTCCATAGTTCTGGGCCCAAGAGGAGGCAGAACATCATGGTGGAAGGGCATGGAAGAGGGAAGGATCTCAGGACATGGCAATCAGAAAGTGAGAGAGCCATCTCTGCTCACCAGGGACAAAATGTATACCCCAGAGCCCTGCCCCCATGAGCTACTTTTTCCAGCAACACCCTACCAGCCTACAGCTACCACCCAGTTAATCCACATCAGGTTACAGCTTTCATAATCTAATCATTTCACCACTGAACATTCTTGTGCTGTCTCACACATGAGCTTTAGGGGGACACCTCACACCTAACCCATATTAGAAGTATTCCTTTGTCATGTGTGTTGTGAACAAATATCCTATGGGAGATACTCCTCATTTGTCTCCCTTGTAACACCTATAGTTTGAAGTGATTGATCAACCATTGCCTTTTCTCTTCTTTTGCTTAAAGTATGAACTTAATACTTCGTGACTGAGGTTAACCTAGGAAGTTGGAATGAGGAGGCTAAAAGAGGACTGAATCAGAAGAGTTGTTCAATGACTTACATATCAAAGACTTCTGCAGAATGCAACTCACGTTGGATCTTCTCATAAGACATCAAATTCAAGGAGGGTAAGAAGTATGTATTTGGAAGATGCTGGCATTTACCTTAAGATAGAAGTTCGATTTCTTTTATGCTCAAGTTGTACTAGAAAACACTGTGAGATTTTAAAGCACACTATAATTTGCTTCAGTGGCTCTGTCTTTATTCAGTATTTCATTAGAATTGTTTGAATCCTTGGCTTGAAGGAGTCATTCTGCTTTTCAATTTCAAAAAAGTCAGAAGAAACTGCCAAAGACATGAGTATTGCTAAGCACAAGCAAACCATATTTGCATATATTCAAATGAACTGATTCAGAAGCAGGAAGGAAGTAAATTTTAGAAATAAATAAACATCAAGAAGGATTAAAGATATTATCAGCCTGGAATTCACCTAAAACTTGCTAGAAAAAAAAAAACTTGCTAGAAAGTCCTTTGGGACAGCACATCTTTTCAAAGAGATATTGGTTAAAATTTTAACATGGATCTTGCACTAGTAGTATTATATATAATAATTCTTATTTTTGTCATTTACTTAATCTAGAAGATTAGTTCTCAATAATTTTCCCTTGGAACATGCTGAACTTACATTTTCCTTCAGCTAATAATCAATCAACAGGTACCTTTTCACTCTGGATGAAGAAAGTTATTCAACTTTTTCCTAATATTTTATTTACAGGTACTGTTTATCTGCTCTTGAATGCTAATAGCCAAGAAATAAATGAATAAGTCACAAAACACTGGAAACAAAATTCCTCGGGAAAAGCTTGTCCTTGTGTGCCAACTTGGCCTCTTTGAGATGTGAAATTACAGTGTGTTGTCATGTCACATACACAAAATGTCATGTAATTTGGCAAAGTGTTTATATGATAGAATTATCTTTAGCAGTTTGTAAGAAATTTCTCCAAAGAGCATCATCCTATACCACGTAAATGAAATGCATGGGGCAGGA
This sequence comes from Spermophilus citellus, assembly GCF_964194105.1. NCBI lineage: Eukaryota > Metazoa > Chordata > Mammalia > Rodentia > Sciuridae > Spermophilus > Spermophilus citellus. Next base: position 197,928,918 of record NC_138184.1, on the reverse strand, counting down.
TGTAAAGAATGAGAGGGAGTCTTAGGAAAAGGTCAAGAATGGTACACACCAAGGTTGGGGTTGTGGCTCAGTGGTAGAGCACTTGCCTAGCATGCATGAGGCACTGAGTTAGATTCTTAGCACCATATGAAATAAGTAAATAAAATAAAGGTCCATCAACAACTGATAAAAATCTTTAAAAAAAAGAAAAAGAATGGTATATACTAGACTTCAGGTAGGAAGGAGAGCTTGAACAAGAGATGGAGGACCTGCAAGAACAGTATCATACCAAAAGTTTTATAATTGCTGATCTTAAGGGTTCTTTGCATTTACAGCACACCCTCATGCCATTTTTTTGTGTGAGTATTCTGGCCCAGTTTTCTGCTTCCAGGTATCTATCAAATCTGCTGCACAAAATATTTAAGTAAATGCACATGACACTAAAGCATCATTTGTATATTGAAGAATTGCAAACAATTCAAACATTGTTTTGATACATTTGAGGATGTTCCTACAGTAGTTTCATAAAAGAGAATTGTTTGTATTGGTATGGATGACCTTTAAGACATAAATAAATAAAAGTAAGCAGGAGAATAATCCATATATATGATCCCTGTGTATGCTATACATGAGGCAGGATGTAGGAATGAAAAGGGATCTTAGAAAAAGGTCAAGACTGCTACATACCAGTAGGAAGGAAGGTGAGGTTGAAAGGGGGAAGGAGAACTTGAATTTTTAATCTACATATTTCTGTATTGTCAAATGCATTCATGAATCATTTGTGTATTTAAATAATCAATTTCAAAAGAGAAATCACATGCTAAAAGAAAAGCACATGAGAAGAATTTTTCTTTTAGAACTTAGTGCTAGGGAAAAAATTGCTTCAAAGAAAAATTTGTATGTTTCTTCACTTTTAATGAAAATAATTTAAGATGTTTCTCATTTAGGTCTGCCTTTCAGGAAGCTAAGAATCACAATGATGCTCAGAACAGCTGTACCAGCCCATGAGATTAGTAGATTTGCTTCCACCTCTTTCCACAGATCCCATTTCCAATCCCTGGGTTTATATTATCAAACTCATTTTATATACAATCTTAGTTATAAACCATTTCAGATGTAGTAAGAAAAAAACTAGGAATATATAAAGAGTAATCAAATAATTATTTTCATTGAATTTGAAAGTCATTTCAAGTTTCAGAATTTCAGTTAGTGATAGTTTACTTCTACCTAAATGTAACTTAATTTTAGACTTTCTCATTCTATACTATAAAACTCAGACCTTAAAAAAATAATCAGAGGGCTCCAGAATCCCAGAAAAAATATCTAGAGTATTTCACTTTTTCCTTTCCTTACTGTCTGAGGTAGTTGTTTAGATCTACTGAGCCATCCAAGTTAATTATACCCAAAGGAAGTACACAGACCTCAGGGATTTGATGGCAGTGTATCTATTTATTGAAGTCCTCAGTGAATCAAGGAAAATAGTCCTTGAAGTATATTAAATGGAAAGACCCCAGTACAGATACAAGCATAGGAAAAAACAGTCTACTTTTTCAAGTAGTGAAGTTTAAAAACTATGCCTTCTTTAGAACACTGTCCATCACATACACAGGCACTTTCCAGCCACATCCCCAGACCATGCAAATTTACTACAGTATTTTATTTTACTGGTCTCAAGCTTGGGTCTAAAAAAAATTTTTAAAGCATTTTTTTGGTGACTTTTTAATGTGCACTTTGTTTTGAGTATCACTTGAAACACATCTTCCTATGTTCCAGAAATAAATGGGCAGTTTTTCCCTCTCTCTCTCCCCCCCGTTGAAACTCCAAACTAGTCAAACAAAGCCACGAGAAAGTGTTTTGGATAAGCCTTTTCCCAACTAACAGCTTGAATGTACTCTGGGAACACTAACATCATTTTTTAATTAACATTAATTCTGTTTAGCTTCAACTATGAAAGAAATGGGGTTTCTTCAAACACCAATTAACAAAGCAAACCCCAATAAAGGGAAAATACTCTCTCCCCACCTCCAGACTCCAACAGGAAATTCCCCCCTGTTGAGTTTTCCCTAAGGTCTCTATAAAGTTTTTCTGATGAACTTTCTAGAGCCTTAATGAGAATGAATCAGTACAAGATTTTCCATCATATAAACAGAAATATTTAATTTCATGAAAGGGGACAGCATGTTTGACTATGTCCAAACCATTGCATAATATCTTTAATATTCTCTCCTTCCTAGTAATTTATTTCTCATAGTATTTTCATTAGAGTAATTCTTTAGGGTTTCTCAAACCAGAGACCTATACCTAAGCATCATAAATGAAAATACTTTTTAAAGACTTAAGTTTTTGCTTCATTGACCACTTCACTTTCTTACTTGAAGCAGAGGGAAAATATTTGCCCTCTTTGTGTTTGCTTGGAATTAATTTTCCTGCATGGGCCACTCCTAGGACCCAGAGGGACAATCATACTTTCAGACATGCCCAAGGGGCAGAGCAACACATCCAAAGATCCCACTAGGACAATGTTTCTCACACCATGTTCAGAGAAAACACAAGATGTTATTCTGTGTACTACCCAAAAAGGGTTTTATGGTCAAATAAATTTGGGAAATGCTACAAACCATATTCTTTTTAGAGATTCACAAAGCACATTAGCATATTAAAAGCTCTGAGAAGTTATGTGATTAAGCAGAAGTAGCTTTACTTAGTTCACTTCATTTTTCTAATTAATTTGATCACACCATTCTTCATGGAAAAAAAAATCACTGAGAAAAAGTAGGAAAGAAATAAGTACTTTCTTAGCCCCAACTCTGTGCATTGATTATTTGGATTAATTCTCATAACAACCCCATGAGATAAATATTATCATCCTCATTTTACAGGTTAAAAATGTTGAAATTTAAAGTATATATATATATATATATATATATATATATATATATATATATAGCATTTAGAGAGAGAGAGAGAGAGAGAGAGAGAGAGAGAAACACTGGCATTCAAATCCAGGTCTACCTGACTCTAAGGACTCTGTTCTTTCTTCTACTATGTTTAATATTTTGTCCTCAAACTACCTTTCTGTAGTGGCCAAATGTGACTTACTTCTTGCCTATTATTAACAGCTCAGCTCTCAGTGAGGGCAGATGCCATGTCTTGTACTCATCTGTGTGGCCACAGGGCTCACTACAGTGCCTGGTACTGTACTCTCAAGAGCTCTGGGCCAGAAGAATGAACTTGGCATAGAGAACAAGTGAAGGAAATAAAAGTTGTCCAAACTGTGCTCAGTTTTAACATGAACTACAAAACTCTCCAGAGACAGGATTCCAGATGAGTGAGGAACTTTAAATCTATGTCACAAGAGGGTGAAAAATGACCATGTTAACTTAATTTTAGTTTAATCTAAATTGGAGGAGTGGGGTGGTGGTGGCATGATATAATGATGTCTTTGAATATTTGAAAAATAAGACTCAATTATTCAAACTCCAGGTGGGGTGACTGTGTCCTTCAAAGTTCCATTTGGGTCTGAAACTTGATGACATTTCCCAATGAATGCTTCACAGATATTGGTAACCAATTATGTTCCTGGAGGCTGAAATCTAGACTCATGTAAGGTGACCTTACAACTAACAAACATAGCTGAGGAAAAGTAGTTTCAAGGCCACCAATACAAGAATATTCCAATTAGGTAGAAAGAATACCAATGGTTTTATGGAGGAAAACCCAAAGTTTTACTGTGACATAATTATTACAGAATGAAATTTGCCATAACATGATCACACCTCTTTTGGGACTCATCCAGTGACTATTATTTGTAAGAAGTTTAAGGAAGAACCTTATTATATAGTATATGTACTCAAAAACATCATACATGGTTCTATTCTGTAACAAGGAGTGTTATAACAAGCATGTTAGAGCATAAGGAGAGTAAGTTATATTTCAGACTAGAAATATCTGAGAAGCCTTCTTGCATAGTTAATTAATTGCAATATTTATAGGAAGCCTCCAGAAAGCACAGAGAGGTACACTGAATGTCGGGGAGGAGGAAGGCTCACAGAGTGAATTGCACAGGTAGAGACAGAGATGCATTCTAACTGAAAGGAAAGAAAAACAAGAAGGAATTATATTAAATAAAAATATTTGCATATTATTATAGGCATGTATAACACCAGTAATATATTTGCAAAAAAATTCAGAGACCACAAACATGATGAGCAGCTATGTTCTTTGTGCAAACCTGTTAATGATTTTTCAAAAAGACCAGTGTGGAAATGTATGGACAAAAACCAGCTCCATGAGTTAGGTTCGCCTATAGCCCTATGTAAACTCTCCTCACTGTTGTTAAAGCTAGAATGCCTGATTATTTACCGGGAGATCCCCCCTTGCTCTTAGTCCAGTTTATTAGGGATATTAACAGTGTTTTAATATATCTGCTAGGAAAATCATTGGAAATTATTCATACATAAAACTGGTTGTATCTGTTAACTTCTTTTTGTTTGTTTTTTGTTTTTAAAGCGCAAAGTCGAATATGCTTTAGATCACTTGGAAGTCATTTATTCAGCAAAAATTTGCTGAAAGCCAGCAACATACAGGGAATCCGGGGGACATAGGAAAGAATAAAACAGACTCATCTAAAAGAGCTCATGCTTGAGAGAGAGAACATTTAGCATTAAGAATAGTACAGGGCTGGGGATGTGGCTCAAGCGGTAGCGTGCTCGCCTGGCATGTGAAGGGTGCTGGGTTTGATTCTCAACACCACATAAAAATAAAGAATAAAGATATTATGTCCACCTAAAAAAACCTAAAAAATAAATATTAGAAAAAAGAGAATAGTGCAAAGTGGACCATGGCAAACATTTCAAGAGAGATGAAGTGCCATTGATTTTAGAGGACAATACCTATTTATCAACATCATATGTGTTTCAGGACTACAGTCAACTGATTATCATGGTTTTACCTCTCATATCATTCTGCCTTACACTGAAGTTCTAACCAAATTTGCAGGATATTCACAAAATCTACAAATATAAATATTTTATTTTTTTCAGGTTGAAGATATCCTGGGTAACATTATGATGATTTGCCCATGTTTTTGTGGTATGGTATAAAAACAAAACGACCCTGTATGTAATCCATTCAAAGTGTTAGGGAACACACAAGTGTCTTGGAATTCTAGAGAACTCCCATTGTTCAAAATGTAAATGTTCCCTTAATTTGTTCACCACTAATGAATATGAATACCTTATAGAGTTGATCACGAAAGAAAAAAAATTGATGTTTTAAGCCTTAATAATATATTACGAATAGGCAGACTTAAGAGAATAGCCTTTTATTTTTAATTCCTACTGCTAAATTCTATATGGTTTTCTAAATAGGTTCATAAGAAACTAGAGATAAATTACCTTCAAAAGAATAGCATGTATGCTGTTTAATTGCCAGGAACTAATAAACATTTTGAATCAAGTAAGATTGAAGGTTTTTAATTTTGTTTCATGTTATCTTAAATTTGTTACATGCTTTAGGTTAAAAAACATAAAATTTTTCTTCAAAAAATCCTTTGATGTTTGGAATTAGTAAATGCGTGAAGCATAGAATAACTCTACCTTCTCCTAGCGTCATCTTTTCATTCTTTTTTTTCCTATGACATAAGGTGACATATCCAATGCTGGTCCTTCGTCAGATGTTTCTGTGAGCAGCAGAGCAGAAAGCTCTAATATCTATTCATTCGTAGTGTGTCATTTTGAATGTATTAAGGACAATTGACTTCACATGTCATAGGTAATTAGAAAAGTCACCTTCAGCTCCAGGTTTTTAAAGTATCACACATGAGCACATGTATGGATGTCTTTCAACATATCTGAATATCTTTCTACCTCTCATTTTTATAGTGGACAAATTATCTCCATGGCCGTTTAATTTAAAGGATTAATCTAAAATATATTTTCTCTTATTTAATCCCTTCACTGAGATTGTGCAATAGAATTTTATCATGTTTTTTTTCTTGTAAACTAGGGAATTAATTTCTGTCCTGGGATTTAGTGATCAAGAATATTCTGCCTCCTAGAAGTAATTTAGGGGCTCACCTGAGAAAACCAAGAGAATTTAATAAGGTATAGGTGAAACATTGAAAGTTGATATGTTCCTGACCACAAGAGTAGTAGGCAAGAACTTACTTCTCATGAAGATTGTGCCTTTTAGGAAGGACACAGTTCATTCAGGTGTGAATAACCAAGTTGACTCTCTAAACTTAGTGGTGATTCACAGAACCTATCCACAGTGGCTGAGTAAGAATCACCCCGGTGGCCTGGCCTGCAGAGATGTGTGGATCAACACTCCAGAAGTGAGTAGTGCTTTTCCTGCTGTTCAGAGTCATGGGTGGGCACCATTCAGACTTTTTGAACATATTACCCTTCATTGGCAGAAGATGGACATTTAGTACACATTTATTTTCAGGTAAGATACCTTCATCATCCTAATATTCTTCTTATAGAATCCTGCCTCCAAGAAGCATCTTTGCACCAACCTAATCATCAAGCACATGTCAGGGTTCAGGTCTCCCTTGCCTAGCCTCTTAGCAGCAGAAAACCTGACTGATCATGGTCTTGTGTCTCAAAACACTCATTTCCTTTGGTTTCTCTGACACCACACTATCCCAGTTTTCCTTTTATTTCTCTGTCCTCTCTTCTAAAACTCATTTGCATTTGCATGTGCATTCTTCTCTAAGCAGCCTTTTAAAAGGTACCATGGATGCACAGTCACATACAAACCATAGTATTACATGATCAAAATAAAATGTTTTTGCCACTGAAAGCAATTAGATATTCATAAATGTGTATGAGGGGTGTGTTTGTAGTGGGGAGGAGGATGGCTGAAATGCCCCTGAGCTCCTTTCCCATTATGGAACTGAAACACTCTTGCCCATGACACTAAGTGTCTACTCATGCTCCCCCCCCCACCGCCGCCGCCCCCCCCCAACACCGAGCCATGCAGCAGTGCTGTGAGCCATGCCCAAGAGGACCGTGCCAATGCTGTGTGAGATAGGCTGCCTCAGGGAACTAGCCCCCCTCTTTCCTTCCTGTGGAATCCAGGCAAACTACAATCTTAGTATCTTTCCTCGTCCTGAACATGCATCTGACAATGATCTTTCATTGTAATAATTGCTGAGGAAGTAACTAAGGTGTGGCTTTGGAACAATCAGTTCTTTCAGAATTGTAGCTACTCTAAGGAAGCCTTAATTTTGATCCCTGGAATTAAAGGGGAAAAACCTGCACTTTCAGAAAGGTCTTTGTTCTAAACACATTCTGCAAGCCTCTCTCTTATTAGTTTGCCAGCAACTGTGTCTAGACCAGGGAGGTAGGTGTTCCTGCTCAGTTGGTGATGCCTGGCCTCTCAGTCTGACTGTAAAATCCCACCCATGACTCTGCAGTGTTCTGTTTTGTCATTACGTAATGTATTTTTATCACAAATTTAACTTAGTTATTAAATTCCCTGACAACAGAGGCAAATAAAAAGAGAGATAATACCAAATCTTTTATTATGAATTCAAGGCTGAAAATGTATCTATAACTCATATCAATGTCCCCAAATATCTGGAGAGACATGAAGGTTCAATCCCTTTGTGGAAAGAAAACATTTCTACTACCAAATCCCAAGCACAGAAAAGACCCAGAGGAGAGTGTAGAACCTCCCATCTCTTTATTTCAGGTTCAGACCACGTTGGCTTCAGACAGACTTCCAGGGCATGCCATTCTCCCTGATCTCCTTCTCTCTCTACCCTTTCGTCTACCTCTACACCTTGGACCTTAACTGGAAGGCCCAGTTTCCTTCCTGTGGATGCCTCACATACTCAAGTCCACAGAGACCAGCATTTCTAAGTCTTTCCTGGAGCAATAATGGTATCAAATAGCCTTGTGGGCCGTGGAATCTGGAACCTTCTAATTCCTGAGTGAAGCCTTACAAGATCTTCCTTACTAATGTTGTCAGGCTTTCCCAGGTATCACATCCCTGTGATATAAAATGAAGGGGCCCCCTTCTCACAAAGGTGAGGATAGAAAGATGGGACTGGGTGAAGGGCCTAGGGGGACATTCTGTCACATACCTTTTTTTGTCCTTAAGAAGCAGATTTAACTTCCTGACCATGCTAATCTAACCTTAAACTTTTAACCCTCAAGAGATAGATCAGCAAAGCCAATTAACTGTAGAATATAAACTAAGAATAAAACTTGACATTTAAGAACAGCAAATCAGGTCATCTGCATTCTGGAAAATTAAGAGTCGAATGAATTCTGCAGTTTGTTCAGCAGATTCCCAACACTGTGCAACTTTTTCACAAAGGGCAGTCAAGAACAAGAACAACCATCAAACAGGTTGAAATTTTATATAAATAGCAAGCAGATGAACACGAGTAAGTGAATCCCCTGGGGTCCTGCTCCAAATGCTCCCCAATCTGGGCCTCCTTTTCCTTCTTCCTGATGCCAGCAGAGAGCTCTACTGACCCTTTGTCTTCCCAGTCAAAACACACCTGTCTTCAAAGAGCCATATGTTTGAGACAGAGTTCATCCCTCACCATACCCTGGGGAGGTCAGTACTGTGCATCTCTTCATACCAGGACATAAGAAGGAACAGTCCCAAAACATCAACAAGTGAAGTTGGTACCTGAGAGCCTGTCTCCAAAACTGGTGGGGACTATTGCCCCAGCAATTTGAAATTAACAACCTCTTTTAAATAATTTTTACATATTTAGATAGCAAGATCCTGAATATTATGTGATGCAGGGAGTAAGATTGGCACAGAGATTGTTGATAGTTTAGGAATTTTTTTCCATATTTCTGGAATTAGTGTAAACATGTTGCCTAATAAAAGAAAATATGCCAAAATTGAAAAATATGCCTTTTTAGAAAAACGATCTCACTTTTGGCAGGATATCCATGAATTCTAAATGAAGAAATAACCATTCTCCTCCTGGACTAAATGCTACAGGGCATTTTATTTAGAGAAAGGAACATTCTTTACATTTCCCAGAGAGTGAAAAAGAAAATAAAAAGTATTACAAATGTTGTGTGGTGGCTTTATGAATTAGTCCTTTAATGTTTTAAAAGCAAGTACAATGGATAAGCCTCATGGTGCATTTTTTTCCTCTAAGGAACCAATGAAGATCTCTGTGGTTAGTGATATTTTTAATTCAGCTCTGGACTTTCTCCAGGAAATCACTAATAATTACTAATTGTATTTTTGTAAGTTAATGAAAGGATGCATTCTTTTTTCAATGTCTCCCTTCACTTGTGTAATTAATGATGTTGCTTTTTTACATGATTGAGTAAAGCTACAATACAGAGACATGAATTAACTGAGAAAGCTTCTTTGTGCACTTACAGAAATTAAGTGTAAAGTCTAGTCATGCAATTGTCTTAAAAGAAACCATGTAGTCCTTCATGGTGCCCTCCTCATTTTTGCTACTTAGATTTCATACAAGCACTAGAAAAAAGATTGTTCTAAATGTAGTTATCCATGGATGTTTGTGGACAATCATATTTGTAAAAAAATATATTAATGGGATTTTCTTAGAAAGCCCTCACAGTGTTGCATTTTAGTTGAACATTAATGAGAGTAAGTACCTGGAGTAAATTTTCTGATACTTTCAAGACTTAGAAAGTGCAAATTTGGATAACTTCTTAAATTGGCAAAGTCCATTTATTTAACAAAATCTCCAGTTCTTTCATTAGATTGGATGGAAGTTTATGATTTGGGGAGGAACCTGCTAGTTTTTTCTCCTAGAAAGTAAACTGGTATTTTTATGTCTGAGGCAGTTGGTTTTTATCTTATATTAAAGACTGTTATAGACACTCAACCAAACATAAGCATATGTTCCCTCCCTCCTTGTAATCTTTTCGTATATTGTCTTCTGCCATATAATTTCCTTCCTTCCTTCTTCTTCCTTTCTTCCCTTCCTTCCAACAGGACTTTTTTTTTCTCTCTCTCTGTCTCTTTCCTTCTTTGCTTTATTTTTTATACACCCTCCTTTTTTTGCTTTACTTTAAATAGGGTGAAAATATTCTAGCCCTTGAAGATAATTTGAAGTTTGGGGATAAAGGAGAGCTTTGTTGACAGATATTTTTAAGTTAATCAGTCTAAAATTCAGTCTGTGATTGGAGTGTTTCGATTGTGAGCTGATAGTAGGAGCATTGGATGAAAACCTTCAAACTCTACTAACTCTCCTAAGGAGGTACCAAAAATTATATGTGAATAGAGTATTGGATACCTGGGACTACAGCCAGATCTTAGGACGGGGGATGATCGAGTAAAAAGAATCACAGCACTGCTAATACAAGGAAACCCTTTGAAAGCACAAACTACATGTCAGGCACTGAGTATATTTATTCAAATTCCTTACAACAATTCTATGAGTGGGTGCAATTATTATGCCCATTTTATAGACTAGAAATGGAAGCACAGAGAAAATAAATAGTTTGCCCAACATCACATATTAGTATAAGAACTTAACCCAGGCTCCAAATCTTTAATCACTAGAGATTGTATCTTTTAATGGAACAACCCATATCTTCATGACATTTCTCCCTTAAAATCTTGAAGAAGTTACTTGTTATCTGCCATGATTGTTCTTTTGATTTTTCAGTACATGTAAATATAATATTATCCTCACCTGACTCCACTCTGTTCCAAAAAATAAGTCTGGCCATCCATGCATCCTTCCTGATCTAAGATCCATAGGATCTTCCATGTAGGTAGGACCTTACCCCAGCAACATTTCATGCAAGTGGAATATGGTTAAGATGGACAATAAAGGCAGGCTTGAAGGGAAAGAGGGCAGTTAAGAGGGAACAATTTGGGCTGGGGATGTGGCTCAAGCGGTAGCGCGCTCGCCTCGCATGCGTGCGGCCCGGGTTTGATCCTCAGCACCACATACCAACAAAGATGTTGTGTCCACCGAGAACTAAAAAATAAATATTAGAAATTCTCTCTCTCTCTCTCTCTCCCCTCTCTCACTCTCTCTAAAAAAAAAAAAAATCATTTAAAAAAAAAAAAAGAGGGAACAATTTCTCCAAAGAGAATACTGAAGTCTGAGAAGCATGTAAAGAGCGTACTAGTATATTCTGGTTATAAACACAGCCTCTGGAATCCAGGCAAACCTGAGTTTAAATCCTGCTTCTTCCATTTCAAACCCATGAGACCAATGCAAATAATGTCTGTCAAGTTCTTTGAAGACCATTATGAGGTACAATGTGCATATTGAACAAGATATACTGACACATGGGTTTGTCACAGGTAGAAACATCCAGATTGACCATGACCAAAGAGGAATTGTAGAAATAGATGCAAGTTGTAGTCACTATCTTTCTAACTCCCAGTATTTCCTGTCCTGAATAAAGATTGTCAACCCCCCCGTATATTCACCTCAACCCATATCTCCAAAAGCCCAAATCCTGAATAAATTACCTCAATTGTCCAGGTCCTAAAGTAGCACACTTGGAAAGAAGATGACCAATTGGTAGTTTTTGGACCACCCATGGTTGGAAAGAGTGAACATTTTTTCTCAGGTAAAAACAAGATCTCTAATACTGTGTCATCTTGCATTTCTTGGAAAAATAATTGTTTTCCAATTTGTGATCAGGACCTCAATCTATTTACTTATTTTGCTTACCAGCATATCCTCATCTATCACAAAAATTCTCCCAAGGATGACTCCCAAGGTAACCAGTATATTACATGCACCCCCTTTCCTGATGCTGGCAGAACTTTAATGATAACAATCCTAACATTTTTTTTAATGTGTGCCGGAAGTTGTCCTGAGTTTACAATGTATTATGTCACTTAAACCTTTAAAACAATATCAGCAGTAACAACCACTACACATTGTTAAAAGGTGACAGCAGAGAGCTAGACAGGTATGGATGCTCTGAAGAGTAGTAATCAGCCCTGGGAATTCCAAGTGGGGAGAAACCCTCTTTATTTCTGTAAGTAAGAATACTCATGGCTCTTCACCTATAGAGTTACTTTTCAAATAACTTTTTAAGCTAGCAAATTCTTAAGCCATTTTCAAAAATTCAACTATATTTTTGAGTTCCTCTTGGAAAGGCACTAGGCCATCTCTCTCTCTCCCTCTCTCTCTCTCTCTCTCTCTCTCTCTCTCTCTCTCTCACACACACACACACACACACACACACACACACACACAGTATTGGGGCCAACCCCCCTTGTGGTTTGGACCTTTTGCCAAGAAACATAAACAGTAGAATGGATGAAAAACACAGGAGGTAAAAGGCTGTTTCTCACTCCCCTAACTCAAAGCTAATGCTAATGCACTTATGTTTGATACACACTTCAGTTAAGGCAGTAAACAAACTTCACAGCCCAAGAATAATTTTGGATTATTTATTTCGATGAACTCATTCCCACTGGGTTCCTACTGATTGTGAATTAATTTCACTCAGGTATTTCCCAAAGGGACTGCTTTATGAAATTATCATATGCAAATAGTTTGTGGCAAATTTTCTCTTTTATTTATTTATTTTTATACGCACCAGTTATTTAATGGAGTGCTTCTCCAGCAGCACATCGAAACTTGCTTTTTAGCTATTAGGCACAAACTAAAGAATTCTACACTTGGGATTCATTCTACACTTGGGATTCCTGGAAATAGATGACTATTTTCTTTTAAAATTTCATAATCTGAGAATCCAAAAGAATGAAGGTCTGTTCTTTGCATATTCATGTATGCCTGGTGACTCAGACAGGTACAGAGAAGGGAGGAATCATCATGTGGTATAAATTGCAGTATTGTTAGTCTCAACATGCAAAGTTATTCTATGATACCTAATTTCAATCTGTTATGCCTAATTAAAGCAGTGATAAATGAGAAATAGAGAATCTGAATTTTAAATAAATTTAAAAATATATGAGGATTTTTAAAGAACTTAATGGTGTAAAACTTCCAAGGAAAATAAATCATCATGCTTAAAATAATCCTCAGAAGCTTTCCTTTTTTGAGTTATTGACAGACTATTCATCAGGATGCTCCAGCTGGATGGTCTTACAGTGGGACAAGAAGGTAGCTCTGTTTTAAAGGTAGCAAAATAGGAGTCCTGGGCCACGTTGCCTGAAGAGGTCTAAGTGATGCATTCATACTTTATTTTGTGAGGCTTGGAAAGCCTGGGACTTGGTCAATTCCAAATTCGAATTTAATACCAAAATGTTCCAAAGCTTCGTGGTAGATACTTCTGCTTCTACTAGAATCCAACTGGAGTGTGGCCAGGCCACCTCAACTCTTAAGACTAAACCTAATGATAAAGGTAATTCTTGGGGTTATTCAGAGTTCAAACTAGTGACAATTTCATTTGCCAACACATTTCACTGGTAAAAATTCAAACACAAAGAATGTTATTTATCAAGGTGCTAACAGTTCATTCATTAGTCATCAAAAGCATCTATGTAAAATTATGAGTCTGGCTTCTATGGATAGCTGAGGGAAACCCAAAATCATGTGTTTAATTATTTGGTGTCACCCCAGGATATCTCTACATAGTCTTCATAAGGTCCATCTTGCTTTGACTTAAGCCAGTTTCACAACTACTAGATGTGGTTCTCAAGTTACACGGGATTTTTTTTTAATTAAAGATAGAGAGAGAGAGAGAATTTTTCAATATTTATTGTTTTTAGTTTTCAGCAGACACAACATCTTTGTTTGTATGTGGTGCTGAGGATCGAACCCCAGGCCGCACGCATGCCAGGCGAGCGCGCTACCGCTTGAGCCACATCCCCAGCCCCAACATGAGAATCTTAATTTGAACTTATGTGCTCATGAGCTAAGACACATGATAAATAAGGATACCTGATAAGAGAAAGTGCCATCCACATTCCTCCACTGTCTTCCAGTCCAGAATCTTGCACTATCCTCCAACATCTGGGCTAAGCCCAGACTATGCTGAGGCCCTGGGTAGCTAGTCTGAAAATTCTGGCCTGAGCTGAAGCCCTTTGTTCTGCTGGGGGCTGTGTAAAAATGTTATTTTTTCTAATATGGAATAGATGTGGCTCAGAATCAGACTTCTAAGACTACTGCCAGGTCCCTACTCCCTTGGCTATGGAAGCCATGAGACACAGAGTGGAGGTGAGGGAATGTATTTTTCAGAAAAGTAGAAAGATTCTACAGAATTTTTTTTTTTGGGGGGGGTGTTGGGGATTGAACCCAGGGCCTTGTGCATGCAAGGCAAGCACTCTACCAATGCATTCTGCTGATATATATATATATATATATATATATATATATATATATATATATATATATATATATATATATAATTCTGCAGAGAGGAAATTTACAGGCCCTTTGAATCCTCAGAAGTGGAAGAGCCTGAGACCATATGAAGTCCTAACTGAAATAATTTAGGTAGACAGCTAATTAGAAGCTTTTGAATCCTGAGTAGACGGAAGAAAGGAGAAATAAAGGTGAAGCAAGCCACAGTGTCAAGTTTTCTTGACACATTGGCTGCCTGAAGCCGAGAAGCCTGAAGCCGAGAAGCATGAAGTTCTGCCAAAGAGAACAGAACCTGGAAGATTTCAGACACTAGAAAAGGATTCAAACTTAATTCAAACCCACTTTTTAGATTTAAGAAGGAAGGTCTGAATTCCAATGATATTGTATATTTAACCCATTTTTGCATACAATCTTTAAATAATGCCCTTCAGTATGTGCATCTCTTCATGCATGATTTATTTCATTAACCAAAAAACAATTTAGATAGTCCCTGGCTTATGGTGGTTCTAATTGTGATTTTCAATTTTTACAATGGTTTTTTTTAAAAAAGACATTCAATAGAAACCATACTTTGAGTTTTGAACTTGGATCTTTTTTCTGAGCTTCATGCTCTCATGATACTGGTCAGTGGCAGCAAGCCACAGCTCTCAGTCAGACACACAGTCACAAGAGGAAACAACTGACCTTCTATGATGTACTCTTGCTAAGCTCTGATGTTTGATAGGAGAGGTGTGCTGAATGCATTTTCAACTTAAAATAGGTTATTCAGAACATAACCTCATCATATGTTGAGGAGCATATATAATGAACTTACTCAACCATAACATTATGGTGCCATAATTCACTGGGTAAGGGCTGCTTGAACTGAACATAGAAAGGGGGAAGAAATGCCCAACTATGTTTGGGTTATTTCTTCACTTTCTCTGTAGAGAAGACTATACTATACATGTCCGTTCCAGACAGAATCCCCAGAGTCATTCTGACTTAGAACCATCCTTTTGGGATATGAATTCTTCTGGTTCTGAGTCACACCACTGTCCATAGCTTTATTATCTCCATTTCAAACCATGCAGAAGTCATACATTACGCTCAATAGATTTAACTTTCCTTGTGAAAATACTAGGTGCTCCTGGACCTGACTGAGCATGCTACATAACTTTAACCATTATACCATTTCCTTTGTGCTCTACTGAGGAAATAATAAATCATATGCAACTCTGATTGTATAGATACTAAAGAAAAAGCATCTTGGCTTTTTTCACATGCCTAATTCAAATCATCAAAGACAGGCTTAGCCATAAATTCCTGAAAGGGATCCAGACACAAAGGTGTAATGATCTAATTGACTCAGAAATAGGGTGACTAGAACTCTGTCACAAATAGATAATGTATAAACATGTTACTTGCAGTAGTTTGATAATTATAAAAAATAGAAACAAACTAAATGTCTATCAGTAAGGTAGTGGTTAAAAGTTATAAAATAAAATACTTGGGAATCAACGAAAGAGGTGAAAGATCTTTATAATGAAAATTACAGAATGCTAAAGAAAGAAATCAAAGAAGACCTTAAAAGATGGAAAGATCTACCTTGCTCTTGGATAGGCAGAATTAATATTATCAAAATGACCATACTTCCAAAAGCACTATACAGATTTAATGTAATTCCGGTTAAAATTCTAGTGACATTCCTCACAGAAACAGAAAACTCAATCATGAAATTCATCTGGGAAAATAAGAGACCCAGAATAGCTAAAGCAATCCTTAGCAGGAAGAGTAAAGCAGGTGGCATCAATAGACCAGACCTTAAACTATACCACAGAGCAATAGTAACAAAAACAGCGTGGTATTGGCACCAGACTGGTAGACCAATGGTACAGAATAGAGGACACAGAAATTAACCCACAAAACTACAATTATCTTATATTAGAAAAAGGTGCCAAGAACATGCATTGGAGACAAGATAGCCTCTTCAACAAATGGTGCTGGGAAAACTGGAAATCCATAGGCAACAAAATGAAACTAAACCCCCATCTTTCACCATGCACAAAACTCAACTCAAAATGGATCAAGAATTTAGGAATACAACCAGAGACCCTGTATCTAATAGAAGAAAAAGTAGGCTCCAATCTCCATCATGTGGGATTAGGCCCCAACTTCCTTAATAAGACTCCTGTGGTGCAAGAATTAAAATCCAGAATCAATAAATGGGATGTACTCAAACTAAAAAGTTTCTTCTCAGCAAAAGAAACAATCTGTGAGGTGAACATAGAGCCTACATCTTGGAAGCAAATCTTTACCCCTCACACATCAGATAGAGTACTAATCTCTAGAGTATATAAAAAACTCAAAAAGCTGATAACCAAAAAAACCAAATAACCCAATCAGTAAATGGGCAAAGGACCTGAAGAGACACTTCTCAGAAGATGATGTACAATCAATCAACCAATATATGAAAAAAATGTTCATCATCGCTAGCAATTAAAGAAATGTAAATCAAAACCACTCTAAGATTTCATCTCATTCCAGTCAGAGTGGCAGCTACAATAAATACATACAAACAACAATAAGTGTTGTCGAGGATGTGGGGGAAAAGGTACACTCATACACTGCTGGTGGGACTGCAAATTGGTGCAGCCACTATGGAAAGCAATATGGAGATTTCTTGGAAAATTAGGAATGGAACCACCATTTGACCCAGCTATCCCTCTCCTCAGTTTATACCTAAAGGACTTAAAAATAGCATACAACAGGGACACAGCCACATCAATATTTATAGCAGCACAATTCACAATAGCTAAAATGTGGAACCAACCTAGATGCCCTTCAGTAGACGAATGGATAAAAAAAATGTGGAATATATATACAATGGAATATTACTCAGCAATAAAAGAGAATAAAATCATGGCATTTGCAGGTAAATGGATGGAGTTAGAGAAGATAATGCTAAGTGAAGTTAGTCAATCCCAATAAACCAAACGCTGGATGTTTTCTTTGCTATAAGGAGACTGACTCACAGTGGGATAGGGAGTGGGAGCGTGGGAGGAATAGAAGAACTCTCGATAGGACACAAGGGGAAGGGAGGGGGCATGAGGTTATTAATGATAGGGGAATGTGATGATCATTATTATCCAAAGTACAGGTATGAAGACACGAATTGGTGTGAGTATACTATGTATACAACCAGAGATATGAAAAATTGTGCTCTATATGTGTAATAAGAACTGTAATGCATTCTGCTGTCATATGTAAATTTTAAAAGTTATAAAATCTGGAATTCCACATAGCTCATAATAAATTAAATAAAATAAAAATCCCTAATAAATAGGCTAAATGAAAAAATAAATACATATTATATTATAGTTTTCTTCCCAATAGTCAAAAATAAGCATATATAAAAATAAATATGGATCCTTAAATGCATTTTTAAAATGGTCCTAAAGAATGTATTTATCAATGGTGGATTACCTCTGAGGTGGATATGAGATGTAGAATGGAGAGAAAAAGATTTAAATTTTTTACTTCATTGATTGAAGTTTTTAATGAACATGTATTATTCATACATGATTTATTTATATTTTTTAAAAATGAATACAAAGGGCAATAGTTCCTTAACTAGAGTATCCTAAATTTTTTCTTCTTGCCTCATCCTGTTTTCTCTCTCACTCTCCTAATCTTGTGTTGTAGGATTTTTGTCCTACAGAATTGTCACAACTTACTCAAAAGGCACACACACAAATACATACACTCATATGCATCTCTGTTTTTTGTAATACTTAGTAGACCATGTTGCTATACCATTTAGGCCAACAGAAAAGGGATGGATTAATATTGTAGCCTTAGGAGGTATATCTGTTTGCTAGGGCTCACATAACAAAAGGCCACACTGAATGACCTAAATAACAGAAATTTATTTTCTCATAGTTCTGGAAGGTGGGTGTCCAAGTAGAATCAGCTACTGCACAGCTGATTCTTCTGAGGCCTCTCTTTGGCTTACAGATGACCATCTTTTGCATGTCCACCCCTGGTATTCCTTCTCTAAAGGCACTTTACTGGTACTTTAATATATGTCCAAATTTCCTCTTCTTATCAGGACACAGTCATATTGGAGTACAGTCCATCTTAGGATCCACAGCTTAACTTAGTTACCTCTTTAAAGGTCCTATGTCCAAAAACAGTTATATCCTGAGGTAATAGGAATTTAGACTTTAATATGTGAATCTGAGGGGAAAACAATCCAGCCATAACAAGAGGCCTGGAACTCAGGACACCTACTTTAGTCCTGAAACAGTTATTTCAAGAATACTGCTTCCAACGGAAAGTTTTGAATAATCAAAATTAGTCACCTTTGAAGATAAAGCACAAGAACAACACAGCTGCCCTACAAAATGATTTCCTAATGTTCTTATAACTAACCAAGAATATAGCACCTAAAGAGGACTGGAATTCCGATGGACATTTTCATGTCCTTAAAAACACCTTTACATTTTATCCAGATTCTATTCATGTTTTAGTCAGCCATTTTGCTGCTGTGAATATAAGACCCGACCAGAACAACTGTAGAGGAGGAAAAGTGTATTTAAGGGCTCACGATTTCTGAGGTCTTAGTCCACAGACCGCTGGCTCCATTCCTCAGGGCTTGAGGTAAGGCAGGACATCATGGTGGAAGAGTGTGGCAGAGGAAAGCAGCTCACATGGTGATCAGAAAGCAAAGACAGTCTTCACTCGCCAGATAGAAAAAATATATCCAGAGCCAGGCCCTGATGAACCACTTTCTCTATCCACACCCCACCTGCCTCCAGTCACCACCCAGTTAATTCCATCAGGGATCAATTCACTGATTAGGTTAAGGTTATAGCCCAATCATTTCTTCTTGCATTGTCCCACATGTGAACTTTTGGGGGACCCACATCTAAACCATAATAATTCATAACCCTTTTGTTCCAGGAGATAGTTTCTCATGCATTGCTTCTTGGAGTTTACTTTCTGACAAGAGAGCATGAAGTACCAGTTGTGGTGTTCTCTAAACATCTGATTGGACACCATCGCAAGAGCTCTGCATAGAGTTGTTTTGGAAAGATTTTGTTTAGACAAGGATCAGCCATTTGTAAATAGTCTTAAACTAATTTATTATAGACCACTTTATTCTATTATTCTAGTCACCAAGCTTATAGATGGAAGATTTCTTAAAAGCCAAAACTTTCCTTGTACTTTGTGAGTCCTTTGGCTTATATTAGCTTGTGGTCTCTGCTCCCATGAAGTTTTGGCAACTCTCACTTAAAAAAAGAAAAAGAAAAACTCAGAAGAAACCCACATCTGGAGTCAATTGATTGGATTTTAACCAGTCTCCACTGCAATATGCAAATAATTGTCCTCCTTGGTGTGTACTTTGTGGGTGATAAAACTGGGGTGTCTTATTCTCAAATATCTCCCTCATTTCTCTTTTTCCTTTGATAACAAAATCCTTCAGACAAATGTTTTCATCTAGAATGCATCTAATTTGATGTCCGATATTGCCTAAAACATCAAATCTGTGCTGGACAATGTAAATCAAGCAGGTGTAATATTTCGTTAACAAATTTGCTTCATTGTGAGGCAACGAGATTTATAACATTAAATTTAAAAAAATCTCTCTTCATGTATGTTTTTCTCATTTAAATCCTTTCACTGTTATATTCACTCCTCCTTGCTTCACCTCCCATCCACCCACCTGTCCAGGTCATCACAGTCAGCCTGCTTTTGCAAATCTAGACATCATTAATCTCTTCTCTTCTTTCAACTCTTCATTGCTTTTTATATTTGCTTTAATGACTTGCTTACTTTTGCGAACTCTCTTAGGATGTCTAAGACATGGAAATTATTTTAATACTTGAAAGATGATCCAAGATATCCAAGGAAGCTAAAGTAAGAATTTTGGCATGCCAATATTTTCAGAATATTTGATAAACTGCATTTCCATTAATATCTGGAGCCAAATGCTTCTGATCATAAACTGAAGACAACATGCTTGCTTATATCCTTAATTCCAATACTAGGTGTGAAACAATATGCCTAAAAAATGTTTCTGTGAGTGCTTTTTGCATTGGACACTAGACCATTTGAAAATTCAAACACAGATATATCATCCTATTAGTTTTGCTGACATTTATCCCCACCCCCACATACCCAATTCCAGTTCCATGTGAATTTAACACAGGTGCAGACTCAGGCTTAGCATAAGGGAACAATTTTCTGATTCATTCCTGTAAGACCCAGAGGGAAAGAGAGAACAAGATGCATCAATATAATATTGCATTGTTAAAAAATTAACTTAGCTTGCTTTTCTACTAAGACATGAATACTCATATTCAAATGCTTAGATATATGAACCAGGCCTCCAATAGGGTTCCTGTCTTGATCACTCTTGTTAGCATATTTTTTAAAAAACTCAAGCTCAGGAGGTAATTTTTAAGGGAACATAGATTTAAAAGATGATACACTTTATCTTTGTCAATCTATATTGTTGATTTAGTTCTGTATGGGAAGATGCAAGAACAAAAATAGTGTGATCGCTGTCCCCAAGCATACTACTCTATCGAAGCCACTCTTTTTCTAAAAGAAGATGGCATGTTGAAACACATTTTTCATTATTATTTATAAAAAATCGTGGGTTTTCTTAGTTCTGGATGTAGGGAGCCTTCTAGCCGAACTATACAGTTATTCAGTGCTTGAAAACAGAACGGAGGGGGAGACTAATTGGCATAGTTCTTACATCACCAATGGAAATTCTTTATTTGCCCTCAGGATCCACATTGCTGTGTCTGTTCAACACTTAAATATGACAAGGCCAGTAACCCTGTTTTTGTAACAATGAATGCCAACAAACTAGAGCCTCACAGACATTGTCATTGTTTAACAGGGTCAACTGAGTTAACTGGGAGCATTATGCATGTACAGTGCCAAGAAGACCCCATCAACAGTCACATATATAATGTTATCCTATTAGCATAAGCAGTAGAGCAACAGATGGCCAAGCAAAAAGCAAAGAGATTAACCCAAAGATTCCCCACCAACAGTGAAGCCATTCAAAGATTTTATACCTTGACACAGGGACACTGACCACAGGAGACCAAGGCTCTAGGCTCACCTCTATTAGTTCCTTGATGAAGGCTGTTTCCACGGCAATAGCATGAGGAGTCCAGCCAGATGACATTAAAAGCTGCTCTGCACTTGCACAGTTGTGATGCTCAAGCATTTCACAGGCTAAACACATTGCTGGTATGAACTTTGATATCTTACTTTTAATACAGTGGGTTTTGTACTTAGTTTCTATTTTTCTTCCTTTAGCACTTGGCAGAGAGGTGAGAGGTAAAGAAAAATGAATTCCAGCAAGTCTGGTTAAAGTGACCTCTGTTTAGAAAACTTAGAAGCCTGGACAGATTCAGTAAAGTGATAACTGACATGTGCTCCTAAACCTTGCAACATCATCAACACTATAATACAACCCCCTTATCACCTTCAGAGGAACTCTTTAGAATTCCAATGGGAGTATGTGACTTCCTTTATAATTCCAGTGAAATAAACATTATTAAATTCATTTTTCTAGATAAAGAAATGGAGTCAATTCCAGTTAAGGAGAATTGGAACTATTGACCAAGTCTTTTTAGTTTATGCTTGTAAAAATTGTTTTCATACAAACAAAACAATGCATAAATATCAAATGCTACAGATACTATTATAGTATAGAACTATAAAATAGCTTTAAAAGAAGAAAACCCAATATTCTATAAACATGAAACAAGTTTCTTTAGGTGCAAGGAGAGAAAACAAAGATAAAAGAAAAACTATCTAATGGAAAAGTACTATAAAGTATTGTAGATTGGCATATAAATAAGACAAAAAAATATGAGGGAAGGAGTGTTGCTTTTAAATCCATTTTAGTGTAAATAGACTTTGTAAGAAAACAATTTATTTTTAATGCAAATTGTTCTAATGTGAGAGTACAAATTTCCTTTACATATCATATTGGTTAAACTATGTCTTTTCAACTTTAATTTTTTTATAGGAAATTGTAAATGTTTGTAATGGACCTTTTAAATGCTTGATGCAATGTTGTTATTCTGTGGCAAAACATTTCTCAGATGTACAACATTATTTTAAAATAAATCCCTCAAGATGAACATAGCTGCTGGAGTCCCTTGAAATTCATGGCATTTAAAGATGTGTGTTTCTTCTGTGCGGGAGCTCTTCAAGGGAATTTTTGACTGCTGATGCAAACGTTAGTAAGCAATGCACTTGTTTGGTTAAGACTTTTAGCCTTGACCTCCAGCTTTAAACCCTTGTCCTTTATTAATCACGTGTTTCCTGAATCAAAGAGAATATTTTTGGAGCGGGAAAATTGTTCTGGGACTGAAGGAGTGTTATATACCAAACAGACATGCCTAGATGACAAATAACCCCTGCATGATAGCCAGGGTTCATCCAGCTGGTCGGCCCCATATTATGTGATTGATGGTGTTGATGTTCTAAATAGGCCTAAGATGTGCCAAGTATAAGAGCCATAACAAAGTCCTTCAGATTTATACTGTAGATAGAAAGAGGAAGTGAGAAGGCATGTTCCCAGCACATGGCAATTCTAAAAATGGTGTCATGATTACAAGTAACCTTGCAGGGTTTGTCTGGTTTCTCTCGAAGTTAAACAAAAACTATTTGCTGGTCAGGAATGAATAGGGTCGCATAAGGTCTGTCTGAACTTTACGATTACTAAAATGTTTCTCTGTAACTGAACACCTTCTGAAGCTAGAATAACATTGGAATTCATTGTAGGGATCAATACACTGATTTTTTTTCCTTTGATTTTTAAGGCTTCTAAGAAAGTAAGAAAGGTTTTTCAATTTAAAAAAAAGTAATATCATGACATATATTGAAATCGTTAAATATTTGAAGTAAAAGACCTTTAAGATTATTTAACCTAAACCTTATTTCTTTACATTTTGGAAAAGGTGATGATTTTTTAAAATCAAGAAGACTCACAAAAATTCTTTATTTTATTAAGACATCTACAAACAATTCCTTAAAAGATTATCTATGAAAAAGTAAAACTCATGTTTGAGCTTTTTAAGAACAACAATGTTACCATTTACTGTTTTAAATGAATATTAAATACAATTCATATGTATAAGAAGTTATTATTGTTATTATTTTATGTGAGTTCTCTAGTGAGAGTTCATATCCTTATGTTTACACAGCAATTGTTTTTTATTAATCTTCACAGCACTGAAAAAGAAGATCCCAGTAAACTAACCTTCACTCCTCATCTTCTCTATAAAATTGCTTTTACCAAATTGATTTGGATTGAGGAGTATTAAGGAATAGCTCTGCGAAACTTGTCCCTGGGATTGATGTAAGCATGTTTTTCAGGGCAGTTTCTATGGAAACACTTTGAGAAACTTCTTTGTAGTCGTGCTGGGTTCAGTGATACACACCTGTAATCCCAGTCACTTAGGAGCCTGAGGCAGGAGGACTGCAAGTTCAAGGCCAGCCTGGGTCACTTAGTGAGACCCTCAGCCCGTTAGCAAGATCTTGTCTCAAAATAAAAAATAAAAAAGACTGAGGATGCAGCCTAGTGGTAGAGCTCCCTTGGCTTCAATCCCCAATACTATAGGGGGAATAAAAAGGAGAGAAAATTCTTTTTAGTTTTAGTACCCAAAATATTTTTACTTCTCTAATATATTTATATTTACCATAAAGACCCTGAGGCTCGTGTAACTGAGCATATTTCTATTTTTCCACTGACAACTAAAAAGCATGAAACTTAATTTGAAACCCATCTTTCCCAATAGGATAGGGCTTAATAGTGGACGTTTGGGTTCCAGTTCATTCTTGGATTCATTTAATATGTGTGTGTGTGTGTGTGTGTGTGTGTGTATATATATATATTCTTAGTTTTCTCACTAAATTGTGTTGTTTTGCTGTACCTACCTTTGCCATCCTCAAGTTTTCTGGGAACAAAAGAAAACTGTTAATTGAAGTTTTAGTTTTTGTGAAAACATGCTTTTCCCCATCACCTCTTACTGATTTTAGAGCACTTTATAAGTGAAAACACTAATAAAATGTGAAGTTTGTTGAATGAACATGAATAGTGTCGTGGCATAATGTGACAGCATATTTAAGATCAGAATTGTCAACTAATCAGATTGTATGAGGGTCTTTATTATCTTTATTAGTGTTAGATTTTTTTACTTCCCAATTGAGGATGGATTTACCATTCAGGGAAAGCCAGTTAGATTCTGTTCCCTAATATTCAAGATAGTGTGAATGGATATGTTGATATACAGAAGTCTAAAGTTGATTGATGCTGTACAAAAAAAAATGAAGAAGCAAATCAGGACACTATATTTAAAGTTTTGATGACTCATTTCAGCAATGCTTGCTATAACATTAGCAAAGATGCTAAATAGACTATGTCAGTTATAGTCATTTATTGTGAAATTAAAAAGCAACCAATGATATGACACATTGTGAAGTAATTGCCCAGTTCAGCATAACATTTATCAGATACTTGTGGAATCACCTTGTCTGCCAAGAGGAGACTTTGTAATGTTTTGGTTGTTATTGCTAGTGTAATAATGTAGTAGTAAACTCTTACAGCCTACAAGTCACCAGATAATCTTGCAGGGAAAACATTCGTAATTTTAAGGATGATACACTCCTCTTTGCTTAAACAAAAGAAATCTTTCTCTCCCCAGTTGTTTTGAAAAAACACAACATTATAATACTCTTTTGGGTTTTGTTTTTGTTTTGGCGTATCATTGTTTCTACTATTGTGATGGTTGTTATTGTCTGTTTCACTGTGTTCTATACTTACCCCTTGGTCTTTGCTGCATCTAAGATTTGGAAATATCTAGTTTCCTATATCTAGTGAGCAAACACATGAACTAAGGCACACATTGAAATTCTTTTTTATGCATTGTATAGCAAGTGTGGAGTATAGTCAAGGATAAAGCCGATGATCAGATGACTCAAGACAATTAACTGTGACCACTGTCTCCATGAAAGGTGTGAGGTCAATTAGACCCAGCAGCACAAATATATAGGGGATGACCAACAGAATTCTGCTCCAAGCTCTATTCTGAGTGGAGAAATTTTATGTCTCTAAATTAATTCTCTAATGATTATTAGTACAGGTAAAAATGAAGATAAAGTCCCAAGAAACCTATGCTATCCTATGCTGAGAAAACTTCCCAGTGGCAAAATAGTGAGTTTAGTCACAGTGTGTCACAGCATAACTCTCAGCTTCACTCATATGTAGCTTTCCCACCTCACCTCAATATTAGAATTTTGACTGCCATGATCTAAATCTGCCCGGTTTGGATATTTATTTTCAACAGTAGAAGACTTTGTCATGAAGGCAGCAAGAGCACCCATCCTAAGGAATGAGGGCTACACATATGCAGTATGATAGAGTTTCAAATAATATTTTTCAAACACTTCACTTAGAATGAGATTCTGATCATTCCAGGGCTCTTTGCCGCCACAGAAGTGGTGAAACTCAGCTAGATGTGGTTAAGGGGATGCTCTGGGATCTGAATTCTCTCTTTTTCTGGGGTTTCCCAGTCTCTCTTTATACGGGGGTTCCTGTGATATTAGTGGGTTTTCACAGTCCTTGAAGCTACAGTTGCTCAATGTTCCCTTGAAACAAGGTTTATCTATTAATAGTATATTAAAGGATGTTTGCTTCTTCCAAACTTCCTCAGAAAAAATCCTGACCCTGGTTATATAACTGGCTGAGAATGCCTGCTCTCTTTGTTGCCTTAAGTTTTCTTAGAGCATTGCTATCACCAGTTCCTTCTGTATTCTCCCTGGGCAAAACAGAAGTTAGAACAAACCTAGAATTCCACCCTGCTCTGCCATCATTTTAATTAGACACTAGGCCTGATACTTCCTCCTTAGCAATATTAAATATGCATGGACTAGCTATTAAGGAACTCATCAGTATCCAAGCTTGGACTTCATTTTGCTTAACCTTTCAATCCAGTGGCTTCCAATGGTGATTGCATAGCTTCTGCTGACCCACTTACAGTTTCATCAAGACCCTATGAGGCTGTTAGGTCTTTCTTGCCATTCCTTCAAGTATCCTCTTCCGTTCCTGGCTCTTAACCTTTTATTTGTTTTCATTTCTAGTTGCAGTAAGAGCACACTATTCCCTTGAGCTCTTTCCCCAGAGACTCTCTACTACTATTCCAAAGGACCTAAACTTCTACTCTGTCTGTCAAAAATGGTTAATACATGAGTATTAACGTCCTGGTTTTTATATAGTAATTGAAAGTTGCCTGCTGTGCACAAGATTCTGCTAGCCTGGAACCCGACTGGACTCAGCATTTGCCAGCCGCCTGCCGGGACAGACAGTGCACTGAGATAGATGGTGAACTCCGTCACCCAACAGGCATTTGCCACGGTCTGATTTTTGTGATTCAGGGATGTGCCTTTAAAAGGCTCTTCATCCAACCGCAAATCTTCCCTTCACTCATCCACTTGTTTGGATTCAGAAGATAGCACTTGGCACAAAGAGACACATTCCCTAATAACGTTTCATTCTTTTCTGTCAACCACCCTCTCTTTAATTCCCTGCATGTGGTGAGCTGGCTCCAAGTCCCCTGACTGCATACCCTGAGCCCACATGCTCACATCTTTGTGTCCCTTTTTCACCATTATCACTCCAGAGAGATTTTCTTTGCAATCTTGGTCAGCTCTGCAGACTCGTCCTTTGTAATGGTCTATATTAATATCCTTTTCTTTCTATAGCGTCCTGTAGGGTTTTCAAAACCTTTTGATTTTTTAGCTTTTCTTTTGTGATTTTCTTATGGTTCCATTCTGCACTTGTTTAGATACTTCCAATCTGATTGACACATCTGTCAAGATCATTTTTTTTGCTGCACTTTCTGCTCAGTTTCTAAGATTTACTTCAGCAGTGTCAGTGTGGTTTATTCATCTCCCTTGACTACTCCACAATCCAGACTACTGTAGATGATTAGTGTTGCTTTCTCAATATGAGTCTCACAGCCATCACAGGGTTTGAGAACTCTTACAAAGACCTAAGTTTTTGCATCTTTAACTTTTGACTTGCCTATGTGGGTTTTCAAGCATTTATCTTTTTCACAGTGAACAAAATTCTCTTGTCCCTTATGGGAATGCTCAAGATCACATGGTCTCTATACTACTCTATACTACTTGTTTCTTAACCTTTTTCATTTTAGTTTGTACTACTGTATTGATATATTAGTGTGAACTAATATATCATTATTCTTGGCTTCTGTTTCAACTGTCCTACTTTCTATGCCTCTACGATTTTAAGCCAACCCCGAGGATGATTTCTAATTTTCATTCCTCCAAACTGTGGTTTTTATCAACACAATGCCTATTCATTCAAGTAGGTTATTTAAGTGTGAGCCATGAACTTAAATATTTTTCTTTTCATGTGTTGAAAACACCCAAAGCTTAGATGTGTTGCTTCCAATTTTGCTCATTTGATTAAAGAACTGAAGGACTTTTTTTTTATGTCTTTGAGTCTCTAGAAGAGAATTGTTTTCAAATATCCTATGTTTTGAGACTTTCTTAAACCTTCTGCCCATTAATGACTAATGAGGGCAATTGGAATCTCTCATCCTCATATGTATTTAGAGACCATTATCATGCTTCATTTCAGTCTTTTTTTTCAAGTGAGCCTGCCCAGCTGCTCACTGTACCTGCTTTCTAGAGGCTATGTGTAAATCCTTTATCAATTTGTTTTTTCCTCTCATCTTTCTCTAATTTACTTGTGCAGGTTGAGTATCCCTTATCCAAAATGCTTAGGACCAGAGGTGTTTTAGATTTTGGATTTTTTTTTTTTTGAAATTTTGGAATTTCTTGCATCTACATGATGAGATTCATCTTAGGAATGGCACCCAGGTGTAAGCACAAAAGTCATTTATATTTCATGTGCACAATTTTATATAATATTTTTAGTGTACTCATGTTTTGTTTGTTGCCCATCACAACCAGTCAGATGTGGAATTTTCTACCTGTGGCATCATATTGGTGCTCAAAATGTTTCAGAATATGGAGCACTTTCTGGTTCTGGATTTTCTGACTAGGGAGGTTCAACCTGCATTTAAGAATCTTAGTTGCAAATTCTATATTTTCTGTAGTTACAAATAAAAGGATAGGAGGAATTTTGTGCTCAATCAGCTTCCTTTGCTTCCTTTGTACTTCATGAATTTTTGAGAACTGCCTGAACCCCCTTATATCCTTAGATAGGAGCCTGGTGGTCTGACTGACATCCTTAGCACTTACTTGTCACACCAGTGGAACTATGATCTCCTTCCAGAAGGTGTTGGTTCATCAGAATAGGTAACCTTCTCCACTCTTTGGAAGGAGTCACACTGACCATTGCAGCCAGAAACCAGAGAGCTGCTCGTGTATTAAGATGGAACTTTAAAATAGGAGCTCTTAACAAAAAGGTTTTTTAGTCAGTTGGGAGGGCACAAGTTGACATTCTCATGTGAGAGGAATCTGAAATCATTCCTTTCTGTATCAAATTCTACTACTCAATTTAATCACTCTGCCTCCTCGGTTGGTTCCTAGTTTTTCAAAGACAATTTTCACAATTTTATTAAAGTCATATCTGTTTTGCCAATTTGCAAAGGAAAAAGATAAAGTTTAATAAAAAGTGAAGGACATAGCAGCATATTCCCGTTTCTGTTTTCAAAAAGGAAGACAGCTAAACATAGATGTAGATTCTAGCTGACAATCAGAGAAGTTGGAAAAAATGAGTATCCTCTTCTCAAAATTCTCTTATCAATACATAGCTACATATTAAATTTTGGATTTTTCATGAAAGGAAAAAGATAAATATTATTTCTAGCAGTAGTACACTGTTAAGAGTAGTGTTAAAAATTCTTTCCAGATTTTCCAACAATTACAATAACATTTAAACTCAATTTTCTCTTTCAAGATCCAATTTGGTATACGTCATTCATTTTCAAACAGAAAGGGACACACCCCAACTAAACTTGAGGCAAATTTAACTTTGCATATGTTCACCTTCTCTTACCTTATTCAGCAAACTTGTGAGTTTATGTCCTGCATAATTTTATTGATTTTTTTAAATTTATGATGACACTAGATTTAAATTCCTGGTGATGCTGTGGGTAATGGTGTTGCAAAGATTATACACCAGCCCTCCCTGTTTGATTAGTGAAGGAGTTGGCATGAATCTCTAAGTTCCAATTTAGGATCATTTTAAAGGAAGAAAGAACAATGGTAACATACAAACATTGGTCAATGTAGCAGACATATACCACTTTTTAAAAGTGGTTATAGCAGAGCATTGCCGTTATTAGTAAAGATTGTAGATGTTGCTACTAGAATCCCATCTGCTGCAGTGCTACAAGGCCTACAAGAGTTGATTTGTCAGTATTGATTCCATAAAAGGTTTTATTTTGACAAAAAGAGGAAAGTAGAGGTTTATTTCTTTCTTTTTTTTTTTTTTTTTTTTTAAGTATGAGCAATCCCTGTTACGACACTGAGACCTGTCCAGGCTACCAGTGATTGATCTCTTTCTTGAGCTCATATCAAATCCCATCTCTTGCTATTTTTTTTCTAGTACTGGGGATCAAACTCAGGGATGCTCTACCTCTGAGCTACATCCTCAGCCATTTTTTATTTTTGAGACAGGATCTCCTTAAGTTGCCCAGGATAGCCTCCAACTTGCTATCCTCCTGCCTCAGCCTCCCAAGGCACTGGAATTACAGGCATTCACCATGGCACCATCTACGAATTTTTATAATCCCCTTTGACTCAGGATCTTGAAAAGTGTTCCACAGATACTAGCCTGGACATGTTTGACAGGTACTTCCCAACATTACATTTGACCATAGACTCCTGCTAGGTCCCACACAAAAGCATCCATCTTTGCCTTTCTCTTGATTCCAGGCAACTTTTTCTACCTTAACAGAAATGCCACACTCTGAAGGTCAAGCTGACCACTTTATTTAGGAGTATCACTCCCAAAGTTCCAAAGTTCCCCAAGCTCCTGGTGAACTGATCTAATATCTCAGGTTTCCCAAGAAGTTCATGCAGACTATCACTTCTGTGGGCACTTTTCTATAAAAATAAATATTGGTACGCCTAAGGAGACTACTAGCAAGCAGCTGGCTAAGCAACTGAGGAGACAAAGACTAAATGAGCCACCTTATTTCTTTCATTTATGTTGTGCTTCACATATTTCAAAGCACATTACCATTTAGTAGGTCTCTATTTCGCCTCCACAATTATGCTGCAACATATTGGTGGCAACAAAGTTAACTTTTTAAAAAGTGAAGAAGAGCCTGACACTCAAACTGGAAGTGGCTTTCCGAAGCTAGCTTCCCATAAACACAGATGCAAAAAATCTTCAACATTAGCAAATTAAATCCTCAATGTTTAAAAGGAATAAAGTACCAGAAACAACTGGGCTTTAAACTGGAAATGCAGGCTTCATTTGATGATCAATGTAATCCATGATATTAACACTCCAAAGAAAAACACATTATCACATCAAGTGATGCAGAAAAGGCATCTGACAAAATTCAACACCCGTTTGAGATAAAAATGACACTGACTCAAGCAACAACGTGGATAAAACTCGAAGACAGGATATCAGGTGAAAAGCTCAAAGTGTTGCATACTACGATTCCATTTCCATGACATTCTGAAACATACTGAACCACTGTGAAGAGGACCAAGGGCTTGGTAAGAGTTAGGGATGGAAGGAGGGATGGAAAGTAGCAACTTGAAAGAATGCTGGGGGTTTGAGGAGCAATTCCAAATTCTGATTATACATAAATCTTAACATACATTAATATCCATAAAACTGTACATCCAAGAAGTCCATTTTACCATATTATAATTTGTTTAAAATGCAAAAAGAAATCCACTCACAGACTCTGACCTATCTTCACCACCTCCCATAGTGCCCTGGTTAGGGCCATCCCAATTTCTTTCATCAGTGGTATGACTATAGCCTTCTAACTGGTCTTCCTATCCTCCCTTTCCACCACACATTCTATTCTCAATGAAGAGTGATCCTCTGAAAACATAAGTCAAGTAATGTCACTTTCCTGCTAAGAAATCTACACCAGATCTCCATTTCTCTCAGCACAAAAATTCAAGGTCTTTCCATGGCCTAAGCCATAGTGGGCCCCCCAGGAAACTCTGTGATCTCCTCTTTGTCAGTCTTCCCCACTCACTTTGCTCCAGCTGCATTAACTTTCTTGCTGCTGCTTGAGCATGCTAGACCTTCATATTGTCTGTTTCTCCTGCCTGGAACATCCTTTCTCCAAATATCCAAATGGTTTCCTCACTCACCTCATTGAACTCTTTGCTAAAATGTCATCTTCTCTCAGGGACCTCTCCTGAATACTATTTAAAACTGCATCTCTCCCTGCATCTCCCTCTCCCACTTACAGATTACTTTTTCTCCATAGTTCTTATCATCTTCTAAAATATCGTGTCAAGTGTCTTATTCCATTTGTGCTGCTATAACAAAAAAACTTGAGAGTAGATAATTTATTAAAAAAAAACAGTCGAGAACTTCAGGATCAAGGTGTCCAGTGAAGGGTCAGTCTATTCTGCCAAGATGGCACTGGTGGGAAAAAATGTTACCTGGCAGAAAGGATGGAAGGGCAAAAAGGGGCATGATCTCTGTGTCTCTTTTATGAGGTCATTAATCCCATTTACAAGTGCTCTGCCCTCACAACCTAGTCAACTCAGAAGGTTCCATCTCTTAACACCAACAACTATTGATTAATTTCAACATATCAATTTGGGGAGGTATAGTTAGACTGAAGCGTTATGTATTCTACATATTCTCTGTCACCCCCAACACATACCCACACCAAGAACACACAAACATACACATGTGAAAAATAAGTTCTATGAGTGCAGAATCTTTGCCTGTTTTTTTTTTCATTAAGAGATCTTCCATTACTGGCACCTGAAAGATTCTCCATAAATATTTTTAGAGTAAAGAAGGTAAAGGAAGGAAAGAGAGAGGGGAAAAGAGAGAAGGAAGATGGAAAGAAAGAAAGGAGAAAAGGAAAGAAGAAAATGTTAATTAGCCAGATAAGTAGAAGGGAAGTTCAAGAGCAAGGTGCCCAGTGAAGGGTCAGTCTGTTCTTCCAAGAGGGCATCCCTGGAAGAGCTTGTGACTCTGAAGAGCCCTAGACTGGAGCAATGTGCTTGCTCAGGGCACAGGAGCACCCAGGTATTTGGAGAGCACTGATCAGAGAGGAAGTGGGACTCAGCCTTAAATACCACCTGAGAGAATTTGGTCTTCATCCTCAGGTTAAATGCTTTTATGTGGTTTAGAAACATGGTAATGTTTGCATTTTATAATGACCACTCTGCTCCAGTCAATTTGGTGAGGGCAGTGAGCTAGTTAAGAGGCTAATTTTAATTGGACAAATAGTTATCTAAGCCAAGGTGATGATGACCTGAACTAAGACTGTGGCAAGGTCCCACAACACAGGAGACACATTTCAGAAACGCTTAAGCAAATAAATAGGACATGTATTAAATGTGAGAAAGTAAAGGTAAGAAATCAAGGATGCTCTTGTCCCTCTCTGCCTATCTGCTAGATTCATCCATGTGCATCTGGGAAGGAGAACACAGATGGTTTTGGCAGGAAGAGGATGAGTCTCATTAACTCACTTGTCATATAAATGCCCCCCCCCTTTTTTTTGCATCCTGGTACCTTCCTCCACTGGGGTTGTTTTGTCCAGAATACCCTTCTTATCATTCTTGCTAACTCCTTCTTCTACAAGTTTCAGCTCACAAAACCTGACTCATCTTACAGATATCATGACACACATAGCATCAGAGAAGGAAAGATGTAGGAACTGATAATGCAGTTATTGGACAGGTTATGGAAATGGGCATTGATCCCACTTAAAAAGCAGGCATTTTCCATACCAGCAGGAGATTTCTGTCCCAGAAATGTTATTGTAATATAAGTGGCCCACAAAGCTCCTACTGTTATAATGAGTTTATACAGAATTTTCTGAGGTTATAAAATAAAAATATTAGCTTTGTACTCTCAATGCCAAATGTAAACATAGTGATTCAATGTGTCCCTTTGATATTTGACCTTGAGCAAGTTTTTCAACCCACTCTTGTCTCTATCTTATTGTCAGGAAGAACAAAATGATCTCTCAGGACTAGTTCAACTCCAAAAATTGGGGAGTTTTGCATTTCTTTCTATGGAGGCAATCAGAATGAGCATGATACATATTTTAGAGATGAAAAACCAAAGCTCAGAAAGGAGATTTTCTTTCAGCAGGATCTAAACAAGAGCCTTTCTTTTCCATGAACTGATCATCTAACTGTTGAAATGTTGAAAACAATTGTTGTTAAAACTATAGAATAATTTGATTTTAATGAAATTACAAATTGTCCTGGCACCAAAAAAAAAAAAAACATAATTTTTCTTTTGCTCTTTTGCAACTAAAATAAATTGAAATCAAAGTTAAGCCTGGGGAGTTTTTGTTTTGTTGTTGTTGTTGTTGTTTTGGGCTGTTGAAAAATAGTTTTAAAAAAGCATGCTTTTTTAATAGAAATGCTGACTCAAACAATGACTGTGAAAACTTGGATAAATCTTTTTTTTCTCAAAAAATAAGAAAGTTTATGTAACTATTTATGGGATCATTTAAAAGATTGGAAAATAATATAAAATATTATATAGACGTAGTATTGGGTTGGAAAGAAACTACCATAGTTATTTTAAAAAATATATGAGTTCTACATGCTATGTTTTTAAAACATAAATCTGATCAAAAGTTTCATAATAAAAAGCAATATAATGACAGAAAACAAAACAAAACAAACCTATAGCACAGGCTTCTCCCCCCTCCAGCAAGGTCCTGTGGTTTTTCTCTCTACCTACAATCAACAGCAGCAATAGAGCCCCAGACAGGTCCAACTTCCCTCAAGGTGTATCCTCCAAAAAAAAAAAAAAAAAATCTCACTCCCCACTGGGCAATGTGAACTGGTGCTTGACCAGGGGAATTCACTCAGTGAAGTGATCCCAGCTTCTTCAGCCACCTGCAGGTGCTTCACATTCATCCACACACCTGTGTGTTATAAGTCAGCCAGAAAGTACAGGCATGAATGAGGAAGCAGAATGGAGAGGACCAAATCTCATGTACCAGGTAGACTGTGAAGTCAAGCCGTGTCCCTGCCCTTCACATGGAGTATGAAGATCCTAGTTCCGTGGAGCCCAAATGGGACGTGTGGGAGGCCGTCCAGAGAAAGATGCAAACAGTTGTGGGCAGGAGCTGAGTAAGAAGTGCTCACCCTGCTGTGAGCACACAGCCCACCAGGCCAGAAGGACTTTATCTAATGAAGTATAAAGGTGAGCAAGCCACCCCAGAGTTTTCTCCATAAGATTCAAATTAAGAGGATATTGGTAACTTCATGATTTTCCAAAGCATTATCCCTAAGGTAACTGCTGAGGGTAAGCTCTTAAGGACTTTCGGAAGCCACTTGGGGCTGCCCTGGCAGCAGGCTGGCCCATCTGTCCCCACATGGGTGAAATTTCAGAGACTGGACTATTTTTCTGAGGAAAGTTCCTTCTCAGGCTCTTCTCCCTTTTTCCCCTGTATTTGTAGGAGAAGGAGATGATTCTATAGGGAAAACAAAACAAAACAACAACAAACAAAACAAAAAAAACCACCATACACAATTAGGAAAAAAAAAAAAACAGTCTCCTGTGTCATTCTTTCCCTAACAGTCAGGGTTTTTATTTCTACTGGTGGTTACTTCTTTAACTCTAAATAAAATGTTGATTTCACTATTTCTTGGTTTATCAACTTTAGATACTGTTTTTTTTTTTTTTTTTTTTGGCATTTGGTCACAACAGATGAGAATCTAAGTCTTTCTCGGTTTGGGGTTATGGCACTGTCCTCATTCTTCCAGCTATCACTGTACCTTCCTTCTCATAGCATTCCTGCTTTCAATTGCTCTCCTGCCACCTCGACTCCCATTCTCTGAGTGTGCAAACTTTTGTCCTTCTCCCACTCTCCCCACTCCTGAAATTTTTATCAGTGCTATTTTTACTTTTATGTTTTCTTAAACCTTTATGATGTTATAACCAATGGTTAGTCCTAAAACAACAACAACAAAAAGACTATAAGTGGAATGTAATTAATTCTATGTAAATGTTTCAATGCAGATCTAATAAAGTGACAGAATCAAGACATCTTTCTGCAAGTTCCACTCTCAGGATTACTATGCTTGGAATGGATTTCCCTTTTTATGCTCTTCCAATTGTATTTACTACATGTCTAAGTTCTCAATCATGTTTTCTGTTCTACTGATTTTTTTTTAATTGCCCGGAGTTCCTCCCAGGACTAGGACCAGTTGCTTATTGCATGTTGATTGCTTCTTGCGTGGCTATCATTCTGGAATAGGATGTCTCTACTCCCATAGATTAGATAGATTGATCATCAGTTATTGCTACAAAAATACTCTAACTATAATGCTGCATAACAAACATGTCCAAAATTTCAGTGACAACTTATTTACTTTTCTCACTCTCCTGCAGACTATGTATAGGTTGAGTTCAAAACTGTTTCATGTGTTTTTCATTCAGTTCCAGATGCTATTTGAGATATGGTCTTGTCAGAAAAGATAACAGAAGAGAGGGAGGGAGGGAGGAATAGAGAGAGGGAGAGGGAGAGAAGGTGGGGGAACACCAAGAAAAGTCAAATAAGTATATTTAAATCCTCTGCTCATATTGCATTCATGAATGTTTTATTAGCCAAAGCAAATCACACAGCCAACCCAACACCAAAGAAGTAAGGGAAAGCAGTCTACCTTCTATGCAGTGCCAAGTCCTCTGGAAAAGGCATAGATCAATAAAAGGGACAAGGTAGACAATAGGAAACAGTAATCCAATCTACCGAAAGAGTCTATGGACTTCTTACTCCCTTGTTTTGCTGGAGAACATCCTCTAGTAACTTCCTCTGAAAGAGTAATAATAGGTAAACTTTCTGAATTGTACATGTACAAAAATTTCTTTATTCTGCCTTTACACCTGACAAAGAACCTTGAGATTCTGTTCCATTATCGTCTTACATCCAGAGCTGCTAAGTTTTTTGGGGGCCAGGCTGCTTCTTTTTCTTATTGAGGTAACTCTTTCTTTCTCATTATTTCCTTTACCTTGTTATTCTAAAATACTTAGAAGATACACATATATTTTTCCTTTGCAGTGTCAAATATGGAGTAGGCCTTCTCAAAGTGAAAATTCTGTGTACATACTTTTAATAAATCATTCTACTTTGTCACATAACACACTCCTGACCTCCTTCATCTCTGCTCCAGAGTCTTCCACCCCTCAAGGTGGAAGTACTCAAGTACTCTATGCTATGTCTATTGTACTTCAAGGAACAATTGCTACTTTTCTCCAACTTGCTTAATTACTTTTCTAGATTTCAGAATTATTTTAATCCCCTTGTCCACTGATGGTCCTTGTCCACTCTCAAATTGTGAATTTATAACACTTAAAACATTTTTCACGGATTGTGGTTGTTCTCGGTGGCAGAGTGCTCGCCTAGCATGTGTAGAGCACTGGGTTCAATCCTTAGCACCACATAAAAATAGATGAATAAAATAAAGGCATGCTACCAAAAACAACTGCAAAAAGACTTCTTTTAAAAAAACATTTTTCACTATGTTTTTATTGGTGTCTCAGTAGGGAGCGGTAATAAGATGGCGTACCCAGGTCATCCTTTTGCTTCATTACTCTCAATATTTTTTTCAAACATGCTTTACAGTTAATATAGACTATTTAAAGTGTTTATAAAATGCCTGGTTGAACCAGAGAGCATATTTTTAAGACTAATTGAATGACCAGGTTATGTTACCATACAGATTTTCAAAGATAGTTAGTTTAAATGCAGTTATTTACATATAAAAAAAATAATTTGAAATGTTACCAAAGATAGCCAGTTTCTCAAAAACAGTACATCCACCAGAACTTTTCTCAGTAATGGAAATATTCTCTGTTCTATACCATACAGTAGATACCATGTATGTGACCATTGTGTGTAGCCACTGAACATTTAAAATGTGGCTAGTGCTACTGATGAAATGAATTTTTAGTTTTATTTAATTTTAACTGATTTAAATTCATATAGCCCCAGATGGCTAGTGACTATTATATTGGATAATACAGCATGGATCTAAATTATGATTATTGTCTCAAAATTAAAAATACATTTTAGGCAATGTATTTTTATGTAAAGACAATTATAAGAAAGTCAATTAAAATAAAAAGAAATTTACATTTTTCATGTAAAGACAATTACACCTGAAAGGGATAGATATGAGGAATAACAAGATGTATAGCCAGGTATAAAGATATTTTTATGAATTATACCAAAAATATATCCAATTACTCAGTAAAGGTTGAAAAGGCACATGCCATGTGCAAACTCTGCCAGGCATTAGGGCTATAAAGTCATAGATCCACACCTGCCTTTGAGGGTCATTCAGTTCCTGAGAGGGCAGACATGCAAACCTCTGTAGAAGAGTGCATTACCTGCTTATGCAACTAGAAGACTGCATTACCTGCTTATGCTGATGGGTAAGAGGAGAGTGATTGTCCAGACACTCAGATAAACCTTTACTCAGGAAGTAACAATTAAATCCTGACTGGAAGCTAAGACTTTCTAACAAGACATTCATGAGTAGAACTTTTGAGACAGAGAAAGAACAGAAGGTACAGGCATGCAGGCAGTTTCTAGAAAAGAAGGCCACTTAATTGTGCTAGAACCTGGAGAGCAGTTGAGAGTATTAGGAGACTCAGGAGTTGCTGATGACTGTAGTATGAGCACAGCTACCCCACCCCCACCAAGAGTGGTAAAGTACATACCTGACACAGTGTAGACTCACTGAGATACTGAATCCACTACTAAAAATAATAAAATTTAAAAAAAATT
Source organism: Spermophilus citellus (assembly GCF_964194105.1). NCBI lineage: Eukaryota > Metazoa > Chordata > Mammalia > Rodentia > Sciuridae > Spermophilus > Spermophilus citellus. Next base: position 197,890,683 of record NC_138184.1, on the reverse strand, counting down.
TAAATAGAAAAAAAGTAGGTTTTGATGTTCTACTAAATCATTTTCATAGTACAAATAGCTTTAGGAAATCTTCAAGTAGCTAGTGAAAAATTAAATTTGAACCCAGTCACCATGGGTGCCCCCCAGATTTACATTGTTAAAACTTCATCTCTAAAGCAACAGTATTAAGAGGTGGGGCATTTGCAGGGTGATTAGGTCATGAGGGTAGGGCCCTCATAAATGAAACAGTGCCCTCATAAAAAAGGCCTGATGGAGCTTCTTTGCCCCTTCCGCCATCTGAGGACTCAGCAAGATGGCGCCATCCATAAGGAACAGGCCCTCACCAGGCACTGAATCTGTTGGCACCCTGATCTTGGAACTATAAGCCTCAGAACTGTGAGTAATAAATTTCTGCTATTTATAAATTACCTAGTCTAAGGTGTTGCACTATAGCAGTCCAAAGAGACAAAAATACCAGTGTCAACTGAAATGAGGACAAATTCCTATCTAGAGAACTCCCACTTACTAAGCAACTTTAAAATAATAAAGGTATCATAGTACAGAATTTTGCTGCTCTAGAAAACACAGAATTTAATTCTAACATACAAGTGCTAAATAACAAAAGTTGTTCCAATTGCTCTATGCTTTCTAACAACCCTTGCATGTGTTTTGTGCTAATTACTTATGGCATACTCATAATCTTACTTGTTTTTTAAGTTTATAATTTTGGATTATTTATATCAAAGTTGGTTTGGACTAGGGAAATTTAGGCACTTGGAAAATTAGTACTCCTCTAAAGAGTTACTTCTCCCTGGGAATTTGAGTCTATGCCAGTCACAGAATAATCCCACTAAGAAATGGTAATTTGGGTAATATATGTTATAGGGATAGACAGGAAATACAGATGAGAACTGGCCCAAGAGGTCTATAGGCTTTAAAGTCCTCTGAACTAAGATATAACAAAGATAACAAAGTACAAAGTCCCACTTCCCCATCCTTTAAAAAAATATACACAAAGAGAGACAGGGGAAAAAATGATAAAATACTCTCAATTAGAGTCAGTGAAAATAAAGTTCTGGGTTAACACAGTGAGTTAAAAAAAAATACTTGCAAGGTGTCATGACCCCATCTTATTGTCGAGTTCAGCTTTTCCATTCTAAATCCCTATTTTCTGTTTATAACTTACTCCAAAATGTTCCTTTTGACCTTTGCGTCTGATATTTCTCTTGCCTTGTCTCAATCCAAAGGCGAATTTATTTGCAATTTGAACTAAATCTCTTTAGTTATTTCAGTTACTTGAGTTTGAAGAAAATACCTGCTTTGTACTTTCAAAAATTGTTCAGATTTTTCCTCATGTTCAAATAGCTTAAAAATGACTTTGTTTTGAAGCTATAGCATTGGCATGACTGTACTGAAGATTCAATTCAAAAAGAGTTGGTTAAGAAATTTGGCTTGAAAAACCAGAAGTGATGAGACTCCATAGCATGTGATTACAGGAAGGCCAACACATGCTCCCTTCCCCACAACTGTCGGACATGTGCATGTGACAACAGTCACCAGGTGAGTGCATGATTCAAAGAAGGGTCGAAACTTAACTGTGAACTCAATTTCAAGTACATGTCAGGCTTTTAAAGGTATGCAATATAATAAACAACCTTAACTTCCAAGCCCACAAAAGGGACATATTAAGGTACATATTAATTTATAAAGAACATATAAAAGGACTGGGGTTGTGGCTCAGCGGTAGAGCCCTCACCTTGCTCGTGTTGAGACCCTGGGTTCCATCCTCAGCACCACATAAGAAATAAATCAATAAACTAAAGATATTGTGTCCATGTATAACTAAAAAAAAAATTTTTTTAAAAAAAGAACATATATGGGCTGGGGATACAGCTCAGTTGGTAGAGTTCTTGCCTCACATGCACAACACCCTGAGTTCAATCCCCAGCACCACAAAAAAAGAAAAAAAATACAACATTAAAAAAGAACATATAAAAATACACAAAGAACATCCATATTAATGCACAACAAACCTCCAAGTGACTTTTGCTAGAACCTGGAGTATATGATGAAAGGCACTGCTAGGACTGGAAAGCTCCTGACAGATTTTCTTCTGACTTTTATGTTTGACCCAAAGCTAAGCTCTATGCTAACACTGTGGCTATGGAGGTGGATCAAGAAAAGATGCTCCCTCAACAAATTCCTTGGGTGAGATTGATAGTGTTTAACATGATTTGAAAGATTCAGACTTTTCCTGAAAGATTCAAATTTTCCATGCTTATCTTTCAAAAAATAGTATATCATTCATTTTACCAATTCTCTTGGCTAAATAAAGGACACAGGACTAAGTATTAGATGTCAGGAGCCCAAAATTCAAGTGAGACACCTATTCTCTCCCCAGATCAGAGTTATTTGGAATTCTGAGAGAATGCTAACAAAGTGAAAACTGAGAGCTAGTTTCTCCCAAAAGATCAACAGATCAACATATTCTCTCTTTTTTTTTTTTTTTTTAGCGCATGCTCTTTGTGCCAAACTCTGTGCTAGGTAGTTGGGCCACATCTCACAGTGCTTGAAGATGTAGATTTCATGATAATTCCAGAATTTATCAAATACTAGACAAATCAAAACTGTTGGAGAATTAAATCAGCCTCTATATCTTTGGGCTTCACATCTACAGATTCAAGCAACCATGGATGGAAAATATTTGAAAAAAAAATATGTCTGTACAGAACTTGTACAGACTATTTCCTTCTCATTATTCCCTGAAGAGTACAGTATCACAACTATTTATGCAGCATTTACGTTGTATGGGTATCATAAGTAGTCTAGAGATGGCTTAAAGGGGAGGATATGCAAAGGTTATGTGGAAATACTTGAGTATACATGGATTTTTGTTATCTCTAGGGGTTCTAGAACCAATCCCCTCTCAAGATTCCAAGGGACAACCATATTGCTGCAGAAACCAGGATTCAGAATTTCTTGACTTCTTGAATTAGATTGTTTATATGCATATGAAAGAGACTTTTAAAAAATTTACAATGAGGTTGTTCTAATGAAGTGAGGTTTGGAGCTGAGATGCAGTGAGCATATTACAGAGTGCTACGGTGCTGTGGAGTGGCCATGCACACAGATGGTATTGATTTTCATTTCCTGTGAAGCTGAATCAACATGTTGTGGCTAATGTCTATGTAATTTAATGTATTGAATAAAACTTACCATTGCTCCCTCCTTGGGGATAAAAGGTCTGACTTGGCTGTGGCGTCCTTGTGTTCTAAAACCACAATAGACATATTTAACAATCCTTTGTTATTAAAAATCAACCTAAGAAAATCTCTTCTGTTTCTTGAAAAGGAGAGATAAATTTTCAACTCACTTACGTGTTTTATATCACCGTAGCAGAAAGGCAGCAGGCATAAAATTTTCTCAGACTAATGAGTTTTGCAGATAAGGTTCTATTATGGTGTCAACATCATACTATGACCACAGAGTGACTGGAAGGCTATATGGAAAGAATCAACAAGCCAAGGCGTCAGCGCCAAATGAGATACTCTCCGGAGGGTCAATGGTGGGGTAGAATGAGAGGAGATCTCCCTTCCTTCCTGTGCCTCTTTGCCACCTTTATTTGGCCTATCTCCCCCCAGATGATGGGAGTCTTCTGTCTGAGGCCTCCTTGTTCCCCACAGTCCCCTCATGGGAGACCAGACTCCTTAGCTTCTGTCTCCTCATCCCATAGAAGGGAAATAATTATGCTCACCCCACAAACCTCACAGGATCTTTGCAGGGAATCAAATGAAATAACATGTGAATCTCGTAAAATTAAAAAGAGCAGTACAAATATATAAGATGATTTAAATGGCATTGTTGTTTCTAATCACTATTACTCCACATTTGAGGCACACTATTGGAAAATTACACACAACTTTCTTTGAATTCAGCTGGTTATTGATTCAATTATCTGTCTGAAGAACCTTATAAATAATGTGTGAATGAATGATGATTTTTAAAAGCACACTAGAATTGATAAAATCAAATAATAATGGGAGAAAGTGGTGTTGTGTATTCATGCGCTGACCATTTCACCACCATCTAACAAAGAGTGACCAAACAGGAAGAATTTTGAGTCTGTCCACTGACTTTCTTCCCTGAGACTCCCCAAACAAGTGTCTTCCATGGAACTTTGTGATTCGGAATTGGAAGAAAAGGGAAGACTGAAGAAACAAGAGGTTGTCTCTGGCTGCAGAAGAAGTGCAAGAAAAGTTTTTGAAGGAGACTTAAGCAACCAACTGAGCTGGTGGGAAAATAAAGGGGGATTAAGTGTTGTCAAAGGCTATGCATCCTCTCCAAGGGGCTTCCTCATGTATGTGAAGAATCTGCGCACATGGGATTTTTAAAAATTTTACAGGTGATATTTTTTATCATTGATTGGACCAATGGGTCACAGATTCTTATCAATTCAATATCTATTTAACAGTAAACTAATACCAAATAACAGATTACTCCTTTTTCATGCATTCTCATTTAGTTCCATTAACTCTTCAATCCTATAAAATCTAGTACTGTACTTTTATACATGAGGAAATATAACCTTAAAGAGGTGAAATAACGTGTCACAGTAACACAGCAAGAAAGTTTCAAAGTTGGGACTTGAAAAGTCAGAGACTGATCTCTGAATTAATGGCTAAACTGCTGGAATGATGGATGGGGGAGAGAAGAGAAGGCTTTAATTTCTCTATTCAACTTGGATGCTCAATTCAGAAAATAAGGATATCCAACTTAGCTCATTTAAGTTAGTTTAGCAATAGCATGGCTTATTATTGTTAAAACAACTGAAGAATGGTACATCCCATTAGAAATCACTTTGATACAATATTTAAAAGGAATACAGGAGCCAGCAGTTACATTTCCTATGATTGAAAAAGGAAACTTAACATGAATTTGGTTACCTAACTACACTTAAAGCAGAGACATTCCCTCTTACAGATCTCTTTTTGTTTTATTGATGCATAATAATTATGCAGAATAGTGGGTTTTGTTGTGGCATATTCATACATGCACATAACATACTTCGATCAACGTCATTCCCTACAATCTCCCTTTGACTTCCTCTCCAAGTCTAACCACTGATTCCTACTGGTCTCCCTTCTATTTTCATGAGGTACTTCTCCCCGCACTTTTGTTCTCCCTAACTTCCACATATGAGAGAGAACACAGAATTCTTGACTTTCTGAGCCTGGCTCATTTCCCTTATCATGATACTTTCCAGTTCCATCCATTTTCCTGCAAATGACAATTCTATTCTTCCACATAGCTGAATAAAACTTCATTCTTACATAAACCTACAGTAACTGGAAGATTAGTCACGACAATCCCAAATTTATACATCAATATCATTTCAATCTACAGCCAGATTTAGATGTTTCTCCTTTATCAATAATTGAGAGAAGTTTTATTGAAAGTAGTAATCAAAGAAATTAATATTCAGAATGACATTGGGGTAAACCATAAACAAAGTTACCAGAGAGCTGGTTTATAGACAGTTTATGAGATGTATGCCAATTCTATTACCTTTAGGTTTCTAAGAGCACCTAGGACACCAGTTTGCTTAGAGAGGTGACTATTGAGTTAAAGAATGAACATAGCTGGCGTATATATGTATATGTATAGTCTTAAAAAATAGTGATTCTTTGTTAACCATTAATAAATATCTCCTTGCCAAGGACAGCTAATTTTTTCTAATCCCTGTACCTAGGTTCAAGGTCTCAGTGGTTATACTTGCCCTTTGTACCATTCTTGGATCACACAGTTGTCCTTCCACTGCAAAATATTATTTGCTGTTAGCAGATTAATAAATAGCTTCCTAAACACCCTGTGAATTTCTGGAAGCCCATTTCTATTGTTCAAGGCTTTCTGCTGCAGTAGCTACTGTTAACCTTCTTCTTGTACTTTGTGCTTGGTACAGACTCCCATGCATACTTACTTATTTATGCTTACTAGCTTTGTGTGCAAGAGCCAAGAAAGCTGACACAAATCCTTCTTATTGAATATCTGTGTAACTTAAGAAAATTACACATGTGTATGTAGGCTCCAGTTTTCTCATTTGTAAAATGGGAATAATAGTAGCATACATTTGCCTTCTTATACCCTAACTCATTTTTGTTCATCTTCTGTGGATTATAACTTCATAATACTAAAAATCCCCCTGCCTAAAAATCTATAGTACAAGGGTTTTGTTGCATGTCTATGACTGACATATTAAACTTGTATCAACTGAAGCACTTACAACCTAGGCTCAACTTAAATGCTGCCTAGTGATTAGTGTAGAATGGGCTTTCCTGTATTTTCACCTGGTTGTCATTGATTTCAGCTCAGAATAAAAGACCTGCTTAGATGGATATGTCTAGTTATATTTTAACAAGAGTAGTGTGAATAGGAGGAGAACATTTTCATCATTAAATTATATGAACAAAATTTGTTGGTGATGTTTATTAAGAATGTCCACAATAGCCTGGACATCCCATTTCACCAGGAAACAGCAGTCTAAACCATGAGGGGTGTGGAAGATGGAAATCAGGCAGGTATCCTCCGAGACAGAGCTCCACGAAATTCTTCTCATCTGTCTTTACTCACAGAAAGTGTTTTAGTTTCTGAGGGCTACCATAACAAATTACCACAAATTGGGTGACTTCAAACAGAAATGCATTCTCTCATAGTTCTAGGGGCTAGAAGTTTGCCCTGGATCCTATAGGGAAGAACCTTGCTTCTTGGGAGTTCCAGAGAATTCCCATCAATCCTTAGCATTCTTTGGCTTGTAGCTCCATCCTAATCTCTGTCTCCATCATCCCGGAGCCTCCTTCCCTTGTGTCTCTGTGTCCTCTCCTTCTCTTATTAGGATGCCAATCGTTGGATTTGAGCCCACCTTAATCCACAGTGACCTCGTCCTAACTATATCTGCACGGACACTATCTCCAAACAGAGTCACATTCTGTGATTCTTAGTAGACAGGGATTTGGGGAAGACACTTTTTCAACCCACTTCAGAGGGTATTTCTGTCTGTCTGGTTGATGTGACATTTTAGCGGCACATCACTATAACCTTTCAAAGTGTCTACTATGATAAGCCCAAGAAGTCTACCAATTAAAGTTCCGATAAATTAGAATTCCCTTTGCATTACCACAAATTAACAAAAAATGTTAATATTACACATGTCAATGAAAGAAAATGAATACTGATTATGTTGTTTAAATAACATTGTAAAATACAGTTTAAAAGTTTTCATTTTAAATTATATAAACAAAGTTTATAGTGATGATTACAAAGAATTTTAAGGGATTATAATTTTAAACTCTTAAGAATTATATGTAGCTACTTCATTAAAAAGGAAAAGTTGATTAAATAATTTAAAAATATTTTGTTTAAAAATTTTCTTTTAAATTTTCATTATAGTGTTAATATGAAATTCAACATAGAATTTCTTACTCCAGATATTAATTCTTTATGTGTATTTTATTTATAATTTTTAAGCTAAATTTTAATAAATGTTTAAAACAAGTACATAAAGACACTCTGAAAATCCATCCAAGTTTTTCACTGTGTTGTGATAATATCATTCTGTATATTACAAAGTGAAAAAGTTGTGAAGTGCTGATACAACCATTTAAAAAATTGAATCAGTAATAAAAAGAAAATATCAGAATCAAATTATTTTGAAGAAATGTTTATAAATGTCCAATAAATAGATAGTACTAATTTCACATAATTTTTTTCAGAACATAAGAAACAAATGCTCTTCCAAATGTTTTATCAAATAAATATGATTCTTATACCAAATAAGAAAAATACCAAAAAGGAAAATAATAGGCCAATCTCACTTATGAGCAAAGATGAAAAAAAAATCTAAACAAAAAATCAGTAAACCAAAGAATATAATATATTTAAAAGATGATATAAAATGAATGAACTTGATTTATTCCAGAAATGGAGTTACTTAACATGATAAAATGTATTAGTATACCTCATCACCATCCCCCTAGAAAATTGGAAGCAAAAATTATCACTTTAATAAATGCAAAATAATAATCTAAAAGCTAGAATATGCCTTCTTTTACCTGATAAAAAAGCATAAGAAATTAACATATATCAGACTCATGATCATTCTCTTAAGACCAGCTAAAAATAAGGTATATGCTATCATATAACTTATTCTCCATTTTTTAGAAGTCCAGACGAATACGATCAGATTTTTTAAATAAATAAAAAGTAAAATGATGGGACAAGAAGAATTCTAATGCTACTATTAGCAAATGACAAGACAATTCCCAACATGTACAAGTTATTAGGATATTCATTGTGGTATTCAAGACAGGCTATATATTTGTATATATCTATGCATAAATTTGCATAAGCATGTGTGTAGTATATGCCATATACATATGTATTCGATAACTTTTCTCACTGTTGTAAAGAAATGAAACTGACGTTTTGTATTCACCTTCTATGCAGCAACATTCTAAATTGATTTATTCTAATAATCTGTGAATTTTATCAAAAGTGATCAACCAAGGACAGTATGGAAAATATAAGGGATAAGAGTAAAATGAACAGCCCAATAAAAAACAAGCAAAAGATATGAATAGGAATCTTAAAAAAGAAGAAACATGAATGACTCATAAGCATATGCAAAAACATTTAGCATCATTACCAACCAGAAAGGTACAAATTCAAACCACAAGGAGATAATGCTTCATATTCAATAGATTGAGAAAAATTAGAAAGACTGTTGGTGAGTGTGGACAACAATGGATCTCATTAACTACTGGAGGGGTTGTAAAATCACATAAGCACTATAGCAAATACTGTCACCACCCAGTCAAATTTAGAATGGGCATGTCTATGACCTGATATTTCCATTCTTAAGAATATACATTCAAGAAACTCTGGTGCCCCCAAAATGCAGAGCTCATGAATTGTTGCAGTATCATTGTTTATAATATCAAAATAACTGGAAACAATCCAGATATTCATTAAAAGAAGAGAAATTGAGGTCAAACAATTTAGAATATTAGACAACAATAAGAATAAACAGATCTCAGATATACATAACAACACAGGTTAATCTCAAAAATATAATAAGCAAGACATAGAAGCACACATGTAGATACAATTAAATTTATATAAAGTTCATAAGCTCATAAAATTAAGTGATTTATTACTTACATATCCATAGGTATGGGACATAAGTTTAAAGGAAAAGCAAAGAAATTAATTATAATGATATTCAGGATTATGGTTACCTCTAAGAGGCAAGAGGGGTAGCATTGGAAAGGGTCCACACCATGGGGAAACTCTAAGGCACTATTGTATTCTATTTCTTAAGCAGGGTGGTGAATATGTGATTGTCATTTTATTATTTTTATTGTGTATTTACATTATATACACTCTATTATTTAAAAATTTAAAAGCCACCTTCAAGGAGGTTGTATATCCAGCAGGAGCTTTCCATGTTATTTTTTCATATCATTCAGAGCTGATCCAACACAAAAAGATTGCCTTAATGTTATTTATTAGTTTCATCCTATATGTGTAAACAGAGAATAAATATCAGTGGAAATAAAATCATGAGAGTTTAATTACACCATCATACTGAGATTTAGAGAAATCCCACTACTCCAATTATTCATCTCAATGGTAAGCTGAGCAGTGGCTGCCAGTAGAAATGGAGCAAAGGTATTAGTGGAATGGCAGAGAGGGGTGAGACGTGAGAGGGATTAGCCAAAGGTATCTTGCACCACTTCCTGTTATTCACTACCCAAGTCCAGAAATTCCTGAGCTTCGCCCTATCTGTTGCCCAAGTTGTCCATTGTTGGAATGGGTGGGGCAGAACAGCCAACGGCAGAGAAACATGGGTTCAAAAGGAAGTGATCCAGGAGCACCCTTAAAAATAACTTTGGTCAAAGGAGTACAGAGAAGCAAGGTCACAGGAATCCTGGCCCAGAGAAGGCCTCCCTCTGTTTCTCCTTCTCTTGGCCTCAGGCTGCCTTATGGTGTGTGGAAGCAGATACAGCTAGGAAGAAAAAGTAAACAGTGAGGTTATATCTCAAAGTCATTTCATGTTGCCTAATAAACAATGATAATAAAAACCTCTCTCTCTCTCTCTCTCTCTCTCTCTCTCTCTCTCTCTCTCTCTCTCTCTCCCAACAATGCTACTACGAAAAGCTTACCCTCCCCAACCAGAACCAATCTCTATAGCTCTATTATATGCATTTATTATTTTCATGCAACTAGTGGAAATGCCCAATAGTGACATGAAAAAAATCTTGTGCCAGAGTAGAAACGTGTACTCTCAAACCTAATTTAAAATCAAACTCTCTCATAGCTTGGTTGCTATTCAGTTTAATTTCTTTCAGGACCTGGGCCAGCAATCACACTAATGTGCACGACTACCACTGTTTAAACAGGCCCCTTAGTTCTTCATGAATGACCTTCTATATACTATTAGACTTTTTGTGCATAAATCAACTGCTCTTATTCTAGTAGAACTGGGGCACAGGTAGAGAAGACTGCAGTTGCAAAGCAAAGAAAAAAAATTAAAAGCAGCCGTCCAAGAAGAAAAGGAAAACCAGTGAAATGAAGTGTGTTAGCAGGCCCTACTCCAAGCAGGGACATTATCAGGCTAGGAGCATATGACTTGTTTGAACTACTCTATTTTGTTGTGTTTCAGCTGCAATATTTTTGTGTGTAGTAAGTCCATCTCCACTTCTAGCCTGATACCATTGTTCTAAAGTTATCACTTATTTACAGTGACTGGGAGGGAAATTTCAGACAAAAGGTGCCCATATATAACCATCTTACAGTCTAAGAGGGAAACTTAGGCCCAAGATCCATGTGAGAGTCTTCCAGCCAGTTGCAGCCTTGGTGACTCAATATATTGTGAATTTTGAAACCATTGCTATCCATGTCTTATCCATGGCTCAAGAACTGGACTACAATTGTTTATTTAGCACAGTTAAAGCTCATAAGGGAGGAAACTAGAATGCATATACTTATGCAAGTCTAAATCTGTCTCTGTGAGTCACGCTATGACTACAGCAAAATTGCTATCCCTCTCTCTGATATATCAATGAGCAGGAAAAAAAGAAAGGTGTGCTTCTTTTTCTCTTAGCCAAGTTGTGTTCTTCTGGCAGTATAGCATGGTGAAAAGCAAGCTTCAAAGGCAGACATAGGTTTCTATATTCCAGGTCTGGCTTTGCTAACTAACAGTTCTATATCCTTCAATAAATTATTTGACCACTAAACCTTGGGATTCTATTCTATAAAATGGAGATGTCATTAATAAAAAATTGCTAGTGTTAACTATTGTTGACCTATAAAATGGCAATTGCACATGGTTTTACCAAATGATAGCTACCCCTTAAGCATCATGGAGAAAGTAACATTATTTGAATTTTCTCTCATCTATAAGATCTTCCTTATTCATTCTGTAGTTAATATGAGCACAGGAGAAAGAAATAGAATCCTGTAGCACTGAGGAACTGGAGGATGCTAAATGTTTTGTTTTACCTTCTCCTGTCAGATTTTCTTGTTGGATTTCATTTAATCAGGACTAAAAATATTCTCTTTGTCAAAATTCAGGAAATCTATTGAAGTACTTTATCATTTACTAAGAAGTAGAGACATTCAGACCTCATGTTGTTAAAGAAAGACAAATATTGTTTCCTCATAAAGATGAATTAATTTCATTAAATCAGAAGTTTTCAAGCTTTGGGCTCTGAAGAACTAGGGATCTACAAATCACCTTTTTGGAAGTCTTTAGAAAGCAAACATGGGCTGGGCACAGTGGCACACACCTGTAATCCCAGAAGCTCTGGAGTCTGAGGCAAGAGGATGGGGAGTTCAAAGCCAGCCACAGCAATGTAACAAAGTCCTGAGCAACTTAGTGAGACCCAGGCTCAAAATTAAAAAATAAAATGGGCGGGGGATGTGGTTCAGTGGTTGAGTGCCCCCCCCCACCCATTCAATCCCTGGTACTCCTAAAAAAGAAAGCAAACATGATAGTTATTTAAGATATTTAAATTTCAATGGTCTATTTTTTTCCAATCTGAATTGAATCCTAAAATAAGTGGAATGGGTTGGGGGTGGGGAGGGCAAAGCACCACAACAAAATCTAAGGCAGAAAGATTCCACAACTGAGAGGGTTTAATGGGTTAGACTGTCATATCAACAGATCCTGTCCTGGCAGCAAAAGGTACACATGAGCCTTGATTTCAAGAATAGCTGGGAAACCAGGAAAAGATAGCAAAAGGTCTGAGTCTGTTTAGTGCTGTCCACTTCCCACTTCTGCTATGCAGTCTCTCCGATTGTGAGGCCACTGTTGATTCCCAATAGATTCAGAAAAGTGGTTCTGCACAGCATGTGTCCGAGCCCTGAGACAATTAATACCCACCATAAAATATTGCTAAAAACATTTTAAATTTAGAAAATGATATCAAAGTTTTGACTTCTGAATGAATCTCTACAAATAAATATTTAAAGGAAATTTCTACTTTCATTTCTCTGATTAATTTGTACTTCCTTTTATCTAACATTTTCTTTCCTTTTGGGGGAAAGGCTGGTTATTGGGGATTGAAACCAGAAGAACTTTACCTCTGAGCTACATCTCCAGCCCTTTATATTTTTTTTGTTTTAATTTTGAGACAGGGTCTCATTAAGTTGCGAAGGGCCTCACTGAGTTGCTGAGGCTGACCTTGAAGTTTCAATCCTCCTGCTTCAGCTTTTTAAGTTTCTGGGATTATAGGCATGCACCACCATGCCTGGCTTACATAATATTCTCTAAAACCCATTTTGTAGCCAAAAAAGAAATGAGCTTTTTGATAGTTGGGTCTCCGAATAAGCAAGCTATATATTCCACCTAATGAGTAGATTAGAATTCATTCAATTGGTGACATGCTTCCAAACTCAAAGCTCTTAGGATTCATACTTGGACAATTTTCCTAATTTATCCAGATGTTTATAGATCACCTATAATATGCAAAGTCCCATTGAACATAGTAGGTAGATATAGAAAAGTAAACAAAATATTATCTTTTTTCTTCACAGAGTTACCAACTATTTTAGTCAGCTTATTCATCGATGTGACCAAAGACCTAACAAGAACAATTTTGAGGAGGAAAAATTTATTTGGCACTCATATTTTCACAGGTCTCAGTCTATAAAGAATGAAGTCCAACTTCATTCCTCTGGGCCTGAGGTAAGGCAGAATTCATGGCAGAAGTATGTGGCAGAGGAAAGCTGTTGGAAACATGGCACCAGGAAGCAAAGATAGCTTTCCTCACCAAGAAAAAAATATAAACTCCATCAACCCACCTCCTCTAGCCACATTCTACCTGACTACACCACCCAGTTAATCCCTATTAGGGGATTAATATGCTGATTAAGTTAAGATTCTCATAACCCAATCATTTTACTTCTAAATGTTCTTGCATTGTCTCACACATGAAATTTTGGGGGACATCTCATATATAAACCGTAGCATCCACTGATGGAGAAACCAGTGATACAAAACTAGAACCAAACGTAACATATACAAAGGAAGTGGGATTTGAAAAATATCATGTAGTGGAGAGAGGTCACAAAGTTTGAAGCTATCAGTCACAATTAAGGATACCAAGGGCAGTTACTTTGAGAAAATACCATTTATTTGGGCCTTAAAGATGTGTGGGGTGTTTGCAATAAAATGTAGAGTGGGCAGGTAAAAGGCATTGCAGATGGAGATTAATGTGTCCAAAACCATGACGGTATTTTATATCACAGGAAGTATAAGTAAATTGGTGTGGCAAGAACAAAGGGTCCTTTGCAAGAAAGAGGTATGGTTGTAAAGAAGTGGAACTAGTAAATTGGTTCAAGCTAGGGAAGGCCTTGAGTGTCTTACTAAATAATTAGAACTTGGTTATTTAAATAATGAAACCATCAAAGGCATGTTTTAGAAGATACTGGCAGAATGGATTTAGAAATAGAGTTTGGGATATAATTAGATGTCTTTGCCAAAATAATGAGGGCCTGAACCATCCCTCATGGTGGTAATCAGGATGGGAAGAGGTCAGGGGCTAGAGACATTTCAGAGATTGAAATAATCTCAATAAATAGATTCTTTTAATATGTCTTCAAAGAGATGCATGGTGCTAGGGGCAGAGGTCTAAGGCAACCCCTACGTCACTCCATAGTCATTATATAGTATAGAGGTCATTGGAGATTAGCCAGATTTTTAAAAAAAATCACAAATTAGATTTGAGCTCATGTGTCAGATAGATATCCATGGGGGAATGGCCAAAAAACACAGCTGATAAGCAGGTCTATTTCTCAGGAGGAAAAAGACCAAAACTAGACCCATAGATTTAAAAGGGCCAGATTAAGACACATGGACATAAGACCTTGGCTACAATTTGTCACCGCCCTTTAAATCAATATGCTTTCAGTATCTGATGGTATTAGTGTGTTAGGGCTGCCAAAATTAAGGATCACAGAATGGATGACCTAAACAATAGAAATGTATTTTCTCACAGTCTGGAAGCTAAAAGTTCAAGATCAAGGTGTTGGTTTCTTCTGAGTCCTTTCTCCTTGGCTTGTAGTGTTTTCTCCCTGTGTCTTCACATGATCTCTGCTATGTATATTCTATGCTCAAATTTCCTCTTCATATAAGAATACTGGCCTTATTGAATCAGGACCCATCCCAATAACCTGATTTAATTACTTCTTTAAAGATCCTATATCCAAATATTATCCCATTCTGATATACTGGGGCACATAAACAAATAAATCTGGATGATAGTGCAATTCATACAATAACACTGGACAATGTTTACTGAGAGGAGCAATAGAGTAATGTGTGATAAAATGTAGAGAAGGAAAATCACAAGTGACAAATGAGTAATTTAGTTTATCTTTGAGTTGCATGCCTTGCTCAGCAAAACAGAAGCCCTGAGGATAACCAGACTCACTGTCTCTGGGTGGCAGTTTAAAATCATCTGTCAGCAACTGAACATGGTGGATGGTCTACAGAACATAATAAATGGAATCTAACACATGTAGAGACATAAGGTACACAAATAGCCTTCCAGAGATTAAGGACTACACAACCAGAATAATGAAAGCAATGTAGGAACAAACAGATCAATGGAATAAATAAAATATAGGACCTAGAAACAAACACTTGTCTACATGGGAATTTAATATATTACAAAATAGTCAAGGAGTAATAGATTTTTAGCAAGGTTGATAGTGAATTGGCTTATTTATTGGAGAAAAAGAAATCTGCATGATTTGCAAATGTTTATTCCATTATTGTTGATAAAACTAACCTGTGGATGGGCATCTTTCAAGACAATTGGATTAGTCCTATTTTAAACTATTCTTAGAGTCTGTGAGTATACCCTAATACCTTCTTGGACTTCAACTAAAATTATAATTGATACCAGTGATGTGATGTGAAAAATAGGTCTTCAAAATGGGAGTTTAGACCCAGGTGTGATGGCACATGCCTGTAATCCCAGAGACTCCAAAGGCTGAGGCGTGAGGATTGGAAGTTCAAGGCCAGTCTCAGCAATTCAGCAAGGCCCTGCAAAAAAGAAAAAAAAAAAAAAAGTTTAAAGGGTTGGGGATGTGACTCAGCAACCCTGGATTCAATCCCTAATATCCTCCCATCCCCCAAAAAAGTGTTTTTAGGATTGCATTGCTTCTATTTGAAGAGTATACAGAAAACCTCCTTGCCAGAAGGGTAGAAAAGACTAGTAACCCATGCCATGCAGTGACATCCCAGGCATCAGATTGCCACCAGTGGGCAGTTAGTGAAAGAAGAGACTAAGGCCTTGGCAGATAAAGTGGCTGTGGCACTTCATTGCTGTGGTGACAATGGGATCACTGAGATGATGGGGTAGAATGCTCTGGAAAGTATATGTAAACAAGAAGATAAGCATAAAGCCTTGACTTTCCAAACCGAAGCAGTGGAGGAGTACCAGAAATCCTCTCTGGTGCCTTATAGAGTTCCTTAGCTTGTGCAGCTGCAGGGCAGATATAGATATAGCTGGAAGTCAGGCCAAAACTTGATTATAAGAGCTAGAATTGGTGTTTTATTTAAATATACCAGGCCACAATGTTCTTTTGCAAAAACTGTAACACCAGAGACAGGAAATTTTGACTTGGTGACAGTAGAAACAAAATCAAATAAGGGAGCACAGATATATAGCAAGGCTTAGAGGTGGCGGCAGTGTGGGTGCTTCAGCTAAAGCAGGTAATTGGGGCTTCAGGTGAAGCACTGATCATGAGACCAGACTGCTGCTGTCTGAACAACAGTAGATACAGCCTTTACAGATTGGCCAAGGTGGACTAAAGTCTGATAATTTCTACTGGCCAGAGGCATGACTCCAAAAGATGCTTCTTCTTGTGCAAAGCTCGAACATGAGGCAGTGCCAGTCAACTTGTAGCTGGTGCTCACATCCTGTGGCTTGATCTGGACCTTAAGATAGGGATGAAAGATTTGGGGTGCTTGGGATACTGTGGCTGCTAATAAAGCCCAAGAGAAGGGTACAAGAAAGCACACACCATCTCTAATCAGAAATCAGCATGTATTATCTATAACAAAGCTAGTGGAAAACAAATAATATGTTGCTCAGATGTGTGTGACCTCCAAAATTTAGTGATTTTCAGTTGACTAAGAATAAGAGAGATTAAAGGGTTTCTTTAGGTTTTGCCCTAGTAACAAGTTTACCTTATGTAAACATTCTGCTTCATGATGGGTCTGTTCAGAGCACAGGGTAGAGAATCAATATGGCCTGCTACAAAGGGTGATACTTTATTGTGCCCAGAGATTTGTTTCATTGTCTCAGACTTTTGTCCCACTATGATATTTCCTGACTGTCTCAATTGGAGGCCAGTTGGGAAGGATTTCAGCTCTGATGATTATGGTAGGATATTTGAGAAAACACAAGCAAGACCGATAACTTTGAAGCTTCAGGTATCTCTGAATTATTTTAGCAGGGACTTTGATTGAATTATTATCCCCAGAACATCACCCCAGTCCATTACTTGATGACATTATACTAATTGGATCTGATGAGTGAAAAAATGCCTTAATATGATGTGTACCAGAGAGAGAAAAACAAACCCATGAAAGTTCCAGAGCCTGACCCATGAGGGAGTATTTTGAGTCCACTGTTCTAGGACATACTGTGTTAGCTCTTATCAAGAAGAAATACAACCAGGCGCAGTAGCATATGCCTGGAATGCCAGCAGCTCAGGAGGCTGAGACAGGAGGATCAAGAGTTCAAAGCCAGCCTAAAGCAAGGTGCTAAGCAACTCAGTAAGACCCTGTCTCTAAATAAAATACAAAAATGGGCTGGGGATGTGGCTCAGTGACCGAGTGCCCCTTAGTTCAATCCCCAGTAACCAAAAAAAAAGAAGAAGAAGGGAAAAGGGAAGGTGAGGAAGAGGAAGAAGAAGAAGAAGAAAGGAAGGAGGAGGAGGAGGAAGAAGAAATACATTGCTGCACCTTGGGCCTCCCACCACAAAGAATATGCTACAACACCAGGTGAGTCTTCTTGGATTCTGAAAGCCGATAGGTACAAGAACGCTGTTCTGACATCTCAGTAGCACTCAAGAACATACCTGAGAGAAAAGTGCACAAGTCATTCAAAAGGGTGATGATTCATAATATTATGAATTTTAACTCATTTATAGGACCGATGATGACCACAAAAATTGCTATATATGCCTTTGGTCGGTCAGCATTAACACTTTTGTGAATAGCTAGCAGGACTATGTATACCTATGTGCCTGAGTCAGAGAAGGACAGAGAGACATAGAGACACTGAGATACACACACACACACACACACACACACACACACACACACACACACCAGATGAGAGAATGCATTTTAAATAAGTGATTCAAAACATTGAAACTTTCAGGAAATTGATTAGCCTTAGGCTATGCCAGCTTCCTTGAAGCCCATGAGGTTGCATACCCAGGCTTCCCCAACCTCAGATCCATCTTGACTGATCACCCTGAAGTGGGTCTTCCTTCCATACTTTGAGACGTTATTATTTGGAGCAGAGTCCTTGAACTACAACAATTAGCATCACTTGGAAACTTAAAGTGGGAACTCTCATGACCACACAGACCTGCTGAATTGAATCCACATTTTAGCAATGTTCCCAGGTGATTTTTCTGCACATTACTCTATAATATGTGATTATGTTAGAAGATACCTCCAAGGGTGGGGAAACCTGGGTGACAGCCTTATTAGCATCAAGAAACAGGTTTAACCTAAGAAATTTCCCATTACTCTGAGCAAAGCCTCAGATCTCCACCTGGGTGCTCTGTTTGGGAACCCTTAGGGCTTTTACAGGAAAGGTGAATGAGAACCTCCTCAGATTCATAATTTTATCATCTCTGCATTTTGTCTCCAAAGATTCTAGTTCTAAACAAAACTCCACATCTTGCATTGTCTAAAAACAAATATATATGGGGCTGAAAGTCTGCTCCAAAGTCTTTGCAGATCATGTGCCTCTGGTCTCACTTATGGGTCGTCTGTCTAAGGCAATCTTTCATGCTCTCCCTCACTAGCTAACTTCTACATGAGCCTGGCCCTGGTCGTAATAGTTCCTGGAGTACTTCCTCAACTCTACCCCTACCTTGTTTCACCCTCAGTGCTGTTAGGGCCCCCTCCTGAGATTCCCATGTCCTGCTGCACTTCTGCTATCCTGGAACCAAACATGTTGAAGTGAAATTGCCTGAAATTTCTGTGAGAGTGGCTGTGAGCTACTAACCTCTGTGTAACTATAACACATATGCAGAGCCTGCCACTTCCCAGGTACCTACAGCTACCAAATAAGTGAATGAACAAAATAAATAAAGGGAATAACTTACCCAAGACCATGTAGCTGTGGTGGTAGCCCAGCTCTGATTCAATCTCCTAGGACTTTGGGCTCCCCACTACCTCATGCTGATTCTAGGTTCCCTGCTAAATAAACCCTCAGTGGAAAGATTATAAAAACAGAGGTTGTGCCATGACTGCCAACTATATATATATATATTTTTTTTTGCAGAAAATTCAGCTTTTAAAAACATATTTTGCATGTAAATTTTTTCTTATGTATAATTTAGCATCACTGTGTAGAGAATTCCAGGACTTTGGGGATAAAGAATAGGGAGAGATACATCAAAAAGAAAACATGTCCTTAAAATAAAATAGTCACAAAGAAATAGTAGTTCAACATAATCAGTATCTCATTCTTCCTTTGCTGTAAAATAGCATTAGTTTTCTTTCCACTTTCTTTAATCACTTCGTTACATTCAAAGATTTGTGTTTAGAAATGAGTGCTCAGGTAGTTGAGAGTTACCACATGATCACTCTTGGTTCAGGTAAATATTTCTTCCATTTTATGTTTGCACTTGCTAATTGTGGCAGCCTGAAGGCTGAGGAACATAATAATTATCTCTTATATTCTGGCACACCTCATAACCTCATTTAATTACTTATATTTGTTTTTCTTCTTTTTCTGAAGCATAAATGCAATTCTAGCCTGGTTAATTTTTCTTGGTCTGATTGCCAGACTTTTCAGTAACCACATCTGAGTTTTTTTTTTTTTTTGACATATGGGTAATTTTCATTATTTCAGTCCAGCAGTGACCTTTGAAATTCCAGGATCATTTTCCCTCCCCTTCCTGGTGCCCTCACAAGACCCAGAAGCACATACATCTGAAGGACCTCTTGGCATCTTCACATCTGTTGGCATAGAAGATGAAGGCCACTGTGTGGTCAATTTTCAGCAACAGGTGTTGAACTTGGGAAAGGGTTTGCTGGTTTTGAGGGATGGGCAGAAGTGATGCTTAATTCTTACTTTCCAGGCTCTTTGGAAACACTTAGAAAACAAAGTTAATTTGTTTATACAAAGCTCATATTGAGAAACCACAGTAAGCAATCGCTAAGTAAAAGACAGGTTTTTGGTTTCAAAGTCTCATACATCTTATATCAATTTTCCATTCAGAGCAACTCAGTCTGAAGTTATGCCTCCTTGATGCATCTAGAATCCAGGAAATTCTACTCATTGAAGGGGTGGCTCACTTTTTGTATGCCTAGTTTTCAACACCGCACACAGTTCTTAACCCTAGTACACAGAGTTGAAATTCTTTCCAAGACTAATTAGCCCAGTGGAGGTTACTCACCAGGAACAATGCACCAGTGTGAAATACCATCTGTGTTATCTGCCTTACAAAAATCTCTGAAATCATTGCTCCTCTTTGCTCACTGGTAGTAAAGACTCTAAATTACAGAAACAATAGAAGCACTGTGTTTAACCCAAAATATCACTGAAATCCCATTTTAGGAAAATCTGTTTCTTTCAAATTTTCTCAGAGAAGTACAAAGTGTTGCTTGGTGTGCAGTTATCTGCCGGTATAAATGGTATAAATGGATGATTACTTAAATACGGCTTCTTTTAGAAGGGAGTTAGAGGACTTTACAAAAGCTTCACGCTGTGCTTGCTATACAGGTGAGGCTCTTGCAAGTAAATAATTTGACTTAAAGGATTGTTAGAAACTTTCCTTATCTCCTTATCTGGGCAATAATTGCTATATTTCTAATCTGCTTTTTAAAAAACCAGCTGGGGTTTGATTCCTTTCCAGTATCTTCAAAATCAGAATATTTGATGGGAAGGGAAGGGTGGATGAAAGGGTTAAAGAGAAATGGGCCTTTTCATCTAAGTTCCAAGAAATGTTATCTTTCTTACCCTTATAGCATGGACGTGTACAATACCAAAACCTGCCTAAGAGGCCTTACAATTACCATACCATAAATGTCCCATAGATCTAGAATTTTGGAACAAATTCATCTCAGAAGATCACTTTCAGAAAGGCTTCAGTTTGCCAGCCCTACTAATATTAAAGATGAGGCTCCAACTCAAATGCTCTGTGGTATTAGGTAGTTGGTGGGCTGTCTTTTTACCAGGCACCCAGGAAACCCTTTTGCAGAGATTGAGCTCTGGCTGTGAAACAGTCTTTGTCCTCTTGGGCTCCTCTTTCCAAGTGAAATCTCAATGCCTGTGAGCTAAAAACTCTGCTGCTTATACCATCCCATTTTCACTTCTGTTTTCAAGCATAGAGTGCAGATTCTTGCAGGTTATTGCAGAGTCGCAAAAATTTACATCAGATTTCCATAAGCATTTGTGTAAAAGATTTTGCAGACTTTATGATCCGACTTTTCTCACTTGCTTATAATTTGCTTTTAATGGGCCAAAGTGCTACAAAAGTTAGTGCATTTTATTCCTCTGTGTGGAGGTTCAGCTCCCCTGCTCTGCCAGCCACCAAGAAAAGGCCTTTCTACTGTTGGAGAGGAGAACCAATAAGAATGTGGGAGACTCGGCAGAAATACTTCCCCACTAGAGAGGAAAAGCATCACCACTTCTCAGTTCTCGCATACTAGATTTTCACAATCAAAAAAGAAATCTATCTTAACTAAAGAACTTCTTGCAGGCTGAAGAGATAACAAAGTCCTACTGATGATTTGGGAAATTACTAGAATTTCCATGAAGTGTAGTTATCAGTGACAAATAAGATATCCTATTTCAAGGAGTCCAGAGTCTACTATATTTCTTTTCTTATTTTATATTTTTACCATGATATTTTATCCCAAGTCATCTATTAACAAAGTACTATTTTTACTCAAAATATCATTGCCAATTTGACAAAGATAACCATATAAGTAAGACACTGAGGCCACAGTTTTCAAAGATGACCATCTGCCAATATCTTGGGTTCAATAAGATCTTCTAAACCTTGTCACTCACATTTTAAAAAGAGGAGTCTAATGCTCTTCTTTTCTTACAAGCAATAAAATGTGGTAGAAGTCCATGTAACTTAAGTCAACAAAAATGTCATATCTCCTAACTTGCTTGATGGATTATTCATGATGGAGTCCTGAGCAGCCATATAAGAAGTTAGACTTATTTGAGGCCATCTTGCTCTAAGAAGGCCCAGAGCAGTCCACCAGGAGAGATCATAAGGAGAAGTCCTGAGACTATATGTAGATGACAGATCAGAGAAAAAAAAGATGGACCAGATCAGTCCTCAGCTGCCCCAGACAGACCACTGTTTCAGCAGCAGCTATTATTTAAATTACAATCATATAAATGACTCCAAATGAGAGCTACCAAACTGAGTCTGTCCCGAATTCATGATCCATAGAAACTATGAGATAATAGGATGATTATTGTTGTGTTAAACCAGTAATTTGGGGGGTGATTTATTTTGCTGCAATGTCCAGAACAGACAATATTCCACCATGGCATAGAAGAAACAGTCTAAGAGTTTGTTGATCTGAGACTTCTGTGTTCAGTGGGAACCAAGATACCTCCTTTCACTCATTTACTTTGAATTTGCCTCATAGAAAGAATCAGAAAATAACATGGCTTACTAACCTCCACATGCATCTTACAGCACCATTTTTTTGACAATTTATTCTCACCTAACAGCATCATCTGCAGGGTATGAATTTCCTTTCAATGCTGGATCTATAACTTGTTTAAATTATACTATGTGTGTTCCTTCCAACCCTAGACATACTGTCACTTTTTGGATGTAAGAACAAAGCAGCACCACATCATCTCCTTTTTAGTTAGCAATAAGCTTTGCAAAATATATTTTCCTTTGTTTCCCAGGTCTAACTTATTTAGAAATGTATTTACTTTTGTGAGAAGCTGAATGTACTGACACATGCTGTACTTTTCCCTTAGGAAAAGCACATACGTGGATATTCAGCCGACATGTTCTACCGGGGCACAATGGATCGTTCCAAACTTCACAGATCCTGCCTTCTCACTAGTTTGACAAAGGGGGTATTTGGTTGCTTTTGTTTTATTTTGTTTTGTTTGAGGGTTTTTTGTGTTTTTGTTTATTTATTGTTTGTTTGCACTTTGGAAAGCTTGGGTATAGAGAGAAAGAATAAGCAACACAAAGTCAATTTTGAAGAAACAACAAATCTGCAAGGATTTCTTCAAAGAATCTGTTATTAGATATTCTGCTGTGCTGGAATGATGGTGCTTATTAAATATTGCATGGTGGCTACATCCAGGTTGGTAGCAACTAAAATCACAGTCAATAAATTTTACTTTTGTAGTTTCCATTAAGGTCATGAGAAATTACTCTACCATGTTCACAATCAGGAGTGTCCTTAATAAAGGGGGGTTGAGAGTGAGCGTTAGCTATTTGAATATCACATTCCTTTTTAAAATCAAGTAGGCAACGCCAAGGTTAAGTCTAATGTTTTTATAAGTCAAATGAAAACCCTCATTGTAACCAAAGAGCCAGGGAGAAGGAAGAAATTTATTTTGCAATTGAAATTCTAAACACTGTTCACCTGTTTTAAAATCTGACAAGATTTTTTGGATATTTGGTCACTTGTTATTATGGGCTTTCTGTAGGTTCATTATTATTATTATTATTATTCACAGTTCTTAAATATACGTCCGTGGTTCCTGAGCTTTTCCCCATTTTTGTTGAGTTGTTTGTGTCCTTTCAAAGCGGCTCAGTAATTCGAGTGTACTTACTACTCTTTCTTGGGTAATGAATGCATAGCTTCTACATCTCGCAGGGCCTTATTCATTTCCTCTTTTGAAAACTCTATCAGTAAAAACTACCCACATTCAATCTGCCTACGGTTTTGGCAGAGCTTGAAAATGTTATGATTCCAAGATACACCATTAGCTTAATATCTGATCTCATTAAGTTATGATGCTTTCTAAGCATAATGTAAACAAAGTAGAATTATTAGCAACTTCCCTGAGTCATACGGTATAATTTATTTTTATAGCAACTGGTTGTCAAATGAGGATGTCTGTCTTTACACACTGCCTATATTTCACTGTGTCCTATGTCTTTGCTATTTGTTAAAAAAACAATTCTGCTTTCAAGGATGTAAAACCTTACTTTTACTCTCACATTTTCAATGATATGAAAAGGTTTTTTTGTTATGAACAGATTTTTTTTTTCTTAAATCCATAGGGTTGTTTTTTCAAAAGGTGCTATCCATTAATTGCTTTCTTATTTGGCATTAAACAGAAAAATGATTCAAAATTAGATTTAAACCATACAAAATATATTGTAACTATGTTATCTATCTATTGTAAACATTTATGTAGGTATTTAATATTTATATGATGTCATCATTAATAGCAATTGAGTTTACATTTTACATTAAATCTTTCTCCTTCCTTAACAAAACAAAATGAAAATCAATTTCTTTTCTGGATGTACCCAGTTTTGACTTGGATTTTCCATAGTCAGCTACTCCTAAGATTGCTTTTTATACTGGTCTTTTATTAATTAAACCTCAACTGGAGCAGGGCAGGTGGGGGACAGGGAGCAGAATTCTGTGATATGCAAAATAAAATGAGGCTCATTATGGACAGAAAATGTACCCTGATCTATTTAGTTTTATTACTTTCATTTAGAGAGTGACTAAAAGTAAACAAAGTCTTTTTGAAAGACACATTAAAGTGCCCTACATTTGGATACCATGCTTTGCTGGAGACCAAGAAAGGCCTTTAAAATATGTTATATAATTTGATTAGGTTTATTTATAATATGTAGATGTCTAAAACTCTCTGCAGACTGATTTCAAACTACATACGGACTCTCAAATTACTGAACTTAGCTTC
This sequence comes from Spermophilus citellus, assembly GCF_964194105.1. Lineage (NCBI taxonomy): Eukaryota > Metazoa > Chordata > Mammalia > Rodentia > Sciuridae > Spermophilus > Spermophilus citellus. The sequence continues at coordinate 197,866,000 of NC_138184.1, read as the reverse complement.
CTTAGGATAGCTTCAGACAGGGAAAACCTGTTCAGACCCCAGTGTGAGAGCTAGCAAAGTTTATTCACATGGGGACCATGGAGCATTTCGTAAGGGACATGTGGCTCACTTTACATCATATAATAAAAAAGAAATAGAATATTCACAAAGCCAACAATTTTGCCACCACCCAGTAAAAACTCTGCTGAATGCCTTCTCAATTTGCACATGGAAAGTCAGAGTCCTTAACAACCCAAACTTTCTATATTGTTGTAGGGCAGCTGCATTAATTTTGTTTCTGATATTATAACAAATGAAGCATGCTTCTCATCTAACAAGATGAAAATCTCGAATCTCCACATGTTTCCATGAACATGTAACTAGCTTTGGTATTTTTCTAAAATAGGGAATAGTTTATACTGAAATTTTATGCAAAATTCTTCCAGAAATTGTTTTTCCCCCATAAGAGTTTCCCTAAGTTGCTGTCTTCTGCCCATTTTAAATGCTGAGTTTGGCACAGAAAACATTTAAGAAAATGACAGAAAAAATGAGCGTCATCAGCAACTTCAAAGTAAGGCCAGACAATTCAGAATTTGTTACTAAAAGTCTTTCAGGACTAAACCACACATGGAGGTATTTTTCCCCTCATTTCTCAAAGCAGAAAAGGCTACATTGAAGAACACCCCAGTTTATTAATTTTGCAATTGATTATACTGATTGCATGAAGATTTCCATTGCAAAAACAGATTTTTAAGGACTAAAAATATGACAATTATGCAGGTTACTCATTTAAGTGAATAAACAACTACAGGTTTTTAAAGTAGCAGACACTTAAAAACGCAGGGAGTCATTTGCCCCCTTCTTTCACCTGCCTGAAATTTCTATCCATGTTTTAAAAATAAAAGAGGGGCAATGCATGTTAAATGATAGCAATCAAGACCCTTCATGCAACAGTTCAAAAATCTGAAATGAATGATCTGTAGGAGCATTACAGAAAATTAAAATGCGACATTGTCTTGATAAAGTATCTCCATGCAATTAAATACAGCCTGATCCTCAGAAAAAGAATCAAGAAATCCTCTCCAGGGGCTGAACAGCCCTCAAGTGGTGGAGCTGAGGCTCAGCCTGAGTATATTCCTACCTCCACATTCCAACTTCAGTCCTTCAGCCATTCTTAACAGGGAAAGGGCAAAGAGAGAGGAGCTGGGGCACTATCATTTGTCACAACAAGGGTGATTGAGTGCTGATGACATTTAGTGCCAAGAACTGGGAATGCCAAACAAACCCACAAAATGAAAAAAATTTCCCACCCCGAAAGCCCTGGCTCCTTCTTAAAAGAGGACCTCTTGAAATTGTTTGCATCTGCCCAGGATGCTTTTCCTTCTCACGACAAATTCAAGTAAAAGGGATGAATGAAATCACCCTGGGATCCTAATTTGAACTTAATAAAGAACTCAGAATCATCACCGTTTATTGCAGGGCTTCTCAAACTGGCCAGATATCTCAGTAACAAGAATTTTTGTCTGTTTTGTTTGCTGAGGGCAGATAACTGGGTTCAGCCTAGACCTGCTGAATGAGAAACTCCAGGGATCTGGAGGAGCCAAGGAACCTGTATTTCTAACAAAGACTTCAGGTGCCATTTTAGGATTGAGTCATTTATTTGGTTTAGAAGCCAAGTAAATCTGGGACGATGCCTAACTCTGCCCCTTAATTGGGCGTGACCTTAAGTGAGACACAGCATCTGAGTCTGATTCATTCACTAAACATATAGTTTAGGATGCCTACTTTCTTTGTGCTACTGCTGAAGTTATATAACAAGCAAAACAATACAGGTTTTGCCTTCCTGGATCCTTAACTTTCAAATGAGAATAAGTCATGTCACTACCTAGGGTGGATGTGCAAGTCAAATGAGATAAAGATATAAATTCAAAATTTAATACCAAAGCCTTTGCATGCATGGAATTTGTTTCTTTAATGAGTCTCATGTAAGTGGCAGCAGGGAGAATTGCTCCTACCCAACACACAGTAACGCTTTCTGAAAACCATCTTTAACATCTGTCTCCCTGGTACCTGAGGCAGGGTAAATTTACATTCTAAAATGCCACTCAGCTCTCTTGTTGGTCAAGAAATCAGACCAACAAGATTTTGTGTTCTAAAAGCTTTTGTCTTTTTTCCCATTTAAAATTCCTGTTACTTGAGACTCCACATTTCAACTCAAATGTGAAATTAGTAATTATCATTATCAATCTTAATCATGATGTGCTTTTTTTTATTTCTAGAGTGCTCTCACACACATCTCATGTGATCTGAACAATGCATTTAAGAGAGGTGGAGTATAGACCGAGGAGAGGGATAGCTGGGTCAAATAGTGGTTCCAAATAGTGGTTCCATTGCTTTCCATATGGGCTACACCAATTTACAGTCCCACCAGCAGTGTATGAGCATACCTTTTTCCCCACATCCTTGCCAACATTTATTGTTGTTTGTATGTATTTATTGTAGCTGCCGTTCTGACTGGAGTGAGAGGAAATCTTAGTTTTGATTTGGTTTTGATTTGCATTTCTCTAATTGCTAGTGATGATGAACATTTTTTCATGTATTTGTTAATTGATTTTACATCATCTTCTGAGAAGTGTCTCTTCAGGTCCTTGGCCCATTTACCCCTCACACATCAGATAGAGCACTAAGCTAAACACCATAAAAACAAATAACCCAATTTATTATTTGTTTTTATGGTGTTTAGCTTTTTGAGTTCTTTATGTACCCTAGAGATTAGTGCTCTATCTGAAGTGTGAGGGGTAAAGATTTGCTCCCAAGATGTAGGCTTTCTATTCACCTCACAGATTGTTCCTTTTGCTGAGAAGAAACTTTTTAGTTTGAGTCCACCCCATTTATTGATTCTTGATTTTAAAGGACTTAAAAACAGCATACTATAGTGTCAATGTTTATAGAAGCACAATTCACAATAGCTAAACTGTGGAACCAACCTAGAAGCCCTTAATAGATGAATGGATAAAAAAAATTGTGGCATATATACACAATGGAATATTACTCAGCATTAAAAGAGAATAAAATCGTGGATTTGCAGGTAAATGGATAGAGTTAGAAAATATAATGCTAAGCAAAATTAGCCAACGCCAAAAAAAAAAAAAAAAACAAATGCTGAATGTTTTCTCTGATATAAGGAGACTGATTCATATTGGGTTAGGGAGAGGAAGCATGGGAAGAATAGATGAACTCTAGATAGGGCAGAAAGGTTGAAGGGGAAAGGAGGGCAGATGGGGTAGTTAATGATGGTGGAATGTGATGATCATTATTATCCAAAGTACAGGTATGAAGACACGAATTGGTGTGACTGTACTGTGTATACAACCAGAGATATGAAAAATTGTCCTCTATATGTGTAATAAGAATTGTAATGCATTCTGCTGTCATATATAAATTTAAAAAAATAAGAGAGGTGGAGTTGGTATTATAATCCCACTTTAAAGATGCTCAAATGTTGAAACTTCTTTGCTCAAGACATTATCCTGGGAAGGAAGACTTAGACTGTGACAAGTCTTTCCATTACATCTGACCTTTTAAGCAATCACTCAGAAAAAAACAAGATATTCTGAAGCCCTCTATCAAAGAAGTCTGGTTCAAGGACAAGCGGGATGAGTATCACCTGTGTTGTGGTTTGGAAATGAGATATGAGGTATCTTCCAAAAGGTCCTGTGTTAACGCCGGGATGTTCAGAGATAAAATGAGTGAATTATGAGAGCATTAACCTAATCAGTTCATCCTAGTTTGAGTGGACTCACTGTAGGCAAGTAGGGTATAGCTGGAGGAGATAGAGTTCTTGGGGTGTGCCCTGGAAGGGTTTATTTTCCCTATGCCCCCCCCCGACTTCTTGGCTGCCTAAGGGAAACAGCTTCCTCCTCCCCATACCTTTCCCTAATGATGTGCTGCCCAGAGCAATGGAGTCAGTCAATTATGGACTGAGACCTCTCAAACTATGAGCTCCAAATAAACTTTCCCTCCTCTAGTTATTTTCGTCAAGTATTTAGGTTACAGCAATGTAAAATTGACTAAAACACCCTGGGAGTTTGTCAGACATAGATTCTGTTCTCATCTCAACAGAATTGGAATCTGCATTATAATGAGACCACCCAGATAATGTGTATGTAGGCATATTAAAGTTCAAAGGTATCATTGTAAGAAAAAAAACTGGCACATGCCGCACAAGGTGAATCATCTAATTATTCATATTTCTTGTAAGTGCTAAACTGACAAACTGCATAATAAGCAACTATTTTTTCATGAGTGAATGAATGACTGCATATGTACCAAAATAAATTTTATAGTATCTTGACTTTTTCTTGCAAAAATTCCAACAAAGCATCAGGGTTAATATTTATTTTTCTACAATCAGTCATCATCTTGAATCCTCCAAAATCATCCCTGATTGAAGAATTTGAAAATATAAAATTTCATTTCCATGGTATACATTTAAACACCTAATTATATCCTTAAAACCTTGAAAGAAAGACTATCTTTTTAAAGCCACAAGTAAGGCTTATGGGTCACAGCTAAAGGCACTATGGGATATAAGCATCATTTACTGAGCAATTATTTTTTGCATTTCTAGTCACATGATATACAGACTAGGCCTAGAGAAGAGTTGGAGAATTTTAGCTCCTTCCTTTGTAGGACGATGTATAAATTAAAGATTTAAAATTGTCATGAAGGAACTGAGATTCTGAAATGTAAGTGGTTATGAAATAAAGTATTATGTGATGGAATCACCGTTTGACTCAGCTATCCCACTCCTTGGACTATACCCAAAGGACTTAAAAACAGCATACTTCTGTGACACAGCCACATCAATGTTTATAGCAGCACAATTCACAATAGCTAAATTGTGGAACCAACCTATATGCCCTTCAATAGATGAATGGATAAAGAAACTGTGGTATATATACACAATGGAATAGTACTCTGCATTAAAAGAGAATAAAATCATAGAATTTGCAGGTAAAAGGACAGAGTTGGAGAATATCATGCTAAGTGAAGTAAGCCAATCCTCAAAAACCAAAGGCCAAATATTTTCTCTGTGGATGCTGATCCATAATGGGGGTGGGAGGGGGGAGCATGGGAGAAATGGCGGAACTTTTAACAGGGCAAAGGGGAGGGAAAGGAAGGGAGGGGATATGGGGGTAGGAAAGATGGTGGAATGAGATGGACATCATTATCCTAGGTACATGTATGAAGGCATGAATGGTGTGACTCTACTTTGTGTACAACCAGAGAAATGAAAAGTTGTGCTCCATATGTGTACTATGAATTGAAATGCATTCTGCTGTCATGTATAACAAATTAGAATAAATACTTTTTTAAAAAAGATTTTAAAAAAATAAAGTATTATGTGATAAATTTCATGAGAAAGGAAAAAATAAGTGTTCTGATTATTAAGAAAGGGAGAAGTTTCTCTGTGGTCAGGAGAGCAGGAACATTTCAACAGGTGATATATTCTTAAGTAGTATATCTTCAAAATGAGATTGAATTTATATGAGGCCCCAGGCCTAAGGGGACATCATCTACATCTAATCACCAAGAAGGAGGCTCATTGACCACAATCTGCATGAGTTTGGGGTTCAAGGGGGACAGGGAGCTTGGTTGATAACAAGTAAGTCTAAGTCTGGACCACAAGATCCTATGGCAACTGAATTTTACAAAACCTCTTTTCCCCCACTACAAAACTGCTGTGGCCAGCCCTACCCTCAGTGAAGACTGGTTTAAAAACTGAAGGAGTGTGGGACAACAGACACTGATGGGAATACGGTGGAGAAAGCAGTGACAGAAAGAAGGAGAATTGGGCTGAAATTACATTTCTAGTGAATGTGCATTTTCTAGAATGTAGATTCTTAAACTCCCTTGCATCACACATACACACACACACACTCTCTCACTTCTCTAGAAGATTGACTCTTCCAGAGTTACAGAAGAGACTGTACAAAAACCATTATCAATTGATGATGGTTGGCCATGTCAAATGATTGGCTCTCCTACACTCCTTCTCTGCCGAGGGAATAAAAATCCTTGTATAACAGACTAGAGGAACTTTCCTTTTGTGATGTGAGTCATCATTTCAGTTTGGCTGCAGGAGCCTCAGAAAAGATACTCCTCTTTGTAGTGGAAGCCAGGATGGGCACACAAGATAAATAAGAAAATCTGTAATTCCTATGGGTTCCCTGTGTACTTTACTTCTAATTTATTCTTTAGGATAGTTTTGTGGGGTTTTCATGTTTGTTGTTTTAATACCATCAAGCTGGCTGACTTCTTGTTTCACATTATTTTCACATACATTAAAAATAATAATGAATACTTCGAACTGAATGTGTATATTATTTTGGGTTCAGTTAGGTTTTTCTGCTAAGCTCATCTCTCACGATTTCTATCCAAATGACTATTCCACAACACTCAAGAAGGATCAGAAGGATGTACCTAATAATTTCCCTGCACTTCCTTACCCCTCACCCAATTCCATGCTGAGCAACCCATAGTCGAGAAACTGATACATTTTATCAAAGGAATCAGTACTAAAAGGAGCATCTTTAAATTCGTTCTTCTCAGGTTTGATTTTTTTTTTTTTTTTTTTTGAGAGAGAAAATGGAAAAGTTAACACTAAAGACCTCAGGAGACTGAGATATCTGGAGGCCACAGGAACAAATTCAATTACGCTTTGCTGACTCTCCTGACCAAGACCTATTGCCTACACTGCACCAGCTATTTTCCACAATTGCTTCATCTGAGCTTTGATGTTTTGGTGAAACCAGTGTCTGCAAAGATGAACAGTGGGATTTCACAGAAATTATGTCCATGTCTCCCACCCACTTACATGAGAAGTTATTGTGTGTACTACAATAAACACGTAAAACATCAGGCATTCTGAGTCGTGGCTTTTATCACTTTATTCAAATCAGAGACATTGTCATGATACATATCTAGTCTAAGAGGATTCAAATACCCAAATTGTAAGTTTAAAATCCAACTCAAAGCTAGGCATGGCTGTACATGCCTGTCATCTCAGCTACTCAGAAGACTGAAGCAGGAGGATCACAAGTTTTAGGCCATCCTATGCAATTTAGCAAGACCCTGTCTCAAAATTAAAAATGACTGGAGATGTAGTGAAGTGGTAGAGCACCCTGGGTTCAATCCCAGTACCAGGAGAAAAAAATTGGAATTTAGATGATATGACATGTCATGCCCTGCTGGGAAAGCAACATATTCCCAGTATAATCCTTGAAGGCTCTGAATCCTTGGCATAATCCTAATTGTTATCAATCCTGTACTACTGCTTCTATCTTCGCAAAGTCAGGATGTGGACTATAGACATTTTATTCTAAATTGACTGTTTCATTCAAGGTATGGGACCTAAATGATCACTATCAATCATATTTGTTTTCATTTGAATATTGTATTTTCTGTAGATTGTCATTCATGGGTGGGAGGACGTAGAGGCACCAGTCTACCCCCATGGCCTCCAAACCCAGTTCAGTTCCCCATAGTAAAAAGAAGAGAGCCAACTGGATATTTCTGGGTTAATGTGGTTAACACTTTTGCCATAGTTGATTCAGAACCTTCCTAATGATATTTATCTATAACTTTCCACTGGAAAATATAATCTGCATCTGATTTATGAAAATATTTATTGGTTTAATAGTTGTCCTGTCACCTGATAATCTATCTCAAATTGATTGCACAGATACCTAGCTGTGCATTAGCTCTTGGCCCATTACTGAAGCTACAATGTAGCGATTTCAACTTTTAAACTCATAAATGCCACCCAAAAAAATCAATACATATCTCATGAAAAAAACTAAGATCAATTAACGTCAATGACTGTTGTTCCTATAGTTATCTCAAAAGAATTACATAAAGGTATTAGTTACTTCTATTTAAGTTTTTTGCTCACAGAGAAATGGAAAATACCCTGTCCTACTACATAAAGATGTTTGGGATTTTCCCACCTCTGTGAAATTTCACTGACTCCTTGTCTATTACTTGACTATTGTGTTTAAAAATAAACCTAAATTGTGTTCATCCACATGCACTCATAGAAATCTGCATCTAAAATACCGCTAACAATAATATGCTTTCGGTTCAAGTTACACCCATCTGAATGGGGAGATGAACAGATCAGTATTGTACATAAACTGATGCTTAAGCCTCACCACACAGGTAATTAATCTCAAGTAGTACAAGAACTTTCGTGTTTCTTTCCTTGATTTTGCCTCAGGTATTAACCAACCAAAAAGTAACAGGCAGCATTAAACATCTCCAGCAAATAGCTGGATATCCTTTCACATGACATAACAAGAACTTTACTAGCATGACTTCCAAAAAAATTAAAAGCTAGTTTGGATTACTGTTGTTTGTTGGCTGCTTGAGGCCATTTGGAGTGGAAAGAATTCTGTAGCTAATTAGAAATACACAGGATTAAAAAGTGGAGTCTGGCCTTCTTACCCCTCAGGTGTTAGGTGGGAGCTTGTCCTAAAGAGAGACTACCTGACAGTTTATAAAAGAGCTGGCCTCCTTAGTTTGACTATCTTAGCTTCAATGGAGAGCATTCTAAATCTTCACTGAAATCAGACACAACCCCATGGAAACAAAGTACTTTCAGCCTGTCTTTAAAATAATGCAAGTGTGCAAATCATAATCCTAATCTCAGTCCTGAATATGCACATCTAATCTAATTAATGCAGGAGGCCATTGAAGTATTAATAACAACTGATTGGCATTCCTTAATGGCCCTGGAATAAAGTATCTTATAATAAAAGGTCTTTCATATTACTTTTCCCTTTGTGGGTACCCTTAGGTGACAGATGGTCTGAAAGGGCTCTTCTCAGTAGAAAGATGGTAATTAGCTTAGTCAATTAATTTATATTAGCTTCTTTCTGAATGCTAAATAAACCTTATAGGAAGATACTATGGGCTGAATGTCTCCCCAAATTTAAATCCTTATTGAGGTGGCATCAAAAGGTAGGGCCTTTGGAGAAGTAATTAGTCATAACAGCTCTTGTTCATTGATGAATTTGTGCTTTCTAAATGGGGAGGGAACTATCTTAGGCTCTTTATGACCTCCAGTCCCCTCTATCATGTGAGGGACCAGCGTTTATCCCCTTTAGAGAATGCAGCAACAAAGTACCATCTTAGAACAGGAGACAGGACTCTCATCAGACACCAAACCTGATGGCACCTTAATCTGGAACTTCCATGCCACCAGAATTGTGAGCAATACATTTTTGTTCTTCATACATTACTCATTCCTAGGGCATTTTGCTATGGCAAAATAAATGGACTGTCAGCAGTCAGTAGTGACAAGAGCAGGGTACAGATGTGCAGACAGAACCAGAAACACCATAAAAGAGCCACTGAAAGAGGGTAAAAGAGTTAATTCCTAAAGCTGTCTCAGTACCTCATATTTAATGAGCTTTTGGTGTGTACCAGACCTTGGGCGAAATACTTTACATGCATCACTTTATTTAATCCTCAAAGTCACATGAGGATATTGAGGTTTAGAGATTTGAAGTGGCCAGAACTCCACTCAAGCTCTGGCTGATTGCAGTACAAAGCCTGGGTTATGTCAGCGAAGAACACAACCAAAAGGAACTTCTGGTCACAGTCCTGAACATCATTTCCTTCTGGTCCCAAAGAAGTAGGACAGTGTTTTCAGAAGAAGCAAGCCTTCTATGAACTAGTGTTGTCTCTACCTATCAGGGAATTTAGAAGTACCCTGCTAAGTATTCTTCATTAATAGAACTCACCTTTGACTTTCAGGACACCAAAGTGAGAAAATGAATACAAATACTCTGTGGCCTTTCTCCAACATCCTGGAAATCACTAATTATTTGCTCCCTTCTTCAAGACCACTATGGTCCAACTAGTGTGACCACTAATAAGCCATTAGCAGTGGCTTGCACGTATTGAGACAATAGGTATAAAGACAAAATCACATGAGACTTATGAACCCCTTTGCTTACTTGTCCCTAGATAACAGGACACTGGGACTTGCAGACAGCGTCATTCTCAAGAAGAAAAAAAGGGCAAGAGACAATGTGTTCCTCATTGCTCCTGATTTCCCCATTGGGATCATTCAATTCCTTGTGACTCAGCAGCAAGAAAACTTGAGGTTGATGTTGAATCCCTCCAAGAAGTCTCCAGTGCTTGTGTTACATATCCTAGAGATCTATAGATCTGCAGTGCATAAAGAAAAGGTCAAAGGGCATGGCACATATTGCTGACTGCATTAAAATTACTTTATAATCTCAAATACTGAGTGTGTATATGTGTTTATATGTGTGTACATGTGTGTATGTATGTATGTGTACATGTGTATATGTGTTTATGTGTGTGTGCATGTGTGTATGTATGTATATATACATGTGTGTATGTGTGTATGTGTATGTGTGTATATGTATGTGTGTGCATATATATTATATATATATATATAATATATATATATGAGAGAGAATTTCACAAAACACCCAAGTTTATAGTTCAATTCCCCACTCAGACTGTCAGTGTTCCCACCAGCATGACATAAGAGATCTTTCTGCTTCTTTATCAATACGACAAGAAGAGAATTTGCTTGTATTGGTATCTTTACTTTGAAGTGAAGTGAAATCCCACCGCTTTTATTTTGTTGGTAAAAATCCTTAAGAACCCTCCTATCTTTGACCCCATATGGAGTCCTATAATCTAGTCTCACTTGGGGCACCAGAACCTTTTAGGCCATCACTGCTGAAATTGGTACTGGAAAGGAAAATAATATCTCTCAGAAAAGTCAGAGAGACTAACAGGAAATTGTGTGAGGAGAATATTAGAAAGAAAAACGCAGAGAGGGATTTTCGTGTTTTGTTTTTTACTCGCACTTTGAAAGTTAACTCTTTGCTGTTTACAATATTCTTGTTTACTTCCCTTTGACACACTCATTTTTGTGAATCAGCTTTAAGACTATTGCATTGAGAAAATAATTGTTTTGAGAAAGAGAGTTTTTGGAGCTCTTATTTTATGTATAAGACACAACATTCAAGAAGTTTCTCATCCATGTCTATGAAATATAAAATTAGAGATGTCAGAACATACATAAAGAACAGCACAGTCTAATAGCAGTTTTTGACACAAAGTGGGGAGGAAATGCCTCCGTTTTCATTTCTATATTGTACACCTATACCTTATTTTAAAGTAAATTCTGTAGGAATTTCCTAATTTACATAATAATTAGAAATAAATTGTCAGAAACTTCATGGAAGATGCTACAATTAACTTCTAATTTGACATTGAACTTCTGAGGACCAGAGCAAAAAGAGGGAAAGAAAAATATTTTTCATATTATTGACATTACCAAGGCAAACAAATGTTTTTCTGACAATAAACACTAAATGGAACTGGTCACTTAGATTCTTATTTAAGGGTCATTTGAATGACCCTATGTAATTTTCAATAACTCCAGCTGAAATTACATTGCAGGACTAGGGCCTAAGTGGTACAGAGGAAGGAGGAGTTGACATATCTTTCTCAGGTATCTATTTTGTTCATTGGCTTTTAATAGGTGCTAGAGAATATGCACCCATGTATTAACTTCCTAATGAGGACCTGACATGGCAGAATCGACAATTTGCTCTGTAAATTAATGGACTTGTACTTGTGACCGAAGAGAGAGCCTGCCCTAACCTACAGAGATGACTTTCAGGGTAATCTATACATAGGATCAAATATATCTCTGTCTCTGTATTTAATACAAGAAACAGCAACCACTCCAGGGATTTCCAGCAGAAAGAGATTTAATACAGTAAACTAGGTTGTTACTCAATAACTGGAATGACTAGAAAGGTATAAGTCAGGGGATTGCCACAGGAGTTTTGGCTTCAAGGTATGCTGTGAACCAGATTTTAAGATAACACTGCTGCTATAAACACAGCCGTCTCCCGGTCATGAAGCTGCTGACTAGCAGCTAAAAAGAAAAAAATAACAGCTTCCACTTTCCAAATCCCTTCCAAGTGCATATCAAAAAACTGTCCAAGAGCTGGGGATGTAGCTCAGCAATAGAGTGCTTGCTTAGCACAGTGTGAGGCTGGGTTTGATCCCCAGCACCATAGAAACAAACAAACAAACAACAACAACAACAACAACAACAACAAAACACAAAACACCAAGTATCCAGAATCCTAGCTGCAAAGGAATTTGAGAAATGTAACTGTCATCCTCCCAGTCTTTAGGATAGGAAAGGGAAACAGAAAGCAACGAACAGGTAGAAACCAAATGCCCACAGACATTATATGGCATGCTTCTCCAAAGAGCTTCCATCTGCTCTCATACTTGGGACAAATCTTCAATTGTGACTTTCAAGTTCTATGTTTTAGAACCTGGAAAATGGTATTCTGTCCAGAAAATATTATGGGTATGTGTTACCCCTTCTTCAGTTTCTAAATCAATCCTAAGTGAAGTTGAAGGTGCTTGACCTATTATAACCCTTCCCATCTTCTCAATTGTGAAGGAGAAAGGTGGACCACAGTGGACTACACCCAGACCCGATAGGCAAGGATGGCTCAGGTAGGTCAGAATGGTAGGGAGTCCCTATGGTTCCTTACAGGACTTCCCTGTCTCCTCAATCCAGGATTCAGGGTACCTGAATGGACCCAGTTCCAACCTCTCAGCAATTCTGTGGTCCTGCAAGGCAGTTGCCAGATTTTGGGAGTAAACCTTTAATATACAGAAGCAAGTACTTACATTAATTAATTTATTAGTTCAAAAAGTAATATAGCTACTAAAGAAAAGTAATTTATTTTAATGGAGCAAATATTAAACTACTGTTTTCTAAAGTAAAAGTCAATAAATTTCATGTCTTCTTAAAGCTATTTCTGAGATCCTGAGATGGCATAAATCTCTTGTCTTATGTTTGTTGTGGTAGACAAGAATCAGTTCTTCTCAACTGAGTCAAGTTATTTAAATATGCTTAAAGAAATGACTTATAGGCCAGACCATCTTTTCTACCACATTCAGTTGATATTTGATTAGTCAATGTGGCAAGGAAAGTTAATGTCTAGTAAGAAATTAGACCTGGCAATGAAAATAACCCTCTGGTGAGTAACAGTGATTAGTACACCTGGGGTGTGGTCAAGTTGGACACCTCTTGCTCAATAGTTTTTAACAGTCTAGTAGGTGAGATGTGGGGAGATTTTTATTATTGTCATGGTTTTTCTTCATATGAATGAAAGTACTTCTGCTAATTTCACTTTGTAAAAGATTTGTTTTCCAAATGTTCACTGTCAAAAATGCTGCTCAGAATAGGTTGTCTTTTTGAAAAGCAAGGGATGACCATATTTTATTAATTCTATTTATTTTCTTATTTAACATGTTTAGATTTTAGGGAGATTTTCTTATCACATAAAATAATTGGTCATTTGTAAAAGTTATTACCTCACTATGTCATTAATATAATGTAGCAAAAATTTTTCTCAAAGTGGTCTCCAAAATGGGATACTCCTCTGTAAAGGTACTTTAGAGTTTTTCTTATACTTTTCCATTTTTTCTTATATGTGTGTTCATTTTATAATGCATATATAAATCAGATGGTATATGCATATAAGTAAATATGGATATGTTAGAAGTTAATGCTCAATTTTTAATAACAGAAGTACAAAGCAAGAATTTTGATAACTACGATTTTATACAAATATTTGCCTGAAAAACTTGAAGTAGTTTTTTCTAGTCTCAAATTTAAATAATTCAAGAGTTCATCTAGCATTTTATCTTCACTTTTTAAATATTTTATTGGATATAGGAGTATAAATCTTGGAGTCAAAGAATCATAGAACTTTACTCCAGGAAGGAGTTGAGATTTATATCCCGTATCCCCCTCATTGTTCTGATGAGGGGAAAAATAAGACCTAGAGAGGTTAAGTGACCATGTGACTTCCCTTTGCCTCTTAAGGAAGGGTACCTTTTTGTAGACATCAATTTTTTGCCTATATTCATTAGAGTCAAAATATAAATGCAGCTGATGTTGATGCCTAATATCAGGCTTGCATATTACAGACAGTGATATACACTTCTTATCAACTGCTACTGTGTGAGGCTGCTTCAGTCCATGGCAGCTGCAGATCACTGATAGTATTAGTACAGGAAAGGCCAAGAAATGCATCTCAGGGTAAGAGCACTTAGTTTTTATTCATCATAAATATTTGTATTCACCATCCTTTCAAACTGGGGTCGTCGCTCCTATTCTTTCTGGATCTGGATCCTCATGCAACGTTGTTCAATTACTTTTGCTAATTCCCATAAGTGTGATATTAGCTGGATAAAAATAAAGGCTAAATTTACAACAATAAATGTGCATCGTTAATTTTATAATACAAAGCACTGTAATTTCCCTTTTGACTTCCAAATGTTGTGTTCTTTATCTTGTTTAGATACTAACCTCAGAATTGGAGCTTTCTATTTCAAGGATGGCAATGTTTTGCTAACTCTCTTCACCTTCATTCTCCATGGCCATGCAAGTTAGTCTCCATATTAGTCTCCTGTAATAGCATTCCATACTCTTATCCTCTCACTACCCCTTACAAGAGCCAATTCCTTCTCCAGGGTACCAATTAAACTAGGCAGGTGAGCATTTTTTCATGTACTTGTTGATTGATTGTATGTCCTCCTCTGAGAAGTGTCTGTTCAGGTCCTTGGCCCATTTGTGGATTGGGTTATTTGTTATGTTATTGTTTAATTTTTTTAGTTCTTTGTATACTCTGGATATTAGGGCTCTATCTGAAGTGTGAGGAGTAAAAATTTGTTCCCAGGATGTAGGCTCCCTATTTACCTCTCTTATTGTTTCTCTTGCTGAGAAAAAAAACTTTTTAGTTTAAGTAAGTCCCATTTGTTGATTCTTGCTATTAACTCTTGTGCTATGGGTGTCCTATTAAGGAATTTGGAGCCCGACCCCACAATATGTAGATCTGAGCCAACTTTTTCTTCTATCAGATGCAGAGTCTCTGATTTGATATCAAGCTCCTTGATCCATTTTGAGTTAACTTTTGTGCATGGCGAGAGAAAGGGATTCAGTTTCATTTTGTTTCATATGGATTTCCAGTTTTCCCAACACCATTTGTTGAAGATGCTATCCTTCCTCCATTGCATGCTTTTAGCCCCTTTATCAAATATAAGATAGTTGTAACTTTGTGGATTAGTCTCTTTGGTCCACCCACCTGTTTTGGTACCAGTACCATGCTGTTTTTGTTACTATTGCTCTGTAGTATAGCTTGAAATCTGGTATCGCTATGCCACCTATTCACACTTCCTGCTTAGAGTTGCTTTTGCTATTCTGGGTCTTTTATTTTTCCATATGAATTTCATGATTTCTTTATCTATTTCTACAAGCAATGCCATTGGGATTTTGATTAGCATTGCATTAAACCTATAGAGAACTTTTGGTAATATTGCCATTTTGATGATGTTAGTTCTGCCTATCCATGAATAGGGTATATATTTCCATCTTCTAAGATCTTCTTCTATTTCTCTCTTTAGGGTTCTGTAGTTTTCATTGTATAAATCTTTCACCTCTTTTGTTAGGTTGATTTCCAAGTATTTTTTTTTTTTGAGGATATTGTGAATGGGGTGTTTTTCCTCATTTCCGTTTCAGAAGTTTTGTCGCTGATATACAGAAATGCCTTTGATTTATGCGTGTTGATTTTATATCCTGACACTTCGCTGAATTCATTTATTAGTTCTAGTAGTTTCTTTGTAGACCCTTTTGGGTCTTCTAGGTATAGGATCATGTCGCCCGCAAATAATGATAATTTAAGTTCTTCTTTTCCTATTTTTATGCCTTTAATTTCTTTCGTCTGTCTAATTGCTCTGGCCAGTGTTTCGAGAACTATATTGAATAGAAGTGGTGATGCTCACCATCTCTAGCAGTCAGAGAAATGCAAATCAAAACCACCCTAAGATACCATCACACTCCAGTAAGATTGGCAGCCATTATGAAGTCAAACAACAACAAGTGCTGGTGAGGATGTGGGGAAAAGGGTACACTTGTACATTGCTGGTGGGACTGCAAATTGGTGCAGCCAATTTGGAAAGCAGTATGGAGATTCCTGGGAAATCTGGGAATGGAACCACCATTTGATCCAGCTATTGCCCTTCTGGGACTATTCCCTGAAGACCTTAAAAGAGCGTACTACAGGGATACTGCCACATCGATGTTCACAGCAGCACAATTCACAATAGCTAGACTGTGGAACCAACCCAGATGCCCTTCAATAGATGAATGGATAAAAAAAAATGTGGCATTTATACACAATGGAGTATTACGAAGCACTAAAAAATGACAAAATCATGGAATTTGCAGGGAAATGGATGGCATTAGAGCAGATTATGCTAAGTGAAGCTAGCCAATCCCTAAAAAACAAATGCCAAATGTCTTCTTTGATATAATGAGAGCAACTAAGAACAGAGCAGGGAGGAAGAGCAGGAGGAAAAGATTAACATTAAACAGAGACATGAGGTGGGAGGGAAAGGGAGAGATAAGGGAAATTGCATGGAAATGGAAGGAGACTCTCATTGTTATACAAAATTACATTTAAGAGGTTGTGAGGGGAATGGGTAAAAAACAAGGAGAGAAATGAATTACAGTAGATGGGGTAGAGAGAGAAGATGGGAGGGGAGGGGGGATAGTAGGGGATAGGAAAGGTAGCAGAATACAACAATTACTAATAGGGCATTATGCAAAAATGTGGATGTGTAACCGATGTGATTCTGCAATCTGTATACGGGGTAAAAATGGGAGT
Source organism: Spermophilus citellus (assembly GCF_964194105.1). NCBI lineage: Eukaryota > Metazoa > Chordata > Mammalia > Rodentia > Sciuridae > Spermophilus > Spermophilus citellus. Next base: position 197,849,201 of record NC_138184.1, on the reverse strand, counting down.
TCATAACCCACTTGAATCTAATGTATGAAATATGATATGTCAAGAGCTTTGTAATGTTTTGAACAACCAATAAAAAAAATAAATAAATTAGGCAGGCCCTCTCCAAAGAGTGCTCTCCCTAGCTGATCAGCACTTTTCTCATCAGTGGATACAATGGTTCCCCTCTAACTCAAGTTTGAGTAGCTATCTGCTTTGTCTTGACCTTTGATTGTCTTACAAAGCCCTCACTGGGTTCTTTTCTTTCGTGTCTCACAAGTTTAGCTGTTTTCTTCATGGACTCCTGCCCTTTTTCTGTTCTGTTATGTGAACATAAGATTTGTGCTGCTCCATCTTGACCAACAAGAGAGAATATAATATCTAAGAGCTTATTTGCTGCGGGATGGCAGAAGATGAACCTGACACAGAGAAAGACCTGGGTCAGCTGCTTAAGGTCAATCATGAGATGACAAAACATAGTCCTGGCAATCAAGGTGGCCTTAATGAACCACTCCAGGGGAAGTCAAAAGGACACTTCAATTCCAAACAGCCTAGAATGTCAAAGCCCTAAAAGAAAATTTGTGAGTGGAAGTCCAACCCAAAGCCACATAAATTTATAGGAAGCAAGGTACAGTAATTAAAACCAAAGGACAAATGGCAAGTCAACGTGTACAGCTCTTGCCATGAAGGAAGACTTGTGAAGCTCAGAAGTCCTGGCCCATGTTCAAAAGACCCTCTGAAAGGTACATCTGACATTTTTCTCTTTTATCTCTAAGCATCATCTCAGAATGGCCTCTTAATTCTTTCTTCTGACTTAGTTCTCTCTATTTCTCCCAACTACCTTTTCTGGACAATCAAATATTTTAGGTGACTTCTTCTCCCTGTTAGAAGTTATTTTTGTCTCTTCAAGAAATAGGCTTATTTCTAAACCCTCTTCCATTTGCTCTGGATTCTTGAACCTATAAACCTCCATACCTGCTTTCCTAAAAAATTCTTCCTTTCCAAAATACAGTTGATTTCATTCTTCTGTAACTTAATTTAACATCTTTAAAAGCTACTTTGAGTAGTTATTACCAAAAAAAATCATTAGATAATTATTTCAGCTAATGTGGTTACTAGCATGTGTTCTTTAGTGTAACTATACAATTTATTTATTGTAGGTTTGTTAGTGTAAGTTGGTTTGAACAGGTTTTAGCAAAATCAAAATCGAAAGACACTGATTTTAAGAAATATTTGTAAAATGTCAATGAGCTATATAGAATCAGCCAATTAATCAGGCCCAAGTATAGGAGTATCCACTTAAATAATTTTTAAAAAGTACAGAGTCAATAGTTACCTAACCTATGGGAAAATTATGAAAAAATATTATACGAAGTATTCCTAGTACATATCTCTTGAAAAACCTCTCAGGAACAAAGCAGGTGTTGCACTTTATTCCCAAGAATTATCGACTGACAGAATACTGAAGTATAATCTCTTTCACTCAAGAATAAACTCTTGAGCCAGGTGCAAGGATGCATGCCTATAATCCCAGTGACTTGGGAGGCTGAGGCAGGAGGACTGCAGATTCAAGGTCAGCCTCAGCAATTTAGTGAGGTCCTAAACAACTTAGTGAGACTCTGTATCAAAAAGTAAAAAAAAAAAAAAAAAAAAAAAAAAACTGGGGATGTGACTCAGTGGTAAAGTGCCTCTGGGATTCAACCCCCAGTACCAAAAAAAAAAAAAAAGACTAAGCTTTTGGAGGTCGGTCAATGTGTTCTTCATATCCTTAAATCTGTGCAGAAGATGCACGCGTATAGTCGATGGAACATATTCAAAACCGGCTGTCCCTGGGTTCAATCCACAATATCTAGAGAGAAATGGAGAGAGAGGGCAGGGAGTAGGAGAAGAAAAGAATAAAAAGCTTGGCTCCAGACTGCATTAGCTCTGTTATTTTAAGTGAGTTACTATCTTAATTTCTCCATCTGTAATATTAGGAAGATAATCACTATCCTCTAAAGTTACTGAGAGTATTGAATAAGGTTCAGTGTGTGAAGTATCTGGCTTGGCATCTGGCCCATAATATATGTATTGACTTCATTCTCTCCATCAATCTCTGTGCCTGGTGCTGAGGTTACATCTATGAAGTAGACAGCCATGGGCACCCTCCTCTCAGACAGTATGCAGCCTGGAGGCATTTCTGCTTCTATGAACAAGGGACATAGTGTTGCTGGAAAATCAAGTGTTATCTGATGTGAACCTGAAAGCTGCAGGAATCCTCCAGAGACTGGAAAGATGGGAAAGAGTAGGCCACTCGAGGGAGGTGGTATGCATGTGTGCGTGGTTATGATTTGAGTAATCTGCTCTAGTTGTGTATGTGCAATTTATACTGTTCACTAGGAAGTTTTAATTCCTCTGAGGATGATAAATGTTTTATAGCAACTTAAACATTCAAACGTGGCATAAACAAATAACTCTTTCCCAAAATATTTATCTAATCTAGCTCCTCCCACATGGTCCAGGGCTCCTCCTACTCAAAACAACTTGACAAACTGAGAATCAGCAGAAGTACCTTATTTTATTAAAGAACACTTATTGATTCCTGAAGGAAATAAACATGTTTATTATTGATTGACATTTAACTCTGATAACCCCAAGCCTTTATTCCTATGAGGAAAAGCATGCTACTCCCCACCTGACCAGTCCTATCAAATCCATAAAAACATTTGAAGTAATAGTCACTGTTGCTGGTTTTAGGTTTGGAATTTTGCCTTAATGATAGATTTTTGTTATTATTTTATCATTATTTAATATGCTAACCAATAACCTTTTCATATTTGGTTAAACACAAAATATCTTAAAACGTCTAAATGCAAAGACAAGTTAAAAATTAACCAGTCAAGTGTGTTGGGGTCTCCTGCTGTCTGCAGCCCCTGGTTCCCATCAGCACAGTTGGCTGGGTCCCTTCACTGAGACAGAAGAGAGTGAGCCCCGTCACCAGCTGGTCCTCTGGGGGTTTGTCAGAAGCTACTTTCCCACCCATCGAGATTTCCTGACAGAGCTTTCTTCTGCCCATCACAGTGACCTTGACACCTCACAGGACGAAAATAATAAAAGGTTATTTCTTCTTGTACATTTTCAGCTTCTCTTTTTAAAAATACTTAACAGAGGTATAATTGACATACAAAAAACTGAAGATATTTAATATACACTATTTGATGAGTTTGGAAACAAATATATGCCCATGAAACAATCTATAGCATAAACATATCCATTACCTCCATACGTCTCTTCTCATCTTCTTTATTCACTATTATCAATTTTTGTGATAACAACCCTTAACCTAATAAGACCCTTTTAGTAAAATTTTGGGAATTTAATATGGTATTGTTAACTGCAGGCTCTGTGCTGTACAGTGGATCTTTAGATATTTTTATCTTGTGTAACTGAAACTTTATACCCTCTGACTCATGCTTGCCTATTTCCCTGCTCCTCTCAGCCTTGGGCCACCGCTATCCTACTCTCTGCCTTTGTGAGTTTTACTATTTAAGATTCCTCACAGAACTTGTTCAATAACAGAATAAAGGATAAAAAGTCATAGGATCATCTCAATAGACATAGAAACAAGTGCTTTACAAAATTCAACCCCCTTTCAAGACAAATTAGGTATAGAAAGAACTTACTTCAAAACAATAAAGCCCATAAAAATAAATAAACAAAAATAAAGCCCACACCTAGCATTATACTCATTGGTGAAAAACTAAAAGCTTTTCCTTTAAAATCTAGAAGAAGGCAAGGACACCCACTCTTATTACTTCTATTTAACATGGTACTGTAAGTCCTGGCAAATGGCAGGGGGTGGGGAAAGGCATCCAAACCAGAAAAAAAAAAAGTAAAATTATCTCTGTTTGAAGTTGACATTATCTTACCTGTAGCAACCCACCCCTGCACTTCCCCCACAAAAAGACCCTGTTAGAATTAATAAATGAATTCAGCAAAGTTACAGATACAAAAGCAACATATAAAAATCAGTTAGGTTTCTATACACTAACAACAGAATTAAGAAAACAATCTTGCTTACAATAACATTAAAAAAAGAATAAAGTACTTAGAAATGAACTTAATCCAAACAAATAAACTTAACCAAGATTTATACACTGAAAACCATAAAATGCTGATGTGTAACTTTCAGCTTCTTAAGTTTAAAGCTATACAAATAAAGGCCCTGGGAAGTTAGGAAAGCACAACTACAAGGAGTAGAACAATCAGGTCTACAATCCGTGCTTCTTGAATTCAGATTCTGGATGGCCTGCCATATCACTAGTCTTTTTTCCAGGCTGAGTCTTAAAGGGAACAGCCCTGGACAGCCCTGGAGAGGTCAGACTTGGATATCAATTGCATTTGAGAAAGTCTGTATAGTATTTCTCGGGAAATTATTGTGTTTTTCTAAATCCTAAGGAAAATCTGGCAAGAAATTTTTAAAAACTGAAAATTTTTTCTAATTCACCTTCAACAATTATAACATGGTAATCAATACAGAGATGTTGATGATTTGAAAGGCTCCACCCACAACAGGTTGAAAGCAAGGGCAAGAAATACAAACACTTGGAGTCAAAGTCAAAGTCAACCAGCATCTCTGGGACTAGGGAGAAAAGCACAGAAGAGAGAAGTGGTCACTATCTAAGGGGTCAGTCTTGCTTGTAGCTGTTGCTATGATTTAATTGAGTGTTCACAGGTCTGAGTAGTGCTAACAGTGAGTCAGGTTTGCAAACATAATAAATATTAGTATGTTTATTATATAGAATACTTTAAACAAACATGTAAGTATTGTTCCAAGAAATAACAAGCTTGGCAAGCAATATAAATTTTTAAATTGGCAATTTTGACACATGAATCTGTGTAGTGCTGAGAGATCTGAATTTACATCATTGAATATTAACCAATAATGTTTGCTTGAGATATTAGAAAATTTAAATACTTGCTGTGGATAAAAAAAAATTACTTATAAATACTATTAATCGTAATACTTATTTGTTGAACAAGATTTTTAGATGTCCATAAAATATATATAAAGAATATGAACAACATTGGAAGTATTTTAAAGACAAAAAACAACTTATGATTTCAGTAATTCCTGAGACTTCCTGGGGATTTTGATCTCTCATTCCCGTATACCAAAAATTATGAACTAATAGGTATTTAGGAACACTAGGTTTAAGTCATGGATGAGACATAAACCCAATCTGCATGAATTCATGTTCTAACTTTAAAAAAACTTTATAAAGAGGAAAAAGGTAAAAGTCTCTGTATTACACTCACTATAACCCTACTAATTTGAAATTTTGTAATATTATTTAATAATAATAACAATGTTTATAGAAATAGTTTGAAGAATCAAAAGCAGACTTCATCAAGAATAACAAAACTTCTGCAGAAAAATAGCTAAATATTATCCCTACACCCAGCCATTCCATGTATTTTTTTCTGCTCTTTTTCATAGTTACCTTTTTTTACAAGATTTTATGGACAGTCCATATCTAAACTGCTGTACATAGACTACCAGCTCTTCTACCAAGTTGAAGAAACAAAACCACGTTTCCTTTGTGGATTTCTTTAGGACTTCAGGTGTTGCTCAGACACAGAAGAGCTTCCCCAAGCGCATTTCTACTCCAAATGTGAATAATGGGCAAGTTTAGCTTTTCAAAACATGCAATACATACTTCTTAAAATTCTATCCCTATGACAATTATGCTCAATATGTTAATAACTCGATTAAACTGAGAGATTATTCCTGTCTATGAAACTAAGAACTGGAAATGGAGGAGAATATTTATTAATTTAAACAAATTATTGAAATGAGAAGATAATATCCCATTTGGATTAAAAGTAATTTTAAAAATCCACTTATATTTTATGGCCTCTTAGGGGAAACCTTTGCTTCAGAGTCATCTCTCCTTCATGGGCAAAAGAATCCACTGATCTACCTAAACTATAGTACCACTCGGGTTCACATTCCTAGTCCAGAGCTACAAAGAAACCTTCCTTTACAAACCTATCAATTGTTTATCACCATGTCTCATTTTTTAAAAATACAACAACCTGTAGAACTGCAAGAATAGTCCCTTGGTGTATAGACACTTATTTTGATTTAAAAAAAAAATCTTTACGTGTAAGGGAGAATATGCTGTATTTGTCTTGTATGCCTGACTTATTTAACATAATGTCTTGTCATTTTATGCATTCTGTTGCAAATGATATGCTATCAATCATAACCCTTCAGAAAGAAAGACAAATCAACATTACAAGCAAGATTATGACTTTCCCCTTCTAAATAAAAAATAAAAGAAGCCTGACACAGTGGAACACGCCTGTAATCCCAGTGGCTCGGGAGGATGAGGCAGGAGGATCACTGAGTTTAAAGCCAGTCTCAGCAAAAGCAAGGCACTAAGCAACTCAGTGAGATCCTGTCTCTAAATAAAATACAAAATAGGGTTGGGAATGTGGCTCAGTTGGTGAGTGCCCCTGAGCTCAATCCCTGATACCCTTAAATATAGATAGATAGATAAATAGATAGATAGATAAAAGAAGTAAAAATAGTATACAAAAGGAAAAGCAAATATCTTTGCTATATAGTGGGCTCAATGTCTTTAATGTGATAGGAAATTTCTTAATTGCTCCAATTTTAAAATAGGGCATATGTAGATAGATAGATAGATAGATAGATAGATAGATAGATATACACACACACATATATATAGATATAGATAAAATATATATCCAGGCATTTCATGAAGAAACTCAAATGAACAACAAATATAAAGACATATTTGCTATAGCTTATACGTCACTAATAAATAAAACAATTTTTACATATCAGATTAGCAAAAGTTCTAAAGAATGATGATAATCCAAATTGGTAAAGGTATGGGAAAATAGGTACTCTCCAGAGTGCTATGTTAGCTGAATATTCCAAACCCTTTAAAAATGGCATGCTTTTTTTTTTCAACAAAAATTCTTTCATTTAAAAATTTGCCTAAGGAAATAATTGAATGGGCACATAAAGAAATATTTAGATGTTCCTTGCAATCTTGTTTAATAATAGCAAAACATCACAGTTCCCCCAAAGCATTGGAAAATAGTGAATTGCTTAAATAAATTGTAGTAATTCATACAAATGAATAACCTACAGAGAAATAGTAAATAAAATGTAAATAAAAATGTATGAATGTGGGTATATAGATACTATTTTAAAATCTCCCAAAACAGATTTATACACAAATATTTGTTGAATTAAATAGTTGATAAATAAGTTAGCAGTAATTATCTACAGGTACTGGTATTATAGGTGAGTGCATGTGTGTGTGCGCGCATGTGTGTGTGTGTGTGTGTGTGTGTGTTTTATTTGCAGGAAACATGATAATTACATGGCTTTGCTTTGTTTTTTTTTTAATTTTAAGGACATATCTTTAAAATGCAAGAGAATCTAGATGAATTCAGAGTCCTAGTTTTCTTCTCTTGTACCTAAAAGAATACAGAGAGATAAATGTTCCTGGAAAGATAAGAAAACTAGTGATTAGCTTAATGAATGGATAAAAAAAGATCACACAAAAATACCCACCTTTGAAACTAAGGTCAGTCAAAACTCTGAATTCTGAATATAAACAGGTTATACAAATGAAACCTGCCTGAAGGCAGCTTTGGTTCACACACCCAATTTTAAGGAACATAGTATTGCACAGAAGATAACAGTTTGATTCCATTCTTTGTTTTTTTCAGACTACACTGGCTTTCTTGGTCATCTCTGATCCTATCTAGCCCTTCACCTACATGGCAAAATTCCAGAAGTCTTTTTTTTCTACTCAACTTTGAATATAACTTTTTTTTTTTAAGCCATGTCTTTGCCTCCCTTAGATTATATGGAAACAGGAAAGATTGCATGGAAATGTTAAAATCAGATCTTATCATTAACAAACATCTTTGTAACTAATAAAGGAACAACTAAAAATTTTTTCCAGCCTATGGCTAGCAAAAAGGTAACTTTGTACTTATTAAGGTGCAGAACTAAGGATCTGGAAATAAGAGAAATAGTCCCTACATAAGACAGTCACAAACCTATGAGGTAAGAAATAAGCCAGTCCTAGCTGGAATTTAAACAGATCCCCTCAGAAGCAACCAGCTCTGCCTGGGGCACAGAAAAAGTAGAGAAGACCTTTGAGATGGAATTTAGAAAGTGAATATGCATTTCCCAGGTGTGAAAAGACCAGAAGGGCAGGCTGAAAGGCAAAAAAAGCAGAAAAGTGCTTGTCTTAGTAGATGTGGCAAAGTTCTGGCTCAGAAGAAGAACTTTGAAATGATGGTAGAAAGGGCATTTGGCCTAAATGATAAATTATCAGTTACCTAGGTAATTCAGTCTATGCATGACTGAGTTTCACAGACCCAAAGACCCCTATATTCAAGTGATTCATTGGTATCTCAAACTAGCTCTTTGTTCAGCTATAATGGTAATTGACTTCATTCTAAAATGGAATCTCTTTTTTTTCTTGCCAAGAAAGGAGTGATTTCACTTTTGCTTCTCTTTTCCTTTTGGTGCTTTCCATTCATGTTTTTGCAGACACATAGACACACCCTTTAAGCCAAGGTTTCAATGAAAAAAACTAGCCAATCCAGTTTTAGCATTGTCATTGGTGATATTAATATAGAGACAGTTGCCTTCTTGTTGCTCAATAGGGTGAGACTTTGAAAAAGGCTTGGGCATGTGTGTGGAGCCAATGTGTCTGGCTTCAGCCACCTCCTTCTCTCACATTGCCAAAGAAGCCGAAGCCAAGGAACCATCTCCTTATTGTTCTCTTGCATAAACGGGCCTGCTGCCCATGGCGGGAGGGTAGTGCCTAGGCATTTTTCATGACCTCCTATGAAAGGGTGGGGTTACTGCCTCAAAGTCCTTGTTCTTGAAAACTGGGGTATGGAACCCTACTAGCTAACTGAAGGAAAAGGAAAAGAACTGACCTGCAAGCCTGCTGGATGCTGTTTGTAGGGAAGAATGCTAGAACACTTTCTAGCTGGCAAGAACAACTGTTGAAAATGCAGTGCAGACCACCATTGGAAACTTAAAGATTGTCAGCTTCTCACCACGTTGTTCAGCATCAAAAGGCCAACTCACTTTTCTTTTGACCAGATACACATAATTAGGCTCATTTGAATCTGGCATCATAGACCTTGAGACATTTCTGCAAAGCAGTTTATGATGACATTTATGAGCTATGCCTCATAGTAATCTCTCAAGGTGAGTGAAGGTGATCCAACAGATGGGGAAACTAAAGTGTTAGGAACCCTGGAGCAGGCCCCAGCAAGTCAAAGCCCATAGACTGAAGTGACAAACCAACAAACCAACAAATTCAGCTCCTGAATGGGTTTGGAATGTCACAAATGGACAATAGCCCAGTCCATGAATGAGGAAGCTGCATCCACCACAGCTGAGGCAAAAATAGGTTCAAAGTTGTTAGACACATAGACTACATTCAGTTGCAGCCAATGAAACAACAGAAGCTCAAGGTCAGAGTCTACCATGAAACAGCCAAATGTGTACCGATGGCTGCAGGGGTGACCTATGTTGACCATGTAGGTTTGAGTAGTGAAATCTCTGCCCACAGTCTGACATCATGAGGTTCTCTATATGACCCTTTATCTTAGAGAGCTTAGATACTCAATATACTCTCTTTTCTAGTCTCATGTCGCATTGCTGCCATATAAGATTCTGAGTAAAAGATCTATTTTTCCATTAAATCTTTAAAATTGTTATTAAACTATTCCAGACATGGGATTGTTATGAAAAAATTACTCCTGGAGGCAGTATAAGCAAGTCTCTGAAACAAAGGTTAAGGCGTTTCATTTCTTTTTTTTTTTTTTTTGGTAAGGTCATTTTTAAGTCATTTTTTCCCCTTCAAAAATCTTGGTTCAATCCTGCTTGCCACTGGTGAAATATAAAAAGGCTGCACAGCCCAGGAAAGAAACCACCAACTACCTTGTCAAAAAGGAGGTCATATCTCACCATGCTAACTGCAGTCAAGAATAAATTTCAAGTGCTGGGATTCTACTTTTCAGATCTTAGCTCATGTTGTTCTATTGTAAATGTAGCCTACTCAGAGGCATATTCTTCCTCTTTAGACTTATTAAGTTTTGCATTTGCCTGGAGAATTGCCTGGAAGCACAGATCCAGACCTCAGGTTGACCTTCATTTGGATCTCAGCTCCCAACTTACAAGCTGATGAGCTTGGACTCTCCTCCCCTTCTCTGTGTGATCTCTCAGAAACCTTCTATCTGATCTATTAAAAATGACATGAAGTCATTACAAAGGCCCAAAGAAGAACCATATTGAAGCAAATAGCAAATGCTGAGTAGGCACCATGATTCTTCCAGCTGCCAAAAAAGAAACTTGAGGGTGATTCTTAACTTTTCCCTAACTCCTTCTCTTCCCAAATAGCACAGATCCAGACCTCAGGTTGACCTTCATTTGGATCTCAGCTCCCAACTTACAAGCTGATGAGCCAATCCCACCAATCCCTTCCTCTCCACTCTCATGCCCACTGTTCTGTCTCAGGCCACCAGGCTCCCATCCCCCAACTTATCTCTTTCCTGAGGCATTCTCTATGCTGCCACCATATTTTGCTTTCTCAACTACACATGTGATCCTGTTGTTGCCTGCTCTGACTCCTCCATTTTCCTGGGGAAATGTAAAGGCAACTCCTTACCAGACTGCAGCATGCCTTCCTCTCTAGTCTCATCTCTGACTCTATCTCTTCCTACTTCAATCCCTTTCATTCTCTTCCTGAACTTGCTCTGTCCCAACCATACTGCACTATTTGCTTTAGTAAATATTAGGATCAGAACTATTTCAAATTTAGGTTAAGTGCCAACACTTAGGGTTTAGAACACTCCCAAAGTCTCCCAAGGCATCCCTCAACTAGCACATGTTTTTCAGGTAGTAACTATCTGAAGTTTCCCTAAGGATAAGGGTTGTCTTTTTTGCCTTTGTAACTCCAACAATCTAGCCCAGTGCTTGACATATAGGATGTGCTTCATTATTGTGAGTGGAGGAATGGAATGAATGAATGAACCCATACATCTATCATAATTTCCTCAAATTTATAGAAGGCAATTGATGGTTAGTTTTGTTTCTTCCATTTCTTCTTTTTCAGGTCAAGTTCAGAATCTAGGGGTTCTTGAAGTGATAATTGTTCTGTAGGAAATACTGTGATGTTTTATGTTTTATATCTCAAGATAATAAATATTTATTTTCCAACTGTCTTCCTCCCCACCTCTGCACACACACACACACACACACACACACACACACATACACACACACACACCACATCTCATGAAGTATCTCTAGCATCTCAGTGAGGTCTCTTGAACCCACCCGCCCTTCTGTTGACCCTCTAGACGTTTGGACCTTGAATTCCCCAAGAGTCACTTGGGGAGCTTGGTAAAATACAGATGTCTGTGTCCAATCTTCCCAGCAAGTCTGGGGTAGAACCCAATGATTATAGTTTTCCAAAGCCATCCCCAAAGTAATCCAGCAGATCTGCCAAGGTTGCAAGCTGCTGCCCACAGGTCAAATTTATAGTTCCAAAGAACAAAAGGAAATATCATTCAGTCTGTGACTCCTTCCAGAGGGCACTCCGCTGTAAGCCAGGCATGCTGCTATTGCCAGGGGAGGAAACAAACAAACAACAAAACAGATTTGTATTTTTATTTACATTCTTATTTATATCTCACATTGCTCCAGAGTAATTCAGGATGCCCTAGGACAGTAGCAATCTGCAAACAAATGGAAATATATGGAAACTCACCAAGTCCATATCCATCAGATGACCAGTACTCCTAATTTTAAAAAATTATCTTCTGTGACTCTAAAGCAAGTCTTGTTACAGCATCATATCTCGTCTCCCTGACACTCTGCAAGAAGTTGTCTGACTTTGGGAAGCATGAGGCTCCTGAGGAAACTCAGCAGTTTCTAATACTGTCAGTTTGCATTTCTGAGATGTCACTTGCACTGATAGGATACTAGTCAGACAAAAGGATTGTGACAAGAAGAGTGAAAAGTCCTAGAACCAATAAGGACTAGCAGGAGTTGTTTTTAAATGTCAGATTTGGTCCTTGGTTGTCCTTTAATAATTATAGCAGCACAAAATAAAATGGTACTTGTTTTTTTAAAAAATAACTAGACTAGTTTGGGTTTTCTATCCATGGCCCAGAAGTCAATTTTAATTCGCTACACGAGCACTCAAGAAAGAGTTAAATTTCCAATGTGTTCCCCACCAGCCCCAGGGTCCTTCCTCAATGGAATAAAGGAAAAGTGAAGCTTTACTTGTATTACTCTATGAAATTCCCAAAAGTTTTGACTGCTGTCTCATTACTTCCTTTTTTATTTTCTGCAGAGGTAACAAAAGCACCAAACTTAAAGGAAAAGATAAGGAATCCCAGAGAAATGGGTCTTCTTAATTTCTTTCTCTTTCTTTTGGTGCCATCAGCCTTATTTGCAAATACAATTTCCAAAGTTCAATAGGAAGGTCCCGACTTCAGCACCTTGAACCCAGTGTAGATACAACTAGCCCAGGAAATCCAGTAGACCTAGCATGATCATGGACTTCATCCCTGATTCCTCCCCCAAATTCCCAAGTACTTTGGGATTTTGGATTATTGTTCTTGCAATGTGACCAGGAATTCTAGCCATACCCTCAGAGAGAGAGCTCATTTCCTTCACTGATATATAGGGAAGCTGGGACTATGCAGGGTAGTGCCTGGAAAGGGTTAGAAATCCTTTATTGAAAATGACTCCAGGACTCTCATTTTCCCCCATGCTGACAGTGCCTACCAGCAATAAGAGTGACCTCCACCAGTCTTGGTATAGCAAAGTGATAGCAATATAAATCACATACCAGTTCTGAGCCTGTCCTCCAAATCTTCTACTTTAAGCAGTAGCCTTCTGACCCAGCAATATGGCACAGAGAAGAATCTTTATGCAATTGCACTAATCACCTGCAGTTCTCCATAAGATCCAGCTACCAGAAGATACCCTTGGAGAAACTGCTCTGCTATTTTCCTATGAGGCCATTTTTCCTTGACATACCAATAGTTCCCAACTGATGTGGGTGTGTAGAGAAATATCCTCCCTCCTGCAGCATCACACCCTACTATTAGGTCACAAAACAGAGCAGCCTTGTGACTTAGCTTTTTATTAGCCCCACCATTTTTCCAGTCCTATCTCCTAAGACTCTGGCTCTAATCCAAAAGGAGAGGGGTCAGAGGCAATTAAGAGTGCCAACTTCCTTTGATGCACTTTTTTTGGAAACTTCTTCCCAGGATGAGTTACTTCCTTATTTAGAACACTGTAGCAGATTTTGAGGTTTATCCTAACTTCCAGAAATCTAAGAATAGAGACTAAGGATCAATTGTGCAGCTCTGTTCAGCAGTTTCTCCTTCCAATGAGGCCTTTTCTTGGTCCTTAGGAACACAGTTCATGGGATTATGTATCTGAATATGTATTGGGCATATAGCTTAAATCTTCATCCTGAGGTTTCTTTCATTACTTTCCCTTCAGCTCATCCATTGAATATTCACTGAGTGCCAAGTATGTGCCAAGCACATACTAGGTCATTGATCTATACCAGAAAGTGAAATAGATTGAAAATATTTGCCCCTGTGAAGCTCCATCTTAGTGAGACAAACAGTAAGCAAACAAAATGCACAAATTATGTAGTAGTTTAGAGTCTGTGATGTAAAATGCATAGAACTGGGATCAGGAAGCAGGGAATAGAATTAGGGTTGGAAAACGGTGCAAATTCAAATACAGTGGTCAGGGTAGGACTCACTGATAGAGCAAAATGTGAATAAGACATAAAGTCAGTGAACTAGCCTTTTGGCAAATCAGAGAAGAGGAAAAATACTTGAGCCAGTGCAAAATACTTAAGGAGGCATATCCTAGAAATGGCTATGAAACCAAAGTCAACAGTAAGGAAGTGTGAAAGGAAGTCAGAGAGAGAATGAAAGCCAGATTACATGGATCCTTACAGGCCATAACCTGGCCTAGGACATCTGTTATTTGCAAAAATTCATTCTCATCATTCAATAATCTCAGTCTTATAAAGTAAGAGCTGTAGTAGAAATAATACATTCATGGATAAACCCAAACCTCTTTTATGCTCAAAAAAAGTGATTTGACTTTCATCCCTTTTCATTACTTCCCAAACCTTCTTTCAGGGTCCTGGTAGAATGCACACCCCATGGATCTAGTGATTCATTTTAAATGTAGAGAATTGGCTTCAACTTTGAAGCCATGCTAAAATGAAATTTCAAGGTAAAATTTATTGGTTGTTTTTTTGTAGGGATTGAACATGCTAAGTAAGTGTTCTACAACTGAGCTACATCCCCAGCCCCTTGGGAAAATTTGATCATTTAAAAAATATAGTTTTATATATGTCACCTTTAAGTTTGCTGCATAAGAATAATGCCTCCAGGAAAACAGGAGACTTAACGGAGGAGTACCCATTAACAACCCTTGTCAACTTGGAGAAGCTAAGGAGTTATAAAGCCAGAGCCTACAGCCAATCCATCAGCAAGACCTGTCAGCGTTTTCCTTAAATACATCCCCAATATAACCACTTTGCCCCTCCCAAATACTACCACTCAAGCCTTCTACTCTTTCTACATCAGCTACAGCAGCCCCTAACTGGCATCTTAACATGTTCATATCACTGCCTCCTATAAAGGAGTAACTTATCAGAGCATGGTAGCAAGGGCCAGAAAATACTGAGCGGCTCTTAAAAGGCATAGAGGATTCTGAACTTTTTCCTTGGTGAAATGGGAAAACACTATAGAGTTGTAATCTAAAAAAAGAACACAATCTAGATTTTTTTTTTTTAAAGCACTCTGGTTGCTGCTTGGAGCAAGAGACAAAACAAAGAGATCAGTTAGGAGTCTGCTATAGTAATAAAGGTGAGCTGGGTGTGGTGGTGCAGTCCTATAATCCCAGAAGCTTGGGAGCCTGAGGCAGAAGGATCACAAGTTCAAAGCGAGTCTCAGCAACTTAGTGAGGTCCTCAGCAACTTGGAGAGATCCTATCTCAAAATAAAATATAAAAAGGTCTGGGGGAGATGGTGCTGTAGCTCAGTGGTAAAGAGCTTGCCTTGAATGCGTGAGGCACTGTGTTCAATCCTCAGCACCATATAAAAATAAAGATAAAGATACTGTGTGTTCATCTACAACTAAATATATGTATTTAATACAATATTAATGGAAATGGAGGGAGACCCTCATTGCTATACAAAATTATATATAAGAGGTTGTGAGGGGAATGGGATAACAAACATG
Organism: Spermophilus citellus; assembly: GCF_964194105.1. Classification (NCBI taxonomy): domain Eukaryota; kingdom Metazoa; phylum Chordata; class Mammalia; order Rodentia; family Sciuridae; genus Spermophilus; species Spermophilus citellus. Next base: position 197,833,874 of record NC_138184.1, on the reverse strand, counting down.
GAGGGAAATGAATTACAGTAGATGGGGTAGAGAGAGAAGATGGGAGGGGAGGGGAGGGGGGATAGTAGAGGATAGGAAAGGTAGCAGAATACAACAGTCACTAATATGGCAGTATGTAAAAATGTGATGTGTAACCGATGTGATTCTGCAATCTGTATTTGGGGTAAAAATGGGAGTTCATAACCCACTTGATTCTAATGTATGAAATATGATTTGTCAAGAGCTTTGTAATGTTGTGAACATCCAATAAAAAAAAAAATATTAAATAAAAAAGGCCTGGGGATGTGGCTCAGTGGTTAAGCACCCCTGGGTTCACTCCCCAGTACAAAACAAACAAAACACACACACACACTCAGCAAAAGAGGTGAACAAAGACCCTCTGATTCTCTTGTTTTTACTTGAAACCCAAAGTCCCTTTCCACCTCAAGACTTTGCAGTTACTGTTTCTTGGTCTTGAACACTTTTCCCAGTTCATCTGTTGCCTCATTTCCTCATTGATTCCAATCTTTACTTAAATGTCACCCTTACAGAGGCTTGCCTTACCCACCCAACTAGAAGCAACCCCATCTCTGCCAGTTAGTCTCTATTCTCTTATTTTTCCCCCTGATCATTTGTTATTACCAGATAGTTCGCATATCTTTATTGTTCAGTTTATCTCTTCTGCAGTAGCATACACTGATAGGAGCAAAAATTGGGTCCAGCACCTTTGCTACTGTGGCTCCATCGCCTGGATCTGTACCTTGCACAAAATGAACATAATAGAGATTCAATAAATATTCATTGCCTGGATAGATGGATGAATATAGTTATCTATTTATAGTGAAACAAGTTTAATATCTTAGAAAGCATATATATTTCAAAAAAAAAAAAAAGAGGAGATGATGGTAGAAAGTATCAAATTTCCCTGGTATGTAATAATCACTTATTTTTATTGAGGTTTCACTATATTCAAGATTGTATTATGGGTCTTACTCAGTTAGCTGACTTATACCTTCAGCAACCTTAAGAAGCATTTATCATTACTGGGCAAGGTGGCACACACCTGTAAATCCCAGTAGTTTAGGAGGCTGAGGCAGGAGGATCTTGAGTTCAAAGCTAGCCTCAGCAATAGCAAGGTGCCAAGCAACTCAGTGAAACACAGTCTCTAAATAAAATACAAAATAGAACTGGGGATGTGGCTTGGTGGTCAAGTGCCCTGGAGTTCAATCCCCAGAACTAAAAAAAAAAAGGAGTAGATATTGTTATCCCGATTTTACAGAAAAGGAAACTGAATCTTAGATACCTTCCCAATGTGGAGTTTTAGAAAAACTTGTGAGTTTGTTGCCTTCCAACTCTGAGAAGCCCTTGAAAAGATGGATTTAGCCTTGAAAAAGGAAAAGTTGCTGATAGGGCTTGTTTAAAAGCCAAGGCGTTGTTATAGTTTTAAAGTCTAAATTGGACCTGGTGTCAGCTGATCGGATGACCTTCCCTTTTTTTTATCTCAGGTAATCCGGTAATCTCCCAGTGATGAACAAAGCATGTATACACTATTAGATACTGGGTGCAGTTGAAGTGCCCGGCAGGGAGCCATAATTGACAATCCAGAGCTGAGCTGAATGGGGCAGCCTGGTCACAGCCCCAGTCACCTTCCCCATCTGCCCCTCCTCATGGAGCTGGCTGCACTGACTTCCTGCTCAGCTCCTCTCTGACCAAGGACTGGTGCCCTGATCTGGACCTTCCAATTCTGGTCTAATTCTGTCCCTAAAGCAGGTGATTGTTCAGGTGAGTCATAAACACTTCACTAAATCTCACCTGAGAAGTCAAATGGAATTCCCGCTCTATTCTTCACTCCAGGATGTGTAAAATATCCCCAAATATGTGAATTCCCTTAAAGGAAGGACATTCAAAGAATTATTGTGAGTTTCAAACTCAGAATTTAAAAAGGCACTGGGAGAAATAAATACTTGTAGAGAACCTAACTAAATAATCACAGTACAATAAATTTAATTTTCATCAAAAAGTATTTTATGTTTATGAGCAGAGAGGCATGAAATACCATCTTCCTAAAAATGTTTGATCATTTTTAGGAAGATGGTAATTTATGTAATTTAGTTATACTTTCAAATTGTCCACAGTTGGAATTGGGTGTTTACATTTATCATTTTGAGTATTTACGAGTTTGTATTTGTCTCAAGTATTTTGATAATATAGCATGCATGACCCGCCTTGCAGGAATTAGAGAGATCAGATGATTCAATTTATCTCATCTTTAAGGCTTATTTTCTAAAGATTTTATTGTCCCCAGTATCAAAAAAAAAATTATTATGACAGGAGTTACTTTTTATAAATATTTCTCATGTCTTTTATTTTATTTTTGCTCCTTTTTCATTAGGAAAAAGGAAAACAGCAGAAGGTTCTTTTCTGAGACATACAATGGCTTGCAGGAAGGCAGTCCACAAGCAATTTGTTCAACAGCAGATATTGTGGTCTGTGTGGTAAAAGGGACAAGCATCTCTTTGCAGGGTAAGTTATGGAGGATACGTAGATCTCATGCTGCATAGTCTAACGGGTACAAACCCTGTATTTACTTCAGGGTCTGAGGCTGTTTACAAATAAACACAGACCAAAATGACATTTTGCCAAAGATAGTGCTGTGAGGGGAATTGTGGAGTCTTTTGGTTAATGGTCTATCTGTAATAATATACCACCCTTCTTCCAGGGGCAGAATTTCCACTGATGCAGTGCCAAGTTGGGTGGCCAGTACTGAATGCTATGATGAAAGCCCTTCACAATGATTTCCAAAGAATGAGAGCCAGAAACAAAGTCACACTTTAATAGATCAGCAGAGAAAGCACTTCCAGTGGTGCATCCCCATGGAAAAAGTCGGCTCTGACTTCATGGCCCCAAGGATAGCCCTGGGAACCATCAGAAAGGGGCTCTAGCAGATCTCAGCTGACATACAAGCTAGTAGGACAAGGCAAGGCAAGAAACTGGGGCTCAACCCAAGTTAGACTTCAGAGATACAAGACTATTATGTATGTATGTGCATGCATCACACACACACACACACACACACACACACACATAGTAATTGTTATTAGAAATGTGCATTTCATATATTAATGAAATGTAAATATTGTAACAGTAAATTGCCTCCTTTTGTCTTAGAGATGGGATTACAGGTGTGCGCCACCTTCTAAAGAGATGAAATCTCATTAGAAGCCACAAGAACAGAGACCTGGATTCTCAAATGTGACAGTGGTCTATGAATGATCAGGTGATAGCCACAATCAGTTTTCTGTTTCACCTATTTGTTATGCTTTAGGAAGTCCTGAACATAATACTTAGCCTACCTCTGCAGGGAGGATACCAGTACCTTAAAATCACCCCCTCTCTATGAACCTCCTTCCAATCCTACACCCACTGCCATCCCCCCAGCATTAGTAATTCTGGGTCATCTCTCACAACATAGGTCAGGCTCAGTCATCTGTGGTTTCATCAGCCTACCCCTTCACACAGGTGGTTTGGCAGCCACGTGTGTCCTTCCCTGAGATGCCCTTATGGATGGATCTTTCCTTTCATTCACTGGATATAAACTGTCACCTATTAATAAAAACCCTCCTTGGAAACACTGTCTATGGTATTTCCTGCCTCTTTTTATACTCTGTGATTTTTTTTTTATTTCCCTCATTGCCTTTTTCTAATCTGCAATTCTTTTTCAGTTGTTTATTGCCTCTTTTCCCCGTTTGAACACAAGCTTGTTTAGAGACAATATCTTCTTTATCCCCATCTTCCACTTTGCTCAGTGACTGATACATACAGGAGACATTCTATAAATATTTTTTAATATATGAAAACTTTGCTGAAGTCTCACCATCTCCATTTTAGCCCATAGTGATTGTTACCTTTTCTGGCTTGCTAAAGCACTTAGAGGTCTACATTCACATTGTGCAGCACTTCATTGTGTGGCCCTGATGCTCTGTTGAATCATGTCCTCTTACCTCATTGATATGTTACTGAGATTAAGGATATGATTTTCTACTTAATGCTTTACCTAAACTCCCAGAATAGATTTGGATTCACCTGTGCTAAAAGTAAGGCAACAAAAATGTTAGCTGTGGGGAAAGCAGCTCTTTTTCCTACAGTGGTCCTTTCCCCATAAGCCCTCCAGAGAGCTGTAGACCTACTGCCCAGACACTGCACTTCAAACATAATGTGAAACCCCAGGCCTTATTTTCTGAATGCCAGGAGCAAGCCAGCACCTTCAGAAACACAGATTTGCTTGCAGAAGTCTTGAACTTCATATCAACATCACTCTTTTCAGTCACACTGTGAAAAATCTAAACAGCTCTAAATTAAGAACTGCTTTCGTATTATTTGTTTTAAGGGATCTGGTAAATACCAGATCTTTACTATTATGACTAATGTTCTGACAAAAAAAAAAGTGAGAGAGAGAGAGGAAAAAAACAACCTTTCAAAATTATTCTCCAGGGAAATGCAGATGGCTCTGTCCAGCAGTACAATCCCTCCCTACCACCCCCACCCCAAGCAGACTGTCATTTCTAAGCCTTGGAAAGAGCTCTTTTAAGATTGGGACTTACTTTGAAAATTGCTTCATCTAAGAAGCCCAAGCCTCTCATCTTGCTAACATTTGCTCTATGTTGTCAATCTTTGGTGGTCAGCAAAATGACCCCCAAATGCCAGAATCAAATGAATAATTCAGGCATTGAACTTTAGAATAGATGCTTGATTCTTCAAGATAGAAACTCCTACCACCTGTCAGATGCTTGGAATGGGATGAGGCAGAAAGTAGATGGTAGTGCACAAAATGGAAAAAAAAAATGCACTTAGCTGAGCATTGACTTCAGATTTCCAATTCAGTCAAAATGGGCACTCACAGTCCTGGATTCATTTTAATTAGAGGGAAAATGGTGAAAGGAGAAGAAAGAAACATTAGCTTTTTCATAAAAGCCTTAATCATGCAAGATGTCTCAATATTTTCATTATAGTAAGCCAATATTCTCAAGACATAAGCCATTTCTATTTGCAGAGTACTCTCTGGATAGCATTTGCCCACCCAGCTAAACAGACCACCGACACCACCATATGTCTCCAGAGATCAAATTAATCTCTCCCACTACCAGTAACTACATTCAATATCTAAATTACTTTTGTTGTGGAGATTCACTCAAGAAATATAATTTGAACTTAATTTTTAAAACACTTGTAAAATTTCATATCCATGTAAGAAAAAATTGAGAGGATAGTTAATTTAAAATAATGGAAAAAAATTATACTATTTTTGAGCGGTAGTATGAACTGAATTGTGTCCCCACAAAACTCACGTGTTGAAGCCTAAACCACAATGAAACTTTATTTAGAGATAAGACCTGTAAGGAAATAACAAAGGTTAAGTGAGATCATAAACATAATCTACTAGGAATGGTGTTGGTTTTAGTCAGCTTTTTCATCCCCTGTGACCAAAAGGCCCAACAAGAACAACGTAGAGAAGCAAAAGTTTATTTTGGTTCATGATTACAGTGGTTCAGTCCACAGTAGACTGACTCCAAAGCTCTGGGCCTGACTCGAGGCAGAACATCATGGCGGAAGGGCATGACAGAGGAAAACAGCTCAGAACATGGAAACCAGGAAGCAGAGAGAGCTCTGATCACCAGAGACAAAATATAAACCCCAAACATACACTCCCAGTGACCTCACTTCTCCAGCCACACCCTCCCTGTCTCCAGTTACCGCCCAGTTTGTTCATATCAATGCATTAATTCACTGATCAGACTACACCTTTGTAATCTAATCATTTCACCTCTGAACATTCTTGCATTGTTTCATGCATGAGCTTTGGGGGGACACCACATATCCAAACCATGGCAGTGTCCTTGTAAGAAAAAGAAGAGATATTAAAAACTAGAAACTCTCTCTTTCTCTGGACTCACGTACACACACACACACACACACACACACACACACACACGAAGAAAAACCATGTGAGGACACAGCAAGAAAACAACCACTTATAAACCAGTAAGAGAGGCCTCACCAGAAGCTAACTGCACCTTGATCTTGGACTTCCAGTTGCAGAACTGAGAAAATTAACGAAGCTAGATGGAATGTAATATTCTATATGGCAGCCCAAGCTGACTAATCCAAGCACTTACTGTTGCATGGTAAGCCACAAGTGCTTTATGTACACAATCTCATTTAATCCTCATGATTAGAGGTCTGCATTCACATCGGGCAGCACTTCATTGTGATAACCCTGTGATGTAGGCATTATTATTATCCCCATTTTATGTATGAATAAGCTGAGGCTTAGAAGGGATATGCAACATGCCCAAAGTGATGCACAGTGTCAGATCTCTCTAAATCCAGGTGGATATTAGAATAAATCAGTGAGAATAAGCTAAAAATATCTTTGACATATATCAAGGCTTAAAATTTTATTATGGCTAGTATGTGTCACTTATTCTTCCCATTCAGATTTCAGCAGTACCAAATTAAACATAATTTGAGTTAACCATACCAATCAAAATTAACCAATGCAATGAAATCAAAATGTTCACATTTAATCAATATACACCAGGTAACAGTTACATTATGATTTTTATCATACTATTTTGCCTTTAAAGGGTGCTGTAATCTGTTCTTGAGTATAAAGTTGTAGGTGGATTTAAATCTTTTTATTAAGCAATGCTGTCAAGTGCTGCAGTTGAAGCTGCAAATCTTGGCTCATCTGGTGGGAAATGTGCTCTGGATTCTAAGAAGCGTGTTCCTTCCTCAGTGCATGTAATTTAATGGGAGGAACAAAACGATCAAGAAAAAAATATCTTGAAATGTCTATTTTTATTTAGTGTACCATTTATTTGCCAAGAGTACTAATGGTATATGTAGATTTTATATATGGAGGATCCATGGAAAACAAGAATTTGGGGAAGGCAATCCATGGGCAAGACTCTTAAATGGTAGGGATTTGGTGAGCTTTTCATTGCTGTTACCAATATATGTGACAAAAAAAACCAAAAAACTTAGAGCGGGGAGAAAGTTTATTTTGGTTCACAGTTTCAGAGGTTGTCCCTGTTAGCTAACTCTATTGTTCTGGGCCCAAAGTGAGGGGTCACATCATCACAAGGAGAGGGTGTAGCAGAGGAAAGCTGCTCAGTTCATGACAGCCAGAAAGCACAAAGAGTTTCACTCACTAGGGACAAAAATATAAGTACCAAAGGCATGCCTCCAGTGATCTGTCTCCTCCACCCACGATCTGACTACCACAGTTACCAGCCAGTTAATCCATTCAAGTAGATTAATTCACTGATTGGATTACTCATGATCTGATCACCTTGCCTCTGAGTATTCTTGCATTGTTTCACACATGAGCTTTGGAGGGACATCACATATCCAAACCATAACAGGTGGCAAATACAGACCTGGAGTCACACAAATATTGGTCCGTTTATAGTACTACCATATTACTGGGGCAGCCTAGACCTGATACTTACCAATCTGTATCTCATTTTTTACCATGTATAAAACTGGGAATAATATGGTCTGGAGGTATGTATAGCTCAGTTGGTAGAGTGCTTGCCTCATATGCACAAGGTCCTGGGTTCAATCCCCAGCACCACACACACACACACACACACACACACACACACACACAGAATAATATATTGACCTACAAAAGTGGTCAATAGAAATTAAATGAAATGATGTCTGTAAGAAAGTTTGGCATTTTGTCTCATGTGTCAGGAATCACTAGAGAAATAAAACCAATAGGATATGCACATATGAAGAGAGAAGGAAAAAGAAATATTGCGAGGAACTGGCTCATGTGATTATGGAGGCTGAGCAATCTCATGATTTGCTATCTGCAAGCTGGAGGCCCCAGCTTGTGGTGGTACAATTGAGTGAGGATTCAAAGGACTGGAAACCAAGGGAGCCAATCGAGTGAGTCCCAGTGCATGAGACCAAGCAGTGGGGCAAAAACTATAGGGGGGGAATTTTTCCTTCCTCCAACTTTTGTTCCCTTCAGGCCCTCAATGCCTTGGATGATGTACACATACATTGGGGGTGGGGGCAGTCAATCTACTTTACTAGGCCACAGATTCAAATGCTAATCTCATCCAGAAACACCCTCACAGACACACCCAGAAATAATGTTTAATCTGAGCACCTCAGAGGCCCAGTCAAATTGATAAATAAGATCAACCATCACCACTGGCAAGTACTAGATGTTCAGTATGTGCTAACCATTTTTACTGACAACTAAATCAGAGCTTTTTCTTCATATATAAATATATATACACACACACACATATATGTGTGTGTATATATATATGTATATAGTAGGAGAGAGGGATAAAACCGAGCCAGAAGTAGGGAAAAAAATCTCTTTTCTAAATGAAGAACTGTTATTTTCCAGCTCCCAAAAGACTTTATAACAATAAACAGCAAGTAGGTGATTATACTTTACATAAAAGACAGCTATTTATAAAAGAGTTTAAATGATGCACGGCACCAACGCGTCCAACACCACAGTACAGACGGAAATGCAAGCCAGACTGGAGTTGATGGTGACACCTTAGGAATAACAGAGTCACCAGAGTCAACTTAACTATGTAACCCAGTTACATAGACCCAGGCATCAAATTAGCACCAGCTTAAATTGAACAAGCTCAGACTTAAATAATTGAAATTGATCCAGTAGCAAGCACATGCAGACCATGGTACTCAGTGTGTGGTGCTGCTGCTGTTCTGACATCAAATCATCACCTTAGTGACCCCAATAGGAGAGGACAAGCAGGACAGGTAAAAAGCTTGTAAAGGATTAAAGCAGAAAAGTCTACCTAGGTCCCATGGCAATGACAGTCATCTATTCCCAAAGCTGTGTGCTTCACCTTCCTTGGTACAGACTTGTGGAAAAATAGGCTATTTACTTAAGAATATAATTCCTAAGCCTTCCTCTGCATTTCAGCACTGTTGTATACCTGGTCTGGTCAATGGGATAGAAGCAGAAGTAATGAGTGCCCAGCTTGTAAAACCTTCTAAACTTTCTTCACTACACTAGCCTTCTCTAGCTACCAGACAGAGACAATCGCAGTGACTTTGGAATCTACATGCGGCAAATTTCAAGGCACAACCAACTGGGAACATCCCTTCTTCTCACTCACCATTTACCTTAAATGGCTCAGGACATTTTACAGGCAAGAAATAGACGGTTGTATGTGAGCTCTTATACTTTTTATTTTCTGATGGTTACAACAGTCAGCATTACCCTAATGAATATGACTAGCATTATCCTAACTAGTACAAGTTATAAATATTTGATATATGAATATTGCTAAACAGAGCACAGGCACTTTAAATACTTTTTTGTTTTCTTTTTCTACCTTTTTCTATTCTGATATTGACTGGGCACATATCAAATATGGTTTTTAAATACTAAGTTAATTAATGCCTGACTTGATTGACCTATCAAAAGTAATCTAACTTATCTTCAACTTCAATTCTTAAAAATCCACAATATCACAACATTTGCTTCTTTATTTAAATATAACCACAATTAATAAGATGTTATCTGACATGCCATTCTGAGATTCTTGGGATAAAAAATATATTAGGTACAGGATGAATACAATCAGATTTTTAAGGTACTCATTAAACAAAAATTCAGTAGAGGAAGGAAGACTCACCTAAAAGAAGTTACCACAGATGGGGTCTCTAGCTTTCTGTGCTGATTTTGAAAACCAAAAGTACATTTTTAACACGTTTAACCAATCTATTTTCTATTAATATCTGTTAAGAGTGACCTCACATTATATTTAATCCAGATTCCATAAAGGAAGACAAACATGTAATACCTAAGTTAGCCCAAATTAGCAGATAAATTAGATTTCTCCTAATGATCTGGACCTAAGAAAATTCCCCAACCATAGAATTGTGGTTAAGCTTAGCATCATGTCATTCAAAATATGTCCTTTAGTGTCTGCTATAATTCATTCATTCACAAAATGTTTACTGAACACCTGGGCTAGAAACAAACTGAAAAATGACAGAGATACAGTCCTTGTTCTTATAGACAGCCACAGCCTAATAAAGAACACAGCCATATAAGTATGTGACCAAAGTAACACACACACACACACACACACACACACACACACAATGCAGAGTACAGCTGTGTACAACATCTAAATGCACACCAAGCTTTGTCATTATGTCATAGAGTAATATGAGATAAGAACTAAGAAGAAATGTTCTGTTTCATCTTATCTGCCACAAATACAATCTAAGGCTCTAAAAGGTTTACTGGTTTACCTCAGCTGCTCATTTTCTACTTCAATCAGACCAGCCAGCATAACACCAGCAGTCTTTTTTAATAATGTAGGAATTTTGGATGTTCAAATTAATCATTTATCATCTTGGAGCTGAAGATGTAGTTCAGTGGTAGAGCACATCCTTAGCGTGTATGAGGTTCTGCATTCAATTCCCAGCACACATACAAAAAAAGAGAGTCTGCCATCTTGAATTTTCCAAAACTTATGTCATTCTCATAAATGGAGAATCTGTTTACATGGCTTTGGCCTTTGACCTGACCACTCTAGTGATAAAAGCCCAATGTCCCCTTTTGTTTTTCTTTTACATATGTCTGCTTGAACCAGAAAACGTTAAAGGCAATGAAATAAGTGGTAGCCATTTGGCCAAACAAACTTCTAGGAAAAAATTATGTAGAAAATAAGCCCTTTTTTTTGGATGACACCTGTGCCCCAGGGACACATTATTATGAGAAAGAAAAGAATGTCATCCTACCACATGGGAGTAATTGTTAGCAGGCAAGTGATCATGTAATACACAGCAATTGTGGATTTTAAGGGCAAGATTCCAGACCATGATATAAGCTCAGTTGTCTGCCCAAGGTTAATAGGGTAATATCCTTGCTTACTCCAGCTTGGAGTTAAATTAACTTCATAAACTTTGAGTGTAGGTTCTGTCTTTTGTCTGTAGGTGTCAAGATTTCATGTTCTGAAGGGGAACTGAGGATTTAATGTTTCATGGAGTGTTTGTTCCTCTTTGTGTCCGACTGAAAACCCATCCCCCTTACCAAGACACCACTATGGGGGCAGTGTGTGTGTGTGTGTGTGTGTGTGTGTGTGTGTGTGCGCGCGCGCGCGCAGAGGGGACAGAGATGTAAGATTCTTGGCTGACAGCCTATTTTACTTTGTTTAGAGAAATTTGTGTAGGAGATGAGCTGGCCTGGCTGCAACTCTGCTTCACCCAGGACCACAGCAGCATGACGTTTAAATCCAAAAGTGCTCCACTCCCCTCTCCACAGAGGCTCTCAACAAACTGCCAGAATGGCTGCCTGTTCTGTAGGAGAGACTATTCAAATGCGTTTGGTCTTATAGTGTGGGGATGGGGGTATTCATTGTATATCCAAGAAGTGAATTGATTAACTGCATTTTCACTCTTCAATAATTGTTTTGGCAGCCTAAAGGAGAGGGTCAGACCATCAGTCCCCAGTTAGAAGCTACTGTCATCAGAGAGATGCATACCAGCTTCGACAACTGCAACGCTATATTCAACATCTGGTTACTTGGAAGCACAATGATCATTGTGTGGGAGTAGCAATTTTGAACTACTGCTTTTATGTGATATTTACCTAATATTCCTTGTTCTGTGAAGATACCACCCGAGCAAAAGTAGAGCTCCAGGGTAAGTCCCCGGACAGAAAAGTTAAGTGCAGCCTTTTTAAATTTTACATTTAACAAAAACACTTGTAACCGGGCACAGTGATGCACACCTGTAATCCCAGCAGCTTGGGCGGTTGAGGCAGGAAGATCTCAAGTTCAAAGCTAGCCTCATCAAAATCAAGGCGCTGAGCAACTTAGTGAGACCCCATCTTTAAATAAAATACAAAATAGGACTGGGGATGTGACTCAGTTGTCAAGTGCCTAAGTTCAATCCCAGGTACCCCCAACCAAAACAAAACAAAAACAAAAACAAAGAAAAGAAAACACTTGTAGTTTGTTACATGTTAACATCAAAATAATGTAAAACAAAAGTTAGAGAGCCTGAGGAACCAAACACTAAGACTGGTATTGGTACCTGATCCATCATTCACAGAGCAATATTCCCAAATTTCAATATTATCAGAAATGTGTTAAAGCTTTTACTTATGCCAGATCCTCATCTCTGAACAGCTCAGGAATTAGTCAGGTAGACAAACATATATATAAATTATTTCATCACAATATGATGAAAGTTAGTAAAGCAACCCTGGAATGATTAAACTCATTTGAGGACCCTTCCATTTTGGCTGCACATCCTGTAGTCTCTGTCCAAACAACCTAAAACTCAGGATCAATAATAAGCTCAATCTGTTGTAGAACTGAATCTTGACAATAGTTGTACAACTCTACAAACTTACTTTGAAACAGTCAATTGTTGGTTTACAATGAGATAACTTATGATGTATAAGACATGCCTGAATACACAATAATAACCTTTATAATAAGCAACAAATATTGTTAAATAAATAGCCATTGTGATTTTTTTACAACTTGTTGAATTATCTTCATGTCTAGCCCAATTTTTCGTGAAGAAATATGCTATTAATGGAGTTTCTAAACCCCAATTTGTTATAAGAAATGATTTGTCAAACTCTAATTTGTTTTATGTACAATTAACCATTTTAAATCAAAATAGACATCTGTTGGCTCACATCATCTTCAGCAACACCCAGCATACAATGAATTATAAAAAAGTATGTTTCAAATCTAGACAGTATGTAAGATGAATATTATTTGGTGAAGAATGGAAATAAGAAAAATTTTATAATTACAGAAAGAATGTCATAAGCATCCCTTTAATTGTCTGATATCCCAATAAAATTATACACATAAATATTCTCTCATAAGAAGATAGAACTTACAATATAGCTGTTTCTGTATGGCTGGATGCCTTATATGGGGCAGAGGACAGGTCTTCACTCATTTAGCATAACTACTAAACTTTTCATTGAAAGGAAAATATTCTTTCTCTAATGTAACTTCTATTTTCACAGATTTGAAATAATGACCATAAAATTAAACAGTTGGATACCTTACAAAAGTCAGTTATCATTCATTCAAGCTCTGTGAGCCTTGACAATTTATCTAAAACTAATTCAGACCCAAAAGTAACATCCCATAGAAAATTGCTGCTTTTCTTGTGGCCTAGGAAGTCAATCAGCTGTTAAGTACTGTTTAATCCGCAATGTAAGGAAACCATCCACATCTAGGGAATTCAGACAAAGTAAATGGTGAACACCTAGAACCCTGCATTTATATATAATTACCTTTTTTATTGTAATAAAAGTTTGAAAAAATGTTTTCAGCATCTTGAGATTATTAAATTATTTATTCCTACTATTTGTCATTGCTCATTTATATAAAATCAATGTTATGCACAATGGTCTCATAGTTATTCTAAGGGGGGAACATAACTGTTAATTTCCAATTATTAGTTGATGCATGCAATAATCCTTAGAGCTAAGTAATATTATTATACACTCTCAGTAGATTAAGAAACTGAGTCTTTTTTAAATATTCTTTAGTTGTCAGTGGGCCTTTATTTCACTTATTTATATGTGGTGCTGAGAATCGAACCTAGTGCCTCTCCCATGCTAGGCAAGTGCTCTACCACTGAGCCAAACCCCAGTCCCAAGAAACTGACTCTTAATGAGGTTCAATGCCTTAGTCAAGTTTAGTAGGCTAATAACAAAATTCAAACCCAAGACTGATTCTAGAGTCAGTCAATTGTTAATAAAGTAAGAAAAGCTGAAAACCAAGGAGTCTGATATGAGATTCTGACCTAGGGATATCTTTCTGCAGGAAAAAAATCTGATCAAGGCCAAGTTTGTACTGACACCAAAAAACTGATTTGCTCTCCAACTACATACAAATGTTATGATACAAATTGTTGGCTCATGGACAAAGTTGCCCCCAGGGACTGATGTGAAGAAGGACTCCACAGGGAGAAGAGGTGAATTGTCTGTATAGCTCAAAGGGGAACAACTCATCCAAGAGAAACAGGCTCTGGCTAATGAAGATTTGAGACCCCTCACTTAGGATGGAAAAGTATAAATTGACCACAGCTTCCAGCTGCTTCAGCTAGGTTACCTTAATAAGAACATTAGGCTATCAATTGCCTGACCAATGAATCCAAATGCAAATAGTGTCTCCAACTGTTTAGAAGGGAAGGGGCAAGCTGAGCAGTACATTTTGACTGGGAACTCCCTAAATATTTTCTTGGAGCTCTTTCTTCCTGTTGGCAGAAATAAATATATATATACACACACACTTGGTTATTATAAGACATTTCTTTTTATTTTTACCACCAAAGAAAAACATGCTTTCCCAAGAAATCTGAAATTACAAGGTGCTCTTTTAGATATTGCCACATAATTTACACTTCTGGCAAGGATTGTGTCAGCAGTCACTTGGGATACGTTCTCATTCAGTGCACCGGCACGCACATGACTTGATAGAGGTCTTATTCGCTGGGATGACCATGGATGACTGTGCTTCTGTTGTCCCAGTTGGACCATTTGTTCAGTGGCTTGATCTGCTGAGTTACTGGTTAACCATGTTATCCACAGATGAAGCACAGGTGAGTATAATGAAGGGCTCATTAAGCTCTGGTAAGGCTACAACTGGGTAGCTCTCCTTGTCTTGGCCAGGTCCTCTAAAGTTTTCCGCTTCTCCATGTTGAAACTTGGCCAATCTTGTCAGCCCAGTGACAATGAAAAAGAAAAAAGAAATTCTGTTAATAGGATTATACGATTTGGGGAGTAGAATGTTGTTACAGATGATTTATTTTGAAAGCTGATTTCGTTTTAGTGAAAACAAGCTCAACCCCTTACACCAGAGACTGTGGTGCCAAACACAATCATTTCTAGTTTGAAAGATGTGATTGCTTTTTAATGTGGAAATTTCACAAGGTTACAAAGAGGAAAAAAATTAAAGTCCTTTCATATAACAAAGTCACTTTGGGATATGGGTTGCAATGCCTTGACAGTGTCCAGATACCCTGACCACATCACAAGTCAGAAAGGTGGATCAGTTTGATTTACACCATTTCTCAATTGTGTTTTTCTCATGGCTTTTCAATAGCCTAGTAGTTTTTTTTTTTTAACCAAAATAAATAGAGTAAGATATTCTATATACTGGAAGTATGCAAGGTCAGACAAGGACAGGGGACATAAGGGAAACAAATGCAGGTAAAGAAACTCAGTCTGTAGCCCTGTGCATGCATTGCGAGTGTGTGTGTATGCGTGTGTGTATACTTGTGATGTATTTGAATTATCCTTTACCAAAACCATCTGATTTGCTTTCTGTAGTTTAACAAGATCAATGCCCTGATATTTAGTCTGTTCCAACTTAAACTGATGCTTTTTTTTCTACCAAGTCCTATGCTGTACCTTTGAGAAAGTTTAAAGGGAATAAAAATTTAAAAATATGATCATTGGGTATGACTGAAGTTGTGATTCTGTCATATTTTGTCAGACCTTACAACCCTTTGCTAATATGTAATTCAGAGTGAAATTCTTACAAAATAGTGGAATATGGAAAAGGTATTTTAAGTACTAAAAAGTCACTAAATTGAGAAAGATCAAAACTTAAGCTTTATTAAAAGAATCCAAAGGGGGATGGGGTTGTAGCTCAGTGTTAGAACACTTGCCTAGCATGTGTTAGGCCTTGAGTTTGATCCCCAGCACCACATAAAACTAAATAAGCAAAATAAAGCATTGTGTTCATCTACAACTAAAAATAATTTTTTAAAAAAATTCAAGGATCTTTGTGTAGAATTCATTTTATTTATTTATTTATATGTGGTGCTGAGGATGAACCCAGGGTCTTGCCTCGAACTTGCTAGGCAAGCCCTCTACCACTTAGCCACAACCCCAGCCCCTTAGGTTAGGCTTTCATCCTGAGTTGTGGAGAACAGTGCTGGGGGTGAGGCAACATAACAATGACAATATGGCAGCAGTTTTCAGAACCTGGGGTAGAAACGACACATACACTTTCTGTCCTTTCAGTAATTGGCTGTTGTTTTGTTTTTTGTTTTTTGGGTTTTTTTTTTTTTTTTTTTTTTGCTTGTGTATTTTGAATCCATGTCACCCTGTTCTTTTGTTCTTGGCAGGGCTCCTTGCAGAAGCTTGGGTGACAAGATTATTGAATCAGTTGGACTCAAAAGAGCCAAGAAACTGGCAGGGTAACGTGATGGTCTTTGTTGAGGTGCAATTTGAGGGAATGAGCTGGGAGTGGGATTAGAATACCCAGTTTTCAGTTTAAGCAAAGGCTAGTTAGTTCCTGGCATTTCAGACTTCCACCATTCGTTTAATATTCAGGCCAACCCAGCAATTACAGATCAGCTAATTTTGTGTGTTAAGTATGAATTGCCCTCCATTTTCCTTTTTTGGATTCTTCCTTTTCTATTCATTATCACTCTGGTTCTTATATTGAAATATTGGCATATTAATTTACTACTTAGCATTAATTCGTAAGAGCCTTGGGCACTATAAAGTAAAAATGAGGACCATTATGTGCCAGTGTCATTGGTGTCTAGAAAAAGAGCTACATTTCATATCTTTATCTCATTTAATATTAGAAAATGCTTGAGATAGAGATTTTTACCCTATTTGCAGTGAAGAGGGGGGAGTTTAAAGACAAGGATTTGTTTTTTAATTTTTTTGTAGTTGTAGATGGACAGAATGCCTTTATTTTATTTTTTTAATTTTCGTGTGGTGCTAAGGATCAAATCCAGCGCCTCACATGTGCAAGGCAAGCACTCTGCCACTGAGCCACAGCCCCAGCCCCAAGACAAGGATTTTTAAAAAGTGGATCTATCTACTCCAAAGCTTCTGCTCATTCCATTAAGACAGTCTACCTCCCAACTTCAGTTAATCTAGCAAAAACTTATTTATTCTAGTCATTGTTCACTTTAGGACATCAGTCCTTAATTATGAGGCTTTGAGGAAAAAAATGGAGATATTCAGATGACGAGAAAGTGAAAATATTGCTTTCTTTTATTAATTAGACAGATAAGTATAAATTACTACTGACTGCATAGATTTGTCCAGCAAATAAGACTCTTATATAATAGCATCTTATATTTATATTATGTGCACAGTTTTTTTTTTGCCCTTTCCTTTGTGTTTTCACATTTTATCCTTCCAAAAACACAATAAGCAATACAGACACAAAAGTGTTCCCATTTGACAGAGTAAGAAACTATGAGGATAAACAATTTGTCCATGAGTATATGGATAAGCAAGAAACGGGAATCTAAAACCAGTTTTACTTTCTGGGGCTGGGGTTGTGGCTCACTGGCAGAATACTTGCCTAGCATGTGAGAGGCACTGGGTTCCATCCTTGGCACCACATAAAAATAAACAAATAAAATAAAGGCATGCTGTCCATCTATAACTACAAAAAAAAATTTAAAACTTAAACCAGCTCTACTTTCTAAACTCCTAAGCTAGTTCTTATTCCTTCATGGTGGAATATGAGATTCATTTTCTGCGTAGCTCTAGATCCTAAGGGAACGGAGTCATTCTGAGTATCCCTCTACTAGGCTGCTTGTCACACATTATTTAAGTGATTGGGTCACTTATCTTCATATTCATCAAGTGCATGCTCCTTGAAATGAGGGACTCATTTTTTCTCGTTCTCATAGGAAAATAAAAAGATATCTTGTTTAAGTTTCTAAATTGAACAGAGTACCAACACTTAAGTCCCACTATTCTGAAGTGACAATTGTCAATACTTATTGATATGTTTATTTCTTTCATCTTTGTGTTCTGAGCACCTAGCATAATGTCTGGCATATTGTGGGTACCTGATGAATATTGGTTTAATTTAACTATGGGAATTAATTAGGAAATGTGTTACCTAGTATAGAAATAGGGGTTGGGGTTTCTGTACTGCTAAAGCCGTCACATCTGCAGTAGTTCTAAAACATTCATCCATATTTTACTGTTTTATGGTGATTCTGAGAAAGAATTTTTATAAAGGTGAACTATAACTGCCCCCGAGACAATATCCCCACAATGAATGAGTCTTACCAGGTATTGATTGATGGTTTCTTCAGTCTAAGAAAAAAAAAATGTCTCCTTTTGAATTTCAGTGGTTGCTAAGACTGCACAGTCTACAGAGGAATAGAAAACTACATGAAACCAAACTCCAAGCTCAGAGGGCAAGCATGCACACTGTACCAGAAATCATGCTAGTCCAATCCAAATGTACTAAATCCTTCTGTAATATGTGGTCAAGGAGTTAAGTTCTAAAGGAAAATGCAAACAGCCGAAAGTGGAAACCACATATGTCTGTCTCTTTCAGTCTCTGTAAAGGAAGGTGGCAGCAAAGCATCTTATCGTGTCCTCATACTTCACCCAGCAAGGATCACCCCACCGAGTGCTTCGAAGGAGTTATACAATAAGGGCCAAAGTTTGGGTTTGGAAAAGGGGGAAGCACACTGACTCTGTGGTTTGTTATGAGATCCTGGGAGGAGCTTTGAGTGCTACAAAGAGTCTTTCCACTTCTAACCTTTCCAGCCTCCTCCCACTCCCTCGTGGGTCTCATTCTTTTTTCATGGATGCTTGGCAGGCTGGTTGAAAAAGGCTAATGGGAGAAAAAGACCCTTCAACTCAGGTCTCCTTTGGTATGACCTGTGACTATGGTGCCAATAGTAGATAGTGAGACCAGCAGCCTTCTTTCATTGAATCTGTCTTACTGAGAGGAAAAACTGCTCTGTGTGATGGCTTTATGGCAAAGGCTGGCAAAAGCTTCGCCCTGCATACTGAAAGAGAGACATTTCTGACCGCAGCTCATGAACCACACTTATTTACTCTGGCACATGCCCACTATTTGTTCATAGGCTTTCTGTCTCTACTAAATGCGTTCCAATTTTGGAGGCTAAATCATTGCCAGTAGTTTCCAGGACATTCCGCTAGGCTAAGCAAAATTGCCCCAAGCGGTAGTCAGAAACCACTGGAGTAGTATTGTAAATACAGACTATTTGCAGAAAATGAAAGATACCAAATATCTTATCTTTTTTGTACTGTAGAAATCCATGGGTCCTATCTTACAGAAAGCCAGGCAAGGCACTGACAAGAAACAAGAGGGAGGTACAAGGGCTTTCATCCTCACTAGAGCTTAGAAATTGTGCTTGAAACCATTTTGACAGTTGGTCATGGCCTGAAACATCTATAAGTTCATGGGAGGGCTGTGCTCAGGAGGCAAGCTAGGGATTCCGTGAAACTTAACTAGCTTAACGAGCAGTAGCCTTTTGCCTGCTATGGATTTCAACATGTACCTAAGATCTGAAAACAGTAGATCAATGATGAGAAGAGAATGGTGGCCCTCATGGACTTCTCACTAACCAGCACTGCATTCAATAATAGTCGTCTCATCCCAACCTGTCTCATCATCTTGGGCCTAAAGATGGCTTGGCGGGTTATGTGGAGCCATGCTGATTTAAGATCTGGAATAATTAGCTGAGTAGGGTGGCACATGCCTGTAATCCTAGCTACTTGGGAGGCCAAGGCAGGAGGATCGCAAATTTGAGGCCACACTCAGTAACGAAGTGAGACCCTGTCTCAAAAAAAAAAAAAAAAGAAAAAGAAAAGAAAAAGAAAAAAAGAAAAAAAATCTAGGCTAATTGGGAAATTCTCCATTTGTAATTATACTTCCAGACACTATTAAGCTGCCATACTCAGGCAGAGACTAAGAAAAGAATAGATGCATTGCTTCCTCCACACATAGTTCTTTTTGCATGTTTCCTGTTAGATTTTGTTCTAACCAGAGCAGAGATTTTAATTAGACATGTACATGAAAATTGAATAAGTATGTGCATTACAAAGTCAGCTCATCAATATGACCATGTTTGTGTTTAGAGAGAGGACATTCACTCCGAAAGCAAATAATCTGTCAAAACTAATGATTTCTTTTGAGGTGGCTGAGTAGATTCTTGCAAGTACTCCTATGTTTTACAATACCTCTTGAGACTTACTGAAACAAGTTTCTTTCATCCTAAGGGTGAAGCAAAATTAAGTTGAAATAAGCCACAATTAAAACTCCATGTGTTGAGGGAGAAGGCCGGGCTTACATATCTCTATTCATGTGTATTCTGTTAACATTTCAGACATTTTAACTTTGGGTAGTGGACAGCATGAAGGGGGACTAGGTAGGAACAAGGCCACCACATCAAACTGATAGTGGGGTAGAGGAAACATTTGACACCTCCCGCCTTCTCTGGCCCCTGTCTGTTTTTAATTTTGCTAAATCATTCCCGTCTGGAGATTGTATATTTTAAGTTGCCTCTCCAAGCTACACAGAGGTACAGTGTCAGGGAGCCTGATCCCAGAGCCAGGCAAATAGATGCAAAAACTGTAAAGGCCCCAAGCCACAAGAAAGACAGAAAAGGGGCAGGGTGGGGTCGAAGCCATAATGGCATTAGCCTTTATGACATCTAGGGAGATAGCACTGAGACATAGAATTTCTTACATGGTGAATTTAAGACTTTATACATGTTTGTGTTTTAGGAAGTTAATATCCCTTGAAAGTTCTAGAGGTAACTTCCTGGGAGATATGAAATTCCATGAAATTTTACTGTAAAAGACATTCCCCAACAAGAGACATCAAAGTGGGTACATTTGTCCATTATAAAAACTGAAAGAAATAGTAGGGTAAAGCAAAAAAAAAAAAAAAAAAGTGACACTCAAATGTGTGCTGCACACATACACAGGCATAGACACATCACAGTGCCACATAGCACATAAATAGTGAGCTTAAGAGAAAAAAAAACAATGACCTGCCTGTGTATCCTAACACAGTCAGATCTGTTTGAGGGGAATTTCTAATGTGCACATTCTAAGCATTGACTTTTACACATACATGTTTCCAAAACAGATACACATCTGTGAGTTGGGCATGATGATAGTTTCTACCTAAAGAGTCATCATGAGGCTCAAATAGAACAAAGCAAGTAGAGTTCTAAACATGGGACTTGAAACAGAATCAGCCCTCAAAAATTGTTCTCTGCTGTTATCATCCCAAGACTTACGTGATATGGGCATTGTTTTAATGTGGTGCAAGAATGAAGTCTAAGAGCTTCCTTTCTCGAGGGTCTCGTCTTGATGCTATTTGTAATTGCTTCAGTCTTTTATTTCTTTCTCATATGTATTTTTCCTACTCAGGTTTAGTGGGAGCTCTATGAATTTGGGAAACAGCAAGGATGGTGTGGGCTCACATGGCGACATTATCACCACTTAGAGGAAGGATTATTTTTAAAACTACTTATTTACTCTTTTACTAATAAACTAGATGTTGTTTATTACTGTTCTGAGACCACATCGTTTTCCCAGAGAAATCTCCCATTGGTGGCTTGCATCTAGCCTCAATAGAATTCTTTCTTACAACTGAACAATTATGACTCTAGGTTGTTTTAGTTAAAAATCCTTCTGTATGTATTATTATTTAATAGTTAGAGGAGGAGTGGAGAAGTTAATTCAAATGGGTGAATAACTAATAAATGAAGACCAGAGATTCACAGGGTGTGTGAATGTGTGTGTGTATACACCCTGATGTCCCGTGTGCATTTATGTGTGTGAAAGAGATGCGTTTTCATGCAGAAACTCAAAAGAATGGGATCCTAATTAGAATAAGTTATACTCCATGTATGTATATAATATGTCAAAATACACTGTGCTGTCAAGTTCATCTAAAAAAAAACAATTTTTTTAAAAAGTCAAAAAGAACAAGCAATGGTGCTCTTGATTCCCACTGGAAATCACTAGAAGTCACATAAAAAAAAATTTTTCTGAGGTTAAAGTTAAATTAGAGCCCTTCCTAGTCAACTTGGTGAGTATGTTCTGGCTAGGCGCTGAAGATGCTCAGAAAATCTTGGATTAGCAGAGCAAAATGAAATATAAACAGTATCAAATCAGAATTGCAGTGGGCTTTTTTAAAATAAAAGTTCTTTGGTTTAATTCATTATGTATTCAGGAACAAAGCATTGCTGCTGTTTTCAAAGAGACAGTGGAGAATGGCGTGAAGATTTGGTCTGTGGCATATAAGCACTTAAAAGAAAACCGCGCGGATGGTGAGATGACATTCTAAGCAGGAACCAGCTGCAGACACTTGTGCATCAGTTGTCTCTGATCTTTTAAGAAACAGCCAGTAAGCAAACCGTGGCGTGAGGCCGGGAGTGTCTCAGTGAGGATGCATGTGCACATGGGAGGGGTGCCGGTACCCTTTCTTGATGCCAACCTATGGGGAGAAGAAAGGAATGTAGGGTCCTTGGTCTTCCTGTGGACAGAGCAGTCAGGCATATTCTCCTGCTATCTATTTCTTGCCAGCACCTCCACCCTCAACTGCAAAGAGACCTGACTATGCAAAACAGATACTGGGTCTCTCCCTGGCTGGAGGGCTGGGCCTTTCTTTCTCAGAACAGGTGGTTGTGTATGTGCATAACTCTAAAGGTACTAAAAAAACATGTCCTTGTCCCCAAAATACTGCTTCCACCAATTTGAAACAGGGCTCCTGAATTTCAGCACTGAAATTCGTTGAGTTAAAGTTCTGCTGCTTTGCAGTCACCCATGAAATGTAAGCCCTCTACCTACCACCCCCGTATTAGGAAGGGCAGTGTATTAAACGGTCCTTCCCTTTCTACTCTTATTCTAAACAGAATACCAGATCACTTCCTGACCCCTTGGAATGCAGAAGTAAATATCCAATGGTAATAGAGCATGAGTCAGGTCCACATAATAGGAAATTTGGTCAACATGAACAGACAAGATCCAGAGCATATCAACTCGGTTAAGGGCCACAGTGAAGGGAATTTGGGTGACCAGATTATGAAATTACACTTTGGGGCAGGGGGAAGTAGGAAGGAGGAAGAGTCCTTCCAAAATAGGTAAATGTTAGCCAAAGAACCATCCCCAACCTTTCTTGAGGTAAGCTCTCCTAGTGAGTAGATCATCCAGCAAAAATACATCATACAAAACATTAAAAAAGTCACCCCTCTCCCACAAATACATACCCCACCCCAATACGTCCCATTTGTGAGGCTTACAGCTGATATATTGCATCCTTGAAGCTTTACTGTGAAAAACTTATGACACAAAAATATTCAAGGAACCTGAAATTCTTCTACCAAATGATCATTTTCCGTATTTCTCAGTTCTAACACCCAATCCCTGGCTTTAGTACATCAATACAACCTTGTCATATTGTGGGCTGGAAGACAATGAGTGAATCTCTTGAGAACTGCAGAGACATGCACAAGCTACTCACAGTAACTCTGCCAAAAGAAGCTACAATACATTTGAGGTAGTTCCCATTTCATGGTTAAAAACAGGTAATCATTTTTAAATCAATTAAAAAAAAAACAGATTTTTTTTCTCTTATTTAGTCTCCTTTGTGTAAGTCTTTACTCTTTAAGAGAACTGTAGGCATTTTTAATATATAATATGACCTACTAAGAGGATCCCAGTGGAATTGGCTTCCCAGAAGACAAGAGACCTAATGTATCAGCCCACCCTCCCCAATCACCTGATGCCAAAACATGGAACTTCCCTATCCATTCAGGCACTGAAGAGCTCCTGGGGCAATTGCTGAGGCCATGTTCATAAATAGGCCCTAGAACTCTTAGAAAAGAAGCTGCCTTGATAAAAACAGGAGGGTTCTCCTTAGAATTTTGTTATGGGTTTTCTAGGAAGGGTGGGTGAAGTAGGGTGAAGATAGAGTTGTTGCCTGAAAATAGGAAAGGGGATAGATAATCATTACAAGTTTCCTTTAGCTATCCAACCCAGTTCCTGAGATTAAGAAGGGATTTAACAGCCTGGTCTTCCTGGTTCTTTCTTAATTTTGACAAAAGCATGGAATTTGTTTAAATCAATACCAGAAGAGTACCACTGATATTTCAGGGTCCATCGGTATTCTATGATGAAGCTGACTCTGCAAGTAACCATATATTTAATGTACTTTCATTTTAAGTAGAGAACAGGAGAAAAACATTTTAGATTCTTTGTCTCATTTGATTTAATTTTTCAAGCAAGCTATATTCAGGAATGATAAAGTCATTCCACATCTATTATCCCAAAATGCTCACCATGTTTTACTAAGTATATTATTTATTCTCATAGCAACTGTTTCAAGAGGGAAAAGACAGCAGCATTTTTCATCGTTTGCAGATGGGTTACAAAACAGCAGAACAATTAGATAAAAGACAATTCAGTTTTGTGTTTCCTCACTATTTGTTTTGTCTCCATGATCTGGCATTACAAAAGACTTGCTTTTCGTTTGTTTGTTTTGTTTTGTTTTGTTTTTTAACATTGATTTTCTTACTTTCAGACTACAGGGACACAGTCATAGGTGAAAAAAGTTGTGATTGATTTTCCAAAATTAAATAATGAATCAATGGCAGTGCTGCTCCTGCCATCAGCCAAGAATATAGTTGTAGAAACATGCAATCCCAGAAATGTCATTCCACTCAGCAACTCAAGAAAATCTTTCCTTGTCAGTCAAAGAGATTAACTAGTTTTAACAGAGATTACCCCTGAGGAGGCCACCCAGATTCACCTTTCAATTACTTGTTCCCAAGTAGTAACTCTAGAGACATTAGGCATCTCAGTCCAGAAATGCATGTGTCTCACTGAAATTATGTATACCATAGTGGGTTTTCCATTCTCTGGGCTAAACTTAGCAATCTATTTCAGGCTTTTTCTACCAGATAATGTTTCCAAAGAGAAATGTCTCTTTAATATTCTTGTGGATTAGGTAGTCAGACAAAATTTTCCCTATACAAGGCTGGTGCCTCTGAACAATTTTGATGCTGACCCAGCAAAAGCAATCTCTACATTTGGTCTCTGGAATCTGAGGAGGAAAACTAAAACAAGTGGTCATTACAGAAGGGGGTTTCAATAATTACTTTAATGGGAGAGAGAGATTTTATGTGGAGGCCTTTGTGACAACTCAGGAAGAAACAATCAAAAGGAAAACTGTTTTCACAGCTTGTGACAAAGTAATACCAATAAATAGGAATGGCGCCTTGATTGTTTATCCCAGAGACTCTCATACTTCAATTGATCGTATAATTTATCACCCAAACCAGGATTCTTCAGAGAAAGGAACTACAGTTTGCAATTATGCTGGAACAACAGGTGTGAACCAGGACAGTTTAGATCAACAGGGCATAGGGTCAGTCTACTAATACTGAAAAGAGACTGTTGAAGAATAGTTTCGAATCAATGTTTAATATGTAGAGGGATTTTATAAGGAGTTTAATTTATGCTCACTTTAACTATAGAAGTTAGTGATGTCTTAGTTATGTCCTCTTTGTACTGATTATTAAATCACTAAGCCTTATCATTTCAAATGACAGGATATCTCATATATGTCAGACATGTTTGAAGGAATGTTAGTTCTCGTTCTCTCTCTCTCTCTCTCTCTCTCTCTCTCTCTCTCTCATTGGAGACCAGTTAGTTGACCATAATAATAATGTACTTGTCCCCTGAACATGAATGCCCAGTCCATGGAAGGTAAGTTTACCGGGAAGACAGGAGTTTTCCATCTTTCAATAAGGCAAAGGGGAGAAAAAGGGAGAGGAGAGTTCATAGGGTAGGAAAGACAGTGGAATGAGATGGACATCATTACCCTAAGTACATGTATAAAGACAAGAACGGTGTGACTCTACTTTGTGTACAACCAGAGATATGAAAAATTGTGCTCTTATATGTGCAATATAGATTGTATAATTGTACATATATATTACAAATATATTACAAATTTACAAATATATTATAAATATATTTGTATTACAAATATATAATTGTAATGTATTCTGCTATAATATATATATCAAATTAAAATTTTTTAAAAAATGATGTTCATCCCAATCAGGTTGTGGATATGAAATCATTGTTAGCATGGAGGTTGGCATATAATAGATACACATGATATATTTTCTGAATAAATGAATGACAGAGATTCAGAATAAATAATTTTAAAAACAAAAAACTAAAGAAGACCAGGAGTGTAAAGCAAAGGGGACATGGATAGGGAGGAGGGGAAGAAAAATGGAAGTACTGGGTATTGAAATGGAGCAAATTATATTCCATAAATATATGAATAGGTCAAAATGAACCCCACTAGTATGTATAACTATAATGCACTAATAAAAACATTTTAAAATACAAACACACAGATTTTTGATAAAAATCACAGATTTGTCTTTATGCATCTCTTTTTATACAGTTGCAAATGACAGATAAGATACACAGGAAAGTCAACAAATTGTCTTTAGAAATCATGACACAAGTTACTATACAGAACTATAAGCTTAAAAGATGAAAATCTTTCTTTTCTTTTTGAATTACTTATTAGTATGAAAAAAATGGATTAAAGATATTTTCTCTCATTTAATCGAAGTATTCTAACTGGCTCTTTAGAAGCCATCATCTTGGAAAAGGAATTTGATGTTGGTGGTGAAGAAAGTTTGTCAACTGCTTGGCTATGAAATAAGAGATAGGAGAGTCTTAAAATTCTTTATGGGAGAAAGAGGAAACTGGAGAAAGAAGAAACTGGAGTAAAGGAAAGAATTTAAAAGATAGTTAAAGGAGATATTACTTTTGGAAAAAAGCTAGGTAAAGAATAGTGGAAACTCTCTGATTTTTAAGGAAAGTTTGCTGAGGGCCATTGCCAAGTAGGAATGACGCATCAAAATTTCCTTGCTAGCGTACCCCATGTTAAATGGATTTCGCTGTTGACATTGCATGTAAGGTGACCTTGCTCAAGGACCAAGGCGGATCCGGGTTTAGAGCTGATCAGGTTTGAGGAAGTATCCCGGTCCTTGGGTTTAGGGCGTTCCCGGTTTAAGACAATAGGGGTTTTAGGGAAGTTGGAGGTTGAGGATTATTGCTGCTGGGATTAGGGTGTTCCTGCTGCTTGTTCCCGATGAGTTCTCGTGAGATTCAAAGGGGATATTGGAAAAAAAGCCTCGTGGAGTAGGTGAATTGGGCGGAGGAGAACTGGGATTGCCCCAGAGCGTGTGTGGAGGCCGGTGTGAGTTCGGGAATAAAGAATTGCTGTTTAAATCTACAAAGCTGTGTGGTGGCTCGTGATTCTGTGCCCAGCCAAGACTGTGGCATTTTGGTGGCCCGTACGGGGAACGTCTGAAACTTGGAGGTAAGTGAAATTCCTCGCCCCTGAGGGAAGGCGAGAGAATGGGTGACCATTTCAAAAAACAATGTGTTCTTGTTTTGATTTATTTCATTTTTGTTTCAAGCTGCCTGTCCCTAGAAATTTCTCAGGCAAACTGGGAAAAATGGTTAGCTCAAGGTTTGAAGTTTGTCAGCCCGGAGAAAGAGAAAATTGATACAGCGAATTTTTATTCAGTTTTTGTTTCATTCAGTTGCGGTTTTGTTTTGTGTTATCTTATTGGGTTGCGTTATCTTTATAGAAGATTAGAAATTAGTAAAAAAGAAACCGAAAAGGTGTTAAGTAAATTGTTAGAGATTCAGACCATGGAGAAAGACATTTTAGATCAAGCAAAAGAGAAGGTCTCTCGAGCTAGTCAGAGAGAGGAAGAAAATTTAAAGGAAAAAGGGTTATTAGTAAAAAGGCCACAACAAGAGGCTGTTACTAACTCCGTTTTATTACCAGAGGGCGTAATTCAACCAACAGCCCCACTGATGGAAACAGCTGAGTGGCCCTCAAACCCCGTAGTTGATAAGTGGGATCCTGAGACAGGACCTCAAAGATTAGCATGCCCCGTACTTGAACAGGTAGGAGGGCAGCGAATTCACCGTGCTTTAGATTTTAAAACAGTGAAGCAGTTAAAGGAGGCTGTAACAACCTATGGTCCCCAAGCTCCCTTCACGGTAAGCATGGTCGAGTCCATTACTAACTTGGACATGACGCCAGCAGATTGGGCTAGCATGTGTAAATCTGTGCTCAATGGAGGACAATATTTGTTATGGAAGGTTGCCAATGAGGAATTTTGCAAGGAGACAGCTAGGCGAAATGCAGCAGCCGGTTACCCTCAAAGAAATCTAGATATGTTGTTAGGAAAAGGACCTTATGAGGGTCAATGGCAGCAAATTGAATATAATCCTCCTATATATGCACAAATTGCTGCAGACGCAGTTAGGGCATGGAAGACTTTACAAGGACATGGAGATTTACAAGGTCAGCTATCTAAGGTAATACAGAGAGCTAATGAACCTTACGCTGACTTTTTAGATAGGCTTATTCAAACAGCTACCAAAATTTTGGGGGATACAGATCAAGCAATGCCATTAATAAAACAACTGGCTTATGACCAAGCAAATCGTTGCTGCAGAGAGGTTATTAGACCATGGAGACATGAAGATTAAGTATATCAATGGGACCATCATGGTATCCTGTAGAAGGATTTTTCTTCAACAAGAAAGAGATGGCTAGTTCTGTTTACTAGTCTAACATCTTGGTTTTTACAGACATCTGATTAATTTACAAAGCTAAAGTGTTAAAATATCAACCACTAAATATAAAATCAAGTACTCTTTACTTATTAAGTTCCATAAGGTAATATATTTAAACATTATGTGTGTTTTCATAAATTGGTAAATAGAAAAAAGTTTAATATTGCTTTGGTCTGTGTCTTTGCTGAAACAAGGTTACTAAGTCTTAGGATTCTATCAGGTGTAATTTATATACAAAGAGTATAAGAAGTTTCAGTTGGGTTTCAATTACAGTATTATAGTACCATAAAAAAAAAAAAAAAACCATGAAAGTATTTCATCTTATTAAAGTGGAGTAATTTGTCTAAATCAGAAATTTTATAAGGGTTGTTTCAGAATGTGAATTTATATAAAGGGTTAATGGTTAAAAAAGAGATATAAAAAGATTCAAGATGTGGAAATATATTTTAATATAAAAGGTTAAAGGAAAGAGAAATGTTTCTAGATGAGATAATCTCTGTTTTAAAGTAAAAAGTTGTAAATGCCATTTAAAAAGATTTTGAGGAAACTAGACTTACTTTAAAAGCTTGAGAAAGGAAGAAAGAAGAAAAAAAGGCATTTGTACATGGCAGATTGAGACAAAGCTTCTTAATGGAGTAAATTTAAAAAAAAAGAGCCTTTGGTTGAAGGGCAGCCATGTAAACTAACATTAAAGCGATTTAAACAGAATCTAAGCCTCATTTAAAAGAGTGAAGCTGTAGGTGGTGAAAAAGTACATTTAAAAGTACAGTATAGATGATAATTGGAAGGCTTTAAAAGGTTAAATTGAAGGTGGTCGAGATACCTTCATGGCGGAAAAAAGATTGCTTTACTCATCAAACTATTACTTATTAAACCAAAAAGAGGGAGATGAGATAATCTTTGTGTGGTAAAGTAAAAAGTTGTAAAATGTCTAAATAAGTTGCAAAAGGCTTTAAAAGGTTAAATTGAAGGTGGTTAAGATGCCTTCATGATGGAGGAAAAAAAAACCCATGAAAATGGAAAGATAATAAAATAAAAGATATTTAGATAAAGAAGATTAAAAACTTGAAGTGAAAAACTTTAAAAACAGAAGGTAAAAAAAGAGAGAAGATGTAGAAAGATAAAAAAGATATAGGAAGATAAAAAAAAAGATGTAGAAAGACAAGAATTTTAAACCCACAAAATAGGAAACAAAAGAAAACTAGGAGAGAAAAAACAACTAAGGGTAAATATAAAAACCTTAGAAGAAAACTAGAAGATAGAAACAAGATTAAAAAAAATGGTTGAAAATGTCAAATAAAGGTATTTCAGATAGAAAATGCAAAAGGCTAAGATAACTATTAGATACAGACATTCAAGATAGAAAAAGGTAGAAGAGAGAAGTTTAAAGTCAAATATTGGATAAAATAGAAGAACAAGGAGATTATTAGTAATTTTTTCAAAAAGCCCATCAATTTTAATTTTTGGTGGTGCAGAAATTACAAGTCTCAGATGAGGGTGTTAAAATTTATAGGCAAGAGCCAATTTAGAAAATGTTAAACTAGAAGGAAATCAGTTTGAAACCACATCAAAAAATTAAAAGGACTAAAGTAATTCTAAAATACTAAGACAAAATGCTTTTGAAAGACTTAAATTTAAAAGGATCTCTAAGGGGTATATACCCCCCAAAGATAAACTTAAAATAACCCTTTTTACTCTAAACTTTTTAAATTTGGATTCATCAGGACTTAGTGCTGCAGAAAGACATATGTATCCGAAAAATGTACATAAACCTAAGGTACTTTGGAAAGATATTCTAACAGGACAATGGAAAGGTCCTGATCCAGTTATTGTCTGGAGTCGGTGTTCCGTTTGTGTTTTTCCACAGGGAGAACAGCAGCCAATTTGGATTCCAGAGAGACTAACCAAAGCAATTTCTACAGAAAAAGAAGATGATTTGACTCAAATCCATAACAGCTGACATCCAGAACTCCAGCTTGGCTATTCTTACATCTTCGACAGTGATTAACCAAGGTGTTTTTTTTTTCAATATCTATTTTATTATTGCAATTTTCCCACATCATAAAGTTCTATTTTATTTTTTGAGCTCATACAAACCTAGGTTAATGTTTTTCTGATCAGTTTTATTTTTTGACTGTGTTTTATTTTTTGACTGTGGAGTTTTAAACATTGCAATGGAGATTTCACCTAGGTAAAGCTACAAGGCCTTTATTGTCTTATGTGTTGTATGTTATGTGTGCACTGTTTTGTGTTGTATGTCTGTATGTGTGTATGTCCATATTTCATATATGAGGAGCGCTCATAAAAAAAATGGATCCGAATTTTTTTTTATTCATGTGATTTAAATGGTTTAATTTAAATTAGGTAAACAGCTGTTAATGATTGTTTTTAAAGGTGGTTAACAGATCTGTTTGTTTACTAATTTAAATTAGGTAAACAGCTGTTAAGGATTGTTTTTAAAGGAGGTTAACAGATCTGTTTGTTTACTTTCACCTTTCCTTTTCATTATATTTAATAATTCTGTTCAGGATAATGTCTCTTTAGCGTCATTGCCAGAATTCCCATCTCCATCCCAGTGCCGGTGAAGACTAAGATAAAACCAAACTACAGCTTCTATGATAGCTATCACAGTAAACTGTATAAACTGATGCATCAATGAATATAACTCAACAAGTAATGCTCAATCAAGGACTTGATTTACTTTGGGAGGAAATGGACATATTGATAGACTCCTCCGATTTGAACTGCCTGCAGAACTTGCCTGGACTATATATCAGTTGCATGCATTGTGAAATATCGTCTGGTGCAGCGAATTGTGGTACTGCTGGCATATCTTTGCTGATGGTGTCACCAGTGATACAATTTCCTTGCCAACGCACCCCATGTTAATTGTGGTAATGCTGGCATATCTTTGCTGATGGTGTCACCAGTGACACAATTTTTCCAAAGGAGCCGTCAATTGGCTTGGTGTCGTGGCATTTCTGTATCCTCCTCCCTTCTACTAGTAATGGTCTAAAATTTGGGGGCCAACAGAGGTGAGGCAAAGAACCTCACCCCCCCACTGGCACCAAGGCTAAATTTGGGGGCCAACAGAGGTGAGGCAAGAACCTCACCCCCCCCACTGGTGCATAGGCCTATCCACAAGCATGGCTGAATGCTGGACCGGTAGTCAGTGACGGGTTGATCTGATTGCAGTGGATTCAACCTAAGACAGGAGGCTAACGCCTAAAGGTCAGTTTTCCCATGACGGGTAAGAACCATATGTTGAATTGGACAACCTACCAGGCACGGTCCTTAAGCCACATTGCTTGTTGTTTAATCAGAAGGGGGGAGATGCTGAGGGCCATTGCCAAGTAGGAATGACGCATCAAAATTTCCTTGCTAGCGTACCCCATGTTAAATGGATTTCGCTGTTGACATTGCATGTAAGGTGACCTTGCTCAAGGACCAAGGCGGATCCGGGTTTAGAGCTGATCAGGTTTGAGGAAGTATCCTGGTCCTTGGGTTTAGGGCGTTCCCGGTTTAAGACAATAGGGGTTTTAGGGAAGTTGGAGGTTGAGGATTATTGCTGCTGGGATTAGGGTGTTCCTGCTGCTTGTTCCCGATGAGTTCTCGTGAGATTCAAAGGGGATATTGGGAAAAAAGCCTCGTGGAGTAGGTGAATTGGGCGGAGGAGAACTGGGATTGCCCCAGAGCGTGTGTGGAGGCCGGTGTGAGTTCGGGAATAAAGAATTGCTGTTTGAATCTACAAAGCTGTGTGGTGGCTCGTGATTCTGTGCCCAGCCAAGACTGTGGCAAAAGTTAAAACAAATTTTTTTTTAATTTTTAAGGCAGGAGAAAATTAAGATGGAGAAATAAACCAATTTCATGTAACTTGAATACACTGAAGAAGCAATAGCAAAACTCTCAACAATCTGTTCAACAGAGAACATTTTTAAAACTCTGTAATAATCATTCTTTAAAATGTTGAAGATACAGCAGTGAATAAGACAAAGTTTCTATTTTCATAGATTTTATATTCTAGTGCAGATATATAATAAGCAATTATTAATCAAAAACAAGTACAACACATCAAATACTGGCAAAAATAAAGCATGGTAAAGGTGCAGAGTAACACAGGCAAGTGCTGTTCCAGGTAGGACATTCAAGAAAGGTAACATCTGGGCAGAATGAGAGAGGGAAGTGGGTCATGTGCATACCTAAGAACCTTCCAGACAGATGCTATAGCAACTGCAAAGGCTCTGAGGTGGGAGCACACCTGGCACTTTCAAAAAACAGTGAGGAGGTCAATGTGACACTAGAACAGTGGGCATGAGTTTAGAAAGGTAGGGTGAACACCAGAGGTACTTGAGGCCTTAAGGTCTGTGGTAAGGTCTTTGAATTTTACTGAGTGTGGAGGGTTTTATACAAAACAATGACATAATCTGAATTATAATTTTTAAAAAAATTTAAAAATTTTCTTGGCTACTATTAGTGAACATAATTTAAGGGAAAAGAGGAAGCAAGGAAGCTGGTAAGAGTGTATTGTACTAATCCAGGCCAGTAATGCTGAGTCTCAGACTAAGGCTTCATTGTTGGACGTGATGGAAGTAATCAGAGTCAGGACACATTTTGAAAGTAGAGTTTT
This sequence comes from Spermophilus citellus, assembly GCF_964194105.1. Taxonomy (NCBI): domain Eukaryota; kingdom Metazoa; phylum Chordata; class Mammalia; order Rodentia; family Sciuridae; genus Spermophilus; species Spermophilus citellus. The sequence goes on along the minus strand of NC_138184.1, from coordinate 197,800,752 downwards.
CAATGTAGTTGTCATTTACCAACATGAAAAGGATGAAGGAGAAGGTGGGTCTGTTTTGAACTTGTTAAATTTAAGATGCCAGTTTAAAAGTTAAACAGTGGTTTCAAGAAGACTTAGACTGTAGTTTAGGTATAGGATGGAATTTGGACAGACCTCAGCATGGAGATTGCTCTTCAAAGCTAAAGACTGGATGAGACCATCAAAGAAATGAATTAAAATAAATAAGGCAGTTGGCCCAGGATCCCTGAGCAGTCCAACATTTCAAAGTGAAGAGGATAAAGAAGAAACTGAGAAGGAACAATCTGTCAGGTAGCAGGAAATCTGAGGGGGAGAAGGGGTGTCCAGAAGCCCAGGACAAAAATGAATTTCAAGAAGGAGAAAGTGATCAACTATGACCAAGGAGTTGAGAAGTAGAGAAAATGAAGACCAAAAAATTGACCATTGGAATTGGCAAGTAAATTCCAAAGGTGACCTTGACAAGAGAATTTAGAGAGAGTGGTCAGGGATGAAAACCCAGAGGGTGGGTTTAAGAATGAATGGGAGAAGAGGAATTATTTTTCCAAAAGCAATGGCAATTTTTTCAAGAAGAATTGCTGTAAAGGAGTTGGGGAATATGGAGCAGAATTTTTAGGGCGTGTGGAATTGGGGGAGGTTTCTTGACTTTCGTTATTGTTTGAGATTGGGAATATAGCATATATGTGTGCTGATAGGAATAATCAAGAAAACCAAGACATTTTCATAAAATAAATAGGGAGCTTAACTTCCTAACTGAAGGGAGTTGAAGATCTAAAGTAGAAATGAGGATTTTAGTTTCCTCATTCTATATTAATTAGAAAGAAAATTGGTTGAGAGAGGAACTATCAGTACTATTACAAGGATTTCCTGGTCAATCACTTCAGCTGGGCCCTATTGATAATGGTGAGTACAAGAGAGATAAGATAAAGGAACAGAAAATTCAGGAAGCTTCAGAGAAGTGGTCAAGGAGGAGATATGAAGTGAATCCATGAGATATATAATCAACAAAATAGGTTGACCAGAAGAGTCAATCTGGGAAGTTTGGTTAAAGTCCAATTTGGTTTAGGTTTTATGAATTACTTATCATAAACTTGTGTGTACTTTATTGTGAAAAAAAATAAGATAACATAGAAGTATATAGGATAAAAAAAACGAAAGTACCTACACATACAAATAGACACACACACACACACACAGACACCACTTTATTTCTCCCTGAGGGAACCACTCTCAACAATATGGTGCATATCCTTACAGGTGTGTGTGTATGCATGTGTATGTGTGTATGCATGTGTGTGTATAAACATATATGTATATATGTATGATAACGTTACAAAATTTGGATCATGTACTATTTACACAATTCAGCAACTTGCTCTTTATACATAACAATATGTCTTTTGTATTTTCTACCTCAGTAAAAATAGCTCTCCTTTGCAAGAAATATGAATAGGTAATACACTAACATGATACACCATATAAAAGAAACAACAAGATGTATACGGAGTCTTCTTCCAATCTCCCTGCCAGTTTTCCCCCAGAGACAACCACTATTATGAGTTCCTTAAAAGTCTTTCCACAGTTTGGCAATGTATATAAACATATTAGACATAGGCATATATATACGAATGTATGTGCTCAAATGGAGCATATACCTGCTTTTTAAATCTTATTAACTATGTACCCTGGAGATTATTCCATATAGAGAGTTGCTTCATTCTTTTAAATGGCAACATAGTATTCTATTGTATTTTTATTTAATCAAATCCCACACCTGAATATTTATTTTTTTAGTATTTTATTTTTTAATTGTGGTTGGACACAATACCTTTTACTTCTTCATTTTTATATGGTGCTGAGGATCAAACCCAGGGCCCTGCGTGAGGTAGGTGAGCACTCTACTGCTGAGCCATAACACCACCCCACACTTAGATATCTCTAACTTTTTACAATTAGCTGAATTACAACCTTGCTGACTGTAATTCAGAATTTACTCATCAAAAGCAAAGAGAGTAAATCAAATAGAAAGAAGACCCTCCAAAAGGGATTTGAGATTGTAAAGAATTTTGCATTAAGACTAAGTCTAGGGCCTGTGGTTACGGCTCAATGGTAGAGTGCTTGCCTTGCATATGTGAGTCACTGGGTTCAAGTCTCAGCACCACATATAAATAAATGAATAAAATAAAGGTCCATCAACAATTAAAAAAAGTCTAAGTCTAGGGCCTTGACTATGAGATATTAAAATTAATCTTTGAAAGGTAATTTGAAATTATAAGTGCTAATATTCTTATTTTCAAAAAGAAATGAATTGTTTTTATTAATTACTTTCAAAGCTACAATGAGGAAATCCTTTCTGTTTGGAATACCCAAACCCTCTTACTGACCTGGATGGAGCATTTTTTCTGAGACCAAACAATGAATGTCCAGACAATCATTTTTGTTCATAGAAATGACTGGTTAAGAAACCATGCTTCTCCATATGGCATTTCTCAATAGTTACTTTACAGAGAAGCTTGTTTCACAGATGTTACAAATTAATATCATAGAAGTGCATATTCCAGGCATATTCTGGGGAAAAAAGTGATACTTTCCTTCTATATAAAATATATTATTAACTGAATTGGCTACAAAGACAGTGTCTTGTGGTGGCTAGAGTCTTAAGGGGTAGAGGATTGTCAATTCTATGACTGGTGGGTAGGGGAGTAAAGTTGTACCATTCAATTTTCTTTGATTCCATTCCCCATTTGGAAATCAAGAGGAATACCTTGGTTCATACCTCCCTCAGCATGCTGGAAGAAACAGAAATGTGAACCTGCACGTGGCAGAAAGATTTCAACAAGATGCTTTTCATGTTATCATGTTAATACGACTGGCCAACTGATGGCTCCAAGGACCAGGTGGGTATAGAAGCAGAGAGAAGGGCAAATCAGAGTCAAATGAGATTTTTCACACTGTTTGCCTGGTATCCTCCTTCTATTCCAGTTGAGGACTATTAGGACTGAAGAGAACTTCAGTGGCTGATACTACAACTTATGGGACATAAACACTGGATTCTAAGCAGTGAGAGACACATAGAGTGGTGATTGAGGTCAAGGGTTTCACATTGGGAGACCTGGGTTTGAACATTGGCTCCACTTCTCATTGACTATTGGTCTTATTGACTATATGGTCTTGAACAACTTTAGTCCTGAGAGCATCATCTCCTTACCTATGGAGCACCTACCTTTGAGTTTGGTATTTGGTTATCAGACAGTTACTACTCAAGAAATAGTGCTGCTATTGGTTCTCTTCTAACTCTTGTACCTCTCTGTACCTTGGATTTAAGGCAATATTTGTTACCATATAAATTTATCAATGACTTCTCTCATAAGGTTTAATAGCTATATAATTCCTACAAATATTTGTGTATAGGAGGATTTTAAAGCTGAACATGGCTTTAAATCCATAAAGTTATACTCAATAACCACTCACTTTATGAATGGGGAAAGTGAGGCTCAGGATGGCAAGAGGTTTGCCCAAGGTTACCTGTCTGGCAGGTATGAAGGTCGGGATTACAGCCATATCTTTTTCTAATCCAACATTCATTTCTTGTCTCTCCCAAACTACACATTTAATAAAAAATAAAATATGCTTTAAAAGGTAATGATGAGACTGTAATTTCTTTTCTATTGTAGGGGTCGGTGACATTACCATGTAGGACAAGAAAAATTCTGTGAGATGTTAATAAAATTAATAGCACAAAAAGGTGCAGAAAAATATTCCCTTGTTGCCCAGATGATATCAAAAGACCCAGAAAGAAGTAAGCAACAGCCTAGGCTCCAGGACCCTTCAGAGGCCCATGCTGTGAGAGGAAAGATGGGAAATAAGGAGATGAGTTGCACATTCTTACCAAGACCCATCACCTTCCCAAGCTGGTCCTGTGTTCCAAGCTTCCATGCCCCCATTGAAAAGTCAAAAGATGTCCAAAAGCTCCATATTTTTTTTTCCCCATGGCTGCTCCTTCTTCACATTCTCTACTCCTGCTCACCTAACTAATGTGCACATTAGTGTATCTACAATTCCCCCTGTCCAGGGAAAACAGGAAGTAAAGTGGGGGCAGTGGCTAAAACCAAAACATCCCTAAATCCAAGTCAACAGATAATGGCTAGATCTGGACCTCTGAAAGCAGAAGCAGAGGATCCCCTGGGCTTCCTCTCCAGGGCAGGATGCTGACACTGGCTGGATCTCTATCCTTTGTGTCTGACTCACCAGATCAAGTGGAGCAGAGGGGAAGGTCACAGAACTGGAGCACACCCAGTCCAGCTCTGGACACCAGCCTGTCTGCCCACAAGTGACCACTGTTGAATCCCAGTCAAGTAGACAGCCCCCAAAACTTGACCTGGAGTTTCACTCTGTACGTGGCCAGGCAACCACAGTGTCTCCACTCAGGCCCTGGCCACCATCAGGAAGGCATCTATTACCTCCTGCAGTGGCTCCAATTCTGTGGTTGCCAGTATAACCCAATGGCCATAAATTTCTAACTCAGCTAAATGTTGACCTACTTCTAACTCTGACTGCAACTGCCCCTTTGGGAAACAGCCACACTCTTGAGTACTCTCTGCTAAATGAGTGCCACCTTGTCTCTTTCCTCAGCCTCATCATTGTAATTAATAAGCAACAATATCATCCCTCGTGGTTATATTCCTATTAGGTGTTAACTGGCCCTAGCATCATTATCTCATTAAGCTTTTCCAGTTAAATTACTTCATCAGCTTCCCTCCAAAGGGGGTCTGGTACTGTCAGGCTGAGAAGAAAGCCAAAAAGATCATCACAGGCACTTAGACCTCCTCCAAATACTAACATTTTTGAAAAAATAATGTTATTTTTATTTCCAGGAGTACTTTATATTGCTATAAATTCTCTTGTCTGAGTGTTTAAAGCAATATTCAGAAAATTTTTAACTTAATCTCACTCATTTTGATAGGGAAAACATGTTGTGGAAGAATATATTATAAAATATTTACAATAGCTAAAACTTCCTCCCTTACCACTGCCCACATTTCTATTTGATAAATGATCTCCAGTCCTTTCATAAGATGCTGCATTTCAAATGTTATAAAAAAGGCTAGGAGCAGGCTTGCTTGCATACTGCCTACTTCAGTTTGTTCTAGATGCAATCTTTTTTTTTTTTAAACTTCCCTGATAATGCTTGCCTTTTCTTTCCTTTAATAGCATTCATTTTATAAATCAACCTTTTGTAAAGGTAGATGAAGACTATTCTACTCATAAATGAATGGAGAACATAGACTAATCCATTTCTCTAGAAATGCTTTCATTCTGAAGACTAATGACACTTATTGCTTCTTCTATTGTCCTCATGATTTCATGTTAACCATGAACTCTTTTCATCTTTTCCTCCTTTATTTCTAGGTTGTGCACATTCTCCAAAGGTTGGGGGATATGCCATCGAGAGTTCAAACTTGCCCTTTTACAGCCATTAATCACGTTTTATTTCCCATCCCAATTATCTCTTCCCTTCTCTGCCTTCCCGAATCCCTTAATCATCGCCCTTATAATTCATCATTCATCCTCACTTTCCCAAGTAATTTCTGACTTTCAAATATCTTATTATCCCAGGTTCTTTATTACACACTTATCCTTCAATCTCCATTGTTCTTTAATTTCCTCACAAATTGTGCGGTCCTATTTGGCTTGCAGCATTTCTCCATTTGGGGTCATCTTCCCCCCTTGCCTTCCTACTTTCCAAGTTCCTCTTTGTTTCCATAGGTGCAGGTCATGATTAGATATGATGGAAACAAATCTGAATCTCCTTCTGGTTATTTACATAACTTTTAAAATCCAATTATCATTCCAAGGGGGAAATCTAGGTTTACAATTCTCAAGCCTTCCCACAGAAGCAATCTAATATACTAGGTCTCTCTCTCTCTCTCTCTCTCTCTCTCTCTCTCTCTCTCTCTCTTTCCCTCCCTCCCTCTCTTTAATTTCATCAGGGATATGAAGGAAATGCATTCTCAGAAGAAATATGGCACAGTTGCTTGGTGGTGATCTGAGCTGTGTTGACCACCCTCTTTCTCGTTTGGGAATGAAGCTTGGTATCATGTCCAAAAAACACATTAATGTCTTACGATAATTCTGTAATACATAAACCTTTTGTCTCAGGGATTGAAAGTGAATCCCTAAATACAAATCTAGATGTCATCAAGCCTTCTCTTCCTGTCCAGTGTCTTTTCCTAGAAGAGCGTACTTTTAGTTTCTAAAGTTTTCATGTGTTTTGTTTTGGAAACTTTTTTCTCTTTCTCCTTCCTCTCTTTCTCCTGAATTCTCAGGAGAATTATTTTTTTACAAATACTGAGACATTCTTTCTTGCCATTGTTTTTTCTGCCTCGGGATCCTTTCTCATCTCACCTTTTTCCAGTGGATGCTTTTCTATTTCAAGTTTATGTCAGGGACAAATTCTCACAGTCTCACCTTCATGATCTCCCTCACTTCCCCTCTGTCACTTTATGTGAATCCATACACACACTTTCTGGACTCTGTGTTCTGCAGTTGGTATGGGTGCTGAAGTTCTCCCAGCCTGTCTCCCAGATCAAGAAGACAGTCATCTCATTCCCATAATGCCCTTGGATGCTGGTAAAGAAAAGGCATGGCGATCATCGACTTTATTAGTGATAACACTGGGGCAGTGGAAGTAAACATGCCTACTAAGGAACAGCTTCATTACATTATGCTTAAAGGAAGAATTGCAGCAATTTCCCAAACTCTAACTATCTCCCTATTGAACTTCACTGAAGAACAGAGCTCATTTTCCAAGGTTATTGATTTTTTCCTTTCCATCAAAGGCATATAAAGGCCTTATACAGGAATAGAGTTAGTAAATTGTTAGCACGGAATTGTAGCATGCATTTCCATGTAACAATGACTTTACTTTCATTCTAAACTGTCGGAAGGCATATTGCTTGGCCAGTGGGAAATCCTGCTCCTTGAATGATTGTGCATATGTTTCTTTGAAAAGAATTGAGTTTCCCTGAGTTAATTCTTTAAAAAAAAATAATCCAAATTATCTACTTCTTTTTTTTTTTCTAAAATGTGACCCCTTTCCCCCTCAGTATTCTCTCATAATTCACACAGGATTTCTCTTGAGAGTACGATAAAGTCTAATTTTCCCCATTATTCAATTTGGATCCTGTTAAGCGAGACAGGCATTCACTGACAAGAAGAACATTTCAATTTTGGCAAATAAGTTCATTAGTATTCAGAAAGCTTTGCACCCCTCATATTTAATAAACCTTTCCATTACAGAGTAAGAAACCCTGCAAAATAGTCAAACAAATTAGCAATGGGGCCACCAAGAGAGTACACTCAACCCTAATTCAGAGATGTCTCAGTTTATCAGTTTTCTGTCAATCACTAAAACAAGAAAAATGAAACATGCAATTATATACAAGGAGACAGAACTCCTAATTCTTTCATCCCAGCTGAAGCAGAAGAGTTTTAATTGCTTGGAAAAATAAGATTTTTATTTTCTCTCAAGAAGGACAGAGAAAACAAAAATAAATTGCCTCATAGTCAACGGTGGGAGCTATAAGACTCCAGATCATGCAGATTAGAAGTAGAAATACCAGTCTATCATCTGTATACTCTGCCTTCACAATGGCCAATAGCCAGATATTTGGGAATGGGAGATGATTGACAGAAAAAAAATGTTTCCCTTTTCATTAGAGTGTTTAGAATTCTATAGACTCACTGCTTCTGCTTCTGCTTAATGGGAGAAATAGTGGACTAAAATATTTGAATATGTTGTTGATTATTGCAGAGTCAATTTTTCATTTATCTGAGTTACTCAGTCCCTTTGTTTCTCTTTAAAGTCCTATTAGCCATTCTATGCCATGAACCTTAGATTGCTTTTAATAGATTTACCAGGAGGAATTATGAACAGGTCAAGGAAATAAAACTCTAATTTTTTAATCCAGGTATAATCATATACACCTGCATAGAATAGGCAATAAAGAAAATTAAAGGTCTTGGTCATGGAGAAGTATAGACCTTACCTGTAGGTCTTTTCTATTCCTTGACCTCAACTGAGAAATAAAATGAGTCAAGAGTAATTAATTCTACCAGTTAAGCCATAACTTGAAATACCTAAAATTAGTTCCCATGATAAAATTTCTAAACCAAATAGTTTTTGTCCGCAACCTAAATATAAAATTCCATTGAATTGTTTTTCCATAAAATATTTTCCGTACTCAAAGATTAATTTGCTAATGATGGAAGAAATAATGCGAAGAAAAAGATGCTTAGATATGATTTCCATTGAGGTAGGAGTTCATAGAAATATTTTTTGTCTGATTGTTATTTTTCCTTTCCTTTTTAAAGAGGTCTCGATGGATATGGCTCAGTGGTGGAGTGCTGACTGGCATGTGCAAGACCCTGGGTTTGATCCCTAGTGCTGAAATAAGTACACAATTAAAAGAAGTCATCAGACACAGGGAAAATGTGAAGCACAGTATATAGGAAAGATGGCTATTTATTGAGAAGTTTTTTTTTTAATTTAGATTTTCCCTACCTGGGCAGGGATGAGTTCCAGGTGTGTAGTAGTCTGTGGACCTCACTATATGGAGTATTGTCTCTCTACCAACTTTAAGACTGTTTGTTTCTTAAATTTGAAAAAAGTTCTTTCATGATGACCCTGGGTCTGAATGATTATCCTATATGTATCTTAGGGCACTACGAAATTGCTTGAGCAGGCTGAGGCACCTGCCTGTTGTGGTCACCCTGGGAGTACCACAAGCACACTCCTCTGGGACATAGATGATTCCCTCCAAAGGTGAAGCCAACAGATGAAGGAAGGAGGGTTTCCTCCTCTTCTGGGAAAAGCACATGGAATCTGGGAAAGCATTACCTTGTACCTCCAAACTTAGCACACAGCAGGTATAGGGCACATAGCATGTGCTTAATAGAAATGTGAGGAACTAAAGGACCAGGAGAAAGGCAGGTAAAGAAGGAATGAAGGAGAGAAGAATAACTTGTTAGTGTTAGAATGAAGACCAAAACCCAGGTCTCAAGGTTCCCAGCCCAACATTCCTCACACTCCTGTTTCCTACATAGAACAGAAGTGATAGTTGGCTCTGAATTCTATCCCTACCTATTTCCTGGCCCAAACCACTTCATATTTCTCTCCCCAGAAGCCCTACTAACCCCAAGCACATTGCCTGGCACCACAGGACTTTGCACAGTTTGCTGAAAGCAACCCGTGCTCATAGAGCATTTATAGAATGTAGGTTTAGAAAGCAAAGTCACTGGACATGATTAAGGCAACAGGAATTACCTTATTGGTTGGACTCATATGTGTGTTGCTGGGATCAGAACAGGACCCTGTGCATGCTAGTCAGTGATCTACCACTGAACTACAAGCCCTACCATCTTGATCAGAAATCTGGGCCTGAGAATACCTTTGTGGCTACCAATTGATTGTAAACACTGCTCTTCACACCTAAAGGGAAGTTACAGTATAAGCTCCATGTGGTAGGAACCATGTCTATTTTGCTGGTAAGTCTCTACAAAGTCCTTCCCATACTTGACTGTTTTTTGTTTTTTTTTTTTTTTTTTTTTTTTGAGAGAGAGAGAGAGAGAGAGAGAGAGAGAGAATTTTTTAATATTTATTTTTTTAGTTTTTCGGCGGACACAACATCTTTGTATGTGGTGCTGAGGCTCAAACCCAGGCCGCACACATGCCAGGCGGGCGCGCTACCATTTGAGCCACATCCCCAGCCCTTGACTGTTCGTTGAGTTATTAAATGCAACCATCAATTCCATATTTTATGATTCCAAGCATGTTCCATAATGTTCTCTTTTAAAAATAACTAGCAATATCACCGTTCAGCCAAATATATTTGAAGTTCCCAGCTCCATCTAGTATTTTCATTGATTAATTCATTCAATACAGTGTGTGTGTGTGGGTGGGGGGCTCACCTATAGACAAAGAGTTCAAGCTTCATTTGACTTGAAATACTTTGTTAGCAATGACCCTCACCCTTAAGTTTAAAAGACACTTTAAGGCCTCACATCCTAGAACTAGATGGCCTATGACAATGTATTAATCTGCAAGCTCTAGAGTGCTGATGCTGGTGTAGGCTAATAAACTGGTGTCTCCTTCAAACTACTACTTGTTCAATCTTTACTAGAGGAAAAGAACTGAGCAGGAAGATCACTAACACACTCAATCTCTTCTCTGTGATGATAGGAAATTTAGTTGGAACACCCAATTTACATATCCCAGTAGGAAAAGCAGAAATCTCGCGATAAAACAGCTTCCTCTGACTACTCCCCGTTTTCTACCCCTGAGGAATTTATTAAACCATTCCTTCCAATCCCACGCAGAATTCTCCCTGAGAGAAGAGCTTATAAATATATTTTCCTCTCCTTGTATTTCCATAGATATGTTAGTATGCTATTAACATTTTTAATGCCATTAGCAGCTAGTCCTCCAAAAAGTTGTCTCATTGGGCTATATTTAGTCTGACTCTGGTGACAGTCATTATTTGAACAGAAAAAGGCAATCTAGAGAGAAACTGTAGTTGATGTTCCTCTTCTTTAGGAGAGTGGCAGCCCATTCACAGTGTCTTCTTGATGATGGTTTCCAGAGGCCAGGGTGCAAGGATTGCCACAGCAGTGGGGAAGCAATGTAAGAAAAAAACATGTTCTTCCAAAGGAGTGGATTTTCCTTCTGTCTCAGCAACTGCAAAATTGTAAATGAAAGATTATAAAGTTAAGCCACTGCACAAGTGAGGATCTTTGTAAATACTGGGCTTAAACAAAGCTTGATGACATATTCATTGACTTTTAAATGAATCCTGTGGTTTTTCCAAACAATGGGGCTGAGAAACTACTAAACAGCAAAAGTATGCTTAAGGATTCTCTGATCCTTCATTAATTTTGCAGTACCAAAGAAAAGGGAAACTTTATAATTGCAATTAAATATAAGTGAATCTGCAAGCATAAAGCATATGGAATGAGTGGTCTAGGGTGGGACCTATTAGAGAAAAAGGAAAGAGAGTCCAAAGAATCCAGAAACAGTCATTTCTTTGAGTGTTGCGCAGAGCTGAACTAAAAGAGTAGTGATCATAGGACCTGAGTGAGAGTTGAGTAAATCATATTTGGGGGCAAACTTGCATTTAAGATCTCATAAAAAGTCAGAATTTTAGTAACCCAAGCCTTATCTGATTCCCAGGCAATCAATATGATTGGTTCTGAAAGTTTTTTTTTTTTTTTTTATCAAATTAGAATGGTAAGAAATCTACCCAAAGATGGCTGAGATGAAGCATCAGTAGTTTTGGGCTTCTCTGTCAAAAACATCACAGGTGATTTAGTGCCACTGTCAGAGATCTGGGAAAAACTGGGCAAAACCACCAAATTAATGACTATCTTCAGCTGCCATCCCCTCTCTTGCTGTGCCCTCTGTCCCCTTCCTTAAGCTCCAAGAACTCAGGAAATATGTACTATTTTTCACCCACTCTAATTTCTATAACATGAGAGAAAGCAGCTAAACTCAAAGTCTTTCAATTCATACTAGAGCATTGACAATTGGTGACATTAACACCCCCATGAGATATTTGCAATTTATTAATGCAACATGTACACATGAACCTCTGAATCATTAGAAAATGGGGTGAAAAGGGGAGAGAAGGAGGGTGTTCACATGGCTGCTAATTTAATCTCATGTCTGTTCACATCAACCACCAAACCTACATACAGAAGGTTACAGCAACCACCAAACCTACATATAGAAGGTTACAGCAACTTTGTCACTGCTAACCCTAGTCTGAGAAAACAGTCCTATTCAGAGCACCCAGAGGTATCTCCTTTAGCACTGATGCCTAGGCCTATAGAGAAGCCTCCTAATAATATCAGTGGCACGTCTATACTCCCAAAGCAAACTAAAAAGTAATTGAGTTACTCATCATTACACAGTGACTGACTAAAACTTAAGGCCAAGACTGAGCCCAGGTCTCCCAAACCCCAGTCCACAGTGCTGCACATGCAGTGTTTTTTTTTCTCTACACCCAGGCAAGAAAATGACCTTCCACAAATTCTAGGGCAGTGTTTGGATAGTGTCTGGGTGTAATTTCCCCTTCCTGGACAATACTCTGACTCTGTGTCCGGAGCTAGACACAAGAATCTGCATGATAACAAGCTACTTGCAGGATTCTGAGCAGCTAGGGTTAAGAACCACCCCTACACTTGGTCTCCTATACCTATCAGCACCATGCAGAGGCAGGAAGGTCTCCCTGAAAGGGCTGCTCTAGGGGCATCCTCTTGAGCCCAAGTATCAAAAGGCTGCTGACCATGGGTCACAAGTCAGAGCCTGGAAAGCAAACTGGTTTAATGACTTTGTGACTGGCAACATCCCAGTGATACTCTCAAGATTTCTGTATAACCAGTCTTCCAACATGTGCTGAGCCCCTACTTTGTGTGAGATCATATGCAGGGTGCCAAGATGGACAACGAAAAGTAAGCCCAAGCTGTAAATAGTCTATTAAGAAGATCAGATGCATACACTCACAAATTTAAAAAAAAAAGATGTGTACACTTAAAAAGAATATTAATGTTACAAAGCAGTGTCATTGAGAAGGGAACATAACACAGATCAGTGTTGTATAGGCATGTCCCATGTACTTCAATGATCTCCAAACTCAGTGACTAGCACAATCATCTGTGTGAGGTCTGAAACCCCATCCCTAGGATTCTAATTCAATGAGCCTGAGGAGTTGTATTTTCAGCCAGTTCCCAGGCAAATCCTATGCAGCAAGTTTACAAAAGGACATTTGAGAGACTTCTAGAGTGTTGAGAGCCAGGATGTGAAGAATCTAAGGGAACGTAGCATTATACTAGTGGTTTGCAACTCCTCTATATTAACCTATTCAAATTGGCCTCCCTGAATCCCTAGCTGTTTAGTTTTGCTCCTATGGACAGTCTTGGCCTATGCTGTCTTCCCACTTAGGGCCTTCTCCATTTTCCCAGTAGGAATATATTCTCTAGGAATAGCTATAGCTTTATTCCTGAGGAAAATACATAGACAAAAGCCCACATCTCACATTCATCATATGATTCCATTTATATGAAATGTCTAAAATAGGCAACTCATAGAGACAGAAAGTAGATTACTGGTTGCCAGAGTCTGTTTTGTTGGTTGCATTTCAGAAAATATGTTAATCCTGTACCATATACCACCCAGCAGCAGAGGGTGGGAATTGAATGGTGGTGGTCCCTTCTGATAAAGTGGGCTTTCTCTGCAATTTGCCCTAGTTTCTTCCATGTCCATTTGAGGGCACATTTATTATTGCTCTTGTGATTGGTTTTATTTTATTAAGAGAAATTGTGCCATGTCTCTAAAGATAAATAACAAAGTAGATTACTGGAACTCAAAGTCTTCCAATTCATACTAGAGCATTAACAATTGGTGACATTAACACTCCCATGAGATGTTTGCAATTTCTCAATGTAACATGTATACATGAACTTCTGAATCATTAGAATATGAGGGGAAATGGGAAGAGAGGGAGGGTGTTCACATGGCTGCTAATTTAATCTCATGTCTGTTCACATCAACCACCAAACCTGCATACAGAAGGTTTCCGCAACTTTGCCTCCAACAACACTGCTAACCCTAGTCTGAAAAACTAGTCCTACTCAGAGCACCCAGAAGTATAGACGTGCCACTGATATTATTAGGAGGCTTCTCTATAGGCACAGGCATCAGTGCTAAAGGAAATACCTCTGGTTGTGATGATTACACAACTTTGCGACTATACTAAGAACCACTGGAGTATTTCACTTTTAAAAAAATGAAATTTAAGGTTTATAAATTATATCTGAAATTTTGAAAAACCCATATACAGTGTGGGTACACATTTCACATGCAGGTAGCCTACCTGGCTCCCTGGGTCCTCACTACTATTAGGTGACATCCTTTGGGTAAGAGGCAGATCAGCTGATGACAATAACATATACCATTTATTAGATAGTTATGACATGGTGATACCCATTACACATTTGCCTGAATACATGGTTATCTGAGATGATAATCAGAACCAAAGATGTGGATAATATTATTATACTTTTATTGCTAAGATTTTTTTGTATATGGTACTAGGAATTGAACCTAGTCGTCCTATACCACTGAGCTACATCCCCAACCCTTTTTATATTTTGTTTTGAGACAGAGTCTTGCTAAGTTTCCCAGGCTGATTTGAATTTGTGATCCTCCTGCCTCAGCCTCCTGAGTAGGTAGATCACAGGCATGCACTACCATGTTCAGCCTATTGCTAAGATTTTAAAGATGGTAAAATAAAGGCATAGTGAGGTTAAATAACTTGACCCTTCCCACAGCAAGGGAGATGTGGTTTAATAGGCAACAAAAAGCCCTCTGACCTAAAGGACGTCCCTCATGATCTACATTTTTACCATTAGATTTGGAGATAACAGAATAATAGTAATAGTGATAATAATATAACTTAAGATTTACTGAGCACTTTTATTTTTATAGTCCCTGCACTAAATTCTCTACATTGATTATCTCATGTAATCTTCACAAAAACTCTCTGAGGTGCACACTATTGTCATCCCCAGTTTACAGATGTGGAAACTGAAGCAGATAATATTTAAGTAATTTGAACAAATCTACACAGTTAGTAAGGAAGGAAGCTAGAATTTGAATATAGCCACTTAGTCAAAGATCCAAACTCAGGTGCCTAAAAGGGTCATGACAATGCAAGTTTGAGGTGGAACCCACGTATTTCTTGAAATAAAAAATAGTATCTACCCATTTTTAATTTATCTTTAGAGACATGGCACAATTTCTCTTAATAAAATAAAACCAATCACAAGAGCAATAATAAATGTGCCCCCAAATGGACATGGAAGAAACCAGGGAAAATTGCAGAGAAAGCCCACTTTATCAAAAGGGGCCACCACCATTCAATTCCCACCCTTTGCTGCTGGGTGGTATATGGTACAGGATTAACATATTTTCTGAGACGAAAACAACAAAACAGACTTTTACTTGAATTTTTTTGCTTTGTCTTTTTAAAATATGATAGTTCTGCAGACCACATTTTTCCCACAGCAGCCCACTCTTGACCTCTGCACATAGTTCTGTGTAGAACTTTGAAGCAGTTAGTTCTGTGTGACTGCAATTTAGGATTTGGAGTGAAAAGCAACAGGGTGAGCCTGGAACAGTGGGGTGGGGGTGGGGGTGGGAAATGTGTGAATATTTTTGATGCACAATTCAAGAAGATACATTTTCTTCTACAGGCCAAGGAAAGACAGAAATGTGTTGTTTCGTTTTTGTTTGTTTTGGTTTGGTTTTTTTTTGGGGGGGCATGTATCAGGGATTGAACTCAGGGGCACTTGACCACTGAGTCACATCCCCAGCCCTATTTTGAATTTTTATTATTTAGAGACAGGGTCTCACTGAGTTGCTTAGCACCTTGCTGTTGCTGAGGCTGGCTTTTAACTCACTAACAATCCTCCTGCCTCAGCCTCCTGAGCCGATGGGATTACAGGCATTATAGGCGTGTGCCACCACGCCTCGATCTCGTTTTATTAAAGAAGGAAAAGGGACCAGATCAGAAAGACATTGTTGAGGTCTCTGTGCAGGCAAAATAGCTCAGAAAGATAGTTGAGGCAGGGAGCCAAGTGGGGAGGTCACTGAAGTCACCAGCCCCGAACAAAGGTGATGACAATGGAGGCAAAAGAAGGAGCTCAAGTCAGCTAAGGGCAAAGATCTTCCCCAATAAATTTGGATTTGTTTAGATCAGGATTTACACACACACTCTATTATATAACTAAAGCATCACTTGACTTAAAAAAAAATACTATCATTATGACGGGTGAGACATTAGCAAATGTGGGGAAGAGAAAAGAGGGGGTGTTGGGCTACAACTTGTTTGAGGCTGGGTTTGGCATCTAAAAAGGAAAGAAAATGTTCTTGGCTAGGGAGGAGACAGCCCTAAAACTGCCTAGAAAAACAAAAGTGAATGAGGGGAATAAAAAGAACACATAGAAGGAAGTCAGGTATTAAGAAATTAAGAAACATGGGAAACCAGCAGGGAAAAAAGTAATCAGGCAATGAACAGGGAAGGCCCCAAAGACCAGATTTTATGCTGATCAGAGACACCAGTGAAGGCATATTAAAAAGATGTCGTAATGAAGGCACCAAGGAGATTGCTTTAACAGAGACAGAAGTCAAGAACAGAGACCACCATGGAGGTGTTTTTAAGGAAGAGAAGACGAAGAGGGCCAAAATACAGGAAAGGATTTTAGTTATTAGAGACCAATGGGAAAAGATGAGTCTTAGAGATGTCAGAAAGGAAAATATGACAGGATTTTGGAATATTCTCAGAGCAAAAAAATAAGGTCTGACCTGTAAAAAAATACAAAGTTCTCTCTCCACAAGTGCTTCAGAAGCAGGCCTGAGGACAGCCAAAGATAACAGCAAAGCTACATTCCGAAGGCATGAGGAAGAGAATGCAGTTGCCAGAAAGCCCCAGAAGGGAAGGAAGCAAAGAGTTTAGTCTCCACCAAGCTCGGTTTTCATTAGTTACAACATCACCCACACCTGAATAAAGTGCTCAACAGAACTGACTTTTGCTGAGATAATCATCTGATGGCCAGCGCTTTCTGGGGGGCACATAGTAGGCAGAAAGAGAGAAGAAAATAGGAGCCTTCACCATCAACTGGTCCAAAGATTAAAAAAAAAAAGGATCTCTGCCAACAGTAACAAAATATCATACTTAATAACATAAAGCTGTACATTAAAGGGGGAAAACACAAAAAAGATAGGTTGGGGGTATATCATGGACTGGAGCTATCACTCAAGTATACTGTGTAATGCCTGGCGTCTTACATACTCTATTCCATTGAAGACCCACATCAGATAGAGAAAGGTATTGCATTTTGCAGAAACAAAAAAATGTGGAGGCTATATCAAACTGGCTACTTGCTAATAATCACACAGGTACTAAGTTTTAGAGCCAAACGTTATTGGATTCTCAATGTGTGTGTGTGTATGTGTGTGTGTGTGTGTGTGTTTGCTTGCCTTATTTTTTAAGAGAAGCTCTCACTATGTTACCCAAGCTGCTCTCAAAGTCCTGGGCTCAAGTGACCCTCTCACTGTAGACTCTTAAGTTCTGGAACTACAGGTATGTACCCCATGTCCAACTTCATGGTTATATATGGCTCAAGTGACCCTCTCACTGTAGACTCTTAAGTTCTGGAACTACAGGTATGTACCCCATGTCCAACTTCATGGTTATATATTTTCCACTATGTCACACTGTTGCACTATGGGCCATCTTCCACCCAGATTACTGGAAAAGCCTTTCTAACTCACCCTGTCTAAACCCCTCAACCAACATGTAGCCCAAGCAATCTTTCTAAAATGCAAATTTCATCATAGTTCTTCCCTGCTCAAATCCCTTGAATAAATTCCTTTTGATCTTAGATGGAGTCAAAATTACGTTCCCTACAAAACCCTCCTTCAGGATCTGGCCCTATTCATCTATCCAACTTATTTCAATCTCCTCTCATTGCAGGTGACAATTTGATGAGTCCCTAGAATGCATTATGTTTACTGTCACCTTCAGGCTTTGCACAGTAGTCCCTGAAGCCTGAAGCACTTTTTCTCCTAACTTCCCAATTTCTTCCCTTGGTCAATCCAAACAGCAGTAGTCTTTCTTGCTCACAAAAAGTAGCACATTTTATTGAAATCTTCTACCTGTTCTGAGATTCATATACCCCACTCTACTGTGAGCTATATGAATAAAGATCCTCTTCCTGCCTTGTTCACCTTTGAATCCACTGCACCTAGCACACATACATTTTGAAATGGATGGTGCCTAGGAATGTGGCTTAGATACCTAGATGTGTGAGATCCTAGGTTCAATCCCCAGCACTGCAAAAAAGGAAGGGAGAGAGGAGGAGGGGAAGGGAAGGAAGGAAGGAATTTGTTATTGTCCATGACTCTTTTCTTAGATATTTCAAAAAATTTACTAACATTTTAAACATTCTATGTATTTCCTATGCCCAGAACTATGAATAATAATTTCAGGGGATAAAACTCAGTTCTTGCTCTAAACAAGATCACAGTCTAGTGGAGGAGCCTTCATTTTGCCAATGTTACAGTTCACATTTTCCTTCAGTCTTTTCAGGATTGAGCTGACAAAGGATCCTTGACAGTCTGTGGAGCATTTGATAATTACCAACTGACTGATCACCAGCTCCTACAAGACTACAGTAGGCTTAAGAGCTGAGACTGAATCTTGTTCACTGTCATCCCAGGGCCTAGCATAGTACCTGGTATATAACAACAGGCTTGAATGAATGAATGAAGAACTGAATGAGGAAATAACCTTGTCTTGGATAAAGCTTTGGAATCTGGGTCAAAGTCTCAGCAGGAATTCTCTATCACTAAACAGATAGATGACTCAGTGACAAGTACCATAGGGAAAAATCAACCCGTTAGAGAAAAACACACACACACACACACACACACACACACACACACACACACCAGATTGCAGAGCCAGTAAAGTTTGCAGGCAGTGTAAAGTGGAGCAGAGCAGGATTTTCAAAAAACGGCAAACCCAGCCCGGGTTCTCTTCTGTGTCCTCAGGTTCAGAGGAGACACTGTGGTGCAGGCATACCCACATAGAGACTGAGATGGCTTCACCTGGGCCCTACAGCCTCACTCTGCTCATTGAGGCAGAGCATCCAGGTAGATCAATAGATAAACAGGCAGATGAGATCAATATAGTGTTCACCACACATTTTCAAAACATATTAAGAAAACTTTTTGGTGACATACTATTTAAAGTGTATATTAATAACCACCAGTGTAAATAAACATCCAAATGAAACAAAGACATTTGGCTAGCAACTATACCTTTCAAAATTAGAACCAAAAGTTTGAACAGAAATAGTGTCTAAACAGCATCCATTCATACACACACACACACACACACACACACACACACACACAGACTCACACACACTTTTGAATTTACCTGCTGCCAACTCATTAGTTATTTGAATAAACATTATTTCTACCACACTATCACCAAATAGTACCTGGTAGTCAGTTAAAAAACCTTTATCAAAGTTAGAGTATGCTATTATTTTGACACCAGACAGTCCTTTGCTTTTGTGTGGAATCACTGTGTTGCCTGAACAGCGTATGATTTCACTTCTGTGCAGACAATCAGTGGGTCATTAGTGTACCATACAAATCGCCCTGGACTCAGGACGGAACCCTGGGGAACTGAAGCCGTAATAGACTGGAGAGAAGATATGGTGTTGCTGACAGTTACCTCTGATGGCAGTTAAAAGGTATGATTGCAACCACATGACAGCTTAATACAGCAGATCCCTGAGCTGTTCACAAGGCAAATTCTGATTAATGGTGTCAATAATCATGGTGAATTTTCAAGTTTTAGTGGAGCACTCCATTACATCCCACTACTACAGCACAAAACTAACAAGGCCCTTTATTAAAAAACCATGTTTTATCATTATTTTGCTACCACTGGCTTTATGTATTGTTGAGCATGAATTTATTCAGATATGGGAGGGGGAAGAGTCTCACTACATATTTAGAAGTGCATAAGTAAGTGAGTGTGAGATTTACTGAAATTTGGTGAGTCAAAATTGTTCATTTTTACATACACACATATGCATGCTCTCTTCTCTCTCTCTCTCTCTCTCTCTCTCTCTCTCTCTCTCTCTCACACACACACACACACACACACACACACACACACACACGAGGATAAGGCCTATTTTATTCTAACAACATCTGGCAAAGATGTGGACGTAGTGAAAAGATTTCAGATTCCTTCCAGAAAGCCCTCAGGCTATAAGGAAAAGCATCCTACATCTAATAAACCCATCTTAGATAGATCTCCCATATGGCAAAGCCCTGTTTTGCTTTATTCCAACAAATTGGTCCTTGGATTCTTCTCATAGTTGCTGCTGCTATTGTTTATGATATACTGAGCCCTGACAATGTGTGAAACACCATGTACAACAGCCAGGATCCACCATTACTGGACAATGGGAACATGAATTGACATCACCTGTGAGGCATCCTGTATACCCAGAAAATTTAAGGGCCTGACATATAAAAGATATTCAGAAAACAGAGGCAATTTTTTTTAATTACAATATTCTGAGCACTTAGTCTCAGGAGAAAAATCAGAGTAGGTTTCCAAACCAGACTATTGCCAAAGAATAAAGATGCTATACGTGAAAAAATATAATTTTTTCCTCTGAATTTCCTTGTCATTATTCTCCACCCCTAGTTTGTTTTGGCATGAAAGATTCTGTTTGTGCCCAACACTGTACCAATACTGTACTCACAAAGAGGACTGTGGCCAGGGACTGCCCTTCTGCTGAAGATATGAACCCCCTGGGAGTCTTTCAAAGACAGATTCTTTTACCACTGTAATACATTTAGAAAGTTTATGAGGCAAATCCATATAAGTAGTATCATTCTGTAAAAGGAAAACAAGCTTTTTCAACAATTATGACTCAAGTTATTCGACTTTTTCATATTTTGGGAGACTCCTCCTTAAATCATAGTTTCCATAAGTACAATAGTCATCTTTTTTTTATTGTGCTAAGACTTGTCAAGAATTAGTGGATGTTTCAACTATGCTAAAAATCAACTAAGTAAAATTAAACTAAATTAACACCAAATAAAAAATAAGGCTTATTATAGCAAGCCTATAATTGTAAAACTTATGTATAAAATAACTCATAGCTATCATCAAAATGAATTTAAAATTTAGAATTATCAAGATCAGCAAGAGGGCTGGGGATGTGGCTCAAGCAGTAGCACACTTGCCTGGCATGCGTGCAGCCCGGGTTCAATCCTCAGCACCACATACAAACGAGGATGTTGTGTCCGCCGAAAACTAAAAGAATAAATATTTTTTAAAAAAAAGATCTGCAAGATATTAGTAATTATTGCTAACATCAATTCTTTTCATCTAGCTGGATAAGCCATGTGCAGACATAGGACCAGAGTTCCTCAACACTTTGAGTTGTTTAATGTCATCACTAATATGTTAGGGATTTCCTTCGATAGGATTTTCCTTCCCATTTTTGTCAATTTTTAGCAAATCCTTTTCTGAAATTTAAGTAGGACAAGAATCTTTGCCTGCTCTGTATTAACTTGAAACCATTTCTTGTTAACTTGGAATTTAGGGGCTAACCCTTCCTCTATCATCTTTACTTTGTCATCTGGGTTTCCGTGTTTTACTTGCTTCTGAAAAAAAAATTTTTTTTCGTGTTTTCAGTACAGGAATCCTTTAAATTGAAGAGCACCTACTTTCTGTTCTCTTAGCAAAAAGGACAGTGGAAAAGAAAAGACAGACACACAGAAGGAAGGAAGATGGAGTTGGAGGGTGAGCAAAGATGGAAAAAAAAAGAGTTTTGAAGTTCCTGAGCCTATTATTCTCAGCTGCTTCTCTCTGTAATGGCCAGAAGTGGACAGACATTCTATAAAAATTAAAAGGAAAAAGATGCTGGGAGGAGAGAGAATGTTGATGTTTAAGGATGTTGATTTCAAGGTCTTCTTTCTTCTTTTCCAGTCTCCTCTTTCCACAACTTTCCTACAGTGGCCTTTACCCTCCTAGTGGAATTGAATCCAGAGTAGGTAGAAGGAACAGTGGTATAAAGTAAAATTCCATTTGCACACATACACAGAACTTCCCCAGGGCCTCTACATTCATTGCTCAAGTGTTTTCCACCCACTCTCCCAGGCCAACACACACCAGGCAACCTCACACCTGAACTTCTGGTTGAGCCAGAAGAACACTTGAAGTTTGGGGGCAGGGCCAGAAACCCAGTGCAGCCTCAGGCAGTGGGCCCAGCCACCACATTGGCAGTACTGGGAATGCACAGCCCCCCAAACAACCCCAGGAAAGTTGAGTAGGAGGAGCAGCAGCTGGGTAAGTCAAAGGTACTTTGGGTTGGCACCAAGGGAGACCTCACCCACCTTCCACCAGGCTCCAATCCTGGCTATGTTAGATAGTGCCAGAATGTCCTAATTCTGACTCCTAACTTCCAGTTAAACCAGAAGCTGGGCATTCAGGGGAGGGGCCAGGAATGTGACCATCCAGGTGCAGGGACATTACTGCCATAGTTCCTATCATGGCCCAAGATCAAGACCCAAGCCACATAGGTATGTCTTTTGAAGAAACTTTCTGAGATTCTGTTTAAAAAGTAAATCTTTTGTTGTAGAGTTTGATATGGACATCAATATGACTGTTATTTGTTGAGTACTTACTATGTAGAGCTAGACTGTCTATGTAATAGGTCATTTAGTCCTAACAACCACACCATTCAGTAGGTACTATAATTATCTCTCCTTTACATACTAGAAAACTAAGACTTGGAAGGCTAAAATAACTTGGTTCCAATCCTTAAATACAGATCCAGAATTTCATTCCAAATAAATGTGAATCCAAAGCCCACGTTTTTAACCACGTTGTATAGAAAACCAGAATTCTACACCTTCGAAAGCATTCTTCCTGGATAGGCCTCTAAGGCATTTTGGCCTTGTTTTGTTGAAGGAACAGAATTCAGTATCAAGAGGGCACATAGTTTGTCTGTCAATGTGCCTGAGGTCAGAAGTAGATTCAAGAATTCAGATAAACAAGAGGCAGAGATAATTCACTTACAAAACAGAATTTGAGGGAGCTGATGGGAGAAAGCACATTCTGGATTCAGTCTGGCTCAGAACTCAAGGTTTAAGCTTCTCCCTTGTCTTTCAGGAACAGCCAAAATATGAGATGTACTGAAAACATATCTACAATGGCTTCAGTCATAGCTCTAAATTAACTGATAACATGCTAACATATGATGGGGTAACTTCACCACCAAATTCTTAATTTTGAGGGATACTGGCTGCCTCACAAGTCAAAACACAATAGAGTACCGGGAAGGTTCTGGGACCTTTGGAAAGAAAACAATAGATGTGATAAATGATGACAGAATCAACACTGCCTTTATATCCAATGGCCTTAGTACTTAAAGTAAGAGCACTCTTATAATTTTACGGCAGTTGCGATAATAAGTGTAATTGATGATTTCATATAATCATAAAATAAAATTTTGAGACAGTTTCCCCTTCCACAGAGGACTTAAGAATCCTCAGGATGATGACTTTGGGGGCATATTAAGATGATTTATAAAAGATTCTATCTGGTCCAAATTGTTATTATTACTTCTTCTCCTAGCACCAGTGAACTCCCAGGAGCCTCTTATTCGTAGTTATCAAGGGAGCACCCACTTCTCCGTGGGTGAAGAATGACAGCAAGATATAACTGGTTAGCTTTTCCATTTGCTCAAACCCCACCAGTTTAATACCAGGATTGTTCTTCCCTTAGTAAACTAGGAGGCAACAGCAAGCATCCCTCCCTTAATGTTTTCTTTTTTTTTTTTTTCTTTTTTTTTTTTATTCCTCCAGGAAAAGATGCTTTTTTAGAACCATAGCCACACCAAAACATTGGGTGAAAAAAGCCAAAAACCACGACTACACCAAACTTCATAAAAAGTAAGACTTAGAGGCCTGAGGTCATATGAAATAAGTCCAGACCTACAGGGTGAGCCGGCTCCCTATGTTACAACATTTAGAGAGATTGAAAGATTTAAAGATATACATCCCCTAAAACTTTCATTTATTCACCTTCAACCTATATTTATTGAGTACCTGCTGTGTGGGGGTTACTAGGAGATGAAGGTACAATGAGAATAGGGTTGCCATATTTAGCAAATAAAAATTCTGTATTTTACGGGGAATTCTAAATTTTCAGCAAGACATCATGCCTGACCACAAAGAACATGCTATCTAGTGCCTTATTAATTCCCTAAGAATTTTGAAACCCATTAATACCCTAGCAAAAACTGATCTATGTGATTATCCTCTAAGGGCAAAACCTAAGGAAATGATACATGGAAAAGGTAAGTTTTGGGCATTAGAAAAAAAAATACAAGGCAAGACAAACTTGAGTAAAATGTCACAGAATAACAATGATTGACCAAGGACAACAGAATGGCTCCACATCCCAGGTTGGGAGGCAGGGGTAGGGTAACGGGATCAAAATTAAGAAACTATTGCTGAGAACTCACCTGTGTCACCTACATTCCAAGTTAGTAACAAGTTCACCAAAAATGTTGTCAAGGTGGTAAACATTTCAATCAGACCTGAGCAGAGGATCTAGAAAGATCTCATGCCAATTTATGGTTTGGGGTGGAAACCATGCAAAATGTAGTGGTTTTACAGGGTTTGAACCTGAAAGAAAGCAAAATGTGGTGGTTTGGGCTGTATTTTTCTTGGAGTTTTTTTTTAGGTACTCAGGCATAAAAATTCGCAGTCAGGCTTGGGAGGTCCAATCTGAAACAATAAAAGTTTTCACACCATACTTTCAGCAACCACATGGAACATGTTGCCAAGAGAAGCTGTAGATCCTTGTTTGAATATCTTTTCAATACTGTTCATAGGTGCACCAGAATCCCATATTTGTGTGACAAAAACTGATTTTGATATTTGGAGAGAGCAAAGGAGGCTGTCTTTTTCTGAACCAATATTATCTACATAGGAAAAAGAAAGTAAGGGGTTTTGTGCATTTCATTGTGTTAATAATAAAACTAGTTAATGAATAGTTCCATTGGCAGAAATTTCTGGGTCAGCCTGCTGTGAGTAACTGCATAGCTTGAATCTGAAGTGAGAGTGGGCAGAGTGAAGTATTTGTTTTGTCTTACATGTCAGTTATTAAAGCCACTTCAAATCCTTCATGGAAAGATGTGGGGAATAAATAAATAAGAAGTGCCACAAAAGAAGTGGCAGAAATGGAAAGATCCACTGGAATGGCAAACCTTATCATTTTTATTACTAGCTATTTGCCATTTCCTGATCTTAGAGTTCCATATCATAGTTCCTAATGCCCTGTGCAAAATACAATTCCTGTCTTTCCATTCCCTTACTTTCTTTGATTGCCTTTGTCTGAGCAGGCGACAGAAATGCCTCATGGTAATGTGTGAGTGTGATGTGTAGTCCTGTCTGGAGTATCAAGCAATATGGAACTAGGATGGCTTAGCAGTGCCTTGGCACAGTGCAAGAAAATAGATGGCATGACCCCTCCCAAGCACTTTTGGCAGCTTTCTGTGAAGCTGGTTCTCTGGACCTGCAACCCAATCAAAATATTTATTTCATTCTTTTATCTGAGGACCTTAATATCCTGTCATCATCAATGGAAATTCTATTGTATTCTCACAATGAAGTGGAATTTCCTTTTTTGTTGTTGTTGTTCTTTTGTTATTTTTGCATTGCTTTATTTTATTTTTGAGGGGGTCAGGATAAAGGTGATAAACATTAATTATAGTTTACATGAGCAAAACAGCAGGAATCATTGTTATTATCATTAACTCATATATTATTTAAGTTTTTCCAGAGAAATATAGTTAATTTGGACCTTGTGCCTTCCAAACATTTGGTAATTCCAAGATAGGGAATTGGCTTAAATTTTCCTCCAGTGGAAGAAAGAGAGTTTACAATCTAATTACATTGGCTTTGCAGGGGGTGATTAATCTTCTTAAGAAAACAAACTGCTTTCAAACACTCCAGTAACAACTGTTTCTGACGATTAATTAAATAATTACAAAGAATCTGGCCTACTTATTAAGCAGATCCAGTTATTACTCTCAGCCACAGAGTATTGGTCCCTGGCTATGTAAATATTTTCTATATAGTAGATTACAATATTCTACAATTCTGAAATACCATCGTTTTCTACTGGTCTTCAAATTAGCCTGCCACACTGAAGGTTTCCTGGCATTTCTGTTCAAGAGTTGTATAAACCCAAGATATCGGTAAAGTAAGCTTAAATGTTTATATCCCTCCATCCTTATTAACTACTTTTACATATACACATGACTTTTAAATTCATGACACAATAAGATTCATTGGAAGTCTACTTGACCAGGGCATTGAGGAGTTGAAATCTATTAACATTTATATAGATAATTCAAATCACCACTCAAGGAATATGCAGGAGCCATATATTGACTACTATTGTCAAATATATAAGGACTAGTCCATAAGTTCTTCAATTAAAATAGGAAATTTCACCAAAGATAATTTGTCCCAAAAATTCCAACAAATCATTGCAGAACCACAATCAAAACTCTTCATAAAGTTACTTATGGATGTAGTAGTTAGGTTTCTTTTAGCACTCTTAAGAAATACAAGTAGATAAAACTGAGTGTAGAAGAATTTATCCAAGTATAACTTGGATAAGCTAAGCAAAACAGAAAAGCAAAAAAAATTATTCATTCAATATACATATATTGCTTACTAGTTATCAGGTTCAGTTGTGAACTCTAAGTGGGACTACAACTTATAGTCCAAATAAGACAAAAAAAAGTAAAGCAATAATTACAATAAAACCTTCAAAATGCTATTAAAGAAAAAAGCAATGGGTACTATGGAGACATCAAGACAGGCACCCAATTTCAAACATCAGAGAAGATTTCCCAGGGGTGGTGTCACCTGAGCTGAATTAGAGAGGGCTTTCTAGAATAGGGAAATAGCATACACAAAAGCAGAAACCAAAAAGTCTTGTTAAGGTAAATGTTAATGTTAAGCATTAGCTGGTATTATTTGCACATTAACTTTTCACAAAATACCTTGCTACATTTTATAAGCATTTCTCTATTTAATTCTATCATTATCATATAAGTTGGTTCTATTATTATAATTGTACCAAAAGGAAACTATGGCTCAGAAAAGTAAAACAACTTGTTCAGGACTGACCAGCCATCAAACTCCAGAGCCCACTCCCACCACTAAACTCTTTGCCTCCCCAAGTGTGCCTCCACAAGAGGCTTGTCTTTGTTCCATAGGCAATGGGGAGCCACTAAGAATTTTAGATGAATCTCCTAAAAGTAATCATAATATTTTTATGAGAAAATGACTTCCATTCTTTGTCATCTTTTTCAAACGTTGATTCAAAACTTTGATTACACCCTAGTTAAGTTTGGTTGTACCTTATTTAGAAAAGAAAAATGTGACTTAACAAGGCCGTTTTGTGCATGTGAATCACAACCCCAGAATGAGGAGAGAAAGAACCATGATGCTGTTTCCAACAAGCAGGGATTCGAACTGTCCTGTATCACTTCAGTATGCCACACAAAGGCCAATGTGGGTTATCACACCAGATATATTTCTAAATCTCAATACTTTAAATTCAGAATTACTTTTCCAGCAACTTTTGCTCCATAATGGATGGTTTTTAAAGGGCAAGATCTGCTTAGAACCATGTTAAAAGCAGAAGAGTAGAACTGTAGTGATCTAAAATGATTTAATTTTCTAGAAAATTACTACTTTCTACAAGCTGTATAAACTTTAATTAAAAAGACAAGGAGATCTATTCTCTGTCCTTACATGTGACCTGCTAGACTCTTGGGATACTGGTAAAGGAAAAGAATAGACTGAAAAGATTACAATTTTTAACAAAACTCTAAATCTAATTAAGATGGAATGGCTATTGTCATCTTTAAGAATCAACCAGTAACCAACATGGTTGCTTTTCCAGAGAGAAAATAGTTTTGAGTTCAAAATTTGTGTAAAGTCAGCTTATAAAGTGAACTGTAGAATCAGGTTTATTCACAAATAAGATGACACACAAATCAGCTCATATGTACAGTGCAGTTTCCAGTTAAATATCACCAATTTGAGCATACCCATAATGGCTAATGTAATGCTTTATGTGTCTGTATCTAATAAAAAGTACCCAACACCCTATCAAGGAACTTTTTTGTAGTTTCCACTACACATTCTCTAGAACCAGATTTAGAGGAATGGGTCCAGGAAAAGGAAGGTTACTAACATGAGAGCAAACACTGAATCCAAAAATAATCTCAACAATTCATCCAACACAATCTATGGCCACAAAATATTTCTTTGCCTAAATCATCATTCATGTGGTTCTTCTTTTACCTACTTTCTCTCTTTGCTTTTTTCCTTCCTGAACTCTTTCTTTCCACTTTATTCTTCTTTCCAAGTTGTGCTCCCAAACCAATGGGCTAAAATTACTTTAAAAGGACACATTTGATGCAAAGTGATTTAATGTACTTTGCCCTGCTTGTAAAAGCATTTGGGTAGCATTGGTGTCACTGTGATTTGGACTGTCAACAAGACTGACCACTGAGGTTAAATGGAAACCAACTCTAATAGGGATGACTTGAAGCAGAACAGCATTTTTAACAATTCAGATATTTGCATATGTGCCTCCCAGTCCACAAATTCTGAAGAAAGCTGTGTGCAACTATACCCTTCATAAGCAGCCTCTTGCAAGACAATGTTGAAACTATGATAGAAAAATGGGAAATGAGGGGAAGAACAGATATATAGTATAAATGCTTATGACTACACATACATCACTTGAATATGTAGCTGAGCTATATTAACTATGCCAACTGATTAACTATATTTATATGTATATATGGGAGGTGGGTTGAAAAGCAATATAAAATGTATCTGTGTATATTCAAGCAGAGTAAAATATTGCATTGTATGTATAAATATCAGGTAGTAGAAAATAAAATATCCCTGTAGTTATTTGTTTATGGACACATTTGGATTGAATGAGCTTTATAACAATCATTTCTTTCAAAGCACAAACATCACACTTTTTAGTTTTAATAAAGTCTAGTTTTTTTTGGCAGTTCTTTTATCACATCTGTCATCTCCTAAGCTTTGCTTATCCAAAGCACTCAGACTTGAATTTTGAAATTGTCAATATAGGCCTTCTAATCTTTAAGTCTTAAATTATTTAAGCAGATTAACTACCATTATTCTATGCTTACAGAACTTGGGGTAAAAAAAAAGAAAAGGAAATACAATACTTTTAGATAATTAAGTTGTTGTTTTGGGGGCATTTGGGGGGCATTATTTGGAATGTGGTCCAATGTATTTATGTAAATAACCTCATAGACAGAGTGAATACATTAACTCTAGTATCTCATCTGTAAGATAAAAAATAAATGATTCCACCTAAGAAGATTAATTGGCCTGCCTTCAAATCACAAGTTATTCATACTTCATATTGACACTTTTAGTTTGTCAGTGGATATTCTGAAACCAAGTGAGATATCTTGAAGGAACAAAAAAGAAAAAAGAAAAGTGGAGCTGATTTTCACAGCAGCACCTATCTGTGTGATGACCTGAATTCTGTTATGATCTCCCTTCTGAGATCAAAGCAGGATTAATGTGATTCTTTAGTGTTTGCATTGCACATCTCAAAGCTCTGGAGACTTAAGAAATAAGTATAAATGCAACCCTGGAACACAGGAGAAACGGAGCTTGAGTGGGGTGGGCTAACAGCACAAGGGCTAGCTAACTATGAAAAGTTATTTGGGATTGGAGAGGCAATAGAGAATTTACAGTACTTTGTACTTGTAAGCACAGTTGCTTTCTCTTTTCTCATTTTCTGGGGCAAGGCTTTTGGCTACTGGATGAGGCCAGCACTGAATGTCATCTTATTAATAGTCTCCATAATGACCTTCTAGCTCATTTGGAATGTTTTGCAGCTGCTAGTACACATGAAAAGGGAAGGGAACCCTGCTGCATGTTTTCACACGAAAGTACTTTCACATTGCTACAACCAGGCATTTACAAGGAGGATTTAAAAGAGGAGAAAATCTTTTAAAATATCAAAATGTTGAGCTTTTGTGTTTCCACTGCATGTGACATTCCTGGATACTGGAACCCCTAAAGGGTGAGTGTTTCTGCAGCCTTTTAGAATTGCTTGTTCTTTTGTTGAAGAAAAAGGCAAGTCCATATTCCTGGGATCTCAGAAGGTGAAGAAAAAATCGCTTTCATGTGTAATGCTTAGTGTACACACCTCTTGGGGTTGGTGGGGGTAGAGCTCTGCTCCTCCAAACTTGACTGTGATTTTAGCTGCATTACCTGGAAGAGGGAGTGCCACAGTATGTAGCTCGATGTACAGTTTTTTTTTTTTTTATGGATTCAGTACTCCCTGAGAGAATAAGATGGTGAGATGGGGGTGGAGGGTACCTCAGTCTTAGCCTGTGATGCGATTCAGGGTCTCCACTCTTAGGTACAGTTCCACCCAAAGCTCAACATTCCCGCAAGTCTACACACCCAGCCCCACAATGACAAGTCCCAACACCTACAGCCCTTCAGCCAGATGAGCCCTGCTTTTTTGCAGGACATATCCTCCCTGCATACAACTTCATCATGTCCTCTCTTACAAGTTCCTTTAGGTAAGCACTCAAAGGCCATATCTTTCCTTTCACCACCTTTCTCCCACTTCACCCACACTTCTCCTCCCACCCCTGGCTTGAAGCCCCACTCCAAAACGGCCCACAATGCATGGCCAAAGTCCAGGAAGTGACCTCAGATGAGGCCGCAAGATAGTTCAGAAAGAGATCTCAACACGACCCGATGCCTAGAGACCCGGGTCCTTCCAGCGAATACCCCTACCGGGTCTTGGAACCAAGGGAAGTTACACCTCCCTTGTGTAACGTCCCTCGTGCTGGTCTTTCACCGAGCAGGAGGGTGAAGGGGATTTTGGAGTCAGGTTTTTTCCCCCCAGGGAAAGAGTTTCAGGGTTTGGAAAGGGGCTCCCAGGGGCTGGAGCCTTAGCAGAGCGTCCTGTTGGCGCCGGACTCCCGCAGCCTGCCCCAAGCTGGTACCTGGAGGGGAAATTCACCCGAAGAACCTTGTGAGTAGCCTCCACTGGGAAAACAGCCTGCTCTGTAAAGCTTTTTGTCCACAACACAATTCCCAGGTCCAAGAAAAAGGTACTGGGAACCTCAATACCTAAACTCTAAGCTCACCTCCAATTGTTTTTACCACAATAAACACAATCAATTTGTACTTTCTAGAGGTGTGTCTTGGCTTTGTTAATTTTATCTGATGGTGTGGTTTTTCTCACTATTATGCTAATGTTAAGAGAGAAAATTTTAGCTGAATAAGGGTTGTTCTTAATCTGGTTACTAGGCATCCCAGTTGAATGGAAGGAGTCACCAGAAAATTTTATTGGAAAGTTTGGGATATCCTTATCAACTTTTTTCTCTTTCTGATTGTATACTTTTACTCAGTGCAGCCCTGATTTGCCCAGCGTTGGCCTATCATTCCCATACAGCCATGTAGCTAAATGCACAGTAGCTAAAGAGCCCTATGACTCTTTTTAAAAATGTGAAGTTTAAAAATGTTGTCAGACACTTTTTTCTTTCAAGTTAAAAGTACTAGCTGAAATCTAGAACATAATTACTTGCTATATTATCAAGGCCTTTATTTTGCTGGAAATTTTCTGACTGCCTGTATGACTGAAACAAAGCATTAGTGTTAGAATTGAATAAAAGTTATTTGATTATTCAACACGGTGGGGTCCCTAAAAGGGGGGGTGTCTTAGGGGTTGCATTTTTTTAAGGTTTCATTTTTTAGATGTCATATTTTGGTCGTGATTCCTTGAATTTCAATACATACCTTCTAAGCTAGCAAATAATCTAATTTTTAAACAAGGGAAATTGTGAGCTGTTTTTATTTCACATCTTTTATAGACACTATGCCAGTTCTTTTAACTGGCATTTCCTATTGTAGGAAAAAAAACTTTAAAGATAAATTTGGAAAATTAATGTGAAGTGAACACATAACAGTGACATTTATTTTTGTTTTATTGCCAGGAGGGTGTTTAAGTTAGTTAAGACCAAGGAACAATTAAATTGCATAGTGTGCTGAAATACATAACACAAGCAGGGACGGCTTTAAAAATTATCCCACCTAGCAATACTTTCATATTCACAAGTAGTGAGAAGTCCATATCTATCAACAGCTGGCATTGCTTGCAAATTATATTCAATTGAACCACTGCTTAGTTTATCTTTCATTGTAGTTTGGAATTGTGTGATGGGAGGAATGTACATGATCTATGTGCATATAATTCTTATACTTTATATATATTTATATGTATACTTCTTTTTAAATGTGTATATGGTTAGTCACTACAAGAGTATCAAAATAAATCGTGCGTTGGCTTCCACGATCTCCCAGGTATTCCCAAACACTGATGAACAAAAAGATCTTTATATGGGAAATGAAGGGCTACCCATTTAAAGGAAAGAATGGAAAGGGGAACTCGATTTATTCTCATTTGTTTATCGGCAGATTTTCCCCCCTCTCGGCAAATTCATTTGAATAGCTTTCAAGCCGGAAAATGGAAATGTGGCTCCTGCCCTCTATTTCAGCGGCGGCAGCAGCGTCCTGGCAACAGCGCAATTTTCTATCATCAAGGATAAATGGCATCGAACAGAACATTCTGATAAAAAAGAGAGAGAGAGAGAGAGAAAGGAAGAAAGAAAAAGGGGAAAAAAAAGAAAGGAAGGGAAAAAAAAAGCTTCAGCCAAGGAGTCCATGATTGCTGGCCTTCCTGTCTGTCATCCCTTTACAAAATCCTCTCCGCAAACCTGAGCGGCATGCTGTCAGAGCTAATAACGTCTTCTAAAGGGGGTAGAGGGGGGAGCACAGCCTTTCCTGCACAATGTTCCCATTTATTAAATCGAGTGCTTATTTTAAAATTGCAAATATCTCTGTTTGGTTCACTGAAAATTAAAACCAAGATGTAGGAAGTTCCATGATGCAACAATTATTCGTGTCATATCAGAGACTCAAACCCCTATCTCGCCCTTCTCAGGTTAAGATTGGATGAGGGGGGAAGGGGGAATCTGGGGCAGGAGGTTTCTGGTGGAAAAATACAAATCCGTTCGCCCTGCAGGTAAGCTGAGAGTAATTGAAAGCCAGAAGAGCGATACCTGTTTCTACCCGGGAGAACGAGCTAACTGTGATTCTGCCAAGTGCGGGTGGGCGCGGTCCTAGCCGCGACGGCGCTAGCAGGTGGGGCAGGACTCAGAGCAGAGCCACGGAGCTCTCCCGCGGGAAGCTTTGAACGTAATGGTGGCTATTTCTCGCCTACTGAGATGACTTTCTGCAAAAGGCCATTCTCCTGCTCCAGCAGATGGATCCCTGAGGTCCCCATGCCCGCATAGGGGGGTCCTGGAGGGGCTTAGAGGACACCCTGGAGGCAATCCCCGAGTAGTGCGCCTCTACCAAAAGCCGAAGAGCAACCCACACACAAACCCAGAGAAAACTACACATGCCTGGCTTGGGTTTCTTAACAGCCTGGGTTCATGCCTGGGGATGGTGGGGATTGGATTTGGCCAGTGTCTAGCTCTAGTGACCGTCGAGTTCTTGGATGGGCACATCCAGAGCTTTGGACTGAAATACCCAGGGCCAGGAAAGGTGAAGGAATCAAAGTACTGTGGAATGGGGTGCGGTGGTGTTGACACCCTATCTTCCTCGATTGATGGGTAGGGAATTGTTTTTTTTTTTTTTTTTTTTTTTTTTTTTATCTCGTTAGGAGACATGAAAGAGGGGACCTACAACGAAGAGAACACTAGATTTTAATATCCTTGAAAGTCAATCAAAAGAAAATAAATGATGGAATGGTATATAAAGGACCCTAAAATTCGAGGACCCTACGAAATAGGAGAGGTGGCCCGAAGTCTGGATAGTTAGAAACTGGGAGGTAGAAAGGGGAGGGGCGATGGAAATGGATGAGCAGCTTGGTATGGTGAGGAGCTCCGGTGGCTGAGAACCGTGGGAGGAGGGGAATGACGGGGAAACCTTTGTTTAATGAGGAAACCTAATTATTGCGCATCTGGGAGTCTTGGTCCCAACTACAAGACGAAGGCGGGTTTTAAGAGAAGCAGTGCGCATGCCTGAGTCTTCAGATTTGCATGATAAGGCACACACGTGAGCCAACTCTGGCGCATCCCCAGCCCGCCCCGGCCAATAGAATCAGGCTCTTACTGCGCCTCTAGGTCACATTGACATCTCGGTTCCCCCACAATAGGCCTTTAAAACCCACTTTAAAAATAAAGAGTGTTTTAGTATTGATTCTCACCTAGGCACTGAAGATTTCTGTAGGAAATAGACACATTTTAGAAGTACAAATAAATTTACCACAAGCAAGGGTTAAAGAATTCAGAATTTAAGAAAAAGTTAGAAGGCTGGAGAGAGGAGGCTGTTGAAAGAGCAGCGGCAGGAAGTCAAGGAATCCTGGGAGCCCCCAGTCTTGGATGGACGCTGAATCTGAGTCTCATTGTCACAAGAAAATCACACTTTCTTCACTGACCAAATGAGCCTCAAAAACAGAACATCACCTGTATGGTCTAACCTCAAATCCCGCTTCCTTCACTCACCCCAGCCACACATGGTTGCCAGGGAGACAGGCTGAAACACCTGTGTTCCATCCTTCTCTTTTCCCAGACACCAAAGGGGTCTATGGGGTGAGGTCCATGTTTTAGGTCAGTCCACGTGGTAGTATCAACATCTGCAAAATGGGGCTAACAATAGAAAGGCAGAGGAAACTAGAAAGGTAGAGAAATGGCATGATCTCCATCCACCCTGTCTGGGCCTCTCTTGCCTCTACCCAAGCTCAGAGGCTGGAAACAATGAGGTTTATTCTCTGGGGCTATAGAACAGGTGGGCCAGCTGGGAAATATTACTCATCCTGCCCCTTCTGCACAGACTGTTGCCTGTCCTAGGTATCATACTGGCCTGACCTTTATTAACCAACTTGTACTCTTCCCATCATATATCACTGCTAGAAATGCTGCCCACAACTGGGATTCCACCAACCCTAAGAGATTTCACACAAGAAAGTGACAAGAAAGTGCTTGTTCTTATCACTGAAATAAAATAGTTGAAAATTGTTGTTTGCAATCCTTCTGTCTTCTGTAATTCACAAGTTTCCAACATAGGATTAAGCTTCAGGTACATATTTTAGTGCTCAGCTCATACAATACCATGCTTAAAACCACCCCATCAGTGTCTTTGTCTTTCTCACCCTTCAGGCCCACAATTATTCAACAGCTTAGAGAGAGAGAGAGAGAGAGAGAGAGAGAGAGAGAGAGAGAGAGAAACATGAACACACCAAAATCCCACCCAGCCCTGTGTAAGAAAATATAGAGCAATCTCAAGGTCTTACCTGTTCATCTAAAATCATTATTTGAGCATTGAGTATTAAGGTGGCATATTGTTTAAGCACATGGCTTCTAAAGAGACATACTGAACCTTCAGAAATGCCAGCTGGTACTCTATGTATAGAGCAACAAACTTACTCACAATCATGTTTTGGAACTGCCTTTGCAAAAGTTAAAGTTTTTTTTTTTTTTTTTTGTCTGTTTTTCATGATCCTGGGGGTTAAATCCAAGGCATGTACTCTATCATACAGCTAAACTCCCAGCCTAAAATATTTCTTGAGCACATTGAATTTTAGACTTTTTTCTTGTAACTGACTTATCTTTTAAGAAATAGGGAAATAAGCCAGGCATGGTGGTGCATGCCTGTAGTCCCCATGACTCAGGAGGCTGAGGCAGGAGGATTGAAAGTTCAAAGCCTGCCTTAGCAAATTAGTGAGGCCCTAGGTAACTTAGTGAGACACTGTCTCTAAATAAAAATTTAAAAAAAAAACAAAAAACGGCTGGGGATGTAGCTCAGTGGTTAAGTGCCCTGGGTTCTTTCCCCAGTACAAAAAAAAAAGTAAAGAAATAGAAAATAGAATAATAATGTCTTTGAAAAGAAACACAGATGGGGGGGGGGATGTCCATCAACCAATCAATTTTCTCTGCCACCAGTTGAAGCAAAATCTATTTTCCCATCTGGGATAAGTGAAAATGTTTCTCTTAAGTCTTGTGGGGAAAACTGAACCAACATAAGTTGCAAATTCACATCTTGGCCTCTTTTTAAGACAAGTTTCAGACCATCCATGAGGCTAACTTTGATGACAACTCACTGCCATCCCTGGGAAAAGACCAGAAAGCTGAGGGTCTGAATAGGGGCACTGAGGTGTGGGCTCAGGACCATTACATGGAACCCAGCATTGGCTACAGCTTCAGCCTCTGGAGCTGCTGTTTACAATCATTCAACTCAACCCAGGGAGATGTGCAAAATTTCTTTGTCTCATATTTGTGCAAGCCTCAGGGTACCTACTAGCTCCTTCCCATCCATAGCAGGCATGGCAGGCCATTAGTACCCTGTATCAACAAGACTAGTTGGTTTAAAAATAAAATCTGAGCTGAAAGTATTTCCTTCTTCTGGGAGTGGGGCTAACCTCCTCAAGTTTAAATTGAAACTGGTCAAGTTAGAAGGAAACAGCAAAAGAGGTTACAGAGGGGAACTATTGAGGATGATAATTACAAAAATACAGTAGAGGCTTCTGAACCAACACTTGCTCTTCTGTGAGTACTCTGCAGGTTGGGCCCATTAATTATCTGTGGGATACAAACCTCCCCCCACCTCATGTTTGGGTGACCAGGAATCAGTATAGTGTGAGAGATTCCCTTTCTCTAGCATAGGTCAGCCAGGGGGCAACTAGGAAGATAGGGGGCCTGGGACTTTAATCAGTCCCTCTGTGCTTCCAGAAGGTGCCTTGTCACCCCTCTGCCTCTGACTGCTCTCCCGGGGGTCCTGGGCACCTAGAGCCCCTCTGACTGAGGGACTAGAGCTAATGAGCTTTCTCTCCCGACCCGGTCGTCACATACCCCCACCACGCAGTGTACTAAAGCCACTTGCTGAAGAGACTCTGAGCAGGTTGGGGGGTGGGGTGGGGTGGACCAACGCTCTGGTCCAAGTGGGGAATCTGGAGTCCTGAAGCCCTTGCGCCGGTAACTAGCCAGGCGAGCAGCGCATTGCCCTGGCCGGCGTTTTCAAACAAGTTGAATTACAGGCTACATCTTGAATATGAATTAGCCTTCTGCGCTGGTGTGACTTCACTTTGAAACTCAACTTGTCAAAGTATGGTTTTAATTAAACGTCTTCCGGCCTTGAAAGATTACATGTTTTGTAAAATATATCCTAGCATGAAATTTACTTCCACAATCTGAAAATAGGTTCCTTGTAAATGTTTTCATAAAGAAAGAAAGAAGGAAAGAAATAGGAGGGGGGTGTATGTGAGAATGGAGCAGTTGATACTAGCTTGGTTCCTTTAAAATGTCCAACCAACGGGCCTCGGCGCCGGACAGGTCTCAAGCGTGTCCTCCAACCTCACAAGGGCGATTCCGCTTGCCCACGACAAGCAAGTAACCCGAACCCGCCCTGGCAGGCGCGGCCCGCGTTGCTTTAGCAGTTGGAGACAATTCAGCAGACAGACAAGTTAATCCCGCGCTGATTTGTTTCGGATCCATCTGCAGGACGCCGTACACCACCCCCAACCCTCCACCCCTCTCACCCCCCACTGTTGCTGCAGACACCTGCCTCCCTCCGATCCCAGACTGCTGTGTTTGTCCCAAGACAGAGAAAGAGATACAAGGTGCAGAATGGACGTTTGCAGTATTTAAAACAGCACACCTCTTTTAAGAATTCCTAGCTAATATTTAGAATAACAATCTCGATCAAAAGCTGTCCTAACAGACTGTCCGAACTGCTCCAAACCAATCTAAAAACTTGCTTTAACTTAGAAGGGGTCTCTGGAGGTTCACTGTCTCCTGCCTGGGGACATCTGTACCCCCAGGTAGCCCTCGGAGAAAAAGGACCCTATTTCCCAGCATGGGAACAGGGAAGGTACTAGCGCACCTTCTATTTAAGAATTAAGGGCTGAGTCCTTGTGGAAATCTTTTTTCTTAACTACTCTCTGAGGAACTCACCAATTCTGATGGGATTTGCTGAATTCTGAGTAAAACTTAGTGCACATGGGGTGGGGTCTGATGGGGAGCACAGGGAGAGGTGCACATCTCCTTTCTTCCAGATAATTGGTACCCAAGAAATGAGGGCGGGGGTGGCGCAGTAGGAAGAATTATTTACCTCTCTCCACCTGAAATAAGCAAGACCAATAACGCGCCTGGCTTTTCGCCCTGTTTACTCCATTCCTACTCAGTGATTGGCAAAGCAGGCCCTGAAGGCAAAGGCAATAATTGCTCCGTGCTCTCCTTACCAGGGAAGTGTGTAGGCATTTGAAGTGTACTAAAAATAAACGAAGGAGCGAAAAAACGAAAAGGGGACAGAGTGACAATTTGCGGCAATTAAAGCGTCTGCACGCTCTTGCCGGAGGAACAAGGACCCACAGCGGTTTTTGTTTTCCCAGGCCTGAGGATGTGACTAACTTGTTAGGGAATTTTCGTGCTAGGTTTTTGCGTGTGCGTGTGTGTATTCGGCAGACAAGAAGCCTGTGCAATGTCGGGATCCGTGGGGAAGGGGGAGCCTAGGATGGCTTCTGAGCCCTAAAAAGCCCGTTAGCATTGAGAAACCCCATTCCTGATCTCCACCCTACCCCTCAGGCCCGTCTCAAGTGAGCACCTATCCATTAGCTCTCAGTCGACACTCCTTGCAGGAACTTTTGAAAGCAAGTTTTCAGATCCAAGGTGTCTAACTTTAAAGGGGAAAAAACAATAATACTAACTTCTATTTCACAATCACGCGAAATGCAAAGGATTCAGGGTGGAGCAGGGAGGCGGAGGGAAAAGGGGCGGCCAGTCAAATCAAAGGTTGGGAGACATTTTGACAGCGCGCTTCAAGTATTACCCTTAACTTTTGGAAGATTTTCAAGAAAAGAAGGACGGGTTGGGGGGTGGGGGGTCTGTGAGAGAATCAAAACTTTCTCCCGGCTGTCACTCAAGCGGCCAGAGAGGGCTCCAACCTCCAGCTCATGGGGAAATACACAGTGAGAAATTGCTTCAAGATACAGTAGGGCTCAGTTCTTACCCTACCCCCTACCCTAGCCCCAACTTTCCTAAGCCAAGAACGTCACTGAACTTTTGGTAAGGAAGGAGGTGTCCTGGGTATCAAAAATCTGGCACAGTCCCCCAAGATCAGAAGAGTTAAGCCCTGGAGGTGCGCTCTACCTAGGGCAGCCTAGCGCCTGACCTGGCACCCCGTGTTGATTAGCACCCTCCTCCCAATCCCCACCTCCACCTCTCCCCAGTACAGTCACCGCCTAAATCCACCAAGCTGGCTTCAATGAAAGCTGGCAAATCCGGCGAGTCTCGCAGAAATTTTCTTCGACCCTAATTCAATTTTAAAGCGGATTTTTACTATTAAAAACGCTGCCGAGCAACACATTGAATTAATCTGACTGTACGGTTTTAATTACAGTGAGGGTTTCTCTACAAATCTGTACAAGACAGTGGCTGGCTCTCGGAGGATCCCTGCCTGCTGAATTCCATTATCCAGTCCCTGTTCCCCGCAGACGTCGGCGCGTGGGAGCCAGCTGTGGGCCCGAGAATTCCTGTCGCTTTCTGCTCGCCTTCCTAGCTCCTGTCCCTCGCCCCTTCCTTCATCCTAGACCCGTGGACACCCCTGAATGCCTGCCTATCTGTTTGGGACTGCTGGAGATTTATCATTCTACCTTGCTTTTCTGGGGGGCCCAAAGCTTTGGAGCTTCTGGAGCCTTGTTCTTAAATTGGCTTTTGTCCCGGAAGGGTGACCTATTTTGTAGGGTTTTTTTTTTTTTTTAAGGTTCTCCTACTACCACTTTGCAGTTGGAGTGGGCAACTTGATGCCCTGGGTATTTGAGGGAAAATCAGGTTAAGGAATGGGGAGGAGCATTAAGGGGAGGAGATAGTAGAAGACTAGCTAAGGAGCACAGTTT
This sequence comes from Spermophilus citellus, assembly GCF_964194105.1. Classification (NCBI taxonomy): domain Eukaryota; kingdom Metazoa; phylum Chordata; class Mammalia; order Rodentia; family Sciuridae; genus Spermophilus; species Spermophilus citellus. The sequence goes on along the minus strand of NC_138184.1, from coordinate 197,761,009 downwards.
GCTTGATCTAGCCCACCCCCAGCCAGCCTCAACCCCCCCAGGTCTCCAAACAAATATACACTGTGGCAGATTCTGCAAGCAAACAGGGCCCCATTTATCAGCTTTAGTTTTGTTTACTCATGCTACTAACATTGTGGGGGCAATGGTACTTGAACAGGATGGGAAGAAAACTTGAAGACTAGGCACTCCCAAGACAAGCAGATTCACACTCATTCTCTTTTGCCCACACTTAATATTCTTTTTCTAACCTCCTTTTCCTGCTATGCTTGATTCTTTTCCACTTTCATCTTCCCAAAGATGATGAATTCAGATATGAGTTTATCAATAATAAACATATCCTCTCAGTATATATTTAAGAATCAAGGGCTTTGCGCTCTGTGAGGGGAAGGGGCCCAGTTTACTTTACCCTAGTAAAAGGGATAAAGAACATCTTCCTGAACAAAATTAGTAAAACCTACAAGTCGGGGGCAGGTTACCATTCCATTCTCAGGGTGGAATGGAAGGGGCTTCTTACCCTAGATTTATGTAAAAGATCTTTTTCTATACAAATGAAAAAGCTCACAGTTGTTTTTTTTTTCTTTTTCTTTCTCTTTCTTTTTTTTAAATCTTAGTTTCTTCTAAGCACTCTCAAATCTGTTGCCCTCCAAGGAAAGTTTTACTTAAAAATTAATAAATTGTCTTCCTATTTATTTGGGATGTTACAAAATAAAGGTGATAAGAAGTGTCTATGAGGGTTGGGATTGTGGCTTAGTTGCAGAGTGCTTGCCTAGCATGTGTGAGGCACTGGGTTCGATTCTCAGCACCACGTATCAATAAATAAAATAAAGGTCCATTGACAACTTTAAAAAAAAGTGTCTATGAACAGGTAAAAATACAAAAATTACCACTGCATTTATATTACAAGTATAGTCAGAAACAGAACACCTCTCCCCCTCCCCACTGAAAAATGGTTTTCATTTATTTTTCTGTAGCAACAAGAGAACCAAGAGCTCACATGATATAGCAAGAGGATGTTTTTCATCCCAGGTTTTCCTGGAGAGCTGTCCCAGCCCTGGTTCTTCTTTAATGTTGAAGCATTTGCTGTGACGTTGTTATTGTTACTACTGATGAAGGGATGAAAGAATTAAACAGAGGATGCTTCAAGGCATTTCGGAAGACGCTTGGGCAGCTATATTAACTCCTTATTATGCCTAAAAATAGTCTGTCGTTTCCTGTTGATGCTTGTTCCCTGCCACTCTAGGGCTGCATTTATCCTCCAATGGTCAGGGGGTCCTGCTTTCCAAAGACTGACTTGATGAAAGCTGACTTCTAACATCCCTTCCCTCCTCCCTTTACCCTGCTACATTTCCCAGCAGGGATAATGGGGGTGGGGGGGACTTAGCATTGGTTTAGCCTGCATATTGAAAAGACAAACATCTGTACTTATCCTGTTTAAACTCAGTGTTTAAACATTATGAAATTCTCCCCCACCCCAGGCTAAGAGAAAGAAGGGTGTTTTAGGGAGCAGTGTCCTATACTTGCTAAGAGACAAGAGACAGAATGAGAGAGAGTGACAGAAGAAAGGAAGGAAAAGAAGGACAATCATAAAGGCCTCTATATATGATTCCAAATTTAGGGGAGTAAGAACATGTGCTGTTCTCAACTCTCTTTATTGTCTCTCAGCTCTCTGTATTAAGAAAGCTTTAGGGTCCTGGCATACCTGAAATTGGAGTCAGAGAGGAGGCAAACAGGGTTAAATTTGAGGACCGAGTTGACTTCATTTTCATTAACTCCACTATATTCCAGGTTTTAAAATGCCCTGAACAGGAACCTCTAGATTGGGACAGGCTTAGTTGATATCCTCCAGGTAGGACACTTAAAAAACTCGGTGAAGCCCCCTGGTGGGTCAGTGCCATGTTGGGGTTTCCCACTAGTCTGTTCTTGGAATGCAGGACTGAAGAGATGAAGGGAATGCCCCCCAAAGTTCAGTGAGGTGCTTTCTGGATATGAGGAAAACAACGTCCACTTTTAAGTTGGATTTTGAGAAACCTGGGAGGGGACTTTGTTAGCACAAGCATTAAAGTTTTATCACCAGAGAAAATGTCACCAAAATCTCAAGAGGTTTTCCTTTTCTTTTCTTTTCTTTCTTTCTTTTTATTTTATTTTATTTTTTTTGCCTCAACTAATGCTTTTGGTTACCCCTGAAAATATCATAACTAGCCTGGGTTAAGAAAGGCAGCTCTCTTGTGTCCTGAGGCTTTTGCAGGTGTGTGTCAGGGGACAGAAGAAGGGTGCCTGAGTTTCCAGGATATCAGGCACCCTTTCCTTACATACAAAAACAGAATTTTTCATTGAATGAGGAAAAGACTAGCAGGAATTTTTTTTTTCCACCAATGTCTCCTGTTGAGAAGGGGGTTCTTAGCAAGGGTATGTAAATCAATACCGAGTTATTTCTTTGAATTCAAAGGCTATTTATCCAGGTCTAATTTCTTTAGAATTAAGGTGATAACTGAGCCCAACTTAGCAACCAAACCCAGCCAAGTCCTGGCCGGCTTGAATGTACTTCCACTTCCCCCCACCGAGGCTACAAACCCACCTCGGGCATCCAGGCATTCCCAGGCCTACATGTGTGCCCAAATACCAGTTTAGAACTGGATAGCGGGGTTTCTCAGACCCAGTGAGCATTCCTCTAACAGTGGCCTGGCAGACAAACCAAGCAGTCTTGTGTTGGCAATACCCAAGTATTTTTCTCCCAGTGACACTGACAACCACAATACAAACCCCAACACCTTCACACCTTAAAGAGCAAAATGCAATTGAGGTCTTAAATTCTGCTTCTTAAAACTTTATGGAATATGACCCTCACCTGGGCCCTAAAAGAGCCCTTAGGTCTGAACTCCACAATGTTGGATTTCCTTCTATTTTGAATGATAAAGGTTTCGCCCGCCTGAGCTGCCCTCCTCCTCCCCAGGGTTGGCTAGGGCTCCCGGCGGGCAAGACAAAGAGGAGCCGGACTTCGCTGGCGGCGAACCCGGCGCTGGGGCCCAGGAGTCCATGAGGTGTGTGCCTTTTTGCCAGGCTCTGGGGAGGGGGAGGCGGGGGAGAGAAAAATAAGAAGGGGGGAAAAACAAAACGACGACGACGACGACAACAACACCTTTTAGCTTCTTATAGGAGGGCTGAAGGTGCGGGCTGGACAGGGCAAACCAGAGGTAATTCCAACTGCCTCGCTTGGCCTCATTGCCGCTGCCCATGACACAGGGCTAAGAACTGGGAAGCCAGCGGCCGGCTTCGATGGAACAGAAATGACCGCCGGGAGCGATTTTTGTCTCTGCCTGCTGAACTCTGCGCGGTCACCGGTGGCAGAGGCCATGTGTGGCAGCCTTACACAGCGCGCCAAGGCTGCTTGGGGACACACCAGTTCTCCTTCTCTGATGCCCAAGACTGGCGGGAAAATCGGACGGTCAAGTCTGAAATTTGGATTCTATCCCGCCAGCGCACACTGAGACCGCTATGAAGCCTGGAGGGATCCCTTGTTCCCTGTAACTGCCTCTGCGCCTGACTCTCTCAGAGCCTAGCCTGGACCCCTAGCAGGTTTCAGCAGGAACTTTATCACACACAACTATTACCCAGGTGCAGCTACACACTTGTGTCTCTGCTACCGAGTGAAGGGATTTTATCCATACCTCGTGGAAGAGGGATAAAAGTTCTTCAGCTACAACCCAGAAGGACAATTCCAGCCTGCCCGGGTTTTCTCAGGCATTAAATAAACCAGAAAGGGGGAGGGGGATACCCTTTTGCAAATAGACAGCTGCAGTGGTCTAGGTCTGGTGCTCAAGTGCGGGGACCTGGGCCCCGCCAAGATCCATCCCGCTCGGGATGCCATCAGAGTTGTGCACCTGCGAGCGTAAAGGGAGAGACCTAGACAAGCTCTTGGGGAGAAATGCCTTCACCGCATTCACAGCAAGCTGTAGGGTATAAAGCAATAAAACTGCCACATCGACCTGCGGGCTTTGAGGATATTACAAACTAGCTCGGCTTTTAGCCCGGGTGCCCCAAGAGCGCACCAGGAGTAGGTGGAGAGAACTCTTTCTTTCCCTGACCTCTCTTTCTGTCCCCCCACCACTATCCAGGCATTTCCCCCGTACCCAACCCACCTTTCATTTTTCTTCAAGATTTGTGTTGTTGTTGTTTTAATTCACTGCCGAGTTGTAAACGCATGGATCGGGTTACTGGTTCGTGTGTTAAAGTGCACCTCTTGTTAAGAGGAAAGGGACAAGGGACACCACTTAAAAATGAATTCAGAGTTACTGAACCGGCTCCCGAGACTCAAGAAGTTAAGCACAAGCAGGCTGGGGAAAGATGGGAGGGAGGAGAGCAGACGTCGCTGTCCTGGGAACTCTGGTGGAAACCCGCGGGCAGCAAGTTTCAGGTCTTCCGATAAATTAAAGGAAAGAAAGAAAGAAAGAAAGGAGGGGTGGGGTGGAGGCAAACTCGCCTGGCAAAGCCTGCAGACCTGGGACTGGAAGCGGGAAAATCAATTAGCATAAGCCGCTGACAGGGACCTTTGCGAAACGCGTAAATAGAGTCCAAGCAGCTCCGTCTGCAGCGACCCTTTTTCTGGAGTTGCAGGGGCAAGCGGCACCACTAAATTCTCCATTTCTCTGGTTTCTTGGGTCCCATAACTTATGGGGTATATGCGAAGTCGGATGCAACGAAGTTTCCTGTAGTTTTCCCAAAAGCAGATTCGTCCTCACAACCTCCAGACACGACGACACAGAGGGCTGTTAGATTGCATATTTCTCCGGGAGTTCAAAGGCTTAGGTATTGGCTCAGACCAGACCGAAAACCAACACCGAGGCCTGCGGGGGTCTGTAGGTCTGGCCCACCCAGTCTCGATCTTCTGGTAGTACCGTCTCCTAGAGCCTACCAGCAGTCCCGAGACCAGGACCCTGAAACAGACGGCTAGCCCTCTTTGGCGCCTAGGGCCATGTTCGGCTCTCTTACCTGGTAGCTGGGCTTGAGCTGCGCGTCTGTGTTCCGCTGTCTGTGCCTGGCTGCCTGGACCCAAGTGGGTCTGGAGACCGGAGGGGAAAAGGCTAGATCCGCAGCCCTGGGCTGCTCCAAACTTAATGTCTTTTCCCAGTCCATCTTTGAAAGAGAAGTGGTTCTACCACCTGGATGTGCGGATATAAATCCCCTTGCAAATAATAAATGGATTAATAATAACAAGGTATGAAGTTCTTTTTATAGAAAAAAAGGAGAGAATTGAAACTAAATGCGGCAGTTAGACAACCATTTTGATAAGAGGATAATTGAGGCGACACTGGTGTATAATTAGAGGATAATTTATGCTATATCCACTTTTATTCCACCTCCCAAAATAAACCCAGTCCATAATCATTACAGGCAAATTGTTCTGAATTTTATAGCAGCAATTTGAACAAAGTACTGCAGTTAATCATGGGAGATTTTTGTGTATTCCTGATTAGAACTCTAATTGCCTCCTTCCAGAAAGTAAAAATAACTGTAAAACGACTCTATTTTTATCATTAACAATGTTGACAATAAAATAAAATCAATTGGAATTGTAATCGAGAGACAAATTTAGGACGAAGGCACTTTTACTTGGGTAGTTTATATTGTAATCAAGATTTGCCAAACCACTAACCGCATGTATCATTTGCATATATTTGAAAGCATTACAGTAGCTTCTGTTTTCAATAGGAAAAAATGCATTACTGTCAGTCCTCCAACGATTCGCTTTCAAAACAGGCTGCTGCGTTCTGGGGGGGAAACCGCCCCCCACTTTTTTTGTCCAATATATGGGAAATACGGCCTGAAACGACAGGAACCTCTCCAGAATAGGGTTTGATTTTTCTTTTTCTTTGCCACCACCCCCAACGGGGTGGGGCCCAGGTGTGGGGGTTCTTCTTCCCTCTGTGGTTTCGATAAAGTACGTCTAGAAAAATCCACGGTGACAGGGCGCTCCCGCGGGAGTGTAGTCGGGCTGAGGTTGGGTGGGGGAGGTCAAGGGAGGGGGTCTGGCTTTAAATGTAAGGGGCACTGCTTCTGAACACTTGCAAGCCCTCAAGGGTGCAAGGGAATTGAGAGAGAGAGAGCAGTCTCTAGGCAGGCTGTTCAAAGGCTGCGATACTCAAAACTGGGGCTCCAGGATTTGGGGCACGCGCTTCGGAGGGAAGCGGAGGCGGCGGCGGGCCGGGAGGAGGCACCTCCCTCCCGGGCGGCCCCGGGTGCCGCGCAGCGCGGCCCCCGGCTGCAGCTCCGGGTTGGGATTGGAGTTGCAGAAGGTAGGCGAAGAACTCGGCGAGCAGCGCACACGCCAGTAGAAGCCGTGCGCCTGTGACGTCAGGGAGCTACTGACCAATGGGGAGGCGCTGCCCTTTGGAGACAAACCATTCGACTCGTGGCGTCTGCATCAAGTCTGAAAGCAGACGCGCAACTTTCGCAGAATCCACCTTAAAATCTCTGCCTTAAACTGCACCAGCCCCCAAAAAATCCAAGGGGGGAAAGCAGGGGGGGAGAGCAGATTCCCCCCTCCCCCTCTCCTTCCATCCCTCCCCCTTCCTCCTCCCTTTGGGTTAACAAGGCCCGCTCACTATATCTCTTTATATTAAAAATATATATATATATTAGAGAAGAGCGAGGGAGAAGGAGAACCACCTCCGCCCCCTCTCTAAAATTTATTTTATTTTATTTTTTTATTTTTATTTTTTTGCAAGGATCCCAAGAGCTAAGGTGGCTGCAGAGGGGAGAGCGGAGCGAGCCAAGTGGGGGAGGGTGGAGGAAACCCGGGAGAAGGCTTTCTCCAGCCCCCAAAGTTTTGATGATGACCATGACTACGATGGCTGACGGTTTGGAAGGCCAGGACTCGTCCAAATCCGCCTTCATGGAGTTCGGGCAGCAGCAGCAACAGCAACAGCAGCAGCAGCAGCAGCAGCAACAGCAGCAGCAGCAGCCGCCGCCGCCGCCGCCGCAGCCGCACTCGCAGCAGAGCTCCCCGGCCATGGCAGGCGCGCACTACCCTCTGCACTGCCTGCACTCGGCGGCAGCGGCGGCGGCGGCGGCCGGCTCACACCACCACCACCACCAGCACCACCACCACGGCTCGCCCTACGCATCGGGCGGAGGCAACTCCTACAACCACCGCTCGCTCGCCGCCTACCCCTACATGAGCCACTCGCAGCACAGCCCTTACCTCCAGTCCTACCACAACAGCAGCGCGGCGGCCCAGACGCGAGGGGACGACACAGGTGAGAGGCCGCTTGGGCAGCTCGCTTCTCCCGCCTCCCAACTGCCCCCACCCTGCCCGCCCCGTTCACTTCCTCAACGCCCGGGCCTCCGCCGGCCCCCTCCCCCAGGCGGCCCGGCGCGCCCCCAGTCGGGCCCCGTGCGCGCCCGCTAGCCTGGCGCCTGCCTGCCGGCCTCTCCCGGCCCGGCCCCTTTCCATCGCCGAGGACCCCCGGCTTCCTCGCGATGCGGCCCGCCTAGCTCCCTAGCCTCCGGCGAACGATTCGGGCTGCGCCCCTGGCTCAGCTTAGGCTTTGCTTTACCTACAAGTCGATCCGCACTGCGCTCTCCCTCTGAGTCCGTGCGCCCTTTGCCTTGCTCCTTCCCTCTCGGCTGTAACCCGCGTTTGCCTGGACTGAGAACCTTTCTGGGCCACGTCAGGGAGCGTGTTTTGTTTCCCAGTCCGCACTGGACAAGCAGTGGCCTACTTTGCCCGGGTGCGTCTTGGCGATTTGCAGGGAAGCTAGTGTGGCCTATGGCTCTGGTTAAACTAATGATTACTGGGATTTTTTTTCCTGTGGGGTTTGAGGCGTCTCCCACCCCTAGCACTGTCTGGGCCCCTTTCCTCTGGCTTTTCGATACAATATTGGCCGCTCCTTTGTTCCTGGAGGCAAAGCAGACGGCCTCGGGTTGGCGGTTCTCAACACCCGAGGGGCCAAAGTTGTCGTGAGATTCGCAGGACTGGCCTAAGCACCTGGTTGTGTTTTGTTTGGAGGTTTGGTCCCTCTCAGCAGAATCATTTCGAACACGCCAAAGGAGCTTGGTACACCAGGCTTGAAGCTGGTGACATCAATTCAATTGACTAGGCAAATACCCGGGTGGCTCAAGCAACCCTCGGGTACTGTAAAGCCGGGCCAATGAGTCCGGTTTGTCCCAGAGAGCAGACGCCTTGCAACGCCGCGCCGCGCGCCCTAGAAAGCGGCTGGCGCCGCTTCTGCTGCGGCGAGCGAGGCTGTTTGCCCGAGACCCTCGGGCGCTTATCGCTTACTCTTAGGGCCAGAGACAGAGCCGCTGGGTACATACCGGCAACAGACCGGGAGAGGTTAAGGCGTGGAAGGGCTACTTCGAGGAAACCCTTTTTAGGCAGGGGAGGGGGAGAAACCTGACATAGATCTTGCGACGCGCAGGGAGACGGCAGCAGTGGCCTCACGGGTGACCGCATCTCTGTATCATTTGCTTACAGATCAACAAAAAACTACAGTGATTGAAAACGGGGAAATCAGGTTCAATGGAAAAGGGAAAAAGATTCGGAAGCCTCGGACCATTTATTCCAGCCTGCAGCTGCAGGCTTTAAACCATCGCTTTCAGCAGACTCAGTACCTGGCCCTTCCCGAGAGAGCCGAACTGGCAGCTTCCTTAGGACTGACACAAACACAGGTAATTCCCGAGAAGCCCAAGTAACCCTGAAATGCTGGCCCCACTTGCAGATGGGGCAGGGAGCACATCAGGAAGAATTCTTGGCCTAGTCTACCAAGGATGGAAGGAGCTTAATGACAAATGCGTGCTTTCCTGGGATCACACAATTTGGAATAAATGACCTGGTATTGAATACTGGATTGGATTTGAACATACACTCAAACCTCAGCGACCCCACCCCAGCCTAGCATCATTTGGTGACCAAACTCATAATTCAAGCAAATCCTATTCCAGAGCAGAACAACATGAAAGAGAACAATCATGTAGGAGAAAAATGTGTAAGGCCAGAAGGCAAAACAAGGCCCACCTTTCTTGAGAATTCTTTTGTGGGCCCTGAGAGCTAATGAGAATTTCAACTCATTGACATAGAAAGAAATTATGAAGTGAAATGGGGTAGGGAAAGTCAAGTAGGCATAAGCTCCAGTAGCACTCAGTGAGGGCACTAGTTTAGGAACTATTTATCCTAGGATAGGTGAGGTGGACTTTTCTGAAGATTACCCTCAGTTCATGGGTTAAATCATCCTGGGTGGCAAGCTGATGGTGGGTGATCCTGGACATGGAGGCAATAGCAGAGTTGAAGATCAACAAGAAATACACTCCAAATGATAGCAGTCGAAGCCACAGTTAAGTACAGTTGCTGAAGTTCCCCACTTCTACTAATTTGAAAAACATATGGGATATTTCAGACTTTACAGGAAGGGGCTTGGGTGGGTATATTAGGATACTGGTCATAAAGTCAGACTGCAATCACCTGCAGTTTTTCCTGCCAACTAATTTAGCTGCATAGGGTGGTAGACCTCATCTGAGATGGGTGGCCTTTATTTAGCAAAGGAACTTCAGGTTGTATGAGACAATTGCTGGGGGGCTAATAGTGTGGTACCTTAAGACAGATGCTCTTTAAACTCTTCTTTTTAGTTTAACTTGCTTTCTCTTGCCCTGTTACCACTGAAAATATTTGATGTTTAATATGAGAGGATCCCAGCTACTCAGTGACTTGTATTATTCTTGGGAAAGCAAATTCCATGAATTTTAAAGGTAAAGAAAGCTACACTATAGAATTTCCTTCTTCAAATAAGGTAGATGTGGAATATGGGATTAACAGTGCTTCCATTCCAGATTCCTGATTCACATTTAGTTTTGAGAAGCCTTTTACTTTTAGTAATTACAGTAACAATCATGTAATGATTGTTGACCACAGTTTCACTAAGCATCCCTCAAAGTAGGGAATAAGGGGAGGTGCCATCTTTTATGCTGCAGGATTGTGTGTGTGTGTGTGTGTGTGTGTGTGTGTGTATCTTAAAACAACCTATGGCATGTGTACTATATGCACAGGTATATATTTATTTGATTATAAAAGTATAGGCTTTAATGTGTTCATAGCCATTTGCTCACTGTACATGCATAGATATATTAGCTTTGGGGAGTGGTAAATATAAAATCAGAGAACTCCTTTTTAAAATCCTTCTTCATCAAACTTTGAATCCAGTTATCTCATTTATGTTCTTATTTTATTCTTATTTATGCCGTTGTTGTAAAAACCAGGCTAGTACTCAACTCAAGAATCACAAGGAGTTTAGGTATACAGATATCTAGTAGGTTGAAGGGAGGAGGGATGGAGGAGGCTAGAAAGAGGTGGAAGGAGGCGGGGACTTGGCTTCTGGGTGTAATGGTGGGTGTTTTTGTTTTGTTTTGTTTTTAATATTGCTTTTGAGTCTGAAGTGAGGCTAGAGACTTCAGTTCAATGTTCTTTGGCCTAATGATTGCTGCATTTCTTCCAGGTGAAGATATGGTTTCAGAACAAGCGCTCTAAGTTTAAGAAACTGCTGAAGCAGGGCAGTAACCCTCACGAAAGCGATCCCCTCCCAGGCTCGGCAGCCCTGTCACCACGCTCACCAGCTCTGCCTCCAGTGTGGGACGTTTCAGCCTCAGCTAAGGGTGTCAGTATGCCTCCCAACAGCTACATGCCTGGCTATTCGCACTGGTACTCCTCACCACACCAGGACACGATGCAGAGACCACAGATGATGTGAGTTGTCTGAGGGGACATCCTAGGGGAACGTCTGAAAAAGGCAAGGAGGATCCAGGACCTGCTTGCACCTGCCAAACCAAGTCGAGGAAGCAGGCTCCAGATGGGGATGGCCAGAAGCTGTCTGGGCGCTCACTCATGTCTCTGTGTATGTGTGTCTCTCTCCCCCTCTTCCTCTCCTTTTCTCACTCTTTCCTTGTTTATCATCCCCTTTTTACCTTTTCTCCATTCTTTACCTCCCACCTTTTTTCCTTTTCCATTGCTGTCTTTTCCTTATCTACCTTCTTGAAGTAATCAATCTTGAGAGAGAGAGAGAGAGAGAGAGAGAGAGAGAGAGAGAGAGAGAGAGAGAGACACCCTGAGCACGCTCGAGACTGGTTTCTATGCCAGCATTCTGGAAAACCCTCACTATAAGGATATTTTCCCTTATCCCTTGGGACCCAGGCTCTGAGCCTCCTCTTCATTTTGGAGTATCCATCAAAATGACTTTTTTAAAAGCAGACATTTACCCCCCACCAGAAGAATCTGCGTAAACATGGCAGCATTTTTACTTGTTTAATGAGCTTAAGACATTACATGATGAAAGAAAAGCATTTCGGACTCCTGAATTTTTATTTACCAATACCAGACTGACAAAAAAGAAAAAAAAAAAAAAGGAGAGAGAAAAACCCTCACATGACAGCCCTTCTCTAAAGAAAAAGGAAGAATTGGCTGTAAGATTAGAACATTGCCACAAAGGGAATGCTGCATGTTTTATCAAAATGCAATGATCAGGAATGATGATTCATTTAAAATACAAACAAACAACAACAAGAAAAATGCTCTTTTCCTACCCCACTCCCAAATCCTGAACTGGAATCAGGAAATACAGAGGAAACAACCAAAATCACCATTCTTTTGCTTTGACACCTTTGCTAGGTGAATTGGTGGCATTCACTAAGCTAATAGGGACGTTTATATCAAGAAACATTTCTGTATATATTGTTGAATTTTAGTTGTATATATACTTTGTATGTTTTTGTCTTCTTTCATATATGGAGTAAAAGCCACAAAATGCCGGAGTGTCCTGTATATTTCTCTGTGCGCCTCTGTCTCTCTCCCCCTCCCTCCTTCCTCCTCCCATTATATTTTCTATCACTCTTAAAAGAATTTCTGTTTCCTAATATGGGAAGCCTTCTATATAAATGGCAAGTGCCTACAAAGATGTCAGTTTGCACCACTAGCCTTTGTCTTAAGTACTTTAACATTAACCATGGATATTTTTTCAGCTTCCTTTATATATTTTTGTTGTGATTTCTACACATTTATCTGTTTTTTTCTAAACATTAGAATGATATATCTCCAGGTTAACTTCTAGGCAGCCACTCATTTCTAATGCTGGAACTGAGTATTTTCTTTTCCCTTTTCTCAGCAAAATAATACAGCTGAATTTACTTTTGTTTGGAAGCATTTTTTTTTCCACCAAAAGAAGAAAGAATAAAAGAAAAAAAAACAGAGAGTAAAGTACACACTTATACCTGCTTAATGTTTAAAACCCACTGAAACCTAGGTAGGTAGGAAAATGTAGTATCCTGGATGAAACACATCCTTCCGATCTTGTGGAAAGCAAAGAAATAATGAAAATGAAAAGTCCTTTTCGTCATACAAGCAGGAAGCCCCATACTGCGAGAATTAATGGCTACAGACCTGGGCATCCTTCAAATTATGAACCTTGAAACCACTGAGCCATTTATCAGAAGTCAATAGAGATACTCAGAGTGCTCCATATAATGACAGCGACATACAGTCGTGCAAAAGGACAGTCACTATAATTAGACACAAAGCAAAGACTACTTACCAATATACCCGTTCCTTTTTTTGTTGAGCAACTTCCACGCTCAGTCAGTCTTCAGAATGGTTTAAAACCGATCAGTCTTGTCATTTTCTAGCATTCGCATTGTTACATTAGGAAAAATGTTTTCTTTTCTTTTTTCCCCCTTCCTACTGTGAAACTTTGGGTTCGTAGCTCCCCAGGATCAATTCTGAACAAAGCCTCCAGCTGCAGTGCCATCCAATTTGAAGCAGACATTGGGGACAATTTAAGGTTTTTATCCACAAGAAGGTTTTTTTCCATTCTCTTAAATGCAGCCATAATTAGAGTAATTTTTCATGTAGCCCGCTGATTACAGCGTTTTTACCGTCAAAGATAATTACCTGTAATTTTCTTCCACTTTTAATACTAAAAAGCCATCTTTATTTAGATTCAGGAACAGGAAAGGCGAAACAAAAGAGGGAAATTATTCTGTTATTCATACACAAATTGCAGAGACGTAGGACCTAAAATTGAAAATTAACCAAAATTATAATGCTGAAAAGAATGGAAGAGGCTGCAGAAGTACAGCTGGTAGTGGGGCTTTGCTGAATTATTCAAATTATGTTAGAGGGAAAGCTACCATACATCGAAACCAACACTAATTTTTCTTAAAAAAAAAAATTCACCAGATATATGCCAAACCACTGTGAGTGCATGGAATTCTGAAATCCAGCAAATGTATGTTAACATATTGGAGGTGTTGTCAGTGATGCCTCACTATGAATCTCTTTATCTCTTAACATGAGTTTAATTAAACTTCCTAGCAGTTCCCCTAGAACTGTCCTTGGAACTGGGCTTTCTCTGGGTCCTCTGAACCTCAAGGGTTAATATTTTTGCTCTTTGAAATGTATTGACCCCATAGTAAACTGATTCCTGAGGGAGGGACTGGTAGGAGGGGCATGGGCAAAAGGCTTCACCCAGTCTCTGATGCCTACTACACACCTCTCCAGGTTCAAACTTCCTGGGAGGTTGCAGAGTTCGGGTTCTAAGACCAAGTTCTGACCTTATTTCCCATTTGAGAAAGAGAAAGAGAACAGGGGGTAAGGGTGAAGGAGACTATTTCTCCTGAGCACCAATAAGCATCTCATTATCTTTTGACATAACTTAGTCAAAAGGTTCTTGCCACAGGAGAAAGGCTTTTCTGCACTGGGGTAGGGAAGCCAAAGATTTCTCAGACTTCTGCACTTTTCTAGCTGCTTATAATGAACACAGGGTCAGGAAACAGCGTCATCTATAGATAGAACAGCAACGCTTCTTTCCTGAATCTTGATGTCTTCCTAAACCAGACTAGTTCCCTGGCTCTGAGCTTGATTCTGCATCTCAGCCAGTTAACCCCCTCTAGCTCCAAGGTCACAGCTTTTGGGTTAGGTGGGCAATAAGCTCCAAGATCCTGGTATCCTCACCAACACCCCCCCCCAGCCCACCCACTACACACACACACACACACACACACACACACACACACACACACCCCAGCTTGAGGCAAAGGCCCTGAAAAGCAGCCTTGAAGGGTTCCAGAGGCCAGTTATCACAGAAACTTTCCCCAACTGGAAGAAAGATGTCGTACAGGCTAAACGTCTGGAGATTCAGGCTACACCTGCCTTTGCAAACGACCGCATACCTGTGATTCTAAAGGAGTCCCGGAGCTCCGTTTGATCTCCTGATGCCTCAAAACCTTAAATCGTGGCTACATGTACATGGATTCACCTAGGATTATGCTGTAACAGTTTTCAAATAGATCTTAGCTTGGAATCTCAGCCTCCTTCCAAACCTTAGAGAAGACTGGTCCTTTTCTCAGTCTCCAGTCACACACTGGCACCAAACGCATCAACAGCACAGAAAGCAAGAAAGACAACTCAGGTTCTTAAGGTTCTCATTCACACCCGAATCCGTTTACTCACCAGAACGACACTTTCACTGTTAAAGGGGCTAAAAGGTCAGAATTGAAAAATCTATAAAGCAAAGTTGTAGTCCATGATAAATTACAACAACACATACAGCTTGGAAAGTGTGAGAAGAGAAATATGAACTGTGCCTTGAAGTATGCAAGAAATAAAAACTTACCCTCAGTGAATATCTCTTAAGCAATGATCAAGGTCTAGAAATCTATACTGAACTGAAGCAGAGGAGAATATTTTTCTGAGTCTCAGGGCAGAAGCTCTTTCTCTATATTCTTGGTTGAGTGAGCACATCCAGGTGTGAAATTGTTTGCACACCCCGGCACCTCTTATATTGCCAGCAAAATTAGCTGTTATTACTGTCACTGTTTAGTGATGGTTAGCGTGATACAAAAAAAAAAAAAAAACTGCTGTAATCAAGACCTGGCGCATCTTTGCAAATTACAGATAATTGTAAACGTCCAGATTATGATAATAGCATCCTAATCCAGCCTGCAATATAATTATTACAGAGTGTTACATCTGAAACTGTCCAGTAGGGCTAATTCAGCCATTATTTAGACCCTATTTTTGCACTGCAAATGGGTTGCTGAGCTGAAAATGTACGATTGTAATTTCACGGGGCACTCAATGAGTAATGGTATAGGAAGAGGAAAATACAAAAGTGAAATGTGAACAGTAGCGATCAAATCAAACCCTGAAGGACAAAAGACTGTTTGATTCATATGGAAAAAGAAGAGCGGGAATTAAGAAAATAGCAAATCAGTGGTCTGAAGAATTACATGTCCAAATCTTCAATAGTGTAGGGCTGATGTGTTTGTAAGGGCTACAGTGTCTGCTGCTGCCTGGAGTCTGAAATAATTTTTCTTTTCCTTTTCTTTATCTTTTTAAAGCTCTTGTCTTTTTTCTCTTTCCCAAAGCATTTCTCTACTATAAAAAGTGCCCTTCCCTCAAAGCAAAGAACATTTGTCAGTTTCACTATTGTTTCCACCAAAGCCACCTCAGTGTGCCTGTCACATGTTTATGAACATTTTCTTAAGTGAATTTGCAATCTCTCTTGTCATCAGAGCAAAACGCCCTGGGTGCTTGTAAGTGTTCCTGTGCTCCATCTCCACTTTCTTTCATAGTGAAAAAGTCATGGAGAGTCATAGAGAATATTAGCAGAAAATATATTAATTGCTGCTAATTGAATTTAGCGGGCTGGGAAGCTGTCTTCTCCAATTGGCTTGACTGGCTATTGGTTTTAATTCCATCATTAACGTTTATTAACATCTCTCCATATAAGCCAATCCAGCTGCTTCTTTCAATTTAAGTCATCATATTGCCTAAAAGAACAAGGTCAGTATCCTTAATATTGTAAGGACCAAAGAGACACGGGGTGGGAAAGTTAGAATAAGAGAGACTGGGAGACTATGCTGGTGCCAGAGTTCAAGCTCTCTAGGGATTCTAGCTATTGCTTCTAGGAGGATGAACTTGCCTTGGTGGAGACTTCCCCAGTCTTCATTTTGGTTCCTGGTGGGGACCTCCTGGTCAAGTATACCTAAAGTCCTTACTTCCCCGGGAGCTCAATTTTTCCCACAGTGAGCACAGAGAATTCCCTGGGCATCTTTTCCAGCATCTAGGCCAATGTGTGTTGATTTTCCCTCCTCCCACCACCTCACCAACCAGGGAGCTGCCCAGCCAGGGCCACCCTGTAGGGTGGCAAGCAGGCTTCCTAGCTCCTGTGAATTTAAGGGCAATAATGAAATGTCCCCTGTTTAGTGACCCCTGTTTATGGATGAAAGTTGAGTCCATATCCTGCCTCTTCCCCCACCCTTCTTCCCCCACCTTGCAAATGGCAAGTGGCAGAAATAGTTCTTGGATGACAACAAGCTTCCAGTGGCAGTTTCTGTCTCCGACCCTTTTGAAAAAAAAATGCTTTAAAATAAATCATAGCTTAGGAACTGTTTACTGTCCTTTACCCCACCCACTTAAAAAATACACTGGACTGTATATAGTTGAGATTTCACAGATAATTCTTACTGAAACCAGGATGATGATGATGATGATGATGATGATGATGATGATGATGGTGGTGATTTGTGTAGAATGGTGTTATGAGCCATTTTTTTCTTTCCTCTGGTGAAAGGTCATAATGTGTGGTATTTCACAGTTTTATATAAATCTTGGTTTAGGATGTGGAACAGACTCAATAATACATGTGCTTTTGGCAAAGAGACTCCTTCAGATCCCCATAAATCAGAAGTAAGTAAGAAATCCAAGCGAACAAAAGAGCAGAAACATTTAATTGCTACAAACAGGACTCTCATCTCCTTTAAAGAGAGATTCATGTAAATTCTCTCAGTTCCTATCTTCACGGTTAGAGCCTGACCTATAAAACAGGTTATTACATTACAGCCGGCAGCCCTAGATGATTGAAAGGGAAGATTTCCCCCCTCCCCTTACCCCCTCCCATCCCGGCAGTAGATGCAAGATATCCTTTCTGCCCGGCACCACTGAGGAATCTAAAGGCTGTCAGTGGGAAAGAGAAAACGACAGGGATGGGGGAAAGAAAGACAGGACTACACAGAAAAGATTTAAACAGTCCCACATGTGCCACCTATATTTGGACTATTTTCGAGCCCCAAAGTTTGCTGTGACCAGGATGGGACTGAAAATACCAAGTACCATGTGCAAGGTCCGTGGGCAACACGGGAACGCGAGCCCAGGGTTAGGGCAAGCTGAAGTGCCCCCCTCCCCAAACTCCAGGCGGTGGGAGCCTCCACCCAGCCTCCGTGGGAGGGGGTGCTTAAGGGTGGAGGAGAGGGGTGACCGCAGGCGGTTCCGCTGGCGTGGCGCTCTTCCCAGAGGTGCCCGAGGGCTTCTGCCCTCAGGGTGTGCCTCTTAGGAGGGCTGGAGAGCTCGAGGCTGGCGAAATCCCAGTGGCCAGTGGGAGGCGCGCGATCCAAGGGGTTGCGGGGATGGGGCGTGGAGGGGGTGGTTGGGTGGTCCTAAAGGTCCCTCTCTCGGAATACAAGGAATTGCTGAGGACAGTGGGAATGCAGGGACAGTGTTTCAGCGGGCATCCGTTGCGCTTCGTGCTTTGGGGAGCTCCAGAGACTGAGCGGTGCCCTATAGAGTGAGCTATAGGGCGCGCTGGGAGAGCTGCCTGGCCTTGGCTCGCTGTGGGTGACTCCCAGGACAGTTCCGCAGGGACGCCGCGAGCCGTGGGGCGTCGGGTGGGATCAAAGGAGTCAGAGGAGGCCAGCCGGCGCGTCTGGGATTGTGGGACAAGGGGCGGGAGAAAGAGGATTGGCATGGGCGGGGAGATGCTGGCCTTGCCTGTGTCACTGGGAGGGGGTTCGTGTGCATCTTTGTGTGGGTCAATGCTCTCCTGCCTGAGGCCGAGCCCTGGGTGGATCCGAGTGTGGGTGGACGGGCTCCCTGGTGGGTGCCCCGACGGGAAGGAGAGAGAGTGAGATCAAGGGCAGCGAGGTCTGCGGGTTCCTCTGAGTGTGTGTGTCTCAGGCCCTGTGGCTCAGCACTGGAGCCGCCTGGCACCCACAGGAATGCGGCTTCTCTCGGATCCCCAGGCCGCCTCTTGTCCCACAAGGAGGTGGCCGCCAGGAAAAAGGGGGAAAAAAGGGCAGAAATCTGTCTAGCTCAACCCGAGCCTCAAACAAAGGCCAATTTATCGGTTCTCTTACGGGAGGCCCCGGGAGGTGGGCAGGGCACTGAGGAATCGCTTGCCCTGGGTCTTCTGGGCTTTGGTAGGAGGTCTGAAGACCCAGGTGGAGGGTTGAAAGTATTCGAGGTGAAGAAACCCACTAAGGGGCGGGGGATTAATCTTGGAGTGGACTTGTTTCATTTTGGGAGCACAAGGCTGAGAGTTAGGCAAGAGGGAACCTGAAGGGTCAGGCAGAAGGGATGACCCGCGCAAAGTCCGGAAGAGTGGGGTCCACCAGTCTGGGAATATTCTAGGGAGCGGTACGCATAGATATTAGAAGGAACAATGGAGGGAAAGAGGAAAGGTGGGAGGGAGGGCGCTCGAGAGAAACATCACAGATATTTTTAGACTTTGCTGAGGATCTGTTATTTTTACATCCTTGGGCGCGGGACTGCAGGGAGTTAAATTCCCCGGGGAGAAACCCCGTGGTGCCAGGGAAAGCCCGCTAAAGACTGACTTTCCAGAATATTTTTGTTCGCGGCTCCCGTACCAAGGGGGAAAAATAACCAAAAAAAAAAAAAAAAAAAAAAACAAAAACGCTCGGGGAGAGAAGAGGACACGGAGAGTGGAACAAGTGATATTAGCAAAGGGAAGGAATCCTGAAACCAAGTTTGGGTCGGCGGATGGTTGGGTCTGGACGCCCTGCAACCAGGCTTTAGAGTCTTTAACAACAAGCAACATCAAAGTTAGGGGCGAGGGTGGTCATTATCAGCTGGGCTGCGCCTGGTGATTGGAGGTGGTGGAGGAATCCCTCCTTTTCCTCCAAGAAAGAGGGTAATGTCGGGGACAGCTGGGGGGAGGGCAGCTACCCTCTCCATGTGGAGAAAGGAAAGCATAATCCAAGCATTCTTGACACTTTTGGGTAACCAGTGGGTGGAAAATGTTAGAGGTGTCCAGTGGATGCGCCCCCCCATTAGTCCTCCCAAACACGCAGGGAGAGCAGCCAGGGCAGCGCAAAGCCAGGCTCTCACAAACCACAATCGATCGTGGGGATTTCTCCCAGCCGGAGTCGCCAGAAATAAAGTGCCGGCTTTGGTGTAATGGAAACTACCGAAATCCTTGCAAGCAAAGAAAGAAAAGCAGGAAGTGGATACCTTCGATTCTTCCCCCATTGTATTCTCTGCCAACGTTGGGGGGGGGGTAAGGAGCACCGTCCTCCCTCTACCTCTCTACCTTCCCCTTGACCCCCTCAGTGTGCCTAGCCACCCCTTACTTCTTCGAGAAAAAACTATTGGGCCGGAATGGGGAGAGGGAAAAACTGGGAGACGCGGTTGCTCTGGCATTGTGGTATGGGACGAGAGGTCCACACCCCAGGCCGCTGCTGCCTTGGAGTCAGGCAGGGTACAACCCCCTGAGGCCCAAGCTAATGGATTTGCTGTCTCTTCTGGAAAGAAAGGGAAAGGAAAAAGAAGAAAGAGAGGAGATAGAAGGGCGGTGGGGAGAGAACAGAAGAGGGAGGCAGGGAGAGAGAGAACACACAGGTAAATTCCCCTCCAGGTTGCAGCATGCCTTTTCAGGTCTAGTCTCCCAACCCTGGAAGAGCCTTCTCAGAAATCCTCAGATGACAGGATGTAATTTTTTATATTCCACCCCCTTTAAGAAGTCTCTTTTTTGTCATACTTATTGCTGCTGACTTCCTAGCTATAAAATATTTCACATGCATGAGGCAATTTTCAGCACAAGATTTCTCCTGGTATTCCAAGGAAATAGAGTCAGGTGGACTAAAGGACAGTCAGCCAGAAAAATGTCTACAATTCAGTTCTGGACCTGGCCTGTAGCTCTGTCACATTGTGAATAGCCACAAAGAGGGATAAGAGAAGAAAGACTAGACATAGGCCTTGGAGGTTGCAAGTCCTCAGTGTCTACCCCAAAGAAAGCTTCACAAAGAAGAAATCCCAGCAAATAGATTCCATTTCCCATGGTTTAAAATCTGTAGTGCATTGTATTACAAGCAAAAGCAAAGTAGAGGCAGCTCTTTCCTGAAAAAAAAAAAAAAAAAAAAAAGAGTGGTAAAGAGAATGTAGGGGAAGATTATATTAAGAACATTATCTGAAATGAAATGAAACCTATACAGGGCCACAATGCTTTCATTCCTTTCTCTCAGCCGGAAGTTCCCTGTCTTGGCAATACCCTTTATTGGAGGATGAAGAAATGAGCCCCCCTTCCATATTCCATGCTTGGCCTGGTGGTTTAGGTTCATCATTGATTGTTCCCAGTGCCCTTGGTCTTTTCCTTTCTCTGAAGGAGCTTGAACAAACTTATAATCATACACACAAGAAGTCCAAGGCTCTACCTTTTGCTATGCCCCAAACACTTCAGATTAAAAAAAAAAAAAAAAAGCAATAGGAATTATAGGAAATTTCTTTTCTTTTTCATCCCCCCTGCCTTTTCTCCCTTTTTCTTATCTTTGGAAGCTCCCTTTTGAAGAGAGTGTAATTTGTCTAATTGCTCTGGAAATACAGAGGCTGGGGGGGTGGGGAGTGCAGTTCTCCAAGATAATTGCATTGAGTTTAGAATTCAGAGGGGTTATTGAGAGATTTCTGTTGCCTTTTTACACCCAGGGTGGGAGAGATGTGTTTAGATTCTAGCATTACTTTCTACCTTAAATAATTTGGGGTTCAACTTAACATTATCTAAATGGTTTTTGTGGTTAGGCCAAAAATACCTAAATATATATTATATGACAGTACTAGAAACAGCCCACACATGTAATATAGACAAAGTACAACATCCAACATATACACATTGTCTTCTGTGTCCATGAAACCTCTGACTTCTGTTTTCTTTTTTGCCTTGTTGAATCTCTGCAGAGCTTGTCTTTCTTTAATTGCCTGCATAAAGCTACACTAGCTCATTATCAAGAGGGCAAAAGGTGTGCTTTTCAGAAACATTCTGCTTCGTGGTCGAAATAATTTTATTTATCCAGAATATACAGTTTAATTCCTCTATCTACACTTATTTACATGGTTAAAATAACATTGGAAAAAGTCTTTTGAAAAGTTGAGGTCATAGATTTCAAGGCACCATTGATAGTGTCCACAGTTGCGCAAAAAAGTTTTTTTTTTTTTGTAAAAAAAAGGTCTTTTGAAATGCAATAACTTACATGCAAAAAAAAAAAAAAGCTTTACACATGAATCTTTTTTTGTTTCCGTTTTCCAAACTTCCCCATATGAATTCCTTTCTTTATGATTTTCTAAAACAGCAAAATACAGTAGTCCCAAAAAAGATCAAGAAAGAGAATAGCTCATCTAATAGAGCGTCCCGGAGGCCAGCGCCAGCGGGTGCTGTAAAGAGCCGGGCGGCGGCAGGTGGGAATTGATTGAGGTGGCTGCGCTTGGGTACCAGGAAGCTGAGTTCTCCAGGTAGCTGGATGCAGGGGACTGGTTGGAGGTCGGAGGGTGGGCATGAGGGTGGTGGCTGAGAGATCGGGACGAGCCCTGGGGCTCCCACACCGCCGGAGACTGCGGCGAGTTACACGCCATAGGGTCGCTGGAGCTGGGACTGTGCTCCGGGGGCATCTCCCCGTTTTTCATGATCTTCTTGATCTTGGATCTTTTGTTCTGAAACCAGATTTTCACCTGGGTGGGGGAACAAAGGCACACGTTACCGGGACACTCAGAGGTCGCCCGCGCCTTCCCCGGGGCAGCGACTGGAGGCATCTTCGGGCCCCTAAGCAGCACGGCCTTGGCGTCTCCCAGCGGCTCGCAGCCTACTGCCCCGGGCTGGACCTGAGGCAAAGCGTGGAGCGCGGGCCCCAGGGGGCGCCCTGGCCGGCTGGACCCGCACCGGCGACTGCAAGGGAACGACCCCAAGGCTTTTGTCTTTTGTGTGGACTTGGGGAGGAGAGTGCGTGTGCCCGAGGTCCGCAGCGGCGTGCGCGCACTTGTAGGCCTGCGCGGGGCGCCCAGATGGCCTCGCCGTGGAAGGTTTCACCAACAATGGCCTGAGCCCGGCGGGGAAGGGGCGTGGGCCCGGCTAAACGCGCGCTTACGTTGAGGAAAAGGAACGATTTCCCAACCTTCGGCACAACTCCCTTCACTCTCCTCAGCTCCGTGAGGCTAGAATCCTCCTGCAGCTCTGGTGACGACTTGAACGTTCTTTATGCTTCTATAGGCCCAAGTCGGTTGGAGTGGGAGTGAAGGGAAGGGGACGATCCAGGAATATTTCCCCGTACAACAGCGCCCCCCCCACCTCGCGACCCTTAGGTTGCTACAGCCTAAGGCTCCCGCAAGAATGGGGCTGGGGGGCATGACTCTTTAAGTTTCTCCCGCCCGAGGCGATGCTCTGGGCTTTTGCTAGGCCTGAGACCACCGCGAGGCCCCAGTCCCTGCTCACCCCGGGAAGGCTTCACATCGCGAAGAGAATCAATTTCTCAAGGTTGCAAGACCGTCCTAGAAATAACCCACCCTTGTTTGCTTCCTAGGAAATTAACCCCCACTTCTGGAGGCCTGATGCATGGAGGCATCTTGGGACAAACGACGAATCCCGTCCCCACCGTTACCTATTGGCAACAGCCAACCTGACTCATGGAGGGAAGGGCGCGGGGGCTGGTGTCTCTCTTACTTTCCCGCGAGTACCGTCGAATCGGTTCCAGCCGGTCGGGACCGAACCCCGCGGCCCAGCCAGGCCTGCAGGCGAGGCGACCGCAGCGGGATTTACCTGTGTTTGCGTCAGTCCCAGCGAGGCAGCCAGCTCGGCGCGTTCTGGCAGGGCGAGGTACTGAGTCTTCTGAAACCTTCTCTGTAACGCGGCCAGCTGAAAGCTGGAATAAATAGTCCTGGGTTTACGAACTTTCTTTGGTTTGCCATTCACCATCCTCACCTCGGGCTCCGCCACTTCTTTCTCTGAATAATCAAAACAGACTAGGTTAGCGCTTTGGGGCAGACAATAGCCCTTCGCAGAAGGGCCTCAGGCACAGTCCTTGAGGCTTTTTTTTTTTTTTAATCAAGTGATCTTTACTCTCCTTCCCCTTATCACCCGTCCGTCCCCCACGCTATGTAAGAACCCATGCTAGGCAAGCACTATACCAAGGAGCTACATCCCCAGCCTTTGCTTTCCAAAAACCTTTGCTTTCCAAAACCCAGAGAAATACGGCCTTCCCTCGAATCTTGGAAGACCTGGGTAGTCTCTGGCTAATTCCCACTCTGCTCACTCCGGTTTTTCGATGCGCTTCTTATTGGCGTCCAGAATTCTGCCCTTTCGGCGATTCCTATTTCTCCTGAGTTTCTTTTTATGCCCATCCTGTGCTCCCCGAGTTTCTGGGGGCAAAAACTGACAATCCTTCCTGGGTTTTAAAGCCAGGAGGCCTTGGGCCATGACCCGGCTTCTGCCGGCCTCTGTTGGGGCGCCCGCAGAGGCCAGACGCTTGGGCAGGGGAAGACGCTAACCGAGGTCTCCAAAGTTCAAAGACCCACAAGCAAACTATGCTCTTTCACTTCAGCTGCAAGCGGTCGGGGCCTCCGCAGACAGAGGGCCGATTATGCAGCCCCCATAATCTCACTACAGATCTGCGAAGGCACAGATGTGTCTGGTTTCTTTTACAAATAGACTTAATATGTTCTTGGCAAAAAAAAAAAAAAAAATATATATATATATATATATATCCCACTTGTGCCCGAAATAGAGAGACAGTGAAAGGAACGATCTCTTTAAAAAGTTTAGCAAGAGTCACAGTGAAAAGAAATCTGTGGTGCGACATTTTCGCAGCAAAGGGGAGGCAGGTCAGAATGAATTTCTTATGTCATGAATGTAGATCCCGGTGGGGGTAGAGGGAAGACTTTTCCAACGCTTTTTTTTTTTTTCTTTACAAACATTCCCTGAAGCCTCAAGTCCCTTCCCCCAAAGTATTACCTATCTGAAACCAGTGGAGAACCTCTTCAGGATGTGTGTGTGTATGTGTGTGTGTGTGTGTGTGTGTGTGTGTGTCTGTCTGTCTTGGGAGATGAAGGGTGGAGAATGAGGGCTGTAGTCTCCATTCTGCCAAAGTAGGGGATTCTAATATTAGCAGGATTATTAACGTGCTGGTGGGGAGAGATCACCCTCGACCAGTAAAATCTATCCACCGAGACCTAATACCCCTCTCTTACCGCCGGGCTCACAAACCCTCTTGAACTTAAGTTTCAAGGTGGACAAAAAATGAGGAGATGGCAAATTTAGGCTCAGAGAGAGTGAGAGAGCAAGAGGGAGGGAGAGGGAGTGTGCCAGCAATCCCTCCACAACGTGACCTCTCAGCAACCCTCCTCCACCTTTAAAAGGCTTTTTGTTTTTGGAAATGCCTTGGATAAGCCGCAAAGCTTTTGCCTCGCTGCTCTCTGGCGATCCACAGTTCCCCCAACCCCCCACCCCAATATCGCGCTCGCGGGCACCCGCACCACGCTGGCTCCTGGCGGTTCCCAGACTAATCCCGACAGTTTGAGGCAGCCTTCCATTCCTACTCGCACCAACCCAGCACACTTACCAAGAATCCAACAACTAACCTTCCCTTTTTATTACGCAAACGCCACTAGGGCTGCTTGTTTCTTCTCTCCACCCCTACTCTTTTTCCAGCCTAGCTGGCTTTCTGGCCAGGCGAGTTAGGAATACAGCAACTGAGGGATCCCGGAAGGTGCCGGAGGGAAGAGGCGCTAGTCTAAACCTCCGCAGGATTCTTCCACTCAGGGGGAAACTTCAGCGCCTAAAGTGCTGGCCCGAGAACCTCTCTCGTTTTCAGAGGCCGGGTCCCCACTCCCTTCTGCCGGTTGTGCCTTCCATTGCTGTGGACTTGTGGCCCCCAATCCACCACTCTACTCCTCATCTCCGGAGTCCTGGTCCCGGGTATCTGCCTCCCGCCCCCGCCCCCATACCTGGCTGGCTGGTGGTGCTCGGGACGCGGTTGTAGGCACCGCCGTACTGGTGGTAGGGGCTGGCGTAGCTGTAGTCTGCGTAAGCTTTGGCTGGGTAGTTCCCGGCGGAGCCGTTCACGCCGTGGTACTGATACTGGTAAGGGTTGAGCGCTTTGCCATAGGAAGCTGAGGTAGGAGAGCAGTAGCCATGCGGGGCTCCCCCCGTGGGACTGTAGTAGTCGGAATCTGTGGCCGACGACTCGGGCAAAGTTGGCGATTCCTGAGACGGATGGTGCATGGCTGCAGACGTCTGGAATGGAGCTTGGAAGTCACCGGATCGGATGCTCGGGACCCTTCTGTCAAACACTCCTGTCATCGCTCACAGGCGGCGGCGGCTGTCCTTGCTGCTGTGGCGGCGACTGCTGCCCGAGTTGGTTGTGGGGCTGCTCTGGTCTAAGCAGACATGGCTGTGGGCGCGAGGGAGGAGGAGGAAGAGGAGGAGGAGGAGAGTAGGAGGAGGCGGTGGCGGCGGCGACGAGGAGGAGGCTGGGAGTCGTGGAGGCTCTGTCTCCGGCAAGCTGACTGCTGGCTGAGGCGCAGCACTGCCTTGGTTAAATCCTTAATTGCGCGCGCTTACGCACAGCGGGGTGGATCAGGTTCCATTGGCCAGGGCCTCGGGAGCAGCAGCAACACCCTAACTCGTCCAACTAGTTTTAGCACAACAAAGCATTGCTTAAAAAGAGAAGGGTGGCGGGGGAATGAAGGGGAAGTGCGCGCACGCGCGAGTGTGTGCACGCGTATGTGTTTTGTTGCTGGTTGGGGGAGGGGGGTCCCCGTCAATCTGTTTTTAGTGAATACCAGAGACAAGGCAGAGGCCCAACACCCAGCTCTGTGATGTCTGGATACACTGTGTTCCAATCTGCAGCCTCAAAAGTGCACGTTTCGAGGATGAGGTCGGTGATGGTCTCTCCTTGCTCTCCACCTTCCTGCCCCTGTGAGCTCCACCAAGGGCTCAAGAGTATAGAATTGAACACATTACTGAAATGGAAAATCAAGGAAAATAAATTTAGACCAAGGAGAGAAAGAACGTGGAGCAGTTTTTTCTTTTCTTTCTTTCTTTTTTAAAGTGTAGTGTTGGGAAGCAAGTTGTAACTTACTTGTATTGAAAATTTGGGAAGGAGACAAAATATGTAGCAAGCACTTCCTTTGCACGAATTGAGTATCTTTTAGATACAGCTGCACAGAGAGAATCCCTGCTGCCCATAAAACTGTTAAAGGCAGGAGAGTTCCTGTAACCTAAGTCTTTACATGGACTTTAAAAAAAAAATCATTGTTTTACTCATAAATAACTTAATAACGCCCAAATCCTCGTTGCTGGCTTCCAAGAAGAGCGGGAAACCCAACTTTTGGTCAATATTCTTATCTCTTTGGAATTCATTGAACTAGAGAATTTTAACTCTGTTCAGTAATCAGAGACTCTTGCAAAAGTGAGTGAGTCCACGTGTAACCTGTTATGCCTGCCGACCAAATGGGAACTCACTTGGAGAAAATGAGATAGTAGAGATCAAAGCCCTTTTTGGAATTCAGATGTCCCCCTCCTGGCTTCTTGGACCCTGCACTCTAGGCCCCACCTCTCCATTCTTCAGGTCCAGATTCCTTGTACCCTCTCCCTTTATTTTCCCAGAGGGAGAAGACATCTTAGTTCAAATACAAAAGGAGAAAGAGATCAAGAGTCATATACTTGGTACACACAAGCCAAAGTTTATTTTTTATTATGTGCTAGTTTTGCTTTAGTAGTGATCCAGTGGGGGGTTAGAAGTTTAACATAAGTCTCCCCCGACTCTCCACGTCCTCTCCCTTCAAATAAGAAACTTCAGGAGCTGGATTCTGATTTGGGACTTTTCTGCATCTTCCCCTTTGGTGCCCAAGGCCGGGAACCTGGGAGCTCTACTGGGTATTTAGGATGGGAACATTAGGCCTTTCCTCCTCTTCTCTCCCAACTGAAGATGTAAGCATCTGCACCAATTTTGCCTATGTTAGTTAGCTTTATTTAGGCCATGGAGCTACCCAACCCAGAACAAGAAGAGTGTGTCTGGAACTTGGAGCAAGATGCTCCAACTCTGAGCATCAGCACATGCATCAGCTCCTTGCTACTGATGTCTGGGCACTACAAAAGCACAGCTATTGTCCTACTTCCTAGGGTGTGTGTGTAGGGGGTCGACTTTAGTGCGGGGGGGGGGGGGGGCGGGGGGGATGCACACAAGGAAGCAGGAATTCCACAGCACCAATCTGCTCCCCCTCCCCCCAGCCAGGATCGCTTTCTTGCTGCGTTGTGGCCCTGGGTTTCTCTTCTGAGACAGTCATCCAGCCAAACAGCCCCACTTGGAGCCAACCTTGAACCTGTGCTATTCATTTCTGCGCTGGTGTTCACCGTCTGGCTTCTGGTTGTGAGGAGCATCAAGGCAGCAAGGAAACAGTGTGGACCCTACTGAACGTGGGCTCTCTGTTCCCATGGAGTCACCTCATACACAAGCTGCCTAATTGCAGAAATTGCTTCCCCTAAATAAAGACAGGTCAAAGCACCTTCCAGCAAAGTCAAGTGGCCCAAGGAGCTGGGCTGTCCTTCCATTGGTCCTCCCACCCCAACATCTCCCTTAATAGAGGTTTAAGCTTAGCAACATGGAGGGAAATATGGTTAATAAGGTTATACTAATCAGTATGTTCCTTTCAGGGCCCCTTGCACCTTACTGAGAAGGCAGAACCCATTGGAAACTGATAGAACGGGGGCAAAATTTTAAAGTTTAGGATCTGGTTGAACAATTTCTAGGTCTTGTTTAATTTCACCTCTTACCTTCCCTCCTCTGTGGTCAAAAGACATTTTCGCCCACATTATATAAAAAAGTGAGGCAGGAGGGAAGAACTTAACTTCTTTCTTTGGATTCCTAAAGCGTTTTGTTAACCCTCTTGGAGATTTGAGTCACTTGTGCCAAGTTTGTTTCTGGATGAGACCAAATCTGGGTGTATCTCTGAAGGTTCAGATTCTCAACTTTTTTGACAGCTTCTTTTTCAGGCTCCCCAGGCGTGCACATGCCTGCACATACACGCGCTTGTGCGCGCGCGCGCACACACACACACACACACACACACACACACCCCTTCCTTAAACGAAACGGGAGGGAGAGCAGGCGCCAAGTTAAAAGCAGCAGGAGTTTGTTCAACATATATGCATCATCACTTTGTTTTTACAATATAGTCACTGTGGCTCTGTGCACTGCTGGCCCTGCAACAGGGCTGGCAGTGGCTTCAGACCCACACTTGGGCCACACACACACTGGGTATTGGGGCTCTCAAGGCTGCAGTTCTTACTGGTATTGTGGGGTAATTTTTAACACCAAGGCCTGGAGCTTTGTCCAGAAGGCCAGCGGGCGGTACTGCTACTCTCAGATCCCATCAATGGACCTGGCCATGGAGGAACAACTTCCCAGCATCAGATTCTTCCAGCAGTGCGCTCCCCACTGAGACATGTAGGGAAAATGTAAGTAATTTATCTTTTAGTAGCCGAAATTTGCAAAGGGTGTGTGTGTGTGTGTGTGTGTGTGTGTGTGTGAATAGGGGACACCCTAAGAGAAGACCTAAGAGAAGTGCAACTCTTTACCACGAGCGCCACCCAGTGTCCTTCAGAAACAGAGTACAAATGGCAAACTTTGTAAGAGCTCTGAGCTGGCTGGACAACTCTGGATGGTCCTCCAGGTTGGAGCCCAGGACCAGGTGGGGTTCTTTCTCTCATCTTTCAGTAGATCTTTCTTCCCAGCCCTTCACCCTTTCTTTCCATTTTTTTTTTACTTCTTACATATTCATGCATTCCATTTTTGAGTGATCCTCTCTTGCACCCTGTTTCAATTCTTATGTGCTTTGGTCAGTTTTCTTAACTGGGGTGACTGGAAGACATTGAATGTGACCCTCTTTTCCTAGACTGTTATGAAGAAATAGGTCTTGTCTGTATGAGGAGCTGGGTAGGCTTCACTCCCAGGGGTTATTCACTTCTGTCTTTGTCTCTGCCCCCACCCCCCCTTATCTGGGGATAGTGTTGTGTGTGTGTGTGTGTGTGTGTGTGTGTGTGTGTGTGTGTCTGAGTTTACAAGGAGAATACAATAAGGAAGGAGGAGGGGTGGGGGCGGGTGGGGAGATTTCTTTCTTTCTTTTCAGTACTGGGGTAGTGAGCTATGTCCCTAGCCCCTTTTACTTTTTATTGTGGAACAGGGTCTCGCTAAATCTCTGAGGCTGTCCTACAAATTTTGATCCTTATACCTCAGCCCCCTGAATTTGGGGGGTTATAGATGAGTGCTACACAGAGCAACTGGGGGATAACAGCAGCAATAACTCCATTTTTTTCTGGCCCTTCTGGAAATCTATTTGTTTGTAGTTGTGGTTCCAAAGGTATAGTATTCCTTCCTTTGGACTTGTAGTTCAGACAACACAATGTACTTGAAAAATATTTAATTTATGAACTTAATATCTTTTAAATGTGGAAACTTTCATTTATTTAAGACATTTACACACCATTCAAATAATTCATGTAAATAAACAACTGCATAATATGATGCTAATATTATTTATATGCACACTTGATGTAAACTATGCTTTTCAGGTTTAGAATTTCTATCAGTGGCATAACTGTCTTTTTAAACTTCTGTTCTTGGGCATAGGTGTACTTTACTTTTTATTTGTAATGGTTTATCTATTGCTTTTCTTTATTTGTCCAGTGAAAGAAGCTGTCAGTGCAGTTTACTCTTATTATGTTTTTATTGATCATGATCCATCTAGCATGATTTTCAACCCAGAAATCTCAAACACAAACAAAACTGGTTAAGTCATACATTCTATGGAGGTAGGTCTAAGTAATCATTATAGTTACAATGGAGTCACATTTATCTTTGAGTTAGGGCACTAAGGCCATTTAATAACCTAAGGTGATAGTCCTGAAATATTCAATATGATAGTTACAGAAAAGACAAACATGTCTTTCTTTTTATATCACCCATGAATTGGGGTGATATAAAAATTTAGGAGTGAAGATTGTAAAAGTAGTGAAGGCTTTCAAAACTCTTACAAGTTGTTGGTCATTGGTTTGAGCAATATAGGTAGGTGAATGGCCTTTGTCTCCCAGCACAGGGCCTAGCACTCTGGTTTGGAAGTGACATAGACAGGTGGTTTATTTTCTAGGTTAGAAAAACTCTTTACTTCCTCACCTAGATTCAAAGATCTTCCTTTGAATGCTCTTATGAGGCTTAACGAACCAGGCCTAAGCCAAAATGCTTAGAAACCCATATGAATCAACAATAAGCAAACTCATGGAGGGAGAAGAGGAAAAACCATACAGAGGCAATGGAAAGGATAAATGGAAAGGATTTTTCCCACACCAAAGTTAATTACAATACCCCGTTGCCTGCAAGAAAAATGTGTTTGGAGTTAAATAGTATCTCCAACAAAGTAATCTCAAAGGATTCACTCTTAGGCAATTATATAAATATTCTGAATAAATTAAAAATCCCCAGAGGGAAAAACTATTTTCCACTTAATTCTATCTAATAGAATTTTTCACTTTGTTCCAAATGATGATGCAGATCATAGATTTCTACACATTTTGTTTTTATAATTAAGAGCATTAAAATATGTTTATTCACTTAAGTTAAACATTGCTAGCTAGGAAAAGGCTTTAAGTATCCACTCAAATCTATTCTCTATGAGATGATTTTAATATATCACAGCTGAAAACACTTCAAGTTCATCTAAGTAGGAAGTAAATGGGATTATATTATTATATGTCTTTGCAAACTGAAATCCAGGCATATTCGTCATCCTAACTCAGATTTCATCTTCCTGTAAGGAAAGTTTGGCTGTGATCCTATTTATAAAATCTTTATTCTTCCTAAACATATATAAATATTCCAATTAAAAATGCTCCTTTTAGAATTAAAAGAAAAGTAATCAGCAGACAGGAATTCAGAGCAATGATCCAGCTCTGGCAAGGAAATAACAGGAGTAAAGCTTAAGTCATCTTTAATAACATCCTAATTCCAAGATCAATTTAGAATTTTAAAGTTCACTGATCTTAGGCCTCTGTATTTTATGATCTGACAATACTGTGCAAAAAAAATGTAGAAAACTACTTCTAAAGTAAAACCCATCCAGATTATTCAAACACCAAGAGCCAGGTAAAACTTGGCCCAGAACATATATGCACAAGGGCACATAATATAATTTTATGGGTATTTTTGCACTTGCCTTAATTATATCATTTTAATAGATTAACAAACAGCAAGAAAACACAAAACCTTTTCCACAGCTGTGTTTACTACCTTATACCTTTTATAAAGAAAAAAATTCTTAAACAGGCAACCCCAGTCTGAGATAAGAGGTTCCCCTGCTGTGATACACAGCATAATCAGTCGAAGGCACAGTGCCCACCTGGACTTGCATCCTTCTGTGCTCCTGTAGAAGAAAAATTAAGGCAAAGAAAGGAAAAGTCAATAGCTTTCCAAGTAAAGTGCAGCTGACACTGCAATGGAGTCACTTTAAAAAATCATGGGCAGAAAATATACTTTGCTGGCAGCCAGATCTTAGTAATATTCAATTTATAGAGTCAGCTCTCTGTATCCACGTGCTCCACATCCTCAGATTCAACCAACCTTAGATTGATGTATTTTGGGGGGAAATTACATTTGTGCTGAACATAATACCTTTTCCCCTTGTGTTATTCCCTAAACAATATAGGAACTGTTTACTTAGTATTTCATTGTACTATGTAATATAAGTAATCATCTAGAGATGATTCAAAGTATAGAGAGAATGTGGGTAGTTATATGGGAATACTGTACCATCTTATAGGGACTTGAGGGTGTATAGATTTTAGTATTATGGATGGGGGCAGTGGTTCCTGGAATACAGAGGAATGAATATATAGCCTATGGGGAGTTAAGCAAAATTTTAATTTTTCAACATTTAGTCTTCAGTTTTATTTTATTTCATTGTCTCAGTATAGCAGGCTCTCTGCCAGTGCATGTAGTAATGTACGTGTAAACGTACATTTATATAATTTATCACTGCATCTAAGTGTGTGTTCCTCTACCTCTCACTAGGCCTAGGAATAGCCAATCTTAGAACATTTGGCATCCTGGTACATAATTTTGGACATGTAATTGCAGGTACCCAATTCTGTGTGCATTTTTTAAGCCCCCAGCCCGACTAATGTATGAATTTTCAATTGGTTACCTATGAAATCAAGGAACACTTTGGTTGCTGCTACAACTTTTCAACAAACCTCACTTCACAGGTAACCTACTATGTGTCTGCATTCACTATTGTTAGTTTAAAATGGGATTTAAATCCTTAAATCCAGAATTTTTCTAGGAATCCTTGGAGCTATAAAGTGGAGCGATACTTCATATGAAACTGAACTTCAGCGAGACATAGAATATATACAGATATTGCATTAAATACTTTTCTAGAAAAAGAAGTGAGGGAGGAAATCAACAAATCAAATAAACATATGAGAGATACAGGCAAGGATAATCATTTCCATACATGGGGAGATTCTGTACATACTATGGGATGGATGCACTGTTTTCCCTACACTTTCCCATTCCCTTCTTGGTTATTTGAGTCTCTCACTGCTTCAGGGTATAGTGTTTTTTATAGCTTTTTCACACTTGCCATTTAAGAGTTTCAGACACTTTCAGGGTCACATTATAGAGTAACTGTGCTAGGTTGTTGGTAGTTAACATGCATAATAAACTTGGAGAGGATGGGAGAATTTTGTATAATTGAAGAATAGATGAATCAAAGAAATCATCTTTGCTACAGTGAAAATATTTCTAATAGGATTACTCTTGAAGCCTGTCAAATAGGCATAAAACTGATATCTAATAATTATAATTGCCTGGTAAATTTTCATGACTTTTAAGAACCATGGAAAAGATTAGAAGAGAAATAAGCAGAAAAAAAAGGCAAAAAGATAATGGAATCATCTTGCTCTCTCCTAACTAGAATAATCATTGGGCTAACAGTTAAGGAAAAGCACTGTGCACTCAAAGATTTTACACTCTGCCTTAATTATATCATTTTAATAGATTAACAAACAGCAAGAAAACATAAAACATTTTTTTTGTGTGTTGGGGGGAATACCTCTTAAAGAAGTTAGAGTGAATGGAGTAGCAGATTCTAGGGATTGTTCTCTTCTTCTCGACTTTCTTTTATAAGGGTCATTCAACTCCAGTCTGGCTCTAAATGCCACAGATTAGGAAAAATATTCTTTAAATTTTTCTGTTACATTATTGGGCCCCATTCCTCTTCGCAGTCTTATGGTGAACATTTGGCATGTCTTTTGCAGATTTTATAGACCATTAAATGGTATTTTCCAAAGGGATTTCACATATAACTCACTTCTACTTTCACAGTAGCCTTGAGAAGTAGCTATGTCAGGCTGTTATGGGTGGTCCTCAAGTTTTATATATTTGCCTTTCATTTAACTTAAACTTGCTCGTGTTCCATATTGGCACTCCTACCCCACCCTTTATTGGTGGTTTTGAGCAGTGATGTGATGGCACTGCTGCCAGCCACTGCTGTTGGGAGTAAAGAGCCTGGTCTTTGAGGACTTGTACGGATGGTGCCAAGTGTGTGTCCCTCTACCTCTCACTAGGCCTAGGAATAGCCAACCCAGACTTGCTGGCTTGATGTAGGGCTGCCGTGTCCTCCCACCTTGCCAGTCTCTTTTCCTCCCTATGGCCATCTTTGGGATCCTTACGCTTTCTAGGGGTATGGAGGCTAGACCCAACCTTTAATTCTCGTCTCTGAGGGCAAATGTGCTCCCGAGAAAGGGATGTGTCTGCTCCGCTCTCTCACATCCATGAAAGACAAGCTACCTCACTTGCTTTCCAGGTGGTTGGGGCAAAGGGAGGTAGCATTGACAGGAACCACAGTTAGGGATTATATATTAATTTAGCTCTGTGGGAATGGACATCTACATTCAATACATTCATTTTGAATAAAAGGTTCTCCTGAAATACCTATTTGTCAAGATTAATACACTGAGGCCCACAAAGTCCACTTTAATAATAAAAATCATAATTTGCCTAGAGTATTAAACACTTTTTTAAAATCTCAGGACATTCTTATATAATTTAATATTTACCCTTTTGTCTCAATATTTAATAATTAATATTTAAGGATATTTACCTTTTAGTATTAAAGGGTAAAAATAATGCATGGAGAAACCTGATTTCCTGACTTCTTATTTGACATACACTATGTGAAACTGTGTTGTTACTTAAGAAGAGTCAAAATTTCCCATAACCAAAAGGTGATCTGTCTATACACACATAAGAGTTGGCCATAGACTGAAGCAAACTTGCTATTCTTTTTTTTTTTTTAGAATTTTTTTTTTTAGTGTTTATTTTTCAGTTTTCGGTGGACACAACATCTTTATTTTTATTTTATGTGGTGCTGAGGATTGAACCCAGGGCCCTGCGCATGCCAGGTGAGCAAGTTACCGCTTGAGCCACATCCCCAGCCCCTTGCTATTCTTTTAATATAAAAAAATAACCACCCTCAGTAGGCATTTTATGTGTGCTAAATGTCTTTCATGCATTATTTCATTTACTCTTTACAACAACCTGTAAAGAGGTGCTGTTATTATACCATTTTATGCAGAGAGATCAGGAAATTTAATGATGATCTTATGACTAATTCAGAATAATATTTCCATTGCTCATCTTCTTTTCTTTGTATATCTAAAGACGTATGCAATAGTGTCTCCTTCAGTTGTAATGATTATCAATAGTTTCCTTTTCCTTTAATAAATATCATTTTTCTTTGGAATCCAATTGTTAGATATAAGCATCCACATCTTAGCAAATTGATTTGAAATATGCTGTGTATCTGGGATAGGGAGTCTCTAACACTGGAACACGGGAAATTCAGGGGCAAGTTTTTCAACAGGAAGTTTAATTCCACTAACTTAGGCACATAAAGAAAACGCATGTTCTCACTTAAGGTGGAAGCTAAAATTGATCTAAAAGGGAGTGAGAATAGAATAGAGTTTACTAGAGTCTGGGAAGGATGAGTGGAGAGACAATGGTTAAGAAGTACAGAAGTGCAACTGGGCAAGAGGAATAACTTCTAATGTTGTATTGCACAATAGGATAATTATGGTACACAACAATCAAACATATATTTTAAAATACCTAGTAGCGGGAATGTCCTTGATACAAAGAAATGATAAGTGTCTGAGGTATGGATATTCCAATTATCCTGATCTGATCATTACACATTCTGTACATGTATCAAAATGTCACACTGTATCCCATATCCCATAAGTATGTACAATGACTACGTGTCACTCAAAAACAAAAATATATTCAAAAAAGAAGGCTTAATTTATAACTGATATTACACATCAGTGAGCAACTGGTCGCTGGAACTGAGGACAAATCCCCAGGGAACTTAGCAGGACATCCTGTATCTCCATGTGCCTCCATTATTTCCTTACCCTTCCTCTTCACACTCATTCACATATCACAGGGCTATCTGCATACTATTCTGGAAAATTTTCACATTGTTTCTTATCCAAGTTGTGTTGGATGACCATGTAATTTAACATCCAAACCTGGTTAGGCTGAGGCAGGAGGATCTCAAGTTCAAAGTCAGCTTCAGCAAAAAGTGAGATGCTAAGCAACTCAGTGAGACCCTGACTCTAAATAAAATACAAAAAAAGGGCTGGGGAGGTGGCTCAGTGGTTGGGTGACCCTGAGTTCAATCCCTGGTACCAAAAAAAAAAAAAAAAGGAGATGGTAATAATTGTACTATGACAGCAGAAGTAAATTGGAATGGTCCTGACCAAATCTTGATTTTGTGGTATTTTTATAACACTCCAAAGTCCTTTAGGAGGCTGTCTCCTGTCCAGTAGCCTGGCATCATGGAAATTTGGTTGGAAGAGCAGAAATTTTCTAGATGCCTGAGGGCTGATCTACTTAGCAGATTAGGAATGGCCAGGACCACCCGCTGTGGTTGAGCAGGTTGTACACTGCAAAAGCATACCACAATGAAGAGGTAATGGGAGTTGAAATCTACCATATGCCCAGATAAGGGATTGCATCTGATCTGAGAAAGGGGCATCTGTTTCTAACTCACACAAAGGTACCACAGAGGCTAATGGAATCCCTGAGTATCAAAAAGTTCAGTCCCTTGTCTAACTTTTCCTGAGTGTTGTCTCTATATCCCTTCCTTCATTTCCATTATTATCTTTTTAATACTCTTGGCAGAAATCATGCCTTTATATATTTTTTAAATCGCTTAATTTAAATCCCCCACATAATAGAAAACTTCAGAGGATTGAAACCTGAGGTTTTGAAATGCTCAAAATTATACTGAAAGGTTTTATTTTCTTTTCAAGTTTCAACTTTCCTAAGGCTTTTCAAAATCCAGTATATATAGAGAGGATAAATGTGCCTAAACTGACCATGAATTAAAGGGGTGCATTTCTTTTCTTCTGTGAGGAGCGCCCTGTACAGCAAAGATCTCTCTTACTGCCAAGGCTTCTTCAAAGAATGAAACTTTGAGGACTATTACCTTTCACAGAACTTTTAAAATGTACTCTCTGCCCTTGCAAGAGAAATGATTATCTGGTATAATTAACATTGGACCATAGACCCAAAGAACAATGAATATTTCGAACAAAAATTGCTTTTGAGAATCACAGTCCTATTCTGGGCTTGAAGACATTCATGTAGAAAATTAACAGAATTTTAATAAAATTCTTTGGATAAAGAAAATTAGATGAGGAATGCCAGTTTGTCTTATAAGTTGCTTGAGCAGATCTGTCATAACAGACATTGCCCCAGATTGTGGAACCCTTTCCTTCTAACATCTTTTAATGGTAGTAGAACTTACAATGCCATAATTTCCTTTCACTTTTGACAGTGTTATACTATCTTTATAGACTTACACTGACAGCAATTCATCTAGGCATCATTAGATCATCTCACCTGACTTTTGCGTGGCGCACATCATTACATTATGATGGCGCTATACAATTACCAGTGAAATGAATAGGGTATTAACACGATCACTGAAGAAGTTAGCACATACAGATATAGCATCCTGCATTTGAAAGCATTTTATAGCTATTAATTAGTCTGCCCAAGCTTCTGGGATCCAGTGAAACTTACTTCTCTTTTTTCACCAAGTAGGAAAATGAAAGGGAGTAACTTAGACAACATCAGAGGAATGGGCAGTGGCTAAACTTTTCATAACTTCTTTGACTTCTTTAAGCCTAAGAAAATTAGGTGTAAGGATTTATAGTGACTAATCACTATCTTGAAAGGCCCTATATGTGAGAAAACTCCACTTAATTTTGTTTATTTATTTATTTATTTTATTTTATTTAATTTTTTTTGTGTGTGTGGAATCCACTTTATTTTTATTTTTTTTATTGGTTGTTCACAACATTACAAAGCTCTTGACATATCATATTTCATACATTTGATTGAAGTGGGTTATGAACTCCCAATTTTACCCCAAATGCAGATTGCAGAATCACGTCGGTTACACATCCACAATTTTACATAATGCCCTATTAGTAATTGTTGTATTCTGCTACCTTTCCTATCCCCTACTATCCCCCCTCCCCTTCCCTCACATCTTCTCTCACTACCCCATCTACTGTAATTCATTTCTCTCCTTGTTTATTTTCCCATTCCCCTCACAACCTCTTATATGTAATTTTGTAGAGCAATGAGGGTCTCCCTTCATTTCCATGCAATTTCCCTTTTCTCTCCCTTTCCCTCCCATCTCATGTTTCTGTTTAATGTTAATCTTTTCTTCCTGCTCTGTTCATAGTTGCTCTCATTATATCAAAGAAGACATTTGGTATTTGTTTTTTAGGGATTGGCTTGCTTCACTAAGCATAATCTGCTCTAGTGCCATCCATTTCCCTGCAAATTCCATGATTTTGTCATTTTTTAGTGCTGCATAATATTCCATGGTGTATAAATGCCACATTTTTTTTTATCCATTCATCTATTGAAGGGCATCTGGGTTGGTTCCACAGTCTAGCAATTGTGAATTGTGCTGCTATGAACATCGATGTGGCAGTATCCCTGTAGCATGCTCTTTTAAGGTCTTCAGGGAATAGTCCAAGAAGGGCAATAGCTGGGTCAAATGGTGGTTCCATTCCCAGCTTTCCCAGGAATCTCCATACTGCTTTCCAAATTGGCCGCACCAATTTGCAGTCCCACCAGCAATTCCACTTAATTTTGGAAGTCTACTTTTCCTGTTTTCGTTTTACATCATTGTCACAGCAACATGTGAGAGTCAATTCTAGGTTTTGGTAGATAAATAATCTGGAATTATTTAAAGGATCTATCATAACAAAATGGAATTGATCTGGTTTGAAGGGAAAAATATCCACATCAGGATAGCTCTTCAGGAAATGGGGCAATCCAAGGATGATATATAAACAACTTTAGGACTTCACAATTGAACCTCAATACTTCCTTCACATTTCTTTCTAAAATGTTTCACAAAGATTATGCCCTACCAATGACATCCCAGACTTGGGAGACACGGTGTTTGAATAGGATGGGATGGACTAATTAATTTTTTTTCTAAATTCTATCATTCATCTGCTTTCTAATTTTAAGACGATAAAATCAAGTAGTTGTATGAATTGGTCAGAATTTTATAAACTTTCTGAGTCTCAGTTTTCTCATTTATACACTTACAACGCAAACATTTATCGTAGAATTATCATTTGAGTAAAATGAGATGACGGATGTAAACTCTTGACTTTGGCTTGGGCATAGAAGACACTGAAAAAGGAGGAACAATTTCTATAATTCAGGAGACCTTGAGTGGTCTGGGAACTAGGACAGGAAATGGTGACTTGTGAGTGGCGCTTGATAGAGACATTTCCTCGCTCTTGGCACTTCTTCTGCTGGATGGGACAATATTCCAGAGTCTCTGAGGCTTTCCCTTGGATAGCCTCTGCATTGATTCAGCAGTGAAATTTTGTTGTGCCACTATATAGAACCTAGGGATGGATCCAACCCAGTTTATCTACAGTGCACACCTGTAGTCCCTGTTACTCAGAAGGCTGAGGCAGAAGGATCACAAGTTAAAGGCTAGCCTCAGCAACTCAGAGAGACCCTGTCTCAAAATAAAAGAAACAAAAAGGGCTGGGGATATAGTACTGTGGTAGAGTGCCCTTGGGTTCAATCCCTACTACTAAAAATTAAAAAAAGAAAGAATCAGTTTATCTAACTTTGAGTAATATTATTTTACCAAATCTCCTCTCCACACTTGCAAAAGGTTGAAGCCGAACAAGAAGAATACTATTCTCATTTTAATTGGATAAAGTCATAACACCTGGAATTTCCCATATATCCATATATATTGGCCCACTTACAGCCATACTAATTTTGTGACAAACAAGTATTTTTAATCAAATGAGACTTTGAGGTGAGGAGTATTGCATCTTTGACATCTTAGGCACAGCCTTCAGTCTTTCCTTACACCTTGGAATTTCCTCTTTTCCCTTTACTCCCAACCTGAGTGCCTTATTCTCAGGCCACCTCATGCCTGGTGATTGCAATGGCCTGCAATTGGTCCTCCGACTTTAGGTCTCTCTGTGCTCTACTCCAGCCACCTCACCGAAGATAGCTAGTTCCTCTGAGATCAGGTCTGAGCTCCACATCATGGCACCAAGTCTTCCAGAATCTGTTCAAGCCTGTCAAACCAGCATATCTCCATGCCCTTTGAGCTCCCCAATCTCATTTGTTCTGTCTGGTTGATTTCCTCCTTGTCTGCTGATCATATTTTCCACCTATACATCTTTGGCTATTCTACCCCTACCTATATCAGAAATTGGTGTCAGAGGGACATGTTATCCTAATTTTAGGCAGAAGGGGATTTTATACAGCGCATTGGATACTTAAAATTGTCAGAAGGACAGGAGGAAGAGCCCAGTTTGGGCTTCCAGTTACAACTCCTGGGAGCACTGGGAAGCTGGTGCCAGGAAGATTGACTTTGTAACATGCTGCTAGACTCAAGGATCAGGAACCGCTGCCTCTCAACCAAAGAAGCTGGCGAAAAAACACTAGAATGCATTTGGGTGAACCCTTCTTAAATAATATACTTCCATATCCTATCACTGTCAGTAAAGAGCTAAAAGGAATATAAAATGGTTTCCCCCTTTCTTCTCTTTCCTACACGGAATACAAGGCATGCAGTTCTTTCTGTATTACAGAATTCTGGTTGCAAAAAAGTCTTAGTGAACATGAAAGCAACTATAAATTGAATGAGGGGCGTTTTAGAGGGCTAGTCTGTGGTTTTAACAGCGGTCCCTGCTGACATCCCCAAAGTCTGCCCTCTTCCTTCTCTGTCCACAAAAATTTTATTTGTCCATTTCAAACCTCAATCCAAATGTCTTCTGCTCCAAGAAATAACAAGCCATGTTAGTGATAGATCTTTATACATCCTAATTATCCTTATCCCACATTGCTGAGATGGTAAATAGGTGGTTCACACAGCCACGCCCTGTCCCAGTCATCCCACTTGAATTGCAAGATTAAAACATAAGATTTACTTAGCCTGGAATTGGCCTCAGAATCCTTTTTATCACAGTACTCAGGTCAACCTCAATCAACTGATTAGAGATGAGGCCTCAGATAAGCCCAGTTTGCATCCCTGATGTTGATGTTTTAGGTATCAGGACAGCCTTGGATTACATTAGGTTGAAATTCTGACTTGATGATTGTTCCCTGCCATAGTTTGATGGTCTGCAATAAAGACACCTGTGAATTTATGGGGGAAAGTGAATAGTTTCTGAATCATCAAATTTTACATCTAGAAAGGGCTAAGAGATAACCTGGTATAGCACATTGTCTGTAGGCATGAAAGGTATTATACCTGGCTTTAAGAATGGATAAACCAAGGCCCAGATAACTTAGGTAAACTTCTAAGCTTACACGGATAACATATAATATAATATTTTATCTGATAACCAAACGTTACACTTCAAAATGGAATTAGAAATGTATCTATTTCAAATTTTTCATGCTTTTATTATTGACCATTAATTCAAATGTATAAAATAGAACCCTAGAAACTATTTCTTTTTTCATTATTGAGGATTGAGCCCAGGGGCCCTCTACCACTGACTTACATCCCTGGCCATCCCCCTTTTTTAAAATTTTTATTTTGAGACAAGGTCTAGCTAAGTTTCCCAGCTGTTCTTAAGCTTGTAATCCTCCTGACTCAGCCTCCTGAGTGGCTAGGATTACAGGTGTGTACCACCACACCAGCCTAGTAACTGAAATTTTCTTCTCTTTGCTCTTTTCTTTTCTGTCAAGGAAATAATTCCAAATCACTAAAGTAACATCTATTTAAGATTAGAAACTATAGTGTTGCTTTTTGTTTCCAAGTCCAACTTTGAGAAAAATTGCAAAATAGGTGAAATTTATCTTAGTCAATTCCTGTGTTTAACCTCTCTCTTTTTTTTTCTTTCTTCTTTCTCTGGCTTCCCAAGATTGTCTTAGGTATACTTAAGTTTACCCATGGGCATTTACTCTCTGGGAATTTTCCCTGTATTACAGAACTTTTTCATTTACCATCTTCCAGTTTTTCAGAGCACTGATCTATCACTTGACTAAAACCCATGAAATGATGAAAGTTTTGTATCAATATTATCGTAGTGACTTTCCTTATTTGCCTTTACATGGCCCGTGAGTTTTCTATTGATGCCATTACAATAACCACAAACTTAAGATAACTAAATTTATTATCTTCTGGTCTGTAGGTCACAAGTCTGGTATTGGTCTCACCAGACTAAAATCAAGGTGTCGGTAGGCTGGGTTCCTTCTGAAACCTCTAGGAAAGAATCCATTCCCATTCAGGAGGTGGTTTTTCAAATTCACTTCCTTTTCGTTGTAGGACCAAGGTCTTTGTTTTTCTGCTGACTGTCAGTCGAAAGCTGTCCCCAGCTTCTCAAGGACATTGTTCTTCTTTAGTTCTTGGGCTGCTTCCTCCATCTTAAAGCTAGCCACAGTGACTGGGCCTCATGTCCCATCTCTCTAACCCACCCTTCTGTATTTAAGGGTTTATACGATTAGACTGGATCCACTCCGATGATCCGGAACAATCTTCTCATCTCTGGTTTGTAGACTTAATCACATCTATGGAGATCCTTTTGCTACTTAAGGTATTTTTTTTTTACAGGTTCCAGTGAGTAGGACATTGACACCTTTGGGTGGCCACTCTTCCGCCTGCCAGACTTGGCTTCCACGCCACTATCGCTTCCTGATCTAGTTTTCTCTCTTGGTTTTCTGCCTTTCTTCTTTCCTTTTATCCTTCTTAACACACTAATGAGCATCTATTCCAATGATACATTTATAGGTCATTGGGGATATGGAAAAGACAAAGGCATGGCCCCTGCCTTCAAGTTGCTGTGTGGTAGTCCTCCTTCTCTTCTGATTGCAGAAAACGAAGACAGAAAACTAGATCAGGAAGTGATCCTGGCATGGAAGCCAAGTGTGGCAGGTAGAATAATGGCCACCCAAAGGTATCACTGTCTTATTGGAACCTGTTAATAAGTTACCTTACATAGCAAAAGGGACTCTGCAGATGTGATCAAGGTTACAAACTAGAGATGAGGAGATTATTCTGGATTATTTGAGTGGGCTCAGTCCAATTGTATGAGCCCTTGAATACAGAAGGGTGGGTCAGAAGACAGGACATATCCTATTCCTGCAATAGGTCATTCAGTGTTGCCATTTTCTTCACGTGAGCCTGTTCATGCTCACTATCCCAGATTTTACTTCTTTTTTCCAAACCTCTGTCCTGAATTCCAGTTAAACATCTTCAAGTGGACATTTCTATTCATTCCATAATTACTCCCAACTTAATCAGATGCTTTGGAGTTTCTGTTCTCAGCGAGTCCAAGCTGCTCCTGATCGTAAAGGTGGTGAGAAATCTTGACTACCTTCTGCCTCTCATTTATGCAACAGGGGAGCTATATTGGAGGATATTAAACTGGTATGTTTTGTCTTTGGCAATCTCTAATTAGTAGCTCCCCCATAGGGCTCACATCCAGAGCCAAACTTATATCATGGAGTTTTCCCATAGATTCACCTTCTGCCTGTGACAGGTAGGCTGTGAAAAGAGAGAAGACATAAAGAGCTTCAGCTGAGAGAAAGAAAAGGAAAATGCTATGCTTCTGGGGGTGCATGGAAGAGAAGGAGAAACTCAATAGTAAGGGGCAAGTGGTCAGATCCTCTTTTGCACTAAGCTCCAGAGTGGGAGTTAAGAACAGGGAGGGTTAGGGTGTGGCTCAGCAGTAGAGCGCTCCCCTAGCAC
Organism: Spermophilus citellus; assembly: GCF_964194105.1. Taxonomy (NCBI): domain Eukaryota; kingdom Metazoa; phylum Chordata; class Mammalia; order Rodentia; family Sciuridae; genus Spermophilus; species Spermophilus citellus. The sequence goes on along the minus strand of NC_138184.1, from coordinate 197,717,592 downwards.
ATGCAAGGCCCTGGGTTTGATCCTCAGCACCACATAAAAATAAATATATAAATAAATAAATAAAATAAAGGTATTATGTCCAACTACAACTAAAACAACAACAACCAAAAAAAAAAAAAAAACAAAACAGGGAACCCTAAACAGAGAGTCTTTGCCCTAGAGGCAGAGCTGGCTAAAAGCTCACCAAACTTGCTGCTCTTTCCTGGAAGATGCCCTGACTGCATTTCTTGGTTCCCTTGCAATCAGGTGGGACCACATGTTGAAGATCTTGCCCATGAAATATGGCAAAGCTGATGGCCTCACCACTTTCATTGTGGGTGGTTGAAACCCTCAGTGTGAGCCTTCTGCTCTCAAATCCAGTGGGGAGCTCTGAGGATTTCAGGCAAGGGTTCTTAACAGCTTTTGAGCCATCACAGATCCACATGGCAGTCTAGTGACATCTATGCACTCTTTTTTAGAATAGTATTTGTGAAATGCATAAATAAAAGCAAAAAATCATGATGAAACTCAATTATTTTGAAATGCAGTTAATCAAGTATCTTAAAAACAAATTTGTAGGCTGGGGTTGTAGCTCAGTGGTAGCTCACTTGCCTGGCATGTATAAGGCACTGGGTTCGATTCTCAGCACCACAAACAAATAAATAAAGATATTGTGTGTCCATCTCCAACTAAAAAAAAAAATTAAAAAAAACCAAATTTGTGATATAGTAATAAATGCTTTTATGTATGTATGCATTAGATTACAAGATGTGGTGGCATGGCTAATAACATAATTCCAAAAGAGTGATGACAAAAAGACATATACAGATAACTGTAATACTTGGAGTGTGAAAAAAAAAATCTGTGATTTATTTTGGCCAAAGTCACAGGCCCAACAAATATCTTTCATTTGACAAAAGGGACAAGAACCTGCCCAGCCACCTTTGTAGTTTAGGCCATATGTGTATCTGATCCCATCCCTCTCACTGCTTTTAGGCCACACAAACCCCTTCCCAATCTTGTCCCTTATTCCCAGATGTTGTGTTGGAATGCAGCAGAGAAAAGGGGAGAAAATCTCAAAATTCAAACCATAATCATATTGCCAAAAGTGCTCTACATTTTTAATGCAATTACCATTAAAATTCCAATAATGTTCTTCATAGAGATAGAGAAAGAAGTCATGAAATCCATTTGGGAAAACAAGAGGCCCAGAATAGACAAAACAATCTTTAACAAGAAAAGTGAAGCAGGAGGTATCATGATACCAGACTTTAAATTATACTTGAGAGCTGTAGTAACAAAACGACATGGTATTGGCACAAAATCAGACATCAAAGCTAACAGAACAGAATAGGAGACACAGAGACAAACCCACAGAAATACAACTATCTCATACTAGACAAAGGTGCTATAAACATACATTGGAGAAAAGATAGGCTCTTCAACAAGTGGTGCTGGGAAAACTGGAAATTCATAGGTAGTAGAATGAAATTGAACACTTATCTCTCACCCTGCACAAAACTCAATAACATAGGTATTAGATAGGAGATCAAGAACATAGGTATTAGATAGGAGACTCTGTGCCTACTAGTAGAAAAAGTAGGCCATGTTCTCCATCATGTTGGCTTAGGAACTGACTTCCTCAACATGACTCCTAAAGTGCAAGACATAAAATCAAGAATCAATAAGTGGGATGATATCAAACTAAAAATCTTCTTCACAGCAAAGGAAACAAGGATGTGAAGAGAGAGCCCACAGAATGGGATAAAATCTTTACCACCTGCACCTCAGATACAGCATTCATCTCCAGGCTATGCAAAGAACTCAAAACTTCACAGAAGAAGAAATACAAATGGTCAAAGAGTATATAAAATGTTTAATATCTCTAACAGAGAAATACAAACAAAGACAATACTGAGACTTCATCTCACTCTAGTCAGAATAGCAATTATCAAGAATACAAGTAACAATGTTGGTGAGAATGGGGGAAAATGTTCCCACATACATTGCTGGAGCCACATTGGCAAATAGTATGGAGATTCCTTAGAAAACTCGGAATGGAACCACCATTTGACCCAGTTATCCCACTCCTTGGTTTATACCCAAAGGACTTAAAGTCAGCATACTACAGTGATATAGCCACATCAATATTTGGAGCAGCTCAATTCACAATAGCCAAGCTATGGAACCAACCTAGTTTCCCTTCAACAGATGAATGGATAAAGAAAATGTGGCATATATACACAATGAAACATTACTCAGCCATAAAGAATAATGAAATTATGGCATTTGCTGGTAAATGCATGGAATTGGAGACTATCATGCTAAGTGAAAGAAGCCAGTCCCCAAAACTCAAAGGCTGAATGTTCTTTCTGATATGTGGATGCTAACCCACAACAAGGGAGAGTGGGGAGGGGAAGAGTAGAATTTCATTGGATTAGGCAAAGGGGAAGAAAGGGAAGAGAGGGGGATAGAAATAGGAAAGACAGTAGAATGAGTTGGACATTACTTCTCTATGTTAATATCAAAATACACAAGTTACATGATGTAATTCCACATCACGTACAACCACAAGAATGGGATCCTAATTAGAATTAATTATAATTATACTTCATGTATGTATAATAGGTCAAAATATACTCTATTGTCATGTATATCCATAAAAAATAAAATAAAAAATTTGAGCCTTAAGCCTAAAAAAGACTGAATGATTTGAAACTGGAATTATTTAAAGCTAAAGAGAATGAAGTAATGTCACCAGGCAAGTCTGACTGTCCTTACTCTTCAGTGGAGTGGGGCAGAACTTGTGATGAAATTCAGGTCAGTAGGCTTCATTAACAGAGCTCAATATGAGGAAATATCTGCTACATTAGGAGAGAAATCCTGGCCTTACTGCCCTTGGCTTGGTAAGAGTGGGAAGAGATGTAGAGGAAGCAAAGTAGAGAGACATGGGTTGTAGCTTCAATCTGGGCTGAGATTTGCAGATGTGTGTGTAGGGAGTGATCATTAGCTGGATTGAAGAGAAAGGCTTTTGTTGGCTTCTAGTTGAAATCTCCAGGGGAGGCTACAATGCAAAGTGGTCCTATGCCAATATGGAGGGGCCACAAGTGGAGATGTTGGTGTGTATGGTTAAGGAGATGGCTGTCGTTCATCTTCCTCAGCTCCTATATGATGTGAGGAAATCTAGAAATTTTTGCAAGCTCCATGGTTGTACATGAAAGATAGCTAATTAGTGAGCTGGTAGTTTTGTAGTGGGGACTGTTGCAGGAGAGGTCAGGAGCACCAAAAAAAGTGACAGAAATTCAATGAAAGATTTCAACAATGGCTACAGTTATAATGAAATAGATTTAGCAAAGGAGAACCACAGGTGGGAATCAAGGAAAGAGAATGACTTGAAGGTTCCTTGGCTACTTTTCCGTAGGCCTGAGTGTTATTGGTTCAGGAACTTGTCCAGCCACACCTCAGCAGAGAGCAGCAGCTCCAACCCAGCACTGCCATATGTCTCATGAGCCCTGCCAGAGAGGAGACATCACTTTGGGGAAGAGCAGGGGAAGAGAGTCCACAGGATGAAGCAGCTTTCAAAAGAGACTGAGTTACTGTGGAGTGACTTTAAAACACAGAGTAACCTTGAAATTTTAAGCATAGGGACCCATACTTAGGATAGTGAGAACTCATGAGGAAGATAACAGGTTATAAAAGATAAAGAAATGGGATTTTTTTTCTTGTGCACATAATTTATGCAGCTGAAGTCCTGCTACACTTTTCCTTCTGTGTGCAAGATAGCTTGCAACAATGGCCCAAATTCTTCATTCTTCTCTCTGTTCTTTTATAATACAAATTTGCAGTTTCTCCCATCAAGAAGTGCAGTCTATTTTTTGAATCTTGACTGGGCTGTATTTTCATTGGCCAGAAAAACAGTGGAAATGATGACCCACAAATTTCAAGCCAAGACTTCAGAAAGCTTTTCCTTGATTTCTGAGACCTCAACTATCCTGTGAGTACAAACTGTGGCTAGGTTGCTGGAGAAGAGAGACCTTGTAAGTACTCAAGTCCCATATGTTATCATCCTAGATCAGCTAGTCCCAATGGATATAACAGGACTCATGTGAGAGCCCAGCTAAGATTAGCCACATCTGGCTCCCCAAGCAGAATCCTCTAGCCAACTCATAGATTTATTAGAATAAATACACAAGTGTTGTTTCAAGCCACTAAATTTTGGGGGAGGTTTGTTATGAAGCAGTAGCTAGCTGATACACCTACAGAAGTACTGCCTCTCTTCTTTCTGTCACATGTTCCAATAACTATCTTCTTACCATCCAGCTCTTTCCTTTTCCTTACTATCTTGTAACTCTAAGCTTGGTCAAGTCTTTTTGCACACACACACACCTGCCCCCAAACCCTAAGGATCAACATAACGATAGTTTTGACACCAAATTGCTCCCTGGTTGTAGTTCCTGTGGTGGTTTCTTCTCCTTGTTGCAACTCCCAGTACTTTTGGCCTTCCTCTGTCACTGTAGTAGTGGTCATCCCACAAATCTCCTGGGAGTTCCTTCCCAAACTGAGTCCATGGATGCAGTTCTGGCATGCTCAGTGTACTCTGCTCTATGCCACTCTCAACTAGTCCTGTCTCTGGAGGGTATTTTTCTGACAGTGTTTACATCAACCTTATTTAGAGAATCTTTTTAGTGACTACAGTTCAAACTTGGGTAATCCTGCCTTCTCATGGCTATAGTGCTGTAAGGCTTCAGAAAGTTGTGTGCATGTTTTGTCTCTCATCTCTAATTATCAAGAAAGTAAGAACAAGAAAAAGGGCATGAGGCAATTTAAAAAAGAATGAGCAGGTACAGTGGTGCAAACCTGTAATCCCAGCAGCTCAGGAGGCTGAGGCAGGAGGACCTCAAGTTCAAAGCCAACCTCAGCGACAGCGAGGTGCTAAGTGAGATAGCAGTCAGACCCTGTCTTTAAATAAAATACAAAATAGGGCTGGGGATGTGGTTCAGTGGTGGAGTGCCCTGAATTCAATCCCTGGTACTCCCCTGAAATCTTAAAAATATGACACTAAGTGAAATAAGCCAGACATAAAAGATGACACACTGTATGATTTCACTTATATAAATTGTCAGATGTGAAGAGACAGAAAGTAGATCAGTCATTACCGGGGGCTAAGGAAGCAGGTAAAGGGGAGTTATTTAATGGGTCTGGAGTTTCAGTATAGGATGGTGAAAAACTATTCTGGAGATGGATAGTAGTGATGGTTATACCACAGTCAATGTACTTAAAACCACTGAACTATGCACTTAAAAATTGTTAAAGTGGTAAATTTTAAGTTGTCTGTATTGTACTAAATGAAAAAATATAAGAATAAAAAACACCCACTGTAAGACCCCACTTCTCACATACCAGGATTGCTATAGAAAATTTTTTAAAAATTAATGAGAAGTATGGGTGGGGGAGATTTCCAGGGTGACCTATATAGTGGTCAAAACTCAGCATAGGTCTGTCAACTCTCTTAGATCCCCTGAGACTTTATTTTTCCTTCCGGACTTGAGAGCCTTGCTGTGTGTTCTGATGCAAGTCCTCAGTCTTGTTTGGATACTTTCCCATCTCCTCCGTCCTGAGTCAAAGCTGTCTCATTTTCTAAGGTCCAGTTCAAATCCCACTTCCTGTATGCATCCCTCCCTGATCCTCACCCTTATAATTCTGCTCTTTGAGCTACCCTTGACTTTATTGTTTATGCCATTATTTAACTTTTTTTCAAAAACTCTTTGACATTTTAAAAAACATTTTATACAATTCTTTAATTTTTTTTTTGTGGTACTGGGCAGTGAACCCAAGGCTTTGTGCATGCTACGCAAGCACTCTATCACTGAGCTACATCCTTAACTCTACTTCTTAAAAATTTTGAGACAGGGTCCCCCTAAATTGCCAAAGTTGGCCTCCAACTTGCAATCCCCCTAACTCTGTCTATCGAGTTGCTGGGATTATAGGTGTGTACCCCATGCCTGCTTAGACAGTTCTTTATAGTCATATATTGATATGCCTGTCAGCATCTATTTATTCTGTACTAGATTCTCTTTGTCCAATTGATATACACTGTAAAAAAGGAGAGCAAATTTTGTATTTCTTTGGTTCACTAATTATAGCTGAATCTGTCCACATTGTCCATATTGTTTGCTCAATACTTGTTTGTTCATCATTTGATTCTGTGTTGTCCTTGCCAACATAATCTTAACAGAAAATTTCCGAGGAATTTTTTTTTCAAAGTTCAGGGGATTGACTCTAGGGTCTCACACTTGCTAGGTAAGTACTCTACCACACCCCAGCCCTTCCCTATGAAAATTTAAAACCTCAGAAAGACAGTTTATCTCTTTATAGAATATCTGTATAACCATATATAAAATTAGTAACATTTTTTTTTCTCCCAAGGACTATGATTTGCCTTCCCTGTGGGGGGTGTAGCATTCCCATTGAGAATGTGCATCTTAACCTGAGGAGCAGATGGACTTTTTTCCTTCTGCATCAATGCAGTTGTAGAAAATGTTTGGGTTGTTTTCTAGGCTCTAGGCCTCTCAAAGTACAGCACCAGGGAGGTTCTTACTCTACCTCCTTGAAAACCTGAAAACTAGGTCCTTAGGACAGAAGATGTAGCTCTGTGGTAGAGCCTAGCATGCATAAAGCCCTGGGTTCAATCCCCAACACCACAAAATACAAAACAACAACAACAGGTCCTTTTTGCTTCTGTGACTACTGACTTTGGTGCCGGTTGCCTGCATTCATAGACGAGAAGACAGTCTGAAATAATGTTGCCTCTTCTCCTTAGGTGCACGGGATGTGTTAGAGAGAAAGGGTTGAGGACAGTGTGTAGAATAGGAGGCTGCTGTGAGCATACATGGTGCCATGTTCTAATTAGAAAAAGGGTCTAACTCAGGGCCCGCACCCCTGGTGGGTGTGAACAGGCTGTCTGCACTTAATCTCCCTTGCCTGGGTGACTTTATGGAGGTAACCCCTTCCATACCTTCAAACAGTAACTAATACCCTACAGGATAGTCATAAATACAGGAATATATTTGAAAATATATTCTAAATACCATAAAATCATTTATGAGACCTGCTGTGTGTTCAGCGCTAGTTCCTTCTCCCTTTTTATTGACTTGCAGGGTTTGGACTTGGAAAAGATCAGCTAAGCTCTTGATTTCACATCTCTGCTCTTTGCTCGGATGTGGTGTGCAACTGGCATCGGTCCCACATTGGAGTGTGGGAGCATCCGGAGCCAGAGCATTTCCAAAGTGTACGCCAGACAAGTCATCATGGAGAGCAAATATCTCCTGGGATTCTTTGCCCAGAGATTTAATTGCTTTTTTTCCTCTCTACTCAGAGGCTTTCCATCTGAGCTATTACATTTTTGTTTGGATTAAAATATTCCATTAAACTTCACTACCAATAACAAATTGTTAATTTGAAAGACTTTTTCATAAAACTAAACACAAAGTTTTTTTTTCCAAGTTACTAGTGATCAGTTTTTCTGTTTCAGAAATCTTAAAGCTAGGAATTAAAATTTTTTAAAAGTCTCATTTTCTATTGTTACCATATTTGACCTCACAAGGAAATAACCACCTTCATTACAAATATTATTGCATCACATCAATTAGGAAATATTTGCATGGCTCATGATAGAATAGAGGAATAATTAGCAGTTGCTCTTTGGTTGTTCTAAAGTATCCTATAAATTACTTAACCAACTCCCCAAAGTATTACTAACATGATTCTTAATGGAAAATATGTAAACTTCTTTTTGAGTAAACTTTATAACTTAAAAAGTACATAAGGGACTACATAATATCAGTGGGTAAACATTTTAACTTATAAAATATGGATCCCACAGGATCAGATTTTTTTTTTCAGATTGCTTGAGATTTCTGGCTTGTTGCTGCAGAAGAATTGATAAAGATAACTGAATGTTTAGGGGCTTAATCTAAAATTTATAAATATCAGATTTATACTTCATGACAAGCAGAACAATCCTTTCATTTTTCCTTTAGCATGAGCATTTCTTGTAAAGGTAACCCTATTGTTTCAATGCCTCATTTTATTTTGTCAATATAAATATTTTTATATAACAATTTTACTTAAAAAAGAAATGTGTTCTTTTTTTGAAGAAACCAATGTAAACAAATCAGGATATCTACAATCAGCACTAGAACTCATCATAGTGTATGATATTTTCAGGAAATAAGGTTCCACATGGCATTTAAAATAGGGCTTGATGTACTTTTTCACATTTTCTTAGTATGTATATGGAAAGAAACTTTTCTGTCATTCAGTACTACAAAGCATGGATACTGCTCTAGGAATTTGTCAGCCTGAATCTGTTCCTTGTGGTGAGTTAAATTAGATGAAAAAAACAAAACAAAACAAAAACCAATGTCTTTTTTGGAGAGGAGGAAGAGAGAAGAGAATATCCTCCTTTTGTACATTACCTGTGCCCTCACAAAGCTGGCTGCTTGAGAACTGCTCTGGATCAATACATCCTGTCTGGGATTTTAAGGTCTTTTCTCTCAGAATCATTTGGGCTGTCTATATTTTTCTGAATCTGGAATGTTTGATGTGCTAAAATGATGGTTAAGATGTGTCTCACCAATTTTGCATTCTTGGGATGACCAATCATTTCTCCAGAGATGTCGTTGCCTAGAAGATTATGAACTGGAGACTTGGCTATCTATCCCAAAGTTCAGGAATAGGAACTAACCATGTTTGGAAGCATATTTTTTTAAAAAAATCCAATAAGAATCTATATCTCTCCCAAAATATCAAAAAGTCAATGGACATTTTAATAAATTCTAGTAATGATTTCCACATCTTTTTCTTAACCACCTTAATTCAATACAAGTGTTTTGTGGTGTCCTCATCTTTAGCACCTTTGCGGGGTTTTAATCGAGGTGAAAACAGAAATGGGAATGTTTTTGAAATCCCAAGAAAGCACGGGATGGAAAAAATCCAGATGTTTAAGATTGCAAGCTTATGAAACCTTACTTCCACTTTTGTATGAAGCTAGCTTTCTATCACTTGAATTTAAATAGTAAGTATCTTTGAGGATGTGGGGGAAACCCAGAATTTTGGTTAAACACAATTTAGTTACTATAGAAGATGGTCTTTAAATATTTCATAAGGTGTTTTATGTAGTGTTTATTTACAAAGAGTACACATAGTGCTACTTAAGAGCCTTTATTAGGTACACACAAAATGCTGTTATAGGAATGTATGATCAGACCATAAGCTATAGCCTAAACATGTAAAACAATTAAGACATCCAAAATATCTTAAGTGATATGATAATTAGGACTCTGTAAACACATGAGAAAGTATGCTCTGGGCTTCCAAATTCCACTGTATTAAAAGATGCATTATGAAACAGTGACACAGAGAACTCTGGAATTCTGCTGTAGTGTAGGAATAAACCTGCTCAAGAAATGACAGCCCAGCCCCACATCTGGCAACAGCCCAGCCCTACATGGAGCAGGTTAGAGAACCCAGAGCTAAGGAAGAAAGCTATTATAAAAAGTAAGAATGCAACAATGATGTTCTACCTATTTTAGAAATTATAACATGCCCTCAAACAAGCATCTTGAATTCACCTCTTAGGAAGAGGATGCATGTGGGGGATAGCTGGAATGGGGATTATTTTGGCTGCAAAAATTATGAATTTAAATGTTTTCTTTTTTCTTCCTTTTTAAAATTTCATTTTTTTAGTTGTAACTGGACACAATATCTTTATCTTATTTATTTATTTATTTTTATGTGGTGCTGAAGATTGAATCCAGGCCACAATCCCAGCCCCTTTTCTTCCTTTTTTTAAATATGTATTTTTAGTTGTTGATGGACCTTTATTTTACTTATTAACTTACATGTGGTGCTGAGAATCAAACTCAGTACCTCAAACATATGCTAAACAAGCGTTCCACCACTGAGCTACAATCCCAGTGTTTTCTATTGTACCAAAGACTCAGTTCATTTTAAGCCCCCTGGATACTGAACTTCTAACCTTGAGGTAGCCCAGCGACAGTGACATCTAGTGGTCACAATTCCATATTCTCTCTCCCCTCAGAGTGGTATCAGAGTTCAGTGTTTAAAGTTGAATATCTCTACTAATGTCCACCTTAAATGGCCTCTCTACATCTCTAAGGCACTTTAAATACACATGCTGATGAATCCAGACTGAAATGTTTAAGTCTAAGTATTTCTTTGACTTGCATGAAAGTTGCTTAGCAACTGGGCTCACTTATTTAAAAGGACGAGTTTGACAGCCCTAAGAGCCTGGTAATGAGTAGAATGTTCACAGGTGCTTCATTGGCCTTAGCACTGCCCTCCCTGCCCCTGCTGCCCCAGAAAATGCGATCACCAGATTAATGTCCCCAAAGAGGAATATCGATAAATCCTTTGGGTGTTCCCGTGTGCCTGCCTGACTTTCAAACCACTCAAGATTCAACTTTCTTCTATCTCACAGTTCCTCAACTCATTTCTCTATTCCAGACAAGGTGGTTTCCTCCCTGTCCCTGGACACACCATTTAAATTTCTCCTTTCCTGCTTTTGTTCCTCCTTCTTCTCTGATGCCTATTTTAAAGGCTCATTTAACATCCATCTCTTTCATGGAGCCATGTCTTACCACCTCAAGTCCCTGCTGATCTCTCTCTTCTCTAAATCACCATTTTATTCATCCTTAGAACCACATAGTAAAGCATTAAGTTGTTTTACTAATTTTCATGCTTCTTGATCTTGTCATTGTGTTATTGTTTAAACCCTGAAAAAGCAAGGGTTGATATCTTATATGTCTTTCTGTATCTTTCATAGTTTTTTAATGGTATAAATGATGTAAAACATTATTTTCTAGATTTAAATCCGGTCTGGGATTGTAGCTCAGTGGTGGAGTGCTTGTGTGTGAGGCTCAATTCTCAGCACCACATATAAATAAATAAATAAAATAAAGGACATCAACGACTAAAAATATACATTAATTTTCATATTATTTATGAAAACCTTCTTTCAAAATATATAAAACACTATTTTCATATTTAATCTTTTCTTGAGTTTCAGTGAAAATCTTATCTCTTCTTTTCTGACTAGTTTGTGCATTGTAGTCTTTAGTAACTGCTGGTATAATTTAAAGCTGAGATGCAAAACAAAAACATAAGCCTTATAAAAAAATAAGCCTTATGTCAACTGGAGTTGTGAAAACTTACTCCCAGGAGATCTTCAAGGCAACATAAACATAGAATAAATTCTTTTACAAATGATAGATATCGCATAAAAAGCAAAATGACATAAAAACAGTATGGAAATCTTTCTTCACATTTGAAAGGCTCTATTTGCCTTCCTTTAGGAAACTCATCTAATCTAAAATGTTATTCTATCTCTCCAACTCAAATTCTGTTCACTATCGTTTGACAGCTCACTGCATTTCAAATACTGTTGTGTACTATCTTGTGGATTATCTAAGGGACACGGAGTGTCAAATTAAAATTCCTAATTTCTATTGTGTTTTTAAATAAAAGGAACTTCTGTACCAGAATTTGGATAAATAATATTTAAGATTCTATTTCATAGCTACTAAGCATTGACCAGGTTAATACCATATTGGTTAAGATTCAACTGAAGGATTGAATTCTCTCCTGGGCACCACGTTTTGAAAGAGACAGACAAATTGGAGAGAGTTCAGAGGGGAAGAACAAAAATGATCAAAGGTTTGGAAAATCAGCCCTGTGAGGAAAGGTTAAGAGAATCAGGCCTGCTCTTCCTACAGAAGAGAGGACTGAAAAGGGGCCATAATAACTCTCCAAAACACATAAGAGGATGTTTTCAGAAGGAAAGGGACCAATTATCCTCATTAGTCAACAAGGACAGGACCAGGAGTAATGGGACTTTAGCTGCAGCAAAAGAAGATGAAAAAAAGATTAAACATTATGAAAACCTTCTTTTCAAGGATATGCCTTTTGACTTAGGGATAAAGAAATCAGTCCTGCTCTGATGGTAGGGTGAATATCAGAAAATTATCAGAGAAAACCTTGGCAACTTGGTAATTCTTAAGGAAAAAAAAGAAAAGAAGAAATTGTGATGTGACTTTTAATATTTACATAATATCCACCACTCCAGACCAATGAGGCAGCTGTTTTTACCAAAAGCCATACAAATACATACACACATACAGAAAGATGTACAAACCCACAAATTATAAATGAAGCAACACAATCAGTTATCCACTTCTACACCATTTGACTCATTCTTTCACAGGACTAAGAGATAAAAATGCTTTTATCTTAATACATTATCAGTGTCCTTTGTTCCTGGATTAAATATAAAAATCAGATTAAAAATAGTGGGACTGATGGACCTTTAAGTACAGAAAAGTCAAGCATGCTGCAATATGACAGAATGAAAGAAAACACAATACATCTGAAAATCATCAATATTTGTTAGTGTGTGATTTATTTTTATTGTCATTTACTCACCATTTCCTAACCTGTCCCTTCATTCAATCATTCAAACATTTAATTCATGAGTATGTACTGAATGTGTTCAACATCCTGGACTCTATGATTGAATGCTCTGGCTATAGCTGAGGACCAGATCTATTTTTCCCCTGTCCTCATGGAGTGAACAGTTTGACATAAACAAATACATATAATGTGTGATACCTATCGAGAAGGGGAAGTAAAGGATGCTTTGGGAGAGATAGCAGGACAACCTAAGAGATTTATTTTTATTTTTATTTTTGGTACTAGGGATTGAACCCAAGGCACTTAAACACTGAGCAACATCCCCAGTCCTTTTAAAAATATTTCATTTAGAGACAGGGTCTGTCTGAGTTGCTAGGACCTCGATAAATTGCTCATGCTGGCTTTGAACTCTCTATCCTTCTGCCTCAGCCTCCAGAGTCACTGGGATAACAGGCAGGCACTACCGTGCCCAGTTTGTCTAGAGAATTTTGCCTTAGCAAGGAAGTGAGATCTGAAATACAAATAAAATTTGGCAGTAAATGTGGGAAGAGGCAAGTATTCCAGGTAGAGGAAATGGCATGTACAGAGTTTCAGAAAGGAGAGAGCAAGCAATGGTGCTGTGAATGTATGTGTTTTATGAAACTACCTTACCAGACCTTTCTAAAGAGTTCAGTTGGGCAGTAATTGCTTCTACATAGCTTCCTACCATTTCTAAGAGTTGCCCTTACTGACTTCCTAAAGAGAAAACACTACCTCTACAGAAAAACAAAAAGCAAAGACCAAAAAACCTCATATTTACATTTACTCCACACAAGTATTATCTATTTGTCTTTTTAACACAATATTTTTTATTACATCTGTAAAAGTATAGACACTAATATGAACTCACCACCTCGCTTCAATGATCAACAATGCATGTCCAATCCATTCCATCTATGTACCTCGCTCACACCCCCGATCTTATAGTTGCTTTGAAGTAAATAAGTAAATGGCTTTGTGTTTTTGGTATGAAATAACATCTTCTGAGACAGCTCTGGAGTGTAAGTTAAGAGCCAATTATTCTGCATAATATATGGTAGCAATACTGAGTTTCCTCTATTACTGGGGAGAGAAGCTTTCAGGTGCCCTCTGAGGCCTGAAAAAAGAGATGGGAAAGAGATACATAACATTAAGGAGAAGTAGACACTCCCCCCCAAATATGGTGGAAGTGGAGCCCAGGAGGGTGAGAGAGGCAGTGCTGTTAAAAAATTTCTTAGGACCAGGATGGGTAAAAATATTTAAGAAAATCCCATTTCATATTCTGTTAGGAGCCACAAGCAATATTCTGTATTATTTCTGCTGGCCAGCAATATGTCTGCATTTTCTGCAAATTGTGGTAAAAGTTCAAAAATCCTTAAAGCTTTATGTTAATAATGTTTGGGAAATAAAAGCCAGTGGTCACTTAAGGAAGTGAGATAATGAATATAAATCAAGATTGTAGCTGAAGCAGGCTTTAGGAATGAGACATGATGTTATGACTCTAAGGAATCCTTAGAAATTTGGAGACAGGTGCTGCATCCTGCAGAAATTGTATAGAAACGTGGGGCATTTATTATGAACATTAAAGCAAAAGACTATTGGGCTGGGATTGTGGCTCAGCAGTAGAGCGCTGGCCTAGCACACACGGGGCCCTGGATTTGATCCCCAGCACCACATAAAAATAAATGAATGGAATAAAGGTATTGTGTCCAACTAGAACTAAAACAAACAAACAAACAAATAAATAAAAGGCAAAGGAATATTAAAGCAGGATGGGAGACTTGAGAGCAGTTAGGTTCCTTATAATGCTGTTCATTTCTAAGATGACAATGATTGTGTGATGAACCATTATTTTAAATGTAACTTCTCAGCATTGAAAAACACTTCAACAGAATGGGGAACGGATGTGTCTTGAATATACAGTTGGCTCTCTGTTCCTGGATTTCAAATCTATAGATTCAACCAACCACAGATAAAAAATACTGGAAAAATATGTTACATTGCTGCTGACATGCAGTTAGGCCTATACAGATCGTGTCTGTACTGCACACATGCAGACTTTTTTCTTATCATTATTTCCCAAACAACTATTTGCATATCATTTATATTTAATTAGGAATTATAAGTAACCTAGAAAGGATTTAAAGTACATGGGAGGATGTACCTAGGTTATATGCAAATAACTATACACCATTTTATATAAAGAACTTGAACAGCTATGTGTAGATTTTGGAATACGCTGGTGGTTCTAGAACCAATCCCCCTAGTTAGCAAGGAATGGCTCCACTTGCATTTGGTTTTGCAAAATGGGATTTTACTACAGATGTTCTACTAGAATTTTAGTCTTTAGAAAAGGATTATATTTTCATTCTTTGGAAATAAACTAGATTTCAGAAATAAAAATAGTCATCTGGCATCAAGTCTTTTGATGGTCAAAAATATAATAAGACTAGCTAATTCTAAAAGAATTTTTTTTTGCATTGGGGATTCAATCCAGGGGTGCTTTTCCACATCTCCAGCTTTTAAAAAAAAATTTAATTTTGACATAGGGTTTTTCTAAATTGCTTTTGGCCTCGATAAGTTGCTGAGGTTGGCCTTGAACTTGCGTTTTTCGTGGCTCAGCTTCCTGAACCACTGGGATTACATGTGTGTACCACCACCCCAGGCTCTAAATGAATTTTTACAAAAATATTTTTTTGACTGTTGCATAAATGTATAGTATCTTGAGATGTCTACTTTAAATAATATTCTTTTGGATCTATGTATTTTACTAGTGCTCACTCTTCGAAATCTCTATAAACTTTGATATTGCAAATAATCTTGAAAGTGAAATATTTACCTGAAAAATCTCTGGTGAAGTTAGAAGAATTTTGCTTTTCAGAAGATAATGAAAACATGTTGACTAGGTAATGACTGAATTGGATGTGGTCACTGCTTTATCAACAGTCCAATGCATCTCTCCACCTGAAGGCATTATAATGACTTGGTAGGAGGCATTCAGTCACTAAATTATGGAAAGAGTTGTAAGAAGAAATCTCAGCACACTGGAGTCATTAGGGAGTGGTTCCTTATTTATAGATGCTCTTAACATCATTGAGAAATGGGTATTTGAGCTGCCTCACTTTAGATTAATAGTAGGTTCAAATGCTACAAATTGGGGGTCTATGTGTGCATAGCTTAAAAAAAAAGAAAGAAAAGAAGAAAACGAAAAAAAAAGGAGTGACCAAAACTACATGCATTACAGATTTTTCGCCTTTTAAGTATATTATTTCATAACTTTCCTTGCTGTGAAATTAAATACTTCTAAGTGGTAAAGATAGTATTTAAGCTAAAAAGATGCAAAAGCTCTGCTTTAGTAGAATAGTTTGGTTACAAGTGGCAAACAAAAATCAATTCTGGCTAACTTAAACAAAAAAGAAAAAAAGAAAGAAAGAAAATTCCTCAAAGGATATTGTTTCAAATCTCAAAGATCCTGACCTTCAAAAGGATGGAAATTAGAACAGTTCCAGAAGAGTTTCCAGATTAATGAGCACATCCCTGTGTTTGAGACCCTTCTAAACCAAACCCTATGTACCCCTCTGGTTATTCATCTATATCCCTTACAAAGTCCTTTGTAATAAGAAGGGTCGTGTGAATGGAGTATTTCCCTGACTTCTGTGAGCTTTCCTAGTAGATTATGAACTCAAGGAAGCTGGGTCATGGGACCTCTGATTTGTGGCCCATCTGTGAGATGCACAGGTTACAAACTGGAATTAGAGATTGCCTTCTGAAGTGTGTGCAGTTTTGTGGGACTGAGACTTCACCTGTGGGATTAGATGCTATCTCTATGTAGATAGTGTCGGAACTGAAATGAGTCACAGGACACCCAGTTGGTGTCTAGTGGAGAGTTGCTTAGGGTGTGGGGGAAGCCCTATCCATCTGGTGGCAGAAGTGTTCTGTGTTGTGAGGTTGTGAAGGCACAGGGTGTCGGTGTTCACCAGCCTCTGTTGCAGAGAGAGCAGCTTTTCTCTTGGGGGCAAGAAGTAGTCATTCACTTATTACATGAACATATATGGAGCCCTCTGGAGGCTCAGGCCTGAATGATGAGCTTTAAAAGAATGGAAATCCCAAAGGTAGGATTTCCAGCTGTTTTGTCACACTCAGAGTCCAGGACTGTGTCTGGCAAGTTGGTATGTTTGTTGGATGAATGAATGAATGAATGTTTCTCACACTTTGGGCTTTCATCAAAGACACTTTGGTATTCAGGATCCTTCTGATAGTGCAGTGAGTAGGGCAATCCTTAGGAATGAGTATGATCTCCATTACTTGTTCAGCACCAAAATGAAGAATCACAAGCCTACACTTTCCATTGCTATGGAAAATTTGATTAGGCTTTAAGTGTAGCCTGCAATGTAATTGTAATGCTAACCACCTGGAACTGGTGCATAACCCATAGGTTAAATTGCATAGCCCACAATGAGACTGTCCCCATCTTTGAAGCCATCTATAAGTGGAGTTCTCAGGTCACCTGCATTCTGAAACAGACTGCAGATTTGGGGGTTCCTACAAGTGTCCTCAAACAATTTGCTCAAAACATTTACAGAATTAGGCAAGTGATATACTTAGAACTGAAGTTTTATCATAAAAGGATATTAATCAGGAACAGTCAGGTAATGATGGAACATGAGGCAAGGTTTGGCAGGTTCTGAATGCAGAGCTTCTGTGCCCTGCCCAGCTCAAAGCTCCAGCCTTCTAACACATGACTGATCAATCTGCTGACTATCCATGATGCTGAGCCATATCATGTCTTAGCATAAACTCAGGTGTGATCCAAGTGGCTCACCAATACCAAAAACACTCCAGCTACTTGGAAAATTCCAAGGAGTTAGTCCTTCCCAGGAGCCAGGGACAAAGTCCAGTCAAATTCTTTATTATACAATAAGCGTCTGGTTTTAGAATAGAGTCTTAGTAAAAAGTCTGGGAAGAAACAAAATTTGGTCTCTGATTAAACAAACCTTAGTCAGGCCCCTAAAACTTCTGCTAAACCAATATGTGCATTTCCTTATAAAATTCACTTATAGAAAGAACTCTGCTAGATCAATTTAGCAAGAACCTCAATTCTCTATATCTGATCACCTTCACTATCTGATCAGGTTTCTTATCTTCCAATATCTCCCTTGATGTCTGATCATCTTCAGCAAGAATACTATTAAATAAGTTTAGCTGGAAGCCCACTTACCTTTGATTTCCCTCTTAATAACTTTCCATCTACTAATACACCCTTCTCTTTGGCTATTTTGTTCTTGTTACATTTGTAATTAAACCCAATATCCGTCCCTTACTGCAAAAATCCATTGTACTGGGCCCTATATGTTGCAAAGGTCTTAAAGTCTGCCTTACCATGCATGCTTTAACAAGTCATTGAGGGGCTGGGGATGTGGCTCAAGCGGTAGCGTGCTCGCCTGGCATGCGTGCGGCCCGGGTTCAATCCTCAGCACCACATACCAACAAAGATGTTGTGTCCGCCGAGAATTAAAAAATAAATATTAAAAAAAAAAGTCATTGAATAAGTCCTGGTGTTCTATTGCACCATAGGGTAAATACAGTTAACAATAATGTATGATATATTATTATATATTTAAAATAGGCAGAAGAGAGGGTTTTAAATGTTTTTACCACAAAGAAAATATAAATATTTAAGCTTATATATATGTGTGTGTGTGTGTGTGTGTGTGTGTGAGATAAAAAGTAAGATAAAATGTTTAAAAAATTTTTGAAGGCACTTTTTCTTTAACAGAAGCACTCAGATAATTGAGTGTTTAATAGACAAAAACTTAAAGGTGTATTTGACAAAGTCCAAGGTCAGAAGAATTGTCTTGGCACAAGGGAGCCTTTGTTTGTCAGTTTTAATTTCGTAAGCAATTGATTCTAAATTGAATCTATAACATGTAAAATAAATGTTTATTTATTTTGATTAAAAAAATAATTTCAGTAATATAGGTAGAAGCAATCAGAGGACAGCTCTTTAGGTCGTTGATAACAGGATACATAAGCTTGAAAATTTTTAGTCTTTGTTACTCCAGATTCAGGCCTATGATTGGCCTACTCTGGATCCCATGCTTATTTCCTTAATTTAAGTCCACTCATGGTCATAGCCAATGGGTGCGGCATGGCTCTCCAAAGAACAGGTAGTAGATGCTTAGTAGGCAAAAACAACAGATGTGTGCTTTTCCAAAGCATTTTCTTATACAAAAATATGAAGTGTAGCCTAAGTAGCACTTTTGTTGCACTATACATGGTGATTTTTTTTCCCCAGTGCCAGAGATCAAAGTCAGAGTCTTGTGTATGTTATGTGAGTGCTCTACCACTAAATTCCACCTCAGCCCACAGTGACTCTTAAACTTGACATTTTGATTAAGATTCATGGATATGACACTGTGATCTTCAGGGCTCTTTTATCTATCAGAATTTCATTCTAGATTCTAATTAATATGATCTAGAAATGCAGAGCACCCAAAGAGTCACTTCTCAAGCAGATGATAGTGTTAAATAAATAAACAGGTGACATGTTTACCTCTAAAATCAGAAAAAAGATAAATGGTCTTCCAGAGTTGCACACTAAATCTTCCAAAAATATGAAGCACATTTTTTTTTTCAAATTATGTATGAATTTGCGCATGGGAACTATAATCATTTCCTAACTTGGAGGCTCTGGGGTCAGCCCTGAGCAAGAAGTGAGGCAGAGAGCTGAGACTATAGACAGTTGGAGTGGTCTTGTTGTCAGATCATGTCATTTTAGACTAGGATAGTGACAAAGGAAACAAAGAGAAATATGTAGTGAACAGACATTTTGGAATTCAGTTTTATGGATTCTGCATTGTAAATAATTTTAGGAGCAAGACTCTGAAATGACTATAGTAATAAAACTGAGCATTTGCTTTAATAATCATCTTACCTAGCAATCACACTTTTCAAAATAAAATAAAAATCTAAGTATGAGTAATATTATTTTCCCAATTATGCCAATACAAAAAAAAGACCTGCATATATCTGTGATTAATCCAAGATGAAAAAAAAAATCCTATCTTTGTGCTGATTCTTAACTTGTTTTATATTGTGTTACAGCATAGGCAGCATCTCATTTTTCTGTATTTTTCTTAACTATAGGTTTTCAAGACATGTCCAGGTACCCTGCTATCTTAAAACATGTGTTCATCCATCTGCCATCTGCCTAAAAGCCCTCCCCCACTTGATGATGTTCGTTTTGGAATGGGTGACAACTGTAATGTGTTTTAAATGAGGGAATGGACAGCATATCACCAAAATCAGGACCTTTTCAAAATCCTGCTTGGAAATTCTACTCCTTTTATATCTATTTTGTCATTTTTTGTTCATTCTGACAGTAGTTAAGATGATGACAATTTTCATGAAAAAAATGTTTGTTGGGAAGATACCAATCATAATTTCTTTTCCACATCTCTACTATTTGGAGGCTCTACAATTGCAAAAAGACAGATGGCAGAAACCGTGCCTCCTCCACTGAAAACATGAGGTTTCTTAGCATTTGTTTAATTAAATACGGCTGCTTCCACAGCTTCTGAACCAATGTTTTGAAGAAATAAACTCTTGTAAAAGAAAAACTTATTCATTTCACTTTATTTGTACAGTCGATGCCAAGTTTTCCAACCAACTCTCTTTCCAGAGCTATAATAATATCCAGGAGAACTCAGGAAAATATGTGAAAAATGGATTGACTATGGTGTGTTTAGAGCTGGGATTTGGGTTCAGTTCTGGGTGCTCACTAGTTCGTATTTAGCACTTATTGGTGGCATTTACAGTTTGCCTGATTTCTTGCCATTGGAATGCACACCCAGAAAAGTACAAGTGCTAAGGTCTGGTGCTTGTTGGAGAGGTTTAATGGGTTAGACTAGAGGAAACAGGACTTGGTTTCTGGCTCTGTTAGTGATAGTTTATGTGCCTTCAGATGAGTTACTTTGTGCATCCTCTCCCTACCCATCCAACATTTTTTTTTTTCTTCCAGCAATGAAAGGGGTGGTGAAAGACAGTGGGGGAGGAAGATAGTAGTAACCTACTTTTCAGGGTTGACATAAGTAATTAAATGGATGCTTCATGATACTTCATATCTTTGTGATCAAAATATAAGAGAGGATAATTTTAAGAAGACCAATAAGCTAAGAGGTAACCTTATATAACATGCTACTTTCGTTTATACTTTCAGAGAAATCTTTTATTGTACACTTTCCTACATTGTTGAATCCCAGGATTTCAAAATTCAGTTCAATTGACTCTTCACAGTATACATCTTTCTGACCCCTGATAAACTGAAAAGAGAGGTTTCCATTATTATTTTTGCAAGATTTTATTCTATTTTACTCCACACAAATTTTACTCTGAGGAAAATATAATAATGGCTGATGAGTCAAGATAAGGTATGCTTGGATATGCATTGGAGATACGACTTGACATTTTCATAAAATATTGTATATGATAAACCTCCTCTAATACTTGCCTTTAACAGATGTCTTGTTCTGAAAGGGAACATTCTTTTTTGTATGTGAGCAGTTAAGTAGTTGACAATGAAATATCTATATGCAAAAGGACGTTCTGCCTTGTGCAAATGGTCGCTGTGATTATGTGGTTCTCAGTTCCCTTTAGCCCAGGAGAATAGCCCAGTTGAAAGCGAGTAAATCTTACAGAACACGATATGCCATGATAGTTAGTCTCACTCAGGAACTTGCACTGGACAATGATACTTGTGGATCCAGCTCAGTTGGGGCTCACTTCCTTCCCTGGCATTGTGGGTGGACACATGACTCAGGCTTTGAAAGTGAACATCATACTCTCTCCTTTACCCATGACTAATTCAGGAATGTATATTTCATCCTATGCAGGCCAGCCATAGTTTAAGAAAGAGAAATTCTTTTTTCTGGGATTGTTATGCTTGTAGGATATAAAGCCCAGGGATAATATTGCCCATATTTGCCATTATAGCTCATTAATTTTTTTGGCTGAGTAATATTCCATTGTTTATAGCTCATTAATTTTTATAAAGGGGTATAAAAAAGACAGTCTTCTAAGAGGATATTAAAAATGACTAATAGTCATATTCATAATTATTAATAACAGCCATATTTGTACTAGAAAGAAATGCAATTAAAATATCAACTTCTTGAGTTGGAAGATGACTAATTGATTAATTAATTGATTGATTAATTAATGACAAATTTAACTATTGGAAAAGATGCTGAGAAATGCTTGAGTTTGTAGGGGTAGACATTTCCTTAATAGTTTTTGAAAACAATTTAAAAATACTTTACCAATAACTAGGGCCTTGTGCATGCTAGACAATCACTCTACTGCTGAGCTATATCCCCAGCCTTTCCCCCTTATTCTTTACCAAGGTCATATTCTTTGCCCCAATAATTGAAAATTAATTCTAAGCAAGTAATCCTAACTAAGAAGCATTTAGGGCACAAAACCAGAAACAACTAATAGCCAAGGTAAGAAAATATTAAGTAAATTATAATAGTCCATTTGAAGTGATCTTTGAAGATCAAGTAAAGAATGTAGATATCAAATATTAACCCCAATAATCTTTTAATGCCATCTATCTTATAAACGATTTGTTATGTTTGTCTCTTTGATATTTTCTTTTAAAAATATATTGTACAAAGTCACTGTTGTGAACTTCTCACATCTTTTCCCCATGCCCCAAGTGCTGCTGTACAAGAACTACAGCTCATGAGAACTACTGAGATATTTTAGGCCAAGGAGAACGAGGCTCTCTATCCCAAATAGAGAGCGCATGGTATAGCAGGTGCTGTTCATTCTTCTAGGGCCTCTCTGAAATGCAGTTTTTATACGGTGAACAGTTTGATTCACAGTGGCAGACAAAAGGGGTGCAAGTGCTAGTGGAGCAACTATTTCCAAGAATCAGATATTAAAACTCAGCTTCTCTGAAGACTTGAGCCTTTAGAGAAATGGTGAGAGAACAAATTAAAGAGTATCAGGAATTAGGGATTGGTCCTTCAAATTTTGAAATTGTATAAAGATAACTAAGTTATTTTTTTCCCCTGTGTGTGTGTGTATGTGTGTGTAGTGCCACAGCTTGAACCCAATATCTTTCACATGTTAGGGAAGTGTTCTAAGTGTTCTGCTACTGAGTCTGCCCCCAGCTCCAGGAAAGGTTTTAGAATCAGATTGCTCTTTCTGTTTGTCGTACTAACTTTTAGGGCTCAATGCAAAATAAAAATGTGAAACCCTGGTCTAAAAATCAAGAGCCAACACTGTTTTTAAAGATACATATGAATTTAATTTGTTTCTATCCATGCGCGCACTCTCTCTCTCTCTCTCTCTCTCTCTCTCTCTCTCTCTCTCCTTCCCTCTCTCTCTCTCGACCTTGTCATAGTGTTTTTTGTTTTTTATTCAATATCATTCCAAGTAAAGAAAAAGAATTAGATATTAAATGTTTAGGCTGGGCACAGTGGCACACCTGTAATCCCAGTTATTCAGGAGGCTGAGGCAGGAGGATCACGAGTTCAAAGTCAGCCTCAGCAGAAGTGAGGCACTAAGCAACTCAGTGATACCCTGTCTCTAAATAAAATATAAAATAGGGCTGGGGATGTGGCTCAGTGGTCAAGTACTCCTGAGTTCAATCCCCAGCACCACAAAATAAATAAATAAATAAACAAACAAACAAACAAATAAATAAATATTTAACATAAATTTGTACAATATATTTTTAAAAGAAAATATCAAAGAGACAATTTATGTTAAATATTTATTCTTTTATTGTAGTGTAGTTTAAATGCAAATATCAGAGTACAATATTAAAAAGAATGAGAAATTTCCTGCCTCCAGCTGCCAGAAGAGACAAATACAAATCATA
This sequence comes from Spermophilus citellus, assembly GCF_964194105.1. Lineage (NCBI taxonomy): Eukaryota > Metazoa > Chordata > Mammalia > Rodentia > Sciuridae > Spermophilus > Spermophilus citellus. Next base: position 197,694,218 of record NC_138184.1, on the reverse strand, counting down.
CTAAAGAAGGATGAAACAAAGATTGCCCCAAGCATGGCAGTGAGGGCATTTGTGGAGATGAGCACAGACCCCTGAAGAGGGTATGTGTTTGGGCCTGTCAGTTACTGGGTTTGGCAACTGTCAGGAGCTGGAATCCATGCAACTGCAGGTGGGGTCTGGGGAAATTGAGGGTGCCACCACAATCCACAGGAAATCTTAAAATCTCACTGCAGGAATATACTTAGGATCTGGGTGAAGGTAGGGGAGAATCTTGTCCTTGCCTAGAGGCAGCCTCTGGCAGGCTGCTCAGCAGATGGTACCATGGTGCAGAATGCTGAGCTTCCTTCCCCATGCTTTATCCTGAAATGCTTCAAGAGGACAGAGACATAACTCCTTTCCTCTCTGTGTCATACACAGGGACAGAGGAGAGCAGTTGTTGTGCAGCAGGGAAAGGGGAGATGACCTGGGCAGTGGGGTGATGGGCAGGGGGCAGGGAGCAGCTCAGGAAGAACCAGTCCTGTGGAGATGGAGGAAAGCAAGATGATGTGGGAGCTGAGGCTCCAAGATTCAGGTACATGCTCCATTGTCCATTGGACTTCGCTCACCACATCCAAATCCAAAGTTTCCATTATAAAGCATTTCAAGAGTGCAACCACAGAGCATTAAGCCCCAATCTACCTGTGTTACTGCCCTGGTTTCACTGCCTGCCTGAGTGAAGGAGGCACTTAGCCTAGTTAATCTCACTGCAGTCTTCCAGTTTCAGGATATGTACGTGGTTCTAGTCTAGGTCACATTTCTCACTCTCTGAAGGCTTATAGAGATTAAGAATTAGATCACCTAATTTAGTCTGGTTAAAAAGATCACCCAAATATACCAACCAGACACAGATTAGAATATTAGAGTACTCAGCATGCTCAGTACTAAAGTGAACACTACTGCCATTATTGTGGGAGTGGATTAGTAGTGATGGGAGTAGTTTAGTTATGAAAGTGAGCTCTCTTTTCTTTGTCTTGGGCATGCTTGTTTGCTCTTCTGCCATTTATAATGCAGCAAAAAGACCTTTGCCAGTGCCATATTTTGGGACTTCCCAGGCTCCCAAACTGTGAGAAATACTTTTCTTTATAATTTACTCAGTCTGTGGTATTCTATGATAGCCATGGGAAATGGACTGAGACACGTGTTAAGTTTGCTCTCAACAAATGAGACAGTTACCCTCTTTTGAAAAATAGACACCTTAGTGTTGTTCAAGAAGTATTTGTGACTTCTTTAAGAAAAGACATTGAGTCACAAGATTTTAAACCTGGAAGGGAGAAGGGAGATCATCAGTGCCTTTGTACAACTGCTCCAAAATCAAAGAGCTTATTATAGAGAAACTAGAAACCATGTCTCCTAATTCTCAGTTCAAGTGCCCTTTTTAATACACAATATTGCTTCTGCTAAAGTTTTGTTTAGCAGCCTATTTTGAAACCTCCTATGTATGGTTGTACCATACATAAAGGAGATAAGATTTAGCTGTATCTGCAAAAAAAAAAAAAAGAACAAAATGGTAAGAAAGAGAGTTTGACATGTTAGAATACCATTCATTAGCAAGTTGAGCAGGCTAATGAGAAAACAGAAATGGCTGATTCACATGATGTGAATGATATTACTGTCTTTTTTTTTTCTGCTAAGTCTCTATGGCAGTTCATTCTTTGTGGTTTAGAAATAGAAAAATATAAATTCCAAACCAACTTCTACTGTCATTCCCCACCTGGCTGGCAGTCTGACTTTCCCATCCATATGCTAATATTTACATTAATCTGCTGTTCTAAAAAAATAGATCAGTTAAGTTTCCCTTACTCAGAGCAATTTACTCAACACATTTCTGCTGAAAACCTCACATCTTAGACGCTGCAAAGACTATAAAAATAATTAAACAAAGCCAAACAACCCCATTTTCAAGGAGCCAAGAAACAAAGAAAGGGAACAGGGTTTTTTTTTTTTTTTGTGTGTGTGTGTGTGTGATTTGTTTAATCCAGACCACTGCTACCTCTTATTATGACTAATTAAAAACTGAGATGTAATAGAAAAAAACCCCTAAATACCCCAATGGGGAACCAGGAGACATGGAATCTAGTTCTTGCCTAGCTTTTAATTAGCTGTATGACCTTGGGCGGGTCATTTAATCACACTGGATCCCCATTTTTTTTTCATCTCTGAAATGAGAGGTTTGGAAGGGAAGTAATTTGAAAGCTCCCTTCAAAGTCTCAAATCCCAATTTATGATTACAAAACATTTATGTGAACTAAGCAATCATCTAATTTATTCCAGATTATGGCAAAATTAACTTATAATTAACCGATGTTCCCCTCACTTTAATTCAGAACACTGAATAAAATTGAAATTACAAATTGAAATCAAGATGAAACACAGCTTTTAGTGTTGGCAATGTTGGTAAGAAAGTCAGTAAAGTTCAAGTGACTATTATATAGTCTTTTTGTTTAACTTTTGCCTAATCCATAGTTGTTGTATGGGGAAACTCTGTTGTTTCATGTCTTTTCATTCTGATTTAAAGTATAAAGCTGAGCACACACACACAAATCTTATTTCAGGATGAAGGAAGGTACAAGAAGGTATTTTGACCCAGGGCTCACAATTCATCTACTCTTTGCACCAAATAAGAGTTTCCTCTTTCAGGCTGTGGTTAGTCCTGATATTTTTGTGGTGCATTGGGAAGGCTGGTACATATGCACATACAACTTAGCCACAGATCATGCTCAGAACCCCTAGCAGCTAAAAACTGTACATAGGTGGTCTTGATCTTCAGGACCCAGATTTGACAGGGTACAGTATAGAAGAACTCACATTCTTTTAAGTGTCCTCAAGGTTTTTTTTTTCTTAATATATTTTAGCATATCTTTGCTTTCCTTTGATTCCTTTGAGGTTTAAGGGTGGTCACTGGCAGAATTACACAAATAGAGTGTTCACAGCTCAGCAGTCCTTGGATCCACATTTGGGCTCTACGTGGGTGGCACAGGAGTACATGCCAATAAGAAGCCAAGACAGATCTGTTAACAGAAATTAAATGACTCAGGATAGAGCCCTGAAAGCTTCTATTAAATATGAAAGACTTAAAAATTGTAATAGTATAAAAAATGTTGATTTAAAAATTACCAGTAGTTTGAGTGTATTAATGTTTTCAAAAACATGTCTCTTTTCATATGTCCCTAAATTAGTATTTTTTTAATGCTTCTAAAGTTATAAGTCATGGTAGCCTTTAGACTTGAGTTTTACTTCACATTAGAATTTTTAAAATTGAAGAGAGCCTACACAAGCCAGAAACAAAGTCTATTTGTGTTCCTACTTTGGCAAAAACTGGTGACAAATTGGAAGATAAGGAAAATATCACTTAAAACATAGCTTATGAAATACCACTCACGCTTCTCAATTTACATCTTCCTATGGGATCTTATCAGTTATCTTGATGAAATCAAAATCAATTTCACTAAACTCAATCTAGATAGTTAATTAAATTTCCAGATTCCTAACTAGGGTAGTTCAATGATCTGTGTCCATCTCTCTGTTCTTTGGAAATATTGAGCTTTGTTGGCCTTACTATTAATAAATAGCCCACTCAAGGTTTTCACTCAAAATTCACAATTCACACTGCACACATGAAAAAGCATATACTTTCTTTGAACAAAATGTTTTTGATTCTAGTCTTTAGGATATCAGCTATTTCAGATTCTGTTTCTGTTTGGTTAGAGGTAGGATAAATGTCTGCATAGTCAGTGAAATAATTTTCAGTACTTTCTCTTACTGTTGAACATTGGAACTAACCTAGGTCAAGAACTGTCCCTCCAGTTACTTCCCACCTGGTTGTCAGGCCACCCATGTTGAGCAGCCACAGAGTCCAATTTCTATACCAAGGCAATATTTTCCTTTAGTAGTCGCCATATTGTACTAGAATTGGCATTAAATAAGGACCTCAGACATGGCTTTCCTGGGACATAGTTATATGTTCTTCCCTGCTTTATTGCCAGGATGATTATTCTCGGGGAAAAGTTATTTCCAAAGGGATTGTAAGAGACTTGCTGACTGCCAAAGGAGGGATTTTGAAAACGGCTGTGGTGCTGGAAGAAATGATCCTGACCACATGTGTTCCCTGAGATTGCACGGAGAGTAAAGCTCATAAAAGGAGGGCTTTTGGAGAGAGAAGAACTTTTTTCCTGTTTCTCCTTTTGCAAAGTGACAGGGATTGGCCCTGTGGAGATAAAGAACAGAGATTTAGGATGGAAAGTAGCATTCTCCACGAATCTCTGAGAGGCCAGTACTTTGCATCTGTAATTTAACAAGTGAGAGGATAACTGAGATGTTTTGGAGTCTGTATTGGATCTTGTGGGGTTGTATTAGAATAGTCAGTTAGTGAGTTATTGTCCATTTCATGCAGCTTCAGGTCTTATAAGACCTTCATGAAGAAGGGCAGGAATGAGGAAATTAAGGCACAGGCTATGTTTACCAAATACCTTCTTTGGGAGGACTGTTCCCACTGTGTCCTCTTGACTGCCCAGCCTTCCTAAGAGCCATGTAGGAAACAAGGACTGGTTGTTTTACTTTGTAGAAACACCCCCTTTTGGCATTTCTGTACATCAGTGATATACTCTCTGAAAGAGAAACTAAGAAAACTACCTCATTTACAATAGCCTCAAAAAAAAATAATTGGGACCAACTTAATGAAAAATGTGAAAGACCTCTACAATGAAAACTACAGAACACTAAAGAAAGAAATTAAAGAAGACCTTAGAGATGTAAAGATCTACCTTGTTCTTAGATAGGCAGAACTAATATTGTTAAAATGATAATACTACCAAAACACTATACAGATTTAATGCAATTCCAATCAAAATCCCAATGATATTTCTCATAGAAATAGAAAAAGCAGTCATGTAATTCATCTGTAAAAATAAGAGACCCAGAATAGCCACAGCAATACTTAGCAAGAAGAGTGAAGTGGATGGCATCGCTATATCAGACATTAAACTATACTACAGAGCAATAGTAACAATAACAGCATAGTATTGGCACCAAAATAGACTTGTAAACCAATGGTACAGAATAGAGAACACAGAGACAAATCCAATTATCTCATACTAGATGAAGGTGCCAAAAACATATATTGGAAAAAAGATAGCCTCTTCAACAAGTGGCGCTGGGAAAACTGGAAATCTATATTCAGCAAAATGAAATTAAGCCCTATCATTATGCACAAAACTCAATTCAAAGTGGATCAAGGACCTAGGAATTAGACCAGAGACCCTGCACCTAATAGAGGAAAAAGTAGGTCCAAATCTTCATCATGTGGGATTTGGCCCCCTATTTCCTTGACAAGATTCCTATAACACAAGAATTAAAATCAATAAATGGGATGGATTCAAACTAAAAAGCTTCTTCTTGACAAAAGAAACAGTGAAGTGAATTGAGAGCCTACAGAATGGGAGCAAATTTTTACCACATGAACACTAGATAGAGCACAAATCTCTAGGATATATAAAGTACTCAAAAAACTTAACACCAAAAGACAAATAACCCAACCAATAAATGGGACAAAGAACTGAACAGACACTTTCAGAAGATGATATATAATTAATCAACAATTATACAAAAAATGTTCAACATCTCTAAAAGTTAGAGAAATGCAAATCAAAACTACTCTAAGATTTCATCTCACTCCAGTCAGAATGGCAGCTATTAAGTACACAAACAACAATAAGTGTTGGTGATGAAGTGGGGGAAAAGGCACACTCATTCATTGCTAGTGGGACTGCGAATTGGTGCAACCGATCTGGAAAGCAATATGGATATTCTTTGGAAAACTTGGAATGGAACCACAATTTGTCTCAGCTATCCCACTCTTTGGTTTATAACCAAAGGAACTAAAAACAACATACATGGTGATGCAGCCACATCAATGTTTATAGCAGCACAATTCCTAATAGCTAAATTGTGGAACCAACCTAGATGCCTTTCAATAAATGAATGGATAAAGAAATTGTGGTATATATACACAATGAAATATTACTCGCATTGAAAGAGAATAAAATCATGGCATCTGGAGGTAAATGGATGGAGTTGGAGAATATTATGCTAAGCAAAGTAAGCCAATACCAAAAAACCAAAGGCTAAATGTTTTCTCTAATATGTGAATGCTGATCCATAATGGGGAGGGGGGAGCATGGGAAGAATGGAGAAACTTTAGATAGGGAAGATGGGAGGGAGGGGAAGGGAGGGGCATGGGGATAGAAAAGAAGGTGGAATGAGATGGATATCATTACCCTAAGTATAGGTATGAAAACACAAATGGTGTGACTCTACTTTATGTACAACCAGAGACACACATTGAAATGCATTCTATGAATTGAAATGCATTCTGCTATTATGTATAACAAATTAGAATAAATAAATTTAAAAAAAAGAAAAAAGAAATATCCCTTTTTTGGTACACTCATACATTGCAGGTGGGACAGCAAATTGGTGCAACCACTCTTGAAAGAAGTGTGGAGCTTCCTCAAAAAAGTAGGAATAGAACCACCATTTGATCTCATTATATTGATCCTTGGTATATATATCCAAAGAAGTTAAAAACAGCATACTACAGTGACACAGCCACATCGGTGTTTATAGCAGCTTAATTCACAACAGTTTAAGCTATAGAACCAACCTAGGTACTGCTTCAAAAGATGAATGGATAAAGAAAATGTGATATAGACACACAATGAAATATTAGTCATAAAAGAATAACTTTATGACATTTTCCAGTAAATGGATGGAACTGGGGACTACCATGCTAAGTGAAATAAGCCAAACCCCCAAAACAAAGATCAAATATTCTCTCTGATATGTAGATGCTGACAAAAAACAAGGGGGAGAGATAAGGGGAAGAACAGAAGTTCAGTGGATTAGACAAAGGGGAATAAAGAGAAGGGAATAAGAAAGACCGTGAAATGAATGGGACATAACTTTCCTGTGCTCACGTATGAATATACCACAATGAATCTTCACATCATGTACAACCATAGGACTGGGATCCTAATTAGAATAAGATGTACTCCATATTTGTATAAAATGTCAAAATATACTCTACTGTCATGTAGAGTAAAATTTTAAAAGAAATACCCCTTTTCCCTCATATTCCAGGAAAAATTGGGTAGTGGGTTACTTACTTTGATAACTCTTCTGGTTATCTGTGCTGTGTAACAAACTATTCCAAAACTTGGTAGCTTAAAATAGTACAGATATTTTTAAAGCTTTTATGGTTTTTATGGATATATATATATATATATATATATATATATATATATATATATTTTTTTTTTTTTTTCTTTTTGTATCACAAATTTTATTGTGGTAAAATGTACATTTTGTTTATCTGTTCATCTGTCTATCAATGATTGAGTTTCCACTTTTGGATCTTGTGAATAATGGATGCAATTTAAGAAGGGCTCAGCTAGGCTGTTCTGGCTCTGGCATTTCTCATCTGATTATAGTCAGTGGTTGGATCTAGAATAGGAGGAGGCTAGAAGCGCTGGGAGCTGACCCTACATCTCTCTCTTTATTCAGGTAGGACCTTTTCATATGGACACTCTGTGGGACTTCCTTTGGGCTTTGTTACAGCAAGTCAGACTCAGGGTGAGAGTTCTTTTTAAGGTGGCATCCTTGGGTTGTGCAGAAATGTTTCAGCAGACAGGTGGAAGTGTGCTGAGACTAGAACCTCAAAAATATGCAGCTTTGGCTTCACTGATTGGAAAGATTCTCTGCAGAACCCAGATAATCCCCTTCTACTCTCATTTTAAATAGACTTTATTCTTCAGAGCAGTTCTCATATATTCTTCACTCCTACGCATGTTTACTCTTCTCCCACCCCCAATCAAAATTCTGAACCATAGTGACAAATTTGTTATAATCAATGAACCAATATTGATACAAAATTATCCATTGTTCATATTGGGGCTCGCTCTTAGTGTTGTACATTCTGTGGGTTTTCACAAATGAATAATGACACGTGTTCATCACTATTGTACCACACAGAGAATTTCACGGCCCTAAATATCCTCTGTACTCCATTTAGGTTTCCCTTCTTCCCCTCCAACTCCTAGAAGAAACTGCTGATTTTTTTTTTTTACTATCTCTACAGTTTTGCCTTCTCCAGAATGTCATATAGCTGGAATCATAAAGAACTTACGCATTTCAGATTAGTTTCTTCCACTTAATAGTATGCATTCACTTTTCTTACATTTCGTTCCATGGTTTCATAGCTCATGTCTTTTTATTTAAGCATTCAAAACAAGTGTATTTGACCAAAAATATATAAGATGTCATAATTTTTTAAATTAAGTTTCTAAGTGGAAAAATAAAGGAATGACAGGCAATTTGCAAAAATTTAGAATGGATAACAATGTATAGCAAACGTTGCTTGACCATATCAACCAAAATAATATAAATACACAGCAGTTGCAATTTTGTTCACCTGTTGAGGAGCCGGCTCATTTCCTTTTTAGCACTAATTGATATTTTATTATTTGGATATACCATAGTTTACTTATTCATTTATCTACTGAAGTACACATTGGTTGCTTCCAAGTTTTGGCAATTATAAATAAAAGCTTCTATAAGCATGCATGTGCATATTTTTAAAATTTAATTTTATTTGTTCTTTATATATATACATATATATACACACATATATATGTGTATGTGTGTGTGTATATATATATACATATATATATATATGTATATATATATATATATATATATAGAAATGAGTGTTGAATTAATTTGGGTAAATATCAAGTGTGTAGTTGTATCATGTAAGGAGTATATTTAATTTTATAAGAAACTACCATACTGTCCTCCAAAGGCTATACCATTTTGTATTCCCTTTAGCAATAAATGAGATTTTCTGTTGTTGCATATTCTTGCCCACAGTAGGTGTTGACAGTGTTCTGAATTTTGGCCATTCTAAATTGGTATGAAGTGATATATCTCATTGTTATTTTAATTTGCATGTCTTTAATGACATTATGTGGATCATCTTTTTATATGCTTATTTGACATCTCTGAGTCTAGCTCTTCTGGAAATTAAAAGATTTGTTTTAGTTGTTTTAAGAGTTTTTTATTTTTATTTTTAGTTGTAGATAGAAACAATATCTTTATTTTATTTTTATGTGGTGCTGAGGATCGAACCCAGGGACTTGCACATGCTAGGCGAGCGTTCTACCACTGAGCCACAACCCCAGCCCCAAGAGTTTTTTAAAAAATATTTTGGATAACAGTCCTTTATCACATATGTCTTTTGCAAAAATTTTTCCCCTCTCTTATGACTTGTTTTCTCATTCCCTTGATAGTGTCTTTTCCAGAGCAGATATTTTAGATTGTAATGAAGTTCAGTTTATCAATTGTGTCTTTCAAAGATCATGCCTTTTGTGTTGTGGCCCAGTTATTAGACATGATATGTTTTTGGAGAACATATCATATGGCAGACCAGTGAACAAAAATTGATGTCGTCAGCTATTGGTTCATTGGTGAAAAGCATCGAATATATGCATTCACCTGGAAAAAAGTGACATTTATATCTGTGTTTGACAAAAATAAACACAAAGTGTGAAAGGACAAAGTTTTGCAGTCAGTGCTTATCTTGTGGAAACTACAACTTGTAACTCAAACACTAGTTGGTCAGGGTGGTATTCCATATCCATATTGTTAGTATATCCTTAAGCATTTACTGAAATAATCAGACAGAAACCATGTCTGTTGCATATGCTTCCTGAAGAGAAAAGAATGTGATATAATCTATGGTTAGAAATTGTGCTTCAGGAGTCTTTTTATTTTTAATATATTTATTTATTTATTTTTATGTTGTGTTGAGGATGGAACCCAGTGCCTTACATGTGTGAGGCAAGCACTCTACCACTGGACTACAGTCCCAGCCCCAGGAGTCTTATTTACCTATAAAATATCTGTTAAAATTAAAATTAATTAAAAAATTAATTACAGGCTAAGTTACTTTCATAAATAAAGCTGAAAATGTGAGGGTTCAAATGGAATAGAATTTTTATCTTCCTCCTATAACAGTTTAGAATTAATGAATGATACAGAGCATGAAGGCAGTTCTGCTACACAAAGTAATTCAGGGATTTGTGTTCCTTCTGTCTTGTTGCCATGTCATTCTCTAGGGTATTTTCATATATAAATCAATAAACAGTTGCCCCTAAGTTATTAGGTGACATATCTTTCACTGAAGATCATAGCAAGTTTTGTGGTGTGCTAATTTTGTGCTGGGCATTTTAATTTGGAACAAGGAAGAGGGGCGGGTGGGCAGGGGAGAGAGAGAGAGGAGAGAGAGAAAAAAAAAGTGCAAGTAAATTCCTCTTAAAAGGATTTGATGAAGAACTGGGACACTTTTGTTCCTACTCCATTAGGTGGAATTTAGTGATATGTTTCTGCCTAGATACAGGGAAGGCTGGAAAATGCAGCCTCTAGCTTGGCAGCCATATATTGGACTTACAAGTTAGAAGAAGTGATGATAGTAACAGTGGACAATAAATAGTCTTTGTCACAAAGCTACCATGGAGTTTCAGATTCTACTTAGAATTGTTGGTAGAGAGATGAAGCTCATGAAGTTGCTATGATTTCCTTGCTCTCCCTCTTCTCACCTGAGTCATTGCAACCACATCCGGTGTGGGTATCACTGGAGAACACCCAGAATATAGAAAGGGTCTGGCTGAGAGTTCAAAAGGGGAAGGAGCTGAAAAGCTGACCAGATCCAGATACATAAGGAAAAAAAAAGATATATATTTTGCTTGGAGATACTTCCATGAAAACACTTCATTATTGCTAGGGTTGAATAAGATATAAATCAATAAACACACATTTATTGAGCACCTAACATGTGCAAAGCTTTGCCTTGCAAACTCTGAGGCATTTAAAAAAAAAAGTATGAAATGATCCTTATTTCCAAAAAGCACAAAGCCAACTTTGGTACACTCAGTTATGAGAAGTTAAAGAGCAATGAGATCACAAAGTAATGACTTAACATTTAATTACCCATTATGATTTTTGCAACATAAGAGGGCCCTATGTCCAATTACTTATTGAAGCTCTTTATTATATGGTCTGTCTTATGCAAAAGACAGAAGAGCCAAAGCAACCATACTGAATGGCAAGGAGTCCTAAGAGCACATAGACTATAGAGATTGATAACCTCAGTCAGTCCAATCCATCTACCTCTGTATACCCCCATTCATGGCCCAATGAGTTCTATAGAGAGTACAATGGAGTTCAAAGATGGAGGACATGCCGGAGGTTGAAATCCTTTTAGGGAGTTTCTTGATGAAGTGAATTACACCTGTCACTAAAGGATGGATAAAGTGGAGAAAAGCTGGTAGGGCTTAATAGCAAGAGGGGGAAAAAAAGAGGTATCTCCTAGGACTGACTACTTATGCCACATGACTGAACTAAAAGGTTATGCAGGAATAAAATAGGAGGAACAAGGGCTGGGATCGAATCATAAAGGACTCTGAATACCCATCAAGAGACCTTCTGAATGTGCTGCCTATTGTGGGAAAGGACAGGGTGAACCTGGCTGCAAATGTTTTTAAATAACACACCATATCTAGACAATGAAGAAACACCATTTTACAACGTTAGAATTTAAATGTTAAATGGAAGTTGCTAATCACAGTGGTTTCTTCTAAAACCTGGGGCATCCACAAAAGTTCCATTTGAAGATCTATAGTTAGCTAGCTAAGCATTTTTATAGACTTTGGTCTTTTGAGTGTTTGATCAGTTTTTGTTTATTCTGTCTGATGAGGCTGGTCTCACACAGCCCTCCTTGGTGTCTTCAGAAGGGAAAGAGCCATTACTCATTGCTGCCTCCCCAGTCCTGTCCCTGCCTCAGAGGAGTATGGGGGCTGCTCTACTAGTGCCAGTACTGGGAACAAAGTTCTGAAAAGATGGGCACAAAGCTTATATATTTATGTTTTTATGGCTGAAGGCTGTTGCCCCTAAGTTATTAGGTGACATTTCTTTCACTGAAGATCATAGCAAACTGATAAAAGTGCCTATTTAGAGCCAAGTGCTTGCCTGTAATCCCAGTAACTTGGGAGGCTGAGGTAGAAACCAGGTTGAGGCCAGCCTAAGCAATTTAGTGAGACTGCCTCAAAATTAGTTGGGTGTTGGTGGGGAAAGGGCTGGGGGTGCAGCACATTTGCCTAGCTTGTGCCAGACCATGGATTCAAACCCCAGTACCATGAGAAACCTGCATTACTAGCACCCTTCCTTAGGTCAATAGAGAGAATTTAGTGAGATATTTGTTTAATAAAAACATGTGATGCATGTTAGCAGAACATTCCCAAGACCAAGCACAGTACTTGGTACAGAGATGATTCTTACTAAATTATGCCAAATGATTGAACTAAGTAATCTGAAACAAATGCCAACAAGAATAATCTTTAATATATTTCTGCTTATAATCTAGTCTTTTCATTTGTTTGAAAAGACCCAGAAAAATTGTAAGGGCCTAGGGTAAAAAGAAAAGTATAAAGAAAACATAAAAAAAACACATCCAATTTAACTTTCCAGTGAACATTTAGGTGTATTTCTTCCAATCGTTCTTTCTATTTCTGTCTTAGTTCATGCATGAATTTTAATGTATTTATACCAAGTACATAACTGGGAGAGTAGAAGCATAAATTAAAGAATGCTACATGGATTTTCTGAGTTTTCTTCTCTGCTATATAAATAGAGAGATGCAAATATATAACTATATCTTATGTGATTATGAGCTTAATTACACACATTGGGAGCTGGTTGTACCAACTCACATGCTTCATATTATGCATATACTCCTTTTGCTCTCAATTGAGCAGCATACAATTAAGACCTCATTAATACTAAACTAAAACAAAACAAAATCCAAAAGGTAGATAAAAACACAAATTTCTGAAACCATTTGGCGTACTCATTTACACAGATGTGTTTGCCACTTGTCAACCCTAGCTTTCTTCTCTGAGGATTTAACAAAAGGAAGAGAAAAATTAAGGATTTATATGTTGCCTCTTGTTGGTTATTTTACTAGCACAGGATTTCAGCAGCCACTGAAATTGGTTTATAGAGGAGCCTCCAGTCCAGAGATCTATGGTGAAGATAACACTTGAGCCAGAAAAATATTTTAATACACTGGCATTATATAATTGGACACTATCCTTGTTTTTCATAAGCCTTGGAAAGCTGTCCACACACTTGGAGAAGTTGTTTAGAGTAACCCTCCACAACCTGTCAATGTTAGGTAAAATAATGGGCTTTTCTTCAACATGATATTAGGGGATTTGTATGAAGGGCCTCTATTGTGCAGTTGAGATGTTTTCCTCTTCTGTTTATTCTACTTTCCTATCTAGCTGCACAGGAGGTACAGTTAGGAGGAAAGGGGGGAGGCTGGTATGTGCTCTGTCAACCCTTCACCACAAACCCAGCTGCCAAAGCTGAAGCAGCCACACAGAGAGCTAAGGAAACTTAAAAAACTTAATTAAGGGGAAAAAAGCAAACAAAATAATACTATAGTGAATTTACTCAGTGCTGTAGCCTTGCCAGGGAAACCACAGAGTCTGCATTTATATGTTTCTTATATAAGACATATCTAATTAAAACAGGAGACGGGACAACAAGCTTTCTTCTAAGTTCATTTAAATACATGTTTATGTTGTGTTTAAATTCCCTGTGGGGTAATGTAATGACAATCCAAAGGCATAAAAGCAATTTGATTAGGCAGCTAGACCCTTCAAGAATACTTTTAGCCTTAAGTACTTAAGATTCAATCACCCTGCTATACCCAATACAAAAGTTATCTCTCCAGGTTGGGCAAGCCCCCAGACTTGCAGACCTAGTTCCCAAGTCTGGGCTGATTGACTTTCACCTTTGCAGACTCTTTTCTCTACTGCCTTAGTGTTGTAATTAAAAGACTATTCTTGAGCTTTATTTTTGGTCCACTCTTCAATGATTTTAAATGAAGCTTCAATGGGCAAAATTTTGGTTACTTAAAAATCACCTAAAACCTCCACATTATATACATATAAATAATATGAAGGTAAAGTTGGGGGAAACAACATGTCACTCTGTTAGTTTATTTATGGATTATGTTTTAGAACTGTCCTTATTAAAAATTGATCTACAGTCCTGAAGCATCAGCATCACCTAGGAGCTGGTTAGACATGCAGGATCTCAGGCCCCCTCTTGGACTAATTGAAGCTGCACTTGTATTTTAACAAGATAATCAGATGACTAGTGAGATTGTTAAAACATCAATTTAGGCTAAAGTCCTTCTGGACAAATCATTCTTCCATCAGGCCCATCTTAAGATATTCTGATATATTAAGATATTCCAATAGGAGCACTATGGGAATCATTCCATGTGCTCAGGTTAGTTTTTTTTTCCCCTTGGAATTCCGATTTCCCTTTATGATCTGATAAATACCTTAGGAGATTGATAAGTAGAATAAAAACAATCACAGCATAAATTTTTAAGCCTCTTCTTTATGTCTAAGTTGAACTTATAATGGTTATGGACTATGACTAGGTATATTTAAAAGTGAGTTAATTTTATACTTATGTACATATTTTATGTATTTAAATGGATATAAATGAACAAAAACTTTCTTTAATAATGTGTACCTTTACATGGCAACATAGATAGATTCTCTATAGAAAGTTTCTTCTGCCAGAGTAATTGAAAGGGTTGTAATTCCATTCTATGTTCATAAAGGAAGAATGCACCTGTCTTCTTCCCCACTGTTTTTCAACATAGATCCTATTTGACCTAACTTTGAAATGTATTTTCCATCACTGGCTGCATATGTTATGACATTCTTGCATTTTAAAACAGTCTCAAAAAGAACTTTATTGTACTACTCACAAGTTCATTTCAAATCCAGTTAAATAAAATTGTTAAATTAAAATTATTTTGTGATATTTTTCCCTAAAATTCAAAGACCTTATGTGCTAATATGTTTGTGAAGAAATCCTATAACCATTTGTTGCCAGAGTCTTATTTATAGAGGGAGAATAAATACTTATTTGTTACTTTTAGTGCAGCCCTACAAATAATTTTTAAGAAGTTACTCTTTCAGAATAATGTAGTTTCTAGGTTTATCAGGCCTTACTCTTTATTTCATAAGTAAATAATCTCCTTTTCTTATCATCTTGTCTACAGAATAGTACAGATAAACTAAATACCATTTTTTTCACTTGTCAGTCATATTCAGTCTAATTCAGTATGAGTAATAGTAATTTAAAGGCTTTCACAGGACAAGTCCAAGACAAAAAAAAAGTTACATGATTGATGCTGAGACTCTATCAGATACTACAGGATGTATCTTAAATCAGTAAGCTCAGCATGGATTTACAAGAGATTATTATTTTAAGAACAACTCTTGCTGGGCACAGTGGCACATGCCTGTAATACCAGTGACTTGGGAGGCTGAAGCAGGAGGATTGAAAGTTTAAAGCTAGCCCCAGCAATTTAGTGAGGCCCTAAGCAACATAGTAAAAACTTGTCTCAAAATAAAAACTAAAAGGGCTAAGATGTGGCTCAGTGGATAAGCATCCCTTGGTTTAATCCCTGGTACAAAACAAAAACAACAACAATAACAACAAAAATCCCCAACCAACCAACCAAACAAACAAATAAACAAAAAACCTTTTCTTGTTACTCAAAGGGAAACCTTCATGCTTTTGTATAGTAGGGGGCTTGGGTATAATCTCTGACTTAAGAATATAAATAGTTAAGCGACATCAGTAACATGGCAGAATAGGAGCTTTCCATAGTCATCTCCCTGGAGAAGCATTAAAATTTAACAACTACTCATGAATGAAATTATCTTTGTTGGAATCTGGAATAGCAGAGAAGTTCCAGAACATTATTGAAGCAAAAACAAAAACAACAAAACAAACAACCCCCCCCCAACAAAATAAAAACAAGAATAGGCATAAAGAAAGAGTTAAAAGAACAGTTTCACTTTATCCATGTCACTTTGCCACCAAGGTGCCAATGCCTTGGTTCATGATTCCTCCCATAGAAGAAAGGGAGAGTACAAGAAGTACCCAGCTTCCCCAGCCATGGGGGATGCTGTCAAGGACCCACTTTTTTTCTCACCATACTCAGAAAATTGAAGTGATAGGCACTGCTGAGTGGTTGGACAAGGCTGGAAATAGAAAAGAAAGACTGTGGATTCTACTAACCACTCTGTGGACTCCATTGCAAAGACTGCCAGTGAGCCACTGGGATGTTTTGTTTGTGGAACTCCCTCCCTAATTGGTCCATGGGTACCTCCCAAATGATCAATGCACCATACTTTCTTCCAGTCTGGCTGCTGAACATGCCTCATAGATAGTGAGTGCAAGTACCCTGTAAGATAGCTAGTTCAACTCTGTGTGATTGGGAAAAGACACATGAACTTGAGCAGTTTAGGACACTGCCCTCAGGAAAGCAAGCAGGAGACTCTAAATACCTGGCATGTTTTTGCTAGATCAAGAGAAGGCATACAATCTTAAGAATTCTCCCCAGGCTTGCAGCTGGAGCCAGCATGGTGGCCGAGCGCTAGACCAAGTTGTCCCAGAACCTGCTGCGCATGAAGTTCATGCAAAGGGGACTGTACTCGGAAACCAAGAAACAACCAGAAGAAGAAGAAAAAAATATCATCAGTGAAGAGCACTGGTACTTGGATTTGCCAAAGCGCAAAGAGAAAGAGAATGTCATAATAGAGGAGCAGAGCTTCTTGTTAGGTGAAGATCTTCTGTATGGAAGAATGTAATTCAGAGGATTTAATCCTGAAGTTGAGAAATTGATGCTTCAGATGAATGCTAAGAACAAAGCAGAAGATGAAGATGAAGATGTAATAGTAGATCTTGATGTTTCAGATGAGGAAATGGCTAGAAGATATGAGACCTTGGTGGGGACAATTGGAAAAAAAATTGCCAAGAAAAGAGACCGTGCCAATTATGAAGAAGATAAAAATGGATACATAAAACCAGTTAAAGCAAAGAAGATGTTCTTAAAGCCCCACGATTAAAAATGATGCCTTAAAATATGTCTTGGGGTGACCGTAAAAACAGACTTTGGAGCCCATCCCAGTGGCATCTTTTAGCTATTAATACTTGATATTTATTTGTAAAGAGATGTGTAATTTTAGAAATAGACTGTGTTTGAAACAGATGTGTAATGGATGTTATACATCCATTACACATCTGTTTCAAACACATGTTATACATCCATTACATCAGGTTCGTCAAAAGCAGAAGTTGAGCCTGAATCTTACAGATGTACATAGGCACAATGTTGCTTCCTAAAGATTTTACCTCAGTTCTTTTTATATAGCTCTCCAGTCACTGACCTTGAATGGTTTCCTATATATTAATGCAAGTGTTTAAATTGCCTTTAAGATTATATTTTACTTGAAATTATTAGTCATATAATCATGTCCAGCCAATTCATACATTTATTTTGGAGTCAAATGTCATAGGAATTTATTATATGTACATTCACCAAGAGCAAACACGCCTCTCCAACCTGAAGTATTTTCATGCTACCAGGTCTATCACTTTATGGTATTGTTTTTTATTTAAGGCATTTAATTTTTTTAAAATATTTTGTAATAAACATCTGTTTACACACATACACACAAACACAGACACACACAAAATAAATAAATAAAAGAATTCTCCCTAGAAGGGAACAAGAGGTGTGGAGCAAGTACATACATAAAAAAGGTCTTAGAGAGCCTTAGAATTCCTAGTCAGGCTGTTTGGTGAAGGCATTTCTATCCCAAAGCAAATCAATAAGAACTGGTGTGGGACTGTACTAGGCACTGGATGTGAAATAGTTAACAATCATAATCAGCTTTCATTGAACCTGTTGTCAATGGGGAAAAAATGTAAAAAAAAAAAAAGTAAATAAATGAATAAACAGTAAAAAAAAAAAATTGGCTCTTTTCGACATAGATTGGCCACAACCAAAAGCCCTAGCTAACTCACACCAAATGGAAGATCATCACATATTCTAACTTCCATTACTTTATGGTTATTTTTTATGTTTTGGAGTGTGTAAATATTTAGTTTTACTTTTTAATTGAAAATACTTTTGGGCTAGGGATGTGGCTCAAGCGGTAGCGCGCTTGCCTGGCATGCGTGTGGCCCGGGTTCGATCCTCAGCACCACATACAAACAAAGATGTTGTGTCCGCCGATAAATAAAAGAAATAAATATTAAAATTCTCTTTCAAAAAAAAGAAAATACTTTTATAAACAAACTATTTTTACTCACAAATATTTGTTGAAATATACTAAGTGTAGACTCTATGCTAGCTCTTAAGTATATTTATGACAATTCTATCCTATTTCACCTGCTTGAAGTAGAAAACATGTTCATGTTTTCCTCTCTTTATAATAATTATAACCACATCACATGCACACACACACAGCATTAAAAAAATCAAAACAGTGTAATTAAATAAGAAAAATCCTCTCCCATTTCACCATCTTCCTTACCAATTACAGAGGAACTTATTTTTTACTTTCTTTCTTTTCTTTTACTATTTATGGTAAACTCCATAATTCTAAATAAGATACTACAATTCATATGGATTGATTTATCAGTGTAGATTATAATTTTGCCTTCATGTTAAAAGATAATAAATGTAGTTTATTTGTAAAAAAAAAAAAGAACCCGCGTGGGTGATTATTTCTTCAAATGTAAAAATATTAGACTACAAGGAACATGAAATATTAGAAATATTAGACTACAAGGAACATGAAAAGCCAAGGAAACATAAAACCCTGAAAAAAACATAAAACCCTGAAAAAACACAATGATATTCAAGGACTTGACTTCAAATAAATGGAGATAAATACATTATCTAAGAAAGAATTCAAAATAATTGTTTAAAGGATTCTCAAGAAGCTACAAGAGAACACAGATAACACAATGAAATCAGAAAAAAATACATAAACAAATTGAGAAGTACAATAAAGAGACAGGATAAAAAAGAACCAAACAAAAGTTCTAGAGCTAAAGAATATGATGAACGAAATGAAAATAAAATAGAGATCATGAACAGAGGTTTGATCAAGCAGAAGAATCTGAAATTAAAGACAAGTCATTTTAAAATATCCTGTAAGAAAAAAAGTATAATAAAGATGAAAGAAGAAAGCCCACAGGAGTTTTGAGACACTATCAAGAGAGCTAATATTTGTTTTATGGGAATTCCAGAAGAGGGAAGGGAAGGCAAGGGACAGAGAGCTGATTTAGAAAAATAATGGCTGAAAACTTGCCAAAATTAAAGAGAGATACAAGCATGTAGGTACATGAAATTAAAAAGTCTTTTATCAGGTTCAATCCAAAGAAAACTTTACCAAGACATATTATAATTAAACTGTCAAAAATCAAAGACAAAGAATTTTGAAAGTAGCAAGAGCAAAGAGATTTATTGCACACCAGGCAATAAGGCCATCAGCATGATTTCTCAGCAGATGCTGCAGTTTAGGAGACTGGGTTGATGTATTCAAATACTGGGGAAAAAATAAATTTCTAACCAGGAATATTTTGTCAGGAAAATCTGTCCTTCAGAAATTACTTATAGAAATAAAATCTTTCCCAAAAGAAAAATGGAGGGAGCTCATCATCACTAGACTTGCCTTGCAAGAAATGATAAAGGGAGTTATTTAAACTGAAATGAAAGAAAGTTAGTTAATAACATGAAACCATATGAAAGCATAAAATTTAATGGTAAAGGTAAGTATGTAGTCAAATTCAGAATACTCAACACTGGAATAAAGTATATATATATATATATATATATTACTTATAACTCTTATAAAGGTTACAAGATAAAAATAAATATAACAGAGTAATTTATTCTTAGTTATACAGTATAAAAAGATGTAAATTGTGACCTCAAAAACATAAATTATGGGAATATAAAATTGTAGTTTTTTATATATAATCAAGGTGAAGTTGCTATTGATTTAAAATAGACCATTGTTATGGTTTGGACATGAAGTGTCCCCTCAAAGCTCATGTGTGAGACAATGCATGAAGGTTTGGAGGAGAAATGATTGGGTTATAGCCTCAACCTAATCAGTGAATTAATCCCTGATGGGATGACTGGAGGCAGGTGGGATGTGGCTAGAAGAAGTGGCTCATTGGGGGCATGGATATGGGGTATATATTTTGTATCTGGAGAGTGGAGTCTTTCTCTCTCTGCTTTCTGATCCTAATGTGAGCTGCTTCCCTCCGCCACACTCTTCCACCATGATGTTCTGTCTCACCTCCAGGCCCAAGGAATGGAGCCAGCCTTCTATGGGCTAAGATCTCTGAAACCATGAGCCTTCAAATAAACTTTTCTTCCCTAAAATTATTCTGGTCAGATCTTATAGTCACAGCAGCAAAAAAGCTGACTAAAACAACCATTATAATTATAACATGTTTTACATAACCTTAGAGTAACTATAAAGCAAAAACTTATAGCAAATACACAAAGATAAGGAGAAAGGAAGAAAAGCATACTACCATAAAAAATCATCAAATCACAAAGGAAGACAGCAAAGGAGGAAAAAAAAATGAATCTACAGAACAGCTAGAATATAACAAAATGGCAATAGTAAGCCTTGTCTACCAATAATTACCTTGAATTAAATGAATTGAGTTACCCAATAAAAAGACAGAGAGTAAATGGGTGGATAAAACCATAAGAACCAACTAGTTGCCTAGAAGAGGCTCAACTTCAGCTTTAAATATGTACATGGGCAGAGAGGTGAAGGGATGGCAAGACATTCTATACTAATAGAAACAAAAGCTAGAAAGGGAAAATACACATGTAATCAGATAAAACAGACTTCAAGACAAACATTATAACAATAATCAAAGAAGGTGACTATGTAATAATAAAAGTGACAATTCATCAAGAGAATATAACAATTATAAGTATATATGCACCCAATAACAGAGCACCTAAGTATATAAAGCAAGTATTAACCAAAGGGAGAAAAATACAGTGATACAACAATAAAAGGAGACATTAATATCTCACTTTCAAGAATAAATAGATCATTCAATAAAGATTTTTTTTTGCAGTATCAAGGATTGAACCCAGGGGCACTCTACCACTGATCTACAAATCCCAGTCCCTTTTATTTTTTATTTTGAGATAGGGTCTCACTATGTTGCTAAGGCTGGCCTTGAATTTAAGATTCTCATGCCTTATTCTCACAAGTAGCTGGGATTATAGGCACATACCATTCCACGATGCCAAAATATTGGTCTTGAATAACACTGTAGACCAAATGGACATAACAGACATAATGGAACATTCTATTTAGCAACAATAGAATACATATTATTTAGGCTGGGGTTGTGGCTCAGTGGTAGAATGCTTGCCTAGCATGTGTGAAGCACTGGGTTCAAGTCTCAGCACAAATAAAAATAAATTAAATAAAGGTATTGTGTCCATCTACAACTAAAAATATATTTTTTAAAAAAGAATACATATTATTTGCAAGTACACATAGAACATTATACAAGATAGATTATATATTAGGCCACAAAACAAGACTAACAAATTTATGAAGATTGAAATCATACCAGGGATGTTTTCTAACCACAATTTTTGAAATTTAAAATCAATAACAGAAGGAAAATTGGAAAATTCATAAATTTGTAGAAATTAAAAAACACACTTCTGAACAGCCAATGGGTAAAATAAAAAATTTAAAGGAAAATTTAAAAAAAATCTTCATACAAATAAAATTGAAAACAACATATCAAAACTTATGAGATGTAGGAAAAGTTCTTCTAAGAGAAAACTTTACATGGAGAAATAATTACATAAGAAAAAAGATACATCTCAAATAAACAGTCTAACTTTACTCCTTAAGGCAGTGGGAAAAGCAAAAAAATATTACTAATCCAAAGTAGAAAAATAAAATAGAAAAAATAGAGTAGAAAAAATAAAATAGAGAATAGAAAAACAATAGAAAAGATCACATGTTGTTATTTTTCCTTTTTCTTTTTCCTTTGTTTTTGCAGTGCTGAGGATCAAAACCAGGTCTTCATGCATGGTAGACCAGTTCTCTACCACTGAGCTATACCCCAATGCAGAAGTCGGTTACTGAAAGAAATAAAATTGAAAAACACTTAGCTAGACAAACTAAGGAAAAGTAAAGAAGTCTGAAATCAATAAAATCAGAAATGAAAGAGAAGACATTAGAACTGATATCACTGAAATACAAAAGCTCATTAGTAGCTATTATAAATAATCATATGCCAAATATGGATAAACTAGAAGAAAGAGATAAATTCTTAGAACAAACTACCATCACTGAATCATGAAAAAATGGAAATCTGAACAGACCAATAATGAGCAGGGAGATCAAATCAGAAATACAAAACTTCCCAAGAAAGAAAAGCCCAAGACCTGATGGTTTCACTAATAAATTTTACCATCTAATGAAGAACTAATACCAGTATCTCTAAAATTCTCTCCCAAAAATTGTAGATGAAGGAATGCTTCCCAATGTGTTGTATGAGGCCAACATTGCCTTGTACCTCAGCCAGACAAGAGTACCACCACATGAAAAGGAAACTATCAGCTGATATCTTTTTTTTTTAAGAAAGAGGGGGGGGGGAGAGAGAGAGAGAGAGAGAGAGAGAGAGAGAGAGAGAGAGAGAGAGAGAGAGAATTTTTTAATATTTATTTTTCAGTTTTTGGTGGACACAACATCTTTATTTTATTTTATGTGGTGCTGAGGATTGAACCCAGCGCCCCGCACATGCCAGGTGAGCATGTTACCACTTGAGTCACATCCCCAGCCCCCTTTTAAAAAATATTTATTTTTTAATTGTAGTTGGACACAATACCTTTATTTATTTGTTTTTATGTGGTGCCGAGGATTGAACCCAGGGCCTTGTATATGCTAGGTGAGTGCTCTACTGCTGAGCCACAACCCCAGCCCCCCAAGCTGATATCTTTTATGATTATCAGTGCAATTTTCCTCAACAAAGGGATAGCAAAGTGAATTGAACAGCACATTAAAAGGGTCATACACCATGGTCAGATGAGATTTATTTTTTATATATGAAATCAATAAATGTGATTAACCACATTAATAGAATGGAGGATAAAATCATATGATCATCTCAATAGATCTAGAAAAAGCATTTGACACAATTCAATGTCCTTTTATGTAAAACTCAACGAATTATATAAGGAATATACTTCAACACCATGATCACATGTGACATGCCCATAGTTAATGCCATTCTCAAGGATGTAAAATTGAAAACTTTTCTAAGATCAAAAGTAAGACAATGATGCTCATTCTTGCCTTTTTTAAAAAAATTAAATACTAGAAGTTCTAGCCAGAGCACTCAGGCAAGATAAAGATACATAAGGCATCCAAATAGGAATGGAAAAAATAAAATTGTATGCAGAAGGCATAATCTGACATCTTATAAACCCTAAAGTCTCCACAAAACAATCATCAGAAGTAATAAACAAATTGAAAAAAGTCAGGATATAAAAACTAGTTGTGTTTTATGCACTAACAACAAACCATTCAAAAAAGGAAAATGACAAATAAAATTCTTAAGAATAAACTTTTGAGGAAATAAATAAGTCTTATCCGCTGAAAACTATAGAACACTGATCAGAAAATTGAAGAAGGCACAAGTAAATGAAAGATAACCTATATTAATGGAAGAATCACTATTGTAAAAAATGTTCATACTACCAAAAGCAATCTACAGGATCAATGTAATCCCTATCAAAATTCCAATGGCACTTTCCAAAGAGATAGAAAAAATTTCTAAAATTGTATGAAACCATAAAATACCATAACACCCCAAACAACCTTAAACAAAAACAACAAAGCTGGAGCATCACACCTCCTGATTCAGATTATATTACAAAGCTATGATAATCAAAACAGTGTAGAACTTGAATTAAAAACAGACATACAGATTGATGGAACAGAATAGAAACCCAGAAATTAATTGAAACATATGGTCAGCTGATTCTGGAATACTTGCACTGTGGACACCACGTGGGAAAACTGGACATTCACATGAAAAGAGAAAGGAAGAAAAGAAGGAAGGAAGGAAGGAAGGAAGGAAGGAAGGAAGGAAGGAAGGAAGGAAGGAAGGCCTCTTATACCACACACAAAAATCAACTTAAATAGGTTGAAGATTCAAGCATGAGATCTGGCAGCATAACTACTGTCATGTGAAACTAGAAAAAGCTTCATGACCTTGGTCTTGACAATGATTTTTTTGGATATGATATCAAAAGCACAGAAAACAAAACCAAAAATAAACAAATAGGACTATAGAAAACTAAAATATTCCCACACAGCAAAGGGAACAACCAACAAAATAAAAAGGCAACCTTCAAAATGGGAGGAAATATTTGCAAAGGCGTTATTATATCCACACTACCTAAGTAACTCATACAATTCAGTAGTAAACCACAATAAAGGTGGGGAAGGGAAGAAGATAAGTTCAGTAGATTAGACAACATGGAACAAAAGGAAGAGAGTGGGGATAAGAATAGGAAAGACACTAGAATAAGTCTAATATGATTTTCTTATGCATACATATGAAAATACCTAAGCGAATCCCACCATTGTGCCCATCCACAAGAATAGCGTCCTAATTAGAATAAGATATATTCCATGCTTGTATAATTTTATCAAAATGGATTCTACTGTCATGTGTAACTAAGAAGAACCAATAAAAAGTATGGTTAAATGTCTATTATAGTAACTTGCTTCTGGGGAAGAAAAAGTTGTGTGGGAAAGAAAACAGTTTTCTTGGGATGATGTAAATATTCTGTGCTTAAAAGCAGTGAAGGTTTTTATGAGTATATTTGCCAAAACTGTACAGTCAATATTTGTGCCATTCAATACATGTACATATGACCATACCAAAAAATAAATATGTAAGGAGTGGGGCTGGTCTAGGTTGGGAAATAGGTAGAAGCATAGAAGAAATAAAATGGCAAGTAATAAGCAGATGTTGAATATAGATAACTGGTATATTGTAATATTCACTTTCCATACATTTACAATTATGTAATAAAACATTTGTATAAAAAACCCAGCCAAGTAAAAAATAGGCAAATGATCTAACTATACATTTTCCAAAGAAAATAAGCTGTTCAAAATCAAAACCATAATGTTAGGATGGCTGTTATTAATAAAAGGCAAATGTCAACAACTGTTGACAAGGATGTGGAAAAAAGGGAACCTTTGTACATTGTTGGTAGGAGTGTAAATTAATATACCCACTATAGAAACAGTATGAAGATGCTTCAAAAATAGAAACTAGAACTACCATATGCTCTAGAAATTTTACTTATGGGCATATGTCTTTTAGTGTCAGGTTGCTGTGACAAAGTATCTGAGAAAATCAACTTAGAGGATAACACATATTTTGGCTCACAATTTTAGAGTCTTCCGTCCATGGTTACTTGGCCTGGTGGCTTTTGGACCTATTGTGAGGCAGTCTATTGTGGTTGAAGAAAGCTGCTCAGCTCTTGGTAACCAGGAAATAAAAGAGAGAGGAAGGGCCCAGGGACCCAACATACCATCAAAGGTTTACCTGGGGGGCCTTCCTCCCACCTCCTAATTGTACCACATGTTGGCAACCAAGCCTTTAACATATGATCTTTGAGGGACATTTCAGATCCAAGCCATACCAATATTCAAAAGATATAAATCACTAACTTGGAAATACAGCTCTACTCCACGTCAATTGTGGTATTATACAAAATAGCCAAGATATAAAAATAATCTGTGGCCTTTAACAGATGAATGGATAAGGAAAGTATACCATATAATTTTATGTATATATCAATTGAGAAATATTATTCATTCATAAAATGGAAATTCCTGCCACTTGTGCTAATATAGATGAATCTGGAGGATGTTATGCTAGTGACATAGGATAGGTGAGGAAAGACAAATCCTTCACCATCTCACTTATATGTGGATTCTTCAAGTCAAACTCACAGAAACAAATAGTAGAAGAATGGTAACCAAAAGTCAGGGTGTGGAGGCAATGGGGAAAATCAGTCCAAGGATGCAAACTTACAGTTATAAGTTCTGAAATTATATGGAACATGGTGATTGCAGTTAATAATAATGTAGTGTGTACGAGAAATTTTCTGAGAGTAGATACTAACCATTCTTAACACACACAAGTAATTATGTAAAATGATAGATATTTTAGTTTTGTTAATACTTTCATAATGTACACACCTACCAAAACCTCACATTGTACACCTTGAATATGTATAATTTTTATTTGTGAACTGTACCTCAATAGAATTGGAAAAATGACCCTTAAAAATAAAAAGGATTTAAATTGTCTGTTTCTATTACTTAAGTATCATAGATCTATTATTATGTTTTAAAGTGAGAATTAAGTTAAAAATCATATTTCTTAGAACAGAGTGCAGTTTCTACTATCAACTTACATTCTCTCCCCCTCCTTCTCCTCCACTTCATCATCATAACTAATTCTAATTGTCACTTCTTATGTGCCAGGCGTCAACTAGTGTAAATACTTTTTACATATTAAATCACTAAGTTGTATAAGAAGCTTTTGAGGTACATAATATCATTCTTATTTTAAGAGGGAAAAATTAAGGTCTGGAGTTGTTAAATGAGAAGTCACAGAGTTTAAAAGGGGGTTAAATGAAGGAAAAAAAGCTGTCACAGATGCCACCCATTTTTAAAAAAATATTTAGTTTTTAGTTATAGGTGGACACAATATCTTTATTTTACACTTATGTGGTGCTAAGGATTCAACCCAGTGCCTCACACATGCCAGGCGAGTGCTCTACCTCTGAGCCACAACCCCAGCCCCTTCCACTTTTAAAAAATTTTTTCTAATCAATTTTGTTGTTGTTGTTGTTGTTGTTGTTATTGTTGTTCTAATCAGTTAACATGTTTTGAATCTAGGTAGGTTGAATAATGGTGGAGGAAAAAGTCTTTGAAAAAAATAATGAATTTAGTTTGGATCAGGGATTCTGAAGGAATGACAGACCCTGGGATTTAGACTAATCCAGTAGTTACAAGGGAAAGCTGAAACTGTGGCGAGTTCAGAGGTGTGAGAGATCTGGAGGTACTCAGGGTTCAGTGAAGGCCTATGAAGTGATTAGGGTGGGCTTGGCCAGGTGGGGGCAGCAGAGCATCACCAATTGCTGAAGATGGCAGAGCACTGAGAGTCTTGTTTAGGAGATAGAGGCAGTGGGCCCCTGGAGGTGGGACAACCCGCACAGCAGCAATGTATCCATGATGCAAAGGTTTCTAGAAACCTTTGAGTTGGTAGGCATGTGAGCAGATGCAAGTAACTAGTGATTTTGGAAAAAAGTGATTTTAGAAGAGTAGTGATATCAGCATCAGATTAAAGGGATTAAATGGGGAATGGGTATGGAGATAGGAAAAGTCAGAATATGTATTTTTGAATCTGCCAATGAAAAGAAGCAGAGTAATAGGATGGTAGTTTAAGGTGAAGGCAGACTAGATGGGGAGATTTTTTTGTAACTTGAAGTATTCTTATGAAAAGTTTATGAGATCACTGGAATAATATCATGAAGAGTGTAATTGAAGATGACAAAGAGGGAAAGATGCTTCTCAAAATAGTTAGGATATAACCAAGGGTACTAGTAGGTGAAGTTTTCTGTTTGAGGAGAGCAGGAAGAGAGAAGATACAGATGATAGAGATTTTATGGTTCTTTACTAAGAGTGCCAACCTTATATAATTAAGCTATTTTCTAATAGTCATCAGTTATTTGGAACTCTTAAATCATTTTTCCATTATCTACTTTCCCTTACTATTGCATTTTAATAAATAGAAATTTCAGGTACCATGTAAAGATGTTTACAAAATTCCTTGTTTCTTACATGGGTCACTTCAGTGCAGCCATGTACCTAAATTTTAAGGTGGGAAATGAGGGACCATTTCTGATGTCTACTGGGATGAGTATAAGCAGTTATCATGAATGGATCAGGCTTGTTCATCTCTGTAGACCTCTAAGCAAGTGAAGGTTATTTGGGTCAAAGATATATCTTGTCCTAGAGTTTTCATTATTCGCCATAATTTAGAATTTGAAATTCTAATGGGCTTAATTCACAACTGAGCCACTTGTGTAATCAAATCCAAGTCTGTGAATGCATTGCTTCCTAATCCAGTGACATAAAGAAGTTTCCAAATATTTTACCACCAGCCTCTCCTAGCCCCCAATGCTTTTCACTTCTATTGTAAAGGAAAATGCTCCAAGGTTATTTGCAAGTGACTTACTTTCCACAGTGTAAGGTGAAAACTAGATATAACACAAAGTAGCAGAATGTCATGCAGATGTTCCCTTTCTCCTTTCAGTTTATTTTTTCTTGTTCAGCATTGCTCTCTAACACTTTGGATCTGAAAATCTCTCTCTGCTTGTTAAAAACCTTCTCTAGTTGCCTCTACCATCTCTATGGATATGTGTGGTTCTTCTATTTTGTGTATAGTGAAGGGCTCCTGCATGCTCCTCATGCAGTCTTGTTTCTTATTCAACAGAAACATTTTCAAAGTAATTATTTCAGAGTGGGTATGTGTCCTTTTTTACTTTACAAAAAAAAATTGGAGGGAATATGGGAGAAGTCACGATTAGTAAAGCTGGAAGAGAATTAGTGAGAATTAGCCAATCTCACTTAATTGACATGTGACAAAATCAAAGCACAGAGGGGTTAAATGATTTGCTAGATAACACACAGGAAAAAGAAACAGATGGAGGAAGAACAAAAAAAAACCTGCATAAAGTGTACTAATATGGATTAGTTTGCCAAGAATTCAACTCACTGTTTGTTTTTTCAGTTTATGGCTTTTTTGACCATGAGAGGAAAACTAAATTGGAAGGTTAGGGAACCAGAAAGTTTTGTCTTTAAAAGTTAACTAACTGTCCAGCCCATCTTAAGAAAAAAATATGGTTCATCTGTCATTTCCCTCACTGTTATTGCTTGATTCCTTTTCACAAGGCCTAACCACTTCACCATGTCTTGGATTCTTTCCGGCCCATCAACTCCATTTCTTAGCATTGATTTTTTTTTCAATGCTTTGCAGACCTTTTCTGTTCCCTTTAGACTGAATTAATTCTTTCATTTTTTTTATTAATTCATTGGCAGAATGTTTTTCCACATTTTTATGAGAGCTTTGGCTCTGAAAGAAGTATTTATTATACATGTACTTTAACCCCAAAGGAAACCAGAAAAGAAGGAAACTGGAACAAGAAATTAATATTCAATTTATGGGGATATTAACAGATGAAATATGGTTAGAAAAAATTTCCTGAAATAAAATAGCCACACTGCCCTTCAATCCTTGACATCAGTGTGGTTTGTCACAATACCAAATTAAATCCATTTTTAAAAAATGTTCTGTTATTTTAAACAAATATTTTCCTTAAATTTAAGCAAAAGGAAAAACTCCATTCAGGCAATAAATATTGGAGTGCTTACTATTTGTAAAGCACTGTGGTGGGCCCTCAAGAGCATAGTGAAATGAGTAAGTCTCTGTGGGATACTTACTTTTTTTTTTTAAATTTCAAAAGCCTTTGCATAGATAGAAATCTGGGGTCTGTTAGAGAATCACACAAGTTTTCACACTCTTGTCTTTTTCCCACCAAGTCTATGCAGCACTTGACACCACTAAACTTTTTCCATTGATTCAACAAATATTTACGGCATTCTTAATTATTGGTCTGGTGTAGGTCACTGATATATGGCAACAACGGTGAAAAGAATCACAAAATTCTTGCTCCTGCAGAATTTGTACTCTAGTGGGGGGAGAAACAGAATATATAACTAGGTAAAATAACATGTATAAGTACTATAGAGGGGGCTAAAAAAGCAGAGTAAGATCATTGGAAGTTTTTGGACTGGTGATGTTGCAATTTCAAAGGTTTCCAACAGGATTTCCAGGGAGGGTCTCATTAGGACTTTAAGGGGGTAGGGAGACTTTGGGTTTTATTCTGATGAAAAGTTACTGGAGTATTTTCTTGGACAGATGATCTGATTTGTAATTTTGGTGGACCATGAATGAAGTTGGTCATGTCCTGAAGCAGGAATAGAGATAAGGGAATTACTATAAAACCCAGTAGAGAGATAATTGTAATAGAGTGCGTGGAGGAAACTGGTAGATTTCTGCATATATTTTGTTGGTGGAATCAACAGAATCTGCTGAAGAACTAAAGATGAGATGGGGAAGAATGAGGACAAGGAGCTACTAGCTTTGGAAACCGGTTACACTTTCAGTAGCACCTTTGTAAAAGGTGGAACTTTTTAAACCTCTTGATTCCAGTTTTCACTCCAGATTCTTTAGCCAGAATCACCAGGACGTTGGAAACACTACCTTTAAAACTCCTCCCAAGATTCTTCCACAGCCAACTTGGGCTAACAAAACTTGAGGGCTTAATATGTAAGCTGTTGGTTACATATGAGGAGCTCAAGCACAGCACTGTGCAGTGCGCGTGGGCCGTTGGGCTAGTGGAGGAAAAGATTAATCCTACTTTAATTCAGGAATACCCTTAAGAAACCTTAAGTGGGTTGGGTTAACCATGGTACCGGAGGGCTTTTTGGAGTAGCCTGATTTTACAAAGTTTTTCTCAGACCTTTAAAAAGAAGGAAAGAACAAACATGAAAGAAAAAGATAGTGGGGTGGTACGGAGAGAGAGGTGACAACTGCACGCTCCAGATTCTGGTTCCTCGCCTCTCTCCGCGCGACACAACGCGGGAGAACTAACCCTGAAGCGCAGACGCTACTACACGAAAGTTATGCCTCTACCAGCAAGGGGCCGGCCCGTTTTCCGTACGCAGCAAAGTTCGAGTTTCCGGAAGGACCAGATTCAGGAGCGGACCAAACCGGATGGAGGTCGTCCCGCCCTCTTTCTGGTTCACCCAGAGGCAATTTCTCTGTGGGGCGGGGTCGCGACGACCTTTTGCGCAGGCGCAGTCGGCGGTCCACGCGTGGTGAAATGCCTGGAACGCACGTCTCTCGTGTCCGTAGCTTATATAGGCGGATCTTGCAACTACACCGGGTTCTGCCCCCGGACCTTAAATCTCTGGGTGACCAGTACGTGAAGGACGAATTTAGGAGACATAAGACCGTTGGTTCTGACGAGGCCCAGCGTTTCTTGCAGGAATGGGAGGCAAGTGACGCCCCCTTTTCTTCGCCTCGGTTTGGGGTTTCCTTAAGTGGTGTTCCCGTTTGTCCCTTTCAGAGTCCGCCTGTCCCAGCTCGTGCCCAGTAACCCATACAGATTAAACGGGGGCATTCTACACTTGATAAAGCTGCATCCTGAGTCCTCCGGTTCCTGGCTGGAGCAGATTCAGTGTGTCTAACTCGGTTCAGCCTTTTGAGTTCTTGCAGATACTAGTTGTCCAAGAGGTGAGGGTGGAGGTCACAAAATTGACTAAATCACTGTCAAACGCTCAGAGGGCTTGCCGGCTTCGGTCCGCTCCACTGCCTTTGCAGGTAGCAAACGCCTGTTAATAAGTTAATGGTTATTTCATAACAGTCTCCACACCTACAGGTTTGTTTTCCTGATCTGTTACTTTTTAAATCTCAGGGTCTTGGTGAATTTCTTACTCGATACAGAAATCAGATAATCAGATAAAGGACTAGTGGTAAAGGAGGAAAATGCTGGTCGGAGTTAAGCAAGGTGGAAGTTGGTTTCTTTAGGCTCTCCAGTCATGAGTCACGTGGCTTTGTTACTTTACCCTTCGCTCTTGTGCCCAGTCTTGAGCAGACACATGCATTAGGGATTAGTGACTTTATTTTTTGAACGAAGGAAAAAAAAAATATTTAAAATTTTTCGTGGGTTGGGGGCCCTGCAGGATTTCCTCTTCTTACTGGTAAATATTAAGAAATGAATGGATTTGGAGATTAGAGTACGTCTCAGGTATTTGAAAGCATGGTAGAGGTGAGTTTTAATGTCTAAAAAGTTGATGGCTGAAGAGATGACTGAATTGGGCTTTTAAAAAAAATCATAGAGGTTATACAAAGGTAAACTTGGAGCTTCTTCACTGAATTCCAGAATTGATGGTTGAACCATTAAAGTTTTAAAGACGGACATTTAGATTGTGACATTTAGAAAGTTCATAAAAATCATGGTGTAGTTGATATAATTTGTTTGCCTGAAGCCAGGGAAGTTTAATATTTTAAGTGCAGACCACTTTCTTTTAATAAGGTAATTTGCTCTTGGAGCCAGAACTAGATTCAGATTCAGGCTTGGATATTATTAAAGGTCAGATCATTTAATTTTTCTAGTCTTTTATCCCTCACCTGTAAAGTAATAGTATTTATAGTATGCATCTGAAAATTAGTGTATGTTCCACTAAGCTACATCCTACCCTTGTTGCAGACTTTTAACTATTTAAAATATTAGAATATTATTAATTACATTGAAACTATTATATATTTAAGGTGTTTGTTAAGTGACCTCTTTTAAGTGAGTTCTGTTTGTGGACAGACAGGAGAGTTTGGTTCTGTGCTGGGAAGAAATGAGGTTACTTTTAGAAGTCACAGTTGGGAAATTTTTAGGGAAAATGTAGGAAAGAGTGGGAACTTAGAATAAATTGTTACAAGCTGAGGGAAGAGAGGATGTAAGAAAAGAACTGGGTAAATTGTTGAACAACCTAGGAAGCTTGGTAGGAATTTAGCTTTTTTTTTGTTTTTAACTCTTTTGGAATAATTTTAGACAAGGTACAGAGATAGTATGGAGTTCCCATACATCTGTACCCTGCTTCCCTTTCTGGTAACATATCACCGAGGTGTGTTTATCAAAACTAAGAAATTTAACAGTATTATAATATTATTAATTATACATATTTTGCCAAGACTTCCATAAATGTTTTTATTCTGTCCAGGGTTCAATCTGGATCCATGTTGCATTTAGTCATCTTTTCTCCTTAATCTCTTCCAATCTGTGACAGTTGATCATTTTTTCCCCCATCTTTCACTACCTCAACACTCTTTTGAAAAAAGTACTAGCGGGCTGGGGATGTGGCTCAAGCGGTAGCGCGCTCGCCTGGCATGCGTGCGGCCCGGGTTCGATCCTCAGCACCACATACCAACAAAGATGTTGTGTCCGCCGAGAACTAAAAAATAAATATTAAAAAAAATTCTCTCACTCTCTCTCCTCTCTCACTCTCTTTAAAAAAAAAATAATCCTTTAAAAAAAAGAAAAAAAGTACTAGCCTTTTACTTTGTAGAATGTTTCTCATTTTGAGTTTTTTTGATGTTTATTCATGATCATGGGATTGATGTTATCCATTATTGAGAATACTATAGGAA
Organism: Spermophilus citellus; assembly: GCF_964194105.1. NCBI lineage: Eukaryota > Metazoa > Chordata > Mammalia > Rodentia > Sciuridae > Spermophilus > Spermophilus citellus. The sequence goes on along the minus strand of NC_138184.1, from coordinate 197,660,828 downwards.
TGAAGTATCCTCAACACTTCAGAAGGTACATATCAACATGACATTATTGGTAACGGTGATTAACTTGGTTAAGATGTTATCTGTCAGGTGTTCCACTGTTAATACTGTGGTTTAGATAAGGTTTGAGTGTGTCCTCTAAAGGTTCATATGCTTGATGCTTGGTCCCCACTGTGATGATGTGTAGAGGTTCTAGAACCTTGAAGAGGTGGGGCCTAGTGGGAAGTAATTAGCTCACTAGGAGCATCACCCATGAAAATGATTAATATAGTTTTTTTTTTTTTGGTACTTGGATTAAACTCAGGGGCATTCAAACACTGAGCCACATCCCCAACCCTATTTTTGTATTTTATTTAGAGACATGGTCTCACTGAGTTGCTAAGCATCTCGCCATTGCTGAGGCTGGCTTTGAACTTGGGATCTTACTGACTCAGCCTCCTGAGCTGCTGGTATTACAGGCGTGCACCACCTTGCCCAGCTTCATTCATATTAATACAATTCTTGTTAGGACACTAGTTAGTTCCTGTGAGAATGGGTTGTTATAAAAATAGTGAACCTGGCTCTTAAATCTTTCTTGTGTCCTGTCTGCTTGTGATCTCACATATTCTTCCACCATGATGCTATCTGCCATGTTGTGATATAGTCAGAAGACCCTCACGAGGGCCAAGCAGATACCAGTACCATATTCTTGGACTTCCAAAACATGGAGCTAAATAAATCTCTTTTTTCTTTATGCATTACCCAGCATTAGGTATTTTATTATAGTAACAAAAAATGGATTAAGACTGTTTGTATTTTTTTTGTAATTAACACATATTTTAGGACAGAGACTCAGAGACTAAGTTCTCCTTAAACTTGGCCAGCTATTTTCAGTGTTCATTGAAGAATTTTGCCTGTGTCCACTAAGCTATGTCCTATCCCTGTTGCAGACTTTTAACTATGCTGTGTGGAATTTGGCCTCTAGGATTCTTTCATATACTTCTAAAATTAATTTTGGACCTGAATGAATTCTGAATTTGTTTTGTATCATGAGCAAAGTTGGGTATGAGTACCACTGGATAAAAGAAAAGGGGAAGGATCAAGAGTGCTATTTGAGATCATGGAAAACAGGCATATCTCAGAAAGAATTCAGTTGGAGAAGTTTCTGTTTCAGGACCACTTGGAGGAAAGTGATGGAAAATATTTTATTTCATCTTAAGAGTAAACATGTAAATGTGTATTTACAGAGAAAATTCTGAATTTATATAATTTCTTAAGAGAAAAAAATTGAAAGTTTAGGAAGAGATGTTTCTGATTTGTTAAGATAATGTTTGATAACTGGTTTATAAAATGTTCATTATAATCTTAATCCCAAGTCTTTTAGGAGGCAAGAAGTAGAATTGTGTTGGTAGATCAGGGTCTTATGGCATTTTAAAGTAATGACTTTGTTCATTTTATGAAAAATAGCTGATTTAGATAATGCTTTTAATTTTTCTGTCTACCACTTATTTTCTAGGGACTCAGAATAAGAGTTAAGATTAAATAGTAAATAAAATATGTTGGTGAGAGAATGTGAGACAGCAAAAAGTAGTGTGCTTTCTATAGCTACTCGAGAGCCATACATTTAATTTTCCTTTTTCTATCCCACTTATTTATGCAGATTGCCTTTTTGCCTGGCTTCTCTTGCTTTTCCCAAATATTTGCCTTGCACAGTATCTGGTGGGGAATGTTTATAAGTAGAAATTCTGTTTCTGGAAAAAAGTAAAAAGGCTTAAGCATTCTGCAAAAGTGTTAATCACTTTCTATTGCCAGGAATGTGGTAGGCATATTATGGGGCACAAAAATAAACAGTTAATATATTTTACTTTCACAGTTTTCAAAATTTTGTAGTGTAGAATAGGCAGTTATAACACAGTATCAAAGAATGTCTATTAAATGCTATGGGAGCAAGGAGGAATGAAGATGAAGGCAACATAGATGATTGAGCTGAGCACTGACCTAGTCAGTTACTGTGTCAAGAATAGGACTTTATTAGAGCTGGCTGCCATGCCTGTAATTTCAGAAGCCTGGGAGGTGGAGGCAGGAGGATTACAAAGGTTGAGGCCAGCCTGAAGAAACTTGGCCAGAACTTCAGGAAAAAGAAAAAAACAACCAATGTGATTCTGCAGTCTGTATTTGGGGTAAAAATGGGAGTTTATAACCCACTTGAATCTAATGTATGAAATATGATATGTCAAGAGCTTTGTAATGTTTTGAACAACCAATAAAAAATATGTTAAAAAACAACAACAGGACTTTCTAGAAAAAGGAATAACATGTGAAGCATTGAAGTAAGAAGCAATGTGACTTTTCACAGCATTGCTGTTTGGAATTTAGTTTCTTATGAAAGATTAGGAAGAGATAAAGCTGAGAAGAGAAAAGATATTCTTCTAAAGATTTTACGCTTTCATTTTGAATATAAAGATTATAAGCAGTGGTGGAAATGATTTAAATTATATTTTAGAAAGTTCATTTTAGCAGCAGTATAGAAAGAGCCAGATTGAAGGTAGAGAGAATTATAGGCGATGATACAGTAATCTCAAATATATACATGCCTGAACCAAGACAGAGGTGTTGAAAATGGAGGGTACAGATTTATGAGTTATTCTTTCAAGGCAAAATGGGACTTGACTTATGGTTTGGGTATGAGGGTAAAAGCTCCTGTTAATATGCGAAGGTGGGATGATTAGATTATGAGACCTGCAACCTAATCTGTCCATCCTAGTTTGAATGGAATGGGTGGTAACTGTAGTCAGCTGGGGTGTGGCTGGAGGAGGTGGGTCACTGGGACACGCCCTGGAAGGATGCATCTTCCCTGTGGCTTCTTCCTCTTTCTCTTTGTCTACTTTCTGACCCACTCAGAAAGAAGAAAGGCCCAGAGCAATCAAGATGGCAATCTATGGACTGAGACCTCTGAAACTAGGAGCCCTAGATAAACTTTTCCTCCTCTAAGTTGTTCTTGTCAGATATTTTGGTCACAGTGATACAAAATACTGACTAAAACGGTGACCAACATAGGCTTAGCATAGGAGGAAGAAATAGAATGGATAACCATCAGGTTTTAGAATAGGGTACTAATAAACACAGGTTTTAGAATAGGGTACTAATAAACATACATAGGAGGAACAGGTGGGAGAATAAGTTGAATTTGGTACATTTTGTGTTAATAATTCCAGTGGAACAGTTAAGTACAGATAAAAGATATATATTGGTCTGATACTGAGTAGACAGATTATGCCTGGAGATAGAAATTTGGAATTCAATATCTGTAGTTGATGGTCCAAAAGTGTGGATGGAAGTGCCCAGATTAGGTGACCAAAGATAGACGACTAACATTTAGGGGAAAGTAGCTGACATTTAGGAGTCAGGAGAGTGAGTAGATGGTAGTGTAGTGCTAGAACCATTCTCTTTTGTTTAAAATTGTATTTAATTGTTCCTAGTCATTTTGCAAAAACACATTCTTCTTTATTATATTTAATTCTTCAGACTTGTGTGATAGTTTAGATATTGTAATATGACATTTGCTTTTTTGTTTGGTGCATTTGTTTTAGAGATAAGGAAATACTGCTGAGTCATGTAGCCATACATTTGTAACTCATTTGGGATATATTTTCTTATTTATGACTTTGAAGTGCATTGTTAGATAAAACGTGTGATTAAGTTGCATGTCACATATATTTAGAGTTTCTTTAACTTAGTATAATTAGAGTTGGATGGGTATTTTGCTAATTTTTGTAATTGTATGCCTCTTATACCTAATTTGGGGACCTCATTTTGTTGATTTTGAACATTCTGATTTAAAGTTTGTATTTTAGCTTGTGGGAGAAAAGGAATGAATTACCTCCCTGTTTAGTAAATTGATTCTATGTTTGGAGAATATATTTACTTAGCATGAGTGGGTCACTTGAGTACCTCTTAGTTGTATTGTTTATTCTGTATGTTACTTACAGCTTTTTGTTTGTTTGTTTTGGTTTATTGAATGGTGATGGTTTATTGAATGGATCTGTCACACATATATTTTCTATATCAAGGTATGACTTTTAAAAGATTTTAGAACTATTGTGGTGCTTAATTAATGGCCTAAAAAGGAATAAAATGATAATAGGGAAGATATGAAATAGTATATTCTTGCAACATAAAATGTGCTTTAGTCTTTTTGTTGTTATAATGAAATACCTAGGGGTGGGTAACTTTATAAAGAAAAGAGGTTTATCTAGATCAATGTATTATGCCAGCATTAACTGGTGTCTGGTGAGGACTTCATGGTGGATGAAATTACAATGGTGGGAACATGTTTGGGAGGGAGAGATCACATGGGGACAGGAAGCCAGAGAAGTCAGGGTTTGGAGTTACTCTCATAACAGCTAGCTCTTACAAGAACCAACTCAAGTTCCCAGGAGAACTACCTTAATCACTTCCAAGGGCAGTGCCCCCCAGTGACCTGAGAACCTTCCAGTAGGACTCATCTCTTAAAGGTCCTGCCACCTCTTATAGAAACATCTATATTTGTGTATGTATGTATACAACATGCAGTCTTACACATTTGAAGTTTTTGTTCAGAATTTGTACAGAAGAATAATATTAATTTTACTTGTTCAACTATTTTATGTAACAGTTTATGGCTGCTTAATGCAAATGAGAAATACAACTGAAGTTTTATATCAGAAATATTAGAATTGATTGTAGGTTCATTTTACTCTGTTAAACTCTTTTTCTTTTCTTTTTGTTTTTCAGTTAATATACACTTCAAATTTTTTTCTCCCTAATACTGAACTATATCGCCATTCCCATCAACTTTTTGTAAAATATCAATAATATGTGCATATGGTTTAAAAATTAGTGTAGAAGAGCTTATAATACAGAGCAGTATATTCTTTTCTGAATTTTAATTTATCTCTTGTAGGGACATTCTTTATTTTAGTCTTGTTTCAGATGTCTTGTGAATTTTGGTTATTTGTTCATATTTTTTTTATTTTTTATTATTTGTTTTAATTAGTTACACATGACAGTACAATGATCTTGACATATCATACATTTGAATCAGATGAGATATAATATCTCATTTTTCTGAAGTTACAGGTTGCAGAATCACATTGGTCATGCATTCACATATATACACACAGTAATAATAATGTCTGTTTCATTCTACTATCCTTCCTATCCCCCCAATCACTCCCCTCCCCTCCTATCACTTCTCTCTACCTAGTCTAGAGTAAAGCTATTCTTTTTTTTTTCCCTCACATCTTCATACGTGTATTTTGTATAACAACGAGGTCTCCTTTCACCATCCATGCAATTCCCTTTTTTCCTCCCTTTCCTTCCCACCCTTCTTCCCTATGTAGAGGTAATCTTCTTCCCATGCTCTTCCTCTCTTCCCCATTTTGAGCCACCCCCCCACTTATATCAGAGAAGACATTTGGCATTTGTTCTTTTGGGATTGGCTAACTTCACTTAGCATAATCTGCTCTAATGCCATCCATTTCCCTGCAAATGCCATGATCTTATTATTTTTTAGTGCTGAGTAATATTCCATTGTGGATATATGCCACATTTTTTAATCCATTCATCCATTGAAGGGCATCTAGGTTGGCTCCACAGTCTAGCTATTGTGAATTGTGCTGCTATAAACATTGATGTGGCTGTGTCCCTGTAGTATGCTGTAACAAAATGAAATTGAATCCCTGTCTCTCAACATGCACAAAAGTTAACTCAAAATGGATCAAGGATCTAGGAATTGAAACAGAGACTCTGCGTCTAATAGAAGAAAAAGTAGTCCCTAATCTCCATCACGTGGGGCTAGGCCCCAATTTCCTTAATAAGACACCTATAGCACAAGAATTAAAACCAAAAATCAACAAATGGGATGAATTCAAACTAAAAAGTTTTTTTTTCTCAGCAAGAGAAATAATATGTGAGGTGAATAGGGAGCCTACATTTTGGGAACAAATTTTTACCCCTCACACATCAGATAGAGCTCTAATCTCTAAGGTATACAAAGAACTCAAAAGGCTAAACACCAAAAAAACAAATAACCCAATCAATAAATGGGCCAAGGACCTGAATAGACACTTCTCAGAAGAGGATATATAATCAATCAACAAATATACGAAAAAATGCTCATCATCACTAGCAATCAGAGAAATGTATATTAAAACTACTCGAAGATACCATCTTACTCCAGTAAGAATGGCAGCCATTATGAAGTCCAACAACAGGTGCTGGCGAGGATTCGAGGGAAAAGTACACTCATACACTGCTGATGGGACTGCAAATTGGTGCAGCCAATTTGGAAAGCAGCATGGAGATTCCTGGGAAAGCTGGGAATGGAACCGCCATTTGTCCCAGCTATTCCTCTTCTCAGACTAAACCCAAAAGACCTAAAAACATCTGTTCATATTTATGAGTGCAGCAATAGGAAATGAAAACTCCCACATAGGTAGGCGTGGTTGATTAGAAAGTTACTTTTTGGTTACATAGTTTCAATTAACCTAATTTCTATTTGCTTTTCTCTTCAAGAGTCCCTTATTTATCTGGTGTTCCTTCAGTTGGTTCTGGTGGTTTGTCTTTCTCTTCAGCTACATTCTCCTTTATATCCTTATGCTGTGGCTTCCTGTGTCTACCTGCTTCATTACTTATATTCTTTTGCCTGCTTTTTATCTTCAGAAATTTTCTGAAGTCTCTTAGCTGCTAATGGCTCTGTTCTTGTTCCTTTAGTCATTATGGATTACTCCTTTTAAAAATTCCTTCCCACGACTGCAGTGGAGTTTTAGAAGAGAGAGCTGATAAGAAATAGACTCAATCACAGAATTTCTCCAGTCTGCCATTCTTTACCTAAAAACTCTAAATTCTTTTAAAGATGAAAAGTTCTATTGAAAAGAAGATGATAGTGGCTTATAGAAGTAAAATGACATATTGCTTCTTAGGACAAAAAAGCTTGTGTTTCTACTTCATGATAGGCTACTTAAGATTTTGGAAATTAATGTTTCAAACAAACTTTTGCAGTGTAAAATGATTGCATACTTTGTTTTGAATCTTGCTTCTTTACCAATTTGTCTATTTGATTCTTCATTTTTATAATTATTCCTGAGGGAAAGGGAAGCTTCTAAATGGTCTTTTAAATTTTCTTTACTTCTAGTGTAGTGTCTTACAATGTTTAAAAATTATTTTATGTTTATTAGCATAAGGTGCTACTTGCCTTTCATTTCTGTTTCAAAGTTCTTTTTTTCTTTCTAGCAACAAAAGGAGAATGGAAATTGCTGGGATATAACTGTTAGACTTTCATATTAATTAGGTACACATTTATTTTCTGTGTAATTGTCTGAAAGGTTTTCTTGGGCTTTAGTTGTTTTAGTAGAGAAAATAATATATTGCCCCTGAAATTACAGATGGATCAAAAAATTCTTTTACCCCCAAGATATGATTACACTGTGAGATTGTATAACCTGTTGAATCAAATGGCTTAACCTACTTTATACTTTTTATTGACACCCTGATTTTCCCCTTTAATCTTTTCTGTTAGTTGTATGGGTATGTTAGTATAGCAATAGAATTGGTAAAAAATAAAAACAGTATATTTCATTTGTCTTTGAAATATAGTAACACATAATATAGCATTTACTACCTCCTGAATTTAAAAATAGTTAAGATATAAAGGCAAATGGAATATATTTGTGGCTAATAGAATATGTGATTGATAGCATTAATAATATAAAGAGAACTCATTTAGCTTGGTAGGGAAACACTAATAGCTTAAAAGAATGGACAAAAGGGCATCTACTAGACGTTCTGTGATTTAGGTACAAAAATGTTAATTGCTATGCTGTGTGGATATAGTAAAAGTAAGAAAGTTAAAGCAGTTTAGATATCCATTTATTGAAGAATGAAATTATAACAAAACCATATAATGGACAGGTTGTAGGCAGCTATTGGAAGTGCTATTTTAGAAGAATGAATGACACATAACACTGCTCATGATATAATTAAATGTAAACACTATTAATCTTTGGGTGATAAGTTGAAGAATGATTTTAATTTTCTTCATTCTAATTCAAGGTTTTCAGATTCTCTACAAAGATTACATGTTACTTTAGTAATTATAAGAAATCCAGTAGAGTTATTTTTAAAATGCATTTGGGTTAGGTGCAGTGGTATATACCTGTAATCCCAGCTACTTGGGAGGCTGAGGTAGGAGGATTGCTGGTTCAAGGCCAGCCTGGTCAACTTAGCCAGACCCCGTTGCAAAAACAATAACAACAATAGCAGAAAACCAAAAAACACAGAAAGGGTTGGGGATATATATAGTTCAGTGGCAGAATAACCATCTGTTTATTCCTTGGTACTGAAAAAAAATCACAGTTTTGTACATTCAATATTTTTGTTGCCAGTCTTGTGTCACATAGAACTTGAGGCAGATACATTCAGAGCTAAATACTAGCACCTTATTTATATATTCCATGGGATGCTGAAGCAGGAGGGTTGCAAGTTCAAGGTCAGCCTGGGCAATTTAGCCAGATCCTGTCTCAAAATTTAAAAAAAGTAGAAAGGGCTGGGATTGTAGCTCAGTAACCAAGCACCCTTCTGTTCAATCCTTGGGACTGAAAAAAAAAAAATTGCAGTCGGATATACTGAATATTTTTGTCACCAGTCTTGTCTCACAAAGGACTTGAGGGAAACATATTTAGAATCACATACCAGCAACCTTATTCATTTATTTCCTAATTTTCCCTTTACGTTTTATATTTTAGACTTGGTCTTTTGCATGTTTCATGAATGTTAGTGTCAGTTATATATTTTGTGTGCTCTTACTTAATTTTTTAAGTGAAATGAAAGAAAATGAAAACATGTATAGGATCAAAGTTAAACTTTACCTTACCATTAGTAGAAACATTTAGAATCCTAAGGATTCTAAACTAAGATTAGAAGAGAACTATGGTCATCTGGTGTCATTAAGGTCATTTTTCTGGTATAAGGTCTTTTTTTTTTTGGTATAAGGTCAAGTAGTATGGGGAGTCTTCTCATGTTTAGTTTCTCAGAGGTCATACGCATTCAGTGATTCTCCACTAAATCAGTTTGATAAAGACTTAATTTAAATGCTATTTTATAATTTTATTCTATTCTACTGTAATTTATTTTTTTCATTTAGTTTTTTACCTTTTCTAATTTATATTAGATTGAATGAGGATGACTGGTAGGATTGGTAGGGAAGATAAGTTAATTGTTGGTTTATCTTCTGATAGGTTAGTTAGGGAGGATGGAAGACAAGTAAACAGGCTCCTTTTGTGGCTTGGAAACCAGGAGATTTAGGAAAGAGTTGAGGTAGATATTTGCCATCCTGGATTCTGGTTACAAGGCCTGGTAATCTTGATTTTGTAAGTCTGCACTTTGACTAACCAACATACCCAAATATGATCAGATTCTTGCCATAGGACTTATGCTAATTAAATTTATGTAATACTGAAATATAAACCATAATACAAGTTTGTTTTTTCTTGCTGCCAGGGGAGAGGAAACTGATTAATAGAGCTGGCTTTCCTTTTCTAGCAATCAGATATTTACATTCACTTCCAGGGGCCCTTTTTTCAGATATGACTCAGAATTCAGTATTTTTTAGATTTTTCCAAAGGTAATGGGTATGTAGTGAATTTTAAGAAACACTCTAGTGGGATCTAAGGTAGAATTCTGTAATTGTTAATATACCTTCAGAAAATATTTGTCTATTCACAAGTGAAGACTTCATGTCCATGTAGGTCATGCTTTACTGCCAAGTTTATCTTATTGTAAAAGAGCTTTTGCTTTTGAGAACTTTACAAAACTGCAAATAGTAGTGCACACCTGTAATCCCAGTGTCTTGGGAGGCTGAGACAGGAGGATCATGACTTCAAAGCCAGCCTCAGCAATGGTGAGGTGGTAAGCAACTCAGTAAGACCCTGTCCCTTAAAAAAAAAAAAAAAAAAAAAAAAAGAGATTGTGGATCTCTGTGAAGCTGTGAAGCTTTCCAGGAGACGAGTTAGTGCTTAGAAGTTTGCCTGGTAAACATGGAATTAAAATAATGACAAATGGGTGGGCTTGAAAAAGTTTTCTTTAGGCCTCCCTGTGTCTGCAGAAGAAAACATCCCTTTAGTAATCATTTTTGTGGGTCCTCTAGCTTCATGTTCTTTTTTTCCTGGACAGTGCTGAGCACATATTAGCAAGTTTCTCCCCAATCCTTTATTTTTGTTAACCACCTTCTTTCTCTTGAGACATCATCATCATCATCATCATCATCATCATTATACCTGTTAATAGATTAAGCTAAGTCTTCTTGGCCTAAGAGATTTCAAATTCATCTTATTGTGTACAAATTTAATTACCTTAATTCCCAAGGTAGGACTGTAATGCTTTATTTATAATTTTTTGCTCTTCTTGTCTCCTATACCACTATAACTTGAAGCATTTCTGAAGTATGTTTGTTTTCTAAGCTCTAAAACACAAAAATATTCACACTTTATTTGAATAAGTCTTAATGGTATGATTTATTTCCCTAAAAAACACTTCATCGTTATAAACATACAGAACAAAACCAGAATATAATGTTTAAATACCAAATGTTTCTGAGCTTTGATACAGTGACTTCACTTTGCTGCTGCTGAACAGGTCTGTATTTAAAAACCTATCTCACTTAACTATATATAAAAAAAAGGGCTCCCTGGAAGTGAATGTAAATATCTGACTTCTAGAAAAGGAAAGCCAGCCCTCTTCATCAGTTCCCTCTCCCCTATCCCTTGCTGAGGTGTTCAGGCTGACGAAACTTGTGATTCTTCTGCCTAACTTGTGATTCTTTCTGCCTAATCAAAAAAAAAAAAAAATCTTATACTTTTCATATGACCTTTCCAAAGCTAAGAATGGTGGTAGGTGGCATAGCAGATACACATATACAAAAACAGCAGGAATCACATGAATGAGACAATACTTATCTATGGTCACAGCAGACACTGTGGACTGTGACTCCTCCAGAAGGCATCATACTTACTGCTTCACACTTCACACTTCCAAACTTGGTCCTTGCCGTTTGTCTGTGTTGCTTAATTTATTTTATAATTTATAGATACAGATATAAAATTAATAACTTTAGGATTTCTGGCCAATAACCATAGTTACACCACTTTAAAAGAAAAATCTGTGAGATCTTTAAATGCCTTTATAAGACTAAATGACAGATATGGAGTGAGAACTTATTATTATAGGATATCTGGAGTTATAGAAAACATTAATATAGTTTCAAAATGCTAAAACACCCTGGAATACCTCATGCAAATACCTGATATTTCTAGAGCACTTTTAGAAACTGCAATATGATCATTCTAATTTTGTAATTCACTCTTTTTATTTATTTAGGTACTGAGGACTGAACCCAGGGGTGCTTTACTACTGAGCTACATCACCAGTGCTTTTTATTTTTTATTTTGAGACAGGGTCTCCCTAAATTGCTCAGGCTAGTGTTGAATCTGTGATCCTCCTGTCTCAGGGTCTTAAGTCTTCAGGATTATAGGCATGTAGCACTGCACCAAGCTTTAAGGAAATCTAACACCATCTCCTCAAAGAGATGTATTGTGGTATTTTCTCTACTTTGTGGAATTCACAGGGCAACAGATGCTCAGTTTTATTTTTTCATCATATCTCCTTTTCCAAACTCCTCTTTCTCCTCCCCCTTCTCCCCCTCCCCCCACTCTCCTCCCTCTCTCCCTCCCCCTCCTTCTTCTTCTTCTTCCAGGCAACTTTTGCTATCCCTTTTGCACCATCAAATTTTTGTGAAGTGGCTACATATTTATCATATTTCTCTTTCAGTGTTACCATGTTATTATTGTAAGGCTGTTTTTTGCTGTCACTCACATTACTCCACATCTCACCCAGTTTGGGGGTCTTCAGTTGAAATGCCAGTGTTTGTGAATTTGTTCTTTAGATGGCACTCTGAACAGAACAGGAAGAAGTGAACCAGTATTGGTAGTTTAGGGCATTAGGATCCTTCTACCTGCTTCTCTTAGCTTGTCTAAAAGCTTCATTTCTGGATCATCACATTTGTATTTTCTTTTCCTAGGCATTGTCTTCCTCCTCACAGGGTTTTCTTAGAAAACTGCAACAAATGGGGAATCTCTGGATTTTAATTTTTCCTGTACTTCTTGCTTGCATGTACAAAGAAGGCAAAAGTACCTTAGATTTCTTGGAGTCACCTTTACCCATATTAACTCTGTTGTTTTCCAGTCACTGAAAAATATTTTCAGGACCAGGGATTGAACCCAGAGGCACTCTGCTACTGAGCTACATCCCCAACATTAGTATATTATATTATATTATTTTTGAGACAGGGTCTTACTGAGGTGCTCAGGCTGACTGAACTTGTGATTCTTCTGCCTAAGTATCTGAGTAACTGGGATTATAGAAGTGAGCCACCATACCTGCCTCCTGAATATATTTTAAAATAATTTAGTAGGTTGGTGATTATGAGAATAGTTATTAAATATACATTTCAATGCCATTTTCAGCTATGGTATTTAATCCATTAGTTTAATTTACTATATTTGTCAAGATTTTAGGACAAAGACTAATAATAGGAATTCTTGGAAGATTGGTACCCTTTTAACTAACTTTATACTTGAGTATATTTCTGAAAATTTGTTTATAAACTGATTTTTTTAAATGTAATTATGTTTTAAGCATACTGGCAAACTTACTATTTAAAGGAATTCTCTTTTGGATCCTTTGTAAAGTGAATAATCAGCCCATAATTTGTTTCTTTGTGTAAAACTGCATTTGCATACATCAAATTTGTTTTAAATAGGCTATGTCTACAAGTGTTGATGCATGTGTCTAAAAAGAAGAAAATTTAATTTCTGTTTGTATCAAATTCACTTTTGATAAGTGAGACATACCAGATTATTTTATCTTCATTCTTTTCAACTAAAAGCCATCAAAATGTGCTTAACACCCTAAATTAAAGGAGTGGCAAGACTTCGTATATTTAGATCAAGCCATGGTATATTTTTGTAATTTATCTTCTTAGCAGGGTTAGTGTGAAGTTATGAAAAGTTTGAAAAGTTATTTAGTGGTTTTATCTTTTCTTTTAAAAGCATAACTGGAATTCGAAATGTTAATTGCTTTATTTTCTTTAAAATTTTTTCTTTATCCTAGCCTGTGTATGTATGTGGTGCTTTTAAATAGGTCTGTTGGCTTACTTTTTTGCAGTAGTTTGATTATACCCATCAGTTTATTGCTCTGTTTAATATTTGGAAGATACTAATGATAATTCATCCTCCTCTTAGTTTTAATACGAAAATGCTAACTAGAATTAACCAAAAAACAGTTATTTAGTTCTTAATATAGTAAAACATGGTAGTTTTATAATGAAAAGATGAGATAAAAATGATTGCCATTCTGAATATTGTACTGCACTGTTGGTTAAATAGAGGTTTTTTTTTTTGTGTGTGTGTGTGTGTGTGTGTTGTTGTTGTTGTTGTTGATTTGCTTTTGCAAGACTCTGTGGAAGCCTTGAACAAAACTTGGGGTTAAGAGAGTTTAGGAGAGTTAACAAGTACAGTAAGAAATCTGCATATAACTTTTTAATCCTCCAAAACTTAATTACTAATAGTCTATTATTGACTGTAAGCCTTATAATATCATAAATAATTAACACATCTGAGTATTATATGTATTGTATAAGTGAAAAATAGAGGAGAAATGCCAAAGAGCACTTTTTGCTACAAACATTTTTTTATTGTTTCTTTCTCATGTGAAGATGGATGCTATCAATATGATCTCACTGTGATAACAATAGGAGGTGGGTGTGAAATTATTATAGTTGTATATGTATATTACAGTTAATTTTAGGAGTTAGAGTTTAATACTGCATCTTTACATTTGTTTGCATTTTTCTTTTCTGCAAATGGTGTCATATATGTTCTATAAGTGTTGGTGTGTAAGTTTTGATAAATTTAATTTTTAAAATTTGTGTATATTTTATGGGAATAAATTATATATTATCTAAATATATTTTATGCATTCACAACATTCTTTTCAATTTTTGATATTTCTAGGTTATTCATTTAATTTGAGAGTTTTTTCAAATGGTTGCTGATCTCAAAAATAGTCTGCATATAGTGAACTTGTGCAGTCAAACCCATGTTATTCTAAGGTTGTACAGGTTAAAGCTAAGAGCATTGGGAACTTGTACACATCTCTCAGATCTTCTACACAGCCAACTAGATTGTTCATCAAACGAGAAGCCTTCTCACTATCAAACATGGATTCTGTTAGATTCCATGGAAAGTCAATCTTGACCTTAGTAACTGAGGAAGAATTTCTGTTAATGGTTCACAAAACTCTTAGTAATTAATTTCCTGGGATTTAGGAGAAATAACTTCTAAAATGAGGCCATTTATGTTTGTCTGCTGCTTTAACAAGTTGAATGTCAAGAATTATCCATAGGGCATTATTAAGTTCAAAATTGAGAAGGAGACAAAGGATCAGGAGCAGAGGTTTTGAGATTGAGATCAGGGTGGGACATGGAGAAATTACTCAAAATGTTTGAACAATGTGAGGGTGTTGGTCACACAGTGCCATGGAGTCTAGACAGAAGCAGTCCAATAGAGTTCATTTGTTTACTCATTCACTCATTTCCTACTGTTTTTTAGGGGAGAGGTATATTAATATATGGTTAGTGACTTCAAGGAATTTATGTGTCTGTTTATAAATCTGTATATGATAGAATGAAACTCATTGTACCTTAAAGAATAGTGGTTGAAAATATTGGTTTTTTGATAGCAGGACAAACAGATTTGGAGTATGAGTACAGGAGGAAAAACTTCTTTTTCTTTTAGCCATTAGATTTATGATTAGGTAATTCCCTTCCCAACATGTCTGCCCTGTATCTTGCCATTCCTGCATATGGCTCCATTCCATTGTATTTTGAAGATCTTTTTTGTCTTTTGAGTTTCTATTAAAAAATATATTTAACCTTTGAGAGAGTCCATTTTAAATTTATTGTTGGCTAATACATTAATAAGTATCTGACCATTTTGCCACTTTCTGAGTGACGTTGGCTTATTTGATTAACTATCCCAAGCCTCAGTTTCTTTATGGGTAAATTGGGTATACCAGCAGTACTTAATTCTAAGATTAAGGATTAAATAAGATAGTGTATGCATAGTAGTTGCCCAAGTGCTGTGCACATAATAACTTCAATAAACATTAGCTATTTTAGCTCTAGTGTGGAGTAGGAAGGAGCTTAATAATGAGAAGGTGAAAGTTTTTGGTGTTTTTTGAGAGTGCTAAAAACAAATTATGTAATTTTCATTTTTAAAAATGAACTTCTCTCTTATCCTCCACATACAATTAGTTGCCAAATCCTACTGATTTGATTTCCTTTTAGAGTATTAGAACGTTGATCTATCACTTCCATTCCAATTGTCATTACAAGTGTTTGTAATAACTTCATAAGTAATTTTTACCTTTAGTCTATTAGTTGTTTTCTTACAAGACACAAATTTGATTGTTTTATTGCTTTTGTGAAAATTCATCTGTTTTTCCATTAACTTCTCTTTAACATAGAGTAAAAAAGTGTGCAAAATCTAAGCCAGGCACGGTAGCACACGCCTGTAATCCCAGCTGAGGTGGGAGGATTATGAGTTCAAAGCCAGCCTCAGCAGTTTAGCAAGGTGCAAAGCAACAACTCAGTGAGACCCTAGCTCTTAAAAAAAGAAAAAGGAAGGAAGGAAGGAAGGAAGGGAGGGAGGGAGGGAGGGAAAAGAAAGAAGAAAGAAAGCATTAGGCATGTTGGCTCAGTGTTATGTGCCTCTGAGTTCAAATCCTTGGTACCAAAAAGAAAAAAAAAGGGTGGGGGGCAAAATCTGGCCCAAATTCATCTTATTACTTTCATCTCAGTATTCTTTGTCATGAATTCTGTTTTCTGGTCATTCGACTGAATGTCTCTGAAAGTAGCAATTCATTTGGATAAATCTTTTTATTTTCCCACAAGGCCAAACCCTAAAATGTCTTTCAAAACAACACCAATCCTTTTTTCTCTTTCTTTTTTTAACTTATATATGACAGAAGAATGCATTACAATTCATATTACAGATATAGAACACAAGATTTTCATATATCTCTGGTTGCATACAAAGTATATTCACACCAATTTGTGTCTTCATACGTGTACTTTGGATAATGATGTCCATCACATTCCACCATCGTTTCTAACCCCATGCCCCCTCCTTCCCCTCCCTACCCCTCTGTCCTATCCAGAGTTTGTCTATTCCTCCCATGTTCCCCTTCCCTACCCCACTACAAATCAGCCTCCTTATATCAGAGAAAACATTGGGCATTTGGTTTTTTGGGATTGGCTAACTTCACTTAGTATTATCTTCTCTAACCCCATCCCTTTACTTGCAAATGCCATGATTTTATTGCATCTAGGTTGGTTCCACAGTTTAGCTATTATGAATTGTACTGCTATAAACATTGATGTGGCTGTGTCCCTGTAATATCCTGTTTTTAAGTCCTTTGGTATAGACTGAGGAGAGGGATAGCTGGGTCAAATGGTGGTTCCATTCCCAATTTTCCAAGGAATCTCCATACTGCTTTCCATATTGGCTGCACCAATTTGCAGTCCCACCGGCAGTATATGAGTGTACCTTTTTCCCCACATCCTCACCAACACTAATTGTTGTTTGTCTTCATAATAGCTGCCATTCTGACTGGAGTGAGATGGTATCTTAGAGTGGTTTTGATTTGCATTTCTCTAATTGCTAGAGATGATGAACATTTTTTCACCTATTTGTTGATTGATTGAACATCCTCTTCTGAGAAGTGTCTGTTCAGGTCCTTGGCCCATTGTTGATTGGGTTATTTTTCTTTTTGGTGTTTAGCTTTTTGAGTTCTTTGCCTTTTCTCTCTTTCTTAATTAAGTCTTCCAGTGAAAAGCAAATCTCAATGTTTTCTAATTTTCCAAGACATTATTTTTCTATTTTTGTTTTGGTTCCTACTACTTTCTTCATCATGTTATGAGTACGTGCACCTTTTTTCCACTGGTACATGTAAATTCATTGAGGATAAAAATGATGTTTTACTTATTTTGGTGTACTTTAAAATTACTAAGACAGTATTTTGTGTATAAAAGATGCTCAGTAAATCATCTCCCCCAAAGAAAAATGAGTGATTATGTTAATGTTTATATCTCAATAAAAAGTTAAACAAATTTGTGAACAGTAGTCGTCATAAAGATTAGTAGTTGAAGCAAAAGCTTAAATTCTTAAAATTGTATTTCATTAGTACAAAATAATTCATTGTTATAGTTCACAGGACACTTGGCTTATTTCAAGCACTCTACTTTATATTTTGGTCAAGATGTGTAGTTAATGGGCATGCGACTGTATGGATAGTTGGTTCAGTTTTTAATTATGAAACTAGTATCAGACCTCTTTGGTTCCAATTTATTCAGAACAAGTTAATGTAGCTTGATCCTGTTTCTTTTTTTCTATTCAGTAAAGTATTTTAAGTGACTGACGTAGGGGAGAGTAAAGGAGACAGTCATTAAAGGATTTAGGATCATGAACTGGAAGAGACCTAGAAGTACAACTGGTATAGATCTTAATAACAAATGTAGTAGTGTCTTCTATTCAGTTCCCTTATGGTGCAAGCGAACACCATCTTTTCTCAGGAAGAAGAGGAACCTTGTGCACAAACATTTTCACTAAATTTTAGTAATAGTTAACTTCAAGGTTACAATTGGATTCATCTTTTCAAATGTGGGAAATTAGGGGTAAACTAATACTCTAGTGATATACAGTAGTTTTTTAAATGCATGTGTAATTTCAAAAATTTCCACATGATGGCAGAAGATCCTTGTGTCTAGAAAGAGATAAAATTAAGGAAACTTTATATTTCAATTTTAATCTTCAATATTTGTCTTTTCATATACCAGCTAACAATTTTCATGTTTGTATTATATAATATAAATATGCTGTTTCCATTTTTAATGTTTTAATTCACTGATTTTACAATGAAGTAAATAATTTTTCTATTTCTTATATACATCCATTTTTGAAGATTTCATCTATTCTCCTGAATAGCATTGTAAATTGAGTAATTATCTTTTTTCTTAGTCAGTTTAGGAGAAATTGAGGGCAGATATTTACTCTTTAAAGGTAAAAATGTCAGACCTAATATGTGAAATTTTATTTAACTCTACTTTAGAAATTTAAGGAATTGATTTAATCTGTATTCTTTTGTGTTAACATGCCAAGAATTTTGAATGACAATCTCATGGTATCTTTACTGTTTTGTTTCTTGCCTCATTCTCTGTCACTGTTTCTCTTAATTTTTCTTTCTTTCTTTTTTTTTTATGGTGTTGAGAATAAACTTGGGGTCTAATGCATGCTGGGCAAGAGCTCCAATATGGAACCACCACATCCTCAGCCCTTCTGGTCTTAATTTAAGAAATTCACTCATTCAGTACATTTTTATTAAATGCCTACCATGTTTCAGAAACTGCCCTACTGGTGATTCATAGGTTAAAAGAAGAAGAAGAAGAAAAACTCTCTCACAAAAAAACCTTTGTTTTGCAAGGTAGATAGCCACCAAATCGTGCTATGTTTTAGCTAATGTTTGTGATTCATAAGACAAAATAGATTTTTCATGAAATTTTAAACAATATACAGCTTTTTTACATGGGTACAGATTAATTGCCAAAGTGTGATTTTTTAATTATATGCTGTATTTTAAGTCCTTTGGGTATAAACCAAGGAGTGGGATAGCTGGGTCAAATGGTGGTTCTATTCCCAGTTTTCCAAGGAATTTCCATACTGCTTTCCAGATTGCTTACACCAATTTGCAATCCCAGCAGCAATGTATAAGTGTGCCCTTTTCCCCACATCCAGCTTTTGTTGTTGTTTGGATTTAATAGCTGCCATTCTGACTGGAGTGAGATGAAATCTTAGAGTAGTTTTTATTTGCATTTCTCTAATTGCTAGAAATATTGAACATTTTTTAATATGTTGATTGATTGTATATCCTCTTCTGAGAAGTGTCTGTTCAGTTCCTTGGCCCATTTATTGATTGGGTTATTTATCTTTTTGGTGTTAAGTTTTTTGAGTACTTTATATATCTTAGAGATTAGTGCTCTATCTGATGTGGAAGTGGTAAATCTTTGCTTCCATTCTATAGGCTCTCAATTCACCTCACTGATTGTTTCTTTTGCTGAGAAGAAGCTTTTCAGTTTGAATCCATCCCATTTATTGATTCTTGGTTTTAATTCTTGTGCTCTAGGAGTCTTATTAAGAATGTTGGGGCCTAATCTGACATGATGGAGATTTGGGCCTATTTTTTGTCTATTAGGTGCAAGCTCTCTGGTTTAATTCCTAGTTCCTTGATGTTACTAGATTTATTTTTTTTTATATAGAGCTTTTGGTATCACTGATATGAAGCTAATATTTAACTTTTTGCCAAGTGGTTCTTTTGCTAACAGTTTATCAACTATTGATTTACTTACATGTGCACAAAATATTTAGGATAAAAATGAGTGAAATTAATTTAGGTGAATAGCTATTTGATCTCACTAGAGATAATCTTGGTTCTCAGCATAATATGTAAATATACTAACTGTAGCTATATGTGTAGTCTTGTACAGTTTTAAAATAATTCAGAATTTTAAAGTAAATACTGATGCTGAGTAGATTGTATCTTTTGGTTTTCATGTGGTCAGTGTAAAAGTCTATGTGTTTAATGTTTATTCTCAAATGTTTTGAGAAGTGGAAATTCCACACTGGCTTTTTTATTCATGATAAACATTTTTGTAGTTGACTGGTGCCAAAAAGAGTTAGAAAGTAAATAGTTATAGATTTGTACAATTTATTAAATGACAAAAACAGTATTGTTGGAACAAACTCTATTGTATTTGCTCTCTATATTCTCTATTTCCCTTATGTATTTTACCTAACCTTTTATTATGGTTTGGATGAGTGGTTCCCCCCAAAAGCTCATGTGTGAGATAAAACAAGAATTTTCAGAGGTGAAATGGTTATGAGAGGTGTAAACTAATGAGTGGATTAATCCACTGGTAGGGATTAACTAGGTGGTAACCATAGTCAGGGTGTGGCTGGAGGAAGGTAAATCACTGGGGGCATGACTTTGGGGTTTATATCTTGTCGCTGATGAGTGGAACTGAGAGTGGAACTCTCTCTGCTTCCTGGTTGCCATGTCCTGAGCTATTTTCCTCTACCATGCTCTCCCACTATGGTGTTCTGCCTCACTTTGGACCCATACTATGGAGTTGGCCATCTATGGACTGAACCTCTGAAACTGTGAGCCAAAATAAACTTTTCTTCCTCTATGTTGTTCTTGTCAGTTCTTTAGGTTGCAGCATGAAAAAGCTGACTAAATTCCTATGATTTTCTTGTCCCTACTCAGCTTGCTTAATGGAAGTTTTGTGTACTAGTCTGAAATGTGGCCTAGTCTAAGTAGTTGGTAGGGCAATAGGGTCAAATACTTATGTGACTATTCTATGCTATACCAGAGGAGGCACTTGGGTTTGAATACATTAACTTTATTAACCAGATCTTCTGCCCTGTCCATAAAAGAAAGGTGTTGGTTACATTGAGTCAGAAAAGCATTGGGAAAGAGATGGGTTATCAATGGGTATCTTCTAGATTTAACCACTTATTAAATCAAGAATTTATGTTAATTGCATCTTAAACACTGCTAGACTAGTCTGTGGTAGAAAGTAGAAGTACAAAGTAGAAGGTATACCAATGCTAATGAAACCATTAATACTTTAGTAAAAATGAAAAAATTCAGGAGGCTGGAGGTGTGACTCAGTGATGGAGTGAGCTCTAGCATGTGTGAGAATCTGGGTTTGAATTGCAGCACTGCCAAAAAAAAAAAAAAAAAAAAAAAGACAAATTTAGGGCACAGTTTAAACTGTGATATTAAAAAAAGGTGTTTTTTAAAAATATTTATTTTTCAGTTGTAGTTGGATACAATACCTTTATTTATTTATTTATTTATTTTTATGTGGTGCTGAGGATCAAATCCAGGGCCCTGCACATGCTAGGTGAGTGCTCTACTGCTGAGCCACAACCCCAGCCTGGCATGCTTTAGTTTTATAAATAAAATATTAGATTTAGTCAAGTTTTTCATCTTTGCAGTACTGGGGATGGAACCCATGGCCTTGTGCATGCTAGGCAAGTATTCTACCACTGAACAAGAGTCTATTGACATATATAATTACACATATGTGTGATTACACATATTTATGGGGTACAGTGTGACATTACATGTATGCAATGTTTACTGATAAGATCAGGATAACTGACATATCATCCCATTTATCATTTTTTTGTTGGAAACATTCAAAATTCTCTGTGCTATTTGGAAATACACTTTTTAAAAAATTCTTACTGGGGACAGAGTCCAGGGCCTCAGGCATGCTAGCTAAGTACTCTACCCCTGATTAAAAAAAAAAAAAAAAAAAAAAAAAAAACAAAAACGAGTCTAAGCCACCTAGCGGCTTGGGAGGCTGAGGCAGGAGGAGGATTGCAAATTCAAAGCCAGCCTCAGCAATGGTCAGGCACTAAGCAACTGAGTGAGACCCTGTCTCTAAATAAAATACAAAATAAGGCTGAGAATGTGGCTTAGTGGTCGAGTGTCCTTGAGTTTAATTCCCAGTACCTCACCCCCTCCAAAAAAAAAAAAAAAAAAAACCCCAAACTCTAAGCCATAACTGGTCATATTATAAACTCAGATCCTACTGAAAGTTTGTTAAATTTTTTTTGTTGTTGTTGTTGGATGTGTAATTCAGATTTCAGGTGACTGTTTATTTTATTTTTATTTTTTTAAGACAGTTTTTTAAAGAGTAGTTTTAAGATCACAGCAACTTTAAGAGTAAGGTACAGAGATATCTTTTGTATCCCCTGCTCCTACACATGCATAGCTTCCTGCATTTTCACCATTCTCCACCACAGTGGTATGCTTGTTGCCATTGATGGATCTACATTGACACATCATGATCACCCAGAGCCCTGTATCTTACATTAGGGTTTCCTCTTGGTGTTAAATTCTGTGGATTTAGATAAATAATGGCCTATATTTCAATATGGTATCATATAGAGTATTTTCATTGTCTTAAAAAAATCCTCTGTTCTCTATTAATCTTTCTCACCAACCTTTTGTAACCACTGTTGTTTTTACTGTCTCCATGTTTTTCCTTTTCTAACATGTCATATAATTGGAATCATACAGAATGTAGCCTTTCAAATTGGTTTCTTCCTTTTTTTTTTCCTTTCTGCTTTACTTTAGCAGTTCTGGGGAGCAAATCCATGCTTTGTGCATGCTTGACAGCCTTTTTTGTTTTTCTTTGTCTTATACTCTTGACAGTTTGTTGTAATGTGTCATGGTAAAAGTCTTTGGTTATGACTATTTGGGGTCTTACAGGGTTTATTTATATGGGTGTTTATATCTTCTTTAAGAGTGTGGATGTTTTTTGCTGTATTATATGTTTTCTATGCACGTAACCTTTTTTTTTCCCTTCTCTTTTGGGTTCTCCAAAAATGTGGATGTTTGTTTAATGGTATCCCACAGATATTGAACACTGTCTTCACTCTTTCTTATTTTTTCCTCTGGCCACCCCCCTGAATATTTTGAAAGACCCGTCCTCAAGGTCACTATAGTATAGTTTCCCTATAGCTTCTTTGGCTATAATTAATGACTTTGGGCATGATGGAGTCAGAGATACTGTCTTCACAGATCTGTTTTTGTTTTTGCTTTCTGTTTTTGTTACTGGGGATTGAATTCAGAGACACTTGACCATTGAGTCATGTCCCCAGCCCAATTTTGTATTTTATTTAGAGACAGGGTCTCACGAGTTGTTCAGTGCCTCCTTAAATTGCTGAGGTTGATTTTGAACTTGCTGTCCTCCTGCATACGCCTCCCAAGCTGCTGGGATTACAGGCATGCACCACTTTGTTTTTGTTTTTTAAAGCACCAATTGCCAGTCCATTTCTCATATGTTACACAGCTACTTATCTATTCACCTACTGAAAGAAATCTTGGTTTCTTCCAGGTTTTGGCAATTTTGACTAAAACTCTTGTAAACCTTTGGACATAGGTTTTTGTGTGGACATAAGTTTGCTACCCTTTGGGGCAAATACCAAATCATATGATTGTTGGATCTTACCATAAATATGTTTATTTCTGTAAAAAACCACCAAAGTGTTTTCTAGGGTAGCTGTTCCATTTTGAATTTTCCATTTGAAATGAGAATTCTTTTTTTAAAGTATTTTGTTTTAGTTGTAGTTGGACACATACCTTTATTTTATTTTTATGTGGTATTGAACGCAGTGCCCCGCATGTGCTAGGTGAGCGCTCTACTGCTGAGCCGCACAACCCCAGCCCAAGAAATGAGAATTCCTTTAGCACATGTTCTTGCCAGTTTTTGGTGGTTTCCATGCTCTGGATCATTCTAATAGGTTTGTTATTTTATCTTATTGTGTTTATATATTTTTAAAGTTAACATAGGAAGTTAAACTTTCCCTTTGAATATTTGTCATTCGACTTTGCTAAAATGAACTGACAGTACAAAGTTTAACAGGATAAAAAAATACGAATTTACTAGTATACATAAGGTGGGAGTCATCAAAAATATGAAAATACAAATAAGGACCTAGATGAATGATACTTAAATACCCTTATCATGAGGGAGAGGTCAGTAGGCAATTTTAGAGGGGTACTAAATTATTTTTAAGGACAAATTTCCTCTAGACTGTAGGTATGGTGGTTGATTTAATGTTTGGTTAATGAAATTTTCAGGAAGAAGATTGAAGACAGTCATGTTCCCCTTCAGTGGATCTATTTTTGGAATTTTGATTTTTAAACTTTGGAGATCAAGTTAGGGAGAATTGATGTTATTTACTATGCTAAATTACTTCAGTTTTAAAATTTAGAATTTAGTTCCTCAATCATTCTCAGTAATCATTAGTTTAAGTGTTCAGTAGACATTTTGGCTTATGACTGACTACTATATTGGACAAGGTAGCTCTCAACAACTATATATACTGGTCTCTATGAAACTCTTCCTTTTATTTAACTGACCAACTTTTCCTTTTATAATCAGCATAGACGTCACCTCTTCCTGGAGACCTTTTCTGTTTCATTCCTCGTTTCTCATCCTACCAGTTGAACTCTCCATTGATTTCTATTTATATCAATTATTATATTCTCATTCCTCTTCATTATTACACTGTGTTGTAATTGCCTTTTTACTTGTCTGTTTCACAACTGAAGTATAAGCTACTTTGAATCAGAAATTGTGAGATCTTTGTATCCCTAACACTTGACATTTAGGGTATATACAATGAATAATTGGTTATGTATGAATAATAGTTTCACATTTATTTATTTTTATATTGACTAACATTTTTTAGAATTATGTTCTCCAGACTTTTGAAGCATGTATCTTTCATGTGAATATAAATTTAATATAAATTCTAATATGCTTTGCCATTAGTTAATATCTCTTAATAAATGACACTTAGAAAGGAATGTTCATTAACAAAATGTATCATGAATGTAAATTTTCATTCTAAGTAGTCTTGATATTTTTAAAAATTTTGGGCTGATGGGTTGGGGATGTGGCTCAAGCGGTAGCGCGCTCGCCTGGCATGCGTGCGGCCCAGGTTCGATCCTCAGCACCACATACCAACAAAGATGTTGTGTCTGCCGAGAACTAAAAAATAAATATTAAAAATAATTCTCTCTCTCTCTCTCTCTCACTCTCTCTTTAAAAAAAAAATTTGGGGCTGAGTTTTTTAGATCTGACTACATTGCCATTTTAAAATAGTACAGTATGCTTGTAGCAACTAATGAACCAATATTAATACATCATTATGAGCTACAATTCAATTTTTATTTACATTTGCCTGGTTTTTACTTAGTGACCTTTTCCACTCCAGGATTCTATCCAGGAAGCCACATTATATTTAGTCGTCATGTCTCTTGAGCCTTCTCTAAACTGTGATAGTTTCTCACACATTCCTCATGTTTGATGACCTGGCAGTACTAATTAGGAATTTTGTAGTCTGTCCTCAAACTGGAGTTATGGATTTTCGAAAGGAAGACCACAGAGGGTATACTGTTGCCATCATTTTTACTTCATTAATTGTGGCTGATGAGCTTGCATTCATAGTTGGAGAAGTATCCATCATCTTATTGTCATCTTTTACTTGTGTTTGTATTAATCTTACTGTCTTCAGAAGATTCTTTAGAAACACCTTTTAAAGAATCTTGTCCATTTTATAGGTTTGTTTAATTAGCTTAATTAAATTTGATAATATGAATTATAAATCCATTTAAATGGCATATCAAATTATGGCATATTCAAATAGCGTATGTCAATGGCAAATGCAATGGTGGTGAGGGGGTCCATTGGTGGCATTTGGGAATACCCATTCTTCCCTTATATTGTTTGTTGCTTGTATACTACATAGCTTAGACTGTATGTTGTAGTCATGAGGATGTCAGGGACAATCTGTAATTTAGTGAATCCAGAGACTAATGGTCTAATAGAGTACTAAAATAATTTTAAAGATCATTTTACTAGCTTCCTAAATTAATTCTTTTCTATATTCTCCAGACTTCCTCAAATTTTTATTCCTTTGTATGATGTCCTCATTTTGAGAATTCTATTTTCTGACCAAAAAAGATGGGAGGGGGACTAGTTCTGTTTTTTAAAATTTTTTTAAATTTTAATTTGTTATATATATGACAGCAGAATACATTACAATTCATATTACACATATGGAGCACATTTTTTCATAACTCTGGTTGTATACAAAGTATATTCATATCATTCATGTCTTTATACATGTACTTTGGATAAGGATGTCCATCTCATTCCACTGTCATTTCTAACCCTATGCCCCCTCCTTTCCCCTAGTTCTGTTTCTTATTGCCAATTTATTGCTTTTACAGATTTAGCATTTAGTATTATTTAATGTGTGGTCAAATTTCTGAATGCTAAAGTAAGTCCATAAATGCTGAAATAAGTAATGGTAACATAAAAATGTAATGTATCATAGCCTAAATGCATATAGTATTTGTTTTCCTTGAAAAGATCATAGCTAACCATCTGCCTCCAACAACAAAATAATCCTGGACCTGAATTCATATAAATAATTATTACATATCTGAAGAGTATATTGTTCAAAGTATATTGCTTTATAATTACATGCTGAACCTGGGGATCCTTATTGAAATCCAGTCATTGCTAGATTACCTGTCTTAAAAATTTTCTTTTGGGGGTAGGTTAATTGGGAGGGCACTTATAGGAGGCTGGCATTTATATTCTCTAGCACTACAGAATATGAATGCTTTCACCCTTTTGCCTTTTGTTTGTTTTTAAATCTTCATTTCTTCTCAACTCATAAACACCTTCTCAGTATTCCTAGTTTATGACAACTTCTTTGGAATGGGAACATACACAAGCTGTATCATTGGAAAAAATAATTTACAAATAATATAGTCTAGGATCACTTTAAAGAAGCCCAGAACACAAAACATAAACTTATGACTGTGATTAATTAGGACTAATTATTTCCAAAGAAATTAACTTTTACAAATTCATAAAATAAAATAGTTATAAAACCATAAAAGTTTTATAAAACCATAAAAGTTTTAAACTATTTGTAGTTTTACTTCAACTTGTAGAAATCTGATTCATAGAATCTTCTCAAAATTGTAAAGTGAGGCAGATATCTCTAGGCATTTTTGACAGATTACTAATATGAACTGGTTATAATTAATAGATCTTCTATAAAGCATGTTTGAACAATATACTATTCAGATATGTAATGATTATGTTATGAATTTACTGTAGGATTTTGTCATTGGCAATGGGTGAGTAGCTATGAACTTTTCAAGGAAAACATGTAATATATGCATTTAGACTATAATACATTCCATTTTTTGTGTTACCTTTATTTATTTCAGCATTTCTGGGCTTATTTTAAAATTTGGAAATCTGAACATACATTAAATAATACTAAATTGCTAAGAACAGTAAATTGCAAATGTAGTAACTGGCATTTTGATGCTACCATGAGATGAATAAATATGATATTTTATAGCATGGCATGTGGCAACATGTTCAAGGAAGTTCATATTTTATGTTTGGCATATTGTGAGATGTTGCTTCCTGAATTCATATTTTTTGTGCTATATGTTATAGTACATTTTGTGAAGCTATTGTTATTGTGATGTTTAAAATATATATTAAGAATGAATGCAGGCTCAGGGCTTTGATCTTTTCAGTTAAACTTAAAAAAAACACATATTTGTCTATTATTTTACCATTCTGTTGTTTTAAATGAATATTTTTATTATTCAGGCTGTTCTTTTGTCAGATATTCCTCATCTGAGGCATTATCCTTCAGAAGAATAACTGCATAGATCTGAATATAATTTGAATAGATTGTCTTCATACATGTACTTTGTATTCATTTTTAGCTTAAAACTTGTCCATAATTATTCTTTCTACATTACTATTCCCAGATGCTAATACTAAAACTCTCTGACTCAGGTAAAATTTATTTTTTAAAATGAATGTATTCTAGCAGACTTAAATTTGAATATATATGATTCACTTTCTAAGTGATTATTATATTATGACATTTAAGATTTGATGGAGGTTGGCCAGTATGTACTGCTCAAAATAATTTATTGAAAAATGTGTCTACCTACATAAAGTTCATTTTTGTGTTTTCTTCTTTTTAAATGTTTTTATTAGTAATTCAGTATAAAGATAATGTACTTGCTGAGAGATCCTTATTGAACATCATATAAAGAAATCACTCATTTTTCTTTAAACAAGTTCTTATTTTATAGCAAAGTAGAATGCATGTAGGTTCCCTAGATTCTTGGTCTCTATTGTTCATGCAATTAATGCCAGTTTGTAACAAATAATCCCAAAATTTGGGTGGCTTAATATGATAAAAATTTGTTAAAACTCTTAGAAAGTACATTGTAGATGTTCCTGTTCAGGCTGCTGAACAGGAGCACATCTTAGACGCACTCTCCTCTAAAAAATGACACTGGAATCTAAACTTCTTCAACATTTTAGATATGTGGATATGGGTGTGATCTTTGAGATTCCCAGAAATATGTGAGTGCTTTTCAAAGCCCTTACTCCCCAAAGCTTCTCATTCAGCTGCCTTTCATGCCAAGACATTTAGTTAGTCTGCCCCCACTTCAATCCCTGTAGGTAGGTAGTAGGGGCTAGTAGTACATTCAGTTCCTTTGCCTCTCTTTTATAAATGGCCCCCTGGTGCTTCTTTCAGCACTGGAAGAGTAAAGCAAGATCAAGGCAATTCCTTTGAGCCTGTCATCCAGGCAGTCACCAAACAAGTCACAAGAAACAACTCCAGTTCTTTGAGAGTAAGTTCCATTCTAGTTTTCCTGGTACTGGGTACCTGTGCCTGGAATGTGGGCTGATGTTTTAAAGGCCATTGCCTATCTGGGGAGCATAGAAAGGGATCAGAGTGAATTAAAATGCCACAAAGTTGTCTTACCAAGATTCAGCTTTTTTTGTCTTGACTAAATGTTTGTGATTTCTGTAAGCTTTCCATTTTAGAGTTTGGAGAAAGTGTAGTCTGCCATTTTTTGACAGTTTATTTGTTGCTTTGTGGAGGGATAGCTTACTGGAGATCCATACTCTGCCATTTTTGCTGACTTTTGTTTGAAAATTTGAGAATGGTTCTATCCTGATGACATCGGGAAAGGAAAGGTAATGACAAGGATGTGTTAAAAATAGGCTAATGGTAGGTGCAGTGGCACAACCCAGTAATTCCAGAGGCTTGGAAGGCTGAGACAGGAGGATTGCAAGTTCAAAGCCAGCCTCAGCAATTTAGTGAGACCCTAATAAGCAACTTCATGAGAACTTATCTCAAAATGAAAAATAAAAAAAAGAGATGGAGATGTGGCTCAATTGTTAAGCACAACTGGGTTCAATCCCTGGTGCCCAAAACAAACAAACAAAAAAATACAACAACAGCAGCAAAACAAAGGCTAATGGAAAAAATTAGCAGTTGTAAATATGGGATTGTAGTGAACGGTACAGCTGAGTTTGATACTAGGCTTTTGAATTGGGCAATGCTGAACTTTGGAACTTGAAAATGAATTTGTGGAAAGAATAGCAAAAGGTGGTGTGCAAAGGGTGGAGACCAAATACGGTCAATGTATAGAAACCTGTAAAAACAGTGAGATAGGACGTTTCTTTTTTCTAAGTGGGAAAGCTATATGTAGAATTTAGTATGTACTAACATTAATTTATACTTGCTACTACTTGTTCTAGTTTCTTTGTTGTTGTTTTTTTTTTGGTGGGGGGGAGTGATATAGAGGTTGGAATGCTAGGCAATCATTCTACCACTGATCTATATTCCTAGCTGGAATTTGTCGTTTCTTTTTTAAAAAAAACCCAAAAAACGGTGTAGTCTGTGAGACTTTACTTCACAATTTGGATTGGTTGGGATTAAAGGGAAGAATAATTAAAACAGCAATGTTTCTCTGCTTAGACTTTATCAAAGAATCATTAACTTGTAATAAAAGAAATGAGAAAGACCTAAGTATATTCATGTAGCATATTACAATGTTTCAGTCAGGGAAGGACTACATAGAATAATGATCCCATTAGATTATGTCACCTAGTGATGTTGTGCCATCTTAGTTTGTGTGAGCATACTCTGTAGTCTTTGCACTGGGCTCTTATTTAAATCTACTGAGAGTTGCCTGTGTATATGATTGACCATTATGTCCTCCACAGATAACAAATTTTTGAGATATTCCTCAGAATGTATCTCTGTCACTGAGTGATACATGACTCTACTCAGTGTTGCCTTTATTTTTTGTTATGCTTTTCTTTCCCTTCGCCAAATCCTACCCTTCTCCAAATTCAGGCAGCTTAGTTTCTAGTCACTATAAGAGCAGAGCTTTTTAATCTCTGTTGAATTGACTTGAACAACCATTTTAACAAGTATGTTCTACTATCTAACCTATCCTTCAAGTATATTCAAATTGATCTTATCCCATTCTCCATTTCTCCTTCTCCTTTCAGTCTTTGCTTTTGTCATATTTAACACTGTATGTATCAGCCTACAGACATTCTAGGAAAAGCAATAAGATGAAATTAATAAAAAGTTACAATGTACCTCCACAGTGGAATTGTAGGGGCTTTAATTATTTGGAACTACAAAAAATACCACTAAATTTCAAAAGTGTGTTTTAAAATAGACTGAATCACTATCCCCTGAGACTGTCAAAGTAACTTCTCTCTAGTGACCTGTAAATTATTCTTCTTTTAAAAAGTCAATCCATAATTAGACTGGAGAAGGAAGGATATGTTCATGGTAGTTTTAATTGCTCCCTAAGTGTATTTTACCAAAGTAATACCTTTTTTTTTTAATTGGAAAAGGAGGACACTATGTTACAGACTATATTATTGAAAGTAGAGAAACCAAAAGCATTTCTTATGGCATATTGTTTTAAGTAATGTTAATAATTTGTATGTCTACTAATGAAGTATAGAGATTTTAAGGAAATTCTGTTTAGAGTTGAATACTTGATTTTTTTGAATATATATCTTTAGAAATATTCTTCCTCTATTTTCTGAATATCAGTGTACCAGGGAGACTATGATGATGACTATTAGGAGGATAATACAAAAAGAATAAGTCAAGGACCCCATGAACCAAATAAATGAAAATCAGAGAAATCAAAGATGAGCTGAAAAAGAAATGTTTTGTTTTGATCAAAGTGCCCATTTTTCAATTTCTTGTGATTTGAGTTTCTACAGTACTAAATTTGTTTATCTGTGCAGCAGGAGGTGTTAGCTATTGCACACTTCCCCCTGTTGAGCCAATATACTGTTAAGGGCAATCATGTTATCCAAAACACTTATCCAAAGCAAGTTTAGAGAAGTTTGTTGGACAGCTATAGATAGCCTTTGCAGTCAAGTCAGCTGTAGGAGTTAATGTTTGAAAAATTTTTAATAATAACCTCATTTGCATTTGTGCCATGCCAGGAAAGGAGTATTGTATGCCAAGATGTACACTTAAAGGAATTTGTACCTGCAGCCAATTTTCTGTTTATTCTGTAGGCCAGAAATAATAGGTGTAGACAAGTGTTCACGTTTTACTTGGTTATGGAGTGACAGTGGTGTTGTAAAATCCCTAATTCACATTGGGCTCTTATTTCAATCTGTTGAGAGTTGCCTGTGTATATGATTGACCATTATTATGTCCTCCACAGATAACAAATTTTGATGGGGGACAGCACCAGTTTCCTGTGAGTCACATTATAGAGTAGGAGTCATAAGCAGAGAAGCAGTGGTAGTATTTCTTCAAGGCTCTACTACTGCATTATTGCATGATTGAAAGGCTACTAACAGAACTAGAACTACTGATTTTTTTTTTTTTTTTGCTTTGGCTTTCTTATTCAGTTTCTGGCATAATTTAACTGGAAAACCTTCACTGTATGGTTTTTTTATTATTTTTTTATTGGTTGTTCAAAACATTACAAAGCTCTTGACATATCATATTTCATACATTAGATTCAAGTGGGTTATGACTACTGGTATTTTAAAGCAAGGAATCCAAATACTAAGATCTAAAAGTCTAATCCTCTAGAAAGAGTCAGATTGATAATTTGAACAGTGGTTCATACCTTGAATGTCCATGAAATTGAAATTTGTTTATAGTGTCAAATAGAGGTTATAGATAAGATTATGTAGGGATTTAGGTTTAACATGATGTATCCAGTATTCATTTAAACTATCTGTTGAAGATATCTGCCGCAGTCTTGGCTGGGCACAGAATCACGAGCCACCACACAGCTTTGTAGATTCAAACAGCAAATCTTTATTCCCGAACTCACACTGGCCTCCACACACGTTCTGGGGCAATCCCAGTTCTTCTGCCCCCAATTCACCTACTCCACGAGGCTTTTTTTTTCCCAAAAAATCTCTCTGAATCTCACGAGAACTCAACGGGAGCTCAGGCAGCAGGAATGCCCTAATTCCAGCAGCAATAATCCTCAACATCGAACTTCCCTAAAATCCAAGGTCTTAAACTGGGAACGCCCTTAACCCAAGGACCGGGATACTTCCTCAAACTGCAGGACACACCCTAATCCTGGATCCTCCCTGGTCGTTGAGCAGGGTCACCTTTCTCAAACACACATGCAAGGTCAACAGCGAAATTAACATGGGGTACGCTGGGAAAGAAATTTCGATGCATCATTCCTACTTGGTAATGGCCCTCAGCAGATATCAACTGTGAAAATCTGATTATAGCTTTTTCTTGTTGTGCATACATAGAAGGTACAGGAAAGGAAGGACAGAGGTTTCATGACAACAGAAATCTTGATTTGTTACCTTGAGAAAGCTGCTTATGTCTAGCATGTCATCTGCTTCTGGGGAGAAACCTCCCTTGTGAATTTTACTTTGATGTCCCCCATGTTGTAGAGTCCCAAGAATCTTAAGTTCACATCTTCCAACTTAAGAGGGACCCCTTAAGTCTCAAGATGTGAAGTTTTGCTGCAGTGTGGGGAGTGAGAAGGGTGTGGTCCCTTCTAATAGGGCTCACAGGTAGCCTTTCTCTAGTTTTATTTCCAACAGACCCAAGTCTTTGGGTTCTAGATTGGTGAAAAGTCAGGTAGTCATCAGTTGGTGGATCACGGAAGGTTTATTTTATTTGGTGAGAATACTCTTTGGGATAATGTGGGTAAAGCCTGTAATACTGAGTTACTTTAGAGTTTATATGAGCAAGAGATATGAGACTTTTATTAGTAGCATGGGTTACCCAGTAGCTATTTCATAAGAGGTTAATTTGTGTTATCCAGTAGGGGTGAATCTAATTGTCATCATAGCCAATGGCAACACCTTTGGCCAAGCAGTTTAGTTAATCCAGTTAACTTTGCCAATTTCAGTTTTAAAATGCAATTCATCCTTTTAACATTCTTAGAAGATTGAGGATGATAGGGACAATGGTAGTGTCATTCTATTTGTAATACTTGGTTTCATTACTTATCTAGTGAAATGAGTACTTCTATTACTGGAAGTTTCTTCAGGAATGCTCTATAAAGGAAACACGTTTTCTAGTAACTTTTTAGCTACTGCAACATTGACCTACCTGCATAAGAAAGCTTTTCAACTGGAGAACATACAATTACAAGAGCATTTTGATATCCATGGCAGATGGCAATGAAATCTGTAAGTGGTCCTGTGATCCAGCAGGTGATAGAAATGTACCCCTGAGGTTTTTATTGTCCTCCTAGGGTTATAGGTTTGACAAATCAAGCATTCATTATAAAACCTTTTCTGAAGTTATAAAAGTCATTATACTATTTTTTTCATAATTTATATACTTTTCTCTACTTCATAGTAAGTTTTTAAAATGAAAACTATAACGACCAGGTTGCCATCCATGAGTCTTTGCTTAAAATTAAATGTTTATCTTTTCAGATACCAATTTTGTTTTCCCAAATCAGGCATATAGCACTGTTTATTAAATAGGTTATTGTTGGTGATTAGACTTGGATCATAGGTATTTTTTTGAAACTATATATACTGACAGGTTCAGTAGTAGCTGACTGAGCATGAAAATCTGTCTGAGGATTTCCTTTTTATTTAAACACTTCTTGTTTTGCTTAAAGCTGGTTTAGAGTGTTTTAGTGAGCTTTTTCACTGCTGTTACTAACAGACCTGACCAGAACAACTGTAGAGGAGGAAAGGTTTATTTGAGGGCTCATGATTTCAGAAGTGTTAGTCCATAGAAGGCCAGCTCCATTCCTTGGGGCTGAAGGTGAGGCCGAACTTCATGGTGGGAGAGTGTGACATGATCAGAAGGCAGAGAGAGAGACTCTCTAGAGACTAAATATATATCCCATGGTCACGCCTCCAATAAGCCACTTCTTCCAGCCACACCCCACCTATTTCCTGCTACTACTCAGTTAATTCCTTCAGAGATCAACTAGATGATTAGATTAAGGCTATGATTCAATCATTTCTCCTCCAAACCTTCTTGCATTATCTCATATGTGAGCTTTGGGGGGATACCACATCTAAACTGTAACAAGAAATTTTATGAACCAGTTTCTTTTTTCTTTTCTTTCTTTCTTTCTTTTTAACAGCTTGCAAACTTTCTTTATTATAGGTTCATCTAAGTCTCCTTCATCTACACTGGACTAGTTGGTGACCTAGAGATGTTACCAAAGGGAAAAAATAAATCCTTCAGTAACTAGAAAAAACACAAGTCTAACCCGTATCATTTAAAAAGATGAAATTAAGTAAAAGTCTGTTTTAGGAAAATTAAAACCAATTTTAAAATTAATTTTAAATAATAATTTTTAAGAGTTACTCAAAATTCAGTAGGCAACTCCATTTCCTGAATTTCCAGTCAACCTAAATTTATGAACCAGTTTCTTGACTAGAGTTCTAGGAATTCTTCCTAGTCCAATTGCATGAGCTTAATCTTATCAGGAACCTGTACCTATCAGAATCATTTTCATGAATCCCTTTAAAGGTAAAATTCTTCCAGTTTATAGTTGCTCACAATTCTTTTAGCATGGTGCCTGTTTACTAGAGTAGAGCAATTGTCTGCCATGAAAAAACTTAAAATAGACTTTCTTAAAAGATCTAAGGAGAAATAAATAGATCTTAATGTCTCTAAGCCATAATTGGGCACCTTTCTGTGGAGCAAAGGAAGGAGCTCTAGATTTGTAGAGATGAGAGAGTAACTGTATACCCCTGTGATTAGAAATGAATGAAGCAATAGACAGAGTTGAAAGGTCCAAAAGTCAAGAAGAAACTCAAATTTGAAAATGCTGATTGAAAAGTAATTATGCAACAAAAAATATTTTTTAAAACCTTAGGTTTATTTCTCTTGCTATCATATGATATGCACTGCCCTATGCTTTCAAATTCTTTAAAATATTAATATCATAAAACAGTTTCCTTACTATCATTAATATCCATTATTAGAGTTCTTTATGAATACTTATAATAGATTTTGTGTGAGATTTTTCTGCCATAAAATGTGAGTAGGGCTGGGGCTGTAGCTTAGTGGCAGAGTACTTGCCTCGCACATGTGAGGCACTGGGTTCAAGTGTTAGCACCACATTAAAAAAAAATGTGAGTGATTGACAGTCTTTTGGGGTATGCCGTCACAAGTGGAAATTGTAGTTATATAAAGTGGTTTGGAAAATAATGTAGCCATGGTTATAAAGAATTTTTTTGGTGAAATTTCTTTTTTCCTTTTCTGTCTCATTTTGTTATTGATTTCTTTTTAAATGTATTTGTTCTTTCTAGATATACATGGGGATACCACACCTAAACTGTAACAAGAGTTACAGAGTAGAGTGTATTTTGACATATTATACATACATAATATAGGTATAATTTGTTTCAATTAGTATTCCATTATTATGGTTGTATGTGATGTGGAGTTACATTAGTTGTATGTTCATATATAAGAATAGGAAAGATAGGTCAGATTCATTCTGTGTCTTTCCTCTTCCCATCCTTCCTCCCTTCCCTTCCCTTTGTCTGTTGCAGTGAACTTCTAATCTTCCCCTCCCTTGTGGATTAGCATCCACATATCAGAGAGAACATTCTGCCTTTGTTTTTTTGGGACTGGCTTCTTTCACTTAGCATGATAGTCTCCAATTTCACCCACTTACAGGCAAATGCCATAATTTCATTCTTCTTTATGGGTGAGTAATATTCCATCGTGTATATATACCACATTTTCTTCATTCATCTCTTGAAGGCCACCTAGGTTGGTTCCACAGCTTGGCTATTGTGAATTGAACTGCTATAAATATTGATGTGGCTCCATCACTGTAGTACACTGATTTTAAGTCCTTTGGGTATGAACTGAGGAGTAGGATAGCTAGGTCAAATGGTGGTTCCATTCCAAGTTTTCTGAGGAATCTCCATACTGCTTTCCAGAATGTTTGCACCAATTTCCAGCCTCACCAGCAATATATAAGTGAACCTTCCCCCCACATCCTTGCCACATTTATTGTTACTTTATGTTTGATAATTGCCATTATGACTGGAGTGAGATGGAATCTCAGTGTAGTTTTGATTTGCATGTCTCTAATTTCCAGAGATGTTAAACATTTTTTCATATATTTTTGGCCATTATTTTTTCTGTGAAGTGCCTGTTCAGTTTCTTAACCCATTTATTGATTGGGGTTTTTGTTTTGTTTTGTTTTCAGTGTTAAGTTTTTTGAGTTCTTTGTATATCCTGGAGATTAATGCTCTGAGGTGCTAGTGGTAAAGATTTTCTGCCATTCTGTAGGCACTCTGTTCACATTCTTGATTGTTTCCTTTGCTGTGAAGAAGTTTTTTTGTTTGCTACTACCCCATTTTATTGATTTTTAAATTTTACGTCTTGAACTTTAGGTCTTATTGAGGAAGTTGGTTCCTAAGCCAACATGATGGGGGCCTACATATTCTTTTTTTTTTTTTTTATTGGTTGTTCACAACATTACAAAGCTCTTGACATATCATACTTCATACATTAGACTGAAGTGGGTTATGAACCCCCAATTTTACCCCAAATGCAGATTGCAGAGTCACATCGGTTACACATCCACAATTTTACATAATGCCCTATTGGTAATTGTTGTATTCTGCTACCTTTCCTATCCCCTACTATCCCCCCTCCCCTCCCCTCCCAACTTCTCTCTCTACCCCATCTACTGTAATTCATTTCTCTCCTTGTTTATTTTCCCATTCCCCTCACAAACTCTTGTATGTAATTTTGTATAGCAATGAGGGTCTCCCTTCATTTCCATGCAATTTCCCTTTTCTCTCCCTTTCCCTCCCATCTCATGTCTCTGTTTAATGTTAATCTTTTCTTCCTGCTCTTCCTCCCTGCTCTGTTCATAGTTGCTCTCATTATATCAAAGAAAACATTTGGTATTTGTTTTTTAGGGATTGGCTAGCTTCACTAAGCATAATCTGTTCTAGTGCCATCCATTTCCCTGCAAATTCTATGATTTTGTCATTTTATTTCTTCTAGTCAGCACAGGGTCTCTGGTCTAATGCCTAGGTCCATGATCCTCTTTGAGTTGAGTTTTGCACAGGGTGAGAGATAGACATTCAATTTCATTCTACCACTTAAGGATTTCCAGTTTTTCCAGCACCTGTTTTGTTTGTGGCTTTAAATAAATAAATAAAATCAAAGTACCATAAAAAAAGAGACAATGGAATAAAATGCCTTCAAAACTCACTTGAAGAGCCTATACGACCAACAAACTTTCACTGAGACAACTATAAAGGAACATGATTAACAAAGTATAGAACAAACAGTGTTGAAGGCAACACTGAGCTTAAGGAATCATAGACAGAGAAGGTTATAGACATTGGAAATCTAAACACATATTTACTCTAAAACAGTGTGAGCAATCAAGTATAATTATTGGGGTTAAAACACAAAGAAGGAGCTGAAAACCTTAAACAACAATAGGAAATAAGATGGGCTGAGCACAATGATGAGAATTAAAAAAAAAGAAGAAGAACATAAATATAAGGAACAAGTGCAAATTTCTTTAACATATATTCTGTAATTGCACTTTATTATGATAAATCCTAGAAGCAATTACTATTAAATCTTTGAACTTAGTAGGAGAGCTTCTTGCTTGTCTCAGCAAATAAAGTAGCCAACAATTCAAATTAATGATGATGAGATGCAGATTAAACATAAACAA
The DNA here is from genome assembly GCF_964194105.1 of Spermophilus citellus. Classification (NCBI taxonomy): domain Eukaryota; kingdom Metazoa; phylum Chordata; class Mammalia; order Rodentia; family Sciuridae; genus Spermophilus; species Spermophilus citellus. The sequence continues at coordinate 197,623,028 of NC_138184.1, read as the reverse complement.
ATATGACTTTAACAACATCTGATAAATGCCTTTTATACTCATGTAGTAATTGGTATATTAATATTTGCTATTCATCTTCCCTTTCCTCATCACAAAGAATAATGACTTCATCAGGAGCACCCATACAAATGTTATCTTTTCAAAATTTCTGTATTGTTACAACAGGCTCTTAACTGATATCATTGCATTTGCCCTTGCTCCCTACTATGGTCAGATTGTTTGTACCTTCCACAAATTCATATCTTGAAACCCAATCCCCAAGGTGATTAGGTATTGGTAATCAGAGCCTTCGGAAGGTAATTAGGGCATGAGAACAGGGTCCCCAGAATGGTTTAGCTCCAGAGAGTTGTATTAACCCTTCTTCTAACATTGAAGGTGCAACCAGAAGATGCTATGTGAACCAGGAAGGCACTCTCACCAGATATAGAATTTGCCTACTCCTTGATCTTCCCAGCCTCCAGAACTATAAAAAATAAATTTCTATTTATAAACTTAAATAAAAAGGTGTGAGGAGAGTCCATTATAATACAATTTATATTGGAGTTTTATATCTGTGACATACAGAAATATTTCTGTATTTTAAGATAATGACCAACTATGAATAATAACATTATGCCAGGATTATCAGATTTCTAGGAATTTCATTCCACTTCTGAAACATATTAATACCACATTCATACAATATGACTTGAAGAAGGTTCAGCATTACTCACTATTTGAAAATGCTTTCTATGCAATTTATCACATCAAATAAACCTAATTAGCTTAACATTTCTCTTTATATAAATAAGGATTAAAATAAATTCTTTTTGAGATATTCCAGGGGCCCATCCAGGTCAAAAGGACTTATTTTAGAATTTGATTTTTGGAAGTTCTCAAAAATATCAAAAGGTTAAAACAGTTGGTTAAATAGGATCACAGCTTTGGAGAATACTTGCTTATTTAACAAGAATGATAATTAAAAAACTTCAGAGGCATGTGGAGAAAGTTACATGGCAAACTAGTACTCCTAAAAGAACCTTATTTTTAACATAATTCTAGTTTTGCCACTTTGTTATATCAATTGAATTTTTGTCCTGTACTTTTCCTATTTTTCACTGTAGAACAACAAGTAATTTTTACTTTAGCATAAAAATTACTCCGCATTTTAACAAAACATACTCATATTCCTTATAGTTTTATTTGTCAAAAATACATCTTTATAATAAACTTTCATGTATTGCTGTTTCTCTTATAATTTCTAGTTATTTTTAGTGATACATATTAATTTGAATTTTTTTTAACCCCAAGTAACCTTAATATCTAGAGAGAACTAGTATGTAACCAATTGTGTCTATTCTGTCACACTAGTGTTCTATAGATTGGTAAATCTGTGAATCATGATTTATAGAATGTTTTCTCAAGAATGTTAAAATCATCTAGTATATAGTGAGACCATCTTTCACATGAAAATTTTATTTACTTATATTTGTTTAACTCATTTTTTAAAGAACAATTATTTTTGGATTGCTTACATGAGATACTGAACAGCTACCCATTATCCCAAGTAATTTTGTTTGCTGACAGATTTTGTAATATAGGGAGAACCTACCCATACTTACTAATAAATGTAGGTAGGAAAAGCTGTGCTTCTATATTATATTTAACACTGACAATTCTGAATACATGCATATTGTAATAAAACCAGGGAACTTTAACTAGCTTATATTTGCTGAAGATTTTCTCCCAAATCACATGAACTTGAATAAAATTTACCGTTAGTTTCCACCTAGGAGTTTAAGGAATGTATACTTCATGTATAAGCACTAATTTTTCTTTAAGCCAATTAAATCATAAATTAGCTTTGTCAATACCATCTTGATATAGAAAAGTATGTATTTAGATATGTATACACACATACAGATAGAAGTGATTTATTTTTTAGTGGTCAGGTTTAAAGTTATTTTAATTGTACATATTTATGGTGTATAATAATTTGATACATAAGTATAATGCATAATTATCAAATCAGGTTATTTCCTTAAGTAAGTACCATGTCCTTAAACATTTTAAAAAACTTTTTGATTAATATGCAATAATTGTACATAATGTGTGAAGTGTGTGTGTGTATGAAGTATATACTGACCAAATCAATGTCATTAACATTTCCATCTCCTTATAAGTTTGTATATGAAGTCTTTGAACTCCTTTATTTTACTTATTTGTAAAATACATAGTAGACTATTGTGAACTATAGATACTCACTATGCCCTAGAATTCTAGGACTTATCCACTCTCCCTCAAGTTTCCTTTGCCTGTTCCCAACCTCTAAATAATCACTATTCTACATTCAGATTGGCTTTTCTTAGCATCCGTATATGAGAAATGTGATATTTGTCTTTCTCTGTCTGACTTATTTGAGTTAACACAATGTTCTCCAGTTCTTCCATTTTTTTGTGGCTAGTTTTCATTCCACTGTGTAGATATTACACATTTGCTTTATCCATTCATCTGTTAATGGTCATCTCTGTTGATTCCATATCTTACAGAAATTGGATGATTGGTGTTGAGAGTAAGCATTTGAAAAATGCAGTCAATGAGTTGACTCTTCAGTGATGTAAATTGAAATCTTTCTTCTAAAAGTGAAATTTCTAAAGTGTTTTCTCAATTGTGTGCTTTGAAAAATTTCTTCATTAATGTCAAGGGTGACATATAGTATATAGTATTTTCCACATACACCTAAATAAAAAGGTTATATTTTCATAAGGAAGAACACTTATTGATATTAGAGCTCCCTAAAAAATACTTTGGAAAAGTTGTGTTCTAGAATTGCAACTGATATGCAAATCCAGCAATGGATAAAACTGCTGATACCTTTGCCTAAGTTGAGGCTGTGTGTTAGAGGTATAGTCAGTAGTAGAGTGCTTGTTGCCTATCATGCGTTAGATCCTGGGTTTGAGCCCCAGCCCCAAAAACAAAAACGAAAAAACCCCGAAAGTACAATAAATGGACTGTAGCCGCAGTTACTGTATTCATCATTGATTTTCACTTACAGTTTTAAAAAGGCCAATATTGTTTAAGAGCATCCTTCATGAAGTAATACACATCAATTTTATTAAACATGGACCTTTGAGTATGTGTCTAAAATTCTATGAGAGTGGGAAGTACTAAGAAAGTACTTCTGCCTTTTACAAATATGTGATGCTTATTTGAGTAAAAACACTCGTGCAAATATTTAAGTAGCAAGCTAAATTAGACACTTTTTTTTTCATTTTGCACCTTTTAACCTGAGAGGAAAAAACTGACAATTGTTATTCAGATTTGGGTATTTGCAGACATTTTCTCTAAAATTAATGGAGTGATTCTGTCACTTCATGTAAAACAACTATTTCTGGGCAAAGGTAAAATTTTCACTTGAAAGCTTAGATTAGAGCTTTGTAAAATTTCTATCTACCACTGTAAAATCTACAAATTGAGTGTAATCTTAAATTGTGGATCCTTATAAAAATCTAGAAGATTAACCATTTTACATGGTAGCTTTCAGTTTAACATTATGCCTTTACCTCCTTAGGAGTGGTTTTTGGTAAATGTTTGGTAACATTAATTTATTAACTATTAGAATTATAATTACTGAGCACTGTCTTTGTTTCCAACTACTATGCTAGATGAAGGAAATTTGGTAATGAAGAAAATGTATGTTTATTTTTCATGGACTTTCTAGTGGGGAAACAAAATAATGTCTGATTAGAGTAAGTACTAGGCAGGAAATCTAAATACTGAGAAAGAGTAGTAGGACTAAATAGATGAATTAGGAAGGCCTCTCCAGGGAAGAGACATTTAACCTGAGACCTGAGGGGTAAACAGCAGCCAACCATGAGAAGAACATTCCAGGTAAGGGGAAGAGTATTCATAACGACATTATAAATGCAAGGAGAATTAGAACTCCATGGTATTATGGCATGGATTCACGTACCTTTTAAAAATACCAACAGTTTATAATTTAATTCTAACCGTAACCCTAGGTAGGCAGTACAGAGCTCATTATTGTACTGTAAATGTTTGGTAGTTTTAATAAAGATGTCCTGATAATTAGAATGCTGGATAACAGCTTTTATCATTTTTTAATACCCTGTGTGAATGCATCATTGTATTATAGGCTTAATATTTATAGTATAATGAATTTTATGAAACTTATGAAAATCATATCTTTAGAGAAAAATTGAAGGTACTATAAAAAGCATCGGTGTATGGTTCATTTACCTCAGTAGTTTTTGAAATGAGCAGGAAAATGTATTTTTAAAATCATTTTTATGCCAGACAGCAGTGGTACACTCTTGTAATCCCAGCAACTCAGGAGGTTGAGGCAGGAGGATTGCATATTCAAAGCTAGCCTCAACAACTTAGGGAGACCCTATAATAAAATAAAAAGGGCTGTGGATGTGACTCTTAGTTTTGACATTAAGGCATATTTCATTTGTATATGTCTAGTGACAAGGACGTACAGAATTCATAATAGACAAGGAAAGAATATTTGAGAGTCATTCTTCTCTAACATTTTCTTACTCTGTTTCCTTAGCCAAGAGCTTTCCAAGTTCTTGCTTTTATTCTCCCCCCTCCCCTTGTGCTTTAAGTAGCTACTGACACCTTTCTTGCTCAACACTAGAGTCACAGATGAAGCCTGAGTTTGGTTTTACTGCAATGGGCAGAGAAACCAGGGGAACTTGACTACAGAGAAGTCCTGCTTCATGGTCACCCAAGAAATACACTTAATGGTGGCACCTGTATTATTTTCTATCCTGTTTGTATTCTATGAATCAATGTGATTTAAGTGTCTAGAGGTTGAGAAATAACATTTATTTTGCTATCTGTGCTGTAAAAATGGAGAATCTATCCTTACTGACTTGAAAATCATAAAACCTATTCAAAAAAGAGCCAAGAAGTTAAATTTATTTCATTGCAACAAATTCATTTTTTTCTAGAATATGAATATTCTGTATTAATGAATTGAGCAGATGTATTTCAAATACCCAAAGTGTCTTTGACGTTAGTTATTGTAATTTAGGTAACCTTTGGCTTTCTTGTGGAGGAGGGTGTTTTTGTTGTTTTTGCTCTGCAAGGAGGCCTGACATTTTTAATCAGTTCTCTAGGGAAAGTTTGATTAAATGCTGCAAATTTAAATTTATTGGTTCAGGGTTGCTAAGTAGAATCTTACAATAATTGAATAAAATTGGGAAAAAGGTATTTGTTTCTTTCTAGATCTAATAGTTGTCCTTCTGTTTGGGAGTTTACATTCAAGGACTTCAAATAATTCATCAAATCTATGAAAACAATTACTACTATTATAGCTTTCTAGTGAATTGTGAGAAGGGCAACACATGCTTTAATCTTTTTTATTCTTTTAGGAAAATTGGCAATGAAATTATGTAATTTAAAAGAAAGAGGTTTCTTTAGACCAAATTCCGATTATATGTAGAAAATTTGGGGTAGCATTTTTATGACCTAATCCGAAATGTAACAAAATGTCAGGTTTTTAAATGGAACAGGTGGTACATAGAACTTGTCTTGAATTATATTCTCTACAGTTGATATTTTAAAAATGCCTTGTTTATAAAAGATTTAAAACCATTGGTTTTGTTGGGTTAGACACCTTTCCATGGTATTAAAAAATATCTGGAATAAATAACTTAAAGGAGGAAAGATTTATCTTGACTCATAGTTTCAGAGGTTTTTATCCTTGGTCAGCTGGCTTTATTGTTTGGGGGTCTGTGGTGAGGCAAAACACCATGGCATAAGGGCATGGCAGAGCAGAACGGCTCATATGGCAGCTGGGTAGCAGAGAGAGAGAGAGGAAGGATCTAGGGACAAGATAAAGTTCCCAAGGGCATGCCCCCAATGATCCATTTCCTTCAACGAAGTCCCCTTTCCTATAGTTTCTACTACCTTCCACAAGTCCATTCCAACTCTGAGTCCATCAATGGACTAGTCCATGGATGAGGTCAGAACCCTTAGATCTAGTCACTTCTCAAAAGCTCCACCTATCAGTATAGCTACATTGGGAATCAGACATTCAACACATGCACCTTTGGGGGACATTCCAGATCCAAACCATAACAACTATTAAAAGGAGGTCTGTGAAAAAATGTTTTTCTAAATATGAATTTGTGTGTGAAGCAACTATCCAAAACTTTTATTTACCCAGTTTGTCAGTTCGTATGTTGTGATTTCACAATTAAAATGTTTATTTTGGGGTGATTGCATTGGAGTTCTGTTTTCAAGAAACCAAGAAAAGCAAATACAAGATGTGATTTAAAAAATTGAAACTTGAGTTTTGTTGTTTCTTATGGTTAAATTAATTAATTTTAGTTAGACAAATTAGTTTGATCTCTGTTATTAGGACAAATCATGAAAAACCAGAGCTTCAACTTATTCATTTCAAAATTTCTCCTATAGTTTCTCTTCTTCCAGCTTTCTCTTCCCTTTAATTATGTTAGTCTTTATTATTTAAAAATTTAGAATAGCACAAAGGTAAAGGTGTTCAGGACAAAATGTGAAAGATCACCCACCCAAATTTTGTAAACATTCTTACAGCCTACTTTCACATAAGTATGCTATTACATATATAAATTTGCACATATTTTAAAATTGCATTGTATTTACTTAATATCCTGTAAGTTGATTTTCTAATTTGTCTTGGGAGCTTCTATCAATATATTCTTGATTTTACTCTTTTTAACTATCACATACTATTTCATAATATAGATGACTATAGATGTATCATAGTTAATTTGATCAATTTTTTACATCTTTCTATATGGATAACTTTAAGATATGAATGGAGCCAGTAGCTTTTCTTTCCTGATATTCCTTTTATTCATACCTGGAAGCTCAATTTTCTGAAATCCATTAATTTATTTTCTATGACATTTTTGTTTTCTATGTCTCTGTCACTATCCCACATCCAAATCCTATTCTCTTTTTGCCATCTCTCTTCCTTATTGACAACTGGAGAATTCATGGCACATATTAGTTCTTTAAAAACAGTCTCAATTTTTGTGTGCAGTTGTATAAGGAATTTTATGCCTCTTTGATTCTAGCCTGTAAGGAAAATAGCACAAATCTAGCAACTTATATTATCAATACAAATGCTAATTTTATGGCACACAAACTGAACTAAATTGAGGTTCACTATGTGATAGAGTGATAATTCTGAAATCTTATTCTTTTACTGAGGAAATTCCCACAAAACCTATTTAAAATTATTTGGCTATGTCTTATATACATAAGGGAAAATGCTAGGGAATATAAGAAGAACTGCTGGTAAATTTGGACTTTCTTTATTAAAGAACCTTAATCTTAATATGTTTTCTAATGAACACTTTAAAAGTGGCAGAAGAAACAGTGAAATGGTTAATTGGAAATAGGAGAGATCAAAGGATCAAAGAAGATTAATTAAGAACAAGATTAATGAAGAACCTGCTTATAGTGGAAAAAGCAGGTGATCATTATAACTTCATTATAATATAATAGTATCATTGAGCAAAGATAACCTCAAAACTAACTGGTTTATTCTTTGAACCCTGATGAATCCACACACAAAAAAATTTTAGTTGTATTTTAGAAGTTGAGATTATAAAGAATAGAACATATTTGAATCTGAAGAAACAGTTTGCTTTTTTCCTTTGCTGATTCACAAAAATAAAATTTTACTTTGAAGATGCTTTGTATTCCTTACTGAAACAAATAATTAAAAATTATGATTTTAAGGTTGATAAAGCATTAAAGAGTTACATGCTTGTGGTTAGACAGGTGAAGGTTAGCTCTTCAGGACTTAGTAAGTTTTTTAGATGAGAAATTTCAAGCCCATAGTTGGAATTTAGAAGTGATTGAAATAGTTTTAGGTTAGTATTTATACATAGTTAATTCTATTGATTTTGTATTTTTTATTTTAACGTTCTTGTATGTATATATACATACATACTTTTAAAAAACTAATGGGAAAAATTTCAAACATATACACATGTTCGGTGAACACAATGAACCATTCATACATCACTTGACTTCAGTATTTATCAGTTCATGGCCAGTCTTGTTGTATCTATACCCCTGTACCTTTCCTCTAGATTATTTATCTATCTATTTATCATCGATCTATCTATCTATTCTAATCAGTTTTACATGACAGCAGAATGCTCTTTGGTTCATTGTACACAAATGGAGTACAATTTTTCACTTCTCTGGTTGTACACAAAGTAGGCACTCATCATTCATGCAATCATAAATGTACCTAGTGTAATGATGACCGTCTCATTTCACCATCTTTCCTATCTCCATGTCCCCATCCCTCCCTCCCCTTCCCTCTCCTTTGCCCTATCCAAAGTTCCTCCACTTATATACCCCCTCCACCCCACACAAATTATGGATTAACATCCACTTATCAGAGAAAACATTTGGACTTTGTTTTTTTGGGATTGGCTTACTTTGCTTAGCATGATGGTCTTCAGCTCCATCCATTTACACATGCACCATTAATTTATAATTGAAGAATTTTCTAAAAGCCTGTGCTGAAAATAAGCTATATTTGAAATTATCACTGAATAATAAAGCTATGACTATATTGTTTATATCTTCTTAGGCAAATGCAGAAAATTTAGTGATGGAGAAAAATAGGTAACTTGGAATTAGAATTCATTAAGTCCTCCATGATTAAATAAGTGAACATCAATCATTTTTCTTTTTCTTCTTCTTAGGTATATGCATCAGTGTTATGGGAACAAGCTAATGAATACAGACAAAATTCAACTGAAAGAGCATGTTTTGGCACCTCACTCCCAGAAGAAAAACTTAATGACTTTCGTGATGAGCAAATTGGACAGTTACAGGAACTGATGCGAGAAACTACTAAACCCAACAGGCAATTTAGTATCATGGAGTCTACAAAACCAAAATTTTAGTAAATACAGTAAAGTTTGACAAAATATAAAATTTAGAACCTTTTAACTACCATTGGTTGTTAAAAGTTATTATTTCATCCTTACGTATTATTTTATTTTTGGCTTTTATGAATACAGTATGTGGACCAGGATCACCAGCAGACAACTGGAAAACTTTAGGACATTGTTGGAATAGCAGTATTTACTGAATGGAATTTGATTTTGTGCATTAAATAAGGAAGCCTCCAAAATGAAATATTGAGAATTTTTTGTATACAAGTTTGTTTTAAATGCTAATGTTCAAGCATTAGAGATTTTCTTTTGCTATATCAGTTAAGTATATCATAATGACAAATGTAGAATTTCAACAGGTTTATTAGATTGTCATTCTGAAAGTATCATTTTCACTTTAATAATTGCATATATGATTATTCTGCATGTCTCCTTCTGACTCATTGTTTATTCACAATGAAATTGTAAAGAGAAGCTTTAATATTCAGTATTATATTATCATTTGCATAGTAGATTGTACAAAATATAATAATATTTCTACAGTATTTATAACAAATGGTCCTTCAAATAATTCGTAGTTACTTTGAGAGTCATTTATTGCCTAATGTTTGGGAGTATAAAAACACAAATTTTTCTCATAGTTAGATTGATTTATAAATTTTTAAAAAGACACATTAAAATCTTGCATATGCCAAGATCATTTGATATTCAGGGGATACAGTAGTTATCAAAGACAAAAAGTCTACTCCCATGCCATGGATTTGATCAAAAGAATGGTGTGGTGATATTATGCAAATTTAGTGTCTAGGCCTCAGAGCTGGCATAGCTCCACTGGCATGATTGGACACCTGCCCTACTGCCATGTTAAGCCTGAGCTGACCCTCCAGAAGATCAGATCAGGTTTTGGGAAGCATAGTAAACTACACTACCCAAGGCAATACTGGATCAGCTGGCTCTCAGCCAACAGCAGACACTTGAGTGAACCCAGATAAACTTAGGTTTATAAGGAATTTTAAAGGACATTGGAAATTTCCTAATTGATAAGTGAGAATATGTAATATGTAGAATTTTTACAAAATGCTAGATTTCTTTTTTAGTAAGGTGGCAGACTATGTTCATCTGAGCAGTGCTAAAACTAAAAACTTTTAGGTAAAATAGAAAAAGCATTTTTAGATGCATCTGGGAGTTGGCACTGTTCTAAAAGATTAAGTAATTCCAAGGCCAGTATTACTAAATGAAACTGCTGCAACCCTTTTGCCCTGAGGGTGAATTTCAGGTTTGGTTTTGATTGTCCTTAGGAACACTGGCAAAAAAAACAGAGCTTAGAGCCCAGTTGAAATAGAGATTCATAAAATACAGTTTTCCCACAAAGCCAGGACCCTAAGGAATACCATCAGAGAACGCCAAAAGCAAACCTGCTCCAGTATTTGTCCAGAGTTTCAGAGCATCCCAAATCAAGTCATCTATGTACTCAAACAACAAGTTATGAATTTATATAAAATGGTCCCAGAATAAGTACCTGAAAGATTTAAACAAATTTTTGGAGGATACTAGGATCACAGTTTCCTCAAGTTTAAATAAACTCCACAAGGAAAATTAGCATAGCAACTAAGGCAATAGAGACAGGCCACCAGAAAACTCAGAAATTAGAACTAAACATGTTTTATAATTGTTATGGTTTAAATATTTGGTGTCCCTCAAAAGCTCATGTGAAATGATGCAAAAAAGCTTAGAGGTAAAATGATTGGGTTATGAGGTTTTTTTTTAAAGAGAGAGAGAAGAGAGAGAGAGAAATTTTAATATTTATTTTTTAGTTTTTCAGCGGACACAACATCTTTCTTTGTATGTGGTGTTGAGGATCGAACCCGGGCTGCACACATGCCAGGCGAGCGCGCTACCGCTTGAGCCACATCCCCAGACTGGGTTATGAGAATCTTAACCTAATCTGTGCATTAATCCCCTGATAAGGATTAACTGGATGCTAACTGTAAGCAGGTACAGTGTGGCTTAAGGAGGTGAGTCCCTGGGGGCGTATCTTTGAGTACATATTTTGTCTGTGGTGAGGAGAGTCTCTGTCTGCTTCCTGGTGATGTTCCCAGCTGCTTTCCTCTACCATACCCTTCTTTCAGGATGTTCTTCCTTACCTTACACCCCAAAGAATGGAGTCAGCTGTTAATGGACTAGGACTTCTGAAACCCTGAGTCCCCAAGTAAACTTTCTTCCTCTAATTGTTCTTGTCCGATCTTTTGGTCACAGCTGCAAAAAAAGCTGACTAAAACAATATTACACATGTGCTAAGAAGAAAGATTGTTTAAAAGGTCTCCAGGAAACAGGGAATTTACTATAAAAGATGACTATCATATTTGAGAAAAGAAAAAACAACTTTTCCAAGTGGAAAATAGAATAACTAAAAAAAAAATAAATTTCAATGAACAGGTTTAACAGATTAAATGGAACTGAAAAGAGAATTAGTGACTGTAATAGAAGAAATTGTGCAGGATGCTGAGTAGAAGAGCAGCTTGAAAATGTGAGAATACAGGAAAAAGAATAAAAATCAAATGTATAACTAATAGTCTCAAATAGCTAATGGGGACAGAAGCAATATTTGAAGAATTAATTGCTGAGAAACTTTCAAATAAAAAACACCAGTCCACAGATTTATCCTCAGCAGAATAAATATGAAGTCCTCACTTACACACATCATAGTAAAAGATAGAATGCCAAAGACAAAAACTGGTTAAAGTAGCCAAAACAGAAGTCACAATTAACCTTCAAAGGAAATCACCTAGAGCAGGACAAGTCCCTAGTAGTCTTGGTGACCCAGCTCTTCCCAGCTTTCTTGTTGGTAGTTCTTAGGAAAAAAAAAAGTGCTCAGAATATGCTGGTAATGCAAGATCATGAGATAAAGAGGGAATGTCTAGAACACTGTGGTTTGTGTTTCTATCCCTCTTATACTGGCATGACCTTCAACACTATAGCTGGGCAGATGAGGTCACCACCAGGATGTAAAATCCAAGTGGAGTGCCTTCCAGGGACCCTCAGTTGCAGTGTAGTTGGGGCATGTGCAGATGAGACTCCTGGCCTGGCAGCTTTCCTGACCCTTGGAGGAAAGGCTTGTCATGAATTCTAGGCTACTGTTGTCCTTGCTGCCTATCTCTAAGTAACAGACATACTTCATGTGATGTGTGAATGTTCTGTCTCATCACTTTTAGAAATAGAAATTGTGGACTGGGGTTGTGGCTCAGTGGTAGAGTGCTCGCCTAGCACATGCGGGGCCCTGGGTTCAATCCTCAGCACCACATACATTAAATAAAATAAAGGTATTGTGTCCGACTACAACTAAAAAATAAATATTGAAAAAAAAGAAATAATAGAAATTGTAGTGCAAGATGCAGAGGGCTGAAGTGGTAACCAGTACACAATGAATCTTCCGTACAGTTAGATCTTTGACTTCTAAAGATCAATAATGGAAACCAGAAACCAGTTGTATGACTAAGAGAAAAATAACATCTGACTTAAAATCTGTACCTCAAAAATATATTTCAGGAACGATGGCTGAATAAAGACAGTTTCGGACAACAAAATGAGCAAGTTTGCCACCTAAGTATTCTTAAATTCTAAAAGGTATGCTTTATATAGTAGGGAGGTGATTGAAGATGGACTAAAAGACCAAAGGTTGTGAATAATGGATGAATCTAAAAAAGCATTTGCTATATGAAATAATAATGCTGTTTCATGGAGTTCAAAAATTATGTTTAAAATACCTTTCAATTGGAATATATAAGTTGATAGGGTAGTGACTGGAATAAGTCCTCTAAATTTGTATGGTCTGAGAGAATAAAGGTACTGGTTAGCTTTAACCTGAAGTATAAATATGATTTCTAGTATAACCACTTAAAATGATGGTTACACAGAAATTAGTATATCGTTTCTGAGGTAATAGAAGGTAAAAATAGGAAAATAATCATAAAATAGAAAAAGAAGGAAGCATAGAAGGGGCAGGAATAGGGGAAAAAAAACAGGTGGTAGATAGTGGTTTGCCTCTTCTGAAACTGTTGGACTTTCATCCCTGCTCTGAGTTATTAAGATAGAGTGGGAAACAGTCTGACTATAGTGTTTAAAGGAGAGGCCTTTGGGAAGTGACTTGGACTTTTCTGGCTTGGGACTGTTCTCACAAGGCCATCACTGTATGCAGCCCCAGCCTTTGACCAGAATTGAGCCAAAGTAAACCTCTATAACTTAACCAATCTGTGATATATTATTATAGTAGTACTAAATAGTCTTACAGATGTAACCCAGTAATTACATGAAATGTAAATGGACTAAGTTATTTTGTTAAAGACAAATTGTTACCTGGTTAAAACATGAAACCAATTATATGCCATTACAAAAGATGACACCTAAAGAACAATACATAGAAAGTTTTAAAGTAAAATGATGACTAAAGTTATACAAACCAAAAGAAAGTCAATATAGATAATATTAGCATCTGAAAAAATTGTTAAAGCAGAAACATTTATTGCTAGGGATAAAAAGAATTGGTTCATATAATGAAAGGTTCAATTTATTAGGAAGAGAATGCTAAATTGGCATTTACCTGTAAGTAAATGGTTAAGCAGCCTCATATTTGGAGAAATTAACATGATTCTAAATAACCCATGAGTGAAAGAAGAAACCCTAGTGGACTCTGGGATATAAGTACAACTAGACAGTGATGAAAATGCATAATGAAATTATGGATTGCATCGAAAAGAGCCCTTGAATGAAGTTGATAGACTTTAGTGAGTCTAGCAGAAGCAAAGAAAGGCTGAATATTACTGAGAAGAGCTATCTTAAAAGAATAACACAATATGTTCAAAGAAAATAGAAGGAAATAAAAATTAGAGCAGAAAAGTTTTAAAAATCAAAATTTATTATTTGAAAAAGATTCAGAGACCTCCCAACAATGTTAATCAAGAAAAACCAGGCACACATAACCTCTATTAAGAACAAAATAGGACAAAACTTTCTGTTGTATCATTAAATAGATATATGAACAACTTAAAGCCAATAAATGTATATATAACCTGTGGAAGAAATGGACAACTTTTTTTTTTAATTTTCATTTTTTTTTTTTGGTACCAGGGATTGAACTTGGCGACACTTGACCACTGAGCCACATCCCCCACCCTATTTTGTATATTTAGAGACAGGGTCTCACTGAGTTGCTTAGCTCCTTGACATTGCTGAGGCTGGATGTGAACTCTCATCCTTCTATTACCTCGGTTCTCCTGCCTCAGCCTCCTAAACCACTGGGATTACAGGTGTGTACTACTGAGCCTGGCAAAATGGACAAATTTTTTGGAAGAGGAAGCTGACAAAAATAATCAAAAGAATGTTTCAGGAGCCATGAAATTGTTGAATCAATGGTTTAAAATAATTCCCAGAAAGAAAATTTCAAGCCTAAATAACACCTTTGATGAGTACTGCCAAATAGTATGAAATATATAATCCCAAACTTAAGCCTTTCCAGATAGAAAAAGAGGGATACTCCCTAATCCATTTTTATGAGACCAACAAATACCTATGAAATGAAGTGGAAAAGGAAAATTACTGACCAATTTTACTTAGGAACATAGATATAAAATCCTAAACTTAATATTAGTAAGGCAAATCCAGCAAATGATGATTTCATTGTGATGTGGTCATGTTTATGCCAGGAATCCAAAGTTCTTTTACTTTAGAAAATCAGTTACTATCGTCTACCACATAATCAAATTAAAGGAGATTTAGTAGTGATCATCTCAAGAGGTGAAGAAAAAGTGTTTGCTAAACATTCAACATCTATTCATGATAAAAATGCTCTTGAACTAGGTATGAAGGGTACTTCAGTCTAATTAGAGGATTTCTACCAAACATGTGCAGCAAACATGAATTGTTGAAAGCTTTCTCTTTGAGACTGGGAAAAAGGAAAGGATGTCTGTAAGTACTTCTTTGAGTCAAAACTGATATTCTAAAATAATATTATTGTATGTGTGGAAGATCTAAAAGAGCGTACAAATTATGAAAATAAGAATTTAATAGTTTTCTAGATGCAAACATTGCTACACAAAATCAAAATCAGTTGTGCGCCTGCATAATGGTAACAGCATGAAAATTTTCAAAGATATTTTGTCAACAAATATTAAATACTTACAAACCAGTTTACTAAAAGATGTTCAAAATTCTCAGAAGGAAATTGTAAAATTTTACTTTCAGGATGCTAAAGAAACTTAAAGGCACTTTATGCTCAAAGATTGAAAGATTTAATATTGTGAATATCTTAATTGTCCTCAAAAGGTCTATCATTGCAATACAATGTTCATCAAAATTCCAAATATTTTTTTTAATTGACAAACATTTTTCAGTATGCAGTGCCAAGAGTCAAGAATAACCAAGGCATTTTTAAGAACAACATTTTGAAAGATCTTACCATACCAGACATCCAAATAGTATCGCTTTAGTTAGTAAAATAGTGTGGCATTTCTTCACACAGGGACTTGATTTCTGGCAGTCATGTGTTATACTCCATGGAGCAAGGACTGCTTGTCAGTAAATGGTTCTGGTTCCTTGACAGTTGACTTTTTTTTTTAAGAGAAAAAAAAAAAAGAAAGAAAACTTTGGTGTTTAGAATTGTTTGGTTTCTGTTTTTATTTTTAATTTTTTAGATGTTGTTATGCCATTATTTTATTCATTTATTTATATGTGGTGCTGAGAATTGAACCCAGTGCCTCACACATGCTAGGCAAGCACTCTACCACTGAGCCACAACCCCAGACCCATAGAATTGTGGTTTCTGAAAGATAAAAATATGAAAGGCAAATTTTTTATATCATTATTTTATTTATTTATTTTTTAGTTAGTGCTGAGGATCCAACCCAGGTCCTTGCACGTTCGAGACCAGCACTCTACCGCTGAGCCACAACCCCAGCCCCGAAAGGCAAAATTATAACCCTTCAAGAAAATAAGATAAGGAATATCTTCAAAATATTGGAGTAGGAAGGGACTTCAGACAAAATAAAACTACATATAAAGAAAAAAAAGATATGAATACAGTAACATGGTACTTCTTTTGTCAAAAGCAGTTAAGTTTGCAAAAGAATTTAAACATAAGCCTCTGAGTATAAAGAGTTGCAATACATACAATGGCCCATGGGCATAGTATACAGAATGTCTGAGGAACTTCTACCTACCATTAAAATTCAATAGAAAATTGGCAAAAATCTTGAATAAAAAATTTGCAAATAAGGAAATTCATGTATCAGTAAATAGAAAAAGTATCTTTGGCTTCAATTGAAATAAACGTATGCAAATATAAATCATAACTCTTTTGGAAAAGTTTGACATTCCTTAGTAAATTTAAAGATGCTTATACTGAATATTATTATAGTATTAATGCATTAATATTATTTCATTATTGTGTTTGAGTACAGATACTGCTGTCAAGTTCATGTGAGTTCTGACCTTTCACATGTGACTTGATATATAAAAAGTAAAGTTTTGTCTTGGTTTTCCTCTCCTTCAAGAACCAGTTTTTGCCCTTCTAGTGTGGTTAAGATTAATTAATTAATCCATGTGAAATATTCAGAACAGTACTTAGAACATAATAAATACTATAAAGCGTTCAGTATCATTGTTATTAATATTACTTTGCAACCCACAAAACCAGTCCTAAACAATCTTGTGCAGGTGTGGAGAACATTCTATACAAGAAGGTTCATATAAGAACTATTTTAGCAACTCTACACCATAAGCAATACTAATATTTCTCAACAGGAGATCAAGTTGTGGTATGGTCATATAGCAATGAGTCTTAATGAACTATTAGTTTCATAAATACAATACTGACTGAAAGATGCTGAATATAAATACAGTAAATGAATCCATTTGTACCAAGTAGAACATCAGGCAAAAAATAAAAATAAAAAAACTTGTGAGCAATGCAGATATTAGTGGTAAAACTATAAAGAAAGGTAAATGACAGTCACAAAAATTAGAAGAGTGGTTAACTCCAGAGGGGTGAGCAAGGTTGTGACTGGAAATGGGTGTATGGAATCTTCTGGGGTCCTGGGGGCAATGTTTTATATTTCATACTGGGTGATATTTATGAGTGTCATTCTTCAAATTATATGTGCAACTAACTCGTTTGACCTACATTTTTAAGCTAGTAAATATTTGTGGAGTGGGAAAGAATTTGTTTAAAATAAGGGCATGGAGAGAGAGAGAGTGTAATTTCTAAATGGACTGTGCACAGGGCTTTAGGGAGGTAAGAATGGGTCTGATAGGGAACTACTGCTCCCACCCAGTGTGAGGTACTCTGCGGTTTATTAAAGAGGAGTGGTCCAACACTAGAAACGTTAGATTTAAGTACCAGGCACCCAATCTTAAAGATTCTGTGTAGCCTAGGGCCTAGGCATTTTTAGTTTAAAAAAGCTTTCTGGGAAATTCTGAGGAGTTTCTGGGCTTGAATTCTACTGTCGTATTAAAAAACAAAAACAAAAACCACTAACCAAACAACAAACTTTGACTGAATAAAACTAATAAAGTAGAAATTATTTTATTTCAAGTAAGGAGAAACTGGTTTTTTCAAGGAAGATGGGTTTTTTCAAGGAAGATGGCGGCGGGAAGTGAGTAAGCTGCTCTGAGCCCCGCGCCGCGGCGTCTGAAACGATGAGGTAAAGATCATTAAAGGAGATCTGTCGACAAAAACCCAGCACCATGTCATGATAGGGGCCTAGGTGGAGTGAATCAGCCACTAATCCAGCCAAGGTGAAGGGAGTACAGCAGGACTTCAGCGCGAGCAGTAAGGCTGCAGCCCGAGCCGCCCGGCTCCATCAACCCCTTCTCCTTCTCCCTCCCCTTCTCCTCTCCGCCTTTCCACCTTGCTTCTTTCTCCCCAGCCGTTTCTCCTCCCAAGCTCAGTCTCTAAATTTAGATCTCAACTTCTTTCCCCCACCCCGCCCGCTCTCCTGCGTGTCCGGTACCCGGACCGCGTGGCCTGAGGCGCCGCCTCCCCTCCCCCAACCCGCACCCCCTCCCCGGGGGTCCCGAAGGCCGCTGCCGCTGCTGCCGCCGCTGCCGCCGCCTCCCACAGAGCACCACAGAGCAGACGCTTCACCGCGCGATTGAGCTGCCGAATTATATGAAACAGCTGATAAGATGAGCGACAATTTAAAACCCAAGTGATCCGAGAACACGCACTGAGCTCTGGCCCGCTGAATTCAAACTCCCGGTCACCTGCTTCCCGCAGACAAACAGCTATGACTCGGCATTAATTCATCCCGCTGAAACAACGGGTCAGCCCTTCTCATCCTACGAAGGTAAATGCCTACCGAGCCTTCATAAGTAGTGGCCACAGGTTTGAAACGGGGCTTGGGAGAGAAGGACCCACCCGTAGAATTAGTCTCCCGGCAAAGGGAAACCGTGTCATCAGACTGCTGCGGAGATAACTTTGTTGAAACAGGTGTGTGATCCCATAGCCTTGCCTCTCCACACATCGGGAAAACTCTAAGAGCCCCTCCCAGCTCTCCCCTAAGGGCACCTCCCAGCTCTCTTGTGAGTGCTTCAGCCAGCCCGAGGGAATCAGAGGTGGTGCGGGTCTCGCAAGCAGAAATACCGCTCCCACCTGGGCTGATTGCTGAGGCCTCTTGCACCACCTACGGGAAGTGGATACCAGAGGGCAAGTAAAAGCCGCTGAGGATTCTCAGCCCCAAACTCTACAAGCTTAGGGTCTGAGGGAATGGCAAACTGGAAGAGTGTGCCCAGTCGTTCATGAAAACAGGGCTCCGGGAGCAGCAGACTTGGCGTGTAGCCAGTATTGTGGTGAGAGGGGCCTGGCTAGAGAAAAAGTGGGAAGTGACTAGACACAAGAGGAGGCCCTAGACACTCAGGATTGGAGACTCGCCCAGTCTGGGAGGAGCTGCTGCACAATGATTGGTTCCCGCGTATTGACAGGAGAAACTTGACCTGGTGGGCACAGCGCCACCTACTGGAAGAGAAGTTAATCAAACTCTAAGACTGCAGTTATTAGGTTTTTTTTTCTTTTTCTTTTCTCCTTTTTTTTTTTTTTTTTTTGATTTAGGTTTTTCTTTCATTTTCATTTTTTTCTTTCTTGTTGTTTTATTAATTTTTTTTTTACAAAATATTTTTTAAATTTTTTTTCTACTAATTTTAACTTAAATTTTTTAAATTATTATTATTTTTTTTAAATCTTTTTCTTTTTTAGTTCCTATTCTTTTTCTTCTTGAGTCTTCTCATTTTTCTTATCCCCCCTTTTTTCTTGAATTCTACCTGCCTACTCTCATTCTCTTTAGAGACTTCTTCCCTTCCCTTCAAATACCTTTCCTCCCAAGCATCAAACTAATTTATAGGAGTAAACAGTAACTCAGCAGTCAAACAGAACAAGAAACAACATGAGCAGCTTCAAAAAACAAGGAAGAAAAGGAGTACAAACAACGCAGGACAGCCTAAATATTCAGGAGGACCTAGAGTCATCAGAAAAATGGTCATATAAAGAACTCAAGGAACACCTAAGACAGATGGAATGGAACCTTAAAGAGGATACAAGACAGCAAATTCAAGCAGCGAAAGAACACATTGAGAATGCATTTCACAAACAGATAAAAGAAGAAGTTAAGCATCTTTATCAGGAGATAGAGTCTATAAAAAATAATCAAACAATAATTCTAGAAATGAAGGAAACGATAAACCAAATTAAAAACTCAATTGAGAGTATCACTAACAGAGTGGAGCAAGTAGAAACCAGAACATCAGATAATGAAGACAAAATACACCATCTTGAAAAGAGTCTAGCCAACTCAGAAAGGCTGGTAAAAAATCACGAGAAAAACATCCAAGAATTATGGGATAACATTAAGAAACCGAACTTGCGAGTCATCGGGATAGAAGAAGGTACAGAGATTCAAACCAAGGGAATGAGAAACTTACTGAAGGAAATAATTACAGAAAACTTTCCAGAAATAAAAAAGGAAACAGATATACAAATTGAAGATGCATACAGGACACCGAGCACACAAAATCACAGTAGACCAACGCCAAGACACATTGTTATGAAGATATCCAATATACAGAACAAAGAGAAAATATTAAAAGCTACAAGAGAAAGGAGACAGATTACATTTAGGGGTAAACCAATACGGTTAACCACGGATTTTTCATCACAGACACTGAAAGCAAGAAGGTCATGGAACAATGTATTTCAAACACTGAAAGACAATGGATGCCAACCAAGAATTCTGTATCCAGCAAAATTAAGCTTCAGGTATGACAACGAAATAAAAATCTTTCATGATAAACAAAAGTTAAAAGAATTTGCAGCCAGAAAACCAGCATTGCAAAGCATTTTGAGCAAAACACTACATGAGGAAGAAATGAAAAACAATAACCAAAACCATCAGTGGGAAGTGCCGCAGTAAAGACAGAGGGCAAGGGGAAAGACAATCATGGAGAGACAAACTAAATTTTTTTTTTTTTAAAAAAGGATAAACAATCAAACATGGATGGAAGTTCAAACCACATATCAATAGTAACTCTGAATGTTAATGGCTTAAACTCTCCAATAAAGCGACATAGGCTGGTATCATGGATTAAAAAAATAAATCCAACAATATGCTGCCTACAGGAGACACATCTGATGGGAAAAGACATACACAGGCTGAAGGTGAAAGGATGGGAAAAAATATACCACGCACATGGTCCTCGTAAGCAAGCAGGGGTGGCCATCCTCATATCGAATAAAATCGACTTCAAGACTAAGTTAATCAAAAGGGATAAAGAAGGTCATTATATACTGTTAAAAGGAACCATTCACCAACAAGACATAACAATTATCAATATTTACGCACCAAACAATGGTGCTGCGACATTCACAAAACAAATTCTCCTCAAATTCAAGAATCAAATAGACCACAACACAATAATTATGGGAGACTTCAACACACCTCTCTCACCATTGGACAGATCCTCCAAACAAAAGTTAAATAAAGAAACTATAGAACTCAATACCACAATCAATAACCTAGACTTAACTGACTTATATAGAATATATCAACCATCATCAAATGGATATACCTTCTTCTCAGCAGCACATGGATCCTTCTCAAAAATAGACCATATATTATGCCATAGGGCAAACCTCAGTAAATATAAAGGGGTGGGGATAATACCATGCATTTTATCTGATCATAATGGAATGAAACTGGAAATCAAGGATAAAAGAAGGAAGGAAAAATCCTACATCACATGGAAAATGAACAATATGTTACTGAATGATCAATGGGTTACAGAAGACATAAAGGAGGAAATCAAAAAATTCTTAGAGATAAACGAAAATACAGACACAACATATCGGAATCTATGGGACACAATGAAAGCAGTTTTAAGAGGAAAGTTCATCGCCTGGTGGTCATTCCTCAAAAAAAGAAGAAACCAACAAATAAATGAGCTCACACTCCAACTCAAAGCCCTAGAAAAGGAAGAGCAAAACAACAGCAAATGTAGCAGAAGGCAAGAAATAATTAAAATCAGAGCGGAAATTAATGAAATTGAAACAAAAGAAACTATTGAAAAAATTAACAAAACTAAAAGTTGGTTCTTCGAAAAAATAAATAAGATCGACAGACCTTTAGCCATGCTAACGAAGAGAAGAAGAGAGAGAACTCAAATTACTAACATACGGGATGAAAAAGGCAATATTACAACAGATGCTACAGAAATACAGAAGACAATTAGAAATTATTTTGAAAATCTATATTCCAATAAAATAGAGGATAGTGAAGACATCGATAAATTTCTTAAGTCATATGATTTGCCCAGACTGAGTCAGGAGGATATAGACAATCGGAACAGACCAATATCAATAGATGAAATTGAAGAAGCCATCAAAAGACTACCAACCAAGAAAAGCCCAGGACCGGATGGGTATACAGCGGAGTTTTACAAAACCTTTAAAGAAGAATTAATACCAATACTTTTCAAGTTATTTCAGGAAATAGAAAAAGAGGGAGCTCTTCCAAATTCATTCTATGAGGCCAACATCACCCTGATCCCGAAACCAGACAAAGACACCTCAAAGAAAGAAAACTACAGACCAATATCTCTAATGAACCTAGATGCAAAAATCCTCAATAAAATTCTGGCGAATCGAATACAAAAACACATCAAAAAAATAGTGCACCATGATCAAGTAGGATTCATCCCTGGGATGCAAGGATGGTTCAACATACGGAAATCAATAAATGTTATTCACCACATCAATAGACTTAAAGATAAGAACCATATGATCATCTCGATAGATGCAGAGAAAGCATTCGACAAAGTACAGCATCCCTTTATGTTCAAAACATTAGAAAAACTAGGGATAACAGGAACTTACCTTGACATTGTAAAAGCTATCTATGCTAAGCCTCAGGCTAGCATCATTCTGAATGGACAAAAGTTGAAGGCATTCCCTCTAAAATCCGGAACAAGACAGGGATGCCCCCTATCTCCACTTCTATTCAATATAGTTCTCGAAACACTGGCCAGAGCAATTAGACAGACGAAAGAAATTAAAGGCATAAAAATTGGAAAAGAAGAACTTAAATTATCACTATTTGCAGATGACATGATTCTATACCTAGAAGACCCAAAAGGGTCTACAAAGAAACTACTAGAACTAATAAATGAATTCAGCAAAGTGGCAGGATATAAAATCAACACGCATAAATCAAAGGCATTTCTGTATATCAGCAACAAAACTTCTGAGATGGAAATGAGGAAAAACACTCCATTCACAATATCCTCAAAAAAAATAAGATACTTGGGAATCAACCTAACAAAAGAGGTGAAAGATTTATACAATGAAAACTACAGAACCCTAAAGAGAGAAGTAGAAGAAGATCTTAGAAGATG
Organism: Spermophilus citellus; assembly: GCF_964194105.1. Classification (NCBI taxonomy): domain Eukaryota; kingdom Metazoa; phylum Chordata; class Mammalia; order Rodentia; family Sciuridae; genus Spermophilus; species Spermophilus citellus. The sequence continues at coordinate 197,600,178 of NC_138184.1, read as the reverse complement.
GAAAAATATACCCTGTTCATGGATAGGCAGAACAAACATCATCAAAATGGCGATATTACCAAAAGTTCTTTATAGATTTAATGCAATGCCAATCAAAATCCCAACGGCATTTCTTGTAGAAATAGATAAAGCAATCATGAAATTCATATGAAAAAATAAAAGACCCAGAATAGCAAAAGCAATTCTAAGCAGAAAGAGTGAATCAGGCGGTATAGCGATACCAGATTTCAAACTATATTACAGAGCAATAGTGACAAAAACAGCATGGTACTGGTACCAAAACAGGCGGGTGGACCAATGGTATAAAATAGAGGACACAGAGACTAACCCACAAAGTTACAACTATCTTATATTTGATAAAGGGGCTATAAGCATGCAATGGAGGAAGGATAGCATCTTCAACAAATGGTGTTGGGAAAACTGGAAATCCATATGCAACAAAATGAAACTGAATCCCTTTCTCTCGCCATGCACAAAAGTTAACTCAAAATGGATCAAGGAGCTTGATATCAAATCAGAAACTCTGCGTCTGATAGAGGATAAAGTTGGCTCAGATCTACAGATTGTGGGGTCGGGCTCCAAATTCCTTAATAGGACACCCATAGCACAAGAGTTAACAACTAGAATCAACAAATGGGACTTAATTAAACTTAAAAGTTTTTTTTCAGCAAAAGAAACAATAAGAGAGGTAAATAGGGAGCCTACATCCTGGGAACGAATTTTTACTCCTCACACTTCAGATAGAGCCCTAATATCCAGAGTATACAAAGAACTCAAAAAACTAGACAATAAGATAACAAATAACCCAATCAACAAATGGGCCAAGGACCTGAACAGACACTTCTCAGAGGAGGATATACAATCAATCAACAAGTACATGAAAAAATGCTCTCCATCTCTAGCAGTCAGAGAAATGCAAATCAAAACCACCCTAAGATACCATCTCACTCCAGTAAGATTGGCAGCCACTATGAATTCAAACAACAACAAGTGCTGGCGAGGATGTGGAGAAAAGGGTACACTTGTACATTGCTGGTGGGACTGCAAATTGGTGCGGCCAATTTGGAAAGCAGTTTGGAGATTCCTGGGAAAGCTGGGAATGGAACCACCATTTGACCCTGCTATTGCCCTTCTCGGACTATTCCCTGAAGACCTTAAAAGAGCATGCTACAGGGACACTGCCACATCGATGTTCATAGCAGCACAATTCACAATAGCTAGACTGTGGAACCAACCCAGATGCCCTTCAATAGACGAATGGATAAAAAAAATGTGGCATCTATACACAATGGAGTACTATGCAGCAATAAAAAATGACAAAATCATAGAATTTTCAGGGAAATGGATGGCATTAGAGCAGATTATGCTTAGTGAAGCTAGCCAAACCCTAAAAAACAGATACCAAATGTCTTCTTTGATATAATGAGAGCAAGTATGAACAGAGCAGGGAGGAAGAGTAGGAAGAAAAGAGTAACATTAAACAGAGACTTGAGATGGGAGGGAAAGGGAGAGAAAAGGGAAATTGCATGGAAATGAAGGGAGACACTCATTGCTAAACAAAATTACATATAAGAGGTTGTGAGGGGAATGGGAAAATAAACAAAGAGAGAAATGAATTACAGTAGATGGGGTAGAGAGAGAAGATGGGAGGGGAGGGGAGGGGGGATAGTAGGGGATAGGAAAGGTAGCAGAATACAACAGTCACTAATATGGCATTATGTAAAATTGTGGATGTGTAACTGACGTGATTCTGCAATCTGCATTTGGGGTAAAATTGGGAGTTCATAACCCATGTCAATCTAATGTATGAAATATAATATGTCAAGAGCTTTGTAATGTTGTGAACAACCAATAAAAAAAATGTAAAAAAAAAAAAAAAAAAAAAGAAAAGGATAAAAAAAAAAAAAGGAGAAACTACAAGATTTTTTTTCATTTACCATAACTAATTATCTTCTTTAAAAACATAATCCAACACCCCAATTTTGAAATTATTCATAAGCTTGTTTAATATACAATTTGTAAAAATATGTCTATTTTAAGAGGGAAAACAATTATGTTTATTTTTATTTTAAAAAATAAGATAAACAAGCACAAAACTATTTTCTAGCCTTTGGCACTGTTTTATGTTGTTGTATTTCGAAAACCTTTCTTCAGTGAACAACTCTTTTTTTTTTTTTTTTTTTTCAGTGAACAACTCTTAAGGATTGTTTGCATTTTCCCTTTGGTACCTAATTGATTCTTTTGGTGGGAGACCTGATAAAGTAAATACTTTAAGAACTTTATAATATAATTAGATTTTCATAAAAGTTTTGAATTAAAGAGGCTGATAAATTCATTTAGGCTAACCACATTTTTCACCTACCCCCTCATCTGTCTCAAGATCGGTGAATTTGGAACACAGATTCACTTATTCCAACTGATTTTATGTTTGGACATCTCCAAAACTGACCTATAGAAATATGCAGAAATACTGAGATGAATTGGCAGTTATGGACTTTAAGAAGTGTTTTAATTTTATATAAATTATAACATTAACTTATGCTGTTTTAGCAAAGAAACAATAGCATTCAATTTGAAATAGTATACCCGTTCAGGTTTTCAATTAGTGCAAAAGCTGAAAGGAGCTAAATGTTGAATAATTGTTGCTAAGCAACTTTAAGAAAATAACTATCTGCAGAGTAATGGCATATCCAGTGGATGCTGACACTCAAATTATATAACTGGAAGGAGAATTAAGCACTAGGCCACAAGAATAGTAAAACTTTACAAGTTCATTATGATATACATTTTACATGTAAGATAAGCTCATGCAAAAGCAATTTGATTTAAAAAGTATGACTAAAAAGGTTATGGGTAAAAATGTCTGAACTGGTTTTGAATTAATTGATATTTTATTTTTAATATATTTTTGTTAGTTGTAGTTGGACACAATACCTTTATTTTATTTATATACTTTTATGTGTTGCTGAGGATCAAATCCAGCGCCTTGCATGTGCTAGGCAAGCAAGCACTCTACCGCTGAGCCACGACCCCAGCCCCAAATTAATTGCTATTTTAAACCGACTTTTCTAGAACAGAAAAAATGTTTGATCAATCTTAAAGCTTAGCCTTCTGACATGTGAGGGGGTACCTTCTGTCTTCTGTAGTCAAAAGAGACATCTCACATTATTTTAACTGCTTCCCAATCTCAGTTTTCTTATCAAAAATACATGTTCCATCAGGGCAGGAATTTTGTTCACTGTTGTTTCATCATTATTTGTAATAGTGCCAAGCACATCATAGGAACTCAATAAATATTTGAATAAAATAATGTCTGAAAACAGTGTATCAGGGTTCATTCTAGAGACAAAAATGATTAATTGGAATGAGGAAAGTTTAATATAAAAGTAGTACTTAATATGGGGAGTAACTATAAAGATGTAAATAAAGAGATATCTTTTGGGCGGGGAGGGGGGGATTACTGGGGATTGGATCCAGAGGTGCTTTACCCTTTATATTTTTGAGTCCCATTACTGAGGCTGGCCTTGAACTTGGGATCCCCTGCCTCAACCTCCCAAGGCCCTGAGGTTATAGATGTGTGCCACCATACCCAGATAAAGGATATCCAAGGAGATAGTTCTGAGAGAGTACCCGAGGATTAACAAAGTTGGAAGGAAGAGTGCTTCTCAAGGCTGAGATTCAGAGCTCTGGAGGAGGTTGGTGTGGTAGCTGTAGCCTATTGGATAGCAGAGACATTTGTCCTGTTGTCCAGGCTGCTGCTCTTCTCCCTGCTGAGAAGGCAGGAAGCTGCTCTCTGGCAGATACAGTGATACTAGCAGATAGGCTTACAGAGGAAGTTGGGCTCTTGGTATCCTGCTTACTGGTAAGCAGACAAGTGTTTGCAGTGTGCGCATCTGGAGTGCCTTAAGAAACAGTCTTGTGTAGTATAGCCAGGCTGAGACTGGTGGCAAAGTATTTGAACCGTGGTCTCTAGAATATTGAGCCTCAGGAAATGAGTGGTTTCAGTATATGGTATCCATATCTGGAGGGACACAAGAAGTGTCTTGGGGGTGCAGACAAAGAAGTGAGCATTGGGACACGGGTAGGGTACTAAAAACCTGGGATGATCAGTGTCCATATCAGGAGGGACATATGAGGTGGTCCTAGTTCAGGCCAGGCTACAAGCATATCAAGAGATTATATATCCTGGGCTGGGGAGGTGGCTCAGGTGGTAGCGCGTTTGCCTGGCATATGCGGGGCGCTGGGTTCGGTCCTCAACACCACATAAAAATAAAATAAAAGATATTGTGTCCACCGAAAACTAAAAATAAATAAATAAAATTTTAAAAATTCTAATTGTGTAACTAGGGCAGAGTATCATTGGATGTCCCCACACAGGTACTGCTGCCCACTGGGCAGCAAGAGCAAAGAATAAACCAAGATGGCAGTATACTGGAATCAGAGAAATCCTTGTTTTTACAATGATCCTCCAGCACTCCATGGACAGAGCTTAATCTTGTGCTCACTGCAAAAGTGAAACATTGAAATCTCCATAATAATAGCTAGTGATAGAGAATGAATTTAGAGAAGAGGCAACAAACTGATATCTAGCACATATAGCTAATAGAGCACTTACATACACCAGGCACCAGGATTCCTATAGATTATTACAAAGATTATATATAATAGTTACCAATTCATTACATAGATTATTTTACATAGATATTTAAACTTCCCAGAGTTGGGTTGGTGTTACTTCATCTTATAAATGAATGATCTGAAGTTTAGAACAATTAAATAATTGGCTAGAGGTCAAGGAGTTAGGATTTCAACCCTTTTAGTTGGCGTGGCATTTATGACTTCAACCCCAATATCATTACACGTTCTCTCAAAGGAAAATATAATAGAATTCGTAAAGATGATCTGCTGGATCAGCACCTATTGGTCGTGTTCTCATCAAGTGGCCCTTTAGATTTTTGCTTTCCAGTGGTCTTACCCACTCAGAGGTGCTGATGTTGTTCATGGCCTCCTCACCATTCCTTTCAGTACATCTGTACCAAATCTTCTTGCCTACCACCTAGTAATGATGCCAACAAATAGGGAAGTCTGCTCTAGAGTTCCTTGGGCAGGGAGACATGGCAGACTTGATAGTGAACATTAGGTAGTGGCAAGTCTTCCTAAAGAAGATTATGAGGTTAATTTCCTAAGGTCCTGATATCACATAGGCTCTAAATCTGGAAAGAGATGATATCAGCATTCCATGTAGGAATGAAGAGAAATATATCTGTTTACTCAAGGAATTACACCAAATACCCCCACATTTTGTTCTTAGGATTTTGTTCATAGACCTCTTGTCACTCTTCCCTTTCTGGGTACTCCATCAGCTCCTTTGGCTCCCTGTACTATGTAGTTTGATGATCCCCAGTTCTCCTCCTGTGAGCTCCATAACCTATGAAACTAACCATCCACTAGAACTCAAGACCACAGCTCAAACCTCAGTTCAATCAGTTGCTCTAAAACTGATCACCCTCCAGAGTATGTCTGCTCTTTATGAATTGAATCACCAAGCTATAATTACCAGAGACTATCATCCTTGATATGTACCTCTTCCTCACTTCCACATGAAATAAGGCCTTTTCCCTCCTTCATTTAACATCACCAAATCCTTAAGAATAATTGCATTCCATTTTTAATTTTTTTTTTTTGCAGTACTGGAGGTTGAACCCAAGGTGTTGTGCCACTAAGCTATGTCTCCAACATCTCTGACTACTTTTTTTTTTTTTTGAGACAGTGTCTCGCTTAGTTGCCTAGGCTGGCCTCAAACTTACAGTCCTCCTGTCAGCTTCCCGAGTAGCTGTACTTGTAGCACATACCTGAGTAGACATGTCTTGGGTATCTGTCTTCATTCAGTTTTTTTCTATCAATACTTTCATCTCTTTAGTTCAAGCCACTGTTTCATCTGGATTTCTACAAGACTTTATTAATTGCCTCTTTGTATTGACCCTGCTAGTCTATTCTCCAAAGGCAGTAAGGGTAACTTTCCCACAAATCCAAACCTGGTTATGTCACTTTCTTGCTTTAAAAATCCTTTAATCTTATCTTATTTGGGATAATTCCAAACTCCTTAATTGCTTACTTGCAGCCTTTATATCACCTTCTTATATCACCAGGAGTCTAGTCAGGAGATGGAACTATACCAATTATTTCATTGAGAGAATTTAAGATGAAAAATTGAAGAACAAATAATGCAAAAAAAGAACCCTGATATTATACAGGATCAGCAATTGCAGGAAGCAGCTTAGGAAATTAGGGGAAGAGGTTGCAATTTTTACACTTTAGAAGATTAAAGGTTGTTCCCTGTACAGCCGAAACTTGGACTTCTGAAGAGGAGAGCAGTGGACAGTTTGCACTGGTCTCTAAGATGGGCATGATGAGGCTGGGTGGTTTTTGCAGATATTGGAAATGGCAAGCTTGCTTCAACTGCTACCACTGAAATGGGCTGTTGTTTCTAGAATGAAGAAATGAGGCTGGGTGATGCTGAGGGAAAAAGGAATAAGGAGCAAACAAAGTGACAGGAAGGAGCAAGCTCTTCCTCCTCCAATGTAGAAGTTTTTCTCTAGCATCCCCTGTTATCAGAGCAGAAATGTGATCTATAGAGTCCCACCCCCAGCATCAAAAAGAGGAGCATAGAATTGTGGGTGAAGTTGAGAGAAAACTGGCAAAATTTGTCTCCTTTTTTTCCTTAGCACACACACAGGCTTCTACATATAGTTGTCTTCAAAACAATGAAAACAACTCTGTATGCTCAACTAGAAACGCAACTGCCCTGGTACAAATAAGGATGTAGTTAGCTTTTTCTCAAAGTCCCGATCATAAATGCATTGGCATTTATAAGTAGTCACACTGTTTTTCTCTAAGTATATTATTTCCCAAATTCCATACAGTTTTATCTCAATACTTAAACACCTAAACACCAAATTGCAAACCTCACTGATAACAAATTTGTATAATAAAGGAAAGGATGTGAGAGAAAAATTTATATTTACATACAAGAAATGCACATCCATTTACACAAGCAGAAAAGAAAATATATTTAGGTGCTTTGTCATCATTTTCATAACTATTTCCATAACTAGTCATGAGGTAAGTTTATAATTTCCTTCTTCTATAACTAATGATGTGTTCCCTTTGTTCCCAGCCATGGCTTCAGCAAGTCAAAGATATTTATACCTGGTGGGACATTCTAAACCTTTGTTCATGAGGGGTCTGCGTTTTCAGTGGATCTGCCTTTTTTGGGCAGAGAAATTCCTGGGTTCTGAACCTCTACTCCTGAGTGAACTTTTTTCCTGTTTTCCAAACAGAGTCCTCCTTGCCCTGAATTTGACAATAACCCAATTTTCTCCTGATAATCAGGATCAGTTATCACAGCCATTCCAATTTCCTCTATTCTTTGTTCAGCCCATTTCCCAGCAGTTTAGAGGGCCTTTTCCCCACCCTCATTTTTGAAATCTTACCCCGTTCTTTTTCTTCTTCTTCTTCTTCTTCTTCTTAGTTTTCGTAATGTTTCAATACATAGATATATGTGTTGGCCCACAAGCATACCTTGGCCAATTGTACGACTGACACGTGAAGGCCAGGCCTTGCTCATATGATAAGTGATGGCCAGCAAGAGTCAAAGCGAAGCATTTCACCCTGGTTAGGTGGAGAGGGACTGCTTCATTGCACTGGTTTCCCTGCCTTCTCTGTTGTGTGAACAAGGTGGGCTTTTGGTGAGACATTTTATACCAAAGATTCCTTATTTTGGGTTTTTGTTTTAATGTTAATGAGTCCAGAGAAGCCTCCCAAATTATTTAAAATTCAGGTTCATGGGGGCCTAAAGAGAAATTAACCATGGGTCTCAGTTTCATTTCCTTTTCAAGTGATTGTCTAACTCTCAGACTCAAAACCACAAGTGGGTGGTTAAGAAATCATAAACAAGTTGTAGGCACCTCTGCAGAACTTCTGATTTCAGGAAAAAACAAATCTTGTGCTGTATAGCATGTGGGTGGGATGACTTTAATTCAGATCAGGGTTTCCATAGGCATTAAGATCAAGCTAAAGTAAATTGCTCAGAATAATCACTTCAAAGCAAAAGAGAAAAGCTCTAACTCTATTGATTAAAGTTCTTAATTGCAAAAGAATCTCCCCCTACATAAAACAAAGGCATAAATAAAGGGGTTGATTGGCTCACAGAATGTACTTAGCCAGAAGCAAAGAGTTGGGATGCATCCCACTAGGCCTGTGTTGGTTATAATGGGAAAAATTTCCCTGCTGCTGTAGCTTGTATAAGCTACATCTATGATGCTTACATCTATGATGCTAGAGGTTGGACACTAGAGTCTAGAGTTACCCCCAGAAAATCCAAAACACTTCTGTCAAGGATTCAATGACTTTGCCCATGAGCATGCAACCAGGTGCTCACTTCCGTCTCATGCAGGTGGATATATTGGTAAAGCTAGGTATAAGGTCACTAGAGTGGGCTTCCAGTTTGGATTATCAATCCAACTTTCAAAGCACAACAAGTTTACTCAGCACAATGTGGACCTAGTTTCTAAGAAAGGATAAAGAAGAGACAGCATCTATAATAACAGCACCACTGAGACCTTGGATGAAAGTTCTGACGTCCCCTATCATGTGCTGGGGTATATTTTGGTACAAGAAATGACAGGAAGCTGAAGCAAGCATAGATCACTCAGCATAGGAAAGTCATAGGGTTTGGGATTTCTGGACTTAAACACTCTGCCAATCACTTAAAATACCAAAGGTGGGGTATCAAGCTCCCATTCTTCAGTAAAGCTATAATCATACGTTATATGTTACAATAAATGATTGTGACAACTAAGTACAACACACCTAGCAACATCTTTGAATTTTTCCTTTCACTAACATGGATATTTCAAGAAGTGTAAAGATCAAATGATGTTCAAGCACCCCAGAGGCTGGAGTAAAACTGACAGTTTGGCAGCCAATTTTTTCCTTTCATATATAGAAACCTGGCTGAAAGGGAGCCTGGGAACTGCAGCAGTGAGCTTTTCTTGGCATCTACAATCCAGGAAACTAAAGAAGGTGATTAGAATGATGTTGTGTGGGCCAGAATGGAGTATGTCTGGCTAGTTAAAAGCACAAATGAGTTAATCTTAAAAAATCCCTGGCCTAGGAATCTAGGGAAAGGCCTCTAATGCTATCTGCTGTAGGTTGTGACTTTGGACAAATTACATGTTCACTTTGGCTTTCAGCTTCCTCAGCTTCCGCAAGAGAGATCTGTATTGTGATAGCCGTTACTCTATCTGTAACATTATACAATTCCATAATTTGGGGTGAATCTATTCCAAATCACTGAGCTTTAGCACCACAGGGGACACATGACTAGATAGGTTGAAAGTAACGGATGTCTTTGAATTAAAAACCCATCCTACGTCAAAACCTGAGCACCTATACATCTTTGTGCTATTTTCAGATTTAGGAAGTATTTTTCCTGCTCTTAGGATAATGTGACTTGTATAAAAGTCAGTTGGCTTTAACTCACAATCATAACATTTCCTTTTAGAAGATTAAAATCACTAAGCATATTTTAAATTATTTTGGACACAATTTAATTTCCAAAATATATATTTCATCAAGAAAGTGGTACTGCATAGATACAAAAAAAGATAGGGTTTCATGAATTTTTGAGGCAAAAGTGAAACTACATTAGTTTGCCATAACAGAATACCTGTTAACAGAGTAAAAGTTGTTTTCTAAAATAACAAATTTATTTTCTTGGTTCTAGAAACTTGAAGTTAAAAAAAAAGGTTCTAAACGCTAGAAGTTGCCAGCGCCTTTATGTCATTTAACTTTAATTATGTCTGTAAAGGTGAAGATACATCTCCACCTGGAAAGGCTTCAAACAGCCACCTTGAGGATTAGGACTTGACATGAATTTTGGAATGGGCACAATTCATTACTCAGCACTGCCTCAGTGGGTATTAAAGTCCTGGTGAAGAGAAGAGTCAGTTATCAATCTCTGAGTCAAAAATCCCTAAAGGAACTTTGGTACATAAATAAAAATAATAAAATGATTGATTGAATGAATGATATATACATGTGACCATTTACTTGCTACTTTGAGATTTTTCTGTCTGACTTAGCTTTCTCACAAATTTGTTTTCTAAGTCCTCAAAATGGTAAAGGATTAATTTATTACCTCTTTACAATGACAAAAGCTTTAGAAAGACAATGAAGGGGTGAATACAGAAGGAGAACTGAGAAACATGCTTTGATAAATTTAGAAATAAAAAAAATTCTCTTACTGACAGGTACTATTCAACTCACTACAATAATTACCAAGTAACTCCAGTCAGTTAAGCACATTTTAACAAATTTAATGGACCAAAACTTAATTGTGACAAGTAATTTAGTCCTGGTTACAGGGATAACTAAGAGAAGATTAAAAATTTAAATATTCAAAATAATCTGCCAAGTATATTTATCAGGGGTAGTTTAGATTTTTTTGGGGTGGGTGGGTTTAATATTCAAATACAATCATGTCTGGCAAATATAGTAGATGATTAATCTGATAGAGTATATAGCTTATTATGTGAAATGCTAATGATGAATGCCTGACTTCCTGTGCAGTTGAAAACCAGTTCTATTGAAGAAGACACTCAGTTGATAAAACTACCTTCTTCAAGTTTTGTGGCAGAGCACTTGCCTCGCACGTATGAGGCACAGGGTTCGATCCTCAGCACCACATAAAAAAATAAACAAAATAAAGATATTGTGTCCGTCTACAACTAAAAAAGAAATTCTTAAAAAAAGTTTTGTGTTTGGAAAAGTTCTTTTCAAAGTTCTTCATGTGCCACATTATTAGTTTCAAAACAGAGTGGGGAACTAAACTAGTTATAGATCTTGAATTATTTTGTTCTCAAAGATGACCCTTAGCTCCTTTGGCTCTTTCCTCTTAATTTTGTGGAAGTGCTACAAACCAAAACATACTCTTACCTGAAAACATTTGAGAACCTTTATTGACTGGGGAATGGAGAGAGTGTGGGGAGGTCAGAAGAACCAGGGTTCAGAAGAGCAATTTGAAAGCTTACTGACTTCTGGGAAAATAATTATAAAATAAATCTCTTTATTTGTTGACTTCAGTGACATGAAAACATATCACCAAGCCTTTCTGAGGTCCACAGGTCTGTTCCTTTTACACTTAGTACTCAAAGATCCAGTCAGGTGTGGTGGCACATGCTTGTAATCCCAGTGACTCAGGAGACTAAGGCAGGAGATTTCAAGTTTGAGGCCAGTATGGCAATTTATCGAGATCCTTAGCAACTCAGCAAGACCCTGTCTCAAAATAAAAAGGGCTGGGGCTGTAGGTCAGTGGCAAAGTGCCCCTAGGTTCAACTCCTGGTACAAGGAAGGAAGGAAAAACTCAAATGATCCACCACTGATGACTTCCTAAAGTCCAGGACTGAGCAAATATCTCACATTTTATGATTTTGGCTCAAAAATGTTTTAATGCAAAATGACTGCAGGTATAAAAGATAGCAGGTTTATAACTATGTAGCATCTTCTTCCTAAGGAAGTAAAGACTGAAAGAGGCAGTTTTGGGATTGGATAAAATAAAAAGACTAGGATGAGCAACATAAAACTCAAATGACAAAATAAAAAAAGATGGGGAAAGACTTTAAGGTGCAGACTAAAACCTCGAGATGGTACCTGGGAGAATGGTAGTATGAAGAAACCATGCATGGAAAGAATATACCTTTGCTAATTCATTTCTGTTTAAGAATTTTCCTGATATTTTTCTTGCTAAGGGGGAAAAACAGAGGAATGAAAACTAGTAGAGAGGTCTGTTATTGCTAATATGTCAGGAAAAAGTAAACAAAATTAACTCAAGATCATGGGCTCATTTGGGAAGAACACTGAGCAGGTCTTAACAAAAGATGAAATAGTTTTGGGGGTGATATTTGAGCAGATAAGAAGATATCTTAGAGATCGAGTTTCCAGATCTAGTAAAAACAGTGAAAACCAAGACACTCAGTTAAATTTGAATTGTAGTTAAACAAAAAATTATGTGTGTATAATAATTTTAGTATGTCCTATTGGAACCATTGGGATTTAAGTGAGTGCACACTTATATACACCCCCCAATAAATGTGCTAAATCCAATGACCCAATGACCATATCTATTACTATATGGGTGACTTTGAGCAATTAGCTTTTTTCCATTTCATCTCTAAAATGAAATGGAAACAATATTACTTCCCTCATTTTGGTTATTTTGAAGTTTAAATAAAATAATGCCTATAAAGCTCTTAGCAGAATACCTAACACATAGTAAATGCTCATCATGGGGGAGAAGGAAGAATTGGATCATGGGCAAATTTGCTTGAATTACAACAGTTCAGGTTCATAAATATTTTACACATTATAATCGTATTATATTTCCCATGGAATATGAGCTTATGAAGCAGCTTTATTCATAATTCATAAATCTTAGAAGAAAAAAAGATTTTCATCCACAGGTGAATATGTAAACAAACTATGGTATGTTTATTTTTCTATGAGAAAAAGAGCTAATCAAGCTATGTAAAGAAGTGCAGAAAATTTGCTTGTAGGTTGCAAGTGAAAGAAGTCAGTCTTTCAGGCTGTCTACTGTATAATTCTAACTATATGACATATTTTAAATGACAAGTTATAGAATCAAGAAAAAGAGTGGCTAGCAGGGATGCAGGGGATCCCTGGGAGTTGGGTGGGTAGAGGTAGGCAGTGAGACATGAAATGGCAGAGTAAAGAGGAACAGAAACTATTCTAAAATTTAAATCAAACAGGCAATTCTTCCATTCATCTTAAATCTTAGTATTTGAAAACTGGGATTCTTTTTCTCTTGCAAGAAGAGATCATTTTGCCAGTAAATAGCCTAGATTTTCTACTCAAAAGGACACCACTGCCTGGCATTAACTGGAGCCTGTTGGAGATGCAGACTCTCTGGCCCCCACTGAGGCATACTGAATCAACATTTGCATTTTAGCCAGACTTCAGGTGGTTCCCATGAACATCAAGTTTAGGCACACTATTCTAATAGTCAGGAATGTGGATTATGAAGTCAGATTTTTTTTCCAGTCCCATCATACTCCTTCTTCTAACTGTGCCATTGTAGGTAAAGTTACATTAATATCACTGAATCACAATTTTCCTATTTGCAATACAACACAAGTGAGAATACCTACCTCAAAGAGTTATTAGGAGTACTTATTGAGATAAGGCTTGTAAAGTTGTTAGCATGGCACTTGGCAAATAAAAAGTAGTCAATAAGTGTTACAGATTGATGTCCCTAACAATATCGATGATATCAGAGACCCAGGAATAATTTGAACTTCTTGTGTTAGAGTTTTATCTTTTTAACTTGCAAAATACTTCTCCCTAAGGAATGAGGGAAGGGAAAGGAGGAGGAAGAAAGGTAGGGGAAAGAAATAGGCATGCTAAAGTTACTCCTGGATGGATTGTTCCTTTCTATTTGTGGAAATAATTGGCAGTATTCTTTCTCAGAGCTCTGCATAAGAACCAAATGAATCAATCTGTTACAAATTGACACCACATAAATGAACTATTTTTTTTCTTTTTAGCCCAAATTACTGTTTCCTAGTCAGAAACTCCTTCTGACAGAAAGAAATGCGAGGGTCCTCTTCCAGTTCTATTATTCATAAGAATGTCAGCGTGCCACAGCGCTGGAACTGGGTGCCTGGCACTGGTGTCTGTTTTGAATCTTTCTGTTTTCAGAAGATATTTAATGCTAAAATCACTCTTTAAGGTAAGGAATTTAGCAAATAGAATTGCACCTTATCTAAACTGGACTTGATCAGAAAGGCATTTTTGATGTAATTATCAATATGTTGAGAATCTTTTAACTTAGTTGTCTTTAGATTTTTCCTTTATAGGATTAATTATTGATACCAAAATAAAATCAATTTTCATTCAGGCTAACAACAAAAAAGGGCATTTTTAAAGGTTTCTTTCATTTTACCACAGAGTTACCTATCCTGAGAAATCAAGCCAATGGATGCTTCAGGGTGACTCCTGTAAAAGCAAAAGTCCGAGTCTATATGGCTTGTTTTCACAATGCCAGTATAGAAAGTAATTTCTGAGAATTTGCATGTAGATAATCATCCAGCTGGCCATGCCAGCAAAATATTGTGGTCAGTTCCTTTCCTAATGCTATTCCCCTTGTCTTAATAGCTCTTGTCCCTTATACTTCTACAGAATTCCTACTTGTCCCTAAGATCCATCTTAAATGTCACCTCTGTGAAGCTTTCTCGATTATCTAAGGCATAGTTCATGTGTTTGCTCTTATAATGTTTGGTTCTTACCTAGGTTTTACATCAGGCATCTTTCTGGTTAGTGTTGGCTGTTGATGTGTCTGTCCCCTGTTCCCCTTCCCTGGTGTTTTTAGTCAGCTCTTTTACTGCCATGACCAAAAGACCTGACAAGAACAATTTTACAAGAAGAAAAGTTTATTTGGGGGCTCACAGTTTCCAAAGTCTCAGTCCATAGGTGGCCGATTCCATTCTTTGGAGCCCAAGGTGAGACAGAATATCATGGTGGGAGGATGCAACAGAGGAAGGTGGCTCGGGAAATGGTATCAGGAAGCACAAAGAACTCTATTCAACAGGACAAAATATATATCCCAAATGCACACCCTCAGGAACCTACTAGTCAAATCCACTAGTCAAATCTGAGCCTGCAGTTACCACTCAATTAAACCCTATCAGGGGATTAATGCACCGGTTAGGTTAATTTCTCATAATCTAATCATTTCAACTCTAAACTTTCTTGCATTGTCTCATACATGAGCTTTTAGGGGTACCTAGCATCTAAACCATAGTATCTGGTAATGTGATTTCCTGGGAACAGTGGGAGCATGGAATTCATTTCTGTGTTCCTAGTACTCAGCCTTAAGAGCCAGCAGTAGGTCATAATTTTTAAGGGTGCACTCTACCTAATAAGTCTTGTTGACTTCTTCAACCACTGAATTACTGGTAGAGTTCTTTCTTGGATTATGTATAGTTCCCTAGGGTTGCCATAACTGAGTACTATAAACTGAGTCGCTGAATCAATAGGAATATATTCTCTTATAGTTCTAAAGGCCAGAAGTCTGAAATGCTATTAGGGCTGTGCTTCATCCAAAGTCTCTAGGGAAAGAGCCATCCTTTCCTTTTTCAACTTCCAGTAGTGCCAGGTGTTCTTGTGGCAGCAAAACTCTGATTTTTACCTCAGTCGTTACATAGCCCTCTTTGCTTTCTCTGTCCAAATTTTCCTCTTCGCATATTGACACAAGTCATGTTGTTAAATGGCAAAGGTCTGTCAGGGAGCCAGAGCAGTCCTTTCTTACTGCTTTTTGTGATCACAATCATGCCAGAAAGATTTCAGACATGTCGCTCAGAGTAGCAGACATGAGTTTATTAGAAAGGACAGGGAAAGGGAGAAGGGGACACTCAAGGGAGACAGTGGATCCTTCTCAGAGAGAAGGAGGATGGTATGTCCCTCATTACTCATTTTAAAATTTTACTTTTTTAAAAAGAAAATTTTGTTAAGTATCTCATATGTGATTGAGCTGATAAATTTATGTGTCTTTGTGGAGGCTAAATATATATCAGAGATACATTAGGATTATTATAGAAATCATGTTTTTTGGTTCATAGCTATTATATGAACTGAATATATTTTTGTTCTTGTGAATTATCTTTTGTATTTTCCTTGCAGAATTTTATAACTGCTGCCTGTACTTTAGTGTTTTGCAAAATTACTACTTCTAACAAAACAACTCAAATTAATATAAAATAATGAGCCATCATCACTTATGGGACAGATAAAATAAATGTTGAATTTTAGTACCAATACTGACTCTAATTATGGAAAGGATAACTGTAAAATTATAGGCATTAAAATAAAACCATTTCTCCCACTTCAAGACTGGTGAAAATGTTCTGGTGGATGTTTAAAATTGAAACTTGGCAATCAAGGTTAAGGAAGTCAAAGGTCTAAGGAAAAAGCAGCCAATATTTTGGCCCTCTAAAGTCATCCAGGACCCAGGGGATGATGGAACCCCTCTGAGGCCCTGCAACTCCAATGAGTGAGCAACCTCCAAATCCAGGTGATCATGAGGACCCTAGAGAACAGGAAACCAATCAGCATACAATATGAAAAGAGAAGGATCCTTGAGAGGGAAATGCTTCCAAGGGAAGTCACAGGTGGCTAGCACAACCTTGACACATCCTGTAAAGGAAAAGCTAAAGGAGCCAACAAGCTTCTCACAAGTTCTCAAAAGTGACTCCTGAAGAATCATAGCTGATCATAAGAGTAGATAGGAGCAAGGTCCATTTTGACCCACTTGGTCTTAAACACCTAATAGAAAAGTATAACCAAAGGCAGACATACTATTATTTGAATGGAACTTGAGATATACATGTGATCAGCTGTGCCAAAATTAAGTAAAGCCAAGAGGCTATAATGGAAGAGCTCTTGTATAGGAGTTCCTGATAATAACTATCAAGAAAGACTCTGATAGTGTTGCAAATTTGTCCCAAATAAACTTGAGCTTTATCTTACAGACCTACAAATCTTCCTAATCCCTATGTAGGCTGACTTGATCTGGGATGTGAGTGTTTTTTGTTTTGTTTTGTTGGTGGTATGATTATATGAATTATACAATCCTGATATTTATCCCTCAAATTGGTCTAAAAGATATAATGTGGCACATGAAAGCCTTAACTAACCCTACAAAAAAGAGCTCTAAATGACACAATAAAATGGATTCCCTATCAGAGATACCACTATTGAAAAAGCTGGGAAATTGCTTGGAAATGGAAGGAGACCCTCAGGGTTATACAAAATTACATACAAGAGGAAGTGAGGGGAAAGGGAAAAATAATACAAGGGGGAAAAATGAATTACAGTAGAGGGGGTAGAGAGAGAAGAGGGGAGGGGAGGGGAGGGGAGGGGAGGAGAGGGGGGATAGTAGAGGATAGGAAAGGCAGCAGAATACAACAGACATGAGTATGTCAATATGTAAATCAGTGGAAGTGTAACTGATGTGACTCTGCAATCTGTATACGGGGTAAAAATGGGAGTTCACAACCCACTTGAATCAAAGTGTGAAATATGATATATCAAGAACTATGTAATGTTTTGAACAACCAATAAAAAAATTAAAAAAAAAGAAAAAGCTATTTTACAGAAATTAGATGGCATTAGGTATCTTAACTATAGCTTAAAGGGGTGCCTGCATGTATGTATGTAGACCATATATACATACATTTTTTTTTTCTGACAACTCTACTAATGTTTCTAAAGTCTTAAATAGCCTCCACTCATAAATCAAATGCCATGTTGAACCCCACCTTAAGCTTTAATGAGTTACAGTGTTCATGCTTTTCAGACTACCTGATAATGCTTATTACTTTTATGAGATTATTTATGAAAAATAATACTTTGCTGTCTTGTTTATTGTTATGCTAGCATGATCCTATGTATGCCTCATCTATCTACCCACCAACTGCCATCAAGGACCTCTAAATTGCCTTTATGCTAAATTCCCTTAACTGTCCATGTCCCACTTATTAGAGAACAGGACTTTGGGTCACTCTCCCTTACTTTTCCCTCTCTCAGCAGGAAACTTCCAGATAGAATCAACACCCAGATACCCTAAAAGAATTTAGGGACATAAAGTCCTTGAAGGGGGAAATGATAGGTAATAGATGGATGTGAGTGGTTGGGAACACGAGGTTAAGGGAATAGTTCTATAAACTGGGCCCACTGTACTGACTCTCATATGCTTTATTTTAAAAAGCAATTCGCCTAAAGTCATACCAGGTTTAAGTCAATAGGATATGTTACATTCCTCAGCAAATGACCTGTTATCTGCAGGAGAAATGCAGGCCAGAAATGCCAAGAAGAACAACCCTGAAGGGGATCTTTTGTGACTTTTACACAGACCAGGTTCCAGAACTCAGGGAGATGAGGACCATTCCCCCTTAATCATAAAGTTGGCAATAATGAGTTCCCATTAGAACTGGTAGGCATGGCCCAAAGTGACCTAGAGTTGTCCTTAACTTTTACCATGCACAGTGAGGACTTAAAAGTGATGTTATCCTGCTGTCACTCAAAAGTTAAGAGGTGGACTGGAGCAGGACTCTCTGGAAATTTATCTGTGACTCCCTCCCCCCAGTGAAACTAGAGGGCTGAAGAAGGGCACCATCCTCCTGCTCTTGGAGTAGATCCACTCTCTCCTTTGAGAGTGTCTCCTTTTCCAATTTCCTGTCCCTTCTAATAAACTCATGCCTAGTACTCTGACTGACATATCTGAAATATTTTTAAAAATATATATTTTAGTTGTTAATGAATCTTTAATTAATTAATTAAATTAATTAGTTAATATGTGGTACTGAGAATTGAACCCAGTGCGTCACATATGCTAGGCAAGCTCTACCACTGAGCTGCCCCATGTCTGAAATTTTTAACTCCTGTTTGCAAAAAACATTGAGGAAGGACTACCATGCCTGCCTCAATTCCCCAGCAGGCTCTTGCCCTATAACAATATTTGACTAAGGGCTCACTCTATTTTACAGTGACCCATTCCCAAATTAGGTCCCATTTGAAATACTAGGGGTCAGGCCTTTAATATCTTTCTGGAGGGCACAATTCAAATCATGTCAGACAGTAGAAATCACAGGGGAAATATGATGGTGGGCATGGTCTCTATCTTTGTACAAATGAATCCAAATTTAGAAATTAAAATCACAGGCAGTTTTGATAAATAGCAGCCAGAACTGAACATTAAAGGTGAAATTATTGTAGCTGAAAATACATTAATCTGTTAAATTGTGTAAAACATTACTCACCTAGAGCTTGCTAATATTTAAGTGAATGAAAATTATTAAATAGAAGTCTTCGAAACTGTCAGTGGAATGAAATACTATTTATTCCTTATATAGGTCTAACCCTGATATTAGAATCATCAATATTTACCATTATTTCACATTGCCCAAACTTTCTTTGATAAATTATGAAACTATTGGCAGCTTACATTCGAATAAACTTTAGTCATTAATAAGAGAAAAGCAAGTTAATTAACTCTTGAGGAAAGCCATGGGGATATATTGAAGAGGATGATGAGATGTTGAAAGCCTAAGATGTTAACAGCATGGGTGTTGGCATCAATGGCAGATGAGGCCCCTTGGGCAGACATCAGCCTCTTTGATGTTTGTCATTGGCAGCCTAGTCTTGTGTAGGAGAAATGGGGGCTTTTGCAGACCTTGGTAATATACCTGCCATCAGGCTTCCAGCAGTGGTAGGAAACAACACTACTGTAAACTGGGACAGCAGAGAAAGAAATTGCAGATACCAACAGTTAGCAAAGAGGCTTTGCAATAGCACCAAATGGATTCAGGTTACAGAATCCATTTGGGAGGAATGAGATGAAAGAGGCATTCTGGATTTTTGCCAGAATCCTGTGAGGCTGAGGCGGACTGTTAAGGGGTGGTGACATTCATGAAGACCTTATATTACCTCCAGACTTGAGTAGCTCCAAGTTCATGATTCTACAAAGAAAGCAAGTAACACAGATCACCAGAAGCCTGAGGGAGGCAAAACTAATGAACAGTACAAGGGCAAGAGGGAAAAGTCAAGGGAAGATGACAGAAAGAGAAAAGGAAAAAGAAGTTCTCAGGGAAATCGGGAAGACCAAATGACTAATCAGGGATGAGCTGAATAGCAGTTTAGACAGGGGTGACCCTGAGAAGTGCGAGGGGAAGACATTTTAAGGCCTCCTGTCTAAAAAGCATGGTAGAGAGATGGTGAAAATATAATTTTTGTCTAGAGAATGAGAAGGGGAATATCTAGTGTTGGCTTTAAGAGGCTAGGGGTCTAGGAGAGGGCCTGGGGGTCTAGGGTAGCTGGGTAGAGAAGGAAATGACCAGTGAAGCTTACAAAGATGTGGCAGGAGGACAGCTGGCACACTGACCCAAATGTCCATGTGGCCCAGAGGCAGAACATTGTGTAGAAGGGGCTGCACTAGGACAGTTGGCTGAGCAGGTGCATTGGGGGATCTGGACATTGTCTTTATGACTCACACTAAGCTGTGGACCCTGGCTCAAGATAGAGGCTTTTAAAAATCCACAAAGTACCACATGGGTTAGAATAGCCTTGGTCAAGAGCATTTCTTCTGATCTTTTTTTTTTTTTTGAACCTGAACCATTAACACTTTCTTCTTCACCTCTCATATTTGAAAATGGCTGTCTTCTCCCTTGTCCACTCTGTAAAATATAGAGCCTATCTTTATTTTCACAAGCAGCTCTGATGGAGGTATATCACGCAAACTTAGGAAATCCTTTATTTTGTATCTCTGTCTCAAGCTTATCAGTTACTTCCGGAGACTTTTCCTACCTATCATCCAGACCATGTCTTCTCCATTAACTAGAATCTTCACAGTGTAAACTCAGATGTGCATCGCTTGGTCCTTGTTCTCAGCAAGCCCTGCAGAACACTCCCCAACAGCTGGCTTCCATGATGCTTGAAATCATTCTCTTTGCCTTAGGCTAAGGCTTTCTCTTTTGGGTCTTGGAGTATTTGTGAAGGTACAAATCTATTTCTCCACAAAAATGCAAACGACTTTAAGTGTATGTTCAGTAGTTTCTAGGGTCTGTAAAACTTGTTCATAACACTCAGAAGTTAAGTCCCAGCTCTAGAGACCATTGAAAGCAGCTATATACTCCTGTATATTGTAATTAATTTTCATTTTATAGAACTCATGACCTCAAATGCAAACACACATGTGATGTAACCACATGTCTCTGATACCCAGCATGCTTTTTGTCAGTGCTTTGAGAATCCTCATTTATGATTCCTATCTTCTGGTCACCACTACTCCCTGAATTCAGGACACAGTTGTTGTTCTATTTTGTAGCTGTTTATTGAACCCAGGGGCTAGTGCATGCTAAGCATGCCCTCTACCATTGAGTTACACCCCCAGCTTGGCCTTAATTATTTTAATTTGTTTGTTACAAATGGCCTTTTCATTTTTTATCCTGATTCACATGTTCCACTTTGGGTTTCAGAATGATCTTGGTAAAACAAAATTAAAATGTCTTCCCTTTGCTCACAGCTATTCAAGGACTCCCTACTGCTTAGAGTTGTTGAGATTACATATTTGGACTACTAATTCTTAATAGGTCAATGTATTAGAACTTTGATACATAGTAAAATATATTTTTTCTGTAATTAAGACTAGGTGATGGAGTCTACCAGAGAGAACATGGGGCTGAGTGGGTCATGAAATCAGGGTAATTTGGGACAATAACAATAAACTTGGACTAAAGCAAGATTGTATGTTTTCTGAACTGTAGAGCCATCATCTCAGGAGTGTGGAAGAACACTCTAGAGAGAAAGTGGCAAATAATTCTACCCAAAAAGCAACACAGTACTGAAGGATGATCAGATTATTCTCTGATAATTTTATAGGGTTCTTTTTTTCTACATCTCTGCAAATTTGGGATTCTTAAATCTCATAATCTATAATCTTAGAATACATGAAACAAATAAATATTTAGTTTCATTGAACATAAAATGAGATGAAGATTTTTCTTCCTAACATTTCTAAAGGACCCAGAGTAGATTCATGCTAGATTTTGAGATAAGGATTTGGGTAAAAGAACATATGTGGCGCGTGATCAGCAGAAGCATGGTGAGAGGATAGAGAATTGAGACAGGAAAGGAAGGAAAAGAGTAGCCAAAAGGTGTATTTATGAGGAGTCATAGCTTTGTGCCACTGAACTCTCTTCTGGGACCTCCAAAAGAAGGTGAAGAGAAAATCCCTAGAATTGTCTTCTACAGGCTTAGGAAGCAGAAGTGTTTTCTTACTGCTTCCCTTTGTTGGAGGTGCTGCTAGATATTTCTACCCTGTTCCTTATGCAGGCTGAAAAAATGTTTCTACTATCAGAAGGTCCTCAGAGAAACAAAAAGAATACATTGGGGGCATAAGGGAGCTGTCTAAAGGTAGCCTTCTGAATGGGTGGAGGCATAAGGGCCAACGGAGGCAGACTCACTTTAAATTGAACTTATAATTGTGGTTTTTGAGTAATTATGGTACTTCATTTTACTACTACAAAATGCATACTTATGTGCACAATGTTGTACATTATATATGCATTTTCTAGTTTTATTGAGGTGTGGTTGGCAAATAAAAACATTACATACTTACAGAATATAACTTGATATTTTGACATGTATGTTATAAAATGGTTACAACAATCAAGATGACTATCATAACCTCAGGTACCCATCACTTTTTTTTGAGGGTGTAAAAACATTTTAAGAATCTAATCTCTTAGCAATTATCAAGTATAAAATATAATATTAATTATAGCTGTCCTGCTGTACCATAGATCTCCAGAACTTTCTAAATATGCTTTCAAATATGATTCCTTTTCTGATTTTATGACTTCATCCTTCAAAGCTTCATTATGTCTTCCATATAGTCTTCCCTGGCTGTTTAATTCCCCAAATGGTTATTCCATACTTTGTCCCACCACTCCATCTTTTTTGAATTATAAACATTAACTCATTAATTGCACAAATTAATGGGTTTCACTGTGACATTTCCATACATTCACATATATTGCCTTAATTGCATCCACCTTCCCTACTCCCCTCTCTTGCCCTTCTCTCCTCCACCTCTCCATGTGGAATCTACTTTTGTTGCATGTATCTATTCTATAGCTATTGATACGTATATCTACCAACAAACTACATGATTGTCCATGTTTTATCTAAGTTGATATTCCCTTTATGTGCCATAAGCCAGACATGATAGGTATTCAGCAAATATTTTATTTGAATAGAACTATATTTCCTACATCTTTGTAACAAGTATATTGTTGCAGAGTTGATTACGTAAATTAACCAGGTTTATAAAGTCAAAGTCAATAGAAATAAAACAAATATTAATAGATCTGAAGGGAAAGATAAACTATAATACAAGATTAGGAGACTGCAGTACTTGACTCTCCATAATGGATGAATTATCCAGATGGAAAATTAATAAGGAAACCTTAGGCATCAACTATACTTTAGATCAAATGGACCTAATAGATGTATGCAGAACATTCGATGCAATAGTAACAGAATGGATATTCTCAAGTGCACTAAAACATCCAGGATAGGTCATTATTACACAACAAAACAAGTCTTTTTGACAAGCGGTAGCGTGCTTGCCTGGCATGTGTGCGGCCTGGGTTCGATCCTCAGCACCACATACCAACAAAGATGTTGTGTCCGCCGAGAACTAAAAAGAAATAAATATTTAAAAAAAAATTCTCTCTCTCCTCTCTCTCTCTCTCTCTCCTCTCTCACTCTCTCTTTAAAAAAAAAAAAACCTCTGAGATGTAGCAAAAGCAGTTTTGAGAGGAAAATTTATAGCAACATTTATATCAAAAAACAAAAAAATCTCAAACAACCAAATATTATACCTCAAAGAAATTGAAAAAGAGGAACAATCTAAGCTCAGAGTTATTAGAGGGGAAGAAATAAAGTTCAGTAAGAAATAAATGAAATGGATTCTAGAAAAATGGGGGAGGGGAAATCAATGAATGTAAGAGTTGGTTTGTTGGACACAAACAAAATTGACAAACTTTAGCTAAACTTGCTAAGAAAAAAATAGAGAAGGCTCAAAATCTTAAATGAAAAAGGAAAAATTACAACACCACAGAAATACAAAGGATCATAAGAAATTACTATGAACAATTATGACAACAAATCAAATAACCTAGAATAAATGGAAAAATTCCTAGATACATATAACTTACCAACACTTAAAAAAAATCTGAAAAGACCAATAATGAATAAAGGTATTGAATCAGTAATAAAAAGAATTTCATCAAAGAAAGGTCCAAGGCTTGATTACTTCATTGCTGAATTCTACCAAACATTTAAAGATGAAATAATGTCAATACTTTAAACTCTCCCAAAAAGTTGAAGAGGAAGGAACACTTTCCAGCATTACCTTGATATCAAAGCCAGCAAGGATAAGACAAGAAAAGAAAATTATAGGCCAATATTCCAAATGAAATAAAAATGGAAATATCCTCAACAAAAATACTAGCAAACTGAAATCAACAACACAAGAAGATAATTTATCATGATCAATGGAATTTATCCCAAGGCTAGTTTAACATATATAAAGTAGTAAAAATCTCTTTCTTATTCATATGTAAATGATATGTAAATTATACATTGGGGTGCTGGGGATTGAACCCAGGGCTGTCACACACAAAATCTAAATGTTCACCTCCATTAAATGCAAAAAGAATTATTTGACAGAATTCAACATCTTCATGATCAAAACACTTAAATCAGGGATGGGGGGATGTGTTTCAACAAAATAAAGGCCATATATGACTAGCCCACAGCTAACATTATACTCAAACATGAAAAGTTGAATAGTTATGAATGAGTGTCCCTCATAGGTCTGCATGTAAAACTGTGGTCCTCCAGCTTGTGGGGTAGTTGGGAGGTGCTGTGGACTTTTAAGAGATGGGGCCTAGTGAGATGTTCTTAGTTTATTGGGAGTGTGCCCTCAAATGGGATTGTGGGACCCAGGACTTTCAGGTTTTCTCTCTATTTCCTGACTCATAATGTGAACAATATGCTCTAATTCATACCCCCCACCATTGTCCTCTGGCATCCTCACCAGAGGCTCAAAGCAGTGGGGATGCCCGTCTTGGACTGAAAGTTCCAAAACCACAAGGTCATGAGCTAAATAAAACTTTTCATAAATTAATTGCTTTAGGTATTTTGCTGTAATAATGCAAAGCTAACTAAAACAATCATGCACAATATAAAAGATGCCCACTCTTGCCACTTCTGTTTAGTAAGGTACTGGAAGTTCTTGCCAGATCAATTACCTAAGACAAAGAAATAAAAGTCATCCAAATAGGAAAGGAAGGGAGGGTTTCTTTCAATGTGGAATAGAGAAGATCGCTTTCCTGGCTGCTCCATGGCATGAAACCAAAAAAAGCAAATAGGCACCTTCTCAGCAAGGTGGATGAATAAAAGGTGGACTTTATTAGAATTTAATATGAACATTCAAAGAAGATTGGGGGCTCAGGAGGTTGGATATAATAAGGAAGAAATCCTCAGTGTCACATCCACTGCTGCAGGTAGAGGCACCAGCTAGAGTAGTCCGTCCATGAGCAAAGTGGAGCGATAAGGGAATTAAAGGAAGTCACATTTTTAGGAGGCTTGAGGAATATCTGGGTACCGAGAGTTTATAGATCAAAGACCCTGCTAGACTAAAATGGAAGGTGTGCTGCACAATATCCTTGTGCAGGAAAGAAGCTGCATCTCTCCCAGCCATGTGCAGAAGACCGAGGAAGAAATGATTTTGCAGCTGCAGCATTGGGGCTAGCAGCTAGGGGAGCTGATTCCTGGCAAACCTGAATTGGCCCAAAATACAGGCCTGGCAAACCCACACTACATAAGAGTGTGCCTAAGTGACCAAGAGAAAAATCAAGTGTGGAAAGGGATCTACACAGGGGAATACTGATCATGGAAACCTGTTGAGGGCCACAACCAAGTTAAGACGGCACCTGGCAGTATGCCAGGAGGAGTGGTTTGTGAGCCAACGCCATGGAGCCATTAAGATGATGAGGATTCCTTAATGACTGACTGCTGTGTCTAGATGATGTCAATTAAGTTAAGCTGTGTGTAATTAGTTGGGTATATGTACCTCTGCAGTCAGGCAGAGAAGCAGCTCCTGCTACCTTGGGTGCCTGCTACTTTGAGTTCTCAGTTCCTGCTGAGTTCACTCGCAATAAAGTAGTTTCCTGCTTCAATCTTCAAGTTGCTTGTCACCTCTCGGTTATTTTGCCCAGCCCGACTTAGGCAGCCCAGCCGGACTATGGCAGAAACCCACTTGGCTTTCCCCTTCCCCCTCCAACTTGGCTGCTTGCAGGACCAGCTGTGGGAGACTCGTCTGGTCAAGAATTTAAAAGGGCAGGGGTAGGAGAGGTTGAGTTTGGAGACTGAACCTGAGTCCAAGAAACATGAGGTCCACAGATGATGGAATGGACTAAGAATTGGCTTTTCCACCACATGAGTGGAACGCAGGAAAAGATCCCTGGGCTGCAGGTTTCCAGAGTGAACTGGCAATTGCTGGGCCCTGGAGGTGCACCGATTTAAAATCTCCAGACCAACTGGCATTCAGTGACTCCACCTCCAGGAATTCTGCCTATGGGATTACTTCTCATTCCATCAATTCCACCCTGAAGGTGGAGCAAGCATCAACCTACCTCACACTGGTGAGAAGAGAAGCTGAGAATCTTTTGAACTCTAATAGAAATAATTCTTTCACTTTTCATCAAGTTTTTTTCTTTTCTCTGTGACGTTAATGATTCATGGGAATTTATACATATTTATATTCTCATTTCTAGTATTTTTGAGGCCTTTTTTTTTCATGGATCAGTATTTTGAGGACTAGGATGTTTGATTAGTATAGTTCAGATTTCTTTTTATATTTTTAAGTTTTACTATCTTCCCTCTACTTATCTGTTTCCCTTGATTCTTTTTCTCTTTTCGTCTACTAACAGTCAATCCCTATTATTCTTTCACTCTTTACTTTTTTTTACTTCTACCTATCTTCTCTCATCCTCCCTCATAATCATCACATGCTACCCCATTTCTATTCTCTCCCTGTCCACCATGTGAAATTGTAAACACTTTTGAAAACTTACTGTTTTTGTTGTAGGCAATAACTGATCAGAAAATTTCCGTTTATTGTGACAATTAACATTGTAGATGTCATAACAGGAACTATTTGCTTTAATGCTGTATATTGTCTACATTGGCGGTTGTTATTATTTGTCTCACTCTAAATGGTGAGTGTTTTAGTCAGCTATTTCACTTCTGTGAATAAAAGATGGTTAGAACAATTTTAGAAGAGGAAAAGTTTATTTGAGTGTTCAGAGTTTCAGAGGTCTTTGCCATAGAAAACTGGCTCCATTCCTCAGGGCTCAAGGTGAGGCTGAACATCATGACAGAAGAGTGTGCCAGAGGGAAGCAGCTCACATCATGATCAGAAAGCAGAGAGAAAGAGAGAGGTATTAAGTTTCTAGATACAAATATATACCCTAAACCATGCCCCCAATGACCCACCTGCCTCCAGTTCTCACCCAGTTAATCCCATCAGGAGTTAACTTGCTGATTAGGTTAAGGCTATAACCCAATAATTTCTCCTTCACATGTGAACTTTTGGGGGACACCTCACATTCAAACCATAACATTCTACCCCCAACCCCCCAAAGCTCACATTCATCTGACAATGCAAAATACATTTAGTCCATTCTCAAGAGTCCCCATAGTCTCAATAGTTCTGAGATTTCTCAAAGTTCAAGTCCAGAAACTATGAGCCTTCAAATAAGGCTCAAGGCAATCTCACATTTGAGCTCCTGTAAAATTAAAAGAAATTTCTAAGAATCAAATATATAAAGCTACACAGTAAACATTTCCATTCACAAAATTAGGGATATAGAAGAAGGGATAGGATCAAAACAAGACCAAATCCAGCTGGGAAAATAAGTCCTGTTACTCCATGTTTGGCATCTGGGATACATGGCATTATGATGTTCTCTCTGAAGGATTTGTGTAGCTCTACCCCTGTGGCCTTCTTTATCACAGCTCAAGTGGCCTTTCTGTTGGCTTGTCTTTGCTCAATTCCTGAGGCTTTTCTGGAGCAATGTCCCACATTACTAGCATTTCTTAATCTCTGGGGTCTCCACTGTAGCTTTGGCTTCCTTCTCAAATCTCTGCCCACAGGGACTCTGACCCTGCTGTACTTTGGCCTCCCTGGCTTTCCTTTAAAATCTTGGTGGAAGTATCCACTATGAACCTCTAACTCCAGCACCCTGATTCCTGCAGAACCAGCACCATGTCACTGAAGCCAAGGTCTGCCACCGTCTTGAGCAGTGGTAACCCAGCCTCCAAAGACCATGGCTGTAGCAGCCTCTAAGTGTCTGGGTGGCTGGGAATGTTGAAAAAACTGTCTAGGCTTCTTTGTGCAAGAAGAGTGCCCCACTGGTCTCTTCTCAAGAGAGGTTTCACTTTTACTTCCTTGAGTTTGAGGTGGATGTGGCCTTGCCAGTTCCTGAGATGCCCTCAAGCCATCTTTCTTATTGTCTCTAGGCAAAGCCTTTAGCATTTCCGTAGTGGTGGTAATGTCTTTAACAAGGGCAACTTCCTTAGCCCTAGTTTTACTCTTGCCTTTCAAGCCCATGGTTTCCAAATCTTTCTGCTCCTGATTATCATAATAAATCTGGCTAAAATCTGCCAACAATATCCATGCCACTGTCTGAATGCTATGCTGCCTAGAAATTGCTTCCACCAGATTAAGAAGTCTGTTGTTTTGCTTTTAAAAATCAGCCTCACAGAAAGTCTCAGGACACAGACAAAATGCAGATAACTTCTCAGCCAGAACATGAATGGCCTCTAGTCCAATTATCAATTGTGTCTTTTTTCTCCTTTAAACCCTCTCAATTCCTGTTTTCACTGTCCATGATCTTATTAGCATTCTGGCCTTCTGAGCTCCCAGAAGTTTCGGCCCTTAAGCCACACACAACAACCTAAAGTATTTCATGCTTGCACTGCTAAACATCTCAAAATTTCTCCCACCAATTCCAAAAAACTCAAAATGCTTCTGAACCACATGGTCAGGTTAGTCACAGCAATGACCCCACTTCACAGTACTAATTTCTGTTTTAGTCAGATTTTTCACTGCTCCGACTAAAGGACCTGACCAGAACAATTTTAAAGGGGAAAAATTTATTTGAGGGCTCACAGTTTCAGACGTCATAGTCCATAGAAGGCTGGCTCCATTCCTCGGGACTCATGGTAAAGCAAAACATCATGGCAGAAGAGTGTGCCAGAGGGAAGGAGCTCACATCATGATCAGAAGGAGAGAGAGAGGGGGGGGAGGGAGGGGTGTTTTCACTTGCCAAATACAAATATATACCCCAAACCATGCCCCCAATGAACCACTTACTCCAGACACACCCCACCTGCATCCAGCTACCACTCAGTTAATCTCATCAGTGATTAATTCACTGATTAGGTTAAGGCTGTAACCCAATAATTTCTCCTCCAAACCTTCATGCATTGTCTCACAAGTGAGCTTTGGGAGGACATGTCACATCCAAACCGTAACAGCGAGGTACTGGAAACCTTCAGGGACACTATGATCTACAGGGTAGAAATTCCACTGCTTTAGATCCATGCTATTATATGGGTAGACACACAAACAACATGAAAAATCAACAACATGAAAAATCACCCCAAACAATCAAAGCTACTTCAATAACAGAATCCATCAATACCACAGTGGAAGAAATGTCAGGATTTTAGAAGGTCCATAGTTAAACTAATCTATGAAGTAGAGGATGATGTAAGGAGTGAAATCAGAGAGAAAATACGGAAGTGAAAGATCACTTCAACAAAGAGATAGAGATTCTGAAAAAAATCAATCAGAAATCCTCAAAATGAAGGAATCACTAAACCGAATTAAAAATTCAATGGATAGCATCACCAACAGACTAGACCTTGAAAGACAGAGTTTTGGTAATAAAGACAAAATATATAATATTGAAAATAAAGTTGACCATGGAGAACTGATGTTAAGACATTATGAACAGAATTTCCAAGAAATATGAAATAACATAAAAAGACAAAATATAAGATTTATCAGGATAGATGAAGGCTCATAGCTACAATGAAAGGAATGCACAATCTTCTCAATGAAATAATGTCAGAAAATTTCCCAAACATAAAGAATGAAATTGAAAATAAAATACAGGAGGCTTACAGGACCACAAATATACAAAATTACAAGAGACCCATACCAAGCACATTATTATGAAAATGCCTAATATATAAAATAAGAATAGAATTTTAAAGGCTGCCAGAGGAAAACAACAGGTCCCATTTAGAGGGAAACCAATCTGGATCTAAACAGATTTCTCAACCCAGACCCTCAAAGCTAGGAGATCGTGGAATAGTATATACCAAGCTCTAGAAGAAAATGGATGCCAGAGAAGAATACTATACTCAGCAAAATTAAGCTTCAGAATTGATGGTGAAATAAAAACCTTCCATGATAAACAAAAGTTAAAAGAATTTACAACTAGAAAACCTGCACTACAAAACATACTCAATAAAATATTTCATGAAGAAGAAATGAAAAATAAAAATAAAAACCAGCAAAGGGAGGAACTACATTAGAAGAATAGTCAATCAAAAGGAAATTATTCAAATTAAAAATCAGAAATAAATCAAGATGTCAGGGAATAATGGTCATTTCTTAATAATAACATTGAATGACATAAATGACAAACAGTAAATGACATAAACTTGTCAACCAAAAGACACAGATTGGCAGATTGGATTAAAAAAACAAGACCCAGTGATATGCTGTCTCCAAGAGATTCACATCATGGGAAAAGACATCCACATACTAAAGGTAAAAATACAGGGAAAAAAACATATCATTCACATGAATCTTGTAAACAAGCAGGGATTTCCATCAACAAGACATAACAGTTATAATATTTATGCGTATATGGAGCATCTATGTGAATTAAACAAGCCCTTCTCAATTTTAAGAATCAATAGAACATAGCACACTAATACTGGGTGACTTTAACACACCTCTCTCACAACTGGATAGCTCCTCCTAACAAAAAGTAAATAAAGAAGATCTAAAACTAAAATATACAATTAATAATTTAGATTTAACATACATATATAGAATATTTCATACATCAATGTCTTAATACACTTTCTTCTCAGCAGCATATGTATCCTTCTCTATAATAGATCATATCTTAGGCCACAAAGCAACTCTTAGCAAATACAAAATATGCAAATAATACCTTGCATACTATCAGTTCATAATAGAATGAATTAGAAATCAATGATAAAATGAAAAATAGAAGCTACTCCAACACTTGGAGACTAAATAATATGCTATTTAATGACCAATGGAAAGCAGAAGAAATTAGGGATGAAATAAAAAAAAAATACCTAGAGGTAAATCAGAACACTGATATAACTTTACAAAACCACTGGAACACTATAAATGTAGTTCTAAAAGGAAAGTTTATTGCATTGAGCTCATTCATTAAAAGGATAGAAAGTCACCAAACAAATAACCTAACACTACATCTCAAAGATCTAGAAAAGTAAGAACAAAACAACACAAAAGCATAAGACTGGAAATAATTAAAACCAGAGTTGAAGTCAATAAAATTGAAACAACAACAAAAAGAAACAATAAAAAAATTGATGAAACAAAAGTTGGTTCTTTGAAAAATAAATAAAATTGATAAACCCTTAGCCACGTTAACAAAGAGAAAGAGAAAGAAAACTCAAATGACTAAAATTTGTGATGAAAAAGGAAACACTATGATGGACACTAATGAAATACAGATGATAATCAGAAACTATTGTGAAAATTTATATTCTTATAAAACAGAAAATCTTGAAGACATTGACAAATAATTAAAGATGCTATCAAAAGCCTACCAACAAAGAAAAGTTCAGGACCAGACAGATTCTCAGCTGAGTTCTACCAGACATTCAAAGAAGAACTAATAGGAATCCTCCTTAAATTATACCATGATATAGAAGAGGAGGAAGCCCTTCCAAATGCATTCTATGAAGCTAGTATCACCCTGATACCCAAACCAGACAAAGATATTGGACTAGAAGACAAAGGGGAATGAAGGAAAGAGAAAGGGTATGAGAATAAGAAAGACAGTAGAATGAACTGGACATAACTGTCCTACATTCATATATGAATACACGACCAGTGTAACTCCACGTTGTACAACACCACAAGAATGGGAAGCTATGCTCCATGTATGCATGATATGTCAAAGTATACTCTACTGTCATGTGTATCTAAAATGAACAAATTTATAAAAATAGGAAAGGAAGTAGTGAAATTGTTGCTGTTGCATCAGCATTCAGTATTAATACATTATCCTTTGTTGTAATAGCTACTATTTAAGTTAATATATTTTAGGCCATTTGTGAGCATTATCTCCAATTGTTACAGCAATATTTTAAAGTAACTAGTATGACATTTTATAGACACACACACACAAAAAGGGCTTAAAGAAGAAATGCCCCAAATCATGAAGACAGTAAGTCAGAGTCAGATTTCAGAGTCAGTTTTGACCCAAAGCCTATCTTCTTTTTGTTACCCCACATGTACCCTGAAAGGCCACTGGTCTTACTTTGTGTTGGAAACATTTGTCCTAGACTCTGAGAAGACAAGCCTGATGACTGATGCTCATTTGAATTATCCCTAATTATATGTGAACATATTTTTTAGATCACTCTCAACATTTGCATTAACCACACCATATGAATATTAGCTTCAAAGAAAAAAAATCTAACATGTTAATACATGCTAATACAAATTGCATTAGTATATTGCAAAGTACTACCCTTGTTATTTTTCCTATACCTTTTCTTAGCCTCATGTGAATGTCATTTTTTCCTTCCTTCCCAGATTTCAGTTAAGTGCTTACTATTAGTATTTGAAATGTCCTCTGTTCCTATTTTGTCAATAGTTACAAAGGGTTTTCCACCCTCCTAGGAAAACCCATCAACTCTATGATATGCTTGTTTGGGATTTGAATAAATAGTTCATTTTAAATTTTCACTTTGCTTTAGATAAAGCAAAAGATTACCCCCCACCAACCCAGTCTCTTCCTGTTCTTCCCAGAGTCAGAAACATAAAGTAAGCCCTTCACTCAAAGGCATAGCAACCTATTTCTGGGGTGAGAAAGTAGACCTCCAGCAGAGGTATTCTGAGTATGAGGTGGGTTACAGTCATTAGTAAGTGCTAGGCATCAGGCACCATGGGGAGGTAATGGTGGGATGAGACTAGTACCACATCAGACAATGAGAACTGTACGTTCTCAAATTTAAAACAGATTTAAATAAACCTAAGCAAGGAGGGCTAGCAGAGAAAAACCCGCCTTTGTGAATTTCTAAGGAGATAGCAATTATATTAACTCCCACCCACTGCATTTTAAGATGAGAAAACTGCAGTGTGATGATGTTAGATAGCAATATTAATAACAGCAGCAACAACAGCTACCATTTATTAAGAGGTTTTTAGGTGGCAGGTATTGCATTAAACACAAGAATACTATATTATTTACTCCTCACATTAATCTTGAGATGGGAATAATTACAGATATCCTCTGTAAATTGAGGATTAAAGTTTGTAGAGATTAAGTAAGTTCACCAAGGGTATATAATTGCTAAATGATGGAACCAGGATTTGGTCAAGGAAGCCTTTAACCATGAGGTACTATTTCTGATCAGGTATGCTTAGCCAATTTTGGAACCATAAGAAGTCTAAATCTTTCCATTTTTACAACTTGAAGAAAACCAACATGCTCTTACATCTCATTGTTATTTATCCCATTATTGTACTGGGAACAGCTATGTTGGGACAACTAGTAATCTTTGTAGAGTCTTATTATGGGCTAGTGAAAAGAAAGTACATTTTCCAGGCTCTTCAGACAAACTTTCCATCTTCTGCCATTTGTCTTCGTCTATCTTGTGACATCAGGAATATTAACAGATTTCTAGACTAAAAGATTGTCAGTTTTTCTATGCAAATAAATGTTCTTGGACCGATTTCCCTTTCCCTGTCTCCCTTTCTTTCCTCTACTTCAAAACCCTAGATGGATTCTGGTTCAGATTCAGCAGGTGTAATAAAGGCATTGGGAGTATGAAACAAGGTGGTCAAGAGACTAATTTGTCACTAAAGATATCTTCCTCTCTAATCATATCCCCAAACTACCAAATTATAGACAAAATAAAACATTCCTAGGCTGGAAATCTGAAAGGCCTACTCTAAAGACATTAAATGACTGATCTAAGAAATCTTAAGTTTATAGTTTATATGTTCATATGTCACATAAAAGAACTTTCTGCATAAAAGGCATTCTGGCACTAGCAATGGGCTCCCCACATGAGTAGTTATATTACTATCAGAAAAAGTGGTATCACCACTTCTATTCAATAAAGTACTAGAAGTCCTAGCCAGACCTGTTAGGCAAGAAAGAGAAATAAGGCACACCAATCAGAAAGAAAGAAATTCAATTTTCTCTATTTACAGATGATGTGATCTTATTTATAGGAAACCCTAAAGACTCCCCCCAAAACCAAAAATAATTTTGTATTTTTATCATTGAAATTTTACTTTAACAAAAAGTAGTATTTTTCTATACTAACAACAAACTACCAAAAAAGAAATAAAAATCCATTTTATAATAGCTACAAAAATAAAACAAAATACTGAAGAATATATTTAACCAAGGAATTAAAATATCTGTATGCTGAAAAATATAAATCATCAATGAAGGGACTTTAAGAAGATACAAATAAAGAGAAATATACCCTTATTTGCAGACTGGAATTAATATGGTTAAAATAATTGTACTATCCAAAGCAATCCACAGAGTCAATGCAATCCCTGTCAAAATTCCAATGATATTTCACAGAAATAGAAAAGGCAATCCGAAAATTGATATGAAACAAAAAATCCTTGAACAACCAAAGCAATCTTGATCAAAATGAGCAGACATAAGCTTTCTACTACCTGATTCAAAACCTACTCTGAAGCTATAGTAATTAAAAGCCAGCCTGAACAACTTAGCGAGATCCTAAGCAATGTGCGTTCAGCATGTATTATGGCTTTGTCCCACAAAAGCTCCTGTTAATGCAGCAGTAGTCAGAGTTAAAGCGATTGGTTTGCAAGAGCTGTAACCTAATCAGTTCATCCTTGTTTGAATGGACTAATGGCTAGTAACTGTAGGCAGGTGCTGGAGGGGGTAGGTCATTGGGGATCTATCCTGCATCTTCCCCTTGGCCACTTCCCCTACCCTCTCTGCTTTCTGGCTGCCATGAGGGGAGCAGTTTTCTTCCTCTAGCCCCACTCATATCCTGCCTCATCTTGGACCTAGAGGAGTGGAATCCGCAGTCTATGGACTGAGACCTCTGAAACTGTGAGCCCCAAATAAAGTCTTCCTTCTCTAAGTTGTTCTTGTTGGGTGTTTTGGGCACAGCAGTGTAAAAGCTGACTAAAATAGCATGGGTCTATGCCACAATAAAAGCTATTATTCTGAATAATTAATATGTATTAGTTTAAAAAATATGGTACTAGCTAAAAACAGACATATAGACCAATGAAACAGAAAAAGTCAAGGAACAAATTTACTCATTTACTGTCAATTGATTTTTTTTTAAATTTTTTTTATTGGTTGTTCACAACATTACAAAGCTCTTGACATATCATATTTCATACATTAGATTGAAGTGGGTTATGAACCCCCAATTTTACCCCAAATGCAGATTGCAGAATCACGTCGGTTACACATCCACAATTTTACATAATGCCCTATTAGTAATTGTTGTATTCTGCTACCTTTCCTATCTGTCAATTGATCTTTCACTAAAGTAGTTAAGAACATAAAGTAGGAGAAGGATAGTCTCTTAATCAAAGTTGTTGGGAAAAGTGGATATCCACATGCACAAGAATGCAATTAGACCCTCATCTCACATCATACAAAAATCAACACCTCCCAAATTTAAGACAAACATAATACAACACTGTAAATCTGCTAGAAAAAAAAATATAAGGGAAAAGCTCTATGGCATTCATAAGAGCAGCAATTTTTTTCTTTTTCCTTTTGGTACCAGGGATTGAACCCAGGGGTGCTTAACCACTGAGATATATCCTTAACCCTTTTTATTTTGATATGTACTCTACCAGTTTGCTTAGGGTCATGCTAAGTTGTTCAGGCTGGCTTTTTAAAAACATTTTTTAAAAATTTTAATTTGTTATATGTGACAATAGAATGCATTACAGTTCATATTTACACATATAGAGCACATTTTTTTCCATATGGCTGATTATACAGTAGGCTGGCTTTGAACTTGCAATCCTCCTGCCTCAGCTTCTCAAAATGCTGGGATTACAGGTACCCACCATTATGGCCAGCTGGGCAGTGATTTCTTTGGATATGGTCTCAAATGCTCAGGCAGCAAAAAGAAAAGTAGACAAATAGTATTACATAAAACTAAAAGCTTCTGTACAAAAAGAGAAACAATCAGCAGAGTGAAGAAACAATTTATCAATTGGAGAAATTGTTTGCAAACTACATATTTGATAATGGGTTAATTGGTCAAAACATATAAGAAACTAAAACAACTCCAAAGAAAACAAATAACTCCATGAAAAAAAAAATAGACAAAGAACTGTAATAGACATTTCTTTAGATATACAAATAGCCAACAGGTATGTGAAAAAAACTTCCTTATCACTAATCAGTAAGAAAATGCAAATTAAGACCACAATGAGATATCATTTCACATCTGTGAATGGGCTTCTTGCTCTACCTCTGATCTGTTGAAATCAGTATCTGAAAGAGACTTCTACACCCATGTTCATTGTAGCACTATTCACAACAGCCAAGAAAAGGAAACAACCTAAGGGTCCATCAATGGATGAATTGATAAAAAAGAAAGTGACATATGTATAACAGAATACTATTCAGCCTAAAAAAGAAAACCCTGTCATTTATGATAACATTGATGAACCTGGAGGACAGAAGTAGAGAATAGAATGAAGGCAACCAAGGGTTTGGGGGCAGGAACATTGGGGAGATGTTGGTCAAAGTACGAAAAATTTTAGTTACATAGGAAGAATATGTTCAAGAGATTTATTATACATCATGGTGAATATAGTTAACATTGTATAATTGAAAATTGGTTAGAGTAGATTTTAAGTTTTCTCATGACAAAAATAAGAATACGAGACAATGAATATGTGAATTAGCTCAATGTATCCATGCCAATGTATATATATGAAATTGTGTCATAACACAGATATGTAAAACTTTTGTCAAGAAAAATAAACTTAAAAAGAAGTGGCATTCAACTGTCTTCTTTGATATAAGGAGAGTAACTAAGAACAGAGTAGGGACGAAGAGCGTGAGAAGAAGATTAACATTAAACAGGGACGAGAGGTGGGAGGGAAAGGGAGAGAGAAGGGAAATTGCATGGAAATGGAAGGATACCCTCAGGGGTATACAAAATTACATACAAGAGGAAGTGAGGGGAAAGGGAAAAAAATACAAGGGGGAGAAATGAATTACAGTAGAGGGGGTAGAGAGAGAAGAGGGGAGGGGAGGGAAGGGGAGGGGGGATAGTAGAGGATAGGAAAGGCAGCAGAATACAACAGACACTAGTATGGCAATATGTAAATCAATGGTTGTGTAACTGATGTGATTCTGCAATCTGTATACGGGGTAAAAATGGGAGTTCATAACCCACTTGAATCAAAGTGTGAAATATGATATATCAAGAACTATGTAATATTTTGAACAACCAACAATAAAAATTAAAAAAATAAAAATAAATAAAAAATAAAAAAGAAGTGGCATTACAAATACAGTTTATGAAGATGATTTAATAGTAAAATCATACATTTCCAATGACAAAGCAACTACTGTTAGATCCACAAGAGTAAGTTGATGAAAAAAGAATAGTGAGAGTTTTTTTTTTCAGAATACAAAAGATCTACTGCACAATAATAAGCAGGAGTATAGATGAATTGGCATATTATAATATAGAATTTTAATCCTGCACATAGATCATGAGATTCTTGTAATAAATTTTGCATTTGATGAAAAGAAAGCTACCACTTTTTCATAAAGTTGAGATTTCTGTATACTACTCTGATGTATCCATATTTTAAAACCAAGAAACAGCAACAAAAATTATTGTCAATAATAACAGAGAACAAAAAGTAAACAGACAACAAATTATACAAGGTTATGAATAACAAGAAAATAGCACAGAAATAAAAATACTAAAATAACATTGCACTATCTACAACTTTATGACAATAGATTTGAAAACCTACAGGAAAAGGATAATTTACTAAAAACTTTAAATTAGCATAACTATTCCAAGAATGAGTTAAAAATTTGAGTGGAGTAATCATGGTAGAAAAAATTGGAGAGAATAAAGATTTCTGATTACAAAAGGAATGAGAATCAGATGCTTTCACAAACAGCCAGTTGTAATGCTGTTTAAGTTATTCCAGGCAGCTATGAAAATTTCGAGATAAACATTTAATAGTTATAGCTGATGAAAATAGTGTCAAAAACCTGTAGACTAATATTCATAAGATTCTATATAATATACTTGCAAATTAAATCTAGCATTATAAAATCATAACACAGTAATACCAATTAGGATTTGTTCTAACGATGCAGATATCATCTAAAATAAAAGTAATACAGGAGAAGAATTACATATCATACTGACAGATGGCAAAAATAAATAAGATTTGTGATTCCCACAAAAATAAGAAAAGAATCTATCACCATGATGATTTAGGATTTTACTGGTTATGGAGAATACAATGAAAAAATGAAGTTATTGGCATAATTTTTGAAAAAGAGAAAAAATTTGATGAATATCAAAAAGAGGTTATCTCTACAAAATCCTATAGCTGTTGTGATCACATATTTGTGTATGCACACAATACACAATTTAACAGTATAATTTGGCCAATATCACTCCCCACACATTTCCCCTCCCTTCACACCTTCCATCCCTTGGTCTCTTTCTTTTACTGATCTCCCTTTAATTTTCATGAGATCTGCCCCCACCTTTCTTTTCCTTTTCCTCTTTAGCCTCCACATATGAGAGAAAACCTAAGACCCTTAACCTTCTGACTTTGACTTATTTGACATAATGGTCTCTAGTGAATGCGAAGAATATGGAAAACGACAACCCCCCAAAACTATCTGACCTAGAGGAAGAGGGAGGAGGAAGGCAATCATTAATCCTCTCCCAGTAAATCCTTTCCCAGTAACAAAAATGGGCCCCAAAGGAAAAGAGCAAACTTTCATCCTTTCCGAGGTTCATCCCCAGCATCTCTACCAACATCTAATATCCATCCCTTCCCAACAACAATGGGTCCTGAAGGAAGGAGGCCGATACTGAAACACTATTTCCCATTGCCTATGAGTTCTGGAAGGAGAAAATCAAATAGTAAAGCTCCAGGTAACAGTGGGTCCCAGAGGAAGAAGATAAGCAGTGAACACTGGGTTCTGAGTGACAATGCATTTTGAAATTTTTACAACTTTTTTCCTGAATGCCCAAACCAACACATTCTGCCTCAGTCTCCAATAATTAATTCACCCTCATTGTAAACTATGAAACTCAAACCCCTTCTGTAACCAGTGGCCATTTTTCTCCCCAGAAAATAAGCTCCCCCTGTGCCTGAATGATTGACTCCTCTGTGGAAAGAGGAAAGCTTGCGGCGCCAAAACCATATTGGTTAGTTTTGCTTACAGAATGACATTTAACAATTAAAATATATATTATATACATTAATATAATATATATAATATACATTATATAATATATATATATACACATACATACACACACATATTAGTTGTTGATAGAACTTTATTTTTATTTATATGTGGTGCTGAGAATCAAACCCAGTGCGTCACACAGGCTAGGCAAGTGCTCCATAACTGAGCTACAGCCCCAGTCTCTTACAGGTTGACATTTTTATTAGAAAACACAAGACTCAACATTCTTTGGGAAGGAAGCAGATATCTGATTGTTTGTGTATGTGTGCTAGGGGAGGAAGATGGATCAGTTGCTGGTAGATAAGGATTTCAAAATAACTTACAGCTCTTTATATTCTATGAAATATAGAATGGGTAGCGATTTCATGCTAATAAGAACTAATCTTTGAAAAGGAAGTATTATTCATTTGAAGACTAAGTTCATTTTCAAGACTAAGTCCCTTGCTTCTCTACTTACACTTGATAATTCACCTGTTTATTAAATTTATCCAGACATTTCCTATCGGAACTACTAACACTCATGTTGCCAAAAAAAAGTGAGTTAAAACATTCATCATATTCCAAAATATTACTGCAGGGGCCCATGAGAAATCTCATGGCTACATTTATATAAAACCTTTTCCAGACTTCAAAGGGCTTGGTAGCTGTATTTCCACAGAGTCCCCAGAGCTTCCGAGTTAGCTTTCAGGCAATGTGAGATGGTTTTCAAATAAAGGGCAAAGGAAGAGAAGGGAATAATGCATCAAAAGAAATACAGTGAGCTAAAGTCCAGAGGCTGAGACCAATAGGAATCTCTACAAATAAAAGGGTCCTAAGCAGGGGGTCTTGAGGGGAAGTTCTTCAAAATCCAAGAGGATCGAGAGAAAGAATCTGTCACTGTTTCTAGGCTGCACTTATTTTTCTTTGCATAGCCCTGGGCTACTCCTGCCAACAAAAACGCTGAAGTTGGAGGGCTGACCTGTGGATTTGGAAAGTAGACAGAGGTGAAAAAGATAGTGAGAAGGGAGATACCCCCCTGGAAAGAGTGATTTAGGGCAGACGCCACCTTTCCAAGGGCCATGAGTGGACAAACCTTTTAAAGCTCCTGAATATAACCTAGGATTTACAATCGACATGTCATGGTGGTGTCCTTTGGGAGGGTCTCTTTCCTGCAATAACAAGAAAAAATAAGTACTAGTAAAGTATTTAGCCATTCCACAGTGTGTGAATACATGCACTCAGTTTATACTCCATAAATATATAATTTTTTATTTGTCAACTAATAAATTGAGGGCTACATATGCAATGGAACGCCATAGAACAATGAAAATTAACAAATTACCAGCACATGCAGCAGCATAGATACAATGACATGGATGAATTTCTAAAATGATATGGAAATTGTATCAGCAATGGTTAATGGAAGCAGCCAGACACAAAGGATATGAAGTCCACTTTCCTTTGTGCAAAGTGCAAAAACCTGGGAAGCCAAGCTGTAATATTTAATAGTTCATACCTGGGCAAATTTAGGGCATAGTTCTTCCATTTAATCACTTTTTAGTGCATCTCTTTGAATAGCTGTTTTAGTGGCTAAAGACATAACATCAGTCTACTGATGTCATCATCATTTCATTAGTGCAATTATAGAAACTTTACCTCCTTTAAATGACTTCCTGCTCCCTATTGTAGTTTTTTTGTACTGTGACTTAAACCCAGGGAAAGTTTGTCACTGATCTACACCCCCCCAGCCCTTTTAAACTTTTTTTGTTTTGTTTTGTTTTGAGACAGGGCTTCACCAGGTTGTTGAGGTTGGCCTCAAACTTGCAATCCTCCCATCTCAGCCTCCCGAGTTCCTGGGATTACAGATATATACCACCGTGCCCCACTAATGTAAGTATCTTAAATATTTCCTTTACATACATTTAGAGCCACAGATAGTATTATGTTTTGACTCCAGTATCAAACTGTGATAGTCAAGCCAAAGTGACTCCATTTTGTTTAGTAACTCTATTTTTGTAAAACAACCATGCCAAATAGAAAAGTCATGACTGGTGCAAGTTGTTCTTTTCCTTTTGCTATAGACACCCTTAAGAACATGGAACTACCTAATGGGGAATTGTTTCTGTAACTAGGGTAACGGGGGTAAAACTCCCACCGCCTGACTGCAATCTCCCGCTTCTGTAACTTGGCTTGCTTGCATTGGCTAAACCCCCAAACATCCCTTTTGTGGTTTTCAGGTGTAAAAGGGGTGCCCTTACAATTGTTCAGGGCTGATCAGGGGAACAGACTTTATGTTCCCAGTCAGTTGTCACCGGTGTGCTTCAATAAAAGCTTGATTCGATTATACGTGAGTGGTCTAGAAGTCAATTTATGAAACCCCAGGACATTGCTTTAACTATAACAAAACATAATTTAGAAAACAAGAGTTTTACATAACCAGGTTTGCTTATTGTATTCTTTCTTCCTTCCTGAGAGTTCCAATCACAGTCCAATGACCCAAGAGTCCACGAGAGCCAATGATATAGCAGGCTAGAGACCTAGGAAGAACCAATATTTTAGTTTAAGCCCCAAGGTAGAAAAAGAACAATCACATGGAGAAATGCACAACATCCTGTTCAAGGTTAGGAGGAGGACCTCTCCAACAGATCAGCCTTTTTGTTCTATTAAAGCTTTCAAGCAATCAGGTGAGGTTCACCCACTTTAAAGCAGGCAATATGCTTTATTTCATCTATCAATTCCAATGTTAATCTCATTCTGGTCTGAAATATAGGAGATAGAAGGAAAACCTAGAGAACTCATCACTATGTTGTTCTTTGGGTCCATATTCCCTAGTGGTCTTTTGCCTTTTCTTCACTTTTAAAATACTTTCTTTTTATGGTAACTGGAGATTGAAGCTAGGGCTGCTCTACCAGTGAGCAATACCCCAGCAGCCCCCACCCTTTTTTTTTTTTTTTTTGAGACAGGGTCTTGCTAAGCTGCCTAGGCTGGCCTCTCGAACTTGCAATTCTCCTGCCTCAGTCTTTCAAGTTGCTGGTATTACAGATTTGTACCACCATATCAGACTTAAATATTTTCTTATATTTGCTTTTTTATAGTTTCCAAAGTCCTTAGTTGTACTTATTGGGAGAGTAGGAGAAAGCATGTATACTCCATTTTCCCAGAAATTATTTGTGTTTTGAAGTTGATCATTTTATCCCAGCTATGGAAGGAAAATAATACAGTCACTGAATAGGAAGAGAGCAGTATCTTCCAAGGACAGACTCAACCTGTCCCTGAAATTTCTCTATTGGTATCACTGCGGGGATTCTTAGTCTAGAACTCTCAAACCAATCTCAATCTACTTTTTCTATTTCCAAATCTGAGTCATGTTTCCCAGAAAACTTCAAATTTATGCTCTAAGCCAAAAGTTCCTTGAATCCAAGAACTACTTTTTCTGTTCTTTCTATAACTAGATTGAAAGGCATTCAAAAACAAGAAAACCAGGTAGGAGCTAAATAATGGTAGTGTGGCTAAGACTAAATGCCAAGTACTAGGTTAGATTGTTTTCACAGAGCAAACCATAGTATCTCTATTTTTCACAAAATCATATAAATTAGATAAGAATCTCCTTCTATAGATATGGAATTTAAGATTCCAAGATATTAAGTGATTTATCCAAAGAAACATAGCTTGGGAGTGGCAGGGTCAACCACCCGATTCCCCAGGTTCAAAGTTGATGCTCTTTCTTTTACATCCTGAAAACCTGAAGAATGGAAATGAAGGAAAGTGATTCAGCACAAAGAAAATGAAGGCAGAAGCATTGTTTCCCGATTTGATTTGGGGTATAATGAAAGGGGGGGGGGCTGACCCTGGCTTTGTGATTGGGGTTCTCTGCAGGAAATGACTAACGCCCTCGGTTATTAAGCAGGAAGAGATTTAATAGCAAGAAGTGCTTAGAAAACCATGGGAGAGCCAGAGGAATGGAATCTAGCCCAGGTCTCCGAAGCTAATTTTCAGATCCCAGATATGACCTACTACAGAGCCATCACTGGAATTATTGAGCTCAGAGACATCCCACCATATGAACCAAACTGCCAACACTATCCCTGGGCCGTCACTGGGCTGTAGAAACAGGATCCTACCCTCTGTGACCATCACAATTCCTTCTTAATACCCAAGAAGTTGGAGAATGGATATGGATTCATGCCTACAGAACCTCATGTCTCCATATTAAAAAACAATATGACCAAAAAGCCTTTCCAAAAAGGGCGAGTCCCTCCAGTGGGCAGAATCTAATGTGTGTTCTGAGCTATGGTTGCAAAAAAAAATGTGAGAAATGTAGTTTTAATCTTTCAACTTTTGCAGTTAGATTTTAAGAAGAGAATACTGGAGAAGGGTAAAAGGAG
Organism: Spermophilus citellus; assembly: GCF_964194105.1. Classification (NCBI taxonomy): domain Eukaryota; kingdom Metazoa; phylum Chordata; class Mammalia; order Rodentia; family Sciuridae; genus Spermophilus; species Spermophilus citellus. The sequence goes on along the minus strand of NC_138184.1, from coordinate 197,556,299 downwards.
GATGAAGAAACCAATATCTTATAATATCAAGATATCCCTATAATATCTTCTAGAGATCTCTAATCTAGAGGATGGGATAGATGAAGTTACCCTTTCCTGAAACTGGAAACAAAGGAAGAATATTAAAAGCATTGGTAATGAGTTCAAAATGTGAATTTTCAGTGTGACAAAAAATAAAGATATCAATCAGAAATTAGGAATTCAGGGACAGAAATTTAGGCCTGGAGACATCAGCCTATGGGTATAATCTATAGTCACTGGAATTTGTTAGGTGTAAGACTCACTCTAGGCAAGAGGAAAGTAGAACTATTTTAGACTTTCAGGAAAAGTTAGTTCCTAGGAGGAATTGGGTAATTGGTGCCTTACTTTCTTCACAGAAGCCAAAGTCAATTTCTTTAAAAAAGAAAACATGGTTTTCCCTAGAAAAATAGTGAAGAATGAATATAATTAAGGTTGGAAAAATACCCTGAGAGGTTCAGAGTGAAGCTTTTGTTAAGATAAAATATTGTGAGACAGTGATCCTATTAAAAATAATGATAATGTCATACTTGTTGATTTCTATCTTAAATTTTTTAAAAAATCAGTATAAGATATGTATCTAGTGTCAAGTTACATGGTGAAAGATCTGAGATGAAAAGTCATAGCCTTTCTCCTCATTTCTCTCCTAGACCCACTGTGTTTCATGTATGAATTCAAATGACAGTGGCTTAGGTGGCAAAGACATTTAATTATTATAGAGAGCAAGCTGTGCTCTGCTCCAAGTTACTCCGTGATATATAGAACAACATTTTCAGGCTGTGCCTAAACCTTTGTTTCTACATTTTGTAAAGCAATAGTTTGCCATATGCTCCTCCATTTTTGACTCCATACCTTGTTTGTTCAAGTAAACAACCACCATCTGCCTGGCACAACTGGAAGGCATAAATGAATAAGTAAGTTAATTGGGCTAACAAGGATGACTACCTGTGAACTTATCGAATTAAGCAGAAGCGCATGGATGTGGGTGTATCAGACTCCTATAGGAAAAACCAGGCCCACCAGATGAAGCAACCCCTCACTAGAGGCTCATAAAAGGGGAAGCATCTGAGAGATGACATGCTGACACTCTGACCCCATCCATCACCTGGTTGCTCATCAGAAACTTTGCCCAGGAAAATTGCCACAGTAATGAACCTCTGAATCTCTGTTCTCAGTCTTTAGCAGAATGTGGTTTCTCCTGCCTGTGACAGTCATGAAAGTCCCACTCCAAGCTGGTGTCTCAAGCTGACACTGTGAATTTGCTGTCCATCTGGACCTTGGCCTAGAATAAGTTCCTGCTTTGACAGCTCTGTGTCCTGAACAAGTTCTTCAGCTGGTTCTAGGTTAGTAATCTTATGTGACCACCTACAGTGACTTTTTGCACTCAAATCTGCTCTCCACTTTGGCTTTCAGTTCAGCCATCTGAACCCCTGTGGCTACCTTAGCACCTCCTTAACTTTTCTATAACCTACATATAATTACATAAAATGTGTTCTGTGACTTGAGTGTTATAGATACTAGAAATTACAATTGAAATAAAAGAACCTCTGATTGCCCAGCTTATAACTACCAGGTGATCCACAAGTATTCACTGAACTGCCTCTGATGACAGTGGTGGAGCCTGTGAAATTTATTGTTATTCAATAAATTCTGATATTATGGAAAGACACAAATGTGTTGGTCTATATTAAAGACATGGCATGCTCATGACAATTATCTACAAGTCATCTGGAGATGACAAGCACAGAGTTTGTTCAGAGATCCCATGTCACTACTCCAAGTGATCCATGACCCAAGAAAAATTTTGCAACTTCGTGAACGTGGAATTATTTCTTCTACATTTTATCAATTGCAGTGGTCCCCTTCCCTTGAAACCTCCCTGATGGAGGAAACTCCTGCTTCTCTCTAGACCTGCTGTACACTATCTTCCCGGGTTTCCACCTTCGTGGCTATTTTGGGCTGGAGCTACCATATTTTCCTTGAACTAAGCTTTCATTCTTTCCTCCCCTACTTTTGGTAGAGTTATATCCTTAAATGACTTGAGGAAAGGCCAGCTTTTCTGAGTCCTTGCTTGTCTGAAAATGTTTGTCCTGACTGGTATAAAGTTATTTTGTCCTCTCAGAATATACTGCTCTGTACCTTCTAAGAGTTGGCATGGGGTTTTAGCCAGAAAGCTAGTGTAGATTAATTTCTCAAAAGTGCCAAAGGCTGATTGACATGCCATAGTGTGTTTATGGTTATAGGTGGTGAAGGAGTCACAATTGTTTCCTATTACATATGTCTTATTAATAGCAAATTGGACTTAATGATATGAAAATTATGCCAGTAACTTTTGCTATCTATTTTTTTTTCCTGAAGTTGGTCTTGAGATCTCTCTCTTGAGAGTGGCCATAAGCTAGATGCATCTCACTTCCTAGGAGAAGCCAGATGAGGGGAAAGTTAGGTTTGGGCCTGTTAGTCAGGAGAGACACAAAGAGGAAGTGGAACTAAAATGCATAAAATAGAAGACATTTATTACTTACAAGTCCCAGAGAGATTAAGGAAGCTGATGGAAGCTCAGAGGTCACAGGGAGCTCTACCTGAGGTGAGACACCAGAGAGAGACAGGCAGAAGGTCCCAGGGACTCGTCTTTTATTAAGGCTCATGGGCGTGATCCTTTGGGCTTTCCTTCAGAGCGTGTGGATTGATTAAAGACAACACATGTGGAATGAGGGACTTATTGACAAGACTGGTGTTGGCTGTTAGGTTTATCATGGTCAACAGTTGTAGAATATATTGGGTTCCGTGAGATGAAGAACAAATGGGTTATAATTCAAACAACCACAGGGGGATAGTGAAGGGTGGGGGGGTTTAACTAGGCCAAAGGTGAAGAGGTATTATCAGGTTTCAAGTAGCTTAAGTGAGATTGAAAAATGAATGCTGAGGCAGCAAATAGTTATGACAATCCAACCCTTGGTATTTTTAATTGTAAGAGCAATTGACTACAAGAATAATATCATTTAACCAAAAAACTAAGCATCTTAGAAGGGAGGTGATGAACTGATAAATAAGTAAAGTATATTTGTAGACTAATGGTGTTGTGTGTAACACAGGGAGGAGGTCATGGTGGAAAGCTAGAGTGGGTAGGGGGAAACAGTGGGAGTAGGTGGTTCTCTCCCAGGGTATCAAAGAGCTGACACACAATGCAGGTGTTTACTGGGTAAAGCAATATTCTTCATTAGTTTCAGTAACCTCACTCAGATTTTCTTCAGGTGTGGAAATGAAGGTGAGTTCAGATCAACAGGACAGTGTACAGCTACATCTCACTGGGCTTCTGTTTTGATTTTTCATGGTAGTTTAAGTGGATCCCATAGCAAATGTGTAGCTGTCTACCTTGTTCAAAAAAATCTGTCATTAATGAGTCCCAACGGAGTATGAGCCCTCCATCTGAGCTCCAGCTGACATGGGACGGGGCAAGATTAAAAACTTGTGAAGCTAGGCTGAGTCTGGGCAAAAGAGGAGCTTGTTTAGGGTAAATTTATTGGACTGGCTTGGAGTTGTTTGAAGAAATTATATGACTCTCAATTAAACCAGATTTTTGGGACCACCAGGGACATGAAAGTTCTTGAAGAACCTAGCATTTTGTATTTAAAGTAGTTAAATGAATGTTTTGGTTACTACTAGTAATATTTGTAACTACAAAGACCTTGCATTGATAGCCTCAGAATAGGTGGAGGCCTGTGTGACTTTGATTTATATTCTGGGTATGGTGAGGGAAGGGATTCTAGGAATTGATTATTTTGAAAGAAAGGGATTTTTTTTTTGTAATGGCCCAATATTTTATAATAAACGTAGAAAAGAGACAAGACCAAGTTATTCAGTCCCTTATTGATTAGAGCACCTGGTACTAACACAAATGCCTAAAGTTTGACTAAGTATTGTTTTTGGGGTCCCATCCTTTATTAGAGACCTCCTGGCTAGGGGATGGAAAGCCTTAAAATTTCACTAAGCTCCATCACGTATGATGATTAAGAGTGTCATTTACATAGTCTATGAACTTTCACTATCATTCACTCAATTAATCCCAAGGTATTTTTACAAGTGGTCAAGGGGCATGGAGGTGCCGCAGTCTGGCTGGGCACAGAATCACGAGCCACTCAAGCAGGAACAAAACTTTATTTTTGAAAATGCCGCCAATACCCCGTACACGTCCGGGAAGAAGCCGGTCCACCCACGCGGTGGTGTTCTACCGGAACCCCAGAACAACTTCCTGCCCCGGAATTCCCTCCTACTGTACTTCCCTAACCAATGGGAACTCTCCAGGAGTCCCATAACATGAGTCCCGTAGCAGGCCAAGGTGAACAGCAGGAGTCCAATATCCATATGAATGTAAATCTTAACATAATCATATCATCTCAATGGCTAGCTGGCGTCACCTTACAACCAAAAGTGCCATGCATCATATTACTTGGCTGTGGCTCTTAGCATGGAGGAGGAGTCAAGGAAGCCACCCTCTTCTGCAGGTGGAGTACACCAGAGGTCCCAGGTGTTGTTCCAGCCTGTCTTAAGGAGCCTCAGTAGCCAAGCTGAGTTTGTGAAGTACTATTTCCAAAACCCAAAACATCATTAGTATGTGGATATGAAAGGTCTCAAGGCTCAAGTTTCCAGGAGAGCTGGAGGGTGGCCAGTCATTTGTTGTTATAATAATATATAATATGAGGCTGAGAGGGGCAGTTTTTGCTTCAGAAGCCCTGGGACAACTTAAGTGATTTAGAGACTCCAGGAAGCCTGAGAAGAGATCATGCAAGTCTCTGTAGTGAAGGAGCTTCTAAAGGCATTAATAGGTGCCTACTGATTTTAATTTGTAAATTTTTTTTTATGTTTTGTTTTTATTTATTTTGTTTTGTTTTGGGTGCCAGGGATTGAACCCAGGGGTGCTCAACCACTGAAACACATCCCCGTCCCCACTCCTTTTTATTTATTTATTTTTATTTTGAGGCAGGGTTTCATTAAGTTGCTGAGGCTGGTTTTGAACCTGCGATCCTCCTGCCTCAGCCTCCTGAGATGCTGGGATTACAGGCGTGCACCACCATGCCCAGTTGCAGTCTTAAAATGTCTTAAAGTTCATTTAATTTAATTAAACATGTATTTATTGAGCTCCTACTATAGGCTAAGTAAGTACTGTGATAAATAGCTGAGTAAGATAGATTAATATCTGCTTGAGGAAGATATATTCTAGTGGGAGGCAGACAAACAGAAAATTGCAGTAGGATGTAATAAGTATAATAATAATAGCATAAGAGAAGCTAGGGAACCCCTATATGAGCTCCTTCTTACACCATCTTTGGGGGTTCACGGAAGGCTTCTTCAAGGAGATGGCACATACACTCTTTTTAAAAATTAACATTATATTGTATGTGATAAATAGATACAGATTTTATTTGGCATTCAAAATTAATTAATTTTTAATTTGTAAAATTTGTAAATGAGAAATGTGTTATCATCAGAATGTCAAAATTACTCTTAGACACTGGATTTTTAAAGTGTGTCAAATGCATCTCCTTGGAGGGTGTGATTCCTATAATATACCTGTCCTCCTTAGGTGATAGAAATACAGTGTTAGGGTTGTAGAAATCCACCATCATCACACTATTTTTTTTGCGGGGGGTTGTACTGGGGATTGAACTCAGGGGCACTCAACTGCTGAGCCCCATCCTCAGCCCCATTTTGTATTTTATTTAGAGACAGAGTCTTACTTAGTGGCTTAGGGCCTTGCTAAGTTGCTGAGGATGGCTTTGAACTGACAACACTCCTGCTTCAGCCTCCTGAGATGCTGGGGTAACAGGCTAGCGCCACCAAACCCTGCTATGGCACTGTATTTTAAGACACCAAGGATGATGTGATTCTGTTGTTGATTTTTTTCTTCTCTTCGGAAACTTCTACTTTCTTCTCTTTGTCTTTAGCAGTCTTACATTTCATGAGGATATATGTAGGTTTTAAGAAACATATCATTTACTGTATTTGGTATTCTATGCTTCTCTGTGACCTGGAGATTTTCTTCTATTATTGTTACAGTCACTTCTTCCACTCTGTTCTTTCCATTCACTTTTCCTGGGGTCATTATTAGTTTTGTGGTGGACTTCTGATTTCACCTTTTAAGGGTATTTTTAAAATGTTTGTAAATTCTATATCATTTTACTTTGTGTTTGGATCTATTCACCCCATGTTCCCCAATTAATTCTCTTTATTTATTTTTTAGTTGTAGGTAGACACAATATCATTTATTTATTTATTTGATGCTTAGGATCTACCCCAGTACCTCACATGTGCTAGGTGAGCACTCTACCACTCTCCTACAACTCCAACACCCCAATTAATTCTTAGTGATTTTTTTTCTTTTTTTAAAAATTTTATTATTATTTTTTTATTGGTTGTTCACAACATTACAAAGCTCTTGACATATCATATTTCATACATTAGATTGAAGTGGATTATGAACTCCCAATTTTACCCAAAATGAAGATTGCAGAATCACGTCGGTTACACATCCACAATTTTACATAATGCCCTATTAGAAATTGTTGTATTCTACTACCTTTCCTATCCCCTACTATCCCCTCTCCCCTACCCTCCCATCTTCTCTCTCTACCCCATCTACTGTAATTCATTTCTCTCCTTGTTTATTTTCCCATTTCTCTCACAACCTCTTATATGTAATTTTGTATGACAATGAGGGTCTCCCTTCATTTCCATGCAATTTCCCTTTTCTCTCCCTTTCCCTCCCATCTCATGTCTCTGTTTAATGTTAATCTTTTCTTCCTGCTCTTCCTCCCTGCTCTGTTCATAGTTGCTCTCATTATATCAAAGAAGACATTTGGTATTTGTTTTTTAGGGATTGGCTAGCTTCACTAAGCATAATCTGCTCTAGTGCCATCCATTTCCCTGCAAATTCTATGATTTTGTCATTTTTTATTGCTGCATAGTACTCCATTGTGTATAGATGCCACATTTTTTTTTATCCATTCATCTATTGAAGGGCATCTGGGTTGGTTCCACAGTCTAGCTATTGTGAATTGTGCTGCTATGAACATCGATGTGGCAGTATCCCTGTAGCATGCTCTTGTAAGGTCTTCAGGGCATAGTCTGAGAAGGGCCATAGCTGGGTCAAATGGTGGTTCCATTCCCAGCTTTCCCAGGAATCTCCAAACTGCTTTCCAAATTGGCCGCACCAATTTTCAGTCCCACCAGCAATGTACAAGTGTACCCTTTTCTCCACATCCTCACCAGCACTTGTTGTTGTTTGACTTCATAGTGGCTGCCAATCTTACTGGAGTGAGATGGTATTTTAGGGTGGTTTTGATTTGCATTTCTCTGACTGCTAGAGATGGTGAGCATTTTTTCATGTACTTGTTGATTGATTGTATGTCCTCCTCTGAGAAGTGTCTGTTCAGGTCTTTGGCCCATTTGTTGATTGGGTAATTTGTTATCTTATTGTCTAATTTTTTGAGTTCTTTGTATACTCTGGATATTAGGGCTCTATCTGAAGTGTGAGGAGAAAAATTTGTTCCCAGGATGTAGGCTCCCTATTTACCTCTCTTATTGTTTCTCTTGCTGAGAAAAAACTTTTTAGTTTAAGCTGAGAAAAAACTTTTTAGTTTAAGCTGAGAAAAAACTTTTTAGTTTAAGCTGAGAAAAAACTTTTTAGTTTAAGTAAGTCCCATTTGTTGATTCTTGTTATTAACTCTTGTGCTATGGGTGTCCTATTAAGGAATTTGGAGCCCGACCCCACAATATGTAGATCGGAGCCAACTTTTTCTTCTATCAGACGCAGAGTCTCTGATTTGATATCAAGCTCCTTGATCCATTTTGAGTTAACTTTTGTGCAAGGCGAGAGAAAGGGATTCAGTTTCATTTTGTTGCATATGGATTTCCAGTTTTCCCAGCACCATTTGTTGAAGATGCTATCCTTCCTCCATTGCATGATTTTAGCCCCTTTATCAAATATAAGATAGTTGTAACTTTGTGGATTAGTCTCTGTGTCCTCTATTCTATACCATTGGGCCACTCGCCTGTTTTGGTACCAGTACCATGCTGTTTTTGTCACTATTGCTCTGTAATATAGTTTGAAATCTGGTATAGCTATACCGCCTGATTCACACTTCCTGCTTAGAATTGCTTTTGCTATTCTGGGTCTTTTATTTTTCCATATGAATTTCATGATTGCTTTATCTATTTCTACAAGAAATGCCGTTGGGATTTTGATTGGCATTGCATTAAACCTATAGAGAACTTTTGGTAATATCGCCATTTTGATAATGTTAGTTCTGCCTATCCATGAACAGGGTATATTTTTCCATCTTCTAAGATGTTCTTCTATTTCTCTCTTTAGGGTTCTGTAGTTTTCATTGTATAAATCTTTCACCTCTTTGTTAGGTTGATTCCCAAGTATTTTTTTTTTTTTTGAGGATATTGTGAATGGAGTGTTTTTCCTCATTTCCGTTTCAGAAGTTTTGTCGCTGATATACAGAAATGCCTTTGATTTATGCATAATATATGGTCTATTTTTGAGAAGGATCCATGTGCTGCTGAGAAAAAAGTATATCCACTTGTTGATGGTTGATATATTCTATGTATGTCAGTTAAGTCTAGGTTATTGATTGTGGTATTGAGTTCTATAGTTTCTTTATTCAACTTTTGTTTGGAGGATCTGTGCAATGGTGAGAGAGGTGTGTTGAAGTCACCCATAATTATTGTGTTGTGGTCTATTTGATTCTTGAACTTGAGGAGAATTTGTTTTATGAGTGTCGCAGCACCATTATTTGGTGCATAAATATTGATAATTGTTATGTCTTGTTGTTGAATGGTTCCTTTTAACAGTATATAATGTCCTTCCTTATCCCTTTGGATTAACTTAGTCTTGAAGTCGATTTTATTCGATATGAGGATTGCCACCCCTGCTTGCTTACGAGGACCATGTGCGTGGTATTTTTCCCATCCTTTCACCTTCAGCCTGTGTATGTCTTTTCCAATCAGATGTGTCTCCTGGAGGCAGCATATTGTTGGATTTGTTTTTTTAATCCATGATACCAGCCTATGTCGCTTTATTGGAGAGTTTAAGCCATTAACATTCAGAGTTACTATTGATATATGGTTTGTACTTCCATCCATGTTTGATTATTTATCCTTTTTTAAAAAAATTTAGTTTGTTTCTCCATGATTATCTTTCCCCTCACCCTCTGTCTTTACCGAGGCACTTCCCACTGATGGTTTTGGTTATTGTTTTTCATTTCTTCCTCGTGTAGTGTTTTGCTCAAAATGCTTTGCAATGCTGGTTTTCTGGCTGCAAATTCTTTTAACTTTTGTTCATCATGAATGATTTTTATTTCGTTGTCATACCTGAAGCTTAATTTTGCTGGATACAGAATTCTTGGTTGGCATCCATTGTCTTTCAGTGTTTGAAATACATTGTTCCAGGACCTTCTTGCTTTCCGTGTCTGTGATGAAAAATCCGTTGTTAATCTTATTGGTTTACCCCTGAATGTAATCTGCCTCCTTTCTCTTGTAGCTTTTAATATTTTCTCTTTGTTCTGTATATTGGATATCTTCATAACAATGTGTCTTGGTGTTGGTCTACTGTGATTTTGTGTGCTCGGTGTCCTGTATGCATCTTCAATTTGTATATCTGTTTCCTTTTTTATTTCTGGAAAGTTTTCTGTAATTATTTCATTCAGCAGGTTTCTCATTCCCTTGGTGTGAATCTCTGTACCTTCTTCTATCCCGATGACTCGTAAGTTTGGTTTCTTCATGTTATCCCATAACTCTTGGATGTTTTTCTCATGATTTTTTACCAGCGTTTCTGAGTTGGCTAGACTCTTTTCAAGATGATGTATTTTGTCTTCATTATCTGACGTTCTGGCTTCTACTTGCTCCACTCTGTTAGTGATACTCTCAATTGAGTTTTTAATTTGGTTTATCGTTTCCTTCATTGCTAGAATTATTGTTTGATTATTTTTTATAATCCCTATCTCCTGATAAAGATGCTTAACTTCTTTTATCTGTTTATGTAATTCATTCTCAATGTGTTCTTTCGCTGCTTGAATTTGCTGTCTTGTATCCTCTTTAAGGTTCCATTCCATCTGTCTAAGGTGTCCCTTGAGTTCTTTATATGACCATTTTTCTGATGACTCTAGGTCCTCCTGAATATTTAGGCTGTCCTGCATTGTTTGTACTCCTTTTCTTCCTTGCTTTTTGAAGCTGCTCATGTTACTTCTTGTTCTGTTTGACTGCTGAGTTACTGTTTACTCCTATAAATTTATTTGATGCTGTAGCCGCAGGTTTCAATGAAGTTATCTCCTCTGCCGCAGTCTGATGACGTCAGTTCTCTTCCATGGTGGTATCTCTTGCAAATGGCGACAGTTCATTTCCCTTTGCTGGGTGACCAATGCAACGGGTGGGTCCTTACTGTCTCTCCCAAGCCCCATTTCAAACCTGTGGCCACTACCTATGAAGGCTCGGTTGGCATTTTTTTTTTCTCTTAGTGATTTTTTAACTAGAGCAATTACTACAGCCTTTTACAGTTCTTCCTTGTTCTGTAATTGGCTCTTTTCCTTAACATCTTGTTCTTGTTTTATAGATGAAATATCTTCTTTAGTTTCTCTGACTTCTTAAGGGTCCCCCCCCCATCACACTTATACTCTTTTGTCCTATAATTGTGACATACAAAGTTAGTAGTTTGGACTTTTTTTCTATCATGCAGGGACATTTTACTATATATCTGGTATTTTTGGTTGCTTAGTAATATTTAAAAATGAAGAACTGGATAGTTAAGTCTGACTTGAGCTGTGTATGTGTGTGATATTATGGATAGGGCAATTTTCAGGCAGTGAGCTTAGCTTCCAGGAAAGGGCCAGAGGAGTTCTCCTCATTTGGGTTTGGAGGTAAATTACACTTCCTTTTCTTTGCTTATAGGGTGGGTCCAGTTTGAATCCTGGCTCTGTTTCATAGTAACTTGTGGCTTTGGTCAAAGTCATGATCTTTCCCATAGGGGAAGACTGTTTTACAGAACTAAGACTTCATCTCTGTTCTTAGATCTGTCTAAATTTACTTGACTCAGGACAAGATATATAGTAGAGTTCATTACTCTTATCTTTGAATTCCCAGTGCAATCCCTTGTAAAATTTACGTATACATTTCCATCTCTGTCTATGCAGCTCATAAAGACTTTCAGGGCAGGAATCCAGTCTTATTGGTCTCTGTATCTTGTCAACCAATATAACACTTGCCCCTGAGAAGCTCAACAAATGTTTGTTGAATTAATGAACCTTAATAAATACTGTTGAGTTAATGAAACTTAATAACTTAATAACTTTCAAAGACCTCATATTATGAAACTTGAAGAAACTCAAACTTAAAATCCTTTTAAGTTCCTTCTTAGAACTCCAACTACTGTTCAGGTGTTATGTAATATTACTTCTACGGAAGTGATTAATGGTGTAATCTTTAATCAGTAGTGATTAATAGTAACAATGGAATAATGAGGTTAGAAATTTGTTAATGTTTATTCTTGCTGAGACAGTCTTGAAAACTTCTTCTAGACTGGTCAAAATAGTGACTCCAGTGCAGTAGAGAAATATAATTTATTTTAATTACATTATTTTTCAGGAGTACACTGTGTTTATCTCATTAGTAAAATGTATTTTTCATCCTTTTTGCTTCTGCAATTATGATTTACTTTTGTCCCAACTGCTGGCCATCCATCCATCATCAGTAATTAAGCCAGGCAAGATTTAAACACTGAGAAATCATGTATGAAATGAGAACCAATGTAGGCAGAATTAGTCATAAAAGCATTTCCTCAGGCTTCATCAATGGGCTGAATTGTCACACTTTTCATAAAGCTATATGTCACTTGTTTTTTTTTTTTTGGAGTGATTTTTCACCCTAGCACAATTCTGTCCCAATGACTCAAAGTTTCCTAGAACTCTGAGGGTAATATTGCTATTTTATCAGCTGGAAATGTTCTAGTCAAATTCTTCTTCCTCTATTTTAATTTATATCTAACCAGATATTTTCCCTCTGGTTCATTCATGTTTAATTCAATATTTCCATATAAGAAAAGTATATCTGGCATAGTGTGATTTTTATCATGAGTGTATATATTATATATATATATATATATAATGTAGAAACTGAGGTTAAATTTATTTGAGATCTAATAAATTAAAAATCTCAGTTTATCTTCTTTGCATTTTCATTCCCAATTGTGGGTCAATTTTTATTGCATTGTTTGGGTTATCACAATAATGTCTTCACTAGATGGTCTACCAGACTTAGTTTTATTTGACTTTACTTATTTCTGCACACTGTGATTGTAAGGGTACTTCCTGATTGTTTTCCTAGGTTTTTTCTTTATGGACCTATGCCATTTTTTTTCATCTTTTTTTTTAAAAATTGCAACAGAAGCAAAGAAAGGGGAATATGAGCTAATGCTAAGACTTTCATCTTCCTTGGAGAAAAGCTCAAAAAAATCGACTAGGAAACTCAATATGGGCATTAAGGTATCAAACAGACAGAAAATAATCCTACTTAATGAAAGACAGGAAATAAAGAAAATATAAATAAATAAAGAAAGAAAGAAAGAAAAAAGAAAGAAAGAAGAAGGAAAGAAAGACAGCTAGTCGTCCGAGTATCGTGGCACACACCTCTAATCCTAGCAACTTGGGAGACTGAAGCAGCAGGCATGAAAGTTCGAGGCCAGTCTCAGCAACTTAGTGAGACCATGTCTCAAATAAATAAATAAATAAATAAAAGGGCTGTAGCTCAGTGGTTAAGCATCCTGGGTTTAATCCTTGGTATGGAAAAAAAAAGAAGTATAGAAATGAAAAGTAAGAAAACAGAAATAAAGACAGAAGAGTTAATGTGAATTAATATAATGTATTCCAAATACCAATGAAAGATACTCTGAAGTTGGAAAATTAAAAGATTATTGCTATGCTGTCTACAAAAAATTTGGACCTAAAGAATGCATCATAATAAAAAAAATACGCACACAGAAATGAACCAAATAATGTGTTGGTGACTGCTCAACATTAGGTAAAAATAAGACCAAAAGAAATTGTAAGATAAGGACACAATATTCTGATTTTAGAAAAGAATAGACCAGGAGGTTTTGATAATGAACATATATGTACACAATAATTTATCTTCAGGGCAACACCTACTGAGTTCCCTTATTCCCTGTAGGAGCTCTGTCTCATTTCTTCTCGCTTGACTAAATCCTACTCTTTCACTCTCCAAAAGAAGAGATTAGCTTCAGATATATAAAGCAATAATGAATGGACCTATGTGGAGAAAAAATAAATCAATGTTGTGATTAGAGAATTATGGGAGGGTGAATCAAATGAAAACATTGAAAAAAAATTAAATTTCATGCTTACTTGACAAGAAATACTTAACATTCACATACATAATACAATATTCTTAATATGCTACTTACTATTTGTTAATGACAATTGATTGTCACCAATTTAAAAAGTATTTTAAGAGTAGTCAGTCACTGAAATGTCCTGAAATCTTACATTAAAAAAGTCTTGATAAAAGTAGTTTGAAATTTGGCAATAATCTTTAACCAAGAATGAGATATGAAACTCTAATTTTTTAAAATTATCAATAATAAAAAGCAAGTTTTAATCCACTTTGAAAAAAGACAGTTATTTTTATAGTAATTCTATAAAAATATCACACAAGTCCCAAGCCCACTGCATTTCCCTTTCTACTCCCTCAGTTTACCTATATTCACAAAGTAGTCCAGGAAGAGTTGAGCATGGTTGGCTCCAAAATAGTAGGGGGCTAACACTAAAAATTTTCAAGCCTTCCTCTTGCTCTATGGTAAAATCATTTCTGTTATCCTGAAGTAGAGGTTGGTAGTAGGTACAGGGGGCTCTCCCAAGCCCAGAGTTTCATCTTAAGGTGGGAGGGCCAGGCAGGGCACTTCCTAGCCATGGCTTCCCTGGCCCTTGGCTGGCTTTCAGGGACTGGGTTACCACCATCAGTGTGGGATTTCATCAGCCCCAAGGCCTGGGTTTACCTTTAGAACTGGCAGTCCTACCTGACCCCATGGCTGTCACACTTTCTTTCTTTGTCAAAGAATCATAAATACTTGAGACTCATGTACTGCATGGTGAAGAAGAAAAAAAATATATCTAATGTTCTCCCCAAAAATGTACTTCATAAAGTGCTACTTAAAAGAAGAAAAATATTATACATTGATGTTCCTATGTATGTTGTTATAGGAATATGTTTTTATGAATGTGCGGTAAAATAAAGTAAGAAAGTATATAGAAACAAGTTGTGCTGTTCATAAAATGACAAAATAATTATGTTGTCTTTCAGAATTGTTCATGTCTTTGCTATTATAAAGTTTTAAAAATTTATAACTTATTCTTATTTTTTTCTCATCCTAAATTAATTCAACTTTGTGCCTAAATTTCTATTTGTAATCTCAGATTGTTTTTATAGAAGACAGCTCTCTAAGTGAAGCACATGTTCAGGCTTTATAAAACCTAAATTTGCTCTCAGTGCACAAGCTGTATGTGAAGATAAAATTTAAAACTATTGAAATACACAGGGAATCTGAATAAATGAAAGATATGTTGACAGATTGTCAATTTAATATTTTTTCAAAATAAATTCTCTGCAGATTAATCTGTACATTTAAAGCAATTGAAATAAAATATCACAGAATATTTCTTTTTGAACTTGGCAAATTCTGAACTTTACATGTGTATCACTCAGGGTTTAGTCAGAAATTAAAAACCATAGCAGTTACTTTAATACTGAGAATATAATTTTTAACTGGGTATTGAAGAAGGAAGAGGCAAACTGAGAGCAATAATATTCTCTAGGGAAGGGGAGAGGTGTGAGGGGTTAGTGGTTTGGAGGATGGGTCTTGTGGAGCTGGTAGGATCTTTAGGAGTCAACATGTCTATTTTGGTACCAACACCATGCCATTTTTGTTACTATTGCTGTATAGTTTAAGGTCTGGTATTGTGATGCCTCCTGCTTCACTCTTCTTGCTGAGGATTGTGTTGACTATTCTGGATCTCTTATTTTTCCAAGTGAATTTCATGATTGCCTTTTCTAATTCTATGAAGACACAGAGACAAACCCACATAAATATGGCTATGTCATACTAGACAAAGGTGACAAAAACACACATTGGAGAAAAGATAGCCTATTCAACAAATGGTGCTGGGAAAATTGGAAATCCATAAAAAAAGATAGCAAAATAAAATAAAATAAAACCTCTATCTCTGACCCTGCACAAAAATCAACTCAAAGTAGATCAAAGACTTAGACTCTGGAACAGAGACCCTGTGCCTAAGAGAAGAAAAAGTAGACTTAAATCTTCATCATGTCAGCTTAGACTTCCTTAACAAGACTCCTAAAGCACAAGAAGTAAAATCAAGAATCAGTAAATGGGATGGTTGCAAACTAAAAAGCTTCTTCTCAGCAAAGGAAACAATCAATAACATGATGAGAGAGTGAGAGAGCCTATGGAATGGGAAAAAAACCTTTATCACATGCACCTCAGAGCACTAATATCTCTCTTTCTCTCTCTCTCTCTCTCTCTCTCTCTATATATATATATATATATATATATATATATATATATGTGTGTGTGTGTGTGTGTGTGTGTGTGTGTGTGTGTGTATGTGTGTATCACTTATATAAAAAAACCAAATAACCCAATCAATAAATGGGCTAAATAACTGAACAGACACTTCACAGAAGAAGAAATACAAACCATCAACAAACATATGAAAAAATGTTCATCCAATTAGAAAAATGCAAATCAAAACTAAGATTTGATCTCACTCTAGTCAGAATGGCAATTATCACGAATACAAGCAATAAGAACTGTTGGCGAGGATGTGGGGAAAAAGTTACGCTCATACATTGCTGGTGGGACTGCAAATTTGTGTAATCGCTATGGAAAACATTATGCAGATACCTCAGAAAACCTTTTGACCCAGCTATCACACTTCTTGGTTTCTACCCAAAAGACTTAAAATCAGTACACTACAGTGACACAGCCACATCAATGTTTATAGCAGCTCAACTCACAATAGCTAAACTATGAAACCAACCTAGATGCCCTTTAACAGATGAATGGATAAAGAAAATGTGGTACATATACACAATAAAATATTACTCAACCTTAAAGAAGAATAAAATTATGGCATTTGCAGGTAAATGGATGAAACTAAAGAATATTGTGCTAAATGAAATAAGCCAATTCCAAAAAACCAAAGCCAAATGTTTTCTCTGATAAGCAGATGCTGATCCATAATGGGCCTGGTGGTGGTGGGGTGGGGAAGAATGAAGGAACTTTGGTTTGTGTAGAGGGAAATGAGGGAAAGGCTGGGGTGTGGGGATGGGAAGGACGGTAGAATGGAACAGACATAATTACCCTATATACATGTATGATTATACTACTGGAGTGAATCTGCACCATGTACAGCCAGAGAAATGAGAAGTTGTGTTCCATTTATGTACAATATGTCAAAATGCATTCTACTGTCATGTATAACTAATTAGAACAACACCAAAAAAAGATCTTTGGGAATGGGCAGTGCTTGGCTGATACTGGTGCCTCAGAGTTTGATGGGTGACTCACCAGCTGATCCTGGCATGTTTGAGGCACTGTGATAAGGCTGATTTAGGAAGAATGGGAAACACTGCAAAATGGAGTCTACTAAGGTTGGGGTGAAGAAGTTTGACTGGGCAATGCTAACAGGAAAAATGAGCAGGCAGAAAGGAACAAGTCCCCTGGCCTCCTCCTCAGTCATCCTTTAGTGCCCTTTATGACGGAACACAACAGGAAGACACTTGAAAAAGAAGAAGCATGATTTGTGGAGTCCTAGTATCACAAAAAGAACACAGAGGTTTGTTTAGAAGTTGAGAGACATTAGCTTAATTATCAATAGAGCATGGAAGAACATAGGTTTATCAGTAGAATTTTAAAAATGAAGAGTAAAAGGTAAGGGATGTGTCCCCTCACATTTTGGAACAAAACTTTAAAAGGTTACAAAAAAGTTTTAAGCTATCAGCAGAGTAGAAAAATAGATAAAGAGGACAGTGCAGAGTACCCAGAGATAATCCTTTATAAAAGGAAACTCAATATTATAATATGGGTGGCCTTACATACACATTAATCAGAAAAAGATTATTATGTTGGAACAAAACAGAGTATTTTTTATGGAAAGAATAGAGTTGGATCCCAGGGAAAATCCTAATTATAAAAGGTAACATCATAAAACATATGAAAGAAAATGAGGGGAATATCTTCAACACAGTTATGGGTAAGAAGTGCTTAAATCATCCTTTAGAGCACCAAACATGGCTGAAGCTTGGAGTTCTGTTTAGTGTAGTTTGTGATAGACATAAGTGAGAATGAGAGGCACATTGGGAAAAGATATTCATGACCATCTTTAAAAGCAAGAGACAAAAATTATTCTAGATCAAGCAACAAACACCAGTGAACAAGGAGGTAAAAAAGAAAGTCCAATTAAATATGGGTAAGATACATGAACAGGTCTTTCATAGAAGGGGATACTGAAATAGAAAAATATATTGGTGATATCATTTAAAACATGTTGGTGGTAACAGAATATACTTCATAAACTACTGTATAAAAAAGGAAAAACAAAACAAAAATGTAGATAAACAAAAAAATGATTTTCCCTGATTTTAAAAAATTATTTTTTTAATTTATTTTTTATTCTACTTCATTATATATAACAGCAGAATGCATTACCATTTTTATTACACATATAAAGCACAATTTTTCATATCTATGGTTGTATACAAAGTATATTCACACCATTCATGTTTTCATACATGTACTTAGGGTAATGATGTCTATCTCATTCCACCATCTTTTCTACCCCCATGCCTCCTCCCTTCCCCACCCACCCCTCTTCCCTATCTAGAGTTCATCTAATCCTCCCATGCTCTCCCTCCCAACCCTACTATGAATCAGCCTCCTTATATCAGAAAAAACATTCGGTATTTGTTTTTTTTTTTTTTTTTTTTTTGTGAGAGAGGAGAGAGAGAGAGAGAATTTTTCAATATTTATTTATTTATTTTTTTAGTTCTCGGCGGACACAACATCCTTGTTGGTATGTGGTGCTGAGGATTGAACCCGGGCCACACGCATGCCAGGCGAGCGCGCTACCACTTGAGCCACATCCCCAGCCCCTTGGTATTTGTTTTTTTTTGGATTGGCTAAATTCACTTAACATTATATTCTCCAACTCTATCCATTTACCTGGAAATGCCATGATTTTATTCTCTTTTATTGCTGAGTAATATTCCATTGTGTATATATACTACATTTTAAAAAATTCTTTTAAGCTTAAAATTTAAAGATTACATTGCAGGTATTAAAACACAGTGCAATTTTGATGTGATTTTTTTAAAAACCAAATAAGGCAAAATTAGTCAAATTTAGTCTTATGAGCATCTTGCTTCAGTTGACTTAATCAGCCATCCAAAGCTCTTTGTTAAAACACTCCTATCTTAATAAGGTCTTTCAAAGCATATAATCTATTCAGAGTTTTTGCATGTCCAAAGTACTTTGTTTTGGTTATTCTTAACAGTATTTTAATTCTATATTTTCTCCCAAGAAAAATAAATGTGTATTTAACCGTGTGTTGATACTTAATATCCATCAGTTTAACAGAAGTTATAAAACTGGTGGCAGACACCTATAATCCAAGTGGCTCAGGAGGCTAAGGGAGGAGGATTGCTAGTTCAAAGCCAGCCTCAGCAATTTAGTGAGCCCCCCAGAAACTCAGTGAGACCCTGTCTCTAAATAAAAGACAAAAAAGGATGGGGAATATGGCTCAGTGATTGTGCCCCTGGGTTTAATCCTCAGTACCCCCCCTCCAAAAAAAAAAAAGTTATAAAACTGGATGATATGGAATGTGAGTTCATGCATTGCTGATAGATGTTTAAAACTGGCACAGGATTTCTAGAGGTTGGTAAAATTGAATATGCATTAACTGAGCCCCTAAATTACAGTCCAGAGTATATGGGAATCTTTATTATGGCACTGCTTATAATAGCAGGAAGTGGGAGGCAATGTAGTTGTCCATCACCAGGTGATAGCTTAGTAAGCACTGCAGGGTGCAACTGGGAGTGCCTGCATCAGTCACAAGTAGTAAACTAGATGTGCATCGAGCCATGAAATTGACTGTGTTGAGACAGAAAGTAGGAAAGAGGATGACCTCTATGGTGCAAAGGATTAATGTAGATTGAGAAAGAGAACAATCTCTCCAGCACAAAATAAAAATGTTTATGGTGTATTTCTGTAATTTTCAATTACACATATTGAACAAAGATATATACATTTCCCAAGAAATTAAAAACATAACCACATTGGAAATATGATCAATGTGGGGGAAGGAAATGTAAATGGGTATGGAGGACATTAGCGAAAATAAAAGGATGAAATAAGAACAGACTAAAAGAAGGAGAGAGAGAAACAAAGGAATAAAAAGATGTTACCCTCCTGCTCAAAAGTCTTTGGTTCCATACGACAAACTGAATAAAGTTTGCCCATTTTAGTCAGGTATAAAGGCTTCTACTATCTGCTCCAAACTTAATTTCCTATCGTCTCTCTCCCTATATGTCTCTGAATTCTAGTAAAATGCAATGCTCGCTGCTCTCTGCGTGTTACCTGGCTTTTCTCAGAGAATATTTCTCACAGTGACTACCATGTTTTGAATACCTATTCTGTG
This sequence comes from Spermophilus citellus, assembly GCF_964194105.1. NCBI lineage: Eukaryota > Metazoa > Chordata > Mammalia > Rodentia > Sciuridae > Spermophilus > Spermophilus citellus. Next base: position 197,536,497 of record NC_138184.1, on the reverse strand, counting down.
CCTAGCATTTGACCAAGAGTTTTAACAGGCAGATGTTATTGATTCCCTCAACATTCCCTGTATTTTGGGGGGTGCCAAATTTAATTGCTTTGGAATCTGGACATGTGACAGTTCAGGCATTCAGCCTTAGCCTCTGAAAGCAGGGTGTGTGATTTCCCCAGACAGCAAACTCTGGCAAGCTGGGTAGGCAGGCTAGGGTGTCCTTCTGAATGTCCTACATAGTGAGGACAAATGTAGGTGTCCTGAAGGAAAGGTGGCTTCCAAAGAGGAGGAGGAGGAAGATACTGAGCCAAATGTTCCCATTCATTCTTCCAAAGTAGCCAGACACCCCACTCTCCTTTTTCTAGGATGCATGAAGCAGTGCAGAGAGGCAAGGAGACTTTCTTCCACATGGACATGCAAATAGTGGGGGAAGGAAATGTTTACACCCAACAGTGATCATTGGTTAAACAAGAGTCTGTGATTTTAACAGAGATAAAATTGAAAAATAAAGATACACTCCACAGAACACCTTCTTGAAGAAGTGTGCTGCTAACACAATTTATTGCCTCTCACATCCAATTTTACCCTTCATTTTCTGCTCCATAACAGTGGAACTGGGCCCTAGAAAAGTTCCTCCTTTCTCAGCTGGCCTGATCTCAAGCTTTGTCAGGAGGAGTATCCGAGGGATGCTAGAGGAGAAAGAAAATTTCTCCTCCTGGGAGCAGTGTGCTCTAGGCAGGCCCCTGTGGTGTGCTTTTTCTGCAACACCAGGCTCCACGAGCTGCCAGTGACCAACAGCACATTTAATTGCTTTATGGGCTGCTTCCCCTAGAATCTCTAACTCAGTGCCAGCCTAGAAGCCCCTGGGAATACTTTCATTAACATAGCCTCAGCACACAAAGCCTCAGTGAGCTTCTCTGCCATCTGGTAAACCATGTTGTATAATCTCCCATGAGGTCTGGATCCTGGAGAGGACCTTATCCAGATCTATGCCTGCCTTGGGCACTGTATTTCAGCCCCTGGGGCAGTGACTGTTCTTATAGCTGCTATTCCTGTATTATTTAGCATTCTCTTTACTCCTTCCTAGCTAATCTTCTATTTTTTTTCAGTCATAGCTAATACTTTCGTATATTAGACTTTAAATTAAACCTTGCCTGCTCAAATTACTCTGTGGCTTCTGTATTCTGATTGGACCCTGCCTAATAGAGCCCTTAATAGGAATTTTAACCCTATGCCCCAGAGCATGATAATTAGGAAGAAAACGTCACCTTTTAATATTTAATAAGCAGGTTATTTTTTCATAATTGTTTCTGAACACTAAGAAAGAGAACTAGAAACAATAGTGTACATACGCAGTTTACATTAAGCCATCTAATTCTATAAAAAATAAAGAATTTTTCTGGGTGAAATGGTGCATGCTTGTAATCCCAGCAACTCAGAAAGTTGAGGCAGGAAGATCACAAGTTTTGAGGACAGCCTCAGTAAATTAGTGAGACCCTCAGCAACTTAGACTCTTCATCAAAATAAAAAATAAATAAAGGATTGGGGACGTACCTCAGTGGATTCAGTCCCCACTACTCCCTCCAATAAAACATTTTATCTAAATTCTCAAAAGGTTTTGAGTATGAGATGGAAATATGATTTAATAGTATCTTTAATTTTCAAATGCTACAGTAAAAGAGTTTCCAAATAGCACTAAACACCTATCCATGTCATTAAAAACAGTGACAGGAATTCCTTTTCAATCTACCTGAAAAATGGCCTTAACAACTAAAAATAGCTTATCTCGAACTGTCACTATTACCTTGGGGAGCTCTGTCTACTTGTGGCTAAAATCCTCAGCAGAAGCAGCATTCAGCACCAACGGCAACTGAGACCCTCTAGAACACCCAAATGTGATTGGGATAAATACTCTGATAGGTGTCTGTGTAACTTGCTTGGTGACTGGTAGGCTCTGAAATGAAGTTTCATTGTCAGTAAATTTGGTTCTAAGAAATCTTAGAATGATTATCTGTAGCTCTCTGGATTTCATGGATGTGCGCTAATTCTTATGAATGATAAGTGTGACCTTTGCTTGGTTAATTTGAACCTCTCCAGGCTTCATATAAATAGGAGGGACTGATTTATCCAATTTCCACTACTGTTGAAGTTCTATGGCTCTGAAGAAAAGAGCTTTCTTTAGGTTCTTCACATACCTCCAATTTAGATCCAATTCTTTCTGTTCACATTTTGCTCTCCCACAGCTTGAAGGTCACAAATGGATTTTGACTCACAGCATGTGATCTGACCATCTTTCTCTAGGTCATACTGATCTCTCCCTCAGCCTATAGTCACTTCACAAGCATGTCAGATTGTGCATAAACCTTGCTCTCTGCAGACATATAATTTCTGCTTTATATCAGTCACTTTTCATGTGTAGTCTTTGTTTTCCCAGATCCAAGTCCAACAGATTTTTTCTCTTCATGATTCAGAGCAGAATGCTAGTCACATAGCATGTACATTATAAATATGTTTGACTGTTACATACTCTTCTACTAAAGATGGATGAAAATAATGAAATGGTGAAAACCAAATCGTTTATCTGTCTGAGATGCTTTGCCCAAGGAAAGACAGAATAAGCAAAAAAAGATTGGCAATAGCCTGTCTCCCAATAATTTAGGTTTTAATTATAAAAAGCTGAAAAATATAGGAGTGAGCAAACTAGAAAAGGATTCTGTAATATTCTCCATCCTGTTCCTTGGGATATTAATGATCCACTCTCAGAATGTGATAGGTAGATATCCCTAGTGCTTCCTGCCATGTGGAAAAGTACTCAGTCTCAGGAAGAAAGGCAATCCTCTCACCACCTGCCAGAAACAAATGATGTAGAACACAGGAGGGGCAAAGTCGTTCTTCATTGCCCTTAGCCCATTCAGAGTCTGCCACAATGGACTTTGAAGCCCTTCTCACTCCAGTTTTCTTCCTTCTCCCTCACCCCTCCAGATGTCCTCTGTCCACGCTATGGAGCCCTCCTTCCCTCCTGTAAAGTTCTCAAGGCTGAGACCCGTGCCTGGCTCCCTCCTGGAAGTTCCCCCAGAGGTCCTTCTTGGGAATGAGGCAGAGATCTTTTCATTTCTATCCCACATTCTGCTCTTTCTCTTTCTCCCTCTCCCTCTCTCCTTTTATTTATTTATTTTTGTACCAGAGATTGGACCTAGGGATGCTTAACCACTGAGTCACATCCCCACATCCCCAGTTTTTAATATATATATATATATATATTTTTATTTTGAGATAGAATCTGGCTAAGTTTCTCAGGGCCTTGCCAAGTTGATGAGGCTGGCTTTGAACTTGCATTCCTTCTGCCTCAGTCTTCAAAGCCTCTGGGATTACAGGTGTGCTCCATCATGCCCAGCTCCACATCCTTCTCTTGCTGACATTTACCATTCATTCTTTACCATTCAAATTCTTTTTTCTTTACCCTGCCTTACCAAAGACTTTATCTTCATCAAGAACTGAGGGAAGAAATAAATAGGTGGAGTGGAAGAATCATCTCTATCTAGCAATTATAAGAAAATATGATTCTGTAATCATTCACTATTATGTAATGCAGATAGACACACACATATATAATTATACATATATTCACATATGTATAAATAAATTATTATAGTTGGGGATTATTGTAAACATTATTAAACATATTGGTCTACAGCTTGCTTTTTCACTTAATAAATATCCCCAAATACTTATTATAGATATTTTTCATGGCAATATATACAAAGCTACTTAATTCTTTTGAAAAGGTGTATCTTTTCCAATCAATCTCCTAATTATGTGTGGTTAGCTTATTTTGCACATTTGCTCTTACACATAATGCTACCAGTAATTTTCTGAACTAGATATATATATCATTAGTCATTAGCTACTTATCATGTAAATTTTGGGGAATAAACATCTAAAAGTAGAATTATTCGGTTATATATGTACACTTAAACTTTTGATTCTGCCCACTTGCCTTGCAAATATGGTTGTACTAATTCATGTTCTTATCAATAGTATAAGGTGTTTATACCACTTGAAGCCAGCAATTTAATTACAACTATATGTTTTGTACATTATGCAGGTTAGAAATACAGATATACTTTCATTAACATTAGGAAGAAAAAACACTATTTCATCACTTTACTCAAAGTTCCATTTATTTTCATTTTTCCAGAGAGCTATTTTCAATATTTTGAGTGCCAAATGAGATAATTATTTATTAAATTAATAATTAATAGTATTGTGATGCTTGCCATTTTAATAACTCAGACATGGGAACACAAATAGTTCTTAAAATTTGTTGTTTGTGAAATATAAGTGGGAGCATAGCATAGGTTGTCTAGTCTAAGTAATCACTACATAACTTATTTTATTAATGTTTTCTGTATTATTAGTTTTTGAATAGCATTTGGTCTGGAATATGGGGATTTTTAAGCAAAATTCTTTTCTCTTTCATTCTACATTATTTAATTTATTTCATCCATTATGGCATGAATCCTCTCCTAACCCAAATTCATATATTGAAATCTTTCTTTTTTTCTTTTCTTGTGGTGCTGGGGATTGAACCCAGGTCCTTGTACATGCTAAGCCTGCACTCTACCATCGAGCTGTGTCCCACATCATCACATGTTGACTCTTCTCCTATGAGGTGATGGTATTAGATAAGACCTTATCTAGTAAGTAAATTATAGAGACAGAATCCTCATGGATACGATTAGTACTCTTATAAAAGAAGCCCCAGTGGGCTGGGATTGTGGCTCAGCGGTAGAGTGCTCGCCTAGCACATGGGAGGCCCTGGGTTCTATCCTAAGCACCATATAAAGATATATAAATAAAATTTAAAAAGCATTGTGTCCAACTACACCTAAAAATAATAAATAAATATGTAAATAAAATAAAATAAAAGAAGCCCGCGAGAGACCCTTCATCCCTTCCATAGGGAGGTTAGAGAGAAAAGGTCTAAGAAATAGGCCCTTGCCACACACTGAATTTGCTTGTGTCTTGATCTTAGACATCCTGATCTCTGGGATGGAGAGAAATTAGTATCCATTGTTTATAAGTCACCCAGTTTTTTGTTTTTTTTTTTGCAAAGGGGGGGTTACCGGGGATTGAACTCAGGGGCATTCAATCACTGAGCCACATCCTCAGCCCTATTTTATATCATGTTTAGAGACAGGGTCTCACTGAGTTGCTTAATGTCTCACTTTTGCTATGTGGCCTTGAACTCTTCATCCTCCTGCCTCAGCCTCCTGAGCTGCTGGGATCATAGGCATGCACCACTACGCCCAGCTAGTCACCCAGTTTTTTATATTTTGTTACAGCAGCCTGAAATTAAACATTATGAAATCTTTTGGGCTATAATTTTAAAATTCTGATAATTACTCAAGCAAATCTAAGGATAGGAGCAGCAAAACGAGAGCAAAATGAAATGGGAAGAGTTTTCCGGAACAATAATATGTGGTAACAGAATGAAAGAAACAGAAAGCTACTATTTTGGGTGGAAAAAATCCCTATTCTGTAACATACATAAAAGCGTTATTTTAACTGAAATTAACGGCATAGAAAACGAATATCCTTTATATTTCATCAGACAAGTAACCTGAGTATTATGGCGATATTAAGAAATATTAAGATTTTAAACTTTGGAACTGGACATCTTTGGGTTTGAGTCTCATTTTTAACATTGACAGGATGTTGTTAACTGTTGGACGAGTTAAATTTGCTAAGCCTCATATGTAAAATTCTCATACCACTGTTGAGACGGTAAAAACATGAATACGATAGTCATAACACAGTCCTTGGAAAACTGAAAGAAAAGTCCTGGAAACTCAATCTCCAGGACCAATCAGCAGTAAATTAATCCTGAAGCTGTTAGAAGAAAGTGAAAGACATAGTAAAGAGCACAGGGAGAAGCAGTAAAGAGGAAGACTTACAAAGCAGTCTGTGAGTAGATGAGATTTGAAGATATGAGGGTATTTACTAACAGAATTTTTCACAAACCAGTGCAGCTGATTCCTCTAAAACTACAAATAACCATTTTTACTCTTTGGGGGTACCCTGGTGGTGGGAAAAAAAGCTGTTCTTTGAAATATTTTTGTTTTACAGTTTCTGTTACTACCTTTTGTTGTCATCACCGTACTATTTTTTTTGCATATTTACTGAGGTATAATTAACAAATAAAAATGATATATTGAAGGTGTACAATGTGATATTTTGATAAATGTATATTCATTGTGAAATTGTCACCCCAATCAAGCTAAGTGACATGTCCATACTTTTTCATTTTTGTTTTCCAGCCCAGTGGCTATCTCTGTAATGTTCAAATTATTTCAATCCCCCCCCCACCGTCCATTCTCCTTTTGTGTACCACACACACAACACAAACATTCAGCAGAGAAGACAAACTATAATTACATTGTTCCATCTTTTCAACTTCCCAATACTGCTTTATTTCTTCTTACTGTTTGTGTAAATGGACAATTATTAGATTGCTGTGGCAGAAAACATGTCGGCAGTGCTGGTTATCATTGCTTTCTTAATGCGTCTCAATTGCTATGAAAATCCCAGTTTGGGGAAAGAAATTTTATTTCTCTCAAAAAAATTTTTTTTTGGTACCAGGGATTGAATCCATGGGAATTTAACCAAGCCACATGCCCAGCTCATTTAAAAATTTTTATTTATTTTTTATTTTTTTTTCTTTTAAATTTTGAGGTAGGGACTTCCTATGTTGCTGAGACTGGCTTTGAATTTACAATCCTCATGCCTCAGCCTTCTGAGCTGCTGGAATTACAAATCTACACCACCATTCCCAGCTTCTTTCAAAATTTGAACACAAAAGGTTTACATATAAAATAAGAGTTATTGAAATGAAGAAGCTTATAATTGATTTTTTAATAGCTGTTAAGATAACTACAGTTTCTGAATCCAGGAGAGTTAAAAAAAATATTGTTAAGTCATTCAATAGGACTGAGAGAGAGGGAGAGGGAGATTTATTCCCCTCAAACTTTGCTTTCCCCTAAATACTAATATATTTGAAAAGACTAAAATGATTCAGAAACTTAAGGTATAGACACTAAATGTGTCCCATAATCTAATTTCTCTAGAATTTTGCAGACTGTTCTCCACTTTTAGTTTCCCTTTCCCCCTCTTGTTAAGAGGTTTAAGGCCACTCTGATTTCTGATCCTTTGTGAATACTGAGGATGAAGAGGATGTTTAAAAGCAGTGACACAGATTCTGAAGATGATTTACAAAGAACAGTTTCATGCATACGTTGAATAATGGGAGCATTATGGAGCTCAGTGTATTTTAGTCATTCCTTTGAAAGAGATGACACTCACTAGATGGATCAACCATGATTCCCCCTAGAGCTTCAGTGGCCTTAGTTCTGTACCTGAAATCTTGAATTGTTGTGGCAGGAAAATGTGAGGAGAGAACTTCTAAACCACACTGTGCCTTTCACCACAAGCTGGAAAAGTACCAAATTAGTGAAATAAGACCCACACGTTGATCTCAGATTTTTACAAATATGCTTTCTTTAGCATCTCTTGCATGTATCATTATATTTTTTAAGCCCTGGTCAAATGTCACCTATTTGCTTCTTCAGGGAACCCCTATTAAAAGTCAGGGCATCTTCCTGGTGCACAAAATAGGATATAAGTCATCTCTCTTCACAGAGTCTATTTTTCTATAGCTGTGTTTCCAGATAACGCTTTACATTTTTGTCACTTAAAAACATTTCATTCTCCTGCTAGATTGGGGTCTGATGCCAGCGCCATTTTATCATTTATCAGGGTTTTCCTATGGGACTTACCTTAGTGTTTCCATCTACAGACGGTGAATCAATGTGTGCTAAATCACGCACAGCATGGCTTGTTGGAGTAGTCCAACATAGATTCTCTTCTACTAAATTGGCAAAAGGAAACTTGATTATTATGTCTTAGAGTCATGTTGGCACCAAAAAAACAATTAAAATGGAACAATAATACAAAAATCGGCTTAAATATTTTTTTCCTAGGAATGATAGAGTACATTCTGTGGCCTACTATTAGTGAATCATGTTTGTGTGAAAAGGTTATGAGTGCAGAGTAATGTATTTATTCAAAAGTTTTACTATTCAGTTAAAAGAACCCATTATCATGTACCAGTAAATAATATAATTTTATATTATTGCTGTGGGAAAGTTAAAAAATTCCCTAAATGTATCTTTATGATAATGTCTAGATGAGGAGAAACTTTTAAATTATGTCTTTGATCTGTTATATAAAGTGTTTTTTTATTTTTCTGTGGAAATAAATTATAGAAGTAAATATTTTGAACATTTTGAAGGATTAAAAATTAAAATGTCAAACTTAGGGCACTAAGGAAAAGTATGGAAAATGAAGATTGTTTTCTTCTCAGGCAAGTTATTTTGTGAGGAGTTATCAGTTTGAAGTGGTTCATTGTTCTTTTTTAGCTCTTTCCCTTTAATGTCTTATCCCAATAACTATATTTTTGTTTTCTATTTGAGCCCAAACTGTATTATTTTGTGTAAATTATTTCAGTTAAAGTATCTTGAGTATGATCTTTAAAATAAATTTATAGTCACTCAATAGGCCCATTTAAATGGTTTCTTAGAGTGGGCATTTGATTAACACTGAATTTTGCCAAATGGTATTCAGTTTCTAGGGGATGGGATTAGGAGAAGGGTATTATTGCATTTTTTTTATGATTTTCTAAAGTTTAAGGGCAGTATCAGACTTTTACCTATAAACCAGACAGCTTCTCACATATTCAAGTACTTCACTCTTCTTTCTGGAATTGGAGTGTTTATGTTAGAACATGACAATTAGCAGGTCATGGACAGCACTTAACTGTCAATTTGCCAGACTGTTATACCCAGGGAAAGCTGAGGCTGATAGAGCTAAAATAGTCTGTATCTTGAATCAGATGTTTCTACTGTGAAGTGTGTGAAATATGGAATTATATAAAAAGTTTCCCTATGGTTTTAGAATGATGTCTATATCGTATTCACTTTTTAGCCAGATACCCCTTTAGTGCTGGTAAGGTGAGGCACAGAGGACCAGATGACATTTACATCTGTTACAGGAGAGGAACCTTGAGTTAGGGAGCCTAAACATTTAATAATACCCGGTAAGCATGCTTCCCCTTTGCCCCAGAGACAGATACTACCTCTATTTTCCAAGGCTATTTGTTATAGAAAAACCCTTCGATAGCCTCAAACAAAGAACAGTAAGTACCTTACTGATAATTTGTGCAGAAACAAGAGGAGCTCATAGAGAACTGTCCTTCCCAATAACTGTATTTTTGTTTTCTATTTGAGCCCAAACTATATTATTTTGTGTAAATTATTTCAGTTAAAGTATCTTGAGTATGATCTCTAAAATAAATTTATAGTCACTCAGTAGGCCCATTTAAATGGTTTCTTTCAGTGGATGCAGAATGGGATGAATGTTTCATTTTAAAAAATTAACAGGTTCTTACTTTGTGGATTCAAAATCTGTCTACAGATAAGAGATTTTCATCTTCTCCATGAATATTTTTTATTTCCTCTATGTTGACTTATTTTACCTTATTATTATGCATTATTTGTGGTCTATCTCTTCCAAATTGGTAACATTCCTCAGATGCCTGATAATCTTCTCTATCTGCTCATTCCTAAGAATAGGAGACTAAATAGCTTATCGGCAGCTCCAAATACCTAGGTAGGTAGAGATTACTGGTTATCATCTTTACTTTTGGGTGATCTCATTGATCCTAATGAAAGGAACACTTGATGTTGATATGTTTAGGTCTTTCCTCTTGCCCAATGAGTTTCCCTACATAATCTCCCCCTGCCCCACAATATTCTGCTTGAATGGGAAAAACTTGGACTCAGGCGTCTGGAAACACAGTGGTGAAAGCATCACAGGATTCTTAGTACCAAGGCATATGTTTTGTAGTCTATGCTTAAATAAAGTACTCCCCAATTGCATTTTTCTAGTTACAAATAAAGTGAGGAATATTTTCCTGTGTGTTTTCTTTTCTGTAAACTGCTCAGATCTTGTGCCCTGAACCCAAAACCTTAAGAAAACTTTTTATATGTAATTCTATATTTCACACACTTCACAGTGGAAACATCTGATTCAAGATACAGACTATTGGAGGACTCAACATGGCGGCCGGCGAGGAGGCAGCACTTTCAATGCCTCCGCAGTAACGGGATCAGAGAGACCCATTAATACACCTACATGCGAAACTTCTAGCAAAATTCTGCTGAAAGCAGACCTGCCGGGAATTAGTAAGTCTATTGGAGGGGTCAGTTTGTCCCAGAGGAGTGAATCTCTGCAACGCGGAGCAGGGGCACAATCCCGCCGCCGAACTGCCGCTGCCCACACATTGCAGCGAACCTACGACCGGCCGCTGCCTGCCTGGGCCCCACCGGCCTAGCTCTGTGAACTGCCTCTGGCAGTTTGGCGCTGCAAACGACCATGCCCCCAACCCCCCGCGGGTTCGGCCCTGCAAAGGACGACCCCCCCCCGCGCTCGTGTGAACAACTCCCGCCCACCGTGCTCTGCGAAAGGACCCGCCCACAAGGCAAACGGGCCCTGCCCGCCCGCCTCTTCGAACAGCCCTGCCCTCACGGGGAATCAGGAGTGGCGTGGGACCCGCGGCTCGGAACTCCCGGCTACTGCTCCCACCAGTGCTGACAACTGAGGTCTCTTGCACCAGCTTCCAGGGGCGTGGCTACCAGAGGGCAAACAAATTCGCTGGGGGTTCTCAGCCCCAAGCTCTACAAACTTAGGGTCTGAGGGAATGGCAAACAGGGTGAGTGTGCCCAGGCGTTCATGAATACAGGGCTCACAGGAGCAGCAGACCTGGCGTGTAGGCAGTATTGTGGTGAGCGTCACCGGTGAGCGGGGCCTAGCTCGAGGAAAAGTGGGGAAGGGACTAGACACAAGAGAAGGCCCTAGGCACTCAGGATTGAAGACCCACCCAGTCCAGGAGGAAGAGCTTCTGCACAGTGACAGGCTCCTGCCTACTGAGAGGAGAAGCTTGGCCCGGTGGGCACAGCTCCACCTACTGGAAGAATAGTGAATCGAACTCTAAGACTGTATTTATTAAATTTTTTTTGTTGTTTTTTTAAAAAAATTTTTAATTCATTTTATTTTTATTTTATTTTATTTTTTAATTTTAATTCTCATTTTTATTATTACCATTATTATTATTTTTTTAATTCTCTTTAATTTTCTATTTTTTCTCTTTCTTCTTTTCTTCTGTCTTTTCATTTCTTTTCAATTCTCTTATTCCCCTTCCTTGAATTCTACCTGCTTACTTTCATTCTCTTTGGTGACTTCTTCCCTTCCCTGCTAACACCTTTCCTCCCAAGCATCAAATAAATATATAGGAGTGAACAGTAACTCAGCAGTCAAACAGAACAAGAAGCAACATGAGCAGTATGAAAAAACAAGGAAGAAAAGGAGTACAAACAATGCAGGACAGCCTAAATATTCAGGAGGATATAGAGTCATCAGAAAAATGGTCATATAAAGAACTCAAGGAATACCTTAGATGGAATGGAACCTTAAAGAGGATACGAGACAGCAAATTCAAGCAGCGAAAGAACACATTGAGAATGAATTACATAAACAGATAAAAGAAGAAGTTAAGCATCTTTATCAGGAGATAGAGATTATAAAAAAGAATCAAACAATAATCTTAGAAATGAAGGAAATTATAAACCAAATTAAAATCTCAAATGAGAGTGTCACTAATAGAGTGGAGCAAGTAGAAGCCAGAACGTCAGATAATGAAGACAAAATATATCATCTTGAAAAGAGTCTAGCCAACTCAGATAGGCTGGTTAAAAATCACGAGAGAAACATCCAAGAGATATGTGAAAACATAAAAAAACCAAATTTAAGAGTCATCGGGATAGAGGAAGGGATAGAAGAAGGGATAGAGATTCAAGCTAAGGGAATGAGTAACCTACTAAATGAAATAATTACTGAAAACTTTCCAGAAATAAAAAAGGAAACAGATATACAAATTGTACATGCATACAGGACACCGAGCATACAAAATCACAGTAGACCAACGCCAAGACACATTGTTATGAAGATATCCAATATACAGAACAAAGAGAAAATATTAAAAGCTACAAGAGAAAGGAGGCAGATTACATCCAGGGGTAAACCAATAAGGTTAACAACGGATTTTTCATAACAGACGCTGAAAGCGAGAAGATCCTGGAACAACGTATTTCAAACACTGAAAGACAATGGATGCCAACCAAGAATTCTTTATCCAGCAAAATTAAGCTTCACGTATGACAACGAAATAAAAATCTTTCATGATAAACAAAAGCTAAAAGAATTTGCAGCCAGAAAACCAGCATTGCAGAACATCTTGAGCAAAACACTACACGAGGAAGAAATGAAAAACAATAACCAAAGCCAACAGTGGGAAGTACCTCAGTAAAGACAGAAGGAGGGGGGAAAGCTAATCATAGAGAAACAAACTAAATTAAAAAAAAAGAGAGATAAATAATCAAACATGGCTGGAAGTACAAACCATATATCAATAGTAACTCTAAACGTTAATGGTTTAAACACTCCAATAAAGCGACATAGGCTGGTATCATGGATTAAAAAAACAAATCCAACAATATGCTGCCTCCAGGAGACACATCTGATTGGAAAAGACATACACAGGCTGAAGGTGAAAGGTTGGGAAAAAATATACCACGCACACGGTCCTCGCAAGCAAGCAGGGGTGGCAATCCTCATATCGAATAAAATCGACTTCAAGACTAAGTTAATCCAAAGGGATAAGGAAGGACATTATATACTGTTAACAGGAACCATTCACCAACAAGACATAACAATTATCAATATTTATGCACCAAATAATGGAGCTGCGAAGTTCATAAAACAAATTCTCCTCAAGTTCAAGAATCAAATAGACCACAACACAATAATTATGGGTGACTTCAACACACCTCTCTCACCATTGGACAGATCCTCCAAACAAAAGTTGAATAAAGAAACTATAGAACTCAATATCACAATCAATAACCTAGACTTAACTGACATATACAGAATATATCAACCATCATCAAGTGGATATACTTTTTTCTCAGCAGCACATGGATCCTTCTCAAAAATAGACCATATATTATGCCATAGGGCAACCCTCAGTAAATATAAAGGGGTGGAGATAATACCATGCATTTTATCTGATCATAATGGAATGAAACTGGAAATCAATGATAAAAGAAGGAAGGAAAAATCCTACATCACATGGACAATGAACAATACGTTACTAAATGATCAAGGGGTTACAGAAGACATAAAGGAGGAAATCAAAAAATTCTTAGAGATAAATGAAAATACAGACACAACTTATCGGAATCTATGGGACACAATGAAAGCGGTTTTAAGAGGGAAATTCATTGCCTGGAGGTCATTCCTCAAAAAAAGGAAAAACCAACAAATAAATGAGCTCACACTTCATCTCAAAGCCCTAGAAAAGGAAGAACAAAACAACAGCAAATGCCTCAGAAGGCAAGAAATAATTAAAATCAGAGCGGAAATCAATGAAATTGAAACAAAAGAAACTATTGAAAAAATCAACAAAACTAAAAGTTGGTTCTTCGAAAAAATAAACAAGATTGACAGACCCTTAGCCATGCTAACGAAGAGAAGAAGAAAGAGAACTCAAATTACTAACATACGGGATGAAAAAGGCAATATCACAACAGATGCTACAGAAATACAGAAGACAATTAGAAATTATTTTGAAAACCTATATTCCAATAAAATAGAAGATAGTGAAGATATCGATAAATTTCTTAAGACATATGATTTGCCCAGACTGAGTCAGGAGGATACACACAATTTGAACAGACCAATATCAATGGATAAAATTGAAGAAGCCATCAAAAGACTACCAACCAAGAAAAGCCCAGGACCGGATGGGTATACAGCGGAGTTTTACAAAACCTTTAAAGAAGAATTAATACCAATACTTTTCAAGTTATTTCAAGAAATAGAAAAAGAAGGAGCTGTTCCAAATTCATTCTATGAGGCCAACATCACCCTGATTCCGAAACCAGACAAAGACACCTCAAAGAAAGAAAACTACAGACCAATATCTCTGATGAACCTAGATGCAAAAATCCTCAATAAAATTCTGGCAAATCGGATACAAAGGCACATCAAGAAAATTGTGCACCATGATCAAGTAGGATTCATCCCTGGGATGCAAGGATGGTTCAATATACGGAAATCAATAAATGTTATTCACCACATCAATAGACTTAAAGATAAGAACCATATGATCATTTCGATAGACGCAGAAAAAGCATTTGACAAAGTACAGCATCCCTTTATGTTCAAAACATTAGAAAAACTAGGGATAACAGGAACTTACCTTGACATTGTAAAAGCTATCTATGCTAAACCTCAGGCTAGCATCATTCTGAATGGAGAAAAATTGAAGGCATTCCCTCTAAAATCTGGAACAAGACAGGGATGCCCTCTACCACCACTTCTATTCAATATAGTTCTCGAAACACTGGCCAGAGCAATTAGACAAACAAAAGAAATTAAAGGCATAAAAATTGGAAAAGAAGAACTTAAATTATCACTATTTGCGGATGACATGATTCTATACCTAGAAGACCCAAAAGGGTCGACAAAAAAACTACTAGAACTAATAAATGAATTCAGCAAAGTGGCAGGATATAAAATCAACACGCATAAATCAAAGGCATTTCTGTATATGAGCTTCAAAACTTCTGAATCGGAAATGAGGGAAAACACCCCATTCACAATATCCTCAAAAAAAATAAAATACTTGGGAATCAACCTAACAAAAGAGGTGAAAGATTTATACAATGAAAACTACAGAACCCAAAAGAGAGAAGTAGAAGAAGATCTTAGAAGATGGAAAAATATTCCCTGTTCATGGATAGGCAGAACTAACATCATCAAAATGGCGATATTACCAAAAGTTCTCTACAGGTTTAATGCAATGCCAATCAAATCCCAATGGCATTGCTTGTAGAAATAGAGAAAGCAATCATGAAATTCATATGGAAAAATAAAAGACCCAGAATAGCAAAAGCAATTCTAAGCAGGAAGTGTGAATCAGGGGGTATAGTGATACCAGATTTCAAACTATATTACAGAGCAATAGTGACAAAAACAGCATGGTACTGGTATCAAAGCAGGCGGGTGGCCCAATGGTACAGAATAGAGGACACAGAGACTAATCCACAAAGTTACAACTATCTTATATTTGATAAAGGGGCTAAAAGCATGCAATGGAGGAAAGATAGCATCTTCAACAAATGGTGTTGGGAAAACTGGAAATCCATATGCAACAAAATGAAACTGAATCCCCTCCTCTCACCATGCACAAAGGTTAACTCAAAATGGATCAAGGACCTTGATATCAAATCAGAGACTCTGCATCTGATAGAAGAAAAAGTTGGCTCCGATCTACATATTGTGGGGTCTGGCTCCAAATTCCTTAATAGGACACCCATAGCACAAGAGTTAATAGCAAGAATCAACAAATGGGACTTACTTAAACTAAAAAGTTTTTTCACAGCAAGAGAAACAATAAGAGAGGTAAATAGGGAGCCTACATCCTGGGAACAAATTTTTACTCCTCACACTTCAGATAGAGCCCTAATATCCAGAGTATACAAAGAATCAAAAAAATTAGACAATAAGACAACAAATAACCCAATCAACAAATGGGCCAAGGACCTGAACAGACATTTCTCAGAGGAGGACATACAATCAATCAACAAGTACATGAAAAAATGCTCACCATCTCTAGCAGTCAGAGAAATGCAAATCAAAACCACCCTAAGATACCATCTCATTCCAGTAAGATTGGCAGCCATTATGAAGTCAAACAGCAACAAGTGCTGGAGAGGATGTGGGGAAAAGGGTACTCTTATACATTGCTGGTGGGACTGCAAATTGGTGCGGCCAATTTGGAAAGCAGTATGGAGATTGCTGGGAAAGCTGGGAATGGAACCACCATTTGACCCAGCTATTGCCCTTCTCGTACTATTCCCTGAAGACCTTAAAAGAACGTACTACAGGGATACTGCCACATCGGTGTTCACAGCAGCACAATTCACAATAGCTAGACTGTGGAACCAACCCAGATGCCTTTCAATGGATGAATGGATTAAAAAATGTGGCATCTATACACCATGGAGTATTACACAGCACTAAAAAATGACAAAATCATGGAATTCGCAGGGAAATGGATGGCACTAGAGCAGATTATGCTTAGTGAAGCTAGCCAATCCCTAAAAAAACAAATGCCAAATTTCTTCTTTGATATAATGAGAGCAACTAAGAATAGAGAAGGGAGGAAGAGCAGGAAGAAAAGATTAACATTAAACAGAGACATGAGGTGGGAGGGAAAGGGAGAGAAAAGGGGAATTGCATGGAAATGGAGAGAGACCCTCACTGTTATACAAAATTACATATAAGAGGTTGTGAGGGGAATTGGAAAATAAACAAGGAGAGAAATGAATTACAGTAGATGGGATAGAAAGAGAAGATGGGAGGTGAGGGGAGGGGGGATAGTTGAGGATAGGAAAGGTAGCAGAATACAACAGTTACTAGTATCGCATTATGTAAAAATGTGGATGTGTAACCGATGTGATTCTGCAATCTGTATTTGGGGTAAAAATGGGAGTTCATAACTCACTTGTAGCTAATGCATGAAATATGATATGTCAAGAGCTTTGTAAGGTTTTGAAGAACCAATAAAAAGAAATAAAAAAATAATATAAATAAAAAAGATAAAAAGAAAAAAAAAAGATACAGACTATTTAGCTCTATCAGCCTCAGCTTTCCCTGGGCATAATAGTCTGGCAAACTGACAGCTAAGTGCTGTGCATGACCTGATAATTGTCTTGTTCTTACATAAACACTCCAATTCCAGAAAGAAGAGTGAAATACTTGAATATTATGAGATGCTATCTGGTTTATATTTTTTTTAAAGAGAAAGAGAGAGAGAGGGAGAGAGAGAGAGAGAGAGAGAGAGAGAGAGAGAGAGAGAGAGAGGGAGGAGAGGGGGGGGAGGAGGGAGAGGGAATTTTTTAATATTTATTTTTCAGTTTTTGGTGGACACAACAGCTTTATTTTATTTTTATGTGGTGCTGAGGATCGAACCCAGCACCCTGTGCATGCCAGGCAAGCGTGCTAACGCTTGAGCCACATCCCCAGCCCTGGTTTATATTTTTATATTTTTTGTCTTTTTTCTTTTTAGGGATTATTTCTGTATTCCTGAACATAATCCTGCATCAATCATATATGTGGTGAATTTCTTCCTGTAAATTGTAGGTTTTTTTGGTCCTGTTGGCTTCTGCTAAGAATTGTCCTTAAAGGATATATGCTTTACTGATACCTGGATCTTTGTCATGTGGTATATTTGGTCCAATGCTTCACCAACATGTTCTGGGTCTAGTTCCCAGCACCACCCTACCCCCACTTCTCTTCCTAAGCTGTGTGCTCCTAGAGGTCAACATGGTTAAAGATGCTTACAGAAATCATTGTTCTTCTGCCTGGTTTCTACATTCAGAGGCTTGCTTTCTCACTGTCTTCCAAGTTCTTCATTTGATTTAAAATAATACATAGTCCATTTTCTTCTTGCATTTTTGGTATTTGGAGGCAGAGGACATAATGGTCTCTAGACACTTTGTTATCAGAAACAGAAGTCTATATTGAATTTATTTGGGTTGGTTTTTCTAAACGTTCTACATTTTCTGACTGGGATTTTATAGGTATTATCTCTTTTATCTAGGAGCTAGAAATGTAAAATTGAGTTTATGCACTGGGTTTTAAAGCATTTCTTTTTCATTTGTAGAAAGAGGACTGTGTTAGTTATGTGCCTAATTTGTAGAGAATTTATACCTCACATTTGCATTGTTGAGTCAGCTACAACTAGATCCCCAATGTCTTATTTAATGGATAATTTTGACAAAGATAGTGGGTAAATTTAATTTTAAGTGAAATCATTTTTTACAATAATATTTTAATGAATATTTCCTTTGATACATGTTCTTAGCCTCAAGGTTATAAGTTGGTAGTCTTTGGAAATAGTAAGACTGAACTTTCATTATTGCAGAGAAGCACATTGTCTTTCTAAATAGAGTCTAAGACAGAAAACTCATATTTTATTTAATGTTTTATGGAAATCAGTATGTAAATATTTCTAACATTTCCTTTATCTAAAACAATAATTGCTTAATGCTTCTTTTGAAAATTTTATCTGTCAAATTTCTCATTCTTTTGTTTCCCCCATTAAATTTCTTGAAATGTAGTTATATTTTATAGTCAAGTTTGAGCTTGAGAATATTAGGCTTACAGATGTCTGTTTCCATAGGAAAAATAGATAAATTAAAATATTGTTTAGAGAAGCTTCTTCCTGGAGGGAAAACAAAACAAAACAAAACAAGACAAATCTACACATGTTTTTAGCAGTAAGAGGTGAAAATTCTAAGGTATCAATAGCCCTGACTGGAAATTATAAGATCAAGATACTTGTTTAAGTAAATCTCACCTCCATTTATTTTTTCAGAAATGTATCTCAATGAATTAATAGAAACAAAGGAGAATGTTGTCATAATTCTAAAATCTTATTACCTTAGATATAATTGATTGACATTTTTATCCCATAGATCTATTCTCTTTAAAAATGGAAAAATTTGCCTTCA
This sequence comes from Spermophilus citellus, assembly GCF_964194105.1. Classification (NCBI taxonomy): domain Eukaryota; kingdom Metazoa; phylum Chordata; class Mammalia; order Rodentia; family Sciuridae; genus Spermophilus; species Spermophilus citellus. The sequence goes on along the minus strand of NC_138184.1, from coordinate 197,517,760 downwards.
ACAAGTAAGATTGTCCTGTTTCTTTTTTTTTTTTTTTTGTACCCAGTATTGAACACAGGGGTGCTTAATCACTGATTCACATTCCTAGCCATTTTCAAAATATTTTGTTTAGAGACCAGGTCTCACTAAGTTGCTTAGGGCCTTGCTAAGATGCTGAAGCTGGCTTTGAACTTGTGATCCTCCTGCCTCAGCCACCCAGGCCACTGGGGTTACAGGCCTGTGCCATAGCACCTGGCTGCCACAAGTCGTGCATGTGTATGTATGTGTGTGTCTTCCTAGGACAGTCTACTTAGCACTGTACTAAGTGCTGCTGGTGGTGAGGGGATTAAAATAGACTGTTGCAGGGCTGAGAGCTACAAAATATTGCCTTTTCTGTGATTCAGAAATCTGCATTCTTTTGGGGTAACAACATAAACAAATGAAACAGAATAGACTAGTGGGTAGTTCTTAATCACCAATGTGCATATAAATCATCTACTATGTATATAAAATACAGAATCCTAGACTTCCTTCCTTCCTTCAGAGACTCGGGTTCGTAGGTGTAAGACCTGGGGATAAACATTTTTGCATATGCTCCAGATAATTCTGTGTGAGTGCATGTATGTGTGTGTGTGAGTGTGTGTGGTGGGGATCAAACCCAGGGCCCTGAACATGCAAGGCAAGCACGCTTATAGAGCTTGTTGCTATATCCCCAGTCCCATTTTGAGTGACACTACAAATGGAGCTTATAAGCAAGTACACAAAAATGGCTATTTTAGGTCAAAGATCTGTCAGGGAAGATTTAAGGAAGAAGTGAGAGGGGTCTTAAGCCATGGCTTGGATTTTTATATCTGGAAAGAAAAGAAATGGAAAAATATCATGAACTGGAGTCTAGAGTTTGGAATGAGCCCTATGAGAAGGCACAATGAGGAAAGGTAAGGCACAGAAGTCATGGTAGGATGCACTGAGAAGTTGGAAAGATCAATGTCTGATAAATGTTTGTTGGATAGAACTGCTGGCTTCTGAGTAAAGTTTCTAGGCAGCACAGAGAGGCAAAATTTGAAGTTGGAAAGCATTTTTTCCTGAATAACTTTAGTCCTGGGATCCCATCATCTGAAGATTTGGAGCATTAAGTAAAAATTTTCTTTGTTATTCCATTCTCTATTAAATGCCACACACTCTCTCCATATATTTATGCCTCTTTTATGGAGGTCTGTACTCTCTATCATGTGGTAATCCATGAGTTCATCATGTCTTTTTTTATTAGACTTCAAACTTTTGAGGGCTATTCCTTAACTTACTCATCTTTCTGTTTTTTAACAGTCCATCATATAACACTATGCACAAAGATAAAGCTCAAAGCATTGATTTAGAGTATTAGCTGATGACATTATCATATCATCAATGAGTTATGTCAGGTGCCAGACAATATGCTAGGTATTTTGTGTATAACATCACATTCAGATTATGTAAATCTACTACAAGTTAGGTGTGTGTTGCAGGAGAGGAAATTGAGGATTGGAAATGTTAAGAGTATATCTGTTGTCACACAGCTACTAAAAAGCAGAGTCAGAAGCAGATACAGGACTGGAATGCCATCTGAATTTCTTTCCACTGCTGGTTGGAATGAAAGAATGAGTGAACAGAAAGTATAAAGGTAAGCAGTTCATCTAAAGTGAGTGAGAATGAGATTTAATCATTTTTGAATCTCAACCTGCTTATTCTAGAGGTGAAAGAAAGGCAAGCTGAGAGGGCTCATTTGTTTAGTTGTGAGCTCTCTGGAAGAAGGTTTGGTCTGCTGGCAGGGATTGTCAGAGCATAGAAGACACACTTAGGAGGTGTCTGAAACACAAGCCAGGGTTTGATGTATAACCCATACCTGAGTGGCTGGGGAGAGAGAACTGTTGATACAATGGCATTGTGTGATGATGTGGAAAAGGAAGAAAGTGAGAGTTTTGATGGAATTAGTCTTAGGCAAACAATCAGATTGATAAAAAAAATACCAATGCCCAGGTCCCATCTCCAGAGATTCTGATTCTGATGATCTTGGGTAAGTCCCAGACATTTTAAAGAATAATGCAAAGCCAGCATTGAGAATTCACTTTAATTCACTGATTTAACTTTATTTCTTAAACACTGGGATTTGTTATCACGGATATCACAAACCTTGTCCTTCACAAGTGTTCTCCATGGGAATAAGCTACCAAAGGTTGCCAGTCTCTTGATATTGAATAAAACAGTGATGATTTCTAGGGAACTGTTTGTTTTCACCAGATGGCGGCCATCTTTTTCTGAGCAGGTCCTACAATCCAATTGATTTGCTTCTGAGACCAGGTTATACAGTCATTGGCATCCTACTGGCTTAATTACATTAACGAAAACATAATTCAGCACATTTCTGTCAGCTGTGCCATTTGAAGGGCTCTTATAAATTTCTCATAATTAAGTAGTAACAAATTAAGAAAATGATTGTTTAAATTGCAAGTTAGACTTTTCAGTTAAACTCAAATTATACCTTATACCTTAATGAAGGTATAACTCATACCTTAATGAAGTGGATTCTTAGTGATAACTTCAAATTATAGAGCAAGACTTAAGGGATAAAGCATGGGCTTTGAAGTTGAGGACATAGCTCTAAGACCTGACTTCATAGAGGTAAATAACTTTGGAGAGGGCACGTAACTTGTTTGAGCTGGAATTTCTTATTCATGAGATGAGGTTAATCATATTTACATGCAATGGTATGTTGAAAAAATGCATAAATGCCAGCTTTCTATAGGGGGAGGGGTCTTGACATTTGCAAATTTCTGAGGTGTAAATATTCTGATCATGACAGAGTTCAATTTTCCAATAGAACTGGCTCATTAAATTCCTGAAAATTAATGAAGTGTTCTGATGAGTACCACTGCTTACTGTGGTATTATAGTGATAAAATGAGATCATGTAGTCAATGTCTAATTTGGTGTTTGATGCAGATGTGTTCAACATACATAGTGGTTCCTAACTCTGTGGTTTTTAATAACTTTGAGTGCTACTGTATCAAAGATATAATTGTTAATCATTTGAAAAACAAGATGTTTTGAATGGCGGGAAGAAGAGCAATACTATTTTGTTAATTAGATCCTGAAATGGATTCATGCTTTTCAAAGCTGGATTAGTCCTAAATTCAGTGTTTTCCATTATGAGTTCTTGAAAATTGACAATTACATATAGAGAATTATCTATGTGAAGATTTGAGTATTTATGAAGTGCATTTTGAGTTTTCAGAAGTGTGACATACACTGTGGATTACGTTGGTAGCTTCCTAGAAAGGCAAGATTTATCTGTGTGAAAGTCTTATATTGTCTTTAGCACTTCTTATTTTTTTATTTTATTTTTTAAATTTTTATTTATTTATTTTTCATTACAATCATTATTACACATATAGAGCATTATTTTTCGTATCTCTGTACATACAGTAGTTCACTTTTTAACTTCCTTCTTAATGACCTTATCCCTGACTCTTGGCATCCAGTGCACTTCTCTTTACCTCTTCTCTGATCTCCAAATGGTCACTTCTTCCAAGGTTTTTGTTTTCCTGCTAAGAGTTATCACTAGAAAGATAATGGTGAATCTAAGAAAAGCAAATGAAGCTTTGTGGGAAGCAAGGTATTTATTTGGCAGTGTCCCAGGCTGGATCAAAATTATATATCATCCTGACTTAACAAGGTTTGTTGCCAATAGATTGTATCAGTAAAGTCCCTTTAAAACTCTTCCTTGTCAAAGCATTCAAGGTATTCCTTATTTCCTGAGAATTAAATTCAAGGGAGGGAGAGTTAGCTGTCTTCATATCTGTCCTCTTGTGAAGGCCTCTTGGCTTGGGCTCATTCCCAGTTTTTTTCCATATGCCCTAAATAAATTCCAGATGTGTTACCAAGGCACAGGTCTGCAGGATCCAACACCTTCTCACTCCTCCAATGACAACACCAAGTTGCACTTAAGGAGTTCTCACTGTGATCCAGAGGTTGCCCTATGTCCTCAAATAATTCTCAAAACAAAACTTTGCAGTTTTAATTCTATTTCAAAGATGAGAAAATGAGGTCCTGCTTTAAATTCCTTGTCTGAGGTCACTTTTGTCCACTGTGAAAGTAGTGAGATTTAAACATAGGCAGTATGTCCCTTAAACAAAGGACATGCTGCGAGGAGAATCAGAATTCTGAGCATGGCCAAACTTGACGTGTAGCCCTCCCCACAGAGGAAGCGGGTCAGAGAAGGAGAGGTGGAAAAACAATATTGCAAACAAATGATACAGGAAATGGCAAGGGAAGAGACCATGAAGATGGACATCACAGTGATGGGATATATGTTCCAACTGTGACCAAACCATGGGTCTTACCAATGTGTCTTACCCTTGCTACCCATTTTAAAATTAACTTTCACAGGAGACCAATATATGTCCCACCCACATGAAGAACTGAGCTGAATGCCATTAAGAAGAAATAGAAACAGGAAATCTCCTTGCCCTCCCTTTATGTGTCTATAAGCAAGACATAGATTTACAAAAACAAAAGGGATCCTGGCCTACTTTCTACCAAGGAGAAAAGAGACAAGCCACTGCAGACAACTTTGGACCCTTACTGGCCTGGAGATGAGACCAGAGGAATTTACACTAATAAGCTTTACTAACTAGACTCAATCTGCCAGTCATTTGCCTTTCTCAATGTTGTCAACCCTTAGAAACTCCTTTTGTCTTGTCACTCCTTTTACTGATCTTTGTTTTGAAGATGGTATATAAACCAGAATTTAGAACCACCTCATCGATAACTACTCATTCTTTAGGTATCTCCAATGTATATATGAAATACATGTTAATAATATCTCTTTATTTATTTTTTCTTGTAATTCTGTCTTTTGTTATGGGGGCTTATTGTAATTAAGAATTTATGAGAGTTGAAGAAAACGTTACTATTCTTCCCCTGAACTTTCTAATTGAGATTGGGATATCCATAAAGAAAACAGCTTGAGGCATCAGTGTACAGCTTGATGCACTTTCATGAGGGGAAGAGACTCACATAACCAGCACTTAGAAGCCTTCTTATTAACACTTCTTAGTTTACCCTGTCATTCCTCAAAGATAAACACCTTCCTGACTTCTCTCATTATAGATTGGTGTTTCCTGTTTTTGAGCTTCATATAAACATAATCATACATATTTGCTTATTTTTGGTCTGATTTCTTTTGCTCAGCCTTTTGATTCTGCTACTTAGCCACATTGTTGCATATAACAATGATTCATTTGTTCCCATTGTTTACACATTCCTTGGTTTATTTGTTTATTCTACTGCTGATAGACATTGGGTTGTTTCTAGTTTTTGATTGCTATGTATTTTGCTGCTGAGAATATCCCTGTGTATGTTTTTTATTACCTAGGAATATGCATTTTGTGGGGTACATACAGTGGGGTGGAGTTGCTGGGCCTAGGCTATGCATATGCTCAGCTTCAGTTGATAATGGCAACTTTCAAAAGTGGTTCTATTAAGTTATGCTCCTATGAGCAGTGTATGAAAATTCCAGTTGGTGCATAATGGTGTTTTCATTCTTTGTTTTAATTTCGCTCTTTGTCTAACTTAATGGAAAAAACAAAAACAAAAACAAAAACACAGCCATGTTTGGAAAAAAAAAGTACAATCTAAGATTCTTTGTCATTCTGGTGGGTATGTTTTGGTATTTCATAGCAATTTTAATTTGCAGTTTCCACATAAAGAATGATATTGGTTGCCATTGTTTACTAACCATTGGCTATCCATTTTTATGAAATGACTGTTTAAGCCTTTTGCTCATTTTAATTGTGTTATCTGTCTTTTTCCTGTTGATCCATAGCTGTTTTGCAAATTCATCTCATTAGTTCAAATTCATCTCATTTATATATATAGATTGTTGAATCTATATATAATTATAAACATAGTTTCTTTATATCCAAAGCTAGGAATAGTATTTAATACTTGTTAATTGTTGAAAAAGGAACAACTATTTTTTAAATTGTTGTGTTTTCAGCATTTAATTTCAGACTTTCCCCTTTTACAAATGTGGCATTTCTGTAGTCAGTGATGACCCCACAATTCTAGAAAAAAGCTTGATTGCTTTCCTCCTTTCCTCTCTCCTTTCCTTTCTTTTCTCCTCCTTCCCTCCCTCCCTCCTTCTCTCCCTCCTTCCTTCCCTCCCTCCCTCCCTCCCTCCCTCTCTTTCTTTCTTTCTTTCTTTCTTTCTTTCTTTCTTTCTTTCTTTCTTTCTTTCTTTCTAAACAGTTAACATTTATGTACAAGCTTCATACTGGGTTTCTTTTACAGAATTTGTTCTCAGTCCATGGTCACTAGTCTTTTCCTGAGAAATCTGCATAAACAGCGTGACTCAAGTTTATGTCAATAATCCTATCAGAACTACCTTATGCTATTACTTTTGATCACTATCTTTCATAAGAATCATTTAAAACTATTTTTAAAACTTGTTTGGGGGCAAGGAGAGAGAAAAGGACTCCCAAATACATGCTTATTATAGAATTTCAAATGAACCATGTAATACGAGAAGAACATTAATAAAATACAGAATAACAAACAATGCTATCCTTCCTACACAGACATGCTTGCTAAAGCACACCTGATACACGATCATTTGGAAATAAACAAAAAGATAAATGCTTTTCATTACAGAAGCATTCTCCTGATTGCAAAGGGAATCACAATGATTCACAGAATGCTCTCTCCTGTGCCTCTATGTTCAGTTTCATCGGTCTATTTATATAGCAAACTCTCCATCTATGCTTAAAACACAATTTTATTACAAGAATGATTTATATATAAGCTCATAGCAAAATATTGTACCAAATATATTCTCTATAAAAAAATCTCAGCCATCAGGATGAAGAAACTTCTTTCAAATACTTTCTTTCAGTGTGGCAATGGATTTCCATTGATGGAGCCTCATGTCCAACTCTGGTGTTCAGCAATGTTGGAAAAATGACAAAGAGTCAACAGAATTCTTCCAAGGCTGAATTCATACCACCTCATTGCTAAGTTTTAACTTAATGGAGGGGGGAAAACAGCCATGTTTGAAATAAAAAGTATGATCTAAGATTCAATCTGCAAAAAGAAAAGGCCTGGAGTAAAAGGTGCTGAAGAAGTCTGCATAATTTAAACCTCATATTTTGATATAGAAGTCAGAAGTCAGAGCTGCTTGAAATACTGAATGCCAGTGAGATAAGGATATGCAATTCATTTGACAAGCTCTAAAGGGGAATAGAGAAATGGGAAGCCAGGTGGAGGCAGATATAGAGTCCAGAAATGATTGCTTTATGATGGAAGGCATAGAGTATATTTGGGTGTTGAGGGGATCTCATGCAGAAGCATACACCGAGGGCCAAAGACGGAGGAGAGAATTGTTAGAGGGCATCTGAGTGGTGAGGGGACTTGGGATCCAGCATGCAAGAGAGGGGCTAGGCTCAAAAGGGACACTGAGTATAGGCTCAAAACATGCCAAAGAAGTCGGGACTTCTTTTCACTTTGATTTTTAACATTTATAGGGTCTCATTATAGCATAGTGATTGAAATTAGAGACTTCAGAATCTAAATCTTTGAGTACTGCTTTTGTGACATAATATTAGTACACCTCTTACAGGCTTGCTGGTGCTGTTAATTGTGAGAAAGCATGGGAATTCCCCAGCAAAGTCACAAGCAAGGAACCCAGAAGGGGAAACTTCTATCATTAACTTTGTCATGGGGGAGTAGCCCTGGGTCTTCGGAGCTGGGAGTCTTGGTGAATGTCACATGAAGTCCACTTGCTTCCTCCTCTTTCTTTGGTACCCCATGCTGTAATTCTGCAGGACATAGCATTTTTTATTTCCATGTTCCAGCCTTAGACAATTCTGAATAAGGAATAAAGGAGAATAATTTTCTCTCCTTTGGGGCATTTATTAGACGTGAGCAGATTGTAAGATTAAGGTGAATTTCCAGAGAGCAGGTTACCTCCAGGATTGTATTCAGCAGGTATTCAATGAATAGTTTGGTGAATTGGCAGGCTATTGTCCCTTCCCAACAAGACTAAAGCCCAAGCAGGGGATGATACAAAATTTTAAAATACCAATATTAATAAAGATGGGTCAGCTTTTAGTTTTTTAATATAGTTGAATAAATCTTTATAATTTTCATAAATATATCCCTCAACCTGTCAATCAAGATTTCTTGTTAGACTTTATTTTGATAGACTATGCAATTAGCATCCAAAACATTGATTTAGCCATGACTAATATTTCGTGGCTGATCATTTAGGTTGCAATATTCTGGAAAAACAAGTTATGACAATTTTCAATCCATGTCAAACACCTTTAATATTCAGTGAAACTTCTGAAGAAATATGGGTGAAAGAAGGAAATCCAGGGATAGAGTAAGTAGAGGAAAGGAAATTTATGGGTTATCTTTCTTGACTAAAAGTTAGCATATATAGGAGTCCTTGAGAATAAAATGGCTTTATAAAATTCCCATAACAACATCCCCAAGGCTAAAGTCCAGTGATATAATTACTTACAAATATGCAACACTTATATTGTCAGCTGTAATTATAACAAATTCATCATTTCTCATTTTTGTTTTGACTCTGGTGCTTGCCAGTCAATGTCAATGCCCCTCAATTCAGAACTTTTATTCCTTGTACATTATAGATGCTCAGCAATTTAGGTTTGTTAAATTTCATGTCTTAAATTTACCAGTGAGAGCTCATTTTCAATCAATATATTCATACAGTTACCATCATAATCAAATCATAGGACCTGTCTTAAACAAATTAAAATTCTCTGTATTTGACTCATTTCCTCCTCATTAAATTTTTGTTACTTTTTTGTGGGTCTGGCCTTGGGCTATGCTATAATTGTCTTAATTTTTTAAAACCTTGTACATCATAATGACATGGAAAGATAATGTCTAGAGATAGTTTTCAAGGCTGAGGCTCATTCTAAAGTTTTACATTTTGATACTTGCCAAAGTATCAGAGTTTAGTCAACTCTTGAAGAGTCAAAGAAATAGCCACAAGCTGGGAGTGTGACATCCCTGATAGGCTTCTAATGCCTCCTAAATCTAGTTCCTGAATTGCCTTCAATATGGTAACAAGGGATAACATATGACATGATGTATGTCTGTTTTCCCTTCAGAGTCCATGAACAGACATATACTAACTGCAGAATAAGGGGCTTTTATGTATATAGTTAATCCTGTCAACCACCCTATAAGGTTGCTATAACTATTTCTATTTTAATGAGGTAACAAATGGGGAAATGGGCTCAGAAAACTAACAGTGTTTTGGCCACATGGTAGGTAAAATTGGGACACAAACCACTATTTTCTCATTCCATATCCAGTGTTTTATATGCTACCAATTTAATGTCTGGTTACCTCAAGTAAGACAGGGCCCAGGACCCCTTTCCCCTTTAGAAGATATGTGTGTTTATTGCATGAGGTCATGAGTGTTCTCCTTGGAACAAGAAGTAAAGGTTTTGTTGTTTCATTTGCAGATAGTTTCTAATTTCATCTCATACGTCACTGTCAGAGAGGAGTCAGGGGTATTATCCAGGGCAGGAGTGAGGAAAAGAGTGGTCTCTAAGAGGGAAAAGAGAGTGCCAAGGCCCTGAGAAGGGAGCAAAGAGACTTATACACTTTGGAAATGATTGTAGACTTTCTTCTTTTTGCAGGTGGCATAGGGAATCCAGCTAAGAGGCTGTTATAGGCGGGAACAGAAACAGCCTCACTGCCAGTGACTTGGGCCTATCACTATCAACAGGCCTATCACTATTAGAAGGTATAATCAAAAGGACTTGTGATTGATTAGATGTAGAGTATGTGGGAGAAGGAGAAGCTAAGGATGACTCCTCAAGATTTATGATTTAAAAATCTAGGTAGAGGACGGGCTCATTCATTGAGATGTGGAAGAATGGTGGAAGGAATAATTTGGGGGGCTTGGAGCTGCTGTTTTGTATTGGATCAATTCAGCTAAGTTAGAACTACATTTTTCAGAATCTATTTCCCAGAACAGTTCCAAATTAATAGAGGTCAAATGTTAGAGTCTGTAAACAAGTCAAGATGGCGCCTGGCATTTTGCCAGGGGGAGTGGTTTGTGAAGTAACGCCAGTGAGCCATTAAGTGTGGAGATTCCTTATTGGTTGACTGCTGTATCTAGTTTATGTTAATTAAGATAAGCTGTGTGGAATGTATATATACCCCTCCTGTCCTACAATAAACGGCTCCCACTCCTGCTGTATCAATCTTCACAAGTTGCTCGTCACCCCCGGTTAGTTTGCTGCAGCCGGACTGTGGCAGTCACAAGAGCCACTTTGCACATGATTTGGAAAGGGGAAATCAAAACAGCAGCTATATTCTTTTCATGCCAGAAGACTGGTTGGAAGGTACCAGTGGGTCTTTGAACCCACACATCTTATTGCTTATTTATAGCCTTCCTGGTTGTTGTGGGAGCAGCAGTTAGGTTTGCAGCTTTTTCAGCTCCACCGGATGGATCCTCCTTCTGATTCTTGGCTCCTGGGCAAGATGCACATGTAACTCCAGGCAACTTTTCTGGCAGGTCACTTACATCATGCAAATAAGAGACTTGTATGCCATGACCAGCAGGGCCAATCTAGCAGGTGTTGGTGAGGGGTGATGGGGGATTAGAAGATAAAGATTCACAGATGCAGATTTTGAAGATAATTTATTTAGCTGGGATCAGGTGGAGTGCTGCTCTCTGATGGAGAAGCAATCTAAAGAGTGATGCCAGCAATTTTTATTTATATATGTTTCATTATGCAGGTAAAGACTATGCAAGCATTATTCTTTGAATTCAGAAAGTTACAAGGCTAAAAACATGTATGTAGCTTTTCCACAGTTGCAGTTTACAGTTGCAATGTGCAATGTTAGGAGCTTTGTGGAGCTCTCACTCCAGTCAGAATGGCAGCTATTATGAAGACAAACAACAATAAATGTTGGTGAGGATGTGGGGGAAAAGGCACACTCATACATTGCTAGTGGGACTGAAAATTGGTGCAGCCAATATGGAAAGCAGTATGGAGATTCCTTGGAAAACTTGGAATAGAACCACCATTTGACCCAGCTATCCCTTTCCTTGGTCTATACCCAAAGGACTTAAAAACAGCATACCACAGGGACACAGCCACATCAATGTTTATAGCAGCACAATTCACAATAGCTAAACAGTGGAACCAACCTAGATATCCATCAGTAGATGAATGGATTAAAAAATGTGGCATATATACCCAATGGAATATTACTCAGCAATAAAAGAGAATAAAATCATGGAATTTGGAGGTAAATGGATACAGTTGGAGAAGATAATGCTAAGTGAAGTTAGCCAATCCCCTCAAAACAAATGGAGAATGTTTTCTCTGATATAAAGTGAGACTGACTCATAGTGGGGTAGGGAGAGAGAGCATGGGAGGAATAGATGAACTCTAGATAGGACAGTGGGGTGGGAAGGGAAGGGAGGGGGTATGGGGTTAGCAATGATGGTGGAATGTGATAGACATCATTATCCAAAGTACATGTGTGAAGACAAGAATTGGTGTGAACATACTTTATATACAGAGATATGAAAAATTGTGTTCTATATGTGTAATAAGAATTGTGATGTATTCTGCTGTCATGTATTTAAAAAATAAAAGCAATTAAAAAATAAATAAGTAATTTTTTTAAAAAAAATAAATAAAGTTACTGTTAAGCAGGCAGCTTCAGAAGTAGTGGAGCTGGTGAAACATGTGGTTGTCTAGCAGGAGAGTTCCTTTATTCCCAGGAACTATTACCTAAGATCAGGCTGAGGCTGATAAAACTCGTCCACAGAGACTTCTCATGCAGGGCATTGCCACAGCAACTAGGCATCTTGCACCCTTGCAAAGGAACATTCCCAGGCACTAGGCTTGCCACAGCCATGAGGTCATCAGAGACTCCAATCTCAGACACTACTCTCCCATTCTCTGTCACCACTCTTCATACTTGGAGGCAGTAGGAAGCCAACGTGGGTTCCATTCCATTCCCATGGTGTCCAGCCTATCTGCAAGTGTTTCCATTTTCTTGGTTTTTTACATCATCCCTACTTTACATTCTTCTTTCCTCCTCTGCTGACTTCAGACTCCAGCACCAGATGCAAAGACAACAACCTCATATAGATGGTTTAATCAGTTCCCACATTCCCACAAATACATTGAGTGAAGTCCTTATTACAAATCCCTTATTAGCTGTCATATTTGATGTTTCTGTTTCTATGATTGAACTTTGCTGATAAACTATGTTAGAAGAAGATCAATTTAGTTTGGACTATACTGAATTGGAAGGGCCTATGAGATAGCCATATAAAGTGGCCAAACAGGGAAATGGATGTACATGGATGAATGGATGGATGGATCAAAGATCATATAAACTCAGGAGATAATATAATGTTAATAATGGAGGCTGTAGTACAATCAAGAATATACCTGTTCTTTGTCCAGGTTATTTGTTTTGGCACAGAGTTTCAAGAAAAACCCTTGGAATTTTTTGAGTGATAGAATTTCTTTGTTATGCTAATTTTCTGGTGGCTCATAATAGGCCTATGAACAGCTTCAGAATGGGGGCTACTCTCCAGAAAGGCCAACCACTAACACAACCAGAAGTTGACCCTTTGTGCCAGCCAGACCTCTAGGGAGGGGAGGGCGCTGGAGATTGAGTTCAATCTCATGGTTATGATTTAATCAATTTTACCCATGTGATGAGATATCAGTGCCATTTCTGGAGACTGGATAGAGTTTCCTGGTTGGTGAATACACTGATGTGCTGGGAAGGTGATACCTTTGTTACATAGGTTAGTAAGGTAGAGACAGGTGGGTAGAGAAAAGGATAATGAAGGGCAGTAATCTATGGGGAAAATGTCAGACATATGCTTTCAGAAAATCCATGAGTCACAAAACTCAAGGATTTTTATCAGGGCAGGCAAGCATCTGGACAATGGAAGTTAGCATGTACAACCTCTTCCAAGCCTAGATAATTAAAACCCCTTAAGGAAACTATTCGTTAAAATCATGGGGAACCTAATTGAAGTAGACAAATGGGGTCTGATATGTCAGAACCTGTCCCAGCCATAGTTAATTATAATCCCTTAAGGGAACTACTCTTTCTAAACCATGTCATCATTGTCTCTTGTTACCAGGTTGCCACGACCCTCCCTTATCTCCAAAATTATGTCATAACTTCTCAGCCCTCCCCCACTTGTGAGCAGGACATCAAGACTCTCACAGAGAGAGTTTGCTGAGGGCTATTCAAAGGGTAGTAAATTCATTAATTAAGGGGGTATGAGAAATTGAGGCAAGAATAAGGGAACTCAAATCCTTAAAAAACCCTGACACACTAATCTCTCTGAGGTGACCCATTCAGGCTGTCTTGAACATCTGTACCCTTACTTAATCTTTTCTCTTTGAGAGCATACTGGGGATTTAACCCATGGGTGCTTTACCACTAAGCCACATCCTTATCCCTTTTTATTTTTTTATTTGAGACAGAGTCTCACTAAGTTGCTTAGGACCTCTCTAAGTTGCTGAGGTGGCCTTAAACTTACAATCCTCCTGCTTCAGCCTCCTGAGTTGTCAGGATTATAGGCATGCACCACAGTGTCCAGCTTACCCTTAATCTTTTCTAATAAACTCCTGCTGTTACTCTGTATAACTTGAAATTCTTCCTGCAAGATTGCAATATCCAGTGACTGAAAACTCCCTGTGGCTGCTTTCAGCTTTATGGGTGCATCTCTTCCTCTGCAACACAATGACTCATGGGAAGACAGCATGGAAATGCTGGATCTAGGACCTTTCCAGAACTTGTCCTATATATATCCTTGTAATGAAATAGTAAGTGTAATGATCTTCTGAGTCCCGAGAGTTGTTCCAGGGAATTGTCAAACCTAAAGGTGAGGATAATGGGATCTCTTGAATGTATAGCCAAGTCAGTCAGGAATGTAGGTAGCCTGAAGACATTTGGAAATTTCAGCTGGTATGTAAAGCAGGGGAAGTCTTGTAAGAAGAACTTAGAGGCTTTCTTTGTTAAAAAAAAATACTGGCTTTTTACTTGAGCCTGCAAATGTCCAATGGCTAAGTAGAAGCAGGATTAAAACAAAAACAAAAACAACTTGATATCTATTCCTCTATTTTGCATCTGTCTCCTTTGCTCTGAGTCACTTTGGGTTCCAGGAATGACAGGTCCAATTAATAAGCATCTTGTGAATTGGAACAACCCTCCAGGGGACAGCAACTTTCTCATCACTGCAGATAAGGCCCTGCTGGACCAATCCTGAGATAATAATCAACCAGACCACAGTTTAACCAAGACTACTTGACTATGCATACTTCTGGTCCCCCTTGTTTATATAATATGGAAGCTCATGTCAGTATCCCCAAAGATAGGTCTCTTCTGTTCTTACAGCATTCAGTTTGGTCCTGACACAAACAGCCTGCTCTGTGCATCTGGCTGGAGGAATGGTGGTGGGAGGTGGCGAATGACAGAGCAGTTAGTAGGGGCCATGAATTATACTGCTGAACCTCTGCTTCACAAAATAATTTTGATGAGCAAATGTAAGATGCATTTGCTCAGATAGTTAATTAAGACAAATGCATAAGCTGGCTTCTCTCCCATTTCCGCCACAGATAGGTTTACTACAATTCCATTCTGACCCTAACTACTTAAAATTGGTATCAGACACAACAGATCCAAGGGCAAAAGTCCTCCCAAGACCATTAAGGGAGTCATAAGTCAGAGGCATGACCCTGGGAGTCCCAACAAATCAGGTCTTACCACTCCAAAAACAAAACAGAAAAAGGAATAGTGAAAAGCAGGAAAGGGATTTTAATTAGTTTGGCCATACCAGAAAGATAAAGGGCACCAGTGTTTGCTGACTTGGATGCTCATCAGCAGGAGGCTGGGGTGGTAGGAGGAGAAGGTGTCATGGGGAGGGTTGGACTTCCTCTTTTGATGGACTCCTCCCAGACTACCCATCGGCTGTGTTCTAATACAAACACTGAACTCCCTGCGGTCTCATCCACTCAGGTGTTTCACATCTGTGTTGTGACGATGCATCAGCTGCAGGTTATTTACTTTTTGTTTTGCTTTTCCAGCATCCAGTTTGGTCCTGACACAAATAGCCTGTCCTGTGTATCTGGGCTGGAAGAATGGTGGTAGGAGGTGGCAGGTGACAGAGCAGTTAGTAGGGGCCAAGAATTATATTACTTGCTGAACTTCAGCCTTGCAAACTAATTTTGATGAGCAAACGTAAAATGCATTTGCTCAGATAGTTAATTAAACCAAATGCACAGAGAACAACTTGTGGGCTTTCCTGGAGTCACCTGGGGTTTGCACTCAGCCTTTGAATCTGGGCAAGTTATCTATGAATAATTTAGTAACTTGGAATGTTACCTGAGAACTAAGACTCTGGGCTACTAATTAGGACTCAGAGCCAAGAAGCTCTTCTTGCTATTTTTATGAAAACATAATCATGCAGGATAATTTTCAAGAATCAATACCTTTAGCAATGTTTTCTGATATTCCACATGGGTTTTTGTACTCAAAAAGCTTGGAGGCAAGGTATATTTAGATGTGGAATTGACTACAAAACGGAAAGTTTAGAGAAGGAATATTATGCATTTCGAAAGGTTTTGCAGATAGAAGAAAAACTAATCATTAGGTTAAAGTACAGTCACTTGGGGCCACACAAGTCACTGAGAGATCTGAGGAGTGTGTCTGTATCCTGTCAGCTCTAACCAGTGGGTGCCCTCTGTGTCTGTCTTCCTGCTTCCCTTGCCTGGTCATCTTGTGGCACTGAGGCATGCAAATATTGAGAGTCAATTGAGCATTGAGACTAAATATTAACTGGCAGCACATGGAGGTGAGTCCCTGCTCCTCAACTGCTCTGTATCCACAAAAGATACAGATAATTTAGATAATTTTTCACTCATGTTCTCTGAACCTCGACCCTGCCCTCCCACCAACCACTTTCAGTGTTCTTCCAGCTTAGTGATGAGTCTGGGAAATAAAGATGTGGCCCACAGACAGCCAGATTCCAACCCTGGCTGTTACTCCCTAGCTATGTGACCATCAGCTCACACAGCTTCTACAAGACATGCTCTCTCTTCTATAAAAGAAAATAAAAATGGTCTCATAGGCTTGTTGTGAAGATTCATTAGAGTAATGCACATAAATCTCTTAGCACAGGGCCTGGTACACACTAAGTGCTAGTAAAACAGTAGCTAACCATCTTATTATTTATTTCATGTTTATGAATGGACCATTAGTATACAACTTTACTCAGAAGCCCATGTGGTTCACTAAAGAGATCATTTATAGAGTACAGTTCAATTTCTCACAGTGCTTATGAGGACAATAAACTTGGGTTGCTTAGTTTTGTGCCATGATGGCTGTAGACTTATTTTTCTGTCCAGAGAAAGCACTGTGTAAGGACTAATGTTGGAGAGTAGGCCCATCTCCTTCTCAGCAAAAGTATTCTCAATTCACAGTTCATTGGACAGAGAGAGCAATTTTGAAGACAAGTCATTTTTTTTTAAGCATCTTACCATCCTAGATTGGGAGTAGGTCTCGGTTGTCTTTTATCAGTGTAAAAGCACTTTTTAGTTGCAAAGAGCAAACTCATTCAGCTTTCCTTAAGCCAGATTCCTAAGGCAAATGAATCTGGAGGCAAAGACTGGCCCTGGGGCTGGTCAGGACCCACACCACTGTTCATGCTCCTGTCCCTCCTCCATGAATGTAACTTCACTCACTGCTCTTTTCTTCTGCTACTTCTGCAGCTGCCAATTGTTCTGGTTTTCACAATTCTAATTTCCACAGAGAAAATTCAGTAGATTCAATGACTACCACGAGTTTCACAAGTATTTGTCACAGCTGGACATAGCATAAACATGGAACTAAAAACTAAGCCCCAAATTCTTTGAGTCAGCCTTTGGTAGAGTTGGTAACAGAGATGACAAACCTTAATCCCCTATTGAATAAAGATATTTGAAAGAAGAGACTCTAGGACCTGGTGTTCTGATGCTCTAACAGCTAGCTTTTGCATCTCCTTCAAAGTCAGGGAAGAAGTTTGGGGTTTTTTCTGAATCAGCTACCTTAAAAATACCCACAAGACAGACATTTGTCTGGTGGAAAAAGAGGAGACTTTTCTTTTCAGAGTTTATCTTTTATGTATCTTATCATAAAATGAATGTTGGCTAGTTAATTTGCCAGAAATTTCCTGAGAGACTCTATTTTAACTACTAGGTTTTATTGTTATATAGCCCTTAACCTTGACTCTATGATGCTTGTTTACTTACTGGAAATGGGAAATCACCATTATTCCGTTTATGTTTGTTATGGGAAATCATTTAAATTTACTCATGGTAGTTAACCCTTTCACTGATCATGCTATATTTAATTCAATCAGAAAACAAGCTTATTTAGAGTCTCTCAGAGTTGGGGAAGGGGTAGGGAACAAATATCTGATTTCTCCCTAGCTAATCAAAATTTAAAATAGATGGTATTTTTAGTTACATAGTTTTAAGACTTCTTACCACTTCCACAGCTGCTATCTTGGCTCAAGCCAATATTTTGTGTGGTCTGAATTTTTGCAAGAAACCTTACATTTGATCTCTGTGCTTCTTCCCCATCCTGTAGTCATGCTCATCACAACCAACAAGAGTCATGCTTTCAAAATAAGTCTGCTCTGACTCTTTCAATGTCTCCTTGTATCCAAAAACACAAATCCCACAGTGGTAATATGGTCCCTACCCTTTTACCTCCCTGACGTCCCCTTTGATCTTTCTCCTCTTGCTCATTGCATTCTAGCCACCACCTGCCTCTTTGTCATTCTTTAGACACAAAAAGTAGCCCTGCCTCAGGACTCTTGTATTTGTGTTCTCTCTGCTTGGATTGCCCTCTGTCCAGGTGGCTGCGGGTGTTCCTTAGGTCTTTACTTGAAGGCTACCTTTTCAGTGTGGCTTTCCGTGGCCATACCTTCTCCCCTGCCAAGACATAAATCTTTCTTTTTTTCTCCTTTATTTTTTATAGCAATTATCTCCAACCAATGTATGCATATTTATTGACTTATTTTGTTATCATATGCTTCCCGTCATTGGATAGAACTTCCATTAGGGCAGGGATAATTTTTATCACCAGTCCCTGCTTTGTACTGCTAATTTCTTAACACCTATAAGAATTCTTGACACGTCAAGGTAATCAATCAATATTTGTTTAATGAATGAACAAATAAATGAGAAATACAAATCCCAATTTTCTACTTAACACCAGCTGCTGGATAGCCTACTGATTGATTGATCTTATGTTGGGTGCCACGCAAGGTCTGTGATAGGGCAGTTTGTCTTACAGAGAAGGATGTATTGTCAGGATTGATATATGTGGTCCAACTTCTATGGTTAAATATATGATTTACATTGTATCTAAATCAAAGTTATAGAAAAACTGTACTTAGAGTGATAATGTTGAAATACCCTTGGAAAATTTAGAAGCATCCCAGGGTCCCTCAAAGAGAGAAAATTAAGAACAAGTGGTGCCCTTAATCCTCAGGGAATGTGTTCTAAAACCCTCAGTGGATGCTTGAAATCTTGGATAGTACTGAATCCTACATCACCAGTATTGTCTTGTACATACATATGTACCTATGATAATTTAATTTGTAAATTACACATAGTAAGAGATTAATAGTAATAGCTTTCAATGAAATAGAACATTTATAACAATACACTGTAGTTCAAGTTATGTTATTATAGGCTCTCTTGAAAGAATCAAGATAGATTGGAACATTTGTTGTTGTACAGGGCATCTGGTAGATAATCTGTGAACAATGTTTTATAAAAATATCTATCCTTCACTCCTAGCTTTTAGGAGGGCTGCAGAAACTAATCACTAAGTGCTTAGTAAGCAAAAGAAGACAGTTGGAGACCAAAATCAGGAAGAAAATTTTACTTTGGGACAGATGTTTAAATCTTAAGCCCTAGATCAGAACCAATAACAAACAAAGGCACATGCACTTTGTCATTCCTGGTTTGAGTGTGTGGTGGAATAAAGTAGACCCTGTATACGGGAGTGTTTCACCTTACATAATAACTGTTTACTTCCTAGAGACACATAGAAATCCCAGGGGCTCCTGTGTTTTGTTTTTATTTTTTTAATCCTCACCCCTACCCCAAGACACATATTTTTGTCTCTGAACTGTTCCCTGTGGGATCTAAAGACACATTGTTGGAAATTGGCCCTCGGGGATCAATGGTGCCAGTAATGTTAACAAGTTCTTTGGTGGTGGGGGGCTGTGCACTGGGGTGAGCTGTCTCTCTCCCACCTACAGATAGAAAGAGGCAGGGAAAGGGGTAATGTTAGCAGATAGATAGAGAATCCTCTTCAGGATGCTGGATTTTGTCTAAAGAGAAAAAATTGTTTTGTAACTAAACTCTTGTACCTCAACCAAGAACCACTCTATTTTTGAGTCAAATGTGAGATTCAAAAACAATCATTTTTTAAGATTACTGAAATTTGAGTAGGCTGCAGAAAAGCTTTTTTTCCTGTTTTAAAAACAATTTTAACCTTTCTAATTACTTTAAAAGACACATGTATTCATGCTTAAAAATTTGGAGAATGCAGCAAAGTATAAAAAAATGAAAATCACAATCTCATCATGTTATATTTCAATGTTTATTGTTTCAATCTTTTTTCTATTATTATGCATACTTCAATGATAATACACATATACTTTTGTGGTTTTGTTTCTTTCACTGAATTTATTGTATACTGCATATTGCCCATAACATTGTTTTCTAAATAATTTTATGAAGCTAAATAATATTTTAATATATGAAGGTATCAATATGTAACTATTCCCCTATTGCTGGACAATTAGATTTTCTTTCTACTGAAATGTGAACTTCCTCTTTAATTTAAAGTAGGAATAAACATGCATTAATTTAATTTACTTAAATTAATTAAAATTTAAAATTTAATTTATTCTTCCTAAGACTTTAAACATTGAAATGTTCTCTTGGCTGTTGTCTGAAAGCAGAAACCCTTGACTGTTTTTCACACCTGGCTACATGGTTTCTAGGAGGGAGAAGTAGGGGCAGGGAGTGAGGGTGGTTCTTGTTTGTAGTTTGTCATAGAATTAAATATTAATTCTTGAAGTATTTAGAAGGCAAATTTATGAATACATGAAATCCAAGGTATGGTGTGTGTGTGTGTGTGTGTGTGTGTGTGCACGCGCGCGCTGAGCAGGTGGGACTGGTTAGTTGGTAGTAAATATGATTTATTCAGAACAGAATTAACATACTGAGTTTGAATGTGGGTTAGATAAACCCTATTCCTAATTGAAGAATACTCCTCAGGCAGAAGTATTCTTGCTGTATTCCTTGACTTGCGATGGGGTTAGCCCCTCCACTCCCCCCATAAAACCACTGTGAATGAAAAATATCGTAAATCAAAAATTGGTCTGATACATCTAGCCTACTAACACCACAGCTTAACAACACAGCATGCTGTTGTTGGGGTTGTTTTCACTCCAGTGGCTTCCTGGGAGCTGCCGCTCAACACACTGTTTAGCCTCAGAAGGGAGTCTCTTGCTTCCCTGGAAAGGTGAACGTTCAAAACTGGAAGTATGGCTTCTATGAATGGGTATGGATTTCACGTTGTTATAAAGTAGAACAATTGTAAGTTAAACCTTTGTGAGTCAGGGATCATCTGTATTTAGCTTTTACTTAGCTTTCTCCTCCTCTCTCCACTTCCTTTGACCCACCCCCTAAACCTTCACAGCAAGCTGGCACTGAGAATTAGGACTCTCCAGCAGAAGAGAGATTGAAGCAACTTCTCTGTCAAGGCCAAGGTCAATTTTTCACACAGAGCCAAGGTTTCCTTGTCTCTGGATTGAGGATCTCGAATCTTCCTCTTTTCTGAAGTGTTAGAGCTTACTACTTTAGATACCTCCTTTGCTAAACTTACCCAGGTCTCCCATTCAGATTAATTATTCTTTCAGTGGCATACCCAGCTACCTTCAATTACAATCTTGCATGGGGACCCATTCTGAAAAATGTATTGTTAGGTAATCACTTAACCCATGTTCGAACATCTTGGTGTAATTACACAAAACAGCTACAATGTCACTAGGTAATATCTTATGAGACTACTGTCACATATGCAGCCTGTCATCGACTGAAATTGTGTTATGTAGAACATGACTGCATTTAGAATTTATTTTTCCCCTCTTATTATAAAAGGTGATTTGTTTGTGTCCCACAGTGGTTGAGGGCATGGTCCTTATTATTCATGGTTGTGTTTCTTAGGCCTGGCACACAGCCTGACTTTGGTGCTGAGCAAATATTTGCCAAAACAGCAAACAATAAATAAAAGCCCAGGAGATAAGATAAAGCACTTGTACTACATACGCTTCCTTCACTTTTAATTTCCTTCTGTTCTCTCTTTCTTGCTCACCTGTTTGTTGTTTGCATTCTCCTTATTAGTTACTCAGGGAGTCGGATATTTAATTGAAAGTTTATTTATGCACAGTCTTTTCACAAGAAGCTACAAGAACAAAACTCAATTACATGTGTAACATCAGTAGATGTATCATGTTAAACATCAACTA
Organism: Spermophilus citellus; assembly: GCF_964194105.1. Taxonomy (NCBI): domain Eukaryota; kingdom Metazoa; phylum Chordata; class Mammalia; order Rodentia; family Sciuridae; genus Spermophilus; species Spermophilus citellus. The sequence goes on along the minus strand of NC_138184.1, from coordinate 197,496,115 downwards.
CAACTAATAATAAAATAACACGACATAAATATCCCTTGGTTGAAGACTCAACAGATCAAAGGCTGACCATATCCTCTGGCTTATTCTTTTTTCTGGACACTGACATATCCCACATGTCTAGGTTCACTAAACTGAAGGGAGATCTGATATGTATGGGTCAATTCCTATGTGAAGTGAAAAAGATTTCCTAGTGGGTAGGAATATGGTTTTCTTTTTTCGTCTACAGAGAATTTTGCTAGTGGATTCAATTAAATTTGTTATCTTGTATACTACTTGAAGCCCAAAGGATATTTTACTTGCTTAAGAAATCAGAGAAATAGAATTTTATGTAAATCCCAAGTGACTTGATAAACACAGACATAACACAATATCTAGTTCTTATCCTTTATTCAATTCAGTAAATCATTATGGGGCATTTATTATATGTGAGGTACTCTTCAAGAGAGTAGGGGGCAGGATGGCTCCCATCCTTAAGAAACTAACAATTTAGTACACTTCTATATGCAAACTGGTATCTAAAATACATATTTTGATGAAATAGGAGTAGGCAGTGTTTTCCTGCCCCAAATAAACACTTCCTTAATAGGGAACATGAAGCTCTAAGAGATGTCATGAAGTGAGTTGAGGGTGAATGAGAAAGGCAGGCACCCCAAGGTGGGATAACCTGACAACCTTGGTGGCATACCCTCTCTAGGCACAGCCAACCTTCCTGTCAAGGTTGCTCCCAGACTCCATCACTCCTTCCACAAGTAGGAGGCACAGAATGGAGGTACAACTTTCTTAAAGTTACAGCAATCCATTTGGGAACGTAGAGAGGAAAAAGGGACACAGTTTTAAACCTTTCTGGGATTATAGATACCTCTGAGATTCTAATCTAAACTCTTGGAACCTTTCCTCAGAGAAATGTAATATGGTTATACAGAAATACTACCAGCAATTTCCAGACTCCCTGAGACAAGTCCAGGATAAGAACTGGATTGATCTCTTTCCTAGCACTGATTAGCTCTTATCCATTCTGTGCTAACCACACAAATGAACTAGATAGCTCCAGAAAACAGGTAAAGGTCCTCGGGAAATATGAATCTGAATGGCAGTGCTCAACCAGTCAGAAAGGAAACTAAATGGAAAGTAATTTTTCTTTATCTCTGCCTTGATGTAGAAATAACTGGTCCCATTATTTTGTAGAGAAAGTTAAAAATTTTAATTATTATAACATTTAAAAATTTAAAATAGTATCAAAATCTCTGAGAATAATATCATGTAAAATACCTATTTCAATGCTGACAGGAGATATTTGTTTGAAATATAATAATGATTTTCAAATGGTAGACAGATCCAGGAATTTGTAGGGAATAATGGAAAGCAGTGAGAAAAATGTGTGCTTTGAAAAGAGTCATATTTGTGATAAAGGAACAGAAACTGGGTTCTTCCATTATCCTTAAGTTTTTCCTTTTTTGACTTTCCCAATCATAGTTGCTTTTTCTTTTCCACATTTGAATTCAGGTTATTGATAGAGGAAAGATTAAAGATTTATTAAGCTACCAAAAGAAATAACTTTTTCAAATGCCAAGCAAAATTGATAGGGGAAAAAAATCCTCCAAGCTAAACAGTCTTTTGGAAATGTGATCTTTTAGAAAATATCAAAGACCTGTAAGAAAATAAATTGATTGTTTTGGTTCAGATCTAATTTGCTGTTAAATGTATATAGCACAAATCAAATTTATCCATTGTCTAAGTAAGTGTTCTTCCATAGACTAAGCAAGTAGAAATAGTCTTCATCCAAAATGCTTTAATGAAGACTTTTCTTTTTGTTTTTTTCTGTATATTTTATTGTTGCATTTAAATTGCACATAATGATGGAATTGTTGTTATATATTCATATATGCACACAATATAACAATATAATTTTGCCAGTATTCTGTTTTGCTTTTTAAAGAATGAATTTTGAATTTTGACCTTGCATTAATTTTCTGATTTTCATCTCCTTAGTTCTTCTAAACCAACATTCTGATCACAGAGGATCACAGAGAGACAAGTTTGAAGATCTACATCCCAGACCTTATGAAGACATAGCTCTATAGATAATCATTAGAGACATAATCCACTACACTGAATTGTTTTATCTGGTAGAATTATATTCCTTTGAAGTATTATTACATGATCTTCAATCTCTAACTAATAAGTCAAAGAGAAAGATGCAATCATATAGGAAGCCTCAGTTATTCTGAAATCAGGAAACTTGTAAGAGGAATCCTGTATTGAGGCTGGGATATATGGAGTTTACACGTGCTGTGCTTGAGTCTCTTGGAGTAATTGCATAGGAGGTACTGGACCACAGGGACTTCCGGGAACAAAGTAAGTTTGAGAATGACAATCATCAGCCTAACTCATGAAGCAACACAGATGTGGCAGATTGCTAATTTCCTACTTAAAAATAGAAGCTATTCATTTTTTAGACAGATATTCAAACACCTATGTAGAGACCATATTTCCTAAGTTTCCCTGCACTATCTGGAAACCACAAGACACAAATTAAAGTATGGTATGTATTGTTAATCTAACATGCTAAATTTATAAATATAGTTCAAAATATCTAAAAGATCTAATTAAATTCATAAAATTGGGACCAATTATTAGTCAAAAACTTTTAGTAATATTTTTAAACCTTGCCTTATTTATAACCTTATAAGGAACTCAAAGTCTTAAGAAATAAGTAGGGGTTTAGGTTTCAAATACATTTATTATTGAAGAATAAATTTAGTGTTAAATTACTGATTGAAAATGTAATTTGTATTAAGGGCTGCAGGGCTGTTTTGGGTTTCCAACACTGTTAACATTTCAGATTTTCAAACTAGGCATGAAAAATGAGATGTGACCTTCCAATAGGTCTGAATCACTGGCTAATTCACTGATGCCCACACTTTCATATATTGTATTCATCAAATCCCCAGGCAGATGACAGCTATCAGAGACAAGAGATAATAACAAATTGTTCTCCACAAAAACAATTCAGGCTGTATACAGTGTCAATTGACTCATCTTCTCTTTGTTCCTGGAGAATAAGTGGGGGCTTTTCAGTTCAGAGATCGAAGCCACACATCTCTGAGGTGTTTAATAATTTCAGACTGATCATGGATACTGCATTCTTTGATTAACTCTAACCTTTAACAAAGAGAGAGCAAATGAATGAAAGTGAATATTCTTGGCAGTTAAATGAGTTGCCTCAGGCATTGCTTTTCTCATATACGTGAGACAAAATATTGATCAAAACACACCAATTAAGTCCTGAAGGAATAGAAGAATTTCTTAGTGCCATGCTGTCCTTTTGGGGACATAAACCAGTAGCTTAGCTCATCCTAACTTAATATCTGACTATATTTGAGGGATCTTCAATTTTCCTTAACCCCTCATCCCTTACCATTTAGGTAGTGTTTCGCCAGGTTTTCAGAATACTGAATAAATATGGAGGCTGATGTGGTGACTGGCCGAGGAGTCAGGAGAAGAGGATATCAAATCTTCTACTTATTAGCTGGGACACTTTAGTCAAATCAACAAATCCAGTATGAGTTTCCTCATGTAGAAGAACTTTTTGTTCAAATTGGATGATGTCACATATAGGAGAGGGTTTTGCTAACCCAAGAGTACCATCTAATTATAAGGGACTTCAGGTGGTGGTAGTGTATTGAATAAAGTCCAGAATCAATATAATCCACAGTGGAAATTTTCTTAATGGGTGGCAGTAGATGGATTTAGATGTTACCATCATATTTCTAAGGTGGACTTATAATAGGGCAAAAAGAAACTGTAGTTGCATTAAAAAGAAAAGAAAAAAAATAAAGGAGTTAAAATTAGAGATCCATCTTAGACATGGAAAAGTTCTGAAATTTCCAACTCCTACTTATGTAGACAGAGGACATTTTGGAACTTTGTAATACATGTCACCAAGATAAATAGCTACTTGATAATGCCTATTTATTTTCAAGCTAAACTTTAATTAAGCTCATATTGTTTTTTCAGCTACCTTCTGGGTATCCCCACTGGTAGATGACAGGGCACCAATAGCTCCATCTTCTTGGATGCCTTCTTCTAATCTCCCTCTAGCCCTGGCGGAATGTGCTCATGCTTCCAAACAAAAGAACCAGAGTTGTTCTCTAGAATGTACATGCTGACTGTTAGCAGAACCATGCACACTAAGAAAACCTAGGATAAATCCATGGACAATGTACAAGGTGACAGCATATCATTTGTATGGTCAAAGGTCAGAAGCCTGGGAATGAACCTGCACTTCATTTTTCCCACCATGCCACACATCAATCAGGAAATCCTGTTGACTTTATGTAGAGGAAAGATTCTCTGTGTATCTTTTAGATTAACACACATAACAACTTCACATTTTGTATTATCTCCACTTTGTAAGATTTAACCTTTTCACAAACATTAAGTAGCTTGCCCAAGTTTACACACCTAATAAATGTCAAAACTGAAATTTTTCTGACTTAAAATTATTTTTGCTTTTTCTATTGTCACTGTCTTGTGTTCTTGTGTCATGGATATTTCTTATGGCTCTTCCATTGAAAACAAACTTCATGGAGCAGGTCCTAAATACAGTTCATCTTTCCATTCCCAGATAGAATGTCTAGGATGTGGTACTCCATAAGTGTTTATTGAATTTGTAAAAACTGTCACTTTATGGTTAAGTGCCATATGTATGAGTTTTCCTGCTGCTCTACTACCAGGTTCTTGGCTTGATCTTGAGCTTCTTGAGAGCAGGGACAAGTCTTATTTATTTTTGTTTCCCCAAGTCTAGAAATTGGCTAAATCATGGTAGCCACTCAATAAACACTGTTTAGAGCTGGTTAAAATACTATCACAATACCTTACACTTTGTGTCTTCAGACCACATATTGTTTTTTTTCTGTGAGAGCTGTAACCTAATCAGTCCATCTTAGTGTATATGGATTAACTGGATGGTAACTGTAGGCAGATGTGGGTATGATTGGAGGAGTGTCACTAGGAGTGTGTCCTAGAAGGGTGCATCTTTCCTGTGGCTCCTTCCTCCCTCTCTCTGGTTGCTTCCTGACTACCAGGAATTGAGAAACTTCACTCTGCCACACCTTTCCCCCATAATGTTCTGCCTTACCTTGAACTCTGAGCAATGGACTCAGCCAACTATGGACTAAATCTCTAAAACCATGAGTCAAATGTTCCCTCCTCTAAATTGTTCTTCTCAGGTATTTTGGTCATAATAATGCAAAGCTGACTAATAGAAACTCTTTTGTCCTTTGTATATTAATTGTGGTGATAACCATAAAAATCTACCTATGTGAAAAAACTGCATAGAATGAACACATACACAGTCAAATGAATGTATGAAAAATTGCTGAAATCTGAATAAAATTAGTCTATTATGTCACTATAAATTTTCTGAGTGTAATATAATTCTATAGTTATTCAATATATTACCATTTAGGAAAAATTGAATGAAAACTATATGGAATCCCTCTGTATTATATTACTCACCTGCTTGTAAATCTATAATAATCTGAAAATGAAGAGTTAAAACACTCTTGTATAACTTGTCTTAACTGCGGTGGATTGATACTATTTTTTCCATTTTGTAGGAATAAAACAAATAAAAAAGAGGTTAGGCTTCTTGCCTAAAATCACTCAAATACAAAATATAAGAATGGAACCTGAACTCAGGTTTTTCTGACTCCAAGTTGGAGTGTCTCTCTCTCTCTCTCTCTCTCTCTCTCTCTCTCTCTCTCTCTCTCTCATTATTTCACACTTCCAAAAATGATATGAGAAATCTTACCAAGCCTTTCCATGGGTGTTCATAATCAAAATGTTCTTAACTAGCACAGATGGTTGGTTCCTCATGGAGAGACTTTATTAGTTCCCTACAGAGAGGGAACAGGATGCAAAGCAAGTAAGAGGAAGTACAGGCCTGGCAGGATGTTGGTGAAGAACTAGGGGACAACATTTAAGATGATCTCTGACTGCTTAGCTATTGTGCCCCTGACTGGCCCTGCTGAGTCTTGATTCTGGAATGCAGAATAGGCAGAAGAGGTGAAGATAATATGCTGTAGAACCAAGAAGTGCAGTGGCTTCTTCCATTCCTTAGACACATTAGACCAGGTAACTGGCCAGAGAATTCTGGGGTTCTTTAGGATAAAATCACAGGGCCATTTTTTTTTTTGTCTCCAGGAGACATAAGTGCTTTCTTGGATGTTCTGGCAAGGTGTATACTGTTGTAATGAGGTGATTCTCTACCCCACTGAAGTCAAGATGACTGGGAAGAACCTTCTGTGGTGTGTGTAAGATTTCCAGTTAACAGAGTTGTTTGCACTGTACTTTCCTATAAATGTTTAATAAATATTTGTTGGCTGATTTTCAAGGTCATTTTAATTGAAGCTGGCTATTCAGTAGAAGTCAGTCTGGAATTATATCAATACTTTTACAAACTTCCACTTAAGGTCTAGGGTTGGCTCTCCTCTGGGAGCCAGGATATACAATATGGAAGACAGCTGTTTGAATCAAAATTTATCTTATTTTTGGAACTTTCAGGTGCTGTATAACAAATCTTAAATCTTGTAATTCTTCTTTCCTTGACAATTGATGGAAATTGTGTGTGGTAATTTGTGAAGAACACAGAAGGAAGTTTTCTTGAGATTTTGTATTCTTTGAGCATGAAATACTGGCTCATGTCCAACATAAATAAACATCAAAGAGGACTCCTCCTTACACACACACACACACACACACACACCTATAAATAACTGGAACATGCATGCTGTTGGCAGGAATATTAGAAAAATAATATCCAGAAAAGTTAGCACTTCCTTTAGTTAGTCAATAGAAGGACCTAGTAAGCCATGTTAGGAATAAAGCAAATAATAATAATAAAAAACCCAGTTATATGTGATTGAATGTATCAAGAATTTTCATTTGTTGAACAAACAACACTGACTGGAGTCTTCTTTATACTAACTCACACCTGCATTGTGAATGGCCATTGATGGGGTGAACGAAAACAATGTGCCATCTTATGGTTATGTGCAAGAGGGGCTTTTGGAAATTCCAAGAAGGAAACCTAGACTTTCTTAGTACTTTCATGGCATTTAAAGAGTTTGAAAGTTACTTATAGTGCCTGAAGAAACACCGGTACTGAGCCACCTACATTAAAGGAGAAAGAACTGAAAGTTAGTGCGAGTGTAGCAGCACCGTCTTGTGCTAAGCATTGGGAAGTGGCAGCCCCCCTTGGCTTTCTTAGAGGGGTGGCAAAGGCAGCTTCATTAAGCTTACCCACTAGGACCCAGATAGAAAGGAATCTGAGGCTCTGTGAAGTCCAGGGTGGGATTACCCCAATGTTGCTTAGCCAGTTTGAGAACAAAGCAAGGGCTCTCTTCAAGGACATAAGGATCATGAGGGGTCTGTGAGCAAAATACCAGCATAGATAACAGCATAGATTTGGAAACCTGGCAAATTTATTAGCCTGCATAAAGCTTTTTTCTCACTGAACAAAATTTAATTTTGTCTCATCTTACCTTTTAAGCAATGTTTATTCCTTATTTGAAGATAAAACACCCCATTTTTTATTTCTTAGACGTTGTTTTTATCATTGCTATGGACTATTTACTCCTTTGAATTAACAGGACAGACAGGATTGTCACAGTTTGTTCCCGAGGATGGAAGCTACTCTTCTTTCAATGGCATTACTGCTCATGTCAGTATTAAGACAAATATTCTTCTCCCTTTAAAAAAATATTTTATTTTATTCTGAATAAATGATAAGATTTGGGTTTTGGGTACTTTGTGTCTCAAAAAGATTGTGATATAGAAATTCTAACATAAAAATGAAATAGCTTACATGCCAATGTTCTGGAGTAAAGAGAAGCCATCCTAAGATTTAAATTCTGCTGCAAATAAAGCTCCAGGGATATTGCCTTCTTGAAATCAAATTCTGACAGAAGATAGGAGTATGTGATAAGTAGGTACCCAGCAAGCATTCCTATATGAATATTTCCTAGCTTTCCTCCTTTGTGAATATTTCTCTGTGTAGAAGTGACCTGGAAACCTGTCATTTATTTATGTCCCCGCCCCCTTTACTTTTAAATATCTTTCTATTTATCTTTGATGCTTTGCAGTTTTGCTACAATGTATCTGAGAATAACTTTGACTTTATTTATCATATTCAGGGCTCTTACATCTTAATTCTTCTAATATTCTTAGTTTGTTTAATTTTGTGTCTTCTGTAATCCTGGAATATAGCTCTATATGAATGTTGCCCATGCTCTTCCTATTTCTTGTGCTCTTTCCTATTCCTATAAAGATCTAAAAAATATATCATATCTCTTTGAGTTGTAAGTATTAGAAAACCAACTTGAACTTGTTTAGATGTAAAAGAGTATTAATTGAGATGAGGTGGTAGAAATAAGACTGGTTTTAGGAATTGCAGAAACTGAACACTTGAAAGCAAATAGGACTTGTCTATCTAACGTGGAGAAATGGCCTCCAGCAACCTTCGAACTTGCTTCTTCACAGCTTCTCCAACAAAGAAGATGGAGCTCTTCAGTCTTTCTCCCTTCTTCCTCTTTATTTTTCTGTTCTCCTTCCCTATCCTTCTATTCTCTCATTCCCCCCACTTTCCCTTCTCCATTCATACCCTGACATCTGCAATGGCATTGGATAATTTAAGTCATAGGTGGATGTATAATTCTAGGTTGTTAGTTATTTTCTATCATCTTTCTGAAGATTTTGTTCTGTAATCTTTGTTGTGGCTGTGCTGAAATGATCTATAAACCTGTTTTTTATAGGTATTTTTTTTCTCTTCTACTTCAAAAGATTCTCTCTCTTTCTCTCATGTTTTTCAGTTTTTCTACAATAAATCTAGTTTTGAATTTGGTTTTATTCACCATATCACTGGGTCCTACTTCTTAATTTTAACATTTTATATCTTTTTTTAGTTCTGGAAATTCTCAAACAGTCTCCCTTCAAATATTTCTATTTGCACATTCTCTTTCTTCTTTATGGACTCTGGGTTAGTCAGCTTTGAGTCACTGTGATTAAAATATCTAACAAGAACAACTTAGAAAAGGAAAAGTTTTGGGGGGCTTACAGTTTCAGAGCTCTTAGTCCATAAATAGTCAACTGCATTATATAACATATTATATTATGTATTACCTTGGGATGAGGCAAAACGTCACAGGTGAAGGGGAGCTATTCCCCGCATGGTCATCAGAGAACAGAAAGAGAAAGGGAGAAGAGGCCACAAGAAAAATGTACCCTGGAAGTTACCACTCAGTTCATTCAAACTAGGATGGATTGATTAGATTACAGGTTGCACCTTTCACGTCCAAATACTTTTGTATTAATGCAGGAGTTTTGGGGGGACATCTTGTATTCAAACTACAACTGATACATTCCCTTTTAAGTTATTCTTACTTTATCTTCCATGTCTCCTAAATTCTCTTTCATTTTTCTGTCTTTCTATCCCATTACATTTTTCTTTTTTTTTTTTTAAACAGCATTTAAGTTTGTTTATTTATTTTGATGATGATATTACCTTTTACTCTCACCTGGGATTAGCAAACTGTGGCCTGTGGGCCAAATCCATCTTGCAGCTTGTTTTTGTATGGCCATTAAATTAAGAACCACTTTTACATTTTTGAAGGATTGTAAGATATAAAGCAACATATACCAAAAAAGAGACTATATTGCAAAGATTGTCTGTAGTCTACAATTGATCTTTAAAGAAAAAAAAATAACCAACCCTTATCTTACATTATTTCTGGATTTATGAAAAATAAAGACAACAAAGACAAGTTCTAAATTCAGTAGAATGAAACCATGCATTACATGTAAAGTTCATTATAAATAAAATGAGAAATATGAATCCTGTGTCAAAGTTGACCATAATTCCATATTTTAAGATAGGAACTCATGAATACAGTTTGTCTAACTTACTGATATCAGAATGTGAATAAATTATTCATTTATGGAAAAAACACTTGAGGATTTTTCTTTTACATGATAGACTTCATTCAAGTTTTTTTTTTTTTTTTTGAGTGGTGGGTACTGAGAATTTAATTCAGGGGCACTTTACACTGAGGTTCATCTCACTAAATTGCTGAGGGCCTCACTAAATTGTGATATTGGCCTGAGACTTGCCATCCTCTTGCCTCAGCTTCCCATATCACTGGGGTTACAGGTGTTCAACATTGTGCTGGCTTCAATTATTTTTTATTAATCAGATCAGTGAAATTATTTATCTTGGCTTACACAGTGTAAAATACCCAATAAGGATATATGAAGTTGAAGTTCTGTTTAAAAAGTAGGATAAAACTTGCCTTGTTCTTAACAGTGATTTTCAAATATGGTTTACTCCTTATGTACAATTTCTTTTGAAGTATTTTCTTACTAGTTTATTTGTCTATGTGCAGGTTAGAACCTAGTAAAGTTTCCTTCCCCCCCTTTTTTTTTAAAGAGAGAGAGAGAGAGAGAGAGAGAGAGAGAGAGAATTTTTAATATTTTATTTAATTTATTTTTTTTAGTTCTCGGCGGACACAACATCTTTGTTGGTATGTGGTGCTGAGGATCGAACCCGGGCCGCAGGCATGCCAGGCGAGCGCGCTACCGCTTGAGCCACATCCCCAGCCCCCTTCCCCTTTTCTTTAGATCATACAATCATGTTGTACATTATAAACTCACCCACTACATTCTTCTAGGTTTCTTTTTATGCCTATGAAGGACATGTCACTGTTTTTCTCTCCATCTCTATCTGATCTTTGTTGTAATGAATGCATGAGTTAATGGCTTTATTTTTCATTTCTTCAAAAATTTTGTTCTGTGCCGGGTTTTGTTCATGACTAAAACACTCAGGTGTTACTCCAGGAGAAATGGGCTAACTGGGCTTCGAGAAATAACCACATAAGAGACAGAAATACTTTTTTCTTTGGGGTTGCTGAGAAGGCTCCTTCGACCTTAAGGGTCGAGAGAGAGAGAGAGAGAGAGAGAGAGAGAGAGAGAGAGAGAGAGCGCGCGCGCGCGCGCATGCTGACCCCTTTTATTGAGGAGAAGCTATTCAAATGAGGCAAGAGGTCAGGTTTCAAGGGGCTGAGTCTAGCTTCTTGATCTGCTGTCAGCAAGTTGACTGACATCTAGGTAGGCCACACCCAAGGGCAGACTAAGAGAAGGGGACACATAAAAGGTGTTTTCATGGAACATTCTATTCCAAACAGGGCAAGGGGTGATATTACAAAGAAACAGGTGAGCATAGCTCCACCCATGGAGCTGACCTTCTCTGGAACCCAAGAAGGGCAGGGCAGTCTGGCACAGCTGCAAACACCCAGCCTGGGAGTGACTCAGTCAAGTGCAAGGTTGGTCTCCCACAGTTCTGTTTTAAATCTGTTATTTTTTCAAGGTCCTAGTCTTTTTATGATGTTCTTTATCTTACATCTTTAATCATTTTAAGCCTACTTGATAATTCTTTTGTCCTTTCCCATTTTTCCCCCAATTTTGAATTGTAGAAACACTGCATGACCTAGTCAAAAGATAATTTCTTCAAATTTCATTTGCTTTTGTGATGTGCCTCGATGATTATATCCTGTGCTTTACTTAGTTTTTGACTTGAGGATTTCCAAATCATATTAATGTACATTTGAATAAAGGTAAAACAAAGTTTCTTAGAGAAGAGACCTCCAATCCTGACAAGATTTCATGTGATTTTTGCGATTTAAATAGTGAAATTTTTTATAGTCTGGATTTTCAGTGAGTAGATAGTCTTTTCATTGTTGTAAAAAGACTTTATGTGAGCATCTCAGTTCTAATTTCTGTTTCCATGACTGTAAGATCTTGTTTCTCTTCTAATGACAAAACCCAAGAGGCATGACGCTTTCACTAATCAACTTGAAATTATAGCCAAACAACAATTAGTCCTTTTTTTTTAAATTTGAAAGATGCTCCTGATACTTCTGTGTGGATCTGGTTTGTAGATGAAGAAGAGGTTTGTCCCTGCTGAATTACCCTCTGAGCATGATATGGTGCTGCCAAATTCGGGTGGGGATAAGCATCCTGAGATGCCATGGGGGATAGGTACCTGACCCAGAGTATCCCAGCAGTCAAATTCATAGAGGCAGGCAGGGCTGAGCCCTGTGCACCAGGGGATGGAGAAGTAGATGGCTGACATCTCTTCCCAGGGAGACAGCAGGAAGTGACCCTCCAAGTCTCTGGTATGTTCCCCATTTTCCCATTGGTTTTCACTTACAAATTCAGAGATAAAATTTTGATATGGTGACTTCAGATAATTAAATACCATGTCCTGGGCTGTGTTAGCTTTTCAGGTATTTCACAGGTATGTACTGTGACCAAAATAGAGAACATGAATAATGTAGAGGAAGACAAGTTTATTTTGGCTCATAATTTCAGTATTACAGCCAATGGAAATCAAATGGATTAATTCACTGACTAGGTATAGCTCTCGTAATCTAATAATTTACTTCTGAACATTCCTGCATTAGTACATGAACTTTTGGGGGGATACCTCATAACTAAAAAATGATTTGGGCTCTTCTGAGTTGAGGAGTATTGGGTAGTATGGGTGAGAGGCGAAAGCCTTGCTCTGAGAGGTAGGGAGCCTATCCTGCTTCATTCTGATACTAATTACCATGGTGGTTCTAGGGAAGCCTCTTCAATTGCTTTCTTACCAATGAAGTGAGCATTTGGACCAGATCAACTTTTGTCACTATCCATTGGGAGCCTCCCTTGGAAATACTTAGATGTTTGATCCTTAGGATGCAGATTTACTGTCATTTTTAAATGACAGTTTCTAATTTCTTCATCAAATTGCATACTTAAAGAAATCTTTAGTGTTTGGGTTCATCGGCTGTGTTAAACTTAAGCACACAACTAATTGTAAAGTTTTAAATTCTAAGAAATTCCTAAATTAAACATTTAACATTCAAATAATTCATCGCTAACTTTGAAGTTCATTCAGATATTTCCACATTCAATACAATAATTAACACCTATATTTATCAGATTTGAGCTAATCTTCGATGTTTAACCCATCCTTCACAGAAACTTAAACATGTCCCAAGAGTAAATAACAAATATGAACTTTAAAAATGCAATAAAGGTATTTGAATGTTAATATATTTTGGGCTTCTGTCATCCTATTTTTGTAGTAATTTTCCAGGTTTTAACAGCCTACAGCAAGCCTCAAACAACAGAATGTCAAAAAAATTAAATTTACATTTACTCTTTACCCCGTTCCCACATCTGCCCCTTCTGACCTCCACAGTTTTATTTGTACAGGAACCTGGAAAGAGCTCCATCAGCAGATGGAGGCCAATTAAGTCTCTGTAAGCATCCTCTGTGGAGACTCAAGGTTTTTCCAAAGTAGGACTCTACTGTGAAAACGTAGGTTTTGTTTTGACACACAAGAGACAAAGTTTAAAATATGACCTGGTGATAAAAGGGGAGAAGATAGGAAAAAAGATAATTAAAATAAAAGGAATCTCTATGTCAAGTTCTTCACATTGAAAATATAAGCAGTGGGGTAAGTTAGATGGAATAAAAAGGTTGTACAGGAAGTAGTATTGGGAACTTAAAATGGAATATGCTAGGATATTCATTATCGCATTTCTCACTAGGTGTCCTTCATGGAAACCTCTTATATTCAAGCTCTCTGTTCAGTTTTGATTTGCCATAGAGACTAACAGGCAACTTCCATAGATTTCATCACAATAAAATCAAAGGAAAAAACATTCTTAAAATAAATATGCAAACAAATGGAAAATAGAGGAATGTGTAATATAACATAGTTAAGAGCACAGATTCTGCCCATTTCTTCTTATTTGTTGAATGTGGTATTTACATGCTCTAAGATTATTTCATCTCTAAATTGGAGGTCATATTAACACCTATAAGTTAGTTCTTATGATATTTAATCAGAGGTTTAGGTTGCTCTGTACTAAGCACATAGCATGTGTGTTTAATAAATATTATCATGTCCATATATTCAGCCATTCTAGCAGAAACTTATTTTCTTCCACAATTCTGCTACCTTTCTTTTCTTTTCTCTCTCTCTCTCTCTCTCTCTCTCTCTCTCTCTCTCTCTCTCTCTCTTTCTTTCTTATGAATTCCAATTCTGTATAGTGCTTATATCTCTGGGAGCATGACCCTGACCCTAGCTCAGGGATAGCTCTTGATAAATCTAAGATAGGTAATCTCATTGCCTCACACCAGTGATTGTGTTAGTCATGGGAAGGTGACATGATTCTGGCCAATGAGACATGAGAGAAGTCTGTCAAAGGGGGTTTCTGTTGTTGAAAGTTTTCACGGTTTTTAAGAGAGACACGTGGGACAAAATAACCTCATATATTCCCAACTGAGTCCATTGAATAAGTTTAGGATTGTAGTAGCTTCTTGTGATCATAAAGGGAGGTACTTCTAAAGACAAAAACTAACATGCTAGGAATGTTAGGAGCAGAAAAACAGGAGGAACTCATGTTCCTGATGAGGCCATTGAACTCTCAAAAATAGCCAGCTGTGGAAGAACCATCCTACCTCTGGATTTCTGGAAATGAAGGAAAGGTAATTTTCTTGTTGCTTACTTCAGTTGCTCTTCTGTCTCTCAATGGCTTTTGATCCTCTCTTAAAGCACAGAAAAAGACTTTTTCTGAAGTTCCCTTATCTGATAAAGGGAAGTTCTTTTCTCAGGAGAAATGCAATGAATGCTATGAAATCTAGTTAAGCATCAGAGAAGAAGAGCCTGAAATTCAAACACTGCACTTAAGAGTTCACAGAACCAGTATCTGTTCTCTTGGCCCATTTGTTTCTCCAAAAAATAATTTACTAAAATTGCCTTACCATCTCCACTGGCCCAACCCATTTTTATTTCTCTCTTAAGAAGAGGGTGTTTAAGTTTCAAACATGGCCTTTCTTTGAATTTCATATTTTTTTTATAGCTCTCATGCACATTAAATAAATTTGTATGCTTGTTTACCTGTTGGTATGTCTGTTGTCAGTTTATTCAGCAAACTTAAATATTTAAACCTTCAAAAGTGGGAAAGGAGGAATTTCCTTTTCCCGTATATGTCCTCAAGGATAAAACCAAAATACAAAACAATTGGAAATCAGGAGAGAATGCATTTCCTTGTATCAAAGTTGCTTTTGGTTATCTCTAAAGCCAGCAAAGTTACCTACCTATGTCATGAGAACTTTCCAAGGTTCCCCCCAACACATAAAGACCACTAAAGATCAATTCCCATTATCTACATAGTAAAAGAATCAAAGGAGGTCTCTTTAACTCCCAGTATGGATCTCTCACTCTATTTTCTACTCATGCAAAATCACCACCCACCTGACTTCTGACCAGCCTTTGGACGGCAATGAGACAGCAATATACATGCATATATGTTAAATGGAAGAAAATGTTTACCAGAGACAGAAGCCAGGAGGGGATTACAGGGCTTTGCTTTGTATGGAGAGGGTGCAGCATCAAGTTTAGTTCATATAGGAGAAGTCAACAAGACCCATAAATAGTTAAAACAATGGAAGAAAACAACCAAGAAAAGGTTTGTGGTCACTTGTTAGGATAAATAAATATATAAATAAATTTTAAAAAGAAGGAATTTGACCAATTAGATTAAAATTCTTGGTATAAGCAATAATCTGTATAATCTATTCTGCATGGCTCCAGCAACAGGGCTGCTGCCAATGAATGGTAATGACATTCTAGTTAGACCACATAAAAATGTGGTGAGTGGTAGTAGGATGTGGGAGTGGCTTCAGATTCCAGTTAGGTTTACTTGGTAGATGGTCTGGGACAGGGTTTGGCAAGGGTTTGTGTGATACACACACACACACACACACACACACACACACACACACAATGTCAAAGGGTAAGGATAAAATGATTCTAACAGGATTATTTAAGCCCCAGCACTGCCTGTGTTAGTGAGTTCTAGGCTCAGCTGATTTGTTCTCCAGTTGGCTGGAATCAGCGTTGGCAGTAGGTCAGACATTTGGTGGTTGCATGTTTGTCTTAAGCACTTGCCTAACTGCCATCTCTGTTTCATAAATACATAGATGTCAGGAAACAACCAGGATTAGGGAAAATTTACTGATTCTCCTGGGGTCCCAGGTAATAGTTCCGAAGATTCTAGGTGGGGTATGTGTGTTTTGAATCTTTTTATTTCCTTCCCTCATTTCCTTTGAGAAAGCAGATTATAGGAAATTTTATTGACTTAAAAGTGCACATTTTTTTTCATTCTTTTGTCTTTTATTTTTCATCTTTTCCCTCTCCCAGTCACCCTCCTCCTTGTCACCCTCCTCCTCCTTGTCCTTCTTCTTAGGTACTGGGGATTGAATCCAGGAGCACTTTACACTGAGCTACATCCTCAGCCCCTTTTATTTTTTCAGACAGGGCCGAGCTAAGTTGCTAAGGTTGGCCTTGACCTTGAGATCCTCTTGGCTCATCCTCTGAGTCTCTGGGATTATAGGCATGCGACACTGCACCTGGCCTTATTGTTCTTTAATGTATTTCTTAAATATTGATCTCACTGTCATTTCAGGTTTTCTGGGATATGAAACCAAACTTAATCTTTGTACAGCATGTGTCTTCTTGTTTCTTTTTTTGTGTTTTTGTTGAGTTGAGATTTATTGTTATTTGAATTGTGGACCATTCCATTTTCTTTTACTCAAATGATTTTGAAGTTACCTACTCTATTTCTGTTATGGTTTAAAATGTGAGTTGTCCCCCAAAAGCTCATGTGTGAGACAATACAAGAAGGTTTAGAGGAGAAATGATTGGGTTATAAGAGCCTTAAGCCAATCAGTGAATTAATCTCCTGACAGGATTAACTCAGTGGTAACTGGAAATGAGTAGGGTGTGGCTGGAGGAGGTGGGTCACTAGGGGTGTGCCTTTGAGGTCTATATTTTGTATCTGGCAGGTGGAGTCTCTCTTCTTCCTTATCATCATACGAGATGCTTCCCTCTTCTACATTCCTCTACCATGATGTTCTGCTTCACCTCAAGCGCTAAGTAATGGAGCCAGCTATCTATGAACTGGAACCTCTAAAACCATGAGCCCCTAAATAAACTTTTCCTCCTCTAAAATTGTTCTTCATCAGGCCTTTCAGTCCCACCAGTGAAAAAGCTAAAACAATCTCTATTAGGCCTTTACTATTAATATTTTGAGACATGTGTTGAGTCTGTTTTTAATCTTGTTCTTCAGGATGAATTCTTACTTTTACCCTTTCACTGAACAGTTTAGGAGTCTAATGATGTACTAACATCCTGCTTAACCCACTTCCATACATTTATGTCATTTAGCATTTTAATTTTTAAATGTTATTAAATATTAAGACTCTCCCAATATTTTCATGAAGTTTTATTTTTAAGTGTTTATTTTATAATATTTTAACGGATATATGACAGGAGAGTTAAGACATATGCTCAGTTTACTTTTTTTAATATATATATTTTTTTAGTTGTAGTTGGACACAATACCTTTATTTATTTATTTTTATGTGGTGCTGAGAATAGAACTCAGGGCCTCACACGTGCTAGGTGAGCACTCCACCGCTGAGCCACAACCCCAACCCCTCAGTTTACTTTCTTAATCCCATCGACACAGAAAGTATGCAATAAACAAAAATAATTCCACTGAAAATGTATCAAGGGAGGACAGGAGGAGTTAAGAGCACATCATAATAAAAAGGTTTCCCTGGTTCTTTTTCATCCATCTCATGAGAATTTCTTCAGCACTTGTACAAATGTACCCATTCTCTGTACTCTTTCCCTATCTTCTTGTCTGAAAACTTCTTTCTTTGAAACTCCCTCACCCTGCTCCTCTCTGATCTTTCCTTTTATGTGTATACTCCTCTCTCCATTTTCTACTTTCTTATCTCGGCTCTTTAACCTACTCACCATCACAGATGCTCCATGGCCAAGACATGCACATGAATGAGACTTCTACCTCAGAAAATGTGGAAGGACTTACTGAGAGTGCCTAAGATTTAATGGGTAGCTTTATGTTGCACATATATAAGAGAAACTGCTACTTAATCAAATGCCATTATTAATTCTCGTGTAAAATGAAGACTTACACCTTAATTTACATTTTTGTTGGTGTAATTCTCTGTGAGACTTGTGTTTTCTTTAAATATGCCCACACCAAAAAAATTGTTAAAACATAAAAGGTTTTTGTATGAAGGACCTCTACAACCTGCACTTAAAAACATAAATGAAATAGTTCAGAATAAGAGCAAGTCAAGCATATATTTGCATACCTATCACACCCAGTTCATACTAACAAAGCCCAATTGGTGTGAACATTCAAGGTAATATGGAATACAATTCACAAATAAACACTGCTCCTTTAAATCAATATTTTATGTACATGATGTGGAAATCACTCTGAAGTTTTAAGATAAACTACCAGAGGAAAGAAATCAATTAAACATGGTTATAAAAGTAGACTACAGTAGTCTCCCTTTTTGAGGTTTTACTTTCTATGGTTTCAGTTACTTGTAGTCAATGGTAGCCAGAAAATACTGTATTAAATTGAAAATTCAAGGAGTAAACAATTCATTCATTTTAAATTGTTCACTGTTTTGGATAGTATGATGAAACCTTGTACCGTCCTAGCCCGGATGTGAATCCTCCCTTTGTTCAGTGTATCCATGCTGCATATGCTACCTGCCTTTTAATCACTTAGTAGCCATATTGGTTATCAGGTTGATCATCACAGTATCATGTGCTTGTTTTCAAGTAACCCTTCACAGAAGCCTCATGCTGTGTCATGGTACCTTTGTCATTCACCTCACTTCATCTTATCACATAGGTTTTGTATCATCTCACATTCTTACAGGAAGAAAGTTGAGTACTGTATAATATTTTCGGAGAAAGTGTGAGAGATTACATTCACATAACTTTTATTATAGTACATTGTTATATTGTTCTAATTTATTATCCCAGTCCAAGAAGTAGACCGATGTTCCAGCTCAAGTCTGAGGTTTCAGGCACCCTTGGAATGTATCTCTTTAAAATAAAGAGGAACTACAATAAGTGTGATCTTCAAACGAGAAAGTTGCTAATATTCTAGGAAATAGTTTTCCAATTATAAAATAGAACTAAAGGCTATAACAGAAAACATTTTGAAGTATAAATATTTAAAGAATGGCTCTTTGAAATGTAAGAATCAGTATCAGCTCATTCCATGGTACTTGAAATGAAGACACCAGGGATGGACTGTTTGTGAGTAATGAGCACCAACAGAGATGAGTGAAGAGGCAGCTAGGAAGCCATTAGCCTGGGGCTAAATTGCCAGATACACATGGTTTTGTATAAATAATTAGACACGAATCAGTGGCCACCATCTTGGAGAGCTGAAGTATCCACCGCCACTCTCCGACAGATTGCAACAACAAAACAGGTGTGTGTCACTCAGCTCAGCCTCCATACATAGGGGGATTTCATATAAAATCTCTCCTAGGCTTTCCGGGGGAGGGAGTATCAGAGTGAGCCTGCATAAAGACTAAGGGAAAACTAGAGGCACCTGACCTTCAACCCCCCCTCCCATCAGCAGCCAAAACAAAACCTGTCTAGCCAGCGCTGGGGGAGGGGCAAGCAGAAAAAATCAAAACCATAGAGTGCCAGGGATCCCAAAAGCCAACTGTGTGACCCCGGAGATCCAGGCTGTCTGATTTGCGCGGCCTGCCCTGCGGCTACAGAAGGCATGGCGCCACAGAGAAGGTATTAACTATCAAGCAGGGAGATAAGTGGCTGCAACACGGTGGAATCCCGCCAGCCAAGCCCGCACTGACCCCCGGGCTGAGTACGGGATTTCAGACGGGGAAGGAAGCAGTACAGTTCTATCCCCCACAAGGGAACTAAAACAATAGGGTGCCGGGGTTCCCAATAGCCACCCTCCACACCCAACAAACAGCAGGCCCAGAGTACAGTTTGAACTGCCGAGAACCATCAGTCAGGGGAAATCTGGTCTAGCAGGAGAAACCAAGACCTGCCCGTGGCCTGTGATACTGGGCGGCTGGAGACCGCCCGCCTGCCGCGATCGGGAGCTGAAACCAAACAGAGACAGTCCAGTCACACCCCCCCATTAGGACACCCCGGCAAGGAGACTGGGGCCCGTCATAGCAGAGTATTGTCATCACTGGAGCTCGGCTGTCGGAATTCCTTCCCAGCAGAATCCACGTTAGAAGGCATAGTTTAACAACACAAAGGAGAGACATCAGAGTAATACAGAAACAAAACAAATCTATAGAAGAGAGCAGAAACACGACAATCAAATAGAGCTGGAAAGTAACATGGACAACATGAGAAAACAAGGGAAAAAAGGATTACAAACAATGCAAGACAACTCAATTCTACAGGAGGACATAGAAACATCAGAAACAGGGATAGGGAAATAACTCAAGGCATACCTAACTCGAATGGAAAGGAATATTAGAGAAGACATGAGACAGCAAGTCCAAGAAATAAAAGTATATTATGAAAATGAATTAAACAAACAAATTCAAATGGCAAAGAACGAGCTCTACCAGGAGATAGAGATCTTTAAAAAAAAATCAAACAATAATCATAGAATTGCAGGAAACTATAAACCAAATTAAAAACTCAAATGAAAATATTACAAATAGACTTGATCAAGTAGAAGTCAGAACATCAGATAATGAAGACAAGGTTTATCAACTTGAAAAGAATATAGTCAACACAGAAAAGATGCTTAAATCCCACGAGCAATCTATTCAAGAGATATGGGATATCATAAAAAAAAAACAAATTTGAGAGTCATCAGGATAGAAGAAGGCACAGAGAGTCAAACCAAAGGAATGGACAGCATATTAAATGAAATAATTCTAGAAAACTTCCCAGAGATGAAAGATGGAATGGATTGCCAAATCCTGGAAGCCTACAGGACCCCAAACATTCAAAACCATAATAGACCAACTCCAAGACATATAATTATGAAGATAGCCAACATACAGAACAAGGAGAGAATATTAAAAGCTACGAGAGAAAAGAGGCAGATTACATTCAGGGGTAAACCAATTAGGTTAACGACCGATTTCTCATCTCAGACTTTGAAAGCGAGAAGATCCTGGAACAATGTATTTCAAACGCTGAAAAATAATGGATTCCAACCAAGAATACTGTATCCAGCAAAATTGAGCTTCAAATTTGACAATGAAATTAAAATCTTTCACGATAAACAAAAGCTAAAAGAATTTGCAGCAAGAAAACCAGCTCTGCAAAGCATTTTGAGCAAAACACTACAAGAAGAGGAATTGAAAAATAGTGCCCAAAACTAATAGCAGGAGTTATCTCAGTAAAGGGGGAGGAAAATAACCAAAAAGTAAAACTAGCCAAACTAAAATAAATAAATAAAGAAACATGACTGGAAGTACAAATCATATCTCAATTGTAACCTTAAATGTTAATGGCCTAAACTCACCAATCAAGAGACATAGGCTAGTAACCTGGATCAAAAAAACAAATCCAACAATATGCTGCCTTCAGGAGACTCATATGATAGGAAAAGACATACACAGGCTGAAGGTAAAAGGTTGGGAAAAATCATACCACTCACATGGCCCTCGGAAGCAAGCAGGAGTGGCCATACTCATATCAAATAAAATCAACTTCAAACCTAAGTTAATCAAGAAGGATAAAGAAGGACACTATATACTGTTAAAAGGAACCATCCACCAACAAGACATAACAATCATCAATTTGTATGCACCAAACAATGGAGCTGCAACGTTCATAAAACAAACTCTCCTCAAGTTCAAGAGTCAAATAGACCACAACACAATAATTATGGGTGACTTCAACACACCGCTCTCGCCATTAGACAGATCCTCTAGACAAAAACTGAATAAAGAAACTATAGAACTCAACAGCACAATCAATAACCTAGACTTAACCGACATATATAGAATATATCAACCATCATCAAGTGGATACACGTTCTTCTCAGCAGCACATGGATCCTACTCAAAGGTAGACCATATATTATGCCATAAGGCAACTCTTAGTAAATATAAAGGCGTGGAGATAATACCATGCACCATATCTGATCATAATGGAATGAAATTGGAAATCAATGATAAAAGAAGGAAGGAAAAATCCTACATCACATGGAAAATGAACAATATGTTATTGAATGATCAATGGGTTATAGAAGACATAAAGGAGGAGATGGAAAAATTTTTAGAGTCAAATGATAATACAGACACAACATACTGGAATCTATGGGACACAATGAAAGCAGTTTTAAGAGGGAAATTCATTTCTTGGAGTTCTGACTTCAAAACAAGAAAAAACCAACAAATAAATGAACTCACACAACACCTCAAAAACCTAGAAAAGGAAGAGCAAAACAACAGCAAATGTAGTAGAAGACAAGAAATAATTAGAGCAGAAATCAACGAAATTGAAACAAAAGAAACCATTGAAAAAATTGATAAAACTAAAAGTTGGTTCTTTGAAAAAATAAATAAGATAGACAAGCCTTTAGCCATGCTAATGAAAAGAAGAAGAGAGAGAACTCAAATTACTAACATACGGGATGAAAAAGGCAATATCACAACAGGCACTACAGAAATACAGAAGATAATTAGAAAGTATTTTGAAACCCTATATTCCAATAAAATAGAAGATAGTGAAGATATCGATAAATTTCTTAAGGCATATGATTTGCCCAGATTGAGACAGGAAGACACACACAATTTAAACAGACCAATAACAAAGGAAGAAATAGAAGAAGCCATCAAAAGACTACCAACCAAGAAAAGCCCTGGACCGGATGGGTATACAGCGGAGTTCTACAAAACCTTCAAAGAAGAATTAATACCAATACTTTTCAAGCTATTTCAAGAAATAGAAAAAGAAGGAGCTCTTCCAAATTCATTCTATGAGGCCAACATCACTTTGATCCCCAAACCAGACAAAGATACTTCAAAGAAAGAAAACTACAGACCAATATCTCTAATGAACTTGGATGCAAAAATTCTCAATAAAATTCTGGCGAATCGAATACAAAAGCATATCAGAAAACTTGTGCACCATGATCAAGTAGGATTCATTCCTGGGATGCAAGGCTGGTTCAATATATGGAAATGAATAAATGCTATTCACCACATCAATAAACTTAAAGACAAGAGCCATATGATCATCTTGATGGATGCAGAAAAAGCATTTGACAAAGTACAGCATCCCTTTATGTTCAAAACACTAGAAAAACTAGGGATAACAGGAACTTACCTCAACATTGTAAAAGCTATATATGCTAAACCTCAGGCTAGCATCATCCTAAACGGAGAAAAACTGAAGGCATTCCCTCTAAAATCTGGAACAAGACAGGGATGCCCTCTATCACCACTTCTATTCAATTTAGTTCCCGAAGTACTAGCCGGAGCAATTAGACAGACAAAAGAAATTAAAGGCATAAAAATAGGAAAAGAAGAAATTAAATTATCGCTATTTGCGGATGACATGATAATATACTTAACAGACCCAAAAGGGTCTACAAAGAAGCTGCTAGAGTTAATAAATGAATTCAGCAAAGTGGCAGGTTATAAAATCAACACGCATAAATCAAAGGCATTCCTGTATATCAGCAACAAAACCTCTGAAATGGAAATAAGGAAAACCACTCCATTCACAATATCCTCAAAGAAAATAAGATACTTGGGAATCAACCTAACAAAAGAGGTGAAAGATTTATACGATGAAAACTACAGAACCCTAAAGAGAGAGATAGAAAAAGATCTCAGAAGATGGAAAAATGTACCCTGTTCATGGATAGGCAGAACTAACATCATCAAAATGGCGATATTACCCAAAGTTCTCCACAGGTTTAATGCGATGCCAATCAAAATCCCAATGGCATTTCTTGTAG
The DNA here is from genome assembly GCF_964194105.1 of Spermophilus citellus. Taxonomy (NCBI): domain Eukaryota; kingdom Metazoa; phylum Chordata; class Mammalia; order Rodentia; family Sciuridae; genus Spermophilus; species Spermophilus citellus. The sequence goes on along the minus strand of NC_138184.1, from coordinate 197,472,185 downwards.
AAATAGACAAAGCAATCATGAAATTCATATGGAAAAACAAAAGACACAGAATAGCAAAAGCAATTCTAAGCAGGAAGTGTGAATCTGGAGGTATAGCGATACCAGAGGTCAAACTGTACTACAAAGCAATAGTAACAAAAACAGCATGGTATTGGTACCAAAACAGGCAGGTGGACCAATGGTACAGAATAGAGGACACAGAGACTAATCCACAAAGTTACAACTATCTTATATTTGATAAAGGGGCTAAAAGCATGCAATGGAGGAAGGATAGCATCTTCAACAAATGGTGCTGGGAAAATTGGAAATCCATATGCAACAAAATGAAATTGAATCCCTTTCTCTCGCCATCCACAAAAATTAACTCAAAATGGATCAAGGAGCTTGATATCAAATCAGAGACTCTGCATCTGATAGAAGAAAAAGTTGGCTCCGATCTACATATTGTGGGGTCGGGCTCCAAATTCCTTAATAGGACACCCATAGCCCAAGAGTTAATAACAAGAATAAACAAATGGGACTTACTTAAACTAAAAAGTTTTTTTCTCAGCAAGAGAAACAATAAAAGAGGTAAATAGAGAGCCTACATCCTGGGAACAAATTTTTACCCCCCCCCCACACCTCAGATAGAGCCCTAATATCCAGAATGTACAAAGAACTCAAAAAATTAGACAATAAGATAACAAATAACCCAATCAACAAATGGGCCAAGGACCTGAACAGACACTTCTCAGAGGAGGACATACAATCAATCAACAAGTACATGAAAAAATGCTCACCATCTCTAGCAATCAGAGAAATGCAAATCAAAACCACCCTAAGATACCATCTCACTCCAGTAAGATTGGCAGCCATTATGAAGTCAAACAACAATAAGTGTTGGCGGGGATGTGGGGAAAAGGGTACACTTGTACACTGCTGGTGGGGCTGCAAAATGGTTAGGCCAATTTGGAAAGCAGTATGGAGATTCCTGGGAAAGCTGGGAATGGATCCACCATTTGACCCAGCTATTGCACTTCTTGGACTATTCCCTGAGGACCTTAAAAGAGCGCACTATAGGGATACGGCTGCATCAATGATTATAGCGGCACAATTCACAATAGCTAGACTGTGGAACCAACCTAGATGCTCCTCAATAGATGAATGGATAAAAAAAATGTGGCATCTATACACAACGGAGTATTATGCAGCAGTAAGAAATGACAAAATCATAGAATTTGCAGGGAAATGGATGGCATTAGAGCAGATTATGCTAAGCGAAGCTAGCCAAGCCCTAAAAAACAAATGCCAAATGTCTGCTTTGATATAAAGAGAGCAACTAAGAACAGAACAGGAAGGAAGAGCATGAGGAAAAGACTACAGTAAACAAAGATGAATGGGGGGAGGGAAAGGGAGAGAGAAGGGAAAGCATATGGAAATGGTAGGAGACCTTCAATGATACATAAAATTATAAGAGGTCATGAGGGGCAAGGGGGAGGGAAAAAAGGGAGAGAATTGAACAACAGCAGAGGAAGTAGAGAGGGAAGATGGGAGGGGAGGGGAGGGGAGGGGGGATAGTAGGGGATAGGAAAGGTAGCAGAATACAACAGTCTCTAATATGGCATTATGTAAAAATGTGAATATGTAATAGATGTGATTCTGCAATCTGTATTTGGGGTGAAAATGGGAGTTCAAAACCCAATTTGAGTCAAATGTATGAAAGATGATATATCATGAGCTATGTAATGTTTTAAATAATCAAAAATAAATAAATAAATAAATAGACACGATTTGCTCTTGTATTTAATCAGTGCCACTCATGTGCCAGAGACAGGGCTCCAAACATACATTGACATATCTTAATAAACTGTGAACATTTTGAGGGCAGAAGTTATGCTTTATTCTATCTGCACACAGTAAATATTAAATACTTGCTATTCAAGAAAACATTTAGCTCAACAAACAGATTGCTTCATGATTTACTTGGGGTCGGTCTAATACAACTACTTTCCTAAATTAGCTAGTAATGTTAGCCTTCCCTAAGAAAAAAATTGTTCATATTGCATCTAATTATAGAGGTGGAGGACAGCAGGTTAAATGTTTGCATTTATAATTTGTTCTAGGGATTGTGGTGTGACAGTAAGGTACAGAATTTTCCTTGCTTTTGAGTGTGTATGTTTTTCATGTGTGCATACTAAGTCTCAAAGTCAGTTCAAAATGAGGATTTTTCTGGATATTTGACTTTATCTCTAAAGGATTTCCTGCAAAAACTAATGGCGGCTGTGCTTGCTGCATGGAGAGACCCCCCAATGAGTAAAGAGAGGAAGGAAAATACTTTCCTTATTCATGGCAGGTCTGTGCTTGAAATCATCTTCCTTGTGCTAGCTTTTCTTCATTTTAAAAGTAAAAGATCATGAGATAGTAAGACTAATGGGGAAAATAAGCTGCAAGATAAAGATAAAATTCTAGAGTAACTTGAGTTTGTAACTGTAAAAATAAATTGCTATGGTAATATTCAGTAATGTAACAACCCAGAATAGAAATGAATCCACAAACTGAAGGGGAAGATGAGACAGTTCTCTGAATCCCAATGACTGAAAAGCAGTTTATAAGTCCCTAGTGCAAAGAATAATGACAAGGTAGAGAACTCTTATGAACAAGCTTAGAGGCAAAAGTCCCCAGAAATTGAGTTTCCTCTATTAGTTCTCTAGAAAAAAATGAAACAAGGTGTGTGTGTGTGTGTGAGTGCTCACACACACACATACACACAAGTACACACATGCGTAATTACTGTGAGGAATTGCTCATGTGATTATGGAAGCTGAGAAGCCCCACATTCTGTCTTGTGCAAGTGGATACCCTGGAAAGCCAGCCATATAAATCCACCTCAAGAACAAAGGCCTGAGATCAGGCAAGATGATGGTGTCCATCCCAGCCCAAGAAGTAGACCGATGTTCCAGCTCAAGTGTGCATGCAGGAAGAAAGGGATGAATTGCTTCTTCCTTCACCTTTTTGTTCTCTTCAGGCCCTCAGCAGATTGAATGATTCCCACTTTCATTGGGGAGTGCAACACAGGCATAACACAAATATAATAAACTCATTAAAGGAATACAACCTAAGACCTGCAAGGTCATCAACAACCCTTCTGAGGTGGGGAAAATACTGCTACCACCAAAGCCTCTCTAGTCCCATCAGTGCTACTGTGAAGCGTCTGATTAGTTTCAGGCTTTCACCAAAGTTGATACAACTGGGTTTGGTCATCTATAATTCCAGGGGCAGGTTTGGGAATTTGTATTCATCTTACGCATACAAGCTGTTCCAGGTTGGGTTCCCAGGGAGTGAATGCTGAGTGGGAGTTTAGGATGCAGGATGTTCATTAGGGCGTGTCTTTGCAATCAACACCTGTGGAGATGAGGGGAGAAAGCAGGTGTGGTTCAAGGGAGAAGTGGAGCTGAGGCTGGCCTGAGGACTGCTGCTGACATCCTGGCTTGAGCTGGAGCTAAGATTGCCCTTCACAGTTGACCTGCATTGGGATGAACTGGCTGTATTCCTAGACCTCTTGTCTCCAGGAATCATTGGCTTTGAGCTACCCCAGGAAGGACTTGACTTTGACCAGATGACCCCCTGCAAAGCAGCAATCCCTTGAAGTGACCCACAGCAGAAGGCTATCTGCTATTACTCTTCCAGCACCTGCAGCCACAAACTCCCCTGTCAGGGTTTCCTGGGTAGAACATCTCTACTCCCATCACGCAAGCCCATCCACTTTAGATAAGCTTCAGGCACAAGGCCCCTGGTTCAATCCCCAACACTGCAAAACAAACAACCCCCTCACCCCCATACAAAAATGAGCACATAAACAAAAAACTCTTTCAGTTAGTACAAGTTTGGTTGGCTTTAAATGAACTGCAAGTGAAGGTATTTTCAGAAGAGGTAGATATCTGCTATCAAAGTGATTTATTCGAATAATATTCACAAAATGCCTATCATGTGCCAGGCACTGTTCTAGGTGCTGGATAAATGTCTTTGCTGTCAGTGTAGTGCAGGATTCATGTAATAAAAGGTGAACCAACAAACAAGTAATCTCAGATGATGACAAATGTTTTGCAGAATTCAAGCAAAGTGAGAGGAAGTACAAAAAGTAAAAATCAAGAATCGATGGGATGGTATCAAAATAAAAAGCTTCTTCACAGCAAAGGGAACAATCAAGAGCACGAAGAGAAAATCTTTGCCACCTGGACCTCAGACAGAGCATTAATCTCCAGGATGTGTAAAGAACTCAAAAAACTTCACATCCCCCCAAAATAACCCAATCAAAAATGGACAAAGGAAATGAACAAGGCACTTCACAGAAGAAATATGAATGGTCAACAAATATATGAAAAAATGTTCAACATCTTTAGCAATTAGAGAAATGCAAATTAAAACTACACTGACATTTCATTTCACTCCAGTCAGAATGGCAACAATCACAATCAAGAGTACAAACAACAATATATGTTGGTGAGGATGTGAGGAAAAGGGTACACTCATATATTACTAATGGGAATGCAAATTGGTGCAACCATATGGATAGCAGTATGGGGATTCCTCAGAAAACTTGAACAGAACCACAAATTGACACAGTTGATCCCACTCCAAAGGACTTAAAATCAGCATACTACAGTGATACAGCCACATCCATGTTTATAGTAGCTCAATTAACAATAGTTAAGCTATGGAACCAACCTAGGTGCCCTTCAACAGATGAATGGATAAAGAAAATGTGGTATATATACACAATGGAATATTACTCAGCCGTATAAAGAATGACCTCTTGATTTTTGCCAGTAAATGGATAGATCTGGAGATTATCATGCTAAGTGAAATAGACCAATTCCAAAAATCCAAAGGTGCTGTAAAGGATGCCTAAGAGCATCATCAAAGGAGGAGGGGGGACACTGAGAGTCAACAGTGAGAACCCTTTGGAGGGTGCTGCCTTGGTCTGGTGGAGAAATGAGGGTGGTTGGGACCAGACCAGCTGCAGGGAGGTTGGAAGAAGTACCAAGGTTTGATGTCTATTTTGAGAAAGGAACCAGTTGTTGGTAGATTGGATATGGGAGATGAGGGAAAGAGAACACTTAAAGGACATGCCACATTTTTGCCTGAGCAATTGGATGAATGGGAGTGCTGTTAATTAGGCAGGAGATGACAGGGGCAAAGCAATGCTGCAAATAGAAATCATGAGTTTCCTTTTGAGCATGCTAATTAGAGAGGCCTCTTGGTTGATTTCCTCAAGTAAGCAGTTGGATATAAGAATCTCAGTGAGGAGAAAGTTTAGGACTGACTAAGGATCATGAGTGGCTGGAAGGCATTCAAAGCCATGGTACCAGGGGAGGTCACCTAGGGACCTAGTATTCAGATAAATATCATTTCAGAAAACAATGATATACAAATTCATCTCTGTAGATGCCAGAGAGACTTGGAGTCTCCAAACTTTTGTGATTGTTCAGACAAAAGGAAAAATCCCAAAGTATGCATTTCCAATTTACATATTCTCTGGCTTGTTTATAAATTATATGCAAGGAGTATCAGAACTAATGTATTAGGTACATTATAAAGCAGGTAAAATAGACTTAAAGATGAATTAAGTAATATTTTTGAAGCAATATTTTTTTTCATTAATGGTACAAAGTATTTACCTCTCACTAGAATATTGTTAATGACAATAAATCAATAAAATGTGCTTCATTCTTGCTGAAAATCTTAGTTTAATGCATTTTAAAATCACATTTTGAAGGTCTTATTCTAAGTTTAGTTTATTTTGGTGTTTGGTTTTGGAGATGTCAAAGCTGAAAACATCTCATAAATACCGGTTTGGAACCAAATCTCCATTAACCACAGTGCCTCAGAATGACAGTGGCCTTTCATTTACTGCAATTTACAGTTGTGAAATGAATTTATCAATCCCATACTCTAATTGTGCTTAGTCTTTTCTTGTTATGTGACTAATACATTTTCATTTTTATTTTATAAGTCAACTATTCTTGTGAATGAATCACAAAGAATTGTATTTTATATAAGTAACAAGTTTTAAGACAGCATGTTTTTAAATTGCTGAAAAAATGTAGAAATTCTATTTATTTTTATCTTCAGGATATTTGTTTTTAAATTTCTTGGTAATAGAAATAGCTTCATACTAGTTTATACTCAAGGATAATATACATGGAAGATGGTGTTCACTGAGTGAAAGTGATATCAATCCGTATTTTGAATAGTCTTCTTGTTCATTTTTAATTGGGGGGCATGTGCTAATTTTTTTTGTAACATCTGCCTCTTCAGAATAACCTCAGACTGATAAAAATTCTGCACTAAGGCCAAAACCTCTACATAGAGATCCCTCCCCCCACAAGGAAAAACTTGCCACTTTGTTGTTAGTATTGTCCTCAAAGTATACTTTTCAGTAATGTTTTTAATTCACTTGACTATTTTTGTGAAAATTAAACTAGTTAAAATGAAATAATTCCTACATCCATTTTACCAGAAATGTAGAGGTGTTTTAATGACCCAGAATGAGATCTGGCACAGAAGAAACTAAGAGAATATACTTTGTGAAGTTGAACCAATACATGAGGATACTGTGTACCTGTAACATTATGGAAAACCCCAGCATACCTTGTGACAAATGACCATGGAACATGGTCATAGTGAGAACTCTAGTACATCAATGTGTTGAGGTTAATTTCTTTTATACACACACACACATATATTATATTTATATATATATAATTACATATGTATTTTAGATTTAAAAAAAATACAGAAGGAAATTCTCATATTTTCATGCTATCTCCCAATGGATTATCTTGTGTACCCTTCTTGGATTTCAGTGATTTTTAATTCTAGGGAAGAAAATCATAATTTGATGAATTAATTCCATTTTTCTCAATTTTTTTCCCAAGTTTTTGTTTCCAGGAAATGTTGACTTAGTTTATATCTCTATTAAGAGGTGAAAATTGTGTGAAATCCATTTTATTTATTAATGATCCTAATGACTTTAATGAAGGCAGAACATCTCATTAAACATGACTGAATGATTATCTCTGACAACAGAGTTGAACATAGGCCATTAATCAGTCAATAAATTAATTACTTGTCCCTGCTGGTATTCCAAGAGAAAAACAGAATCTCTATTTACGCTAGAAATACTTGCAGGCCTGTAGGCGGGTGGCATACCTAGCCTCTGAGATATTGATTAATGACCACTGCCAGAGGGTAGCTCTTGGATTTTCTCCCATGTTCTCTCAGCTGCTGCTGTTTTTATTTGGCTGGGATAGACAATAAAGACCCTTCTAGGACCTATGACAGTCTCAGGCTCAATTATAACTCAGGCATCATCTGCAGCAGGCAAAGGCAATGTGAATGTGAGGTTCCATGAGATTGGTATGCATTTGCATTTCAACACAAGCTTTCTGAAGAGATCTTTCCTTCAAGGAAAATTAAAAGAGCTTCATCTTTGATGCTACCATTAATAAATGTAAATTCTATTTTTTTCTCTTTGCTAAATCATGTACATTCAATTTGATATTCAAGAGATTCAGTTTTGAGAAAAGAGGTGGCCTATTTGCATCAGCCCATCATTTCTGGATTTCTCTCTCTACACACACAGTGCAAAGGCTTCCTAATGCAGTGGCTAGCACAAAGAACAGAAGGCTTGGTTTCTCATGTAGAAACTTTCCTCCTAGGCTGCAGTCTGAGATAAGAGTGATTTGGAGCATTATATGTTTCCTCATTTGCTAAGTCATTAAAACTATGCTAGATGACCTAGAGAACTGATCTTTGCTGCAATTGAGAAAAAAATCTCACCAAAGTAAACTGTGGCAACATTTGTTTATGTTCTGCCAATATTTTAAAATTTTTTTATTTGTTCTTTTTATACATGACAGTAGAGTGTATTTTGACATATCCTACATACATGGAGTATAACTTAGGATCCCATTTTTATTATTGTATGTGATGCATGTATTCATATATGAGAATAGGAAAGTTATGCCCAATTCATTCTACTGTCTTTCATATTCTAACCCCACTCCCTTCCCTTCATTCTACCTTTTCTAATCCAATGAACTTCTATTCCCACATCCATTATTGTGTATTTACATGCACATATCAGAGAGAACCTTTGGCCTTTGGTTTTTGGGATTGGCTTATTTCACTTAGCATGAGTCTCCAGTTCCATTCATTTACCAGCAAATATCATGGTTTCATTCTTCTTTATGGCTGAACAATATTCCATTATGTATAGATACACATTTTCTCTGTCAATATTTTAAAAGAGAGAAACAACAAGTATAAGATACCTAGATGTAGCATTTAACATTCAACATTTGCCTTATACATTCCCAAATTGTTTCAGGCATATGATAACATTTGTTTTTCACAAAGGTTATGTGAGTTAAGGGAAGTAGAGACATCTTAACTCAGAGAAGTTGAACCCAATTATACTCAACTAGTTAAGGTAGACCCAGAATATGTGCTAGGATGATCCTACTGCTAGTTGTATATTTCCTTACAAAATATTTGCTATCTTAGACCAGATTACTTTAGCCTAAACTTCAGAACCACATTTGGCAGTTCCAAAGCACAAGAACCAAGAACCACATTTTTCTCTGTCAGCTACAAGAATATTGTAAAGCTAATGTTCCCCTGTATAAGTCTTGAAAAATGCCTCTAAGATAAAAAAGTGGTAAATTTAAACTGTGATATAATAACACACTGCTTCATCGGCTCATAGGAAGGATTTGGTGGGTAGAGGGTTAAGGCAATGCATAGTGACCATGTGAACAGTGGGGACAGCTAAATGAACATCTAGTCATAAGTATTTGTGACAATCGCAGTGCCTTGATTTTAGGATAATTCATTTTGTATAGCTATTTCATGTATAATGTAGCAGGCATATAAGGTATATTATTATCACATCAGCCGTTCTCTGATAGAATTTTAGACCTTAAAAATTAAATAAACATTCAATCTAAATATAGAGTGAAAAATTAACATCCTGTAATGTAGGTTTGCTGGTATTTAAGTGAGTCCTTATGCATGTCTGGAACAGTGCCAAGGTCTTTATTACGTATGTTGCCTAGTTAATCTGTCATTAACCCACTTTATAGGTGAGAAAACTAAAGCACAGAGATGTAAGTACTTTGTTCTAGTTCACATAGTTCATGAGTGACAAAGTTGGGATTCAGACTCTGATCTAGTCCCATCAGAGACTTGGATGTTTCTTATCTATTTGTTTGTACTAAGACCCTCAGGAATTATGCCTGAGACTAAGTATACAAGGAAGAATAGGGATGAGTCCAACTTCTGGGTACAAACTCATTTTGGCACTTGATCATTCATTCATCCCGTATGTATTAAACAACTGCTGTGTGCAGATGCTTTTGCAGATGCTGGAGGGACAATGATGAACTACAGATAGGTGGTCCCTTAAGAAACCTAATGAATGCAGAAGAGGCAGGCAGGCAAGCGAATGAGCAGAAACACAAAGTGTGATACGTGCTGCTCTTGAGGTCTATGGGATCCTGTGGGATGGAGGGAGAAAGTTTGGTTGGAGAATGTTTATGACATTTCTGAAGAGACTGACAAGTGGAGGTGGGATTTTAATTTCTAAAGGCTCACCTCTCAGACATTTCACTGTGTTTCCTTAAGATCAGTCTGTCCCTTCTCTTTCCTATTTATACTCTCTTAGCACAGCCAGAGGCCACAGGAACAGAACCTTGATCAGCCGTTGAGTTACTGTGCAACCAAGTGTAGCGGTGTGATTAATGGCAGCAACTGGTCACCTATGATGGGCAAAAGAAGACTTCTGTCAGTCAACCTGGGCCTGATTCAGACACAAAGCTCCACAGTCCCAAGGAAAAGAGAAAATGGAAGCCTTTGGAACATTTTGCTATGAATTTCCTAATAATTGGGTTTCTTTCATGGTTCTCCGTTGCCTTATAGTTTTTCTTCTTTTCTTTGGCATTCATCTCAGATAGCATGCTGGACGTGGGTCTTCTTAGATGGACACTCATTTTTAAGGGTCACATTCCACAAACCAGTGGAAGTTTTAGCATTACCCTGGCTGCTTATTCCTGTGCATTGCAGTACATTTGAAATAAATGAAAGAAAAATTTCTTATCTCAGAGGTGTAATTCTGAAGTTTGGCCTTTGACTGAATGAGATTATAATGTGTTTTCTGCAGTAAAAGTAAACTCTGTTGTCATCTTTGGCAGCAGGGAAAAAATGATGTTGAGTGTTACAGCAGAATGTATAATTTTTCTTCCTAATGGATACATTCTGAAAATGAGTGAAATATTTTAAGTGTCTGATAGAATTGATAAACGATGGCTCAGTTTATTTTGTGAATAATTTTATGGTCTAGATTATGTTTTAGGAAAAGAATAAAAAAAAATCACCTTGGTGCCATTATGCTGTGTTATAAACAATATTTGTTTCTCAGAAACTAGATAAAGTTGCATGTTTATACTTTTCTCATTATCCACTCTTAAGGTTTTTATATATTTAGGACAATTGTATTTTGAAGAAAGGTTAAAAATTATTCATCCACTTATCTAAGAAATTTATCTCCACCAAGACTGGGGAAGATGAATGCAAATATCTTTAAAATTTAAAAATTCAATAATTCACAAAGTTACCCTGTGGTTTGGGGTTGTGTTGCTCTTCTGAAAAAAAAAAAAAAGAAAAATGTGATTTTGCCTATGCCGAAAGAGCTTGCAGCAAGAACTAGAAATTCAACCTTGACAGATTAACTCTGACATCTCTGGGCTTTGTGGCTTTCCCATGCATAGTACCACACCTTATAAAATGCCAACATAATTTACAATGAGCTTGCAGAGACAACTGGTAGTACCCTCTGGACATATACAATTAAGCACTGCTATAATGGAAAACATCAACTATTTATCCAAAGCCAAATATCTGGAACAAAACTATAACATTTACTGGGCAGGTGTCCAGGCCAGCTATGCCACAGTTTACACCAAACTATTTCATGCTGTAGAAATGATACTCTGGGCTTTATCTCCCATTAGACTGGGAATCATTTGGCCTTTTTCCTTTCTTCGATGAAAAACTTTTTATTTATTCCAAAATAGTCCCTCTGTGAAAAGAGCCCATATTAAATACCTAATAGTCTATCTTTGTGTTTTCCACAAAGTTTCTAACTATAAAATAGATTTAGAGCTCTCACTTTAAAATGTTGGGATACATGGGAGGAAGGAAAAGGCAAATTGTGTAGAAAGAGCAGCAATAGAGATTTCTCTTTAGTTCTTGATATGCTCCTGTCCACATGCTTATCAGAACCTTACAAATGTGGCCAGATGACCAGATTCACTTCTTCCAAAGACTATATTTTGGGCTTCCTGACAAGGACAACAGTGAGAAAAATATCTTTGGGTTTACTGTGCTCAACTTAAATGCCCACCCCACCCTCTGAAGAAAACCAGTCCTCTTGGTCCTCTTACCTAGGCTCAACTTTCCCTGGGTAAGGTCAAACTTTCTCTAATTAGAAGCTGAAGAATGCAGTCACCTCTGGTTATTGTGTTTTTGGCTATGTAAATGTAAAATTGTTACCACTTGAAAACTTTGGCAAATTGTTTTGAGATCTTTGAAGCAAGACTGCTGTGTGGTTAATGTCCTAATTTCTGCCCAGTTTGAAATGATGGAGTTCACAATTGGTCAGGAGGAGAAAAGCCACACAGCTGAGGCCACAGTATTTTCCAGTACTGTCCCTCCTTTACTGAGAAAGAGGTGAGAACAAGGGCACTGGGTTTGGGGCAGGTATTGTATTTACCTGACTCAAAAAAGCATCTTTTGCAAAGGTCCGAGTTAAGAGAACCATTCTTTTTTCCTAACAATTTGCTCTGGAATCTGGGGCTAACACATGCCCCTTTTCACTTGAGCTGAGAGGCAAATTTTAAAAGTTTTCTGGCATGTCCAAGACCTGAGAATTACATATTTTAGATTTATCATGTGCCTATAATTACTGCAAGGTAGATTTGTCTACAAGATCTCTGCATACCTGGTAGGAACTGGCTCAGCTCTGGCCACCTGTGAACATCTTACCATGAATATTTTTTTTTTGTCATCTGTTTTATGTTTATAAATTATAATACTCCTCTTTTAAAAGAAATAGAAATGAATTTTAATTTTATCCTGAAAATCAATATGTTTTCCTATGTTTGACTTTGATTCTTTGACAAATTGTATAGTACCACAAACCAACGGTTTCCCCACTTTCTCTTCCTCCACTTAGATAATTTACATATCACAGAGAATATAGGATGGAAGTGTAGATCCTCCCTTCCTAGCTCCCCCACCTTTCTGTGATAAAGGCACCAACAGGAAGAGAAGTAAAACCTTCCAGAAGCTGTGTAGAGCTTTGGGTAGTATGGCCATTTTGACATATTAATTCTGCCTATCCAAGAGCCTGGGAGATCTTTCCATCTTCTAAAGTCTTCTTCTATTTCTTTCTTTCGTGTTCTGTAGTTTTCATTGTAGAGGTCTTTCACCTCTTTTGTTAAATTGCTTTTCAAATATTTTATCTATTTATTTTATTAAATAAATAAAATAAATTATTTTATTTATTTGAGGCTATTGTGAATGGAGTAATTTTCCTAATTTCCCTTTCAGAGGATTCATCACTGATGTATGCATTTGATTTATGGGTATTGATTTTATATCCTGCTACTTTGCTAAATTCATTTATTAATTCTTGAAGTTTACTGGTGGAAATTTTTGGATCCTCTAAGTATAGAATCATGTCATCAGCAAATAACGATAGTTTGGGTTCTTCTTTTCCTATTTGTATCCCTTTAATTTCTTTCATCTGTCTAATTGCTCTGACTATAGTTTCATGGACTATGTTGAATAGAAGTGCCGAAAGAGGGCATCCCTGTCTTGTTACAGTTTTTAAAGGGCATTCTTCCAATTTTTATCCATTTAGAATGATGTTGGCCTTGGGTTTAGCATAGATAGCTTTTGTGTTGTTGAGGTAGGTTCCTATTATTCCTAGTTTTTCTAGTTTTTTGAACATGAAAGGGTGATGTATTTTGTCAAATGCATTCTGCTGTCTTATATACCTAATTTTAGAAATTAATTAATTAATTTTAAAAACCTGACTGAACTTTAAGAATCTTAGTTTACTAGACTTCCCTGGGGGTTATTATGAAGTTTTCTTCTGAGGTAGCGATGTTTTAGTTAATGACAGAACTTATGCTAAATTGAAATTCAGTACATGTTCATGAAATTTGACTTAAGCTAAAAGCAAGGTTTAATGAGAAAGTCTTGGAACTCTGACTTTAAAAATTATAACTGGAATATACTCCTTCCTTAACAAGTGCTTAACAGTTCCTTAACATTTGCTTAATCTCATAAATTTTGTTTTGATCTCCGAATTTGTTATTCCATCACTTGTATTTATTTTTCTTAGAATATGAAAATTACAGGTTGCTGAAACTCTATATTATAATCAATCCAATGTCCATAATTTACTGATGTAGCAGATGAACTTTAAAATTGCTGTGAATGTGATTCTTTGTGAAGTCAAAAAAGACTGAAAACTTTTAAGGAAACATCTTACATTTCCTTAGTTGAAGAAAGTATAAAGAGAAATATAAAATATAAACATGAAACTTGGTGTGGTGGCTGTTAGGTGCAGGACAGACTGAACTAAGTTGTTTGCAGGGCATGCTAAACAAAGTTAGCTGCAGGGTGACCTGGCCACTCAAACCCCCTCTGTCTGGTTCTTTACCACTTGTTTGCTTCAAGTCCAAATGCTCAAGCCCCTGCTCAAGGCGGAACACTCCCCCCCTCAACAAAGACCCTGTTAGATTTAGGCAGCACAGCAGAAGGGCTATAAAAGCCTTCCCCTGCAGGGCTCATGCTCATTCTCTCTCTCTCTCTCTCTCTCTCTCTCTCTCTCTCTCTCTCTCTCTCTCTCTCTCCTCTTTTGCACTGCTGCAGTAAAGATCTCTTGGTCGCTCTGGGTGTTGTGGTCACTTTCCTTTCAGTGGCACATGCCTGTAATCCTAGCAACTTGGGAGGCTGAGGGGGGAGTTCAAGGCCCGCCTAGGCAAGTTGGTGAGATCATATCTCAGATTAAAATTAGAAAAGGGCTGTGTATGTATCTTAGTGGTATACAGTACTCCTGGGTTCAACTCCTAATACCACAAGAGGGAGGGGAAAAAAAGGTGTATATGTGTGTGTGTGTGTGTGTGTGTGTGTGTATACACACATACATATATATTAATTGTACTAAAGATTTTCATATTTATAATGAAGAGACAGCTATAAATATAAATCAGCAAAGGAAAAGAAATTAAAACAGAGACATAACAATAGGGAAATTGACAGTGTCATCAAAGATCAGGGAGATAGGTGGCATAGTCTAGGTGTGTCTGGGATGATCATAGCAAACAGAGGCTGGGCTGCTCCTGTAACTCCCAGGGGTTGCCCCAATTGAATACAGGTCTGCTGACAGTAACAAGCCAATTCCTCACCAGGAGCAGGAAGAGGAAGGAACAGAAAGAAAGGGACTGTTACATACTGTTCCAGCATTAGGGAGCTGTTAGAGTCTAATTGTTTGTATCCCAGATCCAGCTTCCATATTGAAAATTGGTTAAATTCCTTTGGGAAACTCATCATTGAGGCTCAGTTTCCAAAACCAAATGTTGGTTTTGCTAAACAACCTAGGACCATGATAGTAGAGGGAAGAAAAGGAGAATAGCTGAAAGCACAGTATCTTGTAACTTTACTTAATAAACATAGTAGTAATCACTCAGATCAAGAGTGCATGTTTTGTCAATCAGTTTTGATTTTTTTCAACTCAATTTCGTTCATACTTCTATATTTTTATTCTCTACAGAATAAGCTGAGAGGAATGATAGGAGGGGACCCAGAAGAAAAAGGAGTTGAGAAACTGGGGAGGGGCCAGACTCACTCTTTTTATAACAACAACCTACCCTCTTGGGAATTAATCTGCTCCTACCACACCTGATGCACTCCTGTGAGACAGCACTAATCTATGCACCTGGGGTGGGGTGGGGGACAGGGCCCAAGGACCTAATTATCTTCCACCTGGCCCTTCCTCTTAAAGTCTCCACCACTCCATCAACTCTGATACACTGGGAACCCGACTTCCAGCACATGAGCCTCTGGGGGACAAACATATCCAAGACACAGCAGTAACTTTTCTGGGTCTTGAAACTTTCTGCACCAATCCAGGATCAGACCAAAGAATTTATCAAGATGTAGAAGAGTGGTTCTAAATTGAGAGCATTTTTGTCTCCTCAAGGACACTTTCCCATATCTGGAGATAGTTTCAGCTGTCACGGCTACAGAGCAGGAGGCTATGGGTGTCTAGTGGAAGGAGACTAGGGAAGCTACTCTCCTTCCACTAGACTAGGGATGCTGGAAAATATCCACACCTCCTGATGTACAAGGCAGCACCCCACAAGAGAGAATTATCAAGCCCAAATGTCAGCAGGGCAGAGACTGAAAAGCCTTGATGTAGGTCAAATGGAGGAGGGAAAGAAGACAACAGAATATTATATCACCTAAATTAAGGGATCGTAAAATTAAGGCAAAATCCAATAGTTTAGTGGTACACAGTGGGCTCCTTTCAGCCATATGGGGTGACTCCCTGCAAGGATGTTGGGCATTTAGGGTGTTTCTGTAACATCTCCTTTTAATAGCCTCATATTTCATAGGAAAACATTTCAACCATGGTACAACTTTGAGAGTACATTAGTATCTTTATTGTAAATAGCATCAGTACCACACCATACAAAGGAATTTTGATGGGAGCATTTTTTAAAAAGCAGTTGTTGCTTTATGAGAATCTGCAAAACAAAACAATGTCTCATTTTTCTGCAATGTCTTGACAATTCTTTTTTTTTTCCAGCTCTAAGGCTAAATATCTCCTCTAAAACATTCAAAGCACAGAGTATAATTGATAACTATAAAGCATTTCTGCTATCATTAAGGTTCAACTTTTTTTTTTCAAAGAGAGAGAGAGAAAATGTTTTTTTGGTTTTGTTTTGTTTTGTTTTTTGTTTTTTTGTAGATGGACACAACACAATGCCTTTATTTTTTTGTGGTTCTGAGAATTGAACCCGGGTCTCGCCTGTGCAAAGCGAGCGCTCTACCACTGAGCCACAATCCCAGCCCAAGGTTCAACTTTTGAAATAAGTTGCCTTCTTTTAAAGTTTTTTTTTTAAAATTGCTCTTCACGTCAAATTAAACTAAGTTGCTCACTGATTATCTTTAAGTTAATGCTACCTTGGTTCCATCATACATAGGTAAAAATAAAGTTTTAATTATTTTTGTACCCATCTGGGCATATATCCAAGGGAATTTTTGAGCTTTAATTTCTGTAGAAAAGTGTTTATTATAAAAACTTCATTTATTTTTATATATTTATTATATATGTGGCATAAAAATAGAAAATCATCCCTACACTCATGCTCTGTCTCATATTGAGCTACATAACCAGATTTGGTAGGTTTATATTTTTTTTAACTTTCACTAAATTTAATCATAATTTTTAACTTTTAAAAATAGCTTCTGAATAAGAAATATATGTATCTAGTTCAAAATTCCAAAGGTAACATAGAGTTTATAGGAAAAATTGAGTCTCCTCTATTTGCTGTTCCCAGCAATTCAGTTGTTCCCTCTTTGGAAGCAAATCTTATCAACAGTTTGTATATTCATAGTTTGTATTTTTTCATAATATTCCATTTATTTTTTAATGTCTACATGTTTATAGTGTTAAGCTACTATTTGTTTACTCTATGTCTAAAATGAAAAAAACCTTCATATACCTTATATCATTTAATCCTCAAATTAACTCTGAAGGCTGGAAAATATCCACATTAAATCAAATATTTAAGAATCATATGAAATTATGAAACATGAAATTTTGTGCTTCAAAATAGTCAAATGTCAACCAGTCACAGGATGGACCCTTTAGCTAAGGGGAAGATTTCCATTTCCTGCAGCAAGGGGTGGAGAGCCTGAGATTCTTCAATGTATAAAACACCTGAACTGAGCTGAGCTTGAAGTAAGGAGAATCCTCAGAAGGTCGTAAAAATTGGGAAATAAAACCAACCAACCAGAATCCCCTGAAGAAGGTGAGAGGAATACTTTTCATAAATGACCAGGAGATAAGACCCTGGGCTCCTAGTGGCAGGAAAAGGAATCCAAACTCTCACAAAAGACAGGGAACTTTGAATACCTATACCCCAGTATAAGGGAAATCTAGTGAAGAATATCTGCCCTTCAGCACTGATAGGCAACAAAGACACTTGTCTTTTTCTTTTTTTAATTAGAGCTTTATAATTGTAGTTAATAGTTGGCTTTCATTTTGACAAAATCACACATGCATGGAATTAGATTTTCTCCATTTTAGCCCCTGGTGCACCAACCTCTCCCTCCCTCTTCCTTTACCCCATTCTCCTACTCTGCTCTGCTGATCTTCCTTCCACTTATTTGTTTTTGATGGGTTCTTCATACACATACATGAAGGTGAGATTCACCGTGGTGTATTTATATATGCAGATAGCATGCTTTTGTTAAATTCGTTCCACATTTCATCTCCTTTCCTGTCCCTTCTCCCTTTCTCCCTATCTTCTTCTTCTGCTCCACTGATCTTCCCTGTATCTTTATGAAATCAACCCCCCTCCCTTTTCCCATTATTTTGCTCTAGCTTTTGCATATGAAAGAAAACATTCAACCCCTGATTTTCTGAGTTTGGCTTATTTCACTTAGTATAACATTCTCCAGTTCCATCCATTTACTGGCAAATGCCATCATTTCATTCTTCTTTATGGCTGAATAAAACTCCATTGTGTATATACACCGAATTTTCTTTATCCATTCATCTATTGATGGGCATCTGGGCTGGTTCCATTAATTTAGCTATTGAGGATTGCACTGTGATAAACATTATGTGGCTACTCACTATAATATGCTGATTTTAGTACTTTTGGATATATAACAAGGAGTGGGATAGCTGGGCCATGTGATGGCTCCATTCCTCATTTTTTGAGGAATCTCCATACTGCTTTCCAGGGTGATTGTATTAATTTTCTGTCCCACCATCAATGTGTAATGTATAAATGCTTTTTTGGGGGTAGCATTTGTTATTATTTGTGTTCTTGATAATTGCCATTCTGAGTGGTGGGAGATGAAATCTTAGTGTAATTTTTATCTGCATTTCCCTGATAACTAGAGATGTTGAACATTTTTTTATATATTTGTTGGCCATTTGTGTTACAACTTTTGAGGAATTTCTGCTTAGTTCTTTTGCCCATCTATTGATTGGGTCATTTGTTTGGGGTCCTGTGTGTGTGTGTATGTCTGTGTGTGTGTGTGTGTGTGTGTGTGTGTGTGTGTGTGTGTGTTAAGAATTTTTTAGTTCTTTATATATTCTGGGTATTAATCCCTTGTTAGAGGATAGCTGTCAAAGATTTTCTACCATTCTGTAGGCTCTCTCTTCATGTTCTTTATCTTTTCCATTGCTGGGCAGAAGCTTTTTAATTTGATGGCATCCCACTTATTGATTCTTGATTTTATTTCTTAGTTTAGGGTCTTGTTAAGGAAGTTGGTGCCTGTACCTACATGGTACAGTGTGGACACTATGAGAAACTTGTCTTTCTTGCCCTTAGCTCCAGATGGAAAACACAAAAAGAGCTGCCCTCATAATTAATTACCCTGGGTGCATTCTTTCTAGACTTTAGGATCAAATCTATATGACCCACACAAAGGGGGAAATTCCAACTAAGAAAACAGTGTATACAGGGTTTGAACACAGAAAGATGCCTGCTTCAATGGTCAAAAGCCAACACAAAACCCACATTAGAGAATTTTTTTTCCAACCAAGCCAGAAAATATTCCCACAGATAAAACCTCATTTATTGCAAAATAAATAAAAACATAAATATTTATGACAAGACAGTGTGAAGGAAAAGATTTAAAATGACCAATAAAACTTCTAGACTGGAAACATATGACCATTGCAATTAAATTCTCAATGGAAAAGTCAAACAGCAGGTTGAGATCAAAATTAGAAAATTATTGAAATGATAGAATAGTGCAAAGATAAATCTAGGGAATATAGAAGAGAGCTTAATGGACATGGAGGATGTAAAGAGAAAGTTCACTATGCATCTAAAATAAATTCTAGATGAAAAAATAGTCAATATATAAAGAGATAATGGCTGAGAACTGGTAAAAAGAAAAAATCTTCAGCTCATAAAGTATAATCCTAAGCAAGACAGAAACCTACATAAATAGGAGAGAATTGCTGAAGGTCAAAACAAAAATTTTAAAAATAGCCACAGAAATTAAAGAGCAGTTTTGCAACCTGATTGAGATTAAATCCAGAGATAGAGTTTGAACAAACATCTTGCACAATTTGAAACACATGCAGTTTTCAGAGGCTCTAGGCTGCTCCCTGGGGTACTTCATTTCTGGTTTTTCATCTCTTGCTGAGTTATTCTTAGCCTACATGAAAGGACCTTTATAAATATTTATTCTAAACCACTTTTAATTTTTATTCTCTGATTTTTTTAACCATAGACATGCCATTCATCCAGTCAACAAATATTTGTTGAGCAACTACTATATATAATGCATTGTTCTAGAATAAAAACAAAACAAAACAAAAACAGAAAATCTAAAATCTCTATAAAACTAAAGATTAGGTAACATCAATCTTGGTATTAAGATGAGGATGTACCTATACAGCCCAAGGGTCAGTAGGCTTTCTGATTGATTGGTCAGGCTTTGAACTGATTGTTAAACATGTGTACTATCTTGGATATTAAAGCAAATCCATTAGTTCCATATAAAAGTCAACCAAGTACTTAATATAAAAGCAAATTAAATTGCTTAAATTAAATTTTATGAACCATTTCATTATGAGTATATCACATGTAGTAAAAGCATGGTAGTGAAGGGTGGCAGAATATACAATTCCAAAATATGCTACTTAGACATAAAGATTATTTTGGCTAAAGTCCCTTGAAAAACAGCAAGTGTCAGAGGAGTGTTCCAACTTCTCCCTTTCTTTTTAAGTGAGGCCAACATTGAGACCAAATCTCCTGTATGACTCCCTCTTTAACTTCACCTTGTATTCCATAGTAACCAGGTAAAGTGTTTTCTTTCATTCCCTTTAGCTTGGTGATCTGCATGAAGACCCTGGAGCACCTGACCCGTCCGGCCTGTCCTTTGTGTAGTATGTCAGGAACTGCATGCGGGCTAACTAATCAGTGACAGGAATAGCCAAGAAATAATTTTTGTTCTTGAGATTTGCAGAACTGGGGCTGGGGATGTGGCTCAAGCGGTAGCGCGCTGGCCTGGCATGCGTGCGGCCCCAGTTCGATCCTCAGCACCACATACAAAGATGTTGTGTCCACCGAGAACTAAAAAATAAATATTAAAAATTAAAAAATATTCTCTCTCTCTCTCTCTCTCCCCTCTCACTCTCTCTTTAAAAAAAAAGAAAAGAAAAGAGATTTGCAGAACTGCAAGGCATGTCTTGATTAAGCAATTATGATCAGATATGCCGCACTTGGCCACAAACTCCGCCTATGAAAAGGGACCCACCAGTGTGTGATCACACAATTCTGTATAAACCACACTAAATCAGACTTCCAGCAAGCTAGATTTAGGATGAGTCCTCCATCTTCTTGGTCAGTCAGATTTTTGAATAAAGTTAATCTTCCTTGTAACAGCTCATCCCTCAACTTAATTGGCCTGTCGTGTACCCAATAACAAAAACAGGCTATAAATGTCCCAAGTGAAGATGTTCACCAGAGATGAGGAATTGAGGCCAAGAGAGTTCTAAACAAACAGACCACGTTTGGGTTTTTTTTTTTGGCATTTTTTTTTGGTCTCCTCATATTTTAGTTACTTTTCCGTAGTTGCCCCTCCTCTTTTGTCAACCCAGAATATATAAGCATTTAGGTTTTGCCATATTTGGGGGTTTTCATTTTCCTATAGATGCACCCATATATGTGCAAAAAACTTCATTCTTTTATTTTGTTAATCTATCAATTTAATTTTCAAATCTAGTCAGAATCCCAAAGAGGGTAAAATCTTGCTCCATCATAACACATACAGTAACAAAAAGTCAAAGAAATAATCTAGTGCTCATCAGCCATCTTAAGAAATAGAAAATTACCATTATTTCTCTCTCTCTCTCTCTCTCTCTCTCTCTCTCTCTCTCTCTCTCTCTCTCTCGTATCAGGGATTGAACCCACGGGTTCTTAACCACTGAGCCACATCCCCAGCCCTTTTAAACATCTTATTTAGAGACAGGGCCTCATTGAGTTGCTAAAGTTCCGACTAAGTTCCTGAGGCTGGCTTTGAATTCAAAATCCTCCTGCCTTAGTCTTCTAAACTGTCAGGATTACAGGTTGGCCAATTACCAGTATTTCTGATGTCTCTGATGTCCCACCATGAAAGTATATCCTTCTCTCCTTTTCAGAGCCAATCACCACCCTGAATGTGTGATAATGTCTCCATTGCTTTTCTTTATATTTTAATCACATGCATGCATCCCCAAAGAATTTATTATTTAGATTTGTCTTTATTTGGAACTTTATATGAATGGAACTTTACCTCTGCATTCTTATTCAATTTGTCTTCTGTACTTAAAATTAATTTTTTCTGAGGTTTATTCATGTTAATGCATATAGGTGTAATTCACTAATCTTCACCATTATACAGTACTGAATTACATATTATATTACAACTCATTCCTAGTATTTTTTGCTGCTATGAACAATGCTACTCTGAACATTATTATTCATGTTTCCTGGTGGATATGTGCAGAGATCTCTTGAGAGCCTATTTCCTGGAACAGAGTGACAGGGGTTATGGGCATGGTCAACTGTTCCCCAAGATACTTGTACCTGCTCTGAAGAATTCTACTATTCTATGGACTCTCCTTCTCTCAGTTCTGTCAAACTTTAATTTTTTTCACTGTTTAGTGGTTGTAAAGTGGTACGTCATTGAGATTTAAATGTCTACTGATAGAAATAAGAGGGAGAAAAATTTGATCTTTATTGGCTATCCATGTTACCCAAAAGATATGACAAATTTAAAAATTAATCATTTGTATTTGTCTATTGATACATAAGATTTTATACCATACAGACACTGGTCCTTTTTATGTTTTATGTTATGTGAATCACAACTGTATTTTCTCAGTTTATGGGTTTGTTTATTAACATTTCTTATGTTTTTTTTAAATGAATAGTTATTAATTGTAAATTAAATTTCTTAATATTTTAATAATAATTTACATGAATTTGGTTAGTTGGAAAAATCCCTAAGGAGACAGAGGTCAGCTACTTATGTTTTCTTCTAAAAATTTAATGTTTTGTCTTTCATATTTAATATATCAGAAATCTACTTTTTGTGTAAGGTATAAAATAAGGATCTGTTTTTAATTTTTTATTTACAGATAAGCAGTTTCATTATATATAAAATAGTATAACTTCTATACATTTATTAAATAATCTATCCTTTCCTGATAATTCTGAATCCAGTCGTGCCTTATTTCAAGTTTTCATGTGTAACAAGTTATTTTCTTGTTTTCTGTTTCATTGTTCTTTTTATTGATATCTGCACCAATCACACAGTTTTAAAAGTTACTGCATATTTTTCTGGTAAAAAAAAATTCTCTCTATTTCATCTTTAAGATTGACTTAATTCTTTAGTCTTTCATATAAATTTTTAAATCTAGGTTTTTAAAATGTGTTTGTTTAAGTCTATAATTGTAATGAATACATAGCTTAATTTGAGAAAACACATTTTATAATATTACCTATTGTAATACATAAACATAGCATGTATGTCCATTTATTTAATGTTCTTTAATGTCTTTGGATCCATTTTTATTATTCTCTGTATAGAAGGGCTTACATATCCTTTTATGTAAGTATCATATATTTTCAGTTGCTTTTGTAAATAGTACAATTTTTAAAAAATATATGAACTTTCCTGCTGCTGGTATACAGAAATGCAATTAGCTGTTGTATATTAACCTCATACTTTACTACTTTGATTTACTCCTATAATTATTCCTATAATTTTCATATAGCTTTGTATTGTCTACATAGCTGGTAATTTCAGCCATTGATATCAGTTTTTCTCTTTCTTTCCTATTCTTGTACCATTTTCTCCTTGCCAAATTATTTTAAGACCTCCAACGCAATGTTGAATACTAAAAATGATACTCAGTATGCTTGTACTGTTCCTGACTTAGAGAGAATACTTTTGGCATTTTGTTCCTGAATATGTATCATCTGTTTTTGTTTTTTATTTCATCATGTTTGTGCTATCTTTTCATATAGAGTAAAGAATTTATTTATTTGGGTTGGCCTATGCCTTGTATTTTTCCCCTGTGGTTTTGGTATTAAATTATACTCATAAAATGGAAGAAGATTATTTATTGTTTTATATTAGAATATTTTAAGAAATTTATATAAAATTTCAATGATCTTTTCCTTGAATTGGCAGAACTGTCCTATAAAACTGTCTAAGCTTCTCACGTCTGACTTGTGAGAAAAATTTGACTACCAATTTAGTTTCTTTAATGGCTGTAGACAATTTAGATTTCCCATATATTCTTTGTTTTAACTAATTAATTTATTTTAATTAGGTATATATCCCATATATTCTTAAGTCTATTATTTTATTTTTTAAAAATATTTATTTTTTAGTTGTAGTTGGACACAATACCTTTGTTTTATTTATTTATTTTTTCTGTGGTGCTGAGGATCAAACCTAGGGCAAGCACTCTTCCACTGAGCCACAATGCTAGCCTCTGAGTCTATTATTTTAATGACTTGATTGTTTACATATTTATAAAGTTTTTGGCATACCATTGTT
The DNA here is from genome assembly GCF_964194105.1 of Spermophilus citellus. NCBI lineage: Eukaryota > Metazoa > Chordata > Mammalia > Rodentia > Sciuridae > Spermophilus > Spermophilus citellus. Next base: position 197,448,263 of record NC_138184.1, on the reverse strand, counting down.
CATAACGTCCTGGATTAATCTCTGCAACATCTGTAGTCAAGAACTCTTTTTATCCTCCCACCTCAGGTTATTTATTTATACCTTTTTTTTCTTTTTTAGTTTTCTTCTCAGTAGATCAATTTTCTTAGTCTTTCTGAAGAAGTATATTTTACTTTAGCTTAGTCTATTGAATATTTTATATTTAAATAATTTTTACATCTATTAATTCTGTCCATCCAATTTCTTTAGATTTAACCTGCATTTTTTTTGATACAAGTGATCAAGGCTAGCATATTATTTTCTCTTGTCCCCCAAATCCCTGTTCTCTACTTTGTTTTGTAATCTTGAGACTGACACTCCTCACACATTTTAAATTGTTTTTGTTTTAAATTGACACTTAGTAATTGTCCATGGGCTGGGGATGTGGCTCAATCGGTAGCATGCTCGCCTGGCATGCGTGTGGCCCGGGTTCGATCCTCAGCACCACTTACAAAGATGTTGTGTCCACCAAAAACTAAAAAATATTAAAAAAAAATCTCTCTCAGGGTAGGGACGAAGAGCTTGAGAAGAAGATTAACATTAAACAGGGATGAGAGGTGGGAGGGAAAGGGAGTGAGAAGGGAAATCGCATGGAAATGGAAGGTGATCCTCAGGGTTTTACAAAATTACATATAAGAGGAAATGAGGGGTAAGAGAAGAATAATACAAGTGGAAGAAATGATTTACAGTAGAGGGGGTAGAGAGAGAAAAGGAGAGGGGTGGGGAGGGGAGGGGAGGGGGGATAGTAGAGAATAGGATAGACAGCAGAATACATCAGACACTAGAATGGAAATATGTAAATCAATGGAAGTGTAACTGATGTGATACAGCAATCTGTATACGGGGTAAAAATGGGAGTTCATAACCCACTTGAATCAAACTGTGAAATATGATATATTAAGAACTATGTAATGTTTTGAACGACCAACAATAAAAAAAAAAGAAAAAAAATAATTGTCCATATTTACTGAGGACAGTTAGATGTTTTAATACATGTTCACACTGTAAATGATCAAATCAAAAAAGCATACTTATCACCTCAAGTATTTATTATCTCTTTGTGGTGAAAACATAGGAACTCTTCTAGGTATTTTGAAGTTACAATATAATATTGTTAACTATACCTATTTTGCAATAGAAAGCCAGAATTCATTCCTCCTAGCCAACTAATTCTGTTCCCATTGGCTGATCTCTCCCCACACCCATTACAAACTCATGTTTTCTTTTCGTTTGGTTCCTTGTTAGTTTCTCTGAATTGCTGCTAATCGGAGACACAAACACTTCAGAATGAAGAAAACTGCTCCTGGTTTTGCTTTCCATTTCTGTTTATCTGTTGTTTAAATCTCTCTCATCCTCTGTGTTTTCCCCAACTTTTAAAATCAGTTACTGAAATCAGCCTGATATAATCTCTCATTGTGCTGGTGTGCATTTATTTTATTCCCATAATTGTGCTAAATTTTGCTCTCTATATTTTGAAGCTATGTATGTTATTCGGTATGGACAAGTTTAGAATGATGGCATCTTCTTTGTTTTTTTTCCTTTTTCTCCACATCCTCTTCAGCATTTATTATTATTATTATTATTATTTTTATTGGTTGTTCACAACATTACAAAGCTCTTGACATATCATATTTCATACATTAGATTGAAGTGGGTTATGAACTCCCAATTTTACCCCAAATGCAGATTGCAGAATCACGTCAGTTACACATCCACAATTTTACATAATGCCCTATTAGTAATTGTTGTATTCTACTACCTTTCCTATCCCCTACTATCCCCCCTCCCCTCCCCTCCCATCTTCTCTCTCTACCCCATCTACTGTAATTCATTTCTCTCCTTGTTTATTTTCCCATTCCCCTCACAACCTCTTATATGTAATTTTGTATAGCAATGAGGGTCTCCCTTCATTTCCGTGCAATTTCCCTTTTCTCTCCCGTTCCCTCCCATCTCATGTCTCTGTTTAAAGTTAATCTTTTCTTCCTGCTCTTCCTCCCTACTCTGTTCATAGTTGCTCTCATTATATCAAAGAAGACATTTGGTATTTGTTTTTTAGGGATTGGCTAGCTTCACTAAGCATAATCTGCTCTAGTGCCATCCATTTCCTTGCAAATTCCATGATTTTGTCATTTTTTAGAGCTGCATAATGTTCCATGGTGTATAAATGCCACATTTTTTTATCCATTCATCTATTGAAGGGCATCTGGGTTGGTTCCACAGTCTAGCTATTGTGAATTGTGCTGCTATGAACATCGATGTGGCAGTATCCCTGTAGCATGCTCTTTTAAGGTCTTCAGGGAATAGTCCGAGAAGGGCAATAGCTGGGTCAAATGGTGGTTCCATTCCCAGCTTTCCCAGGAATCTCCAAACTGCTTTCCAAATTGGCCGAACCAATTTGCAGTCCCACCAGCAATGTACAAGTGTACCCTTTTATCCACATCCTCACCAGCACTTGTTGTTGTTTGACTTCATAGTGGCTGCCAATCTTACTGGAGTGAGATGGTATCTTAGGGTGGTTTTGATTTGCATTTCTCTGACTGCTAGAGATGGTGAGCATTTTTTCATGTACTTGTTGATTGATTGAATATTCTCCTCTGAGAGTGTCTGTTCAGGTCCTTGGCCCATTTGTTGATTGGGTTATTTGTGATCTTATTGTCTAATTTTTTGAGTTCTTTGTATACTCTGGATATTAGGGCTCTATCTGAAGTGTGAAGAGTAAAAATTTGTTCCCATGATGTAGGCTCCGTACTTACCTCTCTTATTGTTTCTCTTGCTGTGAAAAAACTTTTTAGTTTAAGTAAGTCCCATTTGTTGATTCTTGTTAAACTCTTGTGCTATGGGTGTCCTATTAAGGAATTTGGAGCCGGACCCCACAATATGTAGATCGGAGCCAACTTTTTCTTCTATCAGACGCAGAGTCTCTGATTTGATATCAAGCTCCTTGATCCATTTTGAGTTAACTTTTGTGCATGGCGAGAGAAAGGGATTCAGTTTCATTTTGTTGCATATGGATTTCCAGTTTTCCCAACACCATTTGTTGAAGATGCTATCCTTCCTCCATTGCATGCTTTTAGCCCCTTTATCAAATATAAGATAGTTGTAACTTTGTGGATTTGTCTCTGTGTCCTCTATTCTATACCATTGGGCCACCCGCCTGTTTTGGTACCAGTACTATGCTGTTTTTGTCACTATTGCTCTGTAATATAGTTTGAAATCTGGTATCGCTATACCGCCTGATTCACACTTCCTGTTTAGAATTGCTTTTGCTATTCTGGGTCTTTTATTTTTCCATATGAATTTCATGATTGCTTTCTCTATTTCTACAAGAAATGCCGTTGGGATTTTGATTGGCATTGCATTAAACCTATAGAGAACTTTTGGTAATATCGCCATTTTGATGATGTTACTTCTGCCTATCCATGAACAGGGTATATTTTTCCATCTTCTAAGAGCTTCTTCTACTTCTCTCTTTAGGGTTCTGTAGGTTTCATTGTATAAATCTTTCACCTCTTTTGTTAGGTTGATTCCCAAGTATTTTATTTTTCTTGAGGATATTGTGAATGGAGTGTTTTTCCTCATTTCCGTTTCAGAAGTTTTGTCGCTGATATACAGAAATGCCTTTGATTTATGCGTGTTGATTTTATATCCTGCCACTTTGCTGAATTCATTTATTAGTTCTAGTAGTTTCTTTGTAGACCCTTTTGGGTCTTCTAGGTATAGAATCATGTCATCTGCAAATAGTGATAATTTAAGTTCTGCTTTTCCTATTTTTATGCCTTTAATTTCTTTTGTCTGTCTAATTGCTCTGGCTAGTATTTCAAGGACTAAATTAAATAGAAGTGGTGGTAGAGGGCATCCCTGTCTTGTTCCAGATTTTAGAGGGAATGCCTTCAACTTTTGTCCATTCAGAATGATGCTAGCCTGAGGCTTAGCATAGATAGCTTTTACAATGTCAAGGTAAGTTCCTGTTATCCCTAGTTTTTCTAATGTTTTGAACATAAAGGGATGCTGTACTTTGTTGAATGCTTTCTCTGCGTCTATCGAGATGATCATATGGTTCTTATCTTTAAGTCTATTGATGTGGTGAATAACATTAATTGATTTCCGTATATTGAACCATCCTTGCATCCTAGGGATGAATCCTACTTGATCATGGTGCACAATTTTTTTGATGTGTTTTTGTATTTGATTTGCCAATATTTTATTGAGGATTTTTGCATCTAGGTTCATTAGAGATATTGGTCTGTAGTTTTCTTTCTTTGAGGTGTCTTTGTCTGGTTTCGGAATCAGGGTGATGTTGGCCTCATAGAATGAATTTGGAAGAGCTCCCTCTTTTTCTATTTCCTGAAATAACTTGAAAAGTATTGGTATTAATTCTTCTTTAAAGGTTTTGTAAAACTCCGCTGTATACCCATCCGGTCCTGGGCTTTTCTTGGTTGGTAGTCTTTTGATGGCTTCTTCAATTTCATCCATTGATATTGGTCTGTTCAAATTGTGTGTATCCTCCTGACTCAGTCTGGGCAAATCATATGACTTAAGAAATTTATTGATGTCTTCACTGTCTTCTATTTTATTGGAATATAGGTTTTCAAAATAATTTCTAATTGTCTTCTGTATTTCTGTAGCATCTGTTGTGATATTGCCTTTTTCATCCCGTATGTTAGTAATTTGAGTTCTCTCTCTTCTTCTCTTCGTTAGCATGGCTAAAGGTCTGTCGATCTTATTTATTTTTTCGAAGAATCAACTTTTAGTTTTGTTAATTCAATAGTTTCTTTTGTTTCAATTTCATTGATTTCTGCTCTGATTTTAATTATTTCTTGCCTTCTGCTACATTTGCTGTTGTTTTGCTCTTCCTTTTCTAGGGCTTTGAGATGAAGTGTGAGCTCATTTATTTGTTGTTTTTTTCTTTTTTTGAGGAATGACCACCAGGCGATGAATTTTCCTCTTAAAACTGCTTTCATTGTGTCCCATAGATTCCGATATGTTGTGTCTGTATTTTCATTTATCTCTAAGAATTTTTGATTTCCTCCTTTATGTCTTCTGTAACCCATTGATCATTCAGTAACATATTGTTCATTTTCCATGTGATGTAGGATTTTCCCTTCCTTCTTTTATAATTGATTTCCAGTTTCATTCCATTATGATCAGATAAAATGCATGGTATTATCTCCACCCCTTTATATTTACTGAGGGTTGCCCTATGGCATAATATATGGTCTATTTTTGAGAAGGATCCATGTGCTGCTGAGAAAAAAGTATATCCATTTGATGATGGTTGATATATTCTATATATGTCAGTTAAGTCTAGGTTATTGATTGTGATATTGAGTTCTATAGTTTCTTTATTCAACTTTTGTTTGGAGGATCTGTCCAATGGTGAGAGAGGTGTGTTGAAGTCACCCATAATTATTGTGTTGTGGTCTATTTGATTCTTGAACTTGAGGAGAATTTGTTTTATGAATGTCGCAGCACCATTATTTGGTGCATAAATATTGATAACTGTTATGTCTTGTTGGCGAATGGTTCCTTTTAACAGTATATAATGTCCTTCTTTATCCCTTTTGATTAACTTAGTCTTGAAGTCAATTTTATTCGATATGAGGATGGCCACCCCTGCTTGCTTACGATGACCGTGTGCGTGGTATATTTTTTCCCATCCTTTCACCTTCAGCCTATGTATGTCTTTTCCAATCAGATGTGTCTCCTGGAGGCAGCATATTGTTGGATTTGTTTTTTTAATCCATGATGCCAGCCTATGTCACTTTATTGGAGAGTTTAAGCCATTAACATTCAGAGTTACTATTGATATATGGTATGTACTTCCATCCATGTTTGATTGTTTATCCTATTTTTTAAAAAAATTTAGTTTGCTTTTCCATGATTATCTTTCCCCTCGCCCTTTGTCTTTACCGATGCACTTCCCACTGATGGTTTTGGTTATTGTTTTTCATTTCTTCCTCGTGTAGTGTTTTGCTCAAAATGCTTTGCAATGCTGGTTTTCTGGCTGCAAATTCTTTTAACTTTTGTTTATCATGAAAGATTTTTATTTCGTTGTCATACCTGAAGCTTAATTTTGCTGGATACAGAATTCTTGGTTGGCATCCATTGTCTTTCAGTGTTTGAAATACATTGTTCCATGACCTCCTTGCTTTCAGTGTCTGTGATTAAAAATCCGTTGTTAACCTTATTGGTTTACCCCTGAATGTAATCTGTCTCCTTTCTCTTGTAGCTTTTAATATTTTCTCTTTGTTCTGTATATTGGATATCTTCATAACAATGTGTCTTGGCATTGGTCTACTGTGATTTTGTGTGCTCGGTGTCCTGTATGCATCTTCAATTTGTATATCTGTTTCCTTTTTTATTTCTGGAAAGTTTTCTGTAATTATTTCATTCAGCAGGTTACTCATTTCCTTGGTTTGAATCTCTGTACCTTCTTCTATCCCGATGACTCGTAAGTTTGGTTTTTTTATGTTATCCCATAACTCTTGGATGTTTTTCTCTTGATTTTTTACCAGCCTTTCTGAGTTGGCTAGACTGTTTTCAAGATGATATATTTTGTCTTCATTATCTGACGTTCTGGCTTCTACTTGCTCCACTCTGTTAGTGATACTCTCAATTGAGTTTTTAATTTGGTTTATCGTTTCCTTCATTTCTAGAATTATTGTTTGATTATTTTTTATAATCCCTATCTCCTGATAAAATGCTTAACTTCTTCTTTTATCTGTTTATGTAATTCATTCTCAAGTGTTCTTTCGCTGCTTGAATTTTCTGTCTTGTATCCTCTTTAAGGTTCCATTCCATCTGTCTAAGGTGTTCCTTGAGTTCTTTATATGACCATTTTTCTGATGACTCTAGGTCCTCCTGAATATTTAGGCTGTCCTGCATTGTTTTTACTCCTTTTCTTCCTTGCTTTTTCAAGCTGCTCATGTTACTTCTTGTTCTGTTTGACTGCTGAGTTACTGTTTACTCCTATAAATTTATTTGATGCTTGGGAGGAAAGGTATTAGAAGGGAAGGGAAGAAGTCACTAAAGAGAATGAGAGTAAGCAGGTAGAATTCAAGGAAGGGGGAATAAGAAAATTGAAAATAAATGAAAATACAAAAGAAGAAAAAAATAGGAAATAAAAAAAGAAAAAAAAATTTTAAAAATAATAATAAAAAAATTAAAATTAAAATTAGAAGAAAAAAATTTAAAAATTTTGTAAAAAAATTTTAAAAACAACAGGAAAGAAAAATGAAAATGAACGAAAAATCCTAAATCAAAAATAGAGAAAAAAAAAACTAATAAATGCAGTCTTAGAGTTTGATTAACTTCTATTCCAGTAGGTGGTGCTGTGCCCACCAGGCCACGTTTCTCCTGTCAATACGTGGGAACCAATCACTGTGCAGCAGTTCCTCCTCCCAGACTGGGCGAGTCTCCAATCCTGAGTGCCTAGGGCCTCCTCTTGTGTCTAGTCACTTCCCCACTTTGCCCTCACCACAATACTGGCTACATGCCAGGTCTGCTGCTCCCGGGAGCCCTGTTTTCATGAACCACTGTGCACACTCTCCTAGTTTGCCATTCCCTCAGACCCTAAGTTTTTAGAGCTTGGGGCTGAGAATCCTCAGCGAATTTTACTTGCCCTCCGGTAGCCACGCCCCCGGTAGCTGGCGCTAGAGACCTCAGTTGTCAGCACTGTTGGGAGCGGTAGCCGGGAGTTCCATGCTGCGGGTCCCGCGCCACATCTGATTCCCTGGGTCTGGCTATTGTGCTCACGGGTGAGCTGGGAGGGGCCCTTACAGGAGAGCTGGGAGGGGCCCTTAAGGTTTCCCCGATGTGTGGAGAGGGAAGGCTAGGGAATTCCACACCTGTAGCCGCAGGTTTCAATGAAGTTATCTCCGCTGCAGTCTGGTGACGTCAGTTCTCTGCCATGGTGGTATCTCTTGCAAATGGCGACAGTTCGTTTCCCTTTGCCGGGTGACCAATGCAACGGGTGGGTCCTTACTGTCTTTCTCAAGCCCCGTTTCAAACCTGTGGCCACTACCTATGAAGGCTCGGTTGGCATTTACCTCCGTAGGATCAGAAGGGCCGACCAGTTTTTTCAGCCGGATGGATTAGTGCTGAGTCACAGCTGTTTGTCTGCGGGAAGCAGGTGAATGGGAGCTTGAATTCAGCCCATCCGGGCTCAGTGTGTGTTCTGAGAGGCCCAGACTGTTTGCCCCAGATCCACGTCAGCTCAGCATTGCCTAGTGATCTTGGCCAAGACTGGATCTGTAGTTAAAAGCCATCCTTTATACTCCTTCTTCTCACTGGCTATCACTCTGACTTCTTTGTAAACGTAGTCTTGCCATTCTAAGGGGCTTTTCTTCATCCATTCACTCATAGTTCCAGGTGGCTAAATCTAGCACGGATGAAGCACCGGGTTTGATCCTCTGGGGCTGGGGCCCGAGTCCGGTCCCGAAGCCGCAGGACACTCGGAGCTGTGCTCACACCACATGGTACTTAACGCTTAATCCTCGCAAACCAGGCAAAGAGCAGCAGGAACGCCGGGTGGCCCCCGCACGCGCACCGCAAGGACCCGATGGCATCTTCTTTGTGAATTGAAAATTTTATATACCTGTGGCTGTGTTTGTTCTAAATGTTGCATTTGGCTTAAAATCTATTTCATTTGATATCACTTTAGCTATCCCAACTTCCTTCAGTTGGTATTTTTCTAGTGAATGTTTTCCTACCTTTTTAAATGTCTTATTTTTTCATGTATGCTACTACATAGTATATATTTAATTTTTAAATAATTTAAAGATCTTTGTCTTTTAACTGGAGCCCTAGGCTATTTATATTGATTGTGATTAATATATATATATATATATATATATATATATATATATATATATATATATTTGTGTTAATTTATTTGTCTTATTTTGGAATATTGTTCAACTTCTGTTTCTCTTTTTCTTGCCTTCTCTTAGACTGAAGAATTTGTTTTCCTCATCAAATATTTTCTACCTTTAGTTTGGAAGTTTTGGTCTATTTCTGTTCTTTTTGAGAGTTACTGTAGATATTTAAGTATCTAAGTTTTAATCCATATAGTTACCATTTTCCTGAACAAGTCTAGGCTCCTAAATGTTAGTTTTTGTCAAGGCTCTGGAGCTATATTTTATCAGAGTTTTCAATCCATGCTTGCTGTATGAATTTGTGTGTCAGATCCTCATAAAAGTAGACTTGTAGTTAGAAATACTTAGGGGACATTTTCTATGCACCCACAGCTACTGCATATGTGTTAGTTAACATCTTACTTTAGGCAGGCTGTGTCCCTGTGTGTGTACGTCCCTCTAGTTCACTGAAAGAAGGTTCCTTTCAGAGACCCTGGATTTGGGGGAGTAAACTCCTCACCTAACTTGGGCTCTGGTGCCTCTCACAATTTGCGCTGGTGTGTATGGCTATTCGTTTTCACAGTTTTAAGCTTCCAAAAACTATCACTGAATTTTGCCTATTCACTAAAAGCAAAAACAAATTCAAAATTTTATCTAGTTTTGGGGGAAGTATTTGGAGGACTTTTGAAACATCTGCCTCAGAGCCTCATCTCATTTATGACTCACACTAAATCTCTGAAGTTAGTAAGTAGGAGAAAATGGAGAAACAAGTACAAAGGACACAGAGTACCCAAGGCCATCTGGCCCATCAACTAAGGTCTGAGCCTCTTTCGGGTGCTGTTTGTCCATCCCTTTCTCAGGCCTGATGCTGGCTTGCCTAGGTCTGGATCTCAAGAAGAACCAGAAGTGAAAGAAACCAATGAAAACCTGGGGCATTGTGGACAGATATGGCTACTGCTGCCTACACAGAAGCTGCTTTACCAACTGTCAATATGACATAGAAGTTATTTCCCCATCGAGGTCTGGCTCAATTAAGTGGAGTTGGTAATCCTGGAAGGTCTGTTTCAGTTGTTTTTCAAATTAACACACCTACCAATTATTAGCACATGATCTCTGTGTGAATTTGTGACATAAAACATCTAAAATGTTAAAACAAGCTGGCCAGATTTTGTTTATGTTTGATAAATACAAATGTCTAATGTAATAACATAACAACATACTAAGGTTTGGATGTACTTTAGGTCATGACATAAAAGGTCTAATATTTTCCTTTGAAGAAAATTCAAAGAGAAAGAAAGTAACTAGGAACAAGTCAAAAATGGTTCAATAATCCTAATAGCTATTTCTCCTCACATTATAAGTTCTAATAAAGGTCAGTAAGAGATTTGCCATTTTTATATTATTCTCTTTTGCTCTTTTTGCAAATGAATATTTTGAATGAATTTTTAATCTTAATTCATCGGATTGATACAATTTAAGAATATTTTGTTAACTGGATTTTTACCTTCTTTAATAATGTAGTATGATTTATAAATGCAGACTGAATTAGGAAAATCTCCAGAATCAAAGTCCCTTGTACTTTTGCCTCATATTTTTTGAGTTGTGAGAAAAAATATTTGTATATTTAAAAGATATAGTGACTTTATGCATACCTGAAGTTTTTCCAAAATAGAATAAATAAGACAAGTATATATGTGGAAAGAGCTGTGACTAGGATTATGTCTCAGGGGGAAAAAATGGGAAATCAGAAGGTCTGCCCATTTCCTTCCAGGACAGACACCTTCACAAGAGATTTACTGAGCTTGTGCTACAGCCTTCTGATGACTTCCCTTGTCAGGTGTATGCCCTGATTTCTTACACTTGTGGTCTCTGCATTCTTCAAGACTAGAATAAAACTTCAGCATTCCTCGCTGGGGCACACACATCATGGAATTGATTTAAGCTTGGAGAACTGAAAAGATGTATAGCAAATACTGACCTTTCCAATATTCTCTCTTTTTGGTAAGAGTCAAAGTAAAACAATTTAAGGCAACAGCATTTGTGTTGTGTTTATTTTAGGGCAGTTATTAGGTTTTATTTGTTTTTCCACGTTTTTATTGGTGTATCATTGTTGGGCATAATGGTGGGATTTGTTGTTACATATTTGTACATGTTACACAATAGAACAACACACTTTGGACAATATAATTTCCCAGTATTTCCCTTTGAACTTCCTTTATCCCTCCCCCTGGTCCCTTTCCTCTACTCTACCGATCTGCCTTCATTCATGAGACATCCCCAATCTTCCTTTTTGCTTCTTTCACATATGAGAGAAAACAGGACCCTGGACTTTTTGAGTTTGAATTTATTTTGCATAACACAATGTTCTTAAGTTGCATTGATTTTCCTGCAAATGGCATAATTTCATTCTTCTTTATGATTGAATAAAATTCCATTGTGTGTGTTTGTGTGTGTGTGTGTGTGTGTGTGTGTGTGTGTGTGGTGTGTGTGTTTTAACCATTCATTCATTGACAGACATGTAGGCTAGTTCCATAGTTTGGCTATTGTGAATCATGCTACTATAAACATAACTATGCATATATCACTGTAGTATGATTACTTTAATTCTTTAGGATAAATACCAAGGAGTGTTATAGCTGGGTCATATGGTGGTTCCATTCCTAGTCTTTTGAGGGAACTTCATACTGATATGTTGATATTTATAGTGTTTGTACCAATTTACAATCTCACCAGCAGTGTAAGGTGTTTCTTTTTATCTGCATCCTCTCCAGCATTTATTATTTTTTGTATTCTTGATGGCTGCTATTTAGACTAGAGTGGATATGTAGTTTTGATTTGCATGTCCCTGATGTATTTGTTGGTTATTTGTATTTCTTCCTTTGAGAAGAACTGTTTGGTTCATTTGCTCATTTATTAATCAAGTTATTGTCTTGTTTCTTTTTTTGTTTTTGGTTTTTTTTTTCTTTGTGGGTGTTGTATATAATTTTTTGTTTCTTTATATATTCTGTCAAAATAGTAGATAGAAAAATTTCTCTTCCACTCTGGAGTTTCTCTCTTCATGTTCTTAATTGTTTCTTTGCTCTTCAGAAGATTTTATATTTGATGAAACCCAATTTATTCACTCTTGGCATTATTTCCTGAATTTTAGCGATTCTGAGAATGTTGTTGCCTATGACTATATGTTGAAGTGTTGACCTATATTTTCTTCTAGGAGTTGCAAAGTTTCTGGTCTAATTCCTAGGTCTTTGATCAATTTTGAGTTGACACTTTTGCAGGGTAAGAGATAAAGATCTAGTTTAATTCTTCTACATATGGATAACCAGTTTCTTCAGCACCACTGTTATAAAAGTTGTCTCTTCTCCAATGTATGGTTTTGGCAGCTTTGTCAAGGACCAGATAACTCTATCTGTGTAGGTTTGTCTCTGAGACTTCTATTTCATTCCATTGATTTTATGGCAGTACCATGCAGGTTTTGTGACTATAGCTCTGTAGTGAAATTTAAAGTTAATTATTTTGATGCCTCCAGAATTGATTTTTGTTTTGGCTTAAAATCGTTTTGGTTACTCTGGGTCTCATTCTTCCAAATCAATTTTAAGACTTTCTTCTAGTTCTGTGAAGAATGCATTGGTGTTCTGATGGTAATTGCATTGAATCTGTGTATTGCTTTTGTTAGTATGGCAATTTTAACAATATTATTTCTGCCTATCCATGATCATGGGCAATCTTTCCATCTACTTGTATCTTCTTTAAATTCTTTCTGCAGTGTTCTATAGTTTTCATTATAGAGGTCTTTCACCTTCTTGGTTAGATTTATTCCAAGGCTTTTTTCTTTTTCTTTTTTTTAAAGGTTATTTTGGATGGAATTATTTTCCTTAGTCAGCAGATTCAATGTTGGTACATAAGAAAGCTATTGGTTTATGCATGTTGATTTTGTAACCTCCTACTTTGCCAAATTTGTTTATTAGCTCCAGCAGTCTCCTAGCAGAACTTTTTTAGATCTTCTAAGTATAGGATCATATCTGAAAACTGATAGTTTTGACTTCCTCCGTTTCTATTTTCATTTCTTTAATTTCCTTCTCTTGCCTAATTTCTTGGCTAGACTTCTAATGCTATATTGAACAGAAGTGGTGAGAGTACATATCCTTGTCTTATTCCTGATTTCAGAGGAAATTCTTTTAGATTTTCTCTATTCACTCTGGTTGACTTTGTGTTTGTCATATGTAGCCTTTATGATGTTGAGGTATGTTTCTTCTATACCTAGTTTCTTCAGTATTTTTATCATGAATGAGTAATGAATTTTGTCATAGGCATTCTTAGAATCTGTTGAGATGACTAACGATTTTTGTCCTCAATTCTATTTATATTATAAATTACATTTGTTGATTTGCATATGCTAAATCATCCTTGTATCCCTGAGATAAAACCAACTTGGTTGTGACATACAATCTTCTAAATATGTTCTCGAATATGATTTGCTCATTTTATTAAGTATTTTTGCATCTAAATTGGAAATTGGTCTGTAGTTTTCTTTCCTTTATGTGTCCTTACCTGATTTTGGTCTGTGTTTGATACTGGATTCATAGAATGAATGTGTATGTGTTCCATTCCTTTCTATTTCATGGTATAAATTGAGGAGCTTTGACAATAGTTCTTCTTTAAAGGTTTGTTAGAATTCAGCTGAGAATTCATCTGGTCCTGGAATTTTCTTTATTGAAAGGCTTTTTATTACTGCTTTTATGTCATTGCTAGTTATTGGTCTGTTAGTTTCCTTTGTCCTCTTAATTTTGGCAGGTCAGATGTGTCTAGAAATGTGTCCATTTCTTCTAGGTTTTCCAATATATTGGAGTATACTTTTTCAAAATAGTCCCTAGTAACCCTCTAGATTTCTATTATGTCTGTGGTGAATTGTTCATTTTAATTTCTAATCTTATTAATTTGGGTCTTTTCTTTTTTGCTTTTGGTTACTTTGGCTAAGGGTTCATCAATTTTATTTTATCTCTTCAAAGAACCAACTCTTCATCTCATTGATCCTTTGTATTTTCTTTATTCTCAATTTAATTGATTTTAGTTTTGATCTTATTTTCTTCCCTCTACTGGTTTCAGAATGGGTTTGTTCTTTTTTTTAAAGGGCCTTAAGATGCACCATTAAGTTGTTTGTTTGAAATATTTCTGTTTTTTTTCATGTAAGTACCCCCAGCTATAAACTTTCCTTTAAAACTGCCTTCATAGAGTCCTAGAGGTTCTGGTATGCTGTATCACGATTCTCATTCAATTATAAAAATTTCTAAGTTTCTCCCCTGATTTCTTGTATCTCCAATTCATTATTCAAAAATATATTGTTCAGTCTCCATGTGTTTTGATAGTTTTTGGTGTTGAATTCTAATTTCTTTCATTATGATCTAATGAAATGCAAGGAATTATATCAACTTTTTTGTATTTGCTGAGAGTTGCTTTGTGTTCTAAAATATGGTCTATTTTGGAGAAGGTTCCATGAGCTACAGAGAAGAAAGCAATTTTGGCAGTTGTTGGAAGAAATATTCTATAGATATCTATTGAGTCTATTTGATTAATAACATTTTTAGATCCAAAGAGTCTTTACTGAGTTTATGTCTGAATGATCCATTGATTGGTGAGAGAGTTGTGTTAAAACCACCCAGTATTACTGCACTGTGGTCTATATTAGTGCAGTAGTATCTTTTTTGAGTAGTACCTTTTTTATGCAATTAGGTACAACAAAATTTAGGGCATGAATATTTACTATCATTGTATTTTCTTGTTGGATTGTTCCCTTTACCAGTGTGAAGTAACTTTCTTTTTCTCTTCTGATTAATTTTGGTTTAATGTCTGCTTTTTCAGATATAAAGCTAGCTATTCCTTCTTGATTTGGACCTCCATTTTCATGGTATATAAACTTCTATACTTTTACTTTCAGCCTGTGACTATCTGTAAGGTGGATCTCTAACAAACAACAAATAAGACTTGAGATTAACCCTTTTCTCTCTAGTTTGCTCACTGAGCTGCTGGTTAGAGTAGACTAAACCTGAAGCTGGTTGAAAAAACCCTTAGATTCCCTTTTTACCAATAGAAGTTAGGATAAAATAGGAATTAGTGACTATTGCAGTTTTGCTAGTTAGCAGATTTAAAAAATTCAAAATGGGATACATTTCTGGGTGTGTGTGTGTGTGTGTGCGCACACACACACACACACACACCCCTACAAATGCACAAAGAGCATCACAGCCTGGCTATATTTTCATTATAGATATCAAAATTCACAAATATGATTTGGGGAAAAGGAAACAGGGGAAGGAACTCTCAGATCTTTCAGACCTACAGATCTTTCTTGAACCATATTGCCAATTAATTATGAAGGAGTTTATTTTGTATTTTTAAAATAGAATGTTTAAAGACAAGGAAGGAAATCTTAGTTTATACCTACAGGAAAATAATGCTTTAAAGACATACAAACTACCAGAGGAGGTAAATCATTCCTTCTTTTTTTTTCTTTTTCTTTTTTTTTTAAGAGAGAGTGAGAGAGAGAGAGAATTTTTTAATATTTGTTTTTTAGTTCTCGGCGGACACAACATCTTTGTTGGTATGTGGTGCTGAGGATCGAACCCGGGTCGCACGCATGCCAGATGAGTGCGCTACCGCCTGAGCCACATTCCCAGCCCCCAAATCATTCCTTCTTGAAGGAAAGCTGAACAGATTCATGCAACACACTAACCCTAGGCAAAAACTTCCTACTGTAATCACATTATAAAAAACTATCAAACATTTTAGCATATTAAAAACCACTGCTTCCTGAAATAAGCACAAATAAAATCCATCATATTTCTTTTTTAAAAATTTTTATCCTTGATTTTGTTAGGATTAGATATCGTAAAGCACACATATGGTGCTTGAATTTAATTTTAGTACTACCCTTTCCCAAGCCTTAGGATTCTTCTCTAACATCATATTTCTTAAATTCACAGATTTCAAACACTTCAACTAACTCACAATAGCCTGGCAACAACTTATGCTATTAGTAAAATTCCAGTGGCTTTAAACTCAGATTTTTCTAGGATATTTTATCAGAGGCTCAGCATAAAAAATATATATTAAATATATTTATTTAAATAATTACCTATTTGAAATATATGTGCATATATAGTTCTTAAAATACTTAACAGTTTTAAAAAGTAAAAATGGCTACTTGGAGGCTAAGGCAGGACTATTGCAAGTTTGAGGCCAACCTGGGCAACTTAGCAAGACCCTGTCTGAAAAAAAAATTATTTTTTAAAAGACTTGGGGTTGAAGCTCTGTGGTTTAGCACTTGCCTAGCATACATGAGGCCCTGGGTTCAATCTCTATTACTGAAAAAAATGTTTTGTTTATTATTCCATATATTTAAACCTTTGTATCTCATTTTTTTTTTTGTTTATTATGAGTCCGTAGATTCACATGCAATACATTTAAAAGCTGTAATCTGTGGGCTTGACTTTACGTGCTTCAAGAATTTACATTTTCATTCTATTAAAACTTGCATGTTGGTATTAACAAATGACTTTAGGAGAAACTTATCAATTCTTTGATCTCTGTAGTTTCTAGAACTTTGTGCCTCCCTGACTATTTTAAAAAGATCCAAATTGCTTATGGAAAAGAAAGTCAATAATGATTTTGTCGAATGCCTGAAATAGAGGTGTTTACTTTTTCCCCAAACTCCTTAAAGTAAACCTTTACATTTCCACAGGGTTTCTCAGAGTATTTAGAGAGAAAGAGAGTCAGGGGTGATGGATATAACAATGTTTCTAATTCACTCACTTACACAGTAAAAACTTCTGTGTGTGGTGTTGAGATGGAGATTCGGGATAAAGAGAGATACATACTGAATCTCAAAGGAAATACCCATGAGCCATTTAGATGCAGAAGCACCATTGTGAATCTTGAGTAACATATCCTTGGCCCAGGTCCTTGTAAAATGAGGGAAAAGCTCAAGTGCAGGAAAAGTTGGCCCCAAATTGCATGGCTCCACCCTGGCTCCACCTCCAGTCTGGCCCATAACTATAGTCTCTCTATTTGGACCTCCAACACAAGGATGGGCTTCTCACTCTCAAGATAGCCCATATTCTCCTTCGAATATGTATCTAACTTCCTAAATAAACCTCTATCTATACCTGTGCCTGGTGCATGCTGAGATTCTTTTCCATCAAGTATGCCAAGAACCCCCACTTGTTGTGAGCTGAATTTCCCCTCCCCTCTGGGAACTCTTAAGGCCCTTTTCAGAGACATCTGCTCTCCCCTGAGAGTATCATCTTTAAAGATCAAGAAAGGAGAACTCATTTCCCTGAAGTGATAGGAAGACCAATTCCCATCAAGAGCAATGGAGAAACTGGGAGGGATTTATTAATTTCCAACTGACTAGCTTAAGACTTTTGTTAATTTTTAAAGCAAACCAACTGCTTTGGAGAGTCCATTACTCATGTGAGTGTCAGAACCCTGCCAGTAGATTGCAAATAATGCAGATTTACTTAATTTGTAATCACAGAGTAAACAAGAATAAATACCAAGTGGGATCCTTCTTCTGCAAATTATATTAAAAATAAATAATTTGACTATAAAGAAAAGTTGTCCTTCAATCCATCTCAGGTTATAGGAAGAATGAAAACATTTATTCAGATGAGCAACAGATGTAATTATACATTTTTGGCGGGAGGGGGTGCTGGGGATTGAAGCCAGGCAAGCACTCTACTAACTGAGCTAGAACCTCAGTAATAGATGTAATCAATAGATATATATCAATCAATCAATATATATCTCATAAGGAGGGGAAAGGGCCCAGTTGCTATTGAAACACTGCCAATCATGAAGCTTGTAGAGAATACCGTCTCTGCTTACCCTGGACAAATAGAAAATCATGCCAATACATTTCACCTAATTTTACCTATTCATTTTCAGTGGAAACAAGGGATTACTAGAAATAATTATCTACACAGTACTTAAAAGACTAAAAAAATCTGGAAAAGAGCTCAATAGGGAGAAGGAAAGGAAAAAAAATTCACGGAGAAGTATCTGATGGTATTTGATATCACTAAAATAGATATATAATTATGACACTTAAGCAATGGAACACACCCTGAAATATCACATTGTCGGAGGGATAATGCATTAAGTGGATGATAGGAGAGGCCTGATTTTAGACACAGTGAAATTTTGCCTGAAATTTCAACTCAGACACTGAGCTTGTGTTTTATTTTTAAAGTGCCAAGGCCTGGGAGACCCTAGTCAAGATAGCAGGTCCAATCCACTTTGGTCACATCCCCTCCATGGTCCATCACTGAATCTTGGTTGAGAAACACAGTTCACAATTGATCAAATGTCAGAATCTCCCCACAATCTCAGAATTCTTCAGAGTCACTCCCTGGCCTCCTTCCACTGTGGAAGCCACTAGGAGACTAGCCTAGGACTGGCTACTGGCCTCATGCTTGAGCCATTGGATGGGGCAGGTGGCTATCTCAAGATCATATTCTCTCTAGAGGGGATGCTTCAGTATTTAGTCTTTGTTCATCACCTCCAAATTAGGTGTCTAGTTTCTATATTTTTCTCAGGCTGATCTGGGTCCAGTGCTAATTTCACCTTTTCCACAAAGCCATCTCTCCACAGGACTGATCTCAAAAGCATCTGCATCTCCAGAACATATTTGCACCCTACAATGACTTCTCTCTAATTTTTCACATCACAGAGACCCACACCCATACTTTAGTTTGAGACCCACTGAAGACAGGTCTTTTTTTTTTCTTAAACCTCCTATAGTCTTACTATCTAGTAAATCTTTTAAACATAAAACTACTGAATAAATGTTAGTAAATACTCAAGGATTTTAGTTTACAAAATGCACATTTCAAAAAGAAATGCAGATTTTCATTTCAAATATACCACAAATGCTAGCTTTTTTGTGAGATCCTATGTTGACTTTTTGTATTATAAAAGAATTATCTTCTAATAGTTTCCTTTGGGAGTTCATATTTTTGTACAGAGGGTTTCAAGGCAAATTCACACCAGATCTGGAACTCTCTTCAAGACACTCAGATGCTACAGTAACAATTCATGCTGTAGCAAAAATTTTGACAAAGAACACATTTTCCTGCAGGTATAATAGACTGTTCATTTTCTGTTTAGGAACAGAAATCAATATTCACCAACCTATATGCCTATCTAAACCATTCAGTTGATTCTATATTTAAGTATAGATAATAATTCAAGAGTTTTGAGGTTTTCTTTAATCAAATTTCTTAGTTTATAATGACCCAAATATCTTTGGTCATTAATCTTTCTAAAGGCTAAATTAGAGCAGTTTCTCAATTAAGACACAATCAACATTTTAGACCAGATAATTCTTTGTTTAAGGAAGGGGACTGACTTGTACATTGTAGAATGTTCAGGATTCTACAATGGCCTCTACACATGAGGTGCTAGTAGTGCCCCCTCTGGGTTGGGATAACCCAAAACATCTCCAGACATTCCACAAATGTCCTTGGGAGAAAATTCTATTTCCTTGTAATCCCTGTACCAGCAGCAATAGCTTAATTTATGAGCTCATTAAAAATGCAAATATGTGAGCCCATCCTGACCTAAAAAAATCAGAATCTCTGGAATGGTTCCCAGGAAACCTGTTATTTAGGTGATTTTGATCTTCAGGTGATTTTGATGTACATTAAAGTTTGAGATACACAGAGTCCCAGGTCCAGTGAAGTAGAAAGAATATATTTTCAAAATCCCAAAGTCCAGGTCACACAATAAATCAGTTAAATTATAGCCACTGGGGAAATTAGTTGTCTAGTTTGAAGTTTGAGTACTCACCACCTATTGGCATTACCTGGGGATCTTTCGAAAACATTTTTGACTGGGGCCAACTTTCCATCAATTAAGTCAGAATCCTAAATGTAGGATCCAAGCATCATATTTTTTCCTCTCAAGTACAATTCCCAGGTTATTGTAATGTGTATTTAAGAACAAAAACCGTTTCTCTAAGATAGCATAAATATTGAGGCAGAATGGTGTAGTGGTTAGGTATGTAAACAGTGGATTCAAACTGCCTGGGTTTAAATCCATGATTAACTATTTACTTTTTGATATTGAGCAAGTTCTTTAACCGTGCTAAACCTCTATGACCTCATCTGTCAAATGGGGAGTAATACAATCATATACATTTACACAGGTGTTGTGAGGATTAAATGAGATAATATATAGAAAGCACTTGACAAGAAAAACCCTTCCACATAATAAGAGCTCAGCAAAACAGTAAGTTTTTTCAAAGCAAAAGTTTATGAGATTAAACATTAGGAAATAAATCTCCTCAAAATATTTGCACTAGCATGCAGTACCATTTCATCATTATTCACAATAGACAAGATATGGATGCAACCTGTCAACAGATGACTGAAATAAAGAAAATGTGGTATACATACAATGAAATACTGTGAAGTCTTAAGAGGAATAAAATCCTATCATTTGTGACAACCTGGATGAACCTGGAGGACATTATGCTAAGTGAATGAAACCAGGCTCAGAAAATCAAATAGTGTTTGATCTCATGTATGTGGAATCTACTAAATTCGATCTCACAGAAACAGAATAAAAAAGTGGTTACTAGAGGCTCAGGTGGCAGAGGGGTGGGGAAATGGTAGACTGGAGAAAGAAGTTACAGTGATCTGTTTCACTGCATGGTGATCACAGTTAATAAATAATGTACATTTCAAAATTGCTAAAATGGATTTTTAACATTCTAAATTCAAGAAAATGATAAATTGGCAGGGCAATGAATAAGTTATTTAGCTTTGACTTTTTGTATAATGTGTGCATAGATCAAAACATCATGTAGCCCATAAAGAAGGTTTTTCAATGATAAATATTTATAGGCAAATCTTGAATTCTTATTCCAAGCAAGACAAATCTTTTGGTACCCAGAGCTATGTTTCTAGTAAATGAAGCTTGTCTTCAAATTCGTACAGTTGTTGGTTTGAACTAAGCTATTTCACATTGCCAGTCACTCAGGTGTCCTTGTACAGAATGCATGAGTTGAAAACATCTTTGCATTGCTGTGTTCTTATTGGATTAACTGAAGTGTGCAGAGAATTTGAGTGGTTGCTCCTCCTTGAATCTCTCTGAGGCCACAGAGCCTACTCCACCAGGTTGACTGACCTACAATGCACACCTCTGGTTCCCTCTGTCTTACCTTCAGGTGTTTCTTTACCTTGCTTTTTTTTGAGCCTTTCCCATTTTTTGCAATTTTGGACACAAAGGATTAAGTCTGAAATTTTGGCAGAGAATCATGATATACACAAAAATGTCTCTCCATGGTAAATATAGCTCAGCAGGGAAACAAACTAGCATGTCTGTAAAGATGTTTCTATAGAAATAGATGCTTTCTGCTTGTTTACAAAACCTATTTATCCAAATAGCAAACTGAAAATCAGAATTGATTTATGACATTTCCATGAGAATAAATATGTTGATGTATTTGTATAAATCCTAAAAAACTCAAGGTACTTCAAATAAAATAAAGATGAGTTATAATAAGGAGTCAAAAAGAATCTGAGGCACTCTGCAGTCCTGTTTTGGCTTATTTTCAAGGGATTCTCTTGGAGAACGGTGAGTCCATGCATTAGCAAGGCAGGTAGAGCCTAATTATAACTCCTGATCCAGCAGGTACTTGTTATGTGTCCTTGGAGATTTAACCTCTTTGAGCCTTAGCTGCTTTACCATTTGCTAACAGTTGTTGTGGATATTAAATGAGATAAGTAGAGGTCACTCACATGTCATTGTCTCTCATTCTCCAGCTTCTGTTGGCAAGAAATCTCTGTTCTTTTTTTTAACATGAAAACAACAGCAGGTTGAAGAAACTATCATATTTCAAATTCTGGAGACTGTTTTCCACATTTAATTTAAGCAGGGGAGAGGATGGAGAAGAGATCTTGGTGATTTGAAAGAATCACCAAAAGATATAAAACAATAACCCATATTGAGAAATGCTCTTTTCTGGAAAGATCTTGGATTACTTTGGCCTTATAGTTGTAAAAAAAACCAAAATCAATTCTGACTTGCCACCACCCTTGGATTCTGAAAACTCCAATGCCTTCTTTAGGATGTGAGAGGATCTAATGTCCCTGGTGGGAACGAATGCTTGTGGACACCTCTTGGCTTCAGAAGAGTTCTGGGTTGGAATGACCATTGGAGTCATTTTCATGGTGTCATGGCACTTTCATAAATGTATTTTCTTGTTAGCTGAATGTTTAAGCAACGAAGGGCCAGGTTTTTGTGTTTATCTTTAGGATCTACTTGGTGGGCTTGATGCTTGATATGATGCCTTACATATTTAGGATTGATGATGTCACTTTTAAGAAGTCGTTCAAAACTTAAGCCTACATTTGAATCAAATGTATGAAATCTGATATGTCAAGAGCTTGGTAATGTTTTGAACAACTAATAATGATAAAAAACCTTAAGCCTTCACTAAGGACATGTGATTCACAGGAAAGCAAAAGTTACTTTGGCTACATACCCCAAA
This sequence comes from Spermophilus citellus, assembly GCF_964194105.1. Classification (NCBI taxonomy): domain Eukaryota; kingdom Metazoa; phylum Chordata; class Mammalia; order Rodentia; family Sciuridae; genus Spermophilus; species Spermophilus citellus. Next base: position 197,425,841 of record NC_138184.1, on the reverse strand, counting down.
GCTACAGTTTCCAACAAATACATGGTCTTCAGGAATGCAGAATCAGCAGCACCTGGGGATATTTTTTTTTAGAAAATCTTGTTCTCAGGGCTCAGACTCACAAAGTAGAACCTCCAGGAGTGAGGCCCAGCCATCTGTGTTTTCATAAGCTCTCAAGATCATTCTGATGTCTATAAAATTGAGCATCACCACTTGAGTGCTTCTCAAACCTGAGTGTTCATTAGAATCTCCTGGGCAGCTTATATTAAAAAAAGAAAAACTAAAACTAAATCAACAGATGATCTCATGTAACTTCTCCAGATTTTGATTCAGGTGGTTTAAGATCAGGAAATTTACCTTTTAAAAGGAATGTCATTATGTTGTGTGCATGTACAGGTATATAACAATGAATCACACTACTATGTATAATTATAATGCACTAATAAAAGGAAAAATGAATAAATAAACAGTTCATGTAATCCTCTAAGTAAATAAATAAATTGATCAAGGTGATTCTACTGGTTGAGGTTTGGCCACCACTTTACAAATTATCAGGTTCTAGAAGCTCATGTTGTGGTAAAAGGAGAGAAAAAGGAAGGGGGGAGGAATAAAAGGTAAGAAAGGAGAAAAAGGAAGATGAAAGGAAAAAGAGAAGAGGATGAAATATCTGAATTACATTTAAAAAAGAGAAAGAGGGACCCACCTAGCTGACCTGTGCAGGAGCTTGGGCCCAGGGTAGGCCCGAGTCTACCTCCACCCACCAGAAGACACCCAATGGAGCTCAGACCTGGCCCAGATCCAACTCAACCACGTGCATCAGAGCCAGGGCCAAGAGTAAGCTTTAGTCCACCCCTTCTCCCTCACCTGAGATCTCAAGTCTAACTCACTTCCATCTTGAGACACTGCAGCCATACCCATAGCTTTCCCCATGCAGTAGCCTCTACCTTGGGATAATAGACAGAGCCTAGAAGCAGCTGCATCTTGGAGCAGGCATCCCAAAGCCAGTGTAAGGCTCACCCTTTCAGCCCCATCTCTGAAAGACATTGCATCCATCTTGGGGCATCTCCATTGCTATCTTGAGTTACCTCCAGCTATTGCCCCCATAACCTATGGTTGCAATAAAATCTATTCTGGTATATCGGCAGGGTCTGGAAGCCCAACACCAAGGTGAAATACAGATAATCTGCACAGATACTACAAGACTATAGGGTAGAAACTGTAATACATCAGATCCACACTGAAAGAAAGGAAATTACATACACAACATAAAAAAAAAAAAAAAACAAGAGAGGAAAGTGCCCCAAACAAACCAGGATACTATAATAACAGAACCCATGGACAGTGCAGTTAATGAAATGTCAGAGAAGTAGTTCAGAATGTTCATGATAAAAATGATCTTTAAACTAAAGAATGACCTATATGAGCAAATACAGGCAAACATTGATCACTCCAACAAAGGGATAAGAGAGCAAATACAGGCAACCATTGATGACACAAATAAACAGATAAGGAAGCATTGATCACATCAACAAAGAGATAAGGGAGAAAATACAGGTAGCAAAATATTACTTCAAGAAAGAAAGAGAGATTCTGAAAAAAAAGGATCAGAAATCCTTGAAATGAAGGAAACAATAAACTGAATAAAAAACTCAGTAGAAAGCATCCCCAACAGACTAGATCACTTGGAAGACAGAACAGCAGATAATGAAGACAAAGTATACAATCTGGAAAATAAAGTTGACCCCACAATGAAGATGGTAAGGAACCATGAGCAGAACATTCAAGAAATATGGGGTAACATCAAAAGACCAAATCTAAGAGTTATTAGGATAGAGGAAGGCACGGAGTATTAAGCCAAAGGAATGCACAATCTCTTCAATGAGATAATATCAGAAAATTTTCCAAACATGAAGAATGAATTGGAAAATCAAATAAAAGAGGCTTATAGGACACCAAATGTACAAACTTACAACAGACTGACACCAACACACATTATAATGAAAATGCATAGCATACAGAACAAAGAAACTATAGAACTCAATAATACAATCAATAACTTTGACTTAACTCACATATGTAGAATATTTCACCCATCAACAAGCAAATACACTTTCTTCTCAGCAGCACATAGATCCTTCTCTAAAATAGAACATATATTATGCCACAAAGCAACTCTTAGCAAATATTAAAAAGTAAATATTACCCTGCATTCTATCAGACCATAATGGAATGAAATTAGAAATCAATGAAAAAATAAAATCTACGCCAACACCTGGAGTCTAAATAATATGCTACTGAATGAATAACGGCTTGCAAAATATGTCAAGGAGTAGATTAAAAAATTCTTAGAGGTGAATGAGAACACAGATATAACATATTAAAATCTCTGGGATGCTAAGAGCCATAGCCAAGTAGTATGATGCATGGCATTTTTGGTTGAAAGGTGATGCCAACAAGCCATTGAGGTGATATGATTATGTTAAGATCTGCATTCATATGGATATTAGACCCCTGCTGTCCACCTCGGCCTGCTACAGGACTCCTGGAGAGTTCCCATTGGTTGGGAAAGTGCGGTAGGAGGGAATTCCGGAGGAGGGAGTTCCTGTTGGGGGTCCTAGAGAACGCTGCATGTGTTGGTCGGCATTTTGTTCCCGGGAGCACACGGGGCATTGGCAAGAGTTTCAAAAATAAAGTTTGTTCCTGCTTGAGTGGCTTGTGATTTTGTGCCCAGCCAGACTGCGGCACTGGGACACTATGAAGGCAGTTCTAAGAGGAAAATTCATTGCATGGAGTTCATTCCTTAAAAGAAGAAATGTCAACAATAAATGACTTAGCATTACATCTCAAAGCCCTATAAAAAGAACAAATTAACACCAAAAGCAGTAGAAGACAGGAAATAATTAAAATTCAAACTGAAATCAATGTACTTGAAACAAAAGAAACAACTGAAAATAATTGACTAAACAAAAGTTGGTTCTTTAAAAAAATAAATAAGTTTGGGAGACCCTTAGCCATGCTAATGAAGAGAAGGAGAAATAAAACTCAAATTACTAATATACATGATGAAAAATGAAATATCACCACAGACACTACAGAAATACAAACGATAATTAGGAATTATTTTGAAAATTTGTACTCCAATAAAATAGAAAATATCAAAGGCATCAACAAATTTCTAGAGTCACACGATTTTCCCAAACTGAACCAGGATGATATACACGATTTAAACAGATCAATTTCAAGCAATGAAATAGAAGACACCATCAGAAGCCTACCAACTAAGAAAAGCCCAGAACCAGATGGATACACACACAAGATCTAGAAAACCTTTAAAGAAGAACTAATACTAATACTCTTCAATTTATTTCAGGAAACAGAAAAAGAGAGAGCACTTCCAAACTCATTCTATGTTGCCAGTATCACCTTGGTTCCCAAACTAGGGAAACACATATCAAAGAAAAAAAACTTCATGGCTGGGTTTTGGCTCAGTGGTAGAACAGCAGCAAAGCATGCATGAGAACAAGGGATCGATCCTCAGCACCACATAAAAATAAATAAAATAAAGGTATTATGTCCAACTACAACTAAAAATAAATAAATATTTAAAAAAAGAAAGAAAGAAAACTTCAGGCCAGTATCTCTAGTGAAATAGATGCAAAATTTCTCAATAAAATTCTGGCAAATCAAATTAAAAAAATATGAAAAAGATCATGCACCACAATTGAATGGGGTTCATCCCAGGGATGCAAGGTTGGTTCAACATACAGAAATCAATAAATGTAATTCATCATATCAATACACTTAAAGATAGAACCATATGATCATCTCAATAGGTGCAGAAAAGTCATTCAACAAAATACAGTACCCCTCATGTTCAAACCCCTAGGAAAACTAGGGATAACTTATCTCAACATTATAAAAGCAATCTATGCTAAGCCCCAGGCCAACATCATTCAAAATGGAGAAAAATTGAAGGAATTTCCTCTAAAAACTGAAACAAGACAGGGATGCTCTCTTTCATCTCTTCTATTTATCATAGTTCTTTATTTTTTTATTTTTTTTACAAGACAGTCTGTTTTTATTGGTTGTTCACAACATTACAAAGCTCTTGACATATCATATTTCATACATTAGATTCAAGTGGGTTATGAACTCCCAATTTTTACCCCAAATGCAGATTGCAGAATCACATCGGTTACACATCCACAATTTTACATAATGCCCTATTAGTAATTGTTGTATTCTGCTACCTTTCCTATCCCCTAGTATCCCCCCTCCCCTTCCCTCACATCTTCTCTCTCTACCCCATCTACTGTAATTCATTTCTCTCCTTGTTTATTTTCCCATTCCTCTCACAACCTCTTATATGTAATTTTGTATAGCAATGAGGGTCTCCCTTCATTTCCATGCAATTTCCCTTTTCTCTCCCTTTCCCTCCCATCTCATGTCTCTGTTTAATGTTAATCTTTTCTTTCTGCTCTTCCTCCCTGCTCTGTTCATAGTTGCTCTCATTATATCAAAGAAGACATTTGGTATTTGTTTTTTAGGGATTGGCTAGCTTCACTAAGCATAATCTGCTCTAGTGCCATCCATTTCCCTGCCAATTCTATGATTTTGTCATTTTTATTGCTGCGTAGTACTCCATTGTGTATAGATGCCACATTTTTTTTATCCATTCATCCATTGAAGGGCATCTGGGTTGGTTTCACAGTCTAGCTCAATATCATAGTTCTTTAAACACTGGTCAGAGCAATTAGACATATGAAGAAATTAAAGGGATACAGACAGGAAAAGAAGAACTCAAATTAGCACTGTTTGCTGATGCTATGATTCTATACTTAGAAGAGTCAAAAAATTTCATGAGAAAACTCCTAGAAATAATAAATGAATTCATCAAAGTAACAGGATACAAAATCAACAACTATAAATCAAAGGCATTTCTGTATATCAGTGACAAATCCTCTTAAAGAGAAAGGAGGAAAACTACCCGATTTACAATAGCCTCAAAAAAAAAAAAAGTACTTGGGAATCAACTTAAAAGAGGTGAATGACCTCTACAATGAAAACTACAGAATTCTAAAGAAAAAAATTTAAGAAGACCTTAGAAGATGGAAAGATCTCCCTTGTTCTTGGATAGGCAGAATTAATACTGTCAAAATGACCATACTATCAAAAGCATTGTACAGATTTAATTCACTTCCAATCAAAATCCCAATGACATTCCTCATAGAAATAGAAAAAGCAGTCATGAAATTTTTCTGGAAATATAAGAGACCCAGAATAGCTAAAGCAATCCTTAGCAGGAAGAGTTAGGCAGGTGGCATCACTATATTAGACCTTAAACTATTCAGAGCAATAGTAACAAAACAGCATGGTGTTGGCACCAAAATAGACTTGTTGACTAATGGTACAGAAGAGAGGACACAGAGACAAACCCAAATAATTACTGTCATGTTATATTAGACAAAGGTGACAAAATGTACATTGGAGAAAAGATAGCCACTTCGACAAATGATGCTGGGAAAACTGGAAATCTATATGCAACAAAATTATATTAAACCCCTATCCCTCACCATGTACAAAACTCAACTCAACATAGATCAAGGCCCTAGGAATTAAACCAGAGACACTGTATCTTTCAGAAGAAAAAAATAGGGCCAACTCTCCATCATGTCGGATTAGCCTCCAATTTCCTTAATAAGACTCCTATAGCACAAGAATTAATATCAAGAATCAATAAATGGGATGGATTCAAACTAAAATGCTTCTTCTCAGCAAAAGAAACAATGAGTGAGGTGAATAGAGAGCCTACAATTTGGGAGCAATTTTTGACCACTTCCACATCAGATAGAGCACTAATCTCTAGGATAGAAAGAATTCAAAAATCTTAACACAGGGGCTGTGGATATAGCTCAGTTGGTAGAGTGTTTGCCTTGCATGCACAAAGCCCTGGTTTCAATCCCTAGCCCCACAAAAAAAGAAAGAAAGAAAGAAAAGAAGCATAACACATACACACACACACACAAAAAAAAAAAAAAAAAACCCAAATAACCCAATCAATAAATGGGCCAAGGATCTGAAAAGACACTTCTCAGAAGAAGATATACAATCAACCAATAAATATATGAAAAAATCAAAACTACTCTAAGATTTCATCTCACTACAGTCAGAATGGCAGCTATGAAGAATACAAACAACAAACAACAATAATTGTTGGTGAGAATGTGGGGAAAAAGGCACATTCATACATTGCTGGTGGGACTGCAAATTGGTGTAGCCAATATGGGAAGCACTATGAAGAATCCTTGGAAAACTGGAATGGAGCCACAATTTGACCCAGCTATCCCACTCTTTGGTTTATACCCAAAGGACTTAATAACAACATACTACAGGGACACACCACATCCATGTTTATAGCACCACAATTCACAATAGCTAAACTGTGGAACCAACCTAGATGTCCTTCAGTACATGAATGGATAAAGAAACTGTGGTATATATACACACAATGGAATATTATTCAGCATTAAAAGAGAATAAAATCATGGCATTTGTAGGTAAATGGATGGAGTTGGAGAATATAATGCTAAGTGAAGTAAGCCAATCCAAAAAAACCAAATGCCAAATGTTTTCTTTGATTTAAGGATGCTGATTCCTAATGGGGTTGGGGGTGGGGGGCATGGGATGCTTAGATGAACTCTAGATAGGGCAAAGGGTAAAAGGGGAGGGAGGGTAAAGGAAGGAGCATGGAAGTAGGAAAGATGGTGGAATGAGATGGACATCATTACCCTAAGTACAGGTATGAGGACACGGAATGGTGTGTCTCTACTTTGTGTATAACCAGAGATATGAAAAATTTGTGGTCTCTAGGTGTAATATGAATTGCAATGCATTCTGCTGTCATATATAACAAATTAAAATTTAAAAATCCCCCCCTCAAAAAAATTGATGAAGAGAGGGTGAAGGGGAGAGTTTGAATCAGTCTTGAAAACAATCGTAATTTCAAACATGTATAATCACATGAGAAATAAGATCAAGAAAAACATGAAAACTAACAGCAAACCTTCCCAAGATGGTAGCAAAACAAAGCCTGAATCAAGCACACAATTTTTTCTAAAAAATTCTGCTGCCTATGACCAACATTTTATTCCTTTCAGAAAAGAATGCTATGGAAATTGAGCAAATAAATACAGATTTAACTTTTTAGATTTCTAATTAAAATACTATTGATTTCAGGTTAACTCATAAATATCTCTGTGTATTTCATTTATATTTTCAATTTATATTATTGATATCTTTAAATAGTTCACAAGTACATAGAAATGCAATTCTTTTTATTTTTTTGTGGTACTGGGGAGTGAATCCAGGGGCACTTAACTACTGAGCCACATCCCCAGCCCTTTTTTGTATTTTATTCACTGAATTACTTAGGGCCTTGCTAAATTGCTGAGGCTGACTTTGAATTCGATATCCTCCTGCCTCAGCCTCCTGAGCCGCAGGTATTACAGGCATGCTCCTCCACCACACCTGCCAAAAAATGCCAGTACTTTTGCATATAAAATTGCTAAAGACTGCTCCAATTTTATAAACAGAATTGCATTTTTCTTGTAGTATTTTCTTTATAAATAACCAGTATTTTATTAAGGTGATAGATATCCTCTGCTACCATCTAAAATTTTATGCCACAATTCCAAGAATTAGACAAGATAAAATTACTAATTAGGAATGTCAATAAAATTTTACTTAACAGGATTTCTTTGAATATAGGCATAAAGTTATTGATCTTATTTTTAATGGCAGGGAAACACCCAAATGTAAAAACATGATAGAAAGTTGTGCTGGGCTCTAGATTGAGCAAATAGCATGTGAAATGTCCACATTTGTGGATTTTGGAAATGATAAATACTTCATGATCTGCATAGCAAATAACTGTTAACTATAGGTATACGATAAGAATAAAAAAATGCTACACCTCAAAAAACAGACAAAATAAAACCCCCAAACTATTAAAATTCACCAAGTGCTTAATGTGCAAGTGTTATGGTTTAGATATAAGGTGTCCCCCAAAAGCTCACATGCAAAACAATGCAAGAATGTTCAGAGATGATATGATTAGACTTTGAGATTGGTGCCCTAATCGGTGGATTAATCCACTGATATGAATTAATTAAGTGGTAGGGTGTGGCTGGAGGAGGAAGGTCACTAGGAGCATTCGTGCCTTTGGGGTTTATATTTTGTCCTTGGTGACAGAAGTTCTCTCTGCTTCCTAGTGTCATTTCCTGAGTTGCCTTCCTCAGGCTCAGAGCTATGGAGTCAGCCATCCATGGTCTGAGATCTCTGAAACCAGAGTCAAAATAAACTTCTTCTTTTTAAAATTGTTCTTGTCAGGTCCTTTGGTTACAGCAACAAAAAGCTGACTGGCACTGTGCTATCTTACACATTTTACCTTTTTAAGTTATTCATCTAATGCCTCTATTTTTCAAATACTTGACACTTTTGATCTAATGTTGCATCAAACTTGATCTCTGAGGAATCCAGAACCGGTTAAACAGGTAGGAAGTGCCAGACAAAATGTAGCAGTGCCTTAGGCTAGCTGTTTATCCTCATAGATCCCAGTGGTGTTCTATGAGAAGACAGTCCCCAGAGAAGCCTGCCATGCTTCTAATGTCTAGGTTCTCACCGCAAAGTCTAATAGCATTGTAGAAACTTTGGCAAACATTTTTCTGGGTTCTATGCATTGTTCCCTTCTGAGGATGATGACATAGTTAGTTAACACTATGGAGGTACAGAAATATTGATTTATAGATTCTCAGGGAACACTAAGATGCCAAGGAAAAGTAAATTACAAATTTCCATGAACTGTTTTGTACTTTCTGCTCTGTCCCCTTAAACACCCCCACACAGAGGTTCCAACTTTAAAGCAATGAAAAATATTAAATTCTAAATTAAGACATTAGCAATCACTAAAGCTGTCTTCAGAATCAAGTTGAGAAGATTTTGCATTTGTTTTGCTTATTGGAGAATGAGAACCCAAGAGAAGAGAACTGTAACAATCCCTATATTTATCTATAGTTTAAAAAATTAAGCTTTGGGCTGGGGTTGTGGCTCAGTGGTAGAGTGTTTGCCTGGCACATGTAAGGCACTGGATTCAATCCTCAGCACCACATAATAATAAATAAATAGATAAATAATTAAATAATTAAAATTAAGCACAATTTTTGCTATATTCTATGGTGATTACAAAAAAAGTACAATCTTATGTCAATTTTTATAATTAGAGGCATTGAATCTAAAGGATTTTTAGACTAATTTTGTGCATGTTTGCATAGTTTCTGGGAATTTACCAAAACAATTAAATAGCTACACTCAAAAACCTTGTTAAATATCCTTAGGCTTCAGTTTCCAATTGGTGACATTCCTTGATTAAACTAAAGCCTAAGGGGAGGACAAATAAGCATTAGAAGTCTTGATTTTTTTCTATTATCCATAAAAAATAATCTCAAGCAGTCTTCTTTTAACTATTTTTCTTTTAAAATATATGAGCAATTATGCCATTGCTAAAATGTCATATATTCATAATGGAGATTTTGAATAAAAAAACTTGTAAATGAACTTTATGCTTTGTGGTCTTGAGAATTAAATAACTGGTATTCAAAGTAAGTTGAGAGTCAATAGTAATTAGTCTTTCTCAGTAAAGCAGAGATCTAACAGAGTAAAAACTGCAATATACAGACCTGTTATCCTGGGGAGACAAAACAAATCTATTAAACCAAGGCAATTTAAAAGAATTCAAACCATAAAAACTGAAAATATAAATATTTTAAATATGTTAAAAATATTTGTGTTTGTGAAGTTTGCATTTTTAAAATTTTTTTATACCTATCCCATTTGAAGGCATTTCACGTTTTTACATAGCCTCATTAAACATGGAGCGTGTACAGCTTTGATGTACAATGTGAGCGCTGGAAGTAGGTCAGAAGTTACACCCTTTGGATAGAAACTTTCAGTAAAGGTAAAGGGCTTTGCCCAGGTCACAAGGCTGGAAATGTTGCAGCCATTGTAAGAAACAATTTAACTCAATCATTCTAACCCTAACACTTCTCTTTTGTATGGTAATAAGAGCATTGGACTCTCTTAAAAGTCTCTTCTATAGCTAAAATTTTATAAGGCTGCACCTCAGTTTCTTCATTTCTACAGTGGAGCAAACACTACTTGCTTGACTAGGTATTGCACCTAATAATCCACTTAGGGAGCTGTGTAAAGTGAGGGTTGTTCCAGGTCTACTGGCCTTCAGCTTGTATAAGAGCAGGAGATTTAGGGAAGCAGGGCTGGTGAGGAATTGTCAGGACTAGATAATGAAGACACTGGGGAAAACAATGGCATCCTTATCTCTCAAAGGTTAAAAAACAGCAACACATATATGTATATATCAGGGAATACAAGGACTTGCAATAGAATCTAGGTGTGTAGAAAATAATATTCTAAGGGGGTTTCGTATGAAGTTAGGGGCTCAGGATAGAAATGAAAAAGGTCATACTAAAACACCTAGTCTGATTAAAGTTATAATATGTGATACATTATAACCTTATCATATTTCCTAGAACAGTCTAATAAACCTATAGTTTGGGTTTACACATGTGTGTGTAATAAATATGTGTATTTAAATGCACATAAATATATGTACACATATATTTATATATGTACATATATAAAATATGTTGTATACTTTATTATACACATATCTAATCTAATCTATGTGTGTAACTATATAATATAGGGGATTCCCTTTACATATCCTTGGTCAGGACTGTGTTGCACAGCCATGCCGTCTTTCAAAGCAGGCCAGGTACCACAGATCTTCCACAGCAGAGGCAGCCAAGAAGGGCCGGGGATGGAGGTTGTGTTCTGTTAGCTACCTTACAGGGCCTGCCACTTGCTCCAAGATGATGGTGCAAGACCATCATGGATTGAAAAGACTTTTTAGGAGAAATCATGATCTTTGAACAGGAAGGCAAATATTCGTGTGATTGAGATTTTAGTAGTCTCACAAACGAGAGGGCTGCAAGACATGAAATACCTTGAGATGACCACAGCAGTGACGTGATTTAGTTTTCCTACTTCTCAGGCAGATGTGGCCTGGAAAGACAGGGAGCAACACATATATGTATGGAATGAAATTATAAAGCAATGAAAGAGACTTTCAAAGCACAAAAGAAATCAACCCCTAATTTTCTATTCAATGTTGCAAAACTGGTAGTAATGCAAAAGAAACTGTTCTTGTCTCTTTAGGTTCTTCACTGCATTGGCCTAACATTTTACAAATGTAGCAAAGAGGACTTTTTCTGACAAGACCCTAAAAACTTTTGTAGACAATATGCCATAAAAAGTTAGTTTTTCAAAAGTGGTTTTAATATTAACTCTTAAAATATGAACTTTGCTCTCATATGCATGCTGATAGCACTGAACTTTAAAATTACTTACCTTAAGCTTTGGACACAATAGCTCTCACTTCAAATGGATCACATTGTTAACAACAAAAATCAGTTCTCACTCTATTTTATGCTTAGAAGAAAACCAATTGAGCTGAAACTGTTCACCAAGGTGGTAGCACTACCTCAAGACGTAATTTTCTAGGAACTAAATACTTCATAATCATGAAAGAAAATCAAATTACCTTCTAGTTATGCTCCTCTTGGATATAAAAATTGTTACACAAAAACTAGAAATAAGAAATCAACCTTGCCTGTAATATATTTTCTCTTCACTATATTGTTTATTATTTCTTGATGGAATGAAGTCAAACTCTAGCCATTATCAGGCCACTTTTTGTAAAACCAGGATATTCTGTCAGTTTGAGAGATGGGTAATTCAGTTCTCTGGCTTCTTTTTATTAATTTTCCAAAAAGAGCAAACAAAATTTTAAATGAAATTGTGTTGCTTTTCACTCTATTGAAATATTTCTAGTTAATCTTTTTTTTTCACCTAGTAGATTATATATGTTTATAGGCTCACTGTCTTTATCTATCCAGCACCTTTCTTCAAAAGTTCAGAACTGATGAAAAACTATTGATAGTACTCAGGCAGCATCCAGACAGGATTGTCCTGGGACATTAGATCTGTGAAGGCTGGTAACAGCTTTCTCCCAGGTAGAAACAATAGAACACTTTGAAATGAAGATGCAGACATCCCCCAGTGAAACAAGGCTGCAAAGCAGCAAGAGAAGAAGCACACTTGCTATGGACATTTTTTTTTTTTTTTGCTTCAAGGACTTTTGGTTTATTATTTTATAATTTTTTGCTATGGAAAATTGAACTTCTGAGCAATTTTCTTTTTTTTACTCTTTTTAAAATTTATTTTAATTAGGTACATGTGACAGCAAAATGCATTTTGATTCATTGTACACAATTGCAGCACAACTTTTAATTTCTCTGGTTGTATATGATATAGCGTTGCATCCTATGTGCAATCTTACATGTGCCTAGGTAATGATGTCTATCTTTCTCCACCATCTTTCCTGCCATCCTGCACCCTCCCCACCTTCCCTCCCCTTTGCCCAATCACAGTTCCTCTATTTTTCCCATGCCCCACTTTGGATCAGCATCCACTTATCAGAGAGAACATTCAGCCTTTGTTTTTTGGGGATTGGCTTACTTCAGGTTGCTTCCACAGTTTAGCTATTGTGAATTGTGTTGCGTTACTATAGTATGCTGTTTTTAAGTTCTTTGGGTATAGACTGAGCAGTGGGATAGCTGGGTCAAATGGTGGTTCCATTCCAAGTTTTCTAAGGAATCTCCATAATACTTTCCAGAGTGGTTGCACCAATTTGCAGTCCCACCAGCAATGTATGAGTGTGCCTTTTCCCCCACATCCTCACCAACATTTATTGTTGTCTGTGTTTTTGATAACTGCCATTCTGACTGGAGTGAAATGAAATCTTAGAGTCGTTTTGATTTGCATTTCTCTAACTACTAGAGATGTTGAACATTTTTTTCGTATATTTTTGATTGAATGTATATCTTACGGAAATTAGTGCTCTATTTGACATGTTTGTGGCAAAAATTTGCTCCCTAAATGTAGGCTTTCTGTTCACCTCATTGAATGTTTCTTTTTCTGAGAAGAAGCTCTTTAGTTTGAGTCTATCTCATTTATTAATTCTTGATTCTATTTCTTGCACTTTAGGAGTCTTGTTAAGGAAGTTGGGGCCTTATCTGACGTGATGGCCTACTTTTTTCCACATTAGGCTCAAGGTCTCTGTACTAATTCCTAGGTCTTTGATCCACTTTGAGTTGAGTTTTGTGTATGGTGAGAGATAGGGGTTTAGTTTCATTTTGCTGAATATGTATTTCCAGTTCATCTTTTCTCCAATGTATGTTTTTGATGCCTTTGTCTAGTATAAGATAACTGTATTTATGTGGGTTTGTCTCTGTGTTTTCTATTCTTTACCATTGGTCTACATGTCTATTTTGGTGTCAATACCATGCCATTTTTGTTACTATAGATTTTTTCTCCATGATTTATAAAGAACTCAAAAACTTAACGCCCAAAACCCAAACAATCCAATCAATAAATCAATAAATCCAATCTTGCTTTTTTGGGGAGCAAGAAACAGGAAGATTTTGGAGTTGGAGACATGGAGACATTTATTCACTTGGATTTTATGCTTTATGCAAAATGAGGGATATATTTGACATGCATTATCAATTCCATATTTTGCTGGCTCTTCTAAACTCCTATTTTTTTTTACACAATCAGAATTCAAGGTAAGCCAAGATGTCACCTAATCTCTTTTCCATTGTATGTTGGAGCACTTTGTTTTTCTGGTTCCTATGGAAGCTCTGTGCTTAAAAAGGAAGTAAGAATCAAATGTCAGGCACAAGGTGATTGTGTAGTTTAGGAGACATTTTAGATGGTGGTAGCATGTCTTATATAACTTTCCTCTGGCACGTGAGAATGAAAGTTCTTGTTCTAAAGGCCATCAAATATTTGGCAGCTTAGTCTGCCCTAATGAGTTACTTTCTCCTGCACTCTTGTTTTGCTGAACTCTCCTTTTCCTTCTTGTGGTTTATCACTTCTTCCACCAGATACTTCTTGTGCTAAATCCATAGAGTGCTTACTGCTGCTACCTCTCAGGGTGCTCCCATATATTGCTTAGAGTACAGGGTCATGGTCTAGCCAAGGGGATGCCTTTGTGACTATTAGGAAAAGGCATCTTTCCTCTGGGTGGGAAAAATAAAAAGGCACTGTTTGGGGCTGATGTACTCTGTGAGTGCAAGTTGGCAAATGAATCTGTTCTTAGCAAATCAAAAGGCTCCCTTATCCCCAAGTACACACATACATGTGCCAGGTGCAAGGTGTGGTGAGATACATGTGGGCTGGGTTTTGCCTGCTCGTGGGACACTCTGCATCTGGCACATGCTGTTAACTCCCTGGGGAGGTCCTGCCAGAACCTTTGGTTTGTACAGGCTTTCTCTCTGCTGATGCCATGTGAAGTTAATACTGTCTGTAAGCCAAGTGTCATGTAAGCCAAGGCCCCTGGACCACTGGGAACTCGAGACAAGCATTTCATTGGAACTGTCCTTCACTCTTCTCTTCATGGGAGAAGCAACTGAAAGTAAACCATGGGCTTCTGACTGTGAGTACCCTCTCAGGAATTAGAACCTTCACATGCATTTTCTCAAGGTCCTGAGAAATGCCTAAATGGGAAATTTTGTTTCAGAATTGGAGAAGCTAATAAAATCTTCCCTGCTTAAAAGTTGGGAATCCAGAGGTAATCTGACCTGGACCATTTCTCTTACCTTTGCTCTCCAAGAAGCTATACTGTACTCCCTTCCTCACAGGGTGGAAATTTTCTTTCTAAAATAAACAAATACCCTTGTCCCAGAAAGGATTTGTTTACATTAGAAAAATAAGATTTCTTTGTCTTGGAGGAAAATTTCTTTAAAAATAAACTTCTTAGCCAAACTCAGTGTTGCATGTCTGTAATCCCAGAAATTTGAGAGGCAAAGGTAGGAGGATAGAAAGTTCAAGGTCAGCCTTCACAGTTTAGTAAGCCTCTATCTCAAGACAAAACACAAAATAAAATAAAATAAAATAGGACTGGGGTTATTGCTCAGTGGTAAAGTGTCCCTGGAGCTCAACACTCAATAACAAATCCCCCTCACACACACAAAAAAACCTTTCTTAGTTTTTGCACAGCAAAGGAACAATTGACAGATGGAAGAGAAAACTTACAAAATGGGAGAAAATATTTGCAAACTACAAACATGATTAGAAGATAATATTCAGAACATATAAGAAACTCAAATTAAAAGCAAAAAACAATTTGATTTTAAAAATGGGTGAAAGATCTGAGTAGACATTTCTCAAAGGAAGATATACAAATGACCAACAGGTATGGAAGAATAATCTTCACTAATCTCCAGGGAAATGCAAATAAAAAAATGCACTGAGAAATCACTTCACTTCAGTTAGAATAGCTGTTAACAAAAGACAAAAGATACTAAGTGCTGATGAGGATGTGGAGAAAAGGGAACCCTTATGCACTGCAGGTGGGAATGTATTACAGCCATTATGGAAACAGTATGGAAGCTCCTCAAAAAATTAGAAATAGAACTACCATATGACTCAACAATCCTACCACAGGATGTATACCCAAAGGAAATGAAATCAGTATGTCAAAGAGATTCCTGCACACCCATATTCATTTACAATTGCCACCAAATGGAATCAACCTATATGTCCATCAACAGATGAATAAAGGAAATATGGTACATATACACAATGGAATATTATTCATCCATAGAAAGAAAAATTCTGTTATTTTCTTTTGTGTGTGTGTGTGTTCATTATTCACTTTATTTCATTTTATGTTGTATAACACATATATTCATACATGTTTTCATGTGTACATTCTTATAAATATACATAATATTTGATATACATATTTATTTAGTAAACCTAATCCTAACTAACTCAATATATAATACTAACACTAATAATTCTGTTATTTTCAATAATATGAATAAACCTAGAGGACATTATGTTAAGTGAAATAAGCCAGGCACAGGAAGACAAGTACCACATGATCTCACTCATATTTTGAATTTTAAAAAGTCAATCTCATAGAAGTAGAGAGTAGCAGGATGATAACCAGAGGCTAGAAAGGGTAGGGGCGAGGTAGGGATGGGGAGAGGTGTAAAGTTACAGTTGGATAGGAGGAATAAGTTCTGGAGTTCCACTGCACATCAGAGTGACTATAGTCAATAATGTATTGTGGCCTTCAAAATAGCCAGAAGAGAGGATTTTGGACGTGTTACCACAAAGAACCAATAAATGTTTAAGATGACAAATATATTTGTTACTCTGATTTGATGCTTACATAATATACACATGCATGGAAACAATACATTGTATTCCATAAATTTGACAATTATATATCAATTAAAACTAAGAACTAAAAAAATAAACTTTCTTTATCATGGTTTGAGAGGGTCATATATCACTGTAACCCATTCTCTTGGTCAAAACTCAGTCACAGGATCATACCTAACTGCAGGACAGCCTGGAAATTAGTCTTTCCATGTTCCCAAGAAGAAAATGACATTTTATGGAAACTCTCCTGTTATGGGCAGCTCAAAGTAGGAAGCATGGTGCTTAGAATAACTCAGAATGCCATTAAGCTCCAAACTGGGGTGCAGTTACCAGCTGCCATATTTACTAGAAAGGGATATTTAATAGAGTGGAGGCGGGGTGAACACCCAGCTCCTATAGAAGCTACCAGTTTCAGAATTTTGGAGTTCCTCTCCTGTGATAACAACCCCAACTTTTTTTTTCTTTATTTCTCATCTCTCAAGTCTGCTTGCCCTCATCATAGGAATCTCCAAGGGGAAAAGTGGGACGACTCAGATATTGCCATAAGCAATTAAAGTCTGAGCTCTGACCCAGAAACTTTGTGTTTGCTTTTAGGAAAAATAAATAAATATAGGCATTTAACACCACACTTGAGATTCATTTATATGCTTATGCTTCCTTGTCTTCTGTTAGATGCAGTGTTCAGAAGAAGAGTCTTAGGTCTTAGGGAAAATCAGAGTCACTAGATAGAAGGCACCTGTGTTTCTACATGTTGGTATGCAGAAGACAGCCCTGTTGTCTATACTGGAATGATGTGAACAAGAAATTTTCCTTTGACATTTTAAGTCCCTGGGATTTTTCTGGTCATTTATAGCAGCT
The DNA here is from genome assembly GCF_964194105.1 of Spermophilus citellus. Classification (NCBI taxonomy): domain Eukaryota; kingdom Metazoa; phylum Chordata; class Mammalia; order Rodentia; family Sciuridae; genus Spermophilus; species Spermophilus citellus. The sequence goes on along the minus strand of NC_138184.1, from coordinate 197,408,633 downwards.
GTACTTTAATATAGTAGGATATTGGTTCTTATGATAACTTAACATCAAAACTCTAAATTAATAGAAGACTAGATTCTATAAATTTCTCAGATCAATGAATATGATAATTTTTATCCTTAGGATTATTTCCCAATATTATGTTAAAAATTGAAATGATTTTAAAAAACATTATCCAAAATACTTAGCATAAAGTCTATAAACAGTACAAGACATGTTATATAATAATAATACTCATGTAGAACATTTGATATAATAGGTTTATTCAGACTTGATTTAAATTTAAATATGTAAATGTCCCTTTTGAAGGCGTTTAGTGTATTATATTGTAATGACATTCAGCCTCACTTTAAAATGTAGCTAATTTAGATCATTTCAGAGAAAATGACAACTGTTCCCTTGTTACAAAGAGCATAAATTGGATGATTTATAATTTTTACTGACTAAAGTTAATTACTGATGTTAATAATACTTTATACTTACATAACACTTTGCTTCAGTATATTTAATGTCTATTTTCACAAATGCTCAAAACATCTCTAAAAGCCAGGGAGGAGACAGCATTTAGTGAATGAGTGTGTGTGTGTGTGTGTGTGTGTCCCTGGCTGTCCAACAGTCATAATGGATGAGAGACAAGTCCTTGTGCCAGGTGTTTCCTCATAAACTCCATGGAAACTGTGATGCTGGTGTGGAAATAAAATAAACATGTGAGGACAGAGATTATTTGTATGAGTTTGGCTGACGTTGAGAATCTATTGGTAAGTGTAGGTGTCTGAGGGCAGTAGAGTCCAGGACATGACCACAAATGCCCATGGGGGTGGTACCAGGTCAGTATTCCAAGTAGACTGGTTTTGTCGGGTGATCTTGACTGTGATTTGCTTCTTTGGGTTCCTACTTTTCTTCGATATTTCTCAAATCTCGTCGTTATGTTTGAGTAGATAGCTAGAAAGATATAAGGAAGGGAAGTGGGGAAGAGAAATTCTGGCTCCTCTTCTGGAAGGCATCCAACTGGCCCTCACACCACCCAGGGCCACCCAGAGACCCCCTTCTTATACAGACAGCTGCTTGTCAACTTGGAGAAAATGGATAGTCAGTGCTGGGAAATTTTCCAACATGGTGAAATTGGCACAGATGTACTAACTTAAGTGAAAACATCTACATCCACCCCAAATAAAGAATTCATGATGGGAGGATCCCAAGCAGGCCATAAAAGCCCACAATGCGGGAGATGCCAGGCCACCTGCCTCTCTTGGGATGGGCCGCTCCACACTCTCTGGAGTGTACTTTCCTGTACTTTTTCTTTGCTCCATAAATGTGTCTGCTCGTTTATCTGCTCTGTGTCTCCTTCTTTCAGGAAGAGAATGGAGGAAACTTTGCCTGGACCAATTGATTCTGTGAGCTAACCAATATTCTAAGGCATACTCTGTTTTCTTTAAGTTGGCGTGAGTTGGTTTTTATTTTTAGCAACCCAAACCTTGACTGCCACATAGTATTTGAGATTATTATCTTTTGGTGTCAATTTTTTTGTTGAAAGAAGTTGGTGCCAGAAGGAGAAAGAATTTCTAAAGTCTGCTCAGGGAACCAGAGTAGCTGCCTGAGTGAGACCCACTTGCCCCTGAGGTCCTTAGCCCTGTAGTCAATGTTCTGCCTCCCTGCCAGGACTCCTGAAGCTCTGCTGTCCTCAAAAACATAAAATGTCTAATTCTAATGGCTATTTCAACCTCAGTTGAACTTTCATTTCCTCTGGGAAGTTTCCAAGAGCTTCTCTTCCTTCTTAGCTACCAATTATGTTCCCATAAAATGTCCTGCACACCTCACTGTGCTTACCACACTGAGCTCTAGTGGGCAGGGTCTCCCACTAGACCAAGAGAAACCTGGAGAGGAAGCTTGTACTATTTGTCCCTGTATCCCAGGCCTAATATACAGTAGGTGCTCAATGAATGCTTGTTGAACAATCATGAAAACTAAGGCCCTTAATGTGCTCAAAGGAAGTATTTGGACTTCTATTTTCTCACATTCCTAAGCTGGAAAGCTACATGCTTTGACAGTTTCATGCTGTTTCTCTCAGCCTGGATGGGCAGTAAGTTCTTTCACGTGCATGATCTCTTTGGATGTTAGTGACATCGTAAGGTCATGGACTAAATGTAGGATTTAAGAGTTATAAGAGCCCTTTGAGGATTACATGTCACAAACTCAGAATTTTTAGAACAAGAAAATTGAATTTAGCCATTTTTATTCCCATGCTGACTACCATAGATCATTAGAAGCCACATCTATGGTCATTAATCTGTTCTTGTAATTTCCAGCCCAGTGCCCTTACCCCTGTACTACTGTGTCCTTTCCTAATGAAGCTGTGTGGGTAGTTCCCAGTAGAATATCTGGCAAGTCCCCAGGCAGGGAAGCGTAGTGACTAATGTTTGCTGCTCTCCTGCAACCCAGGCGCCATGCCACACTCTCTGTTTTCCATGTTGTTAGCTTTTCAGTAATACAAGTAGGTGTTATTATCTATATTTTAGAAGAAAGGGATCTGTAGCTCTGTGAGGCAAGGACACAAGCTGAGACCCAAACTTGAAACTGTATGACTCAAAAGCTGTGGAACAATTAGATGAGTATACAGAAAGAATCCTCCCGGACACAGAGGAAGTTTGTACAAGTGACTTATCGCAGAAAGCTCCATCTGGACTTTTTGGTCTTCCAGTTACCAAGTTCTGCATTTCCTTAGTCTAGTCCTGGTTTGTTGTTAAAAGTCTCCTTTTAGGTCATGGACTAAATGTAGGATTTCAGAGTTATAAGAGCACTTTGAGGATTACATGTCACAAACTCAGAATTTTTAGAACAATTTTCCTTTTCCTTTTCTCCTAAAACTGAAAAGATACCATGTAAGCCTTGAGAACAGTATAGGCATTATTCTGGTAAGAGGAAAAATCCCACATTAAAAGCTATTTAATTTAGGGCTCGTGAAGTTTGGGGGTGATTGATTTAGTTACAGGAGTCTTTCCTTATTTGTCATGACAAGGATGTCCTTGATTTGATATTTTCTTCTTTCTTCTTCCTCAGTAACATACTCCCTTCTCTAGCCCATTCCAGCAGGGTCCTCATCAAACTGGCTCAGAGCTCTCCTCCTCCTAGAAGTCTTCCCATTCCACCATTCTTGCTTTTACTGTCTCCCTCTGCATTCGATACATGTTAGAAGGAGGATTAAGAAGCCAGATACTCTTGTCTTCAAACCATCAGGCAATGCTCTACATAAAACATCTCAGAAATACCATTGCTTCTCAAAAATCTGGAGCTAAATGACCTTTATTTTAATTAGAAGTAATTTAGAAATCCCAGTCTACCCTGGTCTTATACAGATGAGGAGACAGATCTGGAGAGGTTAGGATGACCTGCGCAGGGTTGAATCTAAATTTAATAAGTGGCAAAACTGATATAGATTTGCTTCCTCCTATGTTCAGTGAAAAGTGAGAGAAAAAAACAAAACAAACAAAAAAACCACAAGAAATTGCCAGTCATAAGACTGAGGGCAAGTAAAGTCTCCTTTTAGCTCATTCTCATTTAGAAGAAATAGTTTTTGCCTCTCTCTTGCTGTCTTTCCCTCCCTGCTTCCCGTCTCCTCCTCCTGTTCCTAGTCTTGCTTTTTTCCCTGAACAATGTTAGGCAGCTGCTGAATGGCAGCTGTTTCTCCAGGTTTTCTTCCAAGCACATACTGCTCAGCAGGTGTCCTTTGCCTATTGGCTTAGGGATAAAAGCCTTCATAAAAATAGTTCAGAGTTCCTACAACCAGTCTTGCAGGACCATAACAGGGGGCTAGTTAAAAGTTCATTTGCTTCCAAATCTCTGGACACTTGTGTCCTTTCAAATTCTCCTTGGATTGTCTTGGAGCTCTTTCTAGGGTCTCAGAAGGTGTGCTCTAAGGTTCCTATACCATTGTTCTAGGCACGACACAAACTATTTGAACTCTCATTAGAACGTTAACATAAAATCAGATGAACAATGCTTTTATGGTTTCTAAAAGTCACAACTGTGAGTTCCTAACCACTTTCCATATTCTGAATAATTTGGAGGGGCAGATTCCCTATGAATTATCCCAAAGGAGGTACCTAGTAAATTATCCCAAAGGAGGTACCTAGTAAATTACCATCCCAAAGTGGTACCTAGTAAATTTCTCCAATGTTAAGGCCCCTGGGGACTGGCAATTAATGTTATAAAAGACAAAAATAGTTCAGTCTATGAAGTTGATGTTATCTTCACTTTAAGATATAAGAAGTAAAGTTTGTTAAGTTTAGTAACTTGTCCAAGGTCATCTAGCTATGACTGGGAGCTGCGATCTGAAACTAGGTGCAGTTCATTCCTACACCCAGGCTCCGTCTCACGCCACCCTCTGCCTCTGCAGTTGAACTTACTAGATCACAGGGGCTTCCAGGGTTTAGTGAGTCCCTGGATGGAAGGAGTACTGCATCTCTCTGGCACACACATGCTTAGTGACCCTCCTTTTCCTTTCCTCCTAAAAATGAAAAGATACCATGCAAGCCTTGGGAACAGTAAAGGCATTACCCTGAGCTCTGGTAAAAGGAAGAAATCTCACATTAAAATCTATTTAATTTAGGGCTTGTAAAGTTTGGGGTGGTTGATTTAGTTAGAGGAGTCTTTCCATATCTGTCATGACAAGGATGTCCTCGATTTGGTATTTTCTTCTTTCTAGAAGTTTTTAAGGTTCTGAAATAGAATAAACTCTCTCTCTTTCTCTCTCTCTCTCTTTTTCTCTCTCTCTCCACACACACACACACACACACACACACACACACGTATATCCATATATAATATACATAATGCACAATATATGGTGATATGAGGCAGGGAAACTATTTTCTTTTTCTAATTTTTTTTATTCATCTTTAATCCTAAGAAAAGTTGCCTTTGGGTACAGTCTCGCTTAAAATAAGGCCACCTGAGGGTCTTCCCTGGTAGAAAATGGCTGCTCCTTTTGACCAAGTCATTTCTATGAAATGGTAAAGAGAAAAAAAGAAGACTTTTGCAAAGCTTTTACAACTGCTTAAACAAGAACTTTATAAATGGAAGTTGTGACAAGTGACCTTAGATCTCTGCAGGGCAAATTAGTAGCAGAAGCCTTCATAGCCTGGGCCAACATGAAAGAACTGGACAAGTGCATGTGAAACAGATTCCACCTGTCTTAAAGAGAAATACACATTACTCTCAGAGTCTAGATAATGAGGTCTATATGGGTAGAGAGATTTCTTCATTAATTCCCAACCTGCATATCTAAAATTCAATTAAAAATTAAAATCTTATGAGAGTACTCTATATAGAATCATGACTAAGAATACATAGAAAATACAATAAAAATAATTTACTAATCTGAATAAAGTTTTCCTTTAAATCTTACCCAGTCCTTATAAAAAATTCTTCTGAGTTTTAATCTAAGATTTAAAATTCCTTACAACTATTGCTATTCCTTTTTAGTATACTTCTAACTCATCTTGCTGCAGATTCATGCATTATTCAGTGTATACATGCTTTGAGTCAGGCTGTGCTCATTGTGAGGAATACCAATAGCAGTTATGTTTCTGAGAAAATAAAACAAGGAAAAGTTGGTAAAGTTAAAAAAAAAAGTAAAGTTGCTTCTTTAAATTCTGTTGTTGAACTGTCAATGATTCTGGAATCCTGCATAAGACAACTCTATTTTGGTTTAAGTGCACAAGGATTTAGCACTGACAGGAAATGCTTGTGCTTAATAAGTATGCTTTTTTCAACTTTGTAAAGAATTCTGGACAAACCACAGAGGCTACTACAGTCTTGAGGTGGGGGTAGCAATATATTCCTAGTTTCCCCCTCCCAGGAAATTACCAGGAGTCCACTAACTCAAGACTTCATAGCTATCAGCCCTCCCACCCCACAAGCTCCTGCATGCAGAGAGCTAGGACAAAGTGCTCCTTAGTGGTGTCAAGCAGAAGTAGAGAGGACAAGCATTCCAGGCTTTGTAAGGGTCTCATGAAGCTGTTTACATATAAACTGCAACACCCAGAGTAGGCAGTTTCTCACCTGTTGCTTTCTGATTCCTTAAAGATTTAATATGAAAGCTTCCTCTATAATGAAGGAAGTGGCATGACAGTAATAAGATAGGAAGATAGCTGAAATATGGGGACAAATGTTCTAACAAAGGGTGACACCAGCATGTCTCAGTATTATATTTGTGTAATCTCCTAATTGAAGTACTTCTTTCCTACTACAATGGAAATGTCTTCAAGAATTCAAACAGGAAACTAAAGACACAGAAATATACAGCCCGCCAATATCCTCAAAGCCCAGGCAGGCCCAGGACAGCCCCCGTGACACCTGCAGAGCTCGCGCTGGGTCCAAGCTTCATCTTTGGACACATGGCCCAATGCCACCTCCTCTGCCCCACCAACCTGATACTCACTCACTCCGTGGCTGAAAGCAATTGCCTCCCTCTTGGGATACTTTCGTGGCCATCTTTAGTTAAGGCAACTCCCAGCTTGGAACACCTGCTGGGCAAGTATCCATAGTCCCCAAATCCCTCCTCTCCCCACAGCCACTAACCCTGCACAGTGACTGCCCAATGTAAAACAGCTCTCCAAAACAGGTGTGCAGTCCCCAGAGCGCAACCCAGGAGACCACCCGAGACAAAGGTCCCTGATTAGGAAGTAGAAAGGGAGAGGGTGAGTGAGATACAGTTTAGAGACTAAATTAGAGACCAGGAACTGTGAGGTCTATAGGCCATATAAGGGGATAGGACCAGGCCCCCACATCACACAAGCAGGCTCCAAAGGAGATCCTTGGGGTGCAGTCTTATGGGGGATCAGCTGGTGCCATACCCCACTTTCAGGTGACCTATATCCAAGACCAACCCTCCCACTCTGCTAACCTTCAACATCCTGAGGGTGGAGATACCAGCAAATAACAGAAAACACCACCTATTGGATGAGAAGGGAAACAGGAAAGACACTGAACTCCAACTAAAAAAAAAAAAATCCTTGTTTCTTCCTTCAAGAATTTCTTTCTCCCTCTCTATTCTCCCACCTTCACATCCCCAACATTTGTGAAACCAAGAACTTTGCATGAATTAGGATACTGAGGCCTGGGATGTCTGAATAGTATATAACAGTTGTGTTTTATATTCTTTTATCTCCTATTTTTACATTTTTTATTTTTCTTAATATTTATGTATGCTTGTTTTATACATTCTATTGTCTTCCCACTTACTTGTCTCCCCCAAATCACTTCCTTTCTCTTCCCCTGCTACTAACCATCTTCTTTAGATTTTTTTTTCACACTAAGATCTAACAACTCTATATCCTCACCTCCTACTCCCTCAACATCTCATCTTACACCTCACCCCTGGTTCTTTGTCCACCATCAGAAACTGTAAACCCCTTTGCAAACCTACTGTTTATATTGTAGGAATTAATTGAGTTCACCATTTCTGTGTATTGTGACAAAACTGTAAACACCTTAATAACAATCATTTGGTTTAAAGCTGTACATTGGTTGTATTGGGATCTATTAACATTGTTTTTCCCTTCAAACAAGAGGTATTGGTACCCTGTAGCAGCATTATAAGCCTAAAGGGTAAAAAAAAAAAAAAAAAAAAAAAAACAGTAAAGCCATAGATCTGCAGTGCTAGAAGAAAAGACACATGAACACATAAAAAAAGGGAAAAAAGTGCCTCAAACAAGTCAAGACACTACATTATTAGAATCCATGGCTAGCACAACAGAAGAAATGATAGATAAGGAGTTCAAGATGTACATAATTACAATCTTCTATGAATTAAAGGATGATATAAGAGAACAAAAACAGACAGCAAAAGATTATTTTGAAAAAGAGCTACATAAGCAAATACAGGAAGCAAAAGATTACTTCATGGTGGTTCTGAAAAAAAATAGAAATCCTTGAAATGAAAGAAACAATAAACCAGATTAAAAGCTCAATAGAAAGCATCACCAACTGATTAGACTAGTTGGAAGACAGGACCTAAGACAATGAAGACAAAATATGTAACCTCATAAAGAATTTAGATCACCATTTAGGTTATGTGCAGATTTTTCAATCCAGATTCTGAAAGCTAGAAGATCCTGGAACAACATATATCAAGCTCTGAAAAAAATGGATAACTTAGAATCTTATATCCAGCAAAATTAAGTTTCATATTTGATGACAAAATAAAAACCTTTCATGATAAACAAAAGTTAAAAGAATTTACAACTAGAAAGCCTGTACTATAGAACATCCTCCACAAAATATTCCAGGAAAGAGAGCAACTACACTAAAGGAAAGGCCAATCAAAGGAGAACCAACTTAAGTTAAAAACCAAAAATAAACCAAAATATCTGGGAATACAAACCTTGTCTCAATAATAACACTGAATGTTAATGGTCTAAACTCATCAACTAAAAGACATAGACCGAAAGATTAGATTTAAAAAAAAAATACCAAACAATATGCTGTCTTCAAGAGACTCATCTCATAGGAAAAGACATCCACAGACTGAAGGTGAAAGGTTGGGAAAAATCATACCACTCATATGGACTATGGAAATAAGCAGGGGTCTCCATCCTCATATTAAATCAAGCAGACTTCTTTGTCTACCATCAAAAGCCAAAGTTAATTAAAAGAGATAAAGAAGGACATTTCATACTGCTTAAGGGAACCATTCATCAACAAGACATAATAATTATAAATATATACCCCCCCCAAAATGGAACATCTATGTTCACAAAACAAACTCTTCTCAAGTTCAAGAGTCAAATAGACCACAGCACAATAATTCTAGGTGACTTTAACATACATCTTTCACTACTGAATAGATCTTCCAAATAAAAGCTGAACAAAGAAACTATAGAACTCAATAATACAATCAATAACTTTGAGTTAACTCACATATATAGAATATTTCATCCTTCAACAAATGAATACAATTTCTTCTCAGAAGTACATGGATCTTTCTCTAAAATAGACCTTATATTATTCCACAAAGCAACTCTTAGCAAATACAAAAACGTAGAGATACTACCCTATACTTTATCAGATTATAATGGAATGAAATTAGAAATCAATGATAAAATAAAAAATAAAAGCTACTCCAACACCTAGAGACTAAATAATATGCTACTGAATGAATGAACAATGGCTTGTAAAAGTCATCAAGGAGGAGATTAAAAAATTCTTAGAGGTAAATTAGAACACTGATACAACATATCAAAATTCTTAGAGGTAAATTAGAACACTGATACAACATTTCAAAATTCTTAGAGGTAAATTAGAACACTGATACAACGTATCAAAATTTCTGGGACACTATGAAGACAGTACTAAGAGAAAAGTTCATTGCATGGAGTTCATTCTTTAAAAGAAGAAAATATCAATAAACGACTTAACACTACAACAAAATTGTGCAGACAATATGGAAAGCAGTATGGAGAATCCTTAGAAAACTTGGAATAGAACCCACCATTTGACCCAGCTATCCCACTCCTCAGTCTATACCCAAAAGACTTAAAAACAGCATACTACATGGATGCAGCCACAACCATGTTTATAGCAGCACAATTCACATTAGCTAAACTGTGGAAGCAACCTAAATGCCATTCAGTAGATGAATGGATAAAGAAAATGTGGTATAAATACACAATGGATTACTATTCAGCATTAAAAAAGAATAAAATCATGACATTTGCAGGTAAATGGATGGAGTTGGACAATAAAATGGTAAGTGAATTTAGCCAATCCCAAAAAGAAAATGCTGAATGTTTTCTCTGATCTAAGGATGGGGTTGGGAGCATGGGAGGATTAGAGGAGCTCTAGATAGAGCAAAGGGGAGGGAGGGAAAGGGAGGGGGCATGGAGATAGAAAAGATGGTGGAATGAATGGACATCATTACCATACGTACATGTATGAAGACACAAATGGTGTGACTCTGATTTGTGTACAACCAGATATATGAATTGTGCTCTCTTTGTATAATATGAATTGAATTGCATTCTGCTGTCATATATAACAAATTAGAATAATCAGAAAAGATACAGAAATGACAGTGACATGGTTTCTGCCATTAGGGAAGACTATCTGGGGAGAGGGGCACACTATGACTGATTTAAATATCACAATCAGGGTATGTCTAAAATTCCTTTTCGTAATTTTTAATTTTTTATGTGTGGTACTGTGGATTGAACCTGGAGTGCTCTACCACCAAACTACATCCTAAGTATTTTTTTTTTTTTTTGAGACAAGGTCTTGCTAAACTACCCAGGCTGACCTTGAATTTACTATCCTCCTGCCCTAGCCTCCTGAGTAAATGGAATTTCAGGTGTGCACCACCACACCCCACTAAACTTTCTTTATTTTGATTTAAAGTTTAAAATCAATGTTATTTGAATGCCACAGATGAATGTGTAGGAAGTAATTAAAATTGTTGATATTTTCAACTTAAGAAACTGACTTCTTTCTCATTTTTAAGGTCATAGATTTATAAGTCATCCCTGTTGTAGAAGTAAATATGTGCTAGTGAAATGGAATAACAAGATAAAACTCCTAAGGTCATTTAATAGTGGCATCAAAACATATTCAAAAAGAAGGAAAATAATGGTACCCAGTTGAATTTGGTCCGAGAAGCTGTCAGGTTTTGCTGCGGTCTGCTTTCAGTGCTATGCTGGTAACATCACAGATGCTGAGAGCCATATAAGCGATCAAAGGAAAAGAAAATATTTTGTTCCTGTTTGATTTATGTTGTTTTCTCAGCCATAAAAATTAAACAAGAACCACTGTGTACAAATAGGCTTTGAATTCCACACTCCCTTCTAATTTCATGCATTAATTTGTGCTATTTACTTTTCTGGAGAATATATTATTACATTATATTACAAGGTCCTGACTTATTATTACATTACAAGGTCCTGACTTCTCAAGTTCAGAAACATTCTATCTCCAGACAGAGATTGTCATAATCAAAGTGTTTATAGATACCTAGAGTTTCAATTTCAGAATATGTGTACTATAATCTGTATTTTGGTGTATCTCCAGTTTTAAATAATTACACAATTATAATGAAGTTGGACTTGCATTCTATTATCTTTTTGAGTTAAGTACACACAAATTTTAAAGAAGGGGAACACTTCTTCATATTTGGGGATTTTAAGTCATTTGGGTCATTATTTTCCTCTTTGGGAAGTGAACTTGGAAGTTTAATGTCATAATTAGACATGATTTAGTGCACAAACATAGAGCATTTAAAATGATATCAATAGAGAAAGATGATCTCTAGCACATAGAATGGAATCAACTTATGTTCTCCTCATCAACCACTGACCAGCAAAAATATTACAATTAACAAGGTTCAGGGAAATAAATGTGAAAACAATATAAGGAATTAGTCAATTTTGCACAAGGCCACAAATCCCCACAGCTACTCTTATGATTTTTCAAATTCCACTCAACAGTCTTGTATTTTTATTTCTTGAAATGCAAAGTTACTAAGTAGTCATCTAATCTTGGAAGCATACACAATAGATTGCCTGGAACTTGGCAGGGAGGACCTAGGATTTTTTAAATCTCTGTCTTCAATGCTCAGAGGAGGAGATAAATTTAAAAGGCAGAAGAAATGCAGATCAATCCTGTCTCCTCACATGCGTCTCAAGAACCAAAATGTAGAGATTGTTGTGACACCTTGAGGACTAATGGGTCCCTGGATGGGGTAAAAGATATGTAGTGGGAAATGAGGGTCAAGACACTGAGATCTGGAACCAACACTTTATTAGTGGCACCACAGCTCAGAGGGATAATTCCTAAAGTCTGAGCCCTGAGCACAGCAGGGCTTTTACTTTTATACATAAGCAAGTTTTGGGTACATCAAGGCAAGGGAGTTGTGAAATTCTGTTGGAGGGTGCATTTTATATTCCTTATCTGGGTTCAAGCTTAGGGACTCTTAGCTCATACAGCTCAGGGACTTTTACTGCTCTAAGCCTAAAGGAGGATTGTTCTTTCCTTGTTGCTTTATTTCCTGCTTCTGCTACTGCGGTTATCTGTCATAGGTACCTATTAGCTGCGGCAAGCCTCTATGGTTAAATCTCAGTAAGCAGAGCTGCTGTGTGTCAGTGTGCAAACCACAATCTGTCAGCTCTTAAACTGCTAAAGTTCCCATTTTGCCCTACCACCGATAAGCTAGTATTAAGTATTAAGAGATCCTAAATATACAGTTCTAGATATCCTATGTTTCTCCTGATAGTAATAACAAAAACCTTATTTTATTTGAATTCTTACTTGCCAAAATCAAAGTTCTATAAATACCTCAAGTTTTAATTTCAGAGAAATATTATTTTATCTGAATTTGAAAATTTGCAAATCATTTTCAAATTAGTAGTTGGCTATTCTCTAGGATCCACGAATGCCAACAATGAATTTGGAACCACTTTGAACTCCAGAGTATTTTTAGGCCTCAAATATTCTTGTTTGCTGGATGCTGCCAATTTTTATCTGTTTTCTGACAGCAGGTTTCTGCAGATTCCACATCCATTTCTCTAGTATGCCTATTAGAAAAGTTGCGACTTCCTTCAGCTAAAGTGAGACTTTAATGAACATTACAGGGACAGATCACATGCCTAATGACGGTGCTGCTTCTCCCAGGTAAACTGGCAACACAACTTTTCATGAGCATAATCAGAAATGAGATGCAGTTCCTGCCTTCAGAAATGCAGATCACCAGGAAATGATGATTATTACCCAATCATTTCCCTAACAAAGTGACAGGGAGGCCACCTGTACTGGGAGATACCTTGAAGAGAAGCAGCTAATTGCCACCCACCATTCACTGAGGACATATGACTAACAGGCTGGAATGACAATCAATGAGACAGTTGGTGAGGAGGAAGATTCCAGAGACAACTTGCCCACCAGAGACTGATGGGGGCAAAAGGCATCGAGAAAGAAGCAAAACAAGCATGTGCAGGTGACCTAGAGGACTTCTTTAAAATATAAAGTTTTGGGGTTAAAAAAAAAGTCTTGCATCTTAGTTGAATACACAAGAAATACACTACCTCTGTATACTTCTGGAAATTGAAACTTTAATTTTTTTCCCCCTTTAGGCTAGGACTCTATAAAAACACAAACAAACCGAGTGAAATGTCAAGTACTTGAGTTCATTTAATAGCGTATGAAGGTATTTTATTTTAATCTACTTCTTCCCTTCTCGGTCCCCCACCGTGTATGTATACATGTCTAATCTTGCAGAATTCATTCCTGGATGTCTAGAAGATTATAGAAGAATATTTGTTGAAATTCTCATTGAATTACTTGTTGACCTTGATGAAGGTCATTCTGCTTCCTTATCTGTAAGGAATCCTTGGCAATCATTGAATGACACCCTCTTTGAGACTGTAGCTATCCTGATCATTCAATGATCCCTGGTGAGAAAGGCCTCCAAGTGCTGGCTCTTCTTCCTCTGCCTGGGGCCTCAAGGCCACGGAAGAGGCAGGAGGAGCTACAAACATGAACTTTATGGAGAAGGAGACAGGGGGGTGCTCTTCACCCTTCACTAGTCTCAGATGACATACAGCAGAGTGTGTAACCCTGCAGGTCAGTATCTTTCTCTCCATTCCCACGGATAGCAGGCTTACCTTATATTTCTACAAAAGTAATTTAGGCATGGAGTCAGTGCTACAAGGAAGTAAAACGTCTCATAAATGTTTTGTTTTTTTAATTTATAGGTAAATGCCCCAGAGACAGCAGTTGCTCTTTTTTAAGTTTTTATTGTTAGTCACCATGATTTCACTAATAACTTTGGCTCAACATTGTTTTGCCAAGATCATTATGAAATTATCTCACATTCCTCAAGGTTCTGGCATCTGTAAAACTTTTTTGTGTCTATAAGTTGTTTTCCAATGTTCTAGTCATTGAAATAACCATTGAGATTGTTTTTGTCCAGCCCCTTGGCAGACAGAATTAAATGCTACCCTGTTTGGCAGGAGTAGCTGCTATCTTGGCAAACACCAGATTGTTCTGCTAACTGGTGCAGTGAGTGACATCATGGCTGGATAGGTCATAAATCTTGTAGTCTCTAAGAACTTGTCAAATGCCTACTATACCATAACCTCACTTCTTTTAAAATTGCTTTCACTTAAAGTATTTGATCTGATAATATCCCTCTCTTTTCAAACTTTTTCAAAGATTCTACACTGTATACTGAAAAACTTTTATATCCACATTCAGATGGTTAAGACTCTTCCTGACTTTCTCTTCTCTTTATGATCCTTAGGTTCTATTCAAAATGGGCTTTTTTTTTTTGTTCTCCAACTGTTGTAGATTATTTCATTTTTCTAACATTTCCCATATTTTCCCATTCCTTAGAATATCTTTTCTCAACCCCTCCCCTTTTTGACAAATGCTATCTAAGGCATTGCTCCTCTCTTAGAATGCCTGTTCTGCCTTCCATACTCTGAATTCATTAACCAGTCTGAGCTCTCTTATGGGATTGATAATTTCCTATTTCTTTTACAGTAGTTTTCTGTAACTGTTAACATCCTTTATAGACTATAAGGACGTTGGGGGCAAGAACCCTCTTTGGGATTGTCTGCATCTCTTAGACAACATATTTACCAAATTAATTCCATTGGATGATCAGAGTCAATTTCCTGATATAGCCAGGAAGGTATTAATCTTACTTTAGCAGATGAGGAAACTAAAATTTGGAGAGGGTAAAAGAAATGAACCCTAAGCTCTGCAGGCTGGTGAGGTAGATTAAACATGAACTTGAGATTCCTTATCTACCTGTCTTTCTGCTCTGGGCTACAACACTAATTACTGCTCTATATTGTGATAAGAGAGAAGAAGCAACCAAAGAAATATAAGCACTGATCCCTAAGTTATCTCTTACCATCTTGGGAACAAAGTACTACTAAGACACATAAGATAGTGCTCGGAGGGGCTGACCTCACTGTATCACAGCAAAGCATGACTGAGGATTAAAACAGAATTGGACAAAGTCAACACAACATCACTACCTCTACCCTCTACCCTCTGAAGTTGTCCCTTACAGTGATTTTTAAATAAAGTTTATTTAGGTCTTCATTTATTTTTGTCTTGCTGCCTGAAACAGGGAGCCATTTGAGGACAATCGTTGGTTTTCACACACATCGCATCCAAATCTTTGTAATAAATAGACTGTGTGCATTCTAGTCACTCCCTTTGTGAATTATGTGTATTTATTGGAAAGAATAGTCTCTAACAAGAAAATAAAGTTCTGTAAAAGTAAATTCAGGTCACCCTACTGAGACAGGAAAAAAAAATATCCCAACTGGTCATAATAAGGAAGGAAGGGAAGCACACATTAAAATAATTACCAAAGAAATACTAAACATAACTTATAAGTGAGAAAACACATTTAATATTCTATTGATTGGGAAAATTTGCTCATTCACTAATGCAGCACAAACTAGAGAAATTAGGAAGAGAATATAAAATATGATACTTCTGGCCTCTCCTCAGGGCTTCTCTTTGTCTCCTTAACTCCGTGAGCATGTGACCTGTGGAGTCACACAGGGCTCTTTGCATAGCGGGGTCTCATGCTTGGTTTAGTGCTCTGCTTTTCCCACCTTGTAATTCTTAATAATTTTTGAATAAGGGACTCACATTTCAATTTGTTCTGAGTCTTAAAAATTACGTAGCCATTTCCCTCCATGTTTGTTACAGTAGATGGGATAGAGAGAGAAGATGGGAGGGGAGGGGAGGGGGGATAGTAGAGGATAGGAAAGGTAGCAGAATACAACAGTCACTAATATGGCAGTATGTAAAAATGTGGATGTGTAACCGATGTGATTCTGCAATCTGTATTTGGGGTAAAAATGGGAGTTCATAACCCACTTGATTCTAATGTATGAAATATGATTTGTCAAGAGCTTTGTAATGTTGTGAACATCCAATAAATAAAAAAAAAATTACGTAGCCAGTTCTACTTACCACCCTTCCAAGCCTGTTGATACTTCGCATCTCATTTCCTTCCAAACCAACAGGCCTTACTCTCTAGGCTCAAATACAGGAAACACTTTAATAAAGAAATATTAAGAATAAAGGGCCATGAAATCATACAGAGGCCCACAACCTCTCTAGAAATTGATGTCTGGGGAGTCTAGAAAGAACCTTATGAGTAGAAGTACTGGAAACCACAAATCCAAATTTCCTGTAACATTTTAAAAAGCATTAATGAAAGAATACAGTAAAAGGTTAGTGCTTAAATGTTGTGGGAAACTTCTCATTATATCCTCATTGACCAGAATTCTTGTTAGAGTGATGTGTTTGACTTTGGCTCTTTATCTTAAGAAATGAGAAGTCTTAAATGAAAGAAACAGAAATAATTTAAAGATTGGGAAATGGTATCCATTAAAGTGTTAAAGGCCTTGGATTCAATTGTCAAGAAAAGTTTAAAGTTCATAGCTTCTACCAAGTATATGAGGAACTAGCGTTTGAGCAATAATTTTTCAGGTTTTGCAAAGGAGATTGTTCTTGAATGGGATGGGCCTTTGATTACGGGAACTTTCAGGGCACTACTGGTAAGACACAAGATCTCCTTCACCAAAGTAGAGGCAAAGCAATCAGAAAGAAATCCCAATATGTGTTTCTTCTTTCTTTTTTTTTAACACTGTTTTTTTTTTATTTTTTAAATTTGTTTTAATTAGTTTCTTGATTGAAAAGGGATGAGCACTATGCCATGATTGAGCAATAGAAAGAGGTCAGGATGCCCACGTAGAAGGTACATTTCAAAATTATTATAATTAGGGATTGAGAAGAAATCCAATAGGATCAGCAAGGTTAACCAGGGGGGAAAAGTGATTAACATGAAAAGCAAGGACAGAAAGAGAAGTCATGGAAATTAGCTACTAACAGTACATCGATTACCACTTGAAAATATCCAGAAATCACCTGAGACAGGGACAGGATGTTAGGTTAAGTGCTGGAGAAATGGGAAAGCCTTTCTTTTTCTCCTCTGCATGCCTTCCTAATTCACAGCTATCTTTCATTTCTTTGGGTATCTTTCTCCACAAACTTCCCCTGAACTCTTTCAGGGAAGTTGGTGGGTAATCTAGTGATAGATTTGTGATTTCCAAGACAAATCCAGGGTTACAAAAGCAAAGCACATCTTCTCCACCTCTCCAAGGAGAAAGCAGACTCAGTCCTTCCTTTGGCGTCTGTTTGTGTAAACTGAAGAGACTTGGGAAACTACCTTAGGGATTTAATTTTCTTCATTAAATTTTCTTAGAAATTTTAAGTGTTTGCATTTGGAAGGGGGTAGTGAGGAAGGGATGGGGGGAGTGAAGAAGTGAGGAGAGATGGAGGAAGGAGGAGAGAGAAGGAAGAGGAGAGTGGAGAAACAGTCCATAATAGATAAAAGCTAATTTAATTCTATAATTCAATTTATAACTACATGAGTATTGTTCTTAAGAGGAAATGAATAGCCATTATTATTTGTCTCTTTGCTTTCCTTCTCTAAGCTGTGTTAACTTCCCCCTTTCCTTTAGGAAAATGCAGCAGTCTAGAATGCCAATAAATGCATTTGACTAAAACATCCTTTTGAACATTGTGCTTCTTTACTATGTGAGGACCACTAAGATAAAAAAGGAATGACCTATGAGGCTAACAACAGACATGATATAGATGGATAAGGAAGCAATGAAAGCCTAAAACTGAAACAATGCTTAAGATGAAAAATGCAACATGCAGAGAATAAAAACAATAATTGCAATAATACAATTAAGGAAGAAAATGAAGATTAATTGCAATAGAACACTAGAAAACAAATAAGAAAGAGATATATTCTTTGGCTTGTATAATTTACTTAGAAAAGATAGATGTTTTGCTGAATGTATAAATATCAAATAGAAGTTTTAAAGCATGGGCCGCCTCATGGATCTTAAAATAGATAAATGCTTTCCTAAATTTGATTTGAACAACCGAATATAAGTCACACCAACTCTTAGTTTTGTGTTCCAAACCCAGGAGGAATAAAAAATTCTAGTAATGCAATCCTTACTGGATATTTATGTGCAGTTTATGCTCATAATTTGAATCCCAGCAGCAGCTAAGAGTAGAGATAAAATAAGTAAATGCAAGTCAAGGTGCACAGCTTTATTCTATGCTGTTTAATGTGTTTAGAAATGAACCAGTGGTGACATAAAGCTGAAAGATAAGATTAGATGGGAAGCACAGATTTTTAAAAATTCAACCCTCAATTACTTATCTACATGATGTGATTTTCACAGTCTTTTTTTTTTCCCTGAAAAATGTCACTGTCCATGATAAATAAGTGTTCAAAGAGATTTACTATGGACTATTACATAAAATATCGAATTGCCTTATTCAGACATTTCCCTTCATTCCTGTGTGTTGACTGTCTTTCACTGACTACATTAACTATAAACCACAACAGCTAACCAAAGCAACTACTTTGATATTGCAGATTTGTGATGAGCACTTGGCTCACAAGGATTTATCCAGTAGCCATGCCCAGACTGTGGTTCTCCTCTTCTTTTTGAGAACTGAATTTCCCATTCCCAGATTTAGAGGTATGTCTCAACTTGGAACTGTCCTTTGCTTACTTGAGTCCATTTCCCCCAGCCAATACGTGGGAACCTGACCCCCTCGTCAAATCAGTTCAATCCTTGGAACTCCAATGATCCAACCTCCCCACACCACCCTTGTTATGGTTTAGATATCAGATGTCCTCCAAAATCTCTGTGTGAGACAATGCAAGAATGTTCAGAAATGAAATGATTAGGGGATGAGAGTCATAACCTAATTAGTGGATTAATCCACTGACATGAATTACCTGGGTGGTAGCTGTAGCCAGGTAGGGTAAGTCCCTTGGGGCATGACTTTGGGGGTCATATTTTGTCCCTGGTGAGCAGAGTTCTCTCTTTTTCTGGTTCCTATATCCCTGGGTACTTCCCTCTGCCATCACCCTTCCGTCATGATATTTTGCCTCACCTCAGACCCAGAGCCATTGGGTCAGCCAGTGGACTGAACCTCTGAAACTGTGAGCCAAAATAAACTTTTCCTCCTCTAAATTGTTCTTGTCTGGTATTTTGGTAATAGCAACATAAAGATGACTAAAGCAACCCCTGACCTTCATAGTGACTGTTACAAGTAAATGTTTAAGAGCTAGTTAGCCATTGATTTCTTTCCAAAGTTTTTTAGTCCTCAATTTAAGGGACAGTAGTCTTTCCTGTCTGGTATAAGCACTGAATGTATGAACCTGGGGATGCTTGGAGGCAATATTTATACTTTTGTGGAAATATTATTCTGAGAGAATGAAACAATATAATGAAGGAATCAAGGAATCAAGAAATCAAACATAGAATTATCACATTACTTCATGATCCAGAGTCTCCACTTTTAGGTATATACCCAAAAGAATTGAAAGCAGAGACCACAAAAGATGTTTGTACACCAATGTTCACAGCAATATTATTTATATTAGCCAAAATGGTAAAAATAATCTAAATGTCTATCAATGAGTAATGGATAAAAAGAAAATGGAATATACATTAAATGAAATATTATTCAGCCATAAAAAAGGAATGAAATTATGATACGTACTATGACATGGAAGAAACTTTAAAAACATCATGCTAAGTGACTGAGCCATTAAAGGTCAAATATTTACCGATTTTATTTTTATGAGGTACTTAGAATACTCACATTCATAGAGACAGACAGTAGAATAGTGGTTCCTAGGGCCTGGGAGAAGAAAGAGATGGGAAGTGATTGTTAAAGTTACAGGATCTCCTTTTGAGATGATGGAAAGGGCTGAAGATCATTAGCTGTGGTAGTTGTGTAGTATCGTGAATATACTTAACACGACTTAATCATATACTTACAAACAGTTAAAATGGTAAACCTTATATTATGCCAAATTTCCCACTATTGAGGACTAACACCCTCTTCCATTCCCATACAGATAGAATCACTGAGAGCGTGAGAGAGAAAAGTCCTGGCTCCGTTGTCCTCAAATCATTTCCTCTCCTGCCTTTTCTATGGTTCAGAATTCTCCGCTATTTTCTTTTTTTTATTGGTTGTTCACAACATTACAAAGCTCTTGACATATCATATTTCATACATTAGATTGAAGTGGGTTATGAACTCCCAAATGCAGATTGCAGAATCACGTCGGTTACACATCCACAATTTTACATAATGCCCTATTAGTAATTGTTGTATTCTGCTACCTTTTCTACTTTGGCTAGCTGAGGTTGGGCTTCTACCCTTTGAAATCTAGAGTTCTAACACAGCCCTAAATCAATCCTTGCACAATGTACATGGACTCCAACCCAAAGACAACTTGTGTGTGTGTGTGTGTGTGTGTGTGTGTGTGTGTTTCAGGTGGAGGGGTCTATCCTTTCAAAATTCATTTCTCTTCTTGCTGATTAGAGATAGAGACTATACCACTTTCTGTGCTATTATTCCTTGAACCCTAGCACAATGCTCTAGTGCTTCATACCCTATCACAGAGGCCTCATTGGGCACATTTCCTAACACCACATACTCATTATGTAATGATAATGTATAGATAAATTTATCACAAAAAAACCCAAGAAAATTATTTTCCTTCTCAGTATTTGCTTTGGTTTTAGTATAGTTCCCTACTTAAAACACTGGTTTACATTGTTTTCCCCAAATCTTCCAAGGCCCATTGTTGATCTCTTCATTATTCTCAGCAACTACTAATACTTACCTAACTTATTCTAAGCCCATTAAATCACAGAACAAATGGCAGATGCTTTCATCATCTGTCTCTCCCATCTGTTGTGCCACATCTTTCAAAATCTCCAAATATTAGCAGAGACTTAAATCACTCATAACTTTAGTTGCTTTGTTGTTATGTCCTTAAAATTAGCCCTTCCATCTCTCGTGTAATAGGAGTATAATTTAAGATACTGACTAGGTGAGGACTTGACAGAAAAAAAGTTACTTGAAAACATTTCACTCTGCCTGCCCTGGGATGAAGAACAGCAGTTTTCAAACCTGCCAACCTCTCAAGCTGTTAAGTATTTAAAAGCCACGTCTGCTTTTAAATGATACATAATGGATGCCCAAGCATTCCGTTTCTAATGGTCATGTTTATTGGTTCCACACACATGTGCATAAAGCCTTTCTAGATTCACAGACTAACCAGGAGGGTTTACCTCTTGCACCTCTGCTACAAGAGGTGCTTTGGAAACAGACTTAGCGTCAGTGCCCCTGTAGTGTCGGTTCTGAACACACCTGCCAACGCTCTTGCAGGCAGCTACTCTCCCTGACCACTGAAGGAAAAAAGGAAAAAAATAAAATCATGGGATACCAAACCAGAAGTTGATAAATGTTCTTTCTTATAGTTAGAAGACTGTTCAAACATTGTTTTTCAAAAAAAATCAACACATTGCATTGTTTGCTAATCAAAGTGGTATTGGTATACTGCCCAGCACTGTTCAAATTATTTTTTATTATAGATTTGAACTTTGAAAAATTACTTAGAATACCTAATTTAATATAAGTGCTGTGTATGTAGGTGTTATACTATATTGTTTAGGGAATAGTGACAAGAAAAAAAAATGTCTGTATGTTCAGTATAATGTTTTTTTTTTCCCTGAATTGTTTGTTGAATATATGGATAGGGAACTCAAGGATATGGAGATCCAATTGTATCATGTGAAAGACAGAATGGACTCATACAAAATTACAAGCTTTGTAGGTCAAATTATTTAATGTTAGTACTTTTATAAAGTTCAAACTGTTAAGTTTAACAAGAAAAAAAATTTAAATAATAGCTCTTTTTTGCATTTTTGAGGAATGACTTTTTTTTTTTTTGCATCCAGGGGCTATTTTATCATGGTAATATGACATACAGATAATATTTGGTCTCTGCCCCAGGTTCCTGGCACAGAGCTTCTAAAACCATGGGATTTCCTATGTGATGGGGTGATTAGAGCATATTTTTTAACCCTACCAGAGTTTATGCTGATGATATGACTCCTGGAAGATGGGGGTTGGCTGCCAGGAGAACCAGCTAGCTTGGTGATTGAAGGGTTGGAGCTTTTGTCCCACTCCTCCCCCTTAGGGGAGGTGAGAGGGGCTGGAGGTTGAGTTAAATGCTAATGGTCAATGATTTAATCATTCATGGCTATATAATGGAGCCCCTGTAAAAAATACTAAATGACTGGGCCTAAAGAGCTATTGGGGGTACTGGGAGGGTGATGCGTCCTGAGAGAATATGGAAACTCCATGAGTTCCACCTTCTGTGCCTTGCTGTATAAATTTCTCCAACCTAATTGTTCCTGAGCTGTATATTTTTATAATAAGCCAGTAGATGTAAGTGAAATGCTTCCCTGAGTTCTGTGGGTGATAGAGCAAATTTTCCAACCTGAGGGTGTAGTGATGGGAACCACTGATTTACAAATTTGGTCAGAAGTATGGGAGGCCTGGAATTTATGGTTAGCCTCTGAAGTGGAGGCAGATTTATGGAACTCAGTCCTTAATTTCTGGAGTCTGATGCAAAGTCCAGACAGATAGCATCAAAACTGAATTGAACTGAAGGATACCACTTGGTATCCAGAGAGTTAGAGAGCTACTTGTTTGTGTATATGGGGAGGAATCCCCCACATATTTGTCAGCAATGTTGTAAGGTATAATCTACCTTTTAGATGATTTTCATGTAGCCTTCTTTTATAGTCATTCAATGGTAAACATTTCTTAAAATACTGCTATCTGTTAAGCACCATTCTAGACTCTGAAGTGAAAGAAAGAACTAAAAAGTTCATTAGGGTTCTACAGAAAAACAGAATGAACAGAGATGTAGATAAAAACAGAAATTTAATATGTGTACACATATATATACACATATGTAAAATATAATTTCATGCATATGTAAATTATATGAATATATATTATTTTTATCCCTACATATTTATATTTTTTCTTATATAAACTTGTGATTATGGATGCTGATAACTCCAACAGTGTGCTGTATGCAAGCTGGATTCTCAGGAAAGCCAATGGTGTTGGTATATTGCCCAGCACTGTTCAAATTATTTTTTTATTATAGATTCTGGTTCTCAAAGATCTGAGAACCAGAGAAATGATGGCATAGATTCTAACCTGACATCACTGAAGAAGGTAACCTTTAGTGAAGGCCCGAAGGAGGCTCCTTCCCACCTTAAGGAAACATCCAAGCAGCAGGTATTATGTAGTCAGGGAAGATCCATAGAACTCAGTTCAAGAACTGAGATTATATAGCAGGATGGCTTTGATATAGTTGCTTTACACACTTCCATAATTTTTAACAATGAGAATGCAATGCTTTTTACCTAAAACCCTTATTAAGTGCAAACAGGAGAATTTTGAGGTTTGTACTATGCAAATTATTAAGTAGTTAAGTAGTTTGGCTGTTAAGTTGGAATGAACCTACAATTAAGATTTGCCACTATAAATTTATCAGTCAATCATGATATATCTTTTGCACATAGTATGAATGCACCATAGAGTTTAGTTTGGAAAACCATGAGTAATTTTAGAGATGATTATAGGTTGCTACACTTTATAAGCTGTCACTTGCCATTGTTAAAGGGGTAGGTTTCTGATTCAACATTTTGAGAGTTCTAGGGTAAAATGTACTTTTAAAGTGCTTATTAAAATATTAAAGTTGGATATCACTGGACCGAGACTGTGTAATTTCACATTGATTTACAAGAATGCTTTGTTTAATGCATATTTAATAAAGACCCTTTCAAGCTCTTATATTAAGTTATCTGGAATATATCCTTCCCTTTGTTTTGAAACTTGGAACATTAGTAGAAACTGTTGAACAGTGAGACAAACACCAAAATCGTGCTACAGAACTCTGAGTTTGGACTCTGAATTCTGATCATTTTTCAAGGTAACTCATTTTTCTTATATAAGATTGCATATCTATAAGATAGTAGTTGGTAAGGTGGTTATTAAGAAGGTTTTCTAAAAAATTTCTTCTGGGCTCAAAATTTAATAGTTTTGTAAGCCATGGAATGATATTATGCAACATTATAAAGATAAGCTGAGCAAGAACCCAAAGTCAAAAAGACTATATGAATACCTTTTTATCAATCAGAACTTTCAGTTGCAAACAATGGGATTTATACTGGCTAGCTTAAGCCTGATGGAATTTATCAAAGAATATGAGGCAGCACCAAGTATCTATCTACAAATAAATGTAACCGAGGAGTTGAAAGACAATGGAAACAATAGAACATGGAAGAAAAAAAACTAAAGAAGTCACAAGAAGATTTAAAGATTTCCCATTATTCATGGATAGGCAGAAATAATATTGTGAAAATGTTCATATAATCAAAAGCAAGATACAGATTTAAAGCAATCCTATTCAAAATGCCAGTAACATTCTTCGTAGAACTAGAAAAAAATCTTAGAATTAATTTGGAAGAATAAAAGACACAGAATAGCCCAAGCAACTTTAAGCCAAAAAACAAAAGAACAAGAAAGAAAGTAATGCTGGAGGCATCATAATACCTGATTTCAAATTGTAGTACAGAGCTGTAGTAACAAAAAGTGCATGGTACTGGCATAAAGCAGACACAGAGACCAGTGGAACAGAATAGAAGACTCAGAAACAAACTCACATAGATGCAGTCACTTGATTCTTGTCAAAAGTACCAAAACCACACATTGGAGAAAAGAGTCCCTTTAACAAAAACTGGTTATCCTTATGTAGAAGAATAAGACTAGATCCTTATTTCTCGCCCTGCACAGAAGTCACTTCCTACTATATCAAAGGTCTAGGAATTAGACTAGAAACTATACAACTCCTATAAGAATACATAGGGACAAGATTTCAACATAGAGGTGCAAGCAACAATTTTTCTCAATAGCTCAGGAAATAATGCCAAGAATTAATAAATGGTATGGCATCAAATTAAAAACCTGCTGCATACCAAAGGAAACAATTAAGAATGTGAAGAAAGAGCCTCCAGATTAGGAGAAAAATTTTGCCACTTACTTTTCTGACAGAATACATATAGAATATAGAAAGAACTGAAAATACCAAATAACCTGATTAATAAGTGGGCAAGTGAACTAAACACATGCTCCTCAAAAGAAGAAATACAAATGGCCAAAAAATACATGAAAAAATGTCCAACATCCCTGGCAATCAGGAAAATGCAAATCAAAACTACACTGAGATTTTGTCTCACTCCAGTTAAAATGGCAGCCATTAAGAATACAAACAATAATAAATGATAGAGAGGATGTGGAGAAAAAGACACACCTTTACACTGTTGGTGGGATTGTAAATTAGTATAACCACTATGGAAATCAGTATGGAGTTTCTTCAAAAGATTAAAAAAGGAACCACCATATGACCTGGCTTCTTGGTATTTATACTAAAGAATTAAAATCCGCATACTATTGTGATAACATGCATATCCATGTGTATAGCAGCACAATTCACAATAGCCAAACTATGGAACTAGCCTAGGTATTTGTTAATGGATGAATGGCTAAAGAAAATGTGGTATATATACACAATGGAGTTTTATCCAGCCATAAAGAAGAATGAAATTATGTTATTGCAGGACAATGGATGAATTTTAAAACATTATGTTCTGCAAAATAAGTCAAACTCAAGAAAAAGTGAAGGGTTGTATGCTTTCTCTCATATGTGGAAGCTAAAGAGGAACAAGGCAAAGAAAGGTGGAAATGGAGGGATCTCTTAAAATTTGAAGGGAGATCAGTAGAATAAAGGGATCAGGAGAGGGAGGAGAGGAGAGAAAGGGAAAAAAAACTGGGGAATGACATTGGCCAAATTAAATTGTTTTATCACGTGTGTGAACAAATATGGAACAACGGATCCCATCATTATTAATAATTATAATGCAATATGGAAGAAAAGAATCTATCTCTAAAAGAGTTTGAAAGTCAGATGTGGATACTACTCAGCAAGGAATAAAAGATCCAGAAAAGCACCCAACTCTATACACTGCAGACAGTTACAGCAAAAACACTATGTTCACCATTAGGTGCTGACTACACTTGACCCAGGACATCATTAGCCCCATCAGGATAAGTCTGAAGCAGATGCTTCCAGACTTGACAAATAATAGGTCTCTCAGGCTCAGCCACCTATTCATGTACGCCTCCACTGCACCTGAGCCTCATGTAGGTACATTAAATTATTGGAACCTAGGTTACATACTCACAACTCTCATTGTGAGAGATCCTGTGGAAAATGTGTTGTTTTTAACTTTCCTTTTGGAAGGCAGACTCATAATGTGAATAACAAATCTAATATAGCCGATAGCAAAAAATGGTTCTAGCACAGGTTGAGTATCCATTATCTGAAATGCTTGGGAATAAAAGTATTTCTGGTTTTGGACTTTTTTAAATTTGGAAATATTTGTGTGTGTATGTGTTATGTGTGTGTACATGCATAGTTTGAAGATAATTTTACAGTATTTTTAAAACTTTTATTCATGATGCAAAGTCTGTGTACATTGAACCACAAGAAAGTGGTTCACTATGTCAGTCACTCACGTGAATAGTCTGTGGTTGTTTGGGACCACCATCATTCCCAACTGAATTTAAGTAACCATTGTCTATACTTACTCATACATAAGTGCTTAATAGTAAAAAAAAATATGACATGCCATTAATACCTTGAAAAAAAAAAAAGTGTTCAGGGCAACTAAGCAACATGGCGGCATCACTGGAAGCTTTGCATTAGCTGTTGAACAGCAGCAATAACAAACAACATCCTTCAGTCTCCATTATGATGTTGTTTTCAAAGGTGATGCCACAGAGTATTTTATTTTATTTTTCTTAGGTGAGAAGAAACATCAGAAGCAGTTGATAGACCAGGACATGGGTCCTTTAGGGATGAGGAGACATTCTGCTGGATGTGTTTAAAAATGTTTTCTCCAGGGTCCTCTGTCTCATTAGCAACAGTTTTTGTTTCAGAAGATTCTCTTTGATGTTGTAAACTGACATTATTTCCTGTTCTGTGTGAAGGCCCACTGCTCCAGTCCTTCAATAAGCCCATCACGCATTTTCACTGTATCATATGTTGGCACTTTTTCTGCAGTACTAATATCATCTTCATTGTCAAAATTATCAGTATTACCTTGATTTAGAACCATTTCAGTTCTAAATCAATTCATTTCACCCACGGTCAATAAATGAGCTACTGGAGTCTCTCATGGTCAATGTCAAAAATTTCTTCACTATCCACTTCTTCCAGCTTATTGATGAGCTTTGAACTTTTATATTTATTTGAGTACATAAGGAGACTAGACATCATTTTCCTCTCACTTGACAGATGGAATCCTTTCAAGTCACCACCTTATTCGTTCATCACTGCATCTGAAGATATCCACTGGCCAGAGGTTGTGTCAGGCTTGCACAATTGTTTATATTCACCGTGTTTCAAGCATGGGGAAAAGTATATATGGCATTCTTCACACTAAGCTCTTTTTGAAAACCGTCCACACCCACTCTGTTCACTCCTGCTAGCAAGCTCTTTAAGAAAATATTTTTACATTTACTCCTCTTTGATCTAAGGATATCCTGGTCACATTACTGAATTAATGAAGTTACATTTGGGGGAAAGCACGTGGCATAAGCATTATTTTTGACAAAAATTTTACCTGAAGGGTGAACAGAACTATTGTCAAGGAATAACAAAGTTTTATAATAATCATCCAGCAAAGAATAAGCAAAGAAAACAGTGAGTTATGCACACAAGTCTTGAGCCCTGTAGGATCTAACGGGGCACCCGCTGTTGACACATTTGGCCTGCATATGTACCATTTAAGTACCCTTTGTGGGCATGCTAGCAAGGTGGGTTCTGAGCATGTAAAGAGAGATATATTATAGCTGAAGAAGGCTAGGAGGGTCATTTTTTTCTCCCCATGGGAACACTGAGTATATTGAGTCTCGTGCAGAGAAGGAAGAACCGAGATCTGAAACCATCTCAAAGTACAGCAGTCTTTCAACTCTTCACACTTAGACTGTGGCACAGTGCATATAAGTAAGTGTCTCTTCACACACCCCCTAATTGTTCATTTGCATGTGGCATATTTTATCTGTCTTGGACTCTAGATCATGAAGCAGGAAATACATAGATTCTTAAATGTGTGCTCATTAGTTGTTTTATTTGCAGATACTAAAATTGGCAACCTTTCTGCTGTAATAGAACATAACAGGACCATAATTGCATAGCAAAATCACAATGAATTTATTCCCATTTATGGTCAGAGATATGCCTATGACACTCGGCCTGCTTCTGAAATAATGAGAACTTCAGATTGGGGTGGCTCAGGACCAAAATTTATTTTTCCTAGGAATGAAGCTTAATAGTAGAAATAATTCACCTATTGTTCCTTATTAAAAAATTTAATCATGGTATATTATTTTGTGAGTCTATTTAATAAACGAGATTTCTATTTTAGATATCAGGAAGCAATGAACAGCTGCTAAACACTTTAAATTTATATTTTAATAATGAGCAGTGAAAGAAGAACTCACAGATTTGCAAACTGAGTTATGTAACAGTGAAGGAAATAACAATTAAAAAATGAAACTGACTAAGGCTAAAGATGTTTTGCAACTCTTTCAGAAAAAAAAATACAAATGTTAGAGAATTCTTTTAAATACTCTTGAAGGTAGAATTTTCTTCAAAAAAAAAAATTGAAGGCATGCAAAAGCACTCATAGCTGCTACTCAGGGCAAATAATGGCTGGGAGGTGTGATTTCAAACACCTTTCCAGATATTTTTCACTGTGGTTCTGCTGTTGAGAAAGGGTTGCAGGGAGCATCATCCTCTGAATTATGGATTTCTTGCAAGCAAACCAGGGATGATACCACTTATCTTGGGGTATATCACACATTCTTACAAGGATCAAGGTATATAATATGTCTCAAAGTAACATATAACAAATAAATATGAGGTAGACTTCTGTCAACAAAGAATAAATGCAAAAATAATATATGCATCCCCAGCAAGAGCAAAAACAAAAAATGTGAGAAAAGAAATAAATCAAATCATATACCCAAACATTAAATTAAAACAAAGGGTGACCACATGGGAGAAATTTTATGAGTTAAAATAATTTAATATGCATCTATAATTTATCAAGTGTGTTATATTCTTAATCTTAAAATGTTTAGTATAAATAATGTGGCCTTTTCTTCTCATATATTGCCTTTGAATTTTTCTTTTTTTAGGTATTATTTATTTATTTACTTATTTTATTTTTTTGGTGTGTGCTGAGGATTGAACCCAGGGTGTTGTGCATGTGAGGCAAGTACTCTACCAACTGAGCTATATCCCCAACCCCATGAATTTTTCATTTTTAATACAAAGTCATATTTAAGCAGTATTTTATCATCCTTCCAGTGTTTTCTCTTACATTATTTAATCTGCACTAACACCAGGTGAGGTAAACAGTATTCTTTCCCCTTCTTGTAGTAAACTTGACTTCCCTATTGTCTTGGAGGAAACAGAGAAACTCCATTGTGGAATCTTCACCTCAAGACACCTACATGCATCATTTGAGCATATACAATGGCTCAAGATCTGGGTAAGTAAATACATTTTTTTCTGAAGTTCTTAAAGATAGATACCACCTCTCCCTCTTTTCAGTATATTTTCTAATTTCTGCCTTTATTACCAAACAGCCCCCAAACAATTGGGACATTCTTAAGAGAAGTAGTAAAATACAGAGCTTTGAGGTTTTTTTTCCATGATTCCACCCAGTACTATTACCTGTTTATGGTCCCTCCCAACAACTGTCCTGGACGTAAGCACTCTGATGTCCCCAGACATTTCAGGGTACTTCTGGAACCTCTGAGGACTTCTCCTTCTCAAATTCTCTTGTGAAGCATCCTAAATCATAATGAGAGGATCACCTGAGGTGCATATATTCCATACAGCACCTGTCTGTGACTAACTCTAATCACATAAAAGATCATAAAAGCCCTGAGGCAAAATGTAAAGGAGTGCGCCTTGGATCCCCAGAGTTTGGGATGGAAAAACAAATGGCATCAGATTAGTGTTATTTATCATGAAGATTCTTACTGGAGGAATAAAATTTGAAGAGTGACGAATGAACACCATGGGTCCCTTGAAATGTGTTCTCAGAATCTCTCACTTCAATTATGTATTCTCCATCCAACATTGTCCCTACTTTGTAAAGAAAGATGATGAAATGATAAGGGTTTATGTCAAGATTATACAGTTATCAAGTGGCAGAGCCAAGGCTTATATCTGGTGACTCTCAATTTCGTGTTTCCAAATGATGTTACACAGCTGGAAAGTGAGATAGATCCCTTATATCTATGACAACAGATGTACCATACCTTAAGACACAAACTGCAACGGAAGAGGCGAGAGACTCAAGTGTTCCTATGCATGAAACAGTGGTCCTAAGCTTCCTCACCATAACTAAATAACAAATAAGGGCTTGTGGAACTAACTAGCCCTGGCTCCTTCCTCTCTCTTGATAGATCTCCAGTCCTAGGTCGACTGGTTCTAATTGCAATCAGCTCACATCCTGAAGAGTTTGAGTAAAGGGTGAAAAGTAGGTTTGCTAATAATTCCACCTTCCTTTCTTTTGTGGGTGGTGTCCTGAAAGGAATGTGTGTGTGCTAATTTTGACATTTCTACCCAGTCATCTAACCTCTCTTAAATTCTCTTTTCATAGCCTAAAATGAGAGGAGGAGAGGAGATGACTTCTAGGAACCCTTCAACATTTGATTCTAAGGGATTTTGAGTTGTCTCATTCACACATAACCTCAGAAATGTGCATCTAGTGCTGTATCACTCATATTTGAGGTTCCATAAAAACAAGCATCTTCATGATCTCACTTCCCTATTCATGAATGCTTATTATCTCTCATTTTCTGATGATCTGAATTCTGATAAAAGCTAAATTTTATTGTGTACTCACTATGTTTCAGTTACATAATCTTTACCACCCGTAGTAATATATACAATGTCCACTGTAACAACTTTATAGGATTTGCACTTATCAGCGTCTCTAACAGAAGCAGAGGTGAGAAGCTAAACAACCTGCCTAAGGCCATACAAGGAATAAGTGGTAGAGCCATATTAGAAACCAGGAAGTTTAGTTCCAGAGCTATGCTCTGAAACTGCTCATCATTCTGCAGAGGTTCCGATTATCAGATGCCTCTTTTCAGTTTCAAAGTTAAAAATATGGGCACACTCTAGAACAATCTCAAATAAGACATCGTGTTGAACGAGGTGAGACTCATGTTTTAAATTTTCCTCCCAGAAAGACTTTCATATGGACACATTCCCCAAAGTGATAAATCATGGGTACTGGTGGAGAACTCACCCTTGAAAAGGGATATGCAGGAAAGAACTATACCAGGCTGAATGGCACATCGAACAGCAGTGAACAGTCAAAATTCTCTTTCACATCAGAGCTTATCTTCCTCCCAAAGAAGAAAGTGAGTGCAGCATTTAACCATCAGCCTTTCTCAGAAGCATGCACACTGAGCTCAGCATGGTTCTTAATTCTGTCTTTTCAGACAAATATGTCACTTGTCTAGAGAGTAAGATACTACCAACCAGGGATCTTCCAGCTTCTGCAGTAATTAGCAAGCTTCAGAACTAAGACATGAAACTATATGCAGAACAAATATCATTTCCTGTTTCTTTTTCCAGAGAGACACGAGGAATGCTTGGGCTGACAGGATTATTTGTGTTTTCCACATGCAAACAATCTCAGCTATAAACTCTCTTTGAAATGTCATTAAAAGTCTGGAAATAGTCATGGATTAGCTGACGTTTTCACAGTTTTCTCCCTAGTAAATACTCCACATGTTGTGGGAAAAAAGTTTCAGCATTAGGTGCTTCAAATATGTGTGATGAACACAAAGAGCTAAGTGTACCATAGTTTACTAAAGAATTGAAAAGCTGCATCTCTGAGTCTTGTGGTCATCAGTGATGTATCATTTGATACTTTGATGTATCAAAGATTAGCTTTCTCTGTGAGCAGGACATTATATAAACAGACAATTTGGTCACATATCATGTTATACCCAAAGTATTAAGTCTGAATTACAATATCATAAGGTGCCTCTCTACCTATAAGATCAACAGCAGCAGAAAATCATTCATAGAGCTGTATCTGAACTGAAATAAAACAGGTGCTTGCTCTCCCCCTTTGCATCCTGTTTGAAATCATATTGCCAGTGAGTCATGTTTCTTCTTTTATTACGTACTATTCTGATCAGATTGAGAAGTGCAGGAAGGAAGTCTTCCAGAAACAAGTCACAATGGATCAGTGTCAACTTGATCTTGCCAGTGGATTCCTCCCCACCCCAACACACACACACACACACCAAATTGTGGTTTCCTTTGGCAATGTTTATCAACTTACTCACTAACTAAACAATAATAAAAATACCAAAGCATACATTTTATTTTTCTTAGATAAAACTAGTATTCCATAAACAGAAAAAAAGTTCATATAAATAGATAAGTGAAAGGTAATGAAAATGAAAATGTTTCAAATGGTGGGGATGAAAGTACGCTAAATTGACAGGAAACAATACTCAATAATTGTAACTATGTATCAAAAAGCAAGAAAAGAGTGTCAGGTCATATAAAGAATTAGTGGTGGTAGCTGCAGAAGCAATAATAACCACCTGGGAGGCTCCTTAGTGATGCAGATGCCCAGGCCCACCTTGGTGTTTCGGAGTGTCTGGGCTAGAGTCTAGATTCTCTGAATTTAGAAAATCCGGATTCACCTTTCTATTACACAACTACTGCTGTAAGATTTCTGCAGTATAATTCTTCTTAGTTTGAAAGACAGCAAAAAGTAATCATTATGGATTAAATGTTTATGTCCCTCCCCTCAAATTCATATGTAGGACTCCTAATTACCCTTGTGATGGCATTAGAAGATGGAGTATTTGGCATGAAATTAGGTCATGAGGATGGAGCCTTCATGCATAGCATCAGTGCCCTTAAAAAAGAAGTCCAAAACAGTTCTCATGTACCCTTCCACCATATGAGAACACGGTGAGAAGACATCACCCACGAACAAGGAAGAAAACCTTCACCAGACACCAAATCTGCTGCAGATTCGATCTCAGCCTTCGAGGCTCTAAAATGGTGAGAAAGAAATTTATGTTGTTTATAAGCCAGCCAATCTGTGGCATTTTGTTATAGCATTCCAGAGGGACTAAGAAGTGATGATCTCTAGTCCACCCTCTCAAAGAGCCTGAGTGGAAGCACAAAGAAAGATCAGTGCCACGTGTTGAGACAGGCCTTTGTGAAGACTTGCCCCTTGGTTTCATATAAAGCACTGTGGTTACATTTCTTTGAAATTTCTTGTCATCTAAGGAGCTGGAATATATTAAATGTCTCTAAGTCTGCCTTCTCCTTATGTTACCTATATTAATGAGTAGCCTCACCTTTCTGACACTCAAGTCTTCCTGGATTCAACTCCATTGTTCTCCCAATCTTCCATGTAGTCACTAAGCCTTGTGGCTTCTGCCTTCCTAACAGCTGCCAATGCTGTCTCCTTTTATCTGGTCCCATTACCTATGTTTTACCTCAGTTTTCATGGCTTCCATCTGGGGTGCTACAGTCATTCCCTTAATTAATTTCCCTACTTGCTATTTTATGTCCCCCTTGGTCCATTCTCCATAAATCTGATAGTTTCACTTTCCCCAATTAAAATGCCTTCACAACTCCTCATTGCCTTTAGAATAAAACCCAAGCATAGTAGGGATTCCTCCACAGTCTTAAGGGTTTAATTAAAACCCAGTAACATAATGAGGGATGCAGGCTGGGTGGGAATGATGTGGATTTGGGCTCACTGGATTGAACGTGCTCTTTGTAAAGGGAGAGGCTGTGAGCAGCTCCCATCTCTCATGGCCATATCAATGCTATTATAGCATTCATTTTTCAGTAGAATTTGAATTTATGTGCTTTCTTCAAATTAAACATTTAAAAAATGCTGCCCACTTTAAATATGGACTGTGGACTGGACCCTGGGGTGGCCACTTGCTATCCTTCTTTTAAACCTGAATGTTAACAGAGAGTCTACAGAATGGGAGAAAATCTGACTCCATCTGAATCTGTCTGATGTCCAGGGATTTCACAGCTGGTTAAACTATACAATGAATACACATTGCTAAGACCTAAACCAAGAGAAATGAGAAAGTCACATGTTTAACTTCCTGCCTTCATGTTCAAAACCCATCTTCTATTGAATGATAAATGATAAAATCTTTAAATTTTAGCACAAAATCATTTCCTTTGATAAAGTTCTTTACTTCTTTTTCTTTGCTTTGTTTCTTGTTCACATCTCTATCATTTATTTATTTATTTATTTTTAAATCTGAGGAAATCTCTTAGATGCTCTTCCAACAAGAATGCAGGCTGCCATCACAATAAAACAGATGAGAAAAAAAATGTCCACTAAAGACTTAAGACAACAGGGTTAGGTGACCATTTGGGAAGGAAGCTGGAAGACTGACCTCACAAAAGTGAGTCTGAGATGGAATCTCAGTGTAGTTTTAATTTGCATTTCTCTAATTGCTAGAGATGTTGAACATTTTTTTCATGTATTTGTTGACCATTCATATTTCTTCTTCTGTGAAGTGCCTGTTCAGTTCCTTTGCCCATTTATTGATTTGTTTTTGTTAAGTTTTTTTGAGTTCCTTGTATAGTCTAGAGATTCATGCTGTATCTGAGGTACAGGTAGCAAAGATGTTCTCCTATTCTGTAGGCTCTTTGTTCACATTCTTGATTGTTTCCTTTGCTGTAAAGAAGTTTTTTAGTTTGATACCATCCCATTTATTGATTCTTGATTTTACTTCTCTTGATTTAAAAGTCTTTTTGAGGAAGCCTACATGATATAGAGAGTTGGGCCTACATTTTCTTCTAGTAGGTGGGGGCAATTATTAAGAATACAAGTAACAATAAATGTTGGCAAGGATGTGGGAGAAAGGTTCACTCATACATTGCTGGTGGGACTGCGAATTGGTGCAACCACTCTGGAAAGGAATATGGAAATTCCTCAGAAAACTTGGAATGGAGTCACCATTTGACTCAGTATCCCACTCCCTGGACTTAAAATAAGCATACTATAGCAACACAGCTCAATTCATAATAACTAAGCCATGGAACAAACCAAGGTACCCTTCAACAGATGAATGGATAAAGAAAATGTGATATATATATATATATATATATATATATATATATACACACACACACACACACACACACACACATACATACATACATATATACACACACATACACACACAATGGAATATTATTCAGTCATAAAGAAAAATGAAATTATGGCCATTTGTCAGTAAATGGATGGAACTGGAGACTATCATGCTAAGTGAAATAAACCAATCCCCAAAAATCAAAGGCCAAACATTCTTGATGATTTATAGGGGCTGGCACACAATAAGGCAATGGGGAGGGAAGAATAGAAGTTCAGTGGATTAGACAATGGGAAGAAGGAGGGGAAGGAATAGAGAAGACAGTAGAATTAATTGGACATAACTTTTCTATGTACATATGTGAACACATGACAAGTGAAACTCCACATCATGTACAACCACAAAAATGGATTCCTAATTAGAATAAGCTGAACTCCATGTATGTACAATATGTCAAAATACAATCTACTGCCATGTATATCTAAAAAGAATACATAATTTTTTTTTTTTTAGTAAGTGAGTCTGAGGCCACTTACTGAATCCCAGTACAAAATACCCTACAAGGCAAAGTATTTTTCAAACAAGGTGTAATTCTATTCTCGACACACTGATTTCCTCCTCATTATCTACAGCTACCAGGGTCACCATAATCAGCACCTTTTAGTTATTCATACCACATTTTACATATGATAAACCTGAGATGAGAACAACAGCAATTTCTATGTTCTTAACATTTTTTTAAAATCATGGACCTATGAAAATCTGAGGAAATCTCTGGGTGCTCTTTCTAGGAAAATATACATGCACACAAAATTTTGTAAAATCCGCATGTTTGTTACATCTATAGCATCAACTCCCTAAACTACTGTACTTAAAGAATCTCACCTGTAAAATGCTTGGTTTACTCCAAAATGATGATTGTCTGTGAGAAACACACACACAGTAAAAACAAAGATAAATATTATTATGAATCTCCCTTACTCATCCTACCACCCACATGGGTCAAACACCACTGACTTTCAGAGCTTGCATATCTTCTTCACAGAAGTTTCCAGAAGTAAGCACCTCTTGTTTGTGGACTCTTAGTCAAAGTTTCTGGTTTAAGAAAAGTCATACTAATATCTAATTTGATGCTTCTAGTGATATCTCCTAGGCAGGCAGGAAACATGGTATCTTACATCAGATGGCTCCTGAAATGAACACAAGTCATTCTTTCAGTGAAGAGATCTTTAAAAAGGAAGGCTAGTTGACATTCTTGGAGAACACTCTTGGCTTGAGAGCATTTTGTTGTGGAATCCATGGTTCAGAGTCTGGTCCTCAGTAGTAAAGGTTCCCAAAATTGCTTTTATTAGATCACCCAAGGATAGGAAGCCCTGAGAAATTCACATTCCACAAAGGCAGACTAATACATCACAGAATTCTGGAAATAGACCCATAAGTGGATTAGAATCCTGTGTCTTCTTCCAAGATAACCATCCAAGAAAACAAATGAAGACTAGACAGTTGAATGGGACACACTTAGAAAGTGAGGGAGCTGGATGTCTGATGGGCAGGACAGGAAGCCTTGCCCGCCTGGGCTCTCTCCTGCCATGGTACTGTGGCTGCCTTGGAAGGCATGTCAGGAAAACTTATAGATGTGGGTTTTTAAAATTTTCCTACTGTAAAATGCAATCATATAAAATTACACTCCTGAGGACACAGCCATAACCTCTTCACTTTACCATGACAGTGCTAACATGTATTGCTAATCCTTTTTTTTTCTCTATGTGTACTATATCCTAGATATCTGTTATTTGCATCCTCCTCTCTGAACTTCTTTATTTGTGATCAAGCCTCTGGTTCTAACTCACAGTTTGCATAAAATACAGAGATAGAGAAATATGTTCAGTACCAGGAAGGGAACAAGCCAAATCCAGTATGTGAAATATCCCATAAGATAGATGTCTCAGTTTCTAAAACAAACATATGGCAAATTTAAAAAGAAAATAAAATGTGGGGATATAAATGAAAAGAGATTTAAGAAGTGTATCAACTAAATACAATGCATGAATCTTATTTCAAATGCATTTAAAAAGTTTAGATCTTACAAACTTCATGTTCAACCAAACACAAAGTACATACTACATGAGTCTATTTATATAAAATTCAAATATCAGATAGATGCCTTTGGATGGGATAGTCTTGGGGCCCAGGGGTACTTCTGGTATAATGTGACATTCTGCCTCTTTTGCAGGGTCCTAACTATATATATATCAATACCACCAATGCATTCATTTGTGAAAATTCATAAAAATGTTATGATTTATGTACATCTCCTTAGGCTATGAAATAAAATATTTTCTTATATTTATAAGAGAATATGAACATTGATATCTGTTGCTACTAAGGAACTTCTGGGTTTTTAATTTTTGTTGCTGCTGTTGAAAATGCTGTTTGTTTTTTTTTAAAGTCATACTAGCAGTATATACTGACATATATATGGGTGAAATGTGATGGGCTGAGATTTGCACCACAAAGTGAGGGGAGCAGTGTGAAAGGAACTTGGATGTCAGACTGGCAATCTATTGATAATTTTTGAAGACAGGTGATGACTTTATAGGTTTTATCCTCTCATATGTAGTTGAAATTTTTCCTTACAAAAAAGTAATTGTAAAATTCCGTTTAGACACTCTCCTTAACCAGTTTCCTCTCTGCCCTTTCCTGGGACTCTCCCCTCTCTCCCTTCCCCACCATGACCTCCCTCTTACAGGAGCAGGTCCTCTTCATTAGACCACAAGCAATGCAGCTCAGCTGGGGTCTCTTAATCTGAGAGCCAGCTCATCCTACAGATCCTGAGCACTCAGCCGCCATCTGAAGTGATTTTATAAAAATGGTCCAAAAAATATACGTAGTTTTATTCCAGAAAAAGGGATGTATCATTCTAACTTCCAGGAAAAACAGTTTTTCATATTCTGCCCCCACTTCTGTAGGTCTCTCTGTCTTGCCACCCCTGCAAACATGCATGGATAAATAGGATTCATCTGTCATTAAACTTGAGAAGTACTGTGAATTGCGCTCAGAGCACAGTTGGTCATTTCTCCCCAGGAGAGCTGCTTCTACAGACCACTAATCCATTTTGTGAAGATCCTCATAAATTTTGAGGTCAGGAGGAGATCTCTGAAATCACTCCAGTTCTGAGACTTCATCTCTCTGGAGCCCTGCATGTTCTTTAAAATGGCAGTAGTTGTTGAATTTTCTTTAACAAAGAAATTTTGGACTTGTGGGATGAGGCCAGGAGAGAAATAATTTAAGAATTGTCTGTCGTTTGAGTGGAAATACCTACTAAGGATTGGTGTGAATGCCAACACACGGGTTTAAGACTATGTAAAATGGAGGCAAAATGTTCATTTAAATGAGTTTATTATTTTTTTTTCCAGAAATGGGGATGGTATGGAATAATTTACTTGAATTGGTCTTGAAACATACATTTTCAGCCTAGAAACAAAGCACACAAATCGACGCTTGATTTAGGAATTAATAAACAGATGTGATTTGGGGAAAATTAAAACATTTTATCAACCTCTGTGAAACTCAAGACTCTGTGATGCTAAGCTATGAGGCACTATATCACATCTTCCCAGCTTACAGGCTTCAGCCCCAGTGTCACACAGGCTAGCAGCAGCCATTCCCTCAGTGCTATCACAGCCACTGGAAGCACTGCCTGCCTCCACCATTTGCACTTCTGCTGTTTCTCCCACCCTGCAGATCCCCTTCATTTATGAAGACTCACACATCTACACAGCCATCTGCTCCCATTGCCTGAGGCCTGCCCTGCTGACTGTATCACAGGTTAAAAAAACAAAAAACAAACAACAACAAAAAAAAAACTAAAGCATCTTCCTACTTGTCAAGCAGGGCACCAAATTAGGTGACTGCAGAACTCTTAGGATGAATTCAAAGTATCTTAAATGCCCAGAGCATTCGTTCATTTGACAATCCAGACAATGCAGACAGAAATAATTGTGAGTCAGATAAATGCTGCTGAGAATTTGAAACAGGGACTGGAAACCCGGTGTGGTGGCACATGGCTGTAATCCCAGTGGTTTGGGAGGTAGAAGTAGGAGGATTGTGAGTTCAAAGCCAGCCTCAGCAACTTAGTGAGGCCCTAAGTAATTCAGTGAGACCTTGTCTCTAAATAAAATACCAAAAAAAAAAAAAAAAAGGAGCTGGGGATGTGGCTCAGTAGTTGAGCAGCACCCCTAAATTCAACTCCTGATACCAAAAAAAAAAAAAAAAGGGCAGGAACTGACAGACTAGAGGGGCATTCTCCAGATGCAGCAAAAGTTTTTGAAGAACATCTGATCACACATGCATGCCACTTTGAATCAATAGGCAAAGAGACTCCCTCTTGAATGGGAGGCAGTTCTAATCTGGTGGTCATTAGCTACTGTGCTTTGAGGTAATCTGAGCTCCACATGCAAGAGAGAAGGGGACAGGTTCAGAGAAACACTTCTAATGGCCCTTGAAAGAAGGCAAGGATTGAGCCTGCAGTCCCACAGTGGGTGGGATCAGCCCAGGTTCTGTGCCGCTCTCCTTGAGGCAGATGCACACACTATTGCTTAATGTAAGAGGAAGCAGGATATTGTTCAGAGCCTCTGCTCTAGGTCAGAATCTGCCAAATCTTCTCTTAGTTTTAAAACAGAGGGAGAGATAATAATCGAATCTCTGGCACTTGCTTTTATGAGGATTACACTATTTAATACGCATAAGCCCCTTAGAACAGGTTCTCCTGCCCTACAGTCAGCACTCGGTAAATGTCAGGATTTTGGAATGAGGATGCTGAGTAAATATCCAAGAAGAATGATGTCTTAATATGGTGATTAAAAGATATCTAAAGGAAGATCCCAAGGACGCATGGCAGAGTCATGCCTTCAACACCACGTCTCAAATGATAGGAGAACAATTACATGGCATAACAGGAAGAATACTGGACTTGTGGGAAAGAAGACTTGGTTTAAGTCCTGGGTTGTCACCAGTTCTGTGACCTGGGATCAAGGCACTCATTGCTTTGTGCTTATAAAGGAGAGTCCATCTCTATGGGCTGCTTTTTGCTTAAAACTATAATTTGATGCCAAGTAATGTTTATGTCACTGTTTCTTTGATTAGACTCATATTAAGATTTTTTAAAAATGTCACTCTGGGCCCATGGGTCCCCATTCTTTAAAATCATCCAGAGTAATTTAACCATATTTATATTATATGCTAATATACTAGCAGACTATAATACAGGAAGTCCAAGAATAAAAAAGAAAATTTAAAGTACAATCTAACACAAAGATAAAATATAACAAATATTGCTCTTAAGATATGAGATCTTGGGCTGGGGTTGTAGCTCAGTGGAAGTGTACTTGTCTAGCATATGTGAGGTACTGGGTTCGATTCTCAGCACCACATACAAATAAATAAAGATCCATCAACAACTAATATATATTTAAAAAGATATAAGATCTTTGTTTCCATCTTCTTTAATAATGTTCCTAATGACAAATATGTCCCAAGTGGGGTCCTCCTAGCCAAAATAATTGGCAGAGACCCAGCCATACCACTGACCAGTTTTCCTTTCTCTTGACTGCCCACATTTCCAGAAAGCTGGTCAGGGTTATGGTTGCTGCAATAGCCATGAAATAGGAGCATGCTGGCCTCTGTGTGCTAGGAAACAGACAAATGTGAGTGGTGGGAACACAATGTCAAGAGAATAATTCTATAAAATGGGCACACTGTGCTGACTCCCACATGCTTTCTTTTCCAAGAAGCAATTTACCTGCAGCTCTGCCTGGGCTAAGTGCATAGATCATGTCACATTCCTCAGCAAACTGCCTGTTATCTGCAAAAGAGATGCAGGCAGGCCTGAGATAATGTTGATGGAAGGGACCCAGGAAGGGTGAAGGGAGAGACTTTCGTGACTCTTTTTATAAACTAGATCCTGAAACTCAGGAAGATAAGGATAATTCCTTGTACCATAAAATCTTTAAGAATTTATGGTTAAGAATCTCATGAGAATGGGGTTTTAGCATAGGCCAAAGTGACCTAGAATTGTCATGACAATGGGGTCTTAAAAGTCTAATGTCATCCTGCTGTCAGCCAAAAGTTAAGAGGCAGACCTGGCAGGACTCTTTGGAAAGTTCTCTGGGATCTCAAATAAAATTGGAGTATTGGATAGGTACACTGTCCCTCTCCTCTCTGAAAGGACCCACTCTCTCCTTTGGAAGTGTCCCCCTTCCCTTTTAACTCGTTCCTGTTACTCTGAGCAACACGTCACCACTCTTTCTGACTTGATTACAAGCATCGGGGTTTGAATGAGGGGTCTTCATGCTGCCCAGCTCTATAACATATGGATTGAAGCCTCTGGTCCTGAGCAGACTGCCACCTGCTAACCCAACACCCAACAATTTAGTCACTTAACAACAGCAGACCTATGAAAAGATTTAAACCGATGAGCTAAATTTCATACAAAATATGCCTTCACAAATAACCTCTAAAGAGCATTTATAACTATCTTTCTGAAACCTTAAGACAAGGAACTCTGACATACATTGATATTTTCTCCAACTAATTCCCTTGAAGAGGCAATGTTCATTACCAATTCAGAATCGAGACTGATGCACTCACCAGGAAGGATAAGTGAAATTCCATAGACATTATCATGCAAATTCTGTCTTAAAGCTCTTCAGTTGTAAAAAAAAAAAAATGTTCAATTGTATATAATCACCTTGGCATTTCCATGTAAGAAACAGATTTATGAGAGAAAAGGACTGACTTACGGAAAAGCAAGCAAAGCTAACATATTTCTTAAAATGCCATAAATACAGATTGAAATTTATGAAAGCTGACACAATATTCAAAAGACAAAACCTGAGGCATTTACTCCTCAGATTTACAAACATATTATTTCAGGTAAAATGGCTTAGGAAACTCCAAGTTATTCACAAAGGGTTTCATGTTCTTGGTGAGGGAAATTCAAGCCAATTCAACAGAATCTAGTATCATTAGCCAATATGGGGCTTCTCTAACAAAATACCTGACATTGGGTAATGCAAAATGAAAATAGTTCTATTTGGTTCATAGTTCTGAAGGCTTAAATCTCCAGATGGGGCAGCCTTGTCTGCTCAGTATCTAGTTAGGGCCTCTGTCTACAGTACAACATGGCAGCTGGCTTTCCAGGGCAGACTTGTGTGCAAGAGACAGCTATCTCATGATGAGATAGGAAGCAAGAAACCAGAGAGAAGCCAGGTCTGCTCTTTCAGAATAACCCCCTCTCATAAGAACAAACCAAGTGCCACAAGATCTGATCCACTCTAGAGAGACAGCATTAAACCATTCATGAAGGTGGAGCAACCATGATCAGATTCCCTCCCTCTAGGTCCCACCTCCTACAGGTTTCTCACCTGAACACCACCATACCAGGGACCAAGCTTCTGGCACATGAACATCTCGGGGCAACCCATATCCAAATCATAGTATCTAGGTAGACTCTATGGCACTTTCTATTGTAAAGACATCAAAGATTAAAAAAGAGAAAAAGCAAAGATCCTGCCATTGCCACAGTGAGAATAAGCAGCAGAAAACAGGTAATGGAAATATGAAGTGGTCTGTGTAAATATCATAAGATGTACCCACAAAATGTTTGGAGGTTGCTGTATTTGAAAAAGAGAAAGAGATTAGGTGTGGGGAAATGAGAAAAGACTTCGAATGAAGAAAGGTGTTATTTCAGCTCAATTTTGAAGAGTTGAGAGGGTTAGGATAGCAAATAAGAGAATGGGAACAGGCCATTTCAGGCAAATGGCATAAGCTACAGCCTGGAGGTGTCAGAGGATTCTGTCATTCAGCTTGAGTGTGGGAACATCCTGGACACCTCAGTGCGATGATTAAGTATCTGGATTGGAGAAGCTCACCATGTACAGGCCCTAAGAGACATGCTGCCATTACTCTTTATTCTGAAGGCACTGTTCCCCCAGCAATGTTTATGTCACTTATAAGGAATTGAATCATCTTTAATCAAAGCAACCTAAGTTGAACACTGAAAGAAGGATGACTAGTGAAGGTACTGAAGATGTAAGGAAGAGCAGGAATCCATGGGGACAGTAATTCAGGCATCAGGAGCAAGTGGCCCTTGCTCTAGATGGGGGTTACTGTGAGAAGAGCTAGTGCTTTCCTTTGAGAAGGGGTTGTTACATTTCTGTCAGGGGCCATATGATGAACATTTCAGAATTCAGAGGCCCTGTGTTTTGGGTTCCAACTATTCAAGTCTGTATCATGCTGTGAAAACAGAAGTAAACAATTCATAAATGAATAACACAAGAGTGTTCTAATAAAAAAAAAAAAAACCTCACTTATCAAAAGGCCAGGTTTGATTAATGGACCATAGTTTGCTAACCCTTTAGAGAATCCATGGGAAGAACGAGTATACTACAATGTTATTTGAAAGAAACAAGAAATTAAAGGCTTGACCTTTTCAGTAAAGTAGGAAAATAGGTTATTTGCTAAGAAATCCAGGTGGAGGGCAGAAGGAAATGGAGACATCTTGGAACAGTCATCACAGGGTCATCGAGGGATAAAAACACACAGAGTAGCAGTTTGAATTAAAGGGCCAAGCAGCAAGTCTTAAACCAGAAGGGAGAAAATCCACAAAAGCATCACCAATTTAAGACATGGCTTACACACACACACACACACACACACACACACATATACACACGCACACACACACACACACACACACATATATACACACACACACACACACACACATATATATATATACACACACACACACACGTACACATACACACATGCATTTGTTGTATAATCTAACTACAAAGAAGATCAAGCCCTTATATGTTTTCATATGCTGATGAAACTTTGCCATTGTAAAGCCCCCAAAGAAGGATTTCTTCTTGCTTCTAGTCATAACTCTCATTGCATAATTCACTTTAGTGTAATCAGCACAGAAATCCAAGCACTATATTTATGAGACAAGCAATCAAGCATTGGCTAGGACCCAAAGGGGAAATAGGGAGATAATGAATAAACGAAGGAATGTGTCTCGGCCATCAAGTTACCCATAATAAGAGCCAAGGTTGCCGTAAAGAACTTTGATTCTCCGTGTTTTCTTTCTGCAGTCCCAGATGCAGACATCCAGGCAGAGAAAACCTAAGATGCTATTTCCCCAACAGTAACTCAAAAATTTCAGAAGCTAATCTAATGCCAAGGATTCCAGGAACATAAGGAAATTGAGAAGAGTGAATGAGTAGCAGACTCTCTTATTTAGAAAAATGGTTTCTTTTAAAAATGATTGGTGCCCTTCAGATTTTTTTTATAAGGATCTGAGGCTAGTTCTGAGCTTCCCACATGCTGTGAAGCTGAGTGTCACATGCCAGTCAAACATAGCATTTGGTGGGAAAGATTGGCAGGCACC
The DNA here is from genome assembly GCF_964194105.1 of Spermophilus citellus. NCBI lineage: Eukaryota > Metazoa > Chordata > Mammalia > Rodentia > Sciuridae > Spermophilus > Spermophilus citellus. Next base: position 197,363,926 of record NC_138184.1, on the reverse strand, counting down.
AAGTAAACAGACTTCCATTTCCTTTTAATGATCCTCGGGAGGAATGGACATGGCTTTCAGGCATTTTGATCAGGCAAGCAATCAAAAGTTTCACACTGAGCCTGAGAAGCACCACAACTGGAAAGACAGGTATAGTTGCCATCTATTTGAACTTGCTCATTTGCCTAAAACTGACAGGGCAATACTTGACAAAGAGAATTATTTAGCACTGTCAGTCTCTCCTTAAGAGGATGGCTGTCACATGGCCTTTGGTCTCCGTTGATTAAGAGCACTGTTCTTTTACGTTTGTCACCTGAAATCATTTCTTTGTTTCACTGAGTAACAATGTACATCTTCACTCCCCTGTTACAGTGGGGTTAGAGCTCTCTATGGAAATGACAGCCGTAGGCATTAGCCAAGATTTCAGAGTTGCCTCTGCATGAAAGACACTGAGAATCCCTGTTCTGAATCTCAGAACCACTCAACACCACATCACTGCACCACAAGCTGTGTCTTCCTACTGTCTTCAAAGGGGTACACAAGCTGAAGGGTCAGAAATGCCCATCTCCAAGAGGGAGATACTAGACAGCCATCCCAGGAGAGTAAGGAGTCTGAAGTTGAAGCTGATGCTCTCAATACATTTTCTGATTAACTGATCAAGGCACGTAGCAAGCAATTCTTCCTGCCAGAGTCTGATCTTATTCCAGGTCTCACATCTCAGAATTTCCTTGCTGTTGCCACGTATATAACGCTGTTAATCATTCAATGTTGTGACTATGAATGAAACACTTATGAGGAGTTGGTGACTGTCTCTCAAGAACCCTAAAGGAACAATTGTCCCAAATTTCCAGATGAGAACTCCACAACCTTGAGAAGTTGAGAAATCTGACCAAGAATACACAGCACAGCACGTTGGAATTCAAGCCCAAGTGCATCTGGCCTGAAAGCCTGTTCTCTGAGGATTCTCTGCTCAGTACCCTGGGATTTTCCTCCTGGAGACTGGGAAGACTTAACATGGTTTCACCTACAGTGACCCTGAGGGACATCCTGGCAGTTGTGGAGGAAATAAATGGTCAGAATACACAGTTGGTTGGACATAACCAACTGTGAGCTAGCCAGCTCTTCCTGAAAAGAGAATGAAGTTTGCATCTGAACAACTTATGCTGATGAAAACAGTTGTAGTTCACAAATTGTTTTCACAGGCAAAGTTTCATTTGATCTGCATAGTGACAGTGGGAGGGTAGCAGGACAAGCATGCTTTCCATTTATCAGATGCAAGTCCATAAAGCTTCTAAAATGTTAGGAAATATTAAGATTGCATGATTAGTAAATGGAAAAGTTAGGATTAGATACCCTTTTCTCTGGTTTCTTTACCAAAAATTTCCTTTAATATTAAGAAGCTTCTGTTCTCTGTGTTGGTCACTTTATAGGCCCAAAAAGAAATTTCTTCCCACTTTCCTGTTTTCATCTCTTTTCTGAAAGACGGCATTCACCCATGCCACACTCCTACTCTTCCAGGGCAACTTAGCACTGCCTTAAAAAACGAGTCAAATCAATTATTCTATGCTATTATAAAAAATAGATAGCATGAGAAATTTTAAAAGAAGAAGAAGAGGTGTGGGTCGGGGAAGAGAGCTTAGCCAGAGACTCTGGACAGCAGTATAATGTTACATTTGTATTAACTAGTGTTATAGAGGAAAAACCCCTGGAGAATCACAAAGCGAAAAAATAAGGGGAGTTGACAAGTATAACTGTGCATGAAATAAAAAGGACCTTGGAAAACAAAAAGAACCAAAGATATACACAAAACAAAAATGAAATCTGAATCATGAATCACAGCAACAATGCACAAGAGAAGAAAATAAGTCACTAAATTTATATCATTATATTATCCTTCTATTCTCCTGGCTTAGGGATATGGCACGAAAGAAGAAAAGAAGTAAAACAGAGCAGAGAGGGACCAAAGGAATAGAAAGAGGAGGCTCGAATTCCGGAAGCTCAGGAAAAGACAAAAAGTACTGAGTAGGAAAGAGCAACTCTCCTGAAAGATGGATCATATTTCTCCATTGCTTTCTGGATTATTATTATTAAATAAGCTTGAGTATGAAGAGCTGGGGGAGGACTTTTGACAATCCTAGCTGTCAGTCCCTCTGCCGACAGGTGCTATTTTTTTCCTATTGCTATTTCATTCCTTCCCAGCATCTCCCTTTATCTTGTAGGTGAATGAGCTGAGCGGTTCCGCCCCCACAGTGCGGGCTGCTCCCTCCTTACACCTGAGCTGCTGCTCTTGGAGAAGCAATCCCTGCAGTCCTAGGGGAGAAAACCACACATCCTGCTGCAAGAAAGACCGGGGTCCTCAGGGTCTACTGGAATGAGCAAAAACGGAAGGCTGGAGTCCAAAGTAGCATGGCATTTGAATACAGATCGTTATGGCAGAAACTGGCAACCAACACCGAATCAAACATGGGATGGGAGTTCTCTATTACCCTGGGTTATAAGAGCAAAGATTAGCACCTGCCTTGTGGGCTCAAACTTTTTACATGATTTTATAGAAGTTCTATATCAGTGTAATACAGTGATATACTAGTTTCTACCCTGTAATTACTAAAGTCACTAAATTTCAAAACATTTTAGTAAAGATGTAAAACAGAATAACACCTTGCACACAAAAGAACTTAATCTGTCAAAGGTTTGCAATGATCTGTCTTCTCTAAACCCACCTTGTTTTGAAATGCCATAAACCCAGAGTGGTATTTTTTCTTTTTTTTCCTTTTTTTTTTTTTAAATCCAACTGGACACATTCCCTTTTAAAACTATCTTCCTACAGCTGAACCATCCACTTAAAGAAATGATACTGTTATTGTTGTTCCCGGCTAAGTTTTCAAGTAATTTTTGAAGATGCTTCAAATTAGGACATCCATGGCTCCCTGGTGTACTCTCTCTCAGGGTACTCACCCCAGCCTCCTCACAGCACGATCACTAACAAGACAAATCCAGGTCTCTGCTGTGAACCCTCTGACATTTGTCAAACTGATAAGCCCTCCCACACTTTTCTTTCTCAATTTATCTTGACAGACAAAAACTGCAGGCAATAACATCCAAACATGGTCTTCCTCTCATCATTTTAGTTGAAGGGCATGCAATCTTCAGGTGAGAGGCAAATTCTACATCCACTCTAGGATTTTAATTACATTCTTGCAAATGTCCAGGTATACTTCCACTTCATTTGGAAGTTCCAACTTATCTCTTGTAAAGAGCTTTTCCAAAACCCAAAGTAGTATTATCAACAGCATTTACTCACTGTGAAAAATCTATATTTGGCCAATAAAATTAAAAAATTAACTAGAATCATAATAAAGTTATTATATATCAGCCATTGTGGTATCAACTCTTGGCTGCCATAGGGGAAAATACATTCAAATAAAGCCAGTTTACCATTTTTGCTCATAGAGATGGATGAGTAAAGGCTTGCATTTGGATTCCAAGGCTTAATATACACTGCAGTGGTTTTGGTCAGTAGACTAGCAACTCAGCATCAACTGGGAACTTGTGAGAAATGCAAATGCTCAAGCCACACCCCTGGCCAACAGAATTAGGACTCTGGGGTTCGGGGTGGAACAATCTAGTTAATAAGTGACTGGAAGTGACTGTAATGAATGCTCAAGCTCGAGAATCCCTGGTTTAACAGCAATGGGTTACAACCAAAGTACCACTTAGAAATTTTACGATTCCTTGGCTTTCAAAAGAGTATCAGATTTTTTTTTTTACAGCAATGAGTTACAACTAAAATAATATCTGTCACTTGGAAATTTTATGATTCCATGACTTTCAAAAGGTGTCAGATTTTTTAAACCATCTTTTATTTTAAAATAGTTTCAGATTTACTGAAATACAATATAGAGAATTCCGGTATATACATACACCTCCCACTACCCAGTTTCCACTAGTGTTAACATCTTGCATAGTGTAGTACATTTGACATAATTAATCACCCCATGTTGACATATTGTTATTAATTAGAACCTATACTTGATTCAGATGTTCTTAGATTTGTCTAATTTTCTTTTCCTGTTCTAGGATCTCATCTTGAATATCACATTACATTTAATACCAGTATCTCTTTAGGCTCCTCCTTGTTGGCTGTGACAATTTCTGTCTTTCCTTGTTTTGGGTGACTGTCTTAAAGAGTAGTGGTAGTGTATTTATAAGACTATCCCTCAGTTGGGATTCATCTGATGCTTTTTCTCATTAGATTAGACTGTGGTTGTGGATATTCTCACCGTAGCATACCAAGGGCATACGCTAGCAACATAACTTATCAGTGATGAAGTTAACCTTGATCACCTGACTGAGGTAAAGTTTGTCAGAATTATCCACCATTAAGTTATTTGTCTTTTCCACCTTCCCATGCCATATTCTTTGGAAGCTACCATGGGGAGCTCATACTTAAAGACTGGAGAGTTATGCTCTACTTTTTTGGCAGAATTCTTTGCAGAATTTTGCACCTGAAAAATGAATAAAACCAATTTTTATATTTGAGATGTTTCTAAAAAGAAGCTCAAAATGAGTTAATCAATGTAAGGAAAAATAATAAAAGCATAATGACAAGAGAAATGTGGCTCCCAAAGGAGGTAATATGTGTCTGCACAAAGGCACACTGGTGCAAGCAAATTGCCATATGGACCACCACATCTGGCACTAGGAGTGGTGACTACAAATTGTCAACATCTATAACTACCATTCTTTTACAAACATACACTCATGACCTCTTTCCAATATAAGATATTCCTTCCCTCTTCCTCAGCCTTGCCTGCACATTGACATTACCTAAGGAGCTTTGAGAGTGAGGCTCTGCGATTGCAATTGGTGTTTATGAAGTTCCCCAGGTGATTGGAATGTGCAATCAAGTGTTCAGAAAACCTCTGTTCTCAGTGCTATCATCATCCTCAAGTGATAATTTCAGCTCATGAACAGCTAGTAGAGAACCAAGGGATATGAAAACAGGCCAGATTATAAATTTTCATGGCACTTGAAGGTTCTTTTAAGATGGCATACTGTGAATTGACTCCCCCAGACTAGAAAATTCTCAGGGAAGAGATCATATTAAAGAGGAGAAATAAGAGGAATAAGAGAAAGCAACTGATATTTAAAGATGCATAAAATATGACCCTACTCTCAAAGTCTTGACCAATAGAATTGAACAGAAGAAATGGAATAGAAGAGCTAAAGGTGGTAGTAATCATGGTAGAGCATAGTAGTGATAATCACAGCTCATGTTTATCAAATTCTTACTTTGGACCAACCTAAAGATTTTCCATGAATTTTCCTCTCAAATTCCTATTGCAAACAACTGAGATAGACATTATTATTATTCCCATTTTATAAATGAAGAAATTTGCCCAAAATCACATAGCCAAGAGCTGAACAAAGATAGGATTTAAAAGTCCCACAATCTTAACATTAGAGATCTTGTTCTGTACTACTTTTTCCTTTTTTCTCTAAGAATACCTCAGAGTTGCGTGTAGCAGGGAAACAGAAGAGAGAGAAGTACTTTAATCTAGGGAGATTAAGGAAGGCTCTCAGGGATAGGTTATAGAAACTGAGTTGAAGAGAGAAGTTTAATTTGGAGTTCCTGTTAGTTGGGGACAGATGAGACAAGGACCACTGAATTCAGATGTCTATTGCCAAGGTCAAGACCTGAGATGTTGATCCATCCAAACTCAGAAATGCAGAAGTGGAAGGAAATAAAAAATACTTTAATTGAGGTCAAAGAACTGCAAGTCAGACAACACAGATTCAAATATTTTCAAAACAGTGTTCTAGCAAAAGGAAGGAAACTGGAAGCTGATATTAAACAGACATTGGTGACAAGGACACAAAAAAATCTCTTTGGGAGAAACTTAACTGAACAGGTGCTGTGTGACGAGGGCTATGTGACTAATGAAAGTTTTAAGAAATATTAACTATTAGTGAAAACGTTCGTAAAACAGGAGCCTGATTATCTCTTGATATAATCTCAAGTCTCTGGGCACATTGTGGCTATCTGTTCTGGAAGCTTGTAGACAGCAAGTAACCAAAGTCCACACTTTTGCACAGCAGCTTCTATTAGGCATGAGTTCTTTTCCTTTGATGGCCTCATGATAATTTTTGAAAAGTTTTTTTTTTCAATGTTATTTCATCATAAGTTGTGTTTTATTTTCACAGAGGTAGGAGGGTTAGAAGTGGATAGGGACAGTGACTGAGTGTGTTTGCAAAATTTAATAATGGCATATCTGATGAAAGAAAGGATCAGTCTCTTGCACCATATATGGGGTATCTCTCATCATCTTCTCCCTTGTACTTTCTGCTCCACTTTTTGCATTAGGAAAACTGTCTAACCGATGTGGAATACATGAACAGATTTCCCTTCACCACTGGTTTCCAAAGTGTTCAGTCAACTGGAGGGCTTGAGTGACAGATCAAAGCAAAAGAAGACTAGATTCAGGGCACTCCTCTCTTGGCTACCTTGGTCTGGCTTTTTCCTCAGATGAAGGTAACTGCTTCTCTCAAGACAGCCTTCTCTATATGGCTCTTGCCTTGCAGCTCCTTTCATTTTTTTGCCTCACAGATCCTTCAAGCTCAGGATTGGTGATAATAACTCCTTGGCCTCTAGTCCAAAGTTTCCTGTTCACAACTTGAAAATAGTTCATTAGTAAATTAGCTCTCCTCTGATCTTCCTAATATGATGGTGCCATCTGCTTCCTATTGAGATTCTGACACACAGCACAGGTACACATTCTCTTCCTTTATGCCTGTCCCACTTGTCAGCAATAGTGCCTAGAGGTGCTCTTCCATAAGCCATTCAGAAACATATTTAGTAACAGTCCAGGGATGACAAGTGCTGCTAATGGCTTTGGAGGAGAGATTAGGAATTTGTATCCAGAGAAGAACCTGGCTTTAAATCTCTCGGAAGCTAAGAATACAATATGAATGAACTCAAATTGAAAATAGAGATTCTACCTATTTACAGATTTATGCTTTTGAATATGAAAAGTCCTAATAATTTAATTTGGGCTGTGACATAAATATAATAGCTTTTGCCCTGGAACCAAGGAAACCCTGCCAATATCTTACAAATTTCACATTATCCAGTTAATAGTTCACTTGACTCGTTGTCTCAAGACAGAGAGAAAGAAAAGTAGCTTTAACAAATATGATACGTAATGTTTTCCAGAGCTAGCCACGTGGATTTAGATGAAAGCCTCTTTGATTACAGATACAAACCCATATAAACAACCTTGTAGGTAGGAAAATGAGGTATGGTCCTAATTTCCCTGTATTTACAAGAAAATATCTGGCAACATTTAACATTTCCTGTTCTGTGATACATGATACCCCTTAGAAGTTTCAATTTCAGGCTGTTAATTAGAATGTGCCACATATCACTACTTAATGGATTTAAATCTTGGGCAAAGGTCACTTCACTAATCATTATTTTCCTTTCCTGCTTCTAAAGCTGTTGAATTCTCCCTGCTAAGCCACATTCCCTTTGCATTTAAATAATTAGAGAAAAACTCTCAGTGAAGTCACATGGATACCCACACATGAATACCTGCATAAGACCCCATGTTTATAAAATATGCACCGAGTGATATAAATTGATATATTCCTTCGTTAGTGGCTGTCTTGATCAAATTTTGTTCTTAACATGTTAATACAATTCTAAATGCAATTGTCTGGCTGTAGGATTAATATCTTTTTGTCCCTAGAACATGAGAATTGTAGAACAGGGCTCTATCCAGCCTACCCACCACTGTATCTCCAGAGCTTGGCACAGAACTTGACACAGAATAGGCAGTCAGTAACTATTTGTTGAGTGTATGACTAGAACCTGACAAGAAGGTCACATGCAATGAAGAGTAACAACATTTAAATATCACAGCAATATCAACTAATAGTTCATAATGAAAAGTCGCTCTGAGGGAAATGTTCAGTGGCTTCCTGGGCATTCATCATCTACCTGCTCCTAATTGTCCCTCCCCTTTCTCTTTCCCTTCTCTTCACAGAACGTAAGTGAGACTAGTGTTGGGTCTTGCCAGGGAAAGAGGGAGAGAATTCCCACAATTTGGTTGTTTGAATCGTGAAATTTAAGTGAACACAGTAACTTTTCCTAGAAAGAGGCAAGTGGCCCATGGCTTCCAACAAGTGATAACAAATAAGAAAGAAAGTGGCATCGTAAGAATACCAATATCTTCCTACTGGCCAGTGCTGAGGGCACTTGTTTAAATTCATCATCAGATTTCTTGTGCATAATATTACTAGAGCATGTTAAACATACTTCAAATGTAGTTACATTGAGAATGGTGCACAATAAAACAATAAATATAAATTTGGTGGATGTAATGAATTCTGACAGCTATTTATCAGTTTTAGACAAAGAGCTTAGAGATTTCAGACAGCAAATGCCTCATATGGGATTTTCCTTCACTTGAGCTCCTTACCCAATCAACACAAAACAAAATACAATAAACCAAAAAACCTACAACTTAAAATTTGGTTTCCCTTAGTATTTCATCTTAAATAATTTCCAGGAAGTGTAAGATGCTGAACTTTCACTTGAAATATTTCCGATGAATATGACATTATGGAAAAAACTGGGAAGCAATGAAACATTTTGGATGATGATTCATACCCTTAAGACTTATGCTAATATACCATCTTTTATTACCTCCCATAAGTGACAGGTGTGATATTATTTCCTGTAAAAAAAAAAAAAACCCCAGAGAGCTGTTATTTACTAGGCTAGTTACAAAGATTGTACCAATTGTTTATGAGAGAATAAAGGTAAAATTGAGTTATCCATTGTTTTTCTAGTCCCCAACCACAAACTATTGGGCTTTAGGCACAAAATAAAGCACAACCAAATAAAAACAGAATCTGTTTTTTTGCTGCTCTGGGGAGAAACTTCTGCTTGCTTTTAAAATGTAATTCTGAATGCATAGTAGAATAATAAGATTCTAGCCAAATGGAACTTTAGAGATGAGCCAGTTCAACTCCATTGTCTTACAAATAAGGAAAACTGAGGCTTTGAGAAATCTGACTTGTTCAGGATCACACAAATTAATTAATGTAAAAAGTGAAAGAAAAAAAAATATTTATGAAACATTTAAATCCTAGAAAAATGGGTTTATTTTCTTTATTTTACTGATGCATTTTAATTTAATACAACACAAAATTTATACATCATTAAAATAAAATTGTATCTGTATAGGTTGGCACAAAAGACAGAATACTAGCCCCTGAATATATTTACATCTTAATACTGGAACCTATGAAATGTCACCTTATGTGGCAAAAGGGATTTTGCGAATGCAGCTGAGTTGAACATCTTGAGATGGGGAGGGTATCCTGAGTTACCAGGACTTGGATGGGTCCAGAGTAATCACGAGAGTCTTCAGACAAGAGAGAGGGAAAAGTGTGGAAGTCTGAAGAGATTTAACAATAGAAAAGATAGAGGAAAGAAGAGAGGGGGGCAGAGAGAAATGTTAGCTTCTGGTTTTGAAGATGGAGGAAAGAGCTATAAAGGAATGCATTGGCTTCTAGGAGCAGGCAAAAGCAAAGAAACCAATTCTCCTCTGAGAAATTGCATACCAGAAAGAATGGAGTTCTGCCAATCCATTTTTGAGGTCTATGTCAAACTTGGGAATAACATCTTCATTAAGACAGAGAGCTCTATGACCTAGTGAGTACATTTATCTTCTCCTCATCTGAGGCCCTGCACCAGGAAAGACAAAGATGCTAGTGGTTTATTTTGGGAACCTCTACAACTCCTATTCCAGTTCCCTTTACAGTCTCAGAGGAAGTTGTTCAGTGGGCCCCTTTTTTTCTTCTCCCAACCTTTGGAAACTAAGAGCACAATCTTCAGCAAGCTCTTGATCTATCCATCTCCTTTACCTGTATATTTTGAAGAAGAAAAAAATGTGATATTAACCAGCCCAGGAGAAATTTAATTTTGAGCAATTTTTTAATTCATATCCAATTAATGCATTCAATGTTAATTTCTTATAGCCATTGAGTTTGTTGTTGAGCCAGGAATTGGGGGTATAGGCTCTCTCTTATAGGCATCCCCTACTTTACTTCCAAGCTGCCATTAACCTTGTTCCAGCCATGCACAGTGCAGTCACTTAAACTTTAAAATATAACCCTCTTTAGGGGCTTCTCTATTTAGGTCATGTCTCCAATCTATCCACAAATATGGCCAAGTTGGATCTTTCAAAAACTGTCCTATCCATTATAGTAGCTACCAGCTACATGTGGCTATGAAAACATAAACTTAATTAAATGAAGACTACATTTGTTTAGTCCCATTAGTCAGATTTCAAGCACTTACTAGCCACATGTGGTTGGTGGCCACCATGTTGGACAGTGCAAATAGAGAACATTTCCATCATTGCAGAAGCTTCTATTGGGCAACCCTGTTATTAAATAGAAATATGCTCCTACATTACTTCTGTTTGCTTAAAAGAAAACCTACACACTTTTCTAAGTAGGATAAATCATTTATGTGCTGGACCTTACCACTAGCTTAGTATCACCCTCTCTCAAACACATTGTTCATTTCTGAAGATCTTCTCTGTCTGCCCCTGCCCTCTATTTATCATTAAAGTCTTAGCCCATATTTTATTTTCTGTGAAGCTGTTACCATGACTAAATTTAATGTTTATCTGTCTCCTTTCACTGGGAGTTCTATCAATTGACTTTAAGTAAAGTTTTGACTTTAAGTGTTTTGTACATTTATCTTTCAGGAGCTTGGGAGCTCCTTGATGGGAGGATATGTTTTATTTCTCTCTCTCTCTCTCTCTCTCTCTCTCTCTCTCTCTCTCTCTCTCTCTTTCATACACACACACAACACAGTTTGTATAGATATTTTTAAATTTGATAAATAAATTGACTCATCAAACATCATAAGGTATTGAGAAATATTCTATATCTCTTCTTTTAGAATTCTTTAATCATAAATTGCTCTATCCTTGGAATTGATAAGGTACAATTCTTCCAATGGGTCACCCTAGTCACTTATGGAATATTAATCTTAAATTCTGGAGACAGGTGGAAGAGTATACACACACACACACACACACACACACACACACACATGCACACACATACATATATACACTGAAGAAAGTGGATAAGTTGGTGTTGACTTTCTTGATATCAAGGAATTTAACTTGAACGTACCTAGAATTCAGAAGTAAGCACCTGAATGAACCTCACCAAATATCACATTTAATATTAGATTTACTCTTTATTTTAATTTGAATTGTATAAAAGGAATAAAATAATAGCTGCTTTCATTGAAGTTCTTTCATGTGGCTGATACTCTGCCAGATGCTTCCTTTACACTTCTTACTTAATTTCCACAATCCATTTTTAAGGTAGGTACTATCATCAATCTTTGCACATGGTAGAAATGAGGGTCAGATAAAAGGAGAGTAACTTATGCAAGATCACATTGCTCAAAAATGACAGAGCTAGGATTCTAAGACAAAGTTCATCATCTACTTTATATTTTCCTGTAAAACAGTAATTCATCTATTCTATCATATCCTTTGAAGCTTAGGGAAACATAGAAATTAGTATATAAGAATTTTGGAGATAATAAACCACTAGATGACAGAGGAGAATATAAGGGACCTGTTCACACATACTACATTCTGCACTTCACTGGAGATTTGCCTCCTTTCCTTCTTTCCTTGTTTCATGACTTAGTGCAAAGTTCAGGGAAACTGAAAGCAGAACATAAAGATTTGAGTTCTTTTTCTTCTTTGTGCTCCTATGTGACTTCTTGAAGTCTTGAAATTTACATGGGAGGACCTAAAAATATTCCATTACAACAGGCCATACTAAAGATATTAAAATATCCACTCTCTATGTATGGGACAAAGCAGGAGGGTTATAAACCAAAATGATAATAGTTACGAGGAGTTTAATTTTTATGCTTTTAACCTCTATAACAAAAAAAAGTATTTTGACATAGTCAAGTTTATTTCTTAAGTTGAATCAGGGATGCAAATTAAAGAATGTATTTGGGTAACCTGAAAATTAAACCTCATTTAATTTATTTCTGGGTGAAAGGAAAGGGGTTAATGATTCCTATTTCTCTGGATTATTTTTTTTAAGTTAAATGTCCAGAGTCTTCAAAGTAAGGATTTGAAGTGCCATGCTTTCTAGGGGGGAAGAGCAAGGATCAAATCCAAGGAAAGACAGGATGAAGTTAGCAAATGACAAATAAAAGAGGGGCAGGGCTGGGACCCTTAGTAACAAGGGACAGGTAATATAGAACTTGGACTATAGTTTGGAGGATGTGTGATGATACCCAAAATGCTCACAGCACAGTGCCTCCCAAAGGGCAGCCACTGTCAAGCGCCAGTGATGTTCCAGGCAGAATGTGGAATTATGAGGTACAAGCACCACTAAGAGAAAGACCCCGCTGAGCCAAGAGTTTGGACATGTATCCAAACAGACCCGGTCAAACAGCAGAGTCCGTGAAGGTGCACAGAGCTTGGAATGCCCAACAGTTTGGGGATTTGAATCCCTTCACTGGGAAAACCAAGTTTAAGAGAGAAAACTTGTTTTTTGAGAGGATTGCTATACTGAAGGATTCTTGGTTAGAGCATGTACACACTTACAGGGTAAATGAGGCAGTGGTCAAGAGCAAGGCTCACATGATGCTTGTCTGATAAACAGTTGAACAAAAATCCCCTGCATTGTTTGCCTCCAGGATCCAAGAGCCAAGGGCAGTATAGAATTCCAAAAGGCATTTTAATGCCTTGAGCTGCCAGAAATTAGAGCAAATCTTGAACTGGTATCCAAGAAAACAGATGCATACCAATGAATCACTCATCTAGATGAATGGATATTCAGAGTTGCTCTCGTTATTGTTTCTAAAATTTAGGCCAATACTGCCCAGACTTCTGTTCTAATCCTTCCCAAGACTAGTGCATGCTGTCTGCACCCAAGCCCTTTCTCTCTCAGATCCTGACAAAATGCTTTTTGCAAAACAGTGACGTTGGAGCCTCTGGGGCCTGCTGAAAAAGCTCCATCCCTATCGAAGAGCTTTGCCTTGCTCTCCTTCCCCCCAAGCCACTAATATTATCATTGGAAAAAATAAAATAAAATTTAAATGTAAAAAATTTACCCAAACAACCAAGACAAAAAAGGTATTTGTTTTTAGTCTGCATAGTATCAAGTCACATGTGTTAAGGATTTCTTGTATACTGACCACTTTCTATCCAGTCATTCAAAAGATGCTTCCTAAGGGCTTCCAGGCACTGTTCTAGGTCCTTAAAGGATGCAATTAAATAACATTGATGGGGTTTCTATTCTCATGAAGTACCAGCTTTTTCTGGAAGAGCAGATAATGGTAATAGAGTAAGTAAATGAGATGTTTGACATGTATTTTCATAGATCATAGGCAGATTCTAAGTGGGACAGTGACATGATTTCCATCACTCAGACTGCTTTATGGTGACTAGATTATAGTGAGCAAAAGTAGAAACAGGGAGACATGTGTCACTCGTATAGTTCAGGCCAGAGGTAACAGAACCTGGTCTAGGCAGGGGAGGAGGGCTACAGAGGAGCAGCGGTGATCAAACACTTGTACCATTGGTTAAGATGCAAGAACCTTGGGGAGATGTTGAATTTGTTGTGGAGGTAGAATTGATAGGCTTAATAACAAGTTAGCTAGGGAGTATGAATGAGAGAATAATCAAGAGTGACTCCTTACCATCTAACTTGAACAACTTAATGGATGGGGTGCCATTTGCTAATGGAGAGGATATGGGAGACATGTATCTTTGGTGAAAAAAAATTAATCTACACAATAACCCTGCAAGATAGGTAGTATTATTTTCTCCACAGTATGGGTGAGAAAATAGAGTCTTAGAAAAGTTGTTGAAAATATCACAGATAGCTACAGAGCAGCACCTTGATATTAAACCCTGAGAGATGGGCTCCATGGCCTGGCCTCCCAAACACTTCTCCACCAATTCACTGTTACCTTTCATGTTTTACTCATGTGGATAGAATCTGATGCATAGCAGCAAAACCCAATAGCCTGGTACTTGAGAGAATTACATCAATCCCAGAGAGGAGAGATAACCTGGGATTATAGCAAAGGGAATACAATGAATCCTTTTCTTGTAAATATTTTTCCAGCTGTGTTGTGGCTACAACCCTGTTGGTACCGACATGAGGTGCCTCCCAGTCACCTCTTCTATCCACGAAAGACAACATTGGCCAAAGGCACTGAGTTTCCTGATTCTTTACCAAAGCATTCCAGGAAAATATAACCAAAAGGGAATGAAAAACACAGAAAATTTGGCTTGTGCTTAGGTTTAAGTGCTGCTTTTTCTTTAGGACAATTTTCAATTTCATGGAAGTGGAAAATTTTTTCCTACATCATTCTTGGCAGGGACTTCCTGTTACAGGATATTAAACATGACAATCACGTCTGTCCTTCTGCAATAACAGTAGCAGACGAGAAGCTCAATCAATCACAAGTTCCTAGCACTGTCCTCAGAAATGGAAGCATTATTGACAAATTGTTCTGAATATGGCAGATGTTCACCTTGGGCAGAAAGAGTTGGTTTATCCTGGAACCAAGTGTCTGGGCTTGCAATTCAGAAGGGATTCTGTGTGACCTCACAAACTGCCACTAGCAGTTACTTTTACTTGGCTGTGGGGGTGGTACTTGACATAAGAACACTTTGTAGAACAAGAGAACGTTAGCAGTACAATTAATAAATCGCATCACCTTTTAAAAATAGGGTCTATTTTTACATTTATTTCTGAGTTGTGAAAAGTTCCTTCTCTGTGATGTTGCTGTTTTTACTGATAAAAGACTAAAATTAAATTGCCTATTTCTCCAGGGGACACTTCTTGTGTTCCCCTTTGCAATTTAACCTTCATTTCTGAGATTTTACTAGTCAGGGTCTCTGTAAGAAAGCATGCTTACATGAGCTTGGAGTGAAGAAAACTCTGGGGATTAGAGGAATTAGTGGCATTTAGCCCATGAATAGTCTCATTTTTAGTAAATCCTGAAAATGCTGAACTTCAGTTCATTTTGCAGTTTGCAAAGCTTAGCTCTAAAAGTATTTAGCAGAGATATTCTGTAAATGAGCTTTGCACCTGATCTGTATCACCAACATTTCCAGGTCTACTTTCACGTTGTTCAGACTGGTGAATCTCAGTCTTTTTGCAAAAAAAAAATAATGTGTGGAGAAGTGTTCTGGCTCAGGGGAATTGGTTTTGGCATCCTGTCCTGGCACCAAAAATGCTGAAATAGAATTTGATTAGGTGTTTGTTTTAGATGCTGATCATTTTTTAGTTGGGATAAGTTCTTTAATTTCCTTTCTTTATTTTCTCTAATTTTTAGAGAACCTATGACCAAAGATAAATACATCACTTTATTTCTTTAACTTTAAATTCATATTGAAACTTTCAAAGAGATGTCCCTAATGTGGGTTGCCAGATGTGCCAACTGTGAAGCCCTGTGCTAGTCAGTCTGTTCTGCCCCACTGAGACACAACAGAGGAGAATCCGTGTGGAGCTTGCCACAACGAGAGAAGCAGCAAATTTGAGCTGGCTGTGTTGCTATGGCTTCTCTCAAGAGGAAACAAGGGTACAGCAACAGATTGCAGAGAGGAAAAAAATACAAGTGATTCAGATGAGACATGCATCAGGGTGATAAGGGGAATTCACACTGAAGACTGAAGTCAACTTTTTGACGGTGGCAAGCTGAGACATGAGAGTGGAGCATCAGAATCTTGTGAATGGACCATCTGTCCTGGAAATCCTTGCAACATGGTTGAGAGGATAGTGTTTTGAACACAAGATATTTCCCCATAGTCTTACATATATTCCCTCAGATACACTGACAGAAATATCATCCAAGGGGCTGAGCTGCAACCATTTTCAGCAGAGTTCCAGTGAGGGTGGAGGAAGAGGAGAGAAGCTTCTGGTTGAAGGAAAGAACTCCCTGGTTCATGCCAGCAACATGGAAGCCATAGCCCTATGTGAAGCCAGAGGATGGAGGGTAATAATTGGAGTTGGTTTTATATTTAGCATAAGTGCAGAACTTCCAGCATTAAAGAGAGAGAGAAAGGGAGTGGGGGGGTTGAGAGTAAAAGCTTTCATTTGAAAAATAATTGGTTTGGAATAACAGCTTTAAGAATTCCACATTCTGGAAGGCAACAGGTGGTCTCAGCCCAAGGCTGCAGATCGAGGGAAATCTCCATGATCAATGGACCAACTGGAGACACTTCTGTAAAAGTCTTCAAGACCCTCTTTCAAGACCCAAGAGCATTGACTAAGCTGAAAATACCTAGATTCCTACAATTTTGCTGAGATGTGAGTTTAGGATAAATAAATTCTGACTTTAGACTTTTTGTACTGACATTTTAGGGATACCAATTGGCAGATCTTTCCTGATGACCACATTGACAGCACTTCATAGAAAAAGCATATGCAATGCATGTAAAGCCTCAATGTATCCTTAAGTAGCAAGACACAAATTGCCTGTCCTAAAATGCGCTTATTATGCTTTTTTCCCTCATCTGTTGATCCAAATACTCAAGCAATTATTTCAAATGCATGGAGCAGTTCCCAGAACAACAGGAAGGGTGAAACACTCAAAAAGGATGGCTCCAACCTCTGGGGACCTACCTGGTTCTGGACTTGGGCATGTGGGATACCCTGTTTCATCCTGAACTCAGTTATCAGATCATCTCAGCAAATCTGATCTCTTGGAAGATTTGTCATCCAATCAGACCCTGTTATATGCCCAGGAGGGAGTGATCAGCATGAAGTAAATAGTAATGAACATTCATCCATCCACATGTATTTATTTATGTGACAGGCACTGAGTTTACCTCTGGGGATTCAGTGGTGATCCTGACATTGTTCCTGCTCTCAAGGAGTCACAGGTTATTGCAGGAGACACAATAAATGGGGTATAACAATCATTCAATCTAGTTCCTACAACTATTTTGTTTCCCCAAAGCCTGAGAAATTTGACTTATTCTTGTGTTTTAGAATGTGTGCAGGGTTAGTGGTGGGAGACAGAAAGGATGAGCAGAGGACCATCTGACAGCAGAGATGGTACCTAGCACTGTCTTAGATGGACAGAAAAAGTGCTTAGGGGAAGAGATGGCTAAACAGGGACTTCAAGGAGCTAGTCAGAATTGGTAATCTCAGGTATCTCTGAAAAAGGTCATGACTTTTTTTCTCTAGTGAGAGTGAACATAAGGAGTCTTTGGACCTGGCAACACAAGTCATAATACATAGTGAGAATATTAAAGATGAAAAGAAGATTTTGTGAAGGGTTCTACACTAAATATTAAAACTTTTAGCCTTCTTCCCTGGCTTAGTTCCTAGAATCTGGCTGCCAATCATATCACTTCCAAGCAGATCAGAAAATTGTTCAAGGACCCTGGTCAGTCCACCAAAAATGCTTAAAGATGCTGAGATGTGGGTCCCCAAGGCAAGAGCTCATGCATATCACCCTACAGTGAGGACCATGCACAACACAGCATACCCATTTGCACAGAACTTCTGGAGCCATGAGGCTCAGCAGAAAACAGGCAGCGCATGCTAAAAGGATTCACTGAAGAGGCTGCAATGAAGGGATTACTTACAGAGCAGCAGGAATATTGAAGGGAATCAAAAAGAATGGTGGCCATCTTAGGGATAAGTACAAATGAGTAGACCTGCAAGGCCAAGAGGACAGAAGGGCATCAGCAGAGTCCATTCAGAGCTTGAGCTTCAGAAAAGGGGCTGTTCCAGTCACAGGAAAAGAAGAGCAGCTTTCAACCAGGGGTAATTTCAACCCCACAGGGGACATTGGCAGTGTCTGGAAACATTGGAAATGAGGAATTTTAAAGCTGGTGTTTTAGCAGTTTTGCTGGCTGAGGATGGACCCAGGAATTTGGGGTTTGATCACTATTACTCAAGGGCAAGCCCAGACTAAGAAGGCCAGGGAAAATGTAGGTGGTGTACATTGATTTTAATTTAGTTAGTTTTAATTTTTATTTGTGAATAACATGTATTAATTGCACATATTAATGGAGTTCAGTATGATATTTCATTATATGCATATTGTGCAAAAGCCTCCTTTTATCCCCCACCTCCAACCTCTAGTAATCACTATTCTACTCTCAGGTATTTTTTTCCTTTATTTATACTTTTACAAAAGACATTAATATGTAAAAAAAAACTGAGGTTTTAATTTTCTAGTGTTAAGTTGATTTAAGGTGACTTTTACCGAGTGTACATCTTCATGTCTTAACATTAGTCCTTCTTTTTTTTCCCCCAAGAGCACCATGATAATAACTGTATGCGGGAAGTTATTTAACCTGCTTTCAAAGAGCATTTATAATTTGGTTTTGAAGTGTGGAACAATGCACTTTGTTTAAAACATTCAGGACATTATGTAACTCTAAAAAAGAAAAAAAAATATATATATTTTTAAAGTGAAGGTGCTAAGTACAGCAATTTACTTCCAATGACATTACATACTGCCTATTCAGATTGTTTTCCAAGAAACACATACATTCAGGGCTATGTGTTAATCAAACCCATGTTCAATAGGAAAATGATTAGGGCATAAACATCTCATAATAGGAAATTATGATAGAGGACTGAGA
Organism: Spermophilus citellus; assembly: GCF_964194105.1. Taxonomy (NCBI): domain Eukaryota; kingdom Metazoa; phylum Chordata; class Mammalia; order Rodentia; family Sciuridae; genus Spermophilus; species Spermophilus citellus. Next base: position 197,345,261 of record NC_138184.1, on the reverse strand, counting down.
ATGATATCTCCTAACTTGCTCTATGGAACAGATAATCAAGTTGTCTTTCAAAGACTGAACCTGCAGTGAATGTTTTACTTGAGAAATAAATGAAATTGATTATATATTCTAGGCAAAAAAAGAGAAAACACTGTAATTACTTTCAATCTCCTTGTAAAACGTTTTTCCACTAGTAGAGATTTTCAAAATTGTTAGAAAATACAGGAAGATGTGAACGAGAGCTCATTGATTTAGGAATCGGATGTGGAAGAGACCTTTGGGTTGGTGCATCCCTTTTCTCATTCTGCTCAGTCCAATAGAAAGGGAAAGCAATGAGCTCTATCACTTCTCCCAAGATAACCTTGCACTGATTTATTTACTAGGTTTCAGAAGACAATAGGGGCTTTCAGCAAGATTTGCAAATAATTTTCTAAAATTACTAGTCCTCAAAAAATCTCTTTGGCCAGAAAGTAATTTTGACCCAATTCATTTTATAAGAATCTACGTTCTTCCATTGCCTTCCCTGTCACTAGACCAAAATGCAAGTACTTCCTTCTGTTGAGCATTGCCCATGGAATGAGGCAAACCCAGCAGTGCTAAGGCAAAACCTAAGTCCTGCAGACTCTGTGGCTGCTCCTCCCTGTTCACCACAAGAGTGTTTTCCCTGCTTTTAAAAGATGGTCTATACAACAGGCCAGCTAGGCCACCAGGCTCCTCTTTGTCTCTCAGCCTATCAATGCTCTGCTGATCTCCTGGAACTTGCCATTCTGTGTCTCATCACTAAGCCACTTCTAAACCTTCCCACTGATGTGCTTTGGAAAAATATTCTTGGGTTCCCTCAAAGCTGCCTATAAAGTTTCCTTTCTTCTTTTAACCTGAATGTTTCCCAATCTTTGTTCATTTGTATTCCATTTCCATGTTCTTTGCATGTTACCTTCGTATGCCATGTATATGAGTTAAAATGGGACTACTCTGCCTTGTCTTCATATGAAAAACTGACAGTCTAATATTTAGACAATTTTAGAATAAAACAGAGTGCAGAGTACTTTTCTCAAAATAAGGTGCTACCTAAGACAGGATATTTTGAAACTAGTCCATGCATCCTTAGGCTTCATTCTCTTCAAGGATATAAGTGGTGTTATGGTCTGGTTATTAGGACTATAAGGGATGCCCCCAAAAGCTCTTGTGTGAAACAATGCAAGAAAGTTTAGAGGTGGAATCAACAAGTTATGAGAGCCTTAACCTAATCAGTACATTAATCCACTTGAATGGATTAACTGGGTGGTGACTGTAGGCAGGTAGGGTGGGGCTGGAGGAGATGGGTCATTGTCTTTGGGGTTTATATTTGTCCATAGTGAGAGGAGCTCTCTACTTCCTGGCGCCATGTCCCAAGCTGCTTTCCTCTGCCACACTCTTCACCATGACCCTCTGCCTCACCTCATGCCCCAAGGGTGGAGTAGGCCATCTATGGACAGAGACCTCGGAAACTGTGAGCCCCAAATAAACTCTTCTTCCTTTAAAATTGTTCCATCAAAAATAAATTTGTTAACTTGTTCTTTTCTTTCTTATTTCTTAAGCCTTCCCCAAAATACAATAGCACCCTCAATCTGTAAGTCTACCTCTGCAAGAATAACTAAATTACTTAAAGCATTTAGGTAATGAGACTGTAGGATATTTCTTTTTCTTATCATTTCTGTGATATTAGATTACAGACAGTATGTGTTTAATAGTCCATGATGATGTGATTAAAAACCTTGATGCTGAAATGAAAAAAATTATAAAAAAAATCCTACCCTTGAGTTTATACAATTTTTTTCACCCATTGCTTTACTAGTCATTATTTCACTTATTTCTGATTTGATCACTTTCTTTTCTTTTCCTATGTTCTTTGGCTTTAATTTGTTTTTTTTTTTTTTGTAGTACCATCAGTTATATCATGAAGTTGTTTATGTCAGGTCCTCTGTCTTTATTGGTGTAAGTAAAAATGGCTAGATACTTTCCTGTTACATAGATCTTCTTTTACTGCAATCCATGAATTTTGATATGGTGTTTCTAAATATGTTCCACTCATGTTTTATTTTTATAATTTCTTTGACCTCTTTTGATCCACTCGCATACTGTTTATTTTCCACATAGTAATGAATTTTCTGAAATTCCTCTTGTTATTGATTTCTAGTTTAATGTCAGTGTGCTCAGGTATGATACCCAATATGATTTCAATAAACTTAAATGTCTACAAAAAATTGCTCTCATCAGGTCTTCTGGTCACAACAGATAAAAACTGACTAAAACGAGTGGATGGAGCCAAATTGGACAAGAGGTCACTTTTTCTTCTCCTTATCCTCTGTGGAAGGAGTGGGGAGAATGAGAAGGAAGATATGCTTCTAGAAGCATAAACTGTGGTTCAGCACTGGGAACAGTAGAGGAAGATCCTTGTTCTTCTAAAGAAGTTGCAGTCAAATCTTCTTTTTAGAGAACTTTTGGGAAATGCATGAAAACACCTCTCACTGTGAATCTACCAGACTATGGAGAACTAAGTCCAATTTCATTTGTGCCAGTTGGATACAACCTACTTTTTATTCTTCTTCTCTGTTCTCTATATCCTTTCCCCCTATATCTGAGAGAAGTCAAAGGCAGCCTGGTGTGGGAAAGGAAGAGGAGAAGAGAAGCGCTAGAAGTTGAGAAGAGGATAGGAAGCCAGATGCACCCTCTCCCTTGCTGCATACTTTTAGTCTAAATCAGCACCAAGATGGCAGAGAGAAAAGCCCTCTCTCTTGAAGTTTTGGTGATTAAGCCATACTGGTGTTTTAAATTATTGATACTGCCTTTTGGACCATAAGGGACAGATGATCTTTGTATTATATAACAGTGTCCTGAAAAGATTATGAATTGGCCCAAGGAGAGGAGGTTTGCAAATCTGGTACAAAAGAATTATGTCAAAGGTAGAAAAGAAAAATAGTCATTTTCTTCTTTCAATCTACAACATCACACTCTTTCCATATATTGCACTATTCACATTTGTGAGGGCTCCTCGGAGACCTTTTTAAGACTTGGTGTAGAGGGTTGTACATGCACATGGGGCTTGTCAAATCCTTGGTAGAGAAATAAGACCAAAATTCTCCAAGGTCAAAACCACTCAGGCACCTGGCATGGTGGTCCATGCCTACAATCCCAGTGACTTTGGAGGCTGAGGCAGGAGAATTGCAAATTTGAAGCCAGCTTCAGCAAGTTAACAAGGACCTAAGCAACTTAGGAGAGTCTGTCTCAAAAAATATTCTCTGTACCAGTTGCAGTAGTTACTTTTTAAAGTAGTTATTTTTAAAAGGGCAGAGATGTAGTTCAGTGGTAAAGTGCTCCTGGGTTCAATCCCTGGTACCAAACAACCAATAAACAATCACCACTCAGGAGGCAGAGAAGACTATTAGTCATATTCAAAGTTCCGGAGCTCTGGGTACAATCTTACCCATGAACATGAACTTAAAGTTTTATTTATTTATTTTTGTATTGCCCCAATTCTTTTGTTGTTGTTGTTATCCTTTTAAGATATACATGACAGTAGAATGTAATTTGACTTATTATATATACATGGAGTATAATTTATTCTAATTAGGATATGGAGTTACACTGATCATGTATTCATATATGAGTATAGGAATGTTATGTTTTTTAAATAATTTAAATTTTAATGAGTTTTTTTAAGGTATAGATTATATACAGCAAATTCTCCCCTTTTTAGGAATATAGAGCTATGTATTTGAAAATGTGAACAATCCTGTAACTACTGCAACTGGTACAGAGAATTATTATCCCCAATACTTTATTCAAGTCCCTTTACAGTCAACTCATAACTATCCCTTATCACCAACTTCTGGAAATCACTAATCTAGTCTCCTTCCAAATGTCTTTGCCTTTCTATAATGTCGTATGAATTGAACCACACTGTTCAATACTGTATATAGTATTTCTTCCTGTCTTCTCCTACCTAATATAAAGCTTCAACACTCATCCATATTGCGTATCAATAGCTCTTCTTTTTTACAGTTGTATTTCATTGGTTTGGTAGACCACAGTTTCTTTACCCATTCATCAGTAAACAGATATTTGGATTATTTCAATTGTTAGAGATTATGGATAAAGCAATTTATCTTAAAAAGCTTAAAATTTCTTTAACCGTCTCCTGAACAGATGCAAGGTATTAATTACTTGTATATTACATTATATACCTACATAGAGAGAGATGTTAATGTATCTGTACAACTATTAATTTGAAACTGTTTGTGAATCCTTAGAAGACATTCATCTCAACATGACCAAGGCTAGTACTCCCTGCCTCAGAAGCAATGATCAGCTGCTTCTTTTTTTTTAAATTTGTTCTAATTAGTTATACATGATAGCAGAAAGCATTTCAATTCATTGTATACAAACAGAGCACAACTTTTCATTTCTCTGGTTTTACACAATATAGTTAGTTGCACCACATATGCAGTCATACATACACCTAGGGTAACAATGTTCATCTCCTTCTACCATCTTTCCTACCCCCATACCCCCTCCTCTTCCCTACCTCCCCTTTGCCCAAAGTTCTTCCATTTTCCCCATGCCCCCTCCCCTGCCCATTATGGGTCTTCATCCACTTATCAGAGAAAACATTCTGTTCTCTATTCTGTTCTCTTTGTTTTTTTTAGGATTGGCTGACTTGGCTTAGCATGATATTCCCCAACTCCATCCTTCTACCTGCAAATTGATCAGCTGAATTCTTGCTTCCTCCTCTCCACTTTGCTCCCCAGGACCCAGCTTTCACTACAGGCTTTTCTAAGGTTCCTTTTCCCACATACCACCAGACAGGAGGCCTTTCCAGGTATTTTTTTATGGGTGTATATTCATTACACAGAACAGTAGGTTTCCTTGTGGCATATCTGCACATACATAAAAACATAATTTGACCAATTTCACTCTCCAATATCTCCCCACGGCCTCTTCCTCTGCTCTAATGTTCTTCCTTCTGATGTCATGGAGTCCCTGTTTTTCCTGTTTGTTTGTTTTTTCCCCAACTGGCTTCCATATAGGAGAGAATACACAGGACACTGTTCTGAGTCTGGCTCTCCTACCTCAGCACTACTTCCAAAGAGCTTCTCTCCATTCCCTGCTATAAACCTACTGGCTTGAAAACTGATTATTTTATGCCACAGACACTGAAATAAATAAAATTGCATTCTCACTGGAAAAGACGGGCATCTATCAGTAAAAAGTAAAGTCTGATATATTTGCTTTAAAAATATTTTTTTTAAACAGAGAGAACATGTATTTGAAATGCTAATGCAGCAACAACACCTCAACTATAAGTAACTGATTAAAAAATTTTCTTCACAATTTATTTTTATCATCTTTAGCTTTCTTCTATAAATGTTTTAATTGTAAATCAATTCTAGTAACTATTGCCAGGTATCAAAGACTATGGTGGAAGTAGTCTGTGAATAAAAAACTATTTCTATAGAATTTGATGACCAAAATCTCAAGTACATACTATTTTAATTCAATTTCCAAATTATTAGGCGTTTGTTCCCTGGTCATCAGAATGAAAGAAATTATCATTCCATTTGAGGGGAATTTTTATTATTTGTTGAGAATCAGCACTCACCTTTCAGATGAAAAGTATAGATTTTTTTTTTAGTTTTGCTTTAGTGAGAAGATATTAAATGTTCTGAGCTATCTTTTATTGCATCACCAGTAACATCTCTTATTGTATCTTTCTTGAAAAATGCAAGATTAAGCCAAGTTTTTTAGATTAAGTCTTTCTTGAAAATCAAAGCTTTGATACATATGAGAATAATTCATGATTTTATTGCTTTTTCACTTTGAATTTCACTTTGTCCTAGCTGCTAGATCCTCTTATAACTATTTTGTCTGTGGCATAAGTCCTATGTGGAGAAATAATTCTATTTTTATTTGTTTAGTCATCAATGATTTATGATTTCAAGATTACTATCTGTATCCTCCAAAATGTCTATTCAGAATATGTAATGATATCTATTACTAGTCTATTTAAATAACACAAGGGTTAAGGGATAAATAACCTTAAATCTGACCTTCACCTGTGATATAAACACACATACTTCTGTACCTACATTAATACACATGAAATAAACACATCCCCATATTATGTCCTATTGCTCCATCGGATTTCTTGTCAACAATTTCCTGTAGCATGTATTAAACTTATTTTATATTAGCAATATTTATGCTTTATCATTTTTCTCTTTAATAAATTGCCATGCTTCTTTTTGAATCAAACATTTCAGAAACTTAAAAGGCAAACTAAAGTTATTGGTGTTCGTTGCCTTAGGGACACAGAGTTCAGTACCTTGAAAAGGCAATGAATAAAACAAAACAGTCACATAATCACTCTCGACTGCATTCCATCTCTGTTGGTAGCTGGTTTACTGAATGAGAAGGCTGATTAGAAGGGCTTACTGCCCCAACACTCCTTAAACAGACAAAGTTCCTTTAAAAAGTTATATTAAACTTAATTATAGCACTAAATTTTAATTATACAGCATGAATTTGGTCCTCTTCAAAACTTTTCATGTAAAAATAGCTCATAGATCCCCACTCCTCTCTCAGACAGCTTGAACAGGTGTTGAGACCTCATTCTAAAAAGGAGGATTTTTGAGAGAAGTGATGCACCTTGAGAAATGAATCAAATTCTGGGCAATGTTTTGAGGGAAAGCATACGGACATACTTTTAGAAATGACTAGGTGGTGAGCAGAACTTCAAGGCCTTGGTAGATAGAAGGGAAAGAATGAGGCATCAGAACCAACAGGGTTGGAGCTGCCAAGAAGTTAAGCAGAACAGACACAAAACCAGGGAAAGACTGAGAAGCGTAGCTGTCCAGATAAACCTGGCTCCCATTGTGGACCCCAAATGAAAAACCAGAGATGGGCAAGTGTACAGAGGTTAGCGTCAAAGCAGGGTTACTCAGAGGATGGAGCATAAACACAGGGTCAGAGCACATGTGTAGACCTGAGGCCCAGTGAAAAAGAATCCTGTTGGTCTTTTGCTGTATTTAGAGGATCTATTGAGAGTCCTGGACATGATGTGATGAATCAGGTTACCTTTATTCCTCATTAGCTCCTTGCGAATCATTTTGCTTTTTTTTTTTTTAAGTCACTGTTATGGGATGAATTCTGTTCCCCCCAAATTCTCTTTTTGAAGCCTTGATCTGCAGTTCCTCAGAAAGTCACCGTATTTGGTGATAAAAACTTTGAAGAAGTGATCAAGCTACAATTAGGCTTTTCAAGTGGCCCCAAATCCAACCTGACTGATGTCTTATTGGAAGAAGAAATTTGTACACACAGAGGCACTAGGGATATGTGAGAACAGAGGAAAGACCATGTTAAGACACAAGAGGACAGCTACCTGCAAGCCAAGGAGAAGCCTCAGAAGAAATCAACCCCTGCAGCTACCTGTATATTTGAACTTTAGCTCCTGGAACTATGAGAAAAAATATTTTTAAGCTAACTAGTTTATTGGAATGGCAGCCCTACCAAACTAATACAGTCACTATGTCAATTCTTATATTATAAAAAATCAGAAGAGATACACAGAAATCAGTTTTTGGAAGGAATTCTATTTAGATTATCCCCCTACCTCTTTTAAGAAGAAATCACTCATGATGCTGAAGGATGCCACTGAACACTTAAGAAGAAATCTGTGTGCAGACAACCTAACATGCTGAACACTGCCAAGTGTGTGTTCTGTATGTACAGAAACACTGCCCACACCCACCTAAGTTAACAGTTATTACTCACTGCATCTAATTTATGTGGAATAGATTGACAAGCCTATGATCTTTCAATGTGTCTCTGAAGTTGTCACATCCACAGCTCAGTTGTACCAGGGCAGTGGAATAAGTTTCAGAGAGGCCAAAGAGAGTGCCTGGAGACCCCATGCCAGACAAGATTTACTGGGGAAATTTTACAAGAGATCAGTGACCGTGTGAAGAAAAGTTCACTGCTGATAGGCTAAAGAGATTACACCACTGACCCTCACTGCATTGCAGCAGTGCCTTCCCTTCTTCATGGTGGTTTATTCAGCGGCAGCAGGTTGGATGAGTGACACACGTTCTTTCCTTAGTGCCCTCAGTTCCATACCAGTCACCACTAAGAGGGGAGTTTTATATATTATATATTAATATTTAATATATTATTATATATTAAGCTGCAGAAGCAGTGACATTATCAGCATTAGATGGCTTTGTTTGCTTATTTTGCTTGTATGACCAGCAACCCAAGGAGCAACTGTCCAGGTGTACATGCAAGAAAGTAGCTTTCTTGAAATAACACTATCTTGTTGCATTCCCAGTGTGCAGAACAGAAAGCCAGTGTCCTTCAAGATGATAAATATCTGGACTTTACTGCCCATGCTTACCCTTATTGTTCCATTAACTTGGCTAGATTTTTGGAATCACAAAGGGGGCATTCAGGGCCATGGTGTTTTCTTGTCCCCTTTTCCTTAAGGACAATACAAGAGTCTTTGACTTTTACTATAGGAAGCCAAAAGACAAGGTAGCATAGGCAGTATTTTATCAGAAGATTCCAATTGAGTGTAATTATCTTTCTTCCTCTTTTATGGTTTGGATATGAGATGTTCCCCAAGAGCTCCTGGGGTAATTCAGCAGGTGAAGTTATTAGATTATGAGAGCTGTGACCTAATCATGCCACCCTACTTCAAATGGACTGAGTGGTAATGACAGGAAGGTGGGATGTGACTGAAGGAAATAAGTTGCTAGGAACTTGCCTTTGGGGTTTTTATTTTGTCCCTAGCACCTAGGTCTTGCTCTGTCTGTTTCCCAGCCGCCATGAGCTTCTCAGTTTCCCTCTGCCCTTCTGCCATGATGGCCTTGGGCCCACTGCAATGGAGTCGGCCTCCCAGGGACTGAAACCTCCGAAGCCATGAGCCAAAAGAAATTTTTCCTTCTCTAATTCCTATTGTCAGGCCTTTTGGTCACAGTAATGCAAAGCTGACTAACATCCTTCTGTTATCCACATCCTTAGGCCTGAACCTCTCCTTCAGAAGAGAGAAAAAAGTAGAAATGAGCAGCAGTCCATTTTGTTGGTATTGAGGAGGCAGACATGATGTACTAGACTTCAGTCATGTGAAAAACGATGGATTAGCAAAGGCAGAGGAAATTGAATGAGGAAATATATTCTTAGCTCTGAACTCTGGAACCTCATTGAGCTTTACAATGCATTCATCATTACAAACCCCTGATCAACTTATGGAAAGTGAAAGAATAATATCCAGAAAAACAGGTGCCAAGGAAAAAGTGGTAACAGAGGACAAGGGGCTTCATAAGTATCCGTTGAAAACAACTGGCAAATAACTTAGGTATGACTTATGAAAACCAGCATACTCTAAATTCCAGATGATTGATTTACACCTGAAATGTTGGAGCACAGCTTTTATTTAAGCTGGGGAATGCCTATTTTCCAGGAAAAATATTTACTTTATTTATCTCATCTTCTTTACCTATTCTCTCTTCTTATTCACCCACATACCAAATACCATGCTTCCTCCATGTAGTTTAGAGATTTATGAAGTACAGTATAATTCTGAAAAAAGAGAGGATGTGATTAAATATCTACTTGACTTATTAATAAATGTACATCTCCGAAGGTAGATAAACAATAGAGGGAACAATTTGTATGGACACAGATAAAGAAAAAAATCTGTGGAATTAATGGAAACTTGGAGAAGAAGTAGGAATGGCAAGTTACCATCGAGTTTGTGAGAGGAAAGGAAGAGAAGACAGGATAGAATCAAACGTTAGAGTTTAAAGTGCCCTAAGAAACAAAGCTCTAAGAAATAAAATTTTAACTACACAGTGATGAGAAACCCCAACAAGATAACAAACAGCAAACAAAAAGCATTTATATATATATATATATATATATATATATATATATATATATATATATATATATATATATATATATATATATATAGTGCTGGGAGTCAAACCCAGTGCCTCACACATGCCAGGCAAGTAAAACCCTGACAAAATGTGCTTAATGGAAACTTTAACATGTGACTTTCAGACACTCATAAATCAAGTAGACAAAAAAACTTTAAGCATATTCAAGGATTGAATAACACAAGTTTCATTTATAAATATATGTGTTGTACCTAAAGAGTGCTGAATCTACATGCTTTTCAATGTGTAACACTTATACAAATCAATCTCACAAAGGATGTCTTGGCCCATTTCAAAAATTAATATTCAAAATACCTTCTCTGACCTTCATACAGTAAAATTAGAGAGGAAATATCTTTTAAAATGCTCTTATTAAGACAAGAAATCAGAGCAAACAAACACAAAAACGAAGAATAAAAGAGGAGGAAGCTCTTTATGAAAAGATTTCATATGACTTCATTGAAAGAGTAAGAATACCTCAGCAGTCGGAGAGGCACTGATTCTTCTCATACCTGCAAGAGGTACAGCTGGCACAAGTCTAGAATCCAGACTATACAAAGAGATCCCATTAACAACAAAGGCAGCCCAACAAAAAACTGAGCAGAAAGTGTGAGTAGACAAGTCAGAGGAGACGAAATGCAATGGCCCATAAACAGACACAAGGAAATTAGAAGTAATACAAAAAATTCAAATGAGAATGCTAGAAGTAATACCAAAAAAATCAAATGAGAACACTAAAAATATTTTATTCATTTTTTATCCTTCCAAACAAACAAACAAAAAAAGTTAAAACATCTGAAAAACTGCAAAGTTTGACAAACTGGAAAGGTTATGATGAAATTTATTTTTCAGCTGTTCCCAGGAACAATTTGACAGTTTCTTAAAAATTTATTTATTTGAATTAGGTATATATGACAGCAGAATGCATTTTGATTCATTGTACACAATTGCAGCACAACTTTTCATTTCTGTGGTTGTACAGGATGTAGGGCACACCGTAAGTGCAATAAAACCTGGATTTACTCTTCATTAGCCCAACGTAGCAAGAACAGCAACCACAGCTCACAGGTGAGGGCACTTACTAGGTAAGGTATGAGTCCAAGTCCTTCCCTAGGCCATTCACCTGATTCTCATAATGACCTTAGATACTGGAATTATTGTTATTCCCATTTTATGGATGGGTAAACTGAGGTGTAGAAAGATGAAAGTCTTGGCCAAGGTCAGCTGGCAGCACCAGTACATGCTGGGTGGCAGTCTGGCTCCCAAACTCTTGTGTTCATTCACTTACTGTGCTGCCACTCTACAGTAACACCAGCTCATGTACACAAAGTCCGTGGACCAAAATCTTTTACAGTGGTGTTTAGAATAAGAAAGACTAGAAGCAAAATAAATGTCCACCCAATAGCTGTTGGATAAATGAAGTAGTACAGAATATTATGTTGACTATAAGGATGAATTAGTATAACAATATAGATCCAAAAAAGTCATGTTAAGAAAAAAAACAAGTTTCAGAATCATATATAAAGCATGACATCATTTACATGTAAAATTTGATAATAAAAATAAAATTTTCAATGAACTAATACATATTTCAATCTATCAATAAAGAACCCACAAGATTAAAACCAAATAGTGTTAGAATTGAAATTAAGAGGAAAAATATTTTTATCAGATTTCTTTCTTTGGAAAAAAATGCAAAGAAAATTTATATATTATACATAATTTTAAAAAATACTAACATTAAAGGTAAAATCAGATAGTGTAAATGTTTATAATAATTTATTCTGTGGTTGAATTTTAGGTAATGTTATATTTTTTATTTTATTTTGTGATTTTCAAACTTCCAACTGTAAAAATACGTATTAACCAAATAAGAACAAAGAAGAGAATGAAAAAAATAAAAGAAAGAACTCAAGCAAAAGGCAGCACAAAATATGGAGAGGTCTCTGATGAGATGATAATTTCCAAGCTCATTTATATCAAGTTTTAGTATCTGGCATGAATTAAGTGTTCTAGTGTTAAGAAAATTGGTACCAATGGTAAATATAGCATGAAATTAACCACATATGTTTAAGGCAACAAAATTAATTTGGTTGCTTTGTTTTCTTTTTAAATTGTGTATGTGTGTTTTCCTATTTTGGAGAAAGAAGAGCAAAGTAGAAATGCATTCAGTCAGTGCATAGCGTATGAAACAATATTCACAGAAGATAAAAATAAAGTGCAGAATTTGGTACATAAAAATTGTATCAGAAGATAAATCTGGTTATTAATGATTAATGTATTGTATGTAGGATAAAAATTTACAATGATCTTGACAAGCTGGACACCAGTAAGATACAGTTCATCAAGGATAATTCACTTATTTTCTTGAGTGTGGGTGGGAGAAGACACAGCTATGTACCCTGTGGAAGACACCCAGGCAAATAAGTAGCAGTCACTGTTTAATATTTTTAGCCACCAGCATGGCATTCTCACACAATCCTCAGAAAAGAGATAAAAAGCAACCACAACTCCCATTCCAACCATGGATCCCACCCTTAGGAAGCTGAATGAAACAGAATAAGAAAAATGCAGTAACTGGTGCAAGCCAGACAACCAGGTGTCATAGATATTGATATAGGCTGGAAGATCGTATGTGCACATGTGTGCAGGGGAGGCGTGTAAGTAACAGAGGAGATGAACCTCAACGGATGAATAAAATATCAAGAGATGAAGAGAGAGAGAGAGAGAGAGAGAGAGAGAGAGAGAGAGAGAGAGAGAGAGAATGCCCTGGGAAAAGGTATAAAGGCAAGAAATCTTGGGAATCTCTCTTAGACAATCTCTAGGCCACCTGACAAGCAAGTGTGTTGGAATTCAGTTCTTTAGATAATAGTGAACCATTGAAGTCTTCCTGATAAAAAAGAACAATTTATCTGGAACCATCAGGGAAATCAAAACATTCCATCCTGAGCTCTTTTCCTTATCTTCTCCTGTGGCAGGCAGAATAATGTTCTGCGAAGATGTCCGCAGCTAATGCTCAGATCCTGTGTCTATGTCACCTTAGATGGAAAAAGGAAATTGCAGATGTGGGTTAAGTTATTGAGCTTCAGATGGAGAGATAACCCTGGATCCTCTGGATGAGCCCAGTTCAATCCCATGCATCTTTAGAAGCAGAGAATCTTTGCCAACTTTCAGTGGGAGATATGAGTTGAGAATACCCCAGTGCTGTTGCTAGCACTGAAAACAGAGGAAGAGGGTAATGAGCCCATGGATGAAGTTGTTCAGAATTAGGAATAGCCTTAGTGAGCAATGAAAATGGAAAGGGTGATCTCAGAAAGGAAACAAATTTTCCAATAACCTAAAAGATCAGGAAACAGGTTCTCCCCTATAGCTTCCAGCAAGGAATGCAGCCCTAGGCAACCCTAAAGAAACTTGTACCAGACTTCCAGCCTGCAGATCTGTAATATAATAAATTTGTGTTTTAGCTGCAAAGCTTATGGTAATTTATTATAACAGCAATAGAAAACTAATGCATGTGTCTGTTAGGCACATCAGTTTCAGTTTTTCCAACAAGTCATTCACCCTCTTGTGTCAGGGTCTTTGCATGGGCTCTTGCTCTATCTGGTCTACCTTGGCAAGGAAGCACCTTTAGCTTCTTGCTTTGAAATATCACTTTCTCAAAAAGGCTTCCACACAATCTAAATTAATTCTCACCATGTCTGTGTTTTCTATTGCATCCAAAGTCTCAAAGAATACCTTGCTCAGTCCAGATGTTCAGTGAAAAACAAATTCAAGAAAGTAGAATTCCTCAGCAATGGGACAATGCTAAGCATTAATTTGAATACACAAGGTAGTGTTCACCAGATGTCTCCCTATAAAGGAAATTTTATTTTAAATGTTTTGTTTACTTTTTTCAATTAATAAGTATGCTGTGTGGCCATAGTTTTAGACCTTGTGAATGTCTTCCTCCTGGACAAATTTTGACTCAAGTTGCTTTGGGAGTTATGAATGATCCTTGCTATATCTATTATTTGATTTTTGAATGCAATATTATATTCTAATCCTGACCCTTTTTTTCTATTAAGAGTTTTCCTTCCTAGGTCTTTTCCTTATTTTAGTATTGTTATGGACTCTGATACATATGATTTTTGGTTCATTTTTGTCATTATTCTTCCTGAATCTTAGTTGTCTCAAATCTGACCAGAGCTTTCCCCCTAAGCTGGCTGCTGTGTCCTCTCACAGGGAGAGCTGGTTAAAAAGCCCCATCCTCAAGGCTCTACCCACCAGGATGTCTGATTCTATTCATCTGGGAATTTGCACTTCTAACATATTTCTAAATCTTTAGGATTTACTTCTCTGAATGGAATTCATTGACATATAGCTAATTAAAATAGTCACTCTGATCTTCTTACCTATAAACTGCTCTGGATAATTATGTGTGTGTGTGTGAGCAGGGAAATGTGGAGGGCTGGTGACCTGGGGCCAGAAGCTGAAATTTGTTCATCTGCCAACCATCAGAGGGAGTGCTGGTCAAGTTTTATCATGGAGCCATCTGAGAGGTGTGTGTGAGCTCTTTCTAGAACTCTGAGTTTTTTCTTCTCAGTCTGCACCATTAACTAAATGGTTAGGTTATAAAAGCCCTTATCTTAAAAATATCTTTTCAGATCCCACATCCACTCCATTTCTCCATTCTCTTTTATACCAAGATAGCAGGAAACATTTGGCTCTTCCTGACTTCACTTCTGTAATGACCCTCCCAACTCCTTTTTTTCCCCTGGTACTAGGTTATATTGCCACATCTATGGTCTATTCTTGGCTCTCATCTTATTCCACCTCCCAGCAGCATTTGACATTAGTGATTTTCATACTTTTGTCAATTTTTTCCACCTTTGTTTGCTCTCATCCCCATCTCACTTCTCCTTTATTGTTTCCTCCCTTCCAGAGTTCCAAAGCAGCCCAGGTTAGATCCGGGGTCTTCCTTTGTTCCATGTACATGATCTTCCAGGTGACAACATCTGGCTTTGACTATCGCTGCCATAGCATACCAGGCATGACATTTGATGATAGCTTCCCCATCCCACCCACACTCTGTTCAAAGTGCCTGATGTACCATTTGTAATCTGATGTGCCTAGCACCTCTGAAGAATGCACCTTGATTCTTATCCAAATTTCTAAATGGGTATGAAAACTCTTGTATTTCTGTCTCCCGACTTCTCTTCAAAACTCAATAACAAAATATCTTATGTTTCCTAATTTCCTTCCTTCACAAGTGGCCCTGTGACTGAATACTTTAATTTATCCACATGCCTAAACACGTTTTCTATAATTATTCCCAGATTGCCATTGCTTAGTCTCTGATCTCTTTGAGATGGACTGTGTATAATCAAAGGCATAATTTTGCATGGAGTGAAGATAATTATGAAATATGAAGCAAAGAGCAATAAAAGGATATTTTCAGCAATAAAGGGAATACCTATGTGTATCATTGATATGCATATTTTCATGAAAATATATGTGAATCTATTTGTACATATTTGGAAGCCAGAATAGTCAATGCAGTCTTCATTCAGAAAAAATTGTTATCCTGAAATTTGAGAGTCCATGTTTAATCATTTAAAACACAATTCAATATATCTTTTTAAAAAGATTAATATTTTTACATGAAACTAAAATTCTGCATACGTGTATGAAAGATGGATTAATATCCAAGTCTGTTTAAAATGTTTACCAATGTAAGAGCTATTTCAGATTGTAATCATAGAATGTTTTAAGTCTTTCAATTCTACTGAGGAGCTAGATAAGTTATTTTAATCAAATTCAAGTTTATAGTTACCTTAGTCTTGTTTTTGTTACTATAGCAAAATACTTGATGCTAAATACTTTATAAATAAGAGAGGTTTTTTTTATTTTTAAACTTCATAGTCCTGGAGATCCAAGAACATGGTGCTAAAATCTACTCAGCTCTAATGAAGATCTCATGGTAGAGAGTCTCAGTGGTAAGAAATATATACAAGAAAGATTGCATAATGAGACAAAAGCCAAAGGGATTGCACTTTTTATAATAATCCACTCTTGCAAGAACTAATGAGGATCCCATGAAAATTACATTCATCTCTCCCAAGGGTGACACCCCCAGTGACCCAATTACCTTCCACAAGTCCCCACTTCTTAAGGGGTCCACAACCTCCATTGCAATATTGCACATGAGCTTTTTGTGTTCCCACTCAAACCTTATGTAAACCACAGCAGTAGTGTTGACTCACAAACTGGCCTACAGTAACACTAGTCAAATCTATTTCAGATTCCACTACTTTCTTCCAAATGTCCCATGTGAAAGCAGTCAAGAAGTATTTATTGAATATCCTATGGTCAGCCTATAACTACAGTGGTCAAGGGTCTCATTTTTTTTTCTTACTTTGGACACTGTGGCCAATTCCTGGTCTCTGAAAAATGAGGCCAAGTGAATCCAGATGTATGTCCTGGTGGGCTCCCAAAAATGACAAGGAGAAAACAGGAGGCAAGAGAAATAACACAGGGGTTTTAGATAGAAAGGACCCAGTTACATATGTACTATCTGAGTAGTAATAGCTACCCCAAACTTTCCTCAGTAATGCTTTCTTATCAAGTCATCATTGATCCATGATTTCTTATTTACTTCATTTCCAAGCAAAATCATATAAAATTTCTTTATGCTGTAGATTTTGCTATAATGCCCCTAATACATATTAATTGTGCAAGCTAATAAGGTACTGAGAACTAGATTAGCAACCGAAAAATTTCAAATTTCACTGGCACATGAGATTATATCTGTATCAATGTGCACATTTCAATATACTCCAATCCTTCCTAATACATAGTAAGTCCAGACACCTGTGGAATTTCCCTCCCTCAAGTTCTTTGGGGTATTCTCAGAGTGATGGCCTCTCTCATGTACTTAGAAACCATTTCAGTACTGCCCTTGTCTTCAGACTCTGAGCCAATGCATCTATCCGGCTGCCCTGGCTTGCCTATTAATAACCTCTGCTTGTGACCTGTGGGACTGATGGGAAGAAGTGCAAGAAGAAAAGGGGCTCTCCAGACTTTTGTGCTCTGTCCATCTTATACTGCTTCCCCCACACACACCCTTTTCCTTAGTGAAACAGGATCTGATGCAAATCATTTCAGGTCATTTGTTACTCAAAGAAATAAATAAATTAAAAATGACAATTCAATTAAAGTTGGGAAAATGCCCCCAAATCTCAGGAAACAGTGAAGAAGAGATTGCAACAGGAAAGGAAAAGTCATCACCGGATGCATCATTGAAAGGGACAACTGAGACTCAATTCCGCTGGAGACCTATTAAGGAAGCATGTGGAATCACGATTGAATTGTCCATCTGAAGGACAGGATATTGGGACATCTATCTGCTGATTTTTGTCCCCCATTGGTTAAGGGTTTGCTCTTCAGGGTAACTCTCTAATGATAGTTCCAGGTCACTGTACTGAAGCTCAGTGGCTTCTTTAGAAGTGGAGAAAGTTCTGTAGCAAAAAAAGTAGAGCAAAGCAACTGCAGAATGCAGACAGCAGGAACTCAGGAACCATCCACCACAGCTGCAGCTGAAAGCAGAAGAGGGCTAGAGAGATGTGATGCAGGGTGCTCAATGCACCTGTGACAACTAGTGTCTATGACATTCAGCCCAATGGTTCTGCCTATAACTCCCATGGTGTAGATAAGAACAGATCATCTGGATGAAAAATATTAACAGTCTCTACAGAAACAAACATTTGTTCAGATGCTGGGAAAAAAGAGAAGGTAGTTTAGTATGATTTACAGATCATGAACTTCACAGAGGGATTTGAGTCTTAAGTCCCTACGCCACCATTCATGGGTGTGTACTCTTGGAGAATCAGGAAAAATTGAATAACTTACAAGAGCACAACTGAAAACTAATATTAATAGCTGGGATTCTGATGGGAAGTAAACAACCAATATAAGTACTTAGTCCAATGTCTACAACACAGTAGTCATTCAATGAACACTAGTTTCTTTCTGCTACTTTATGAAACAAAACTATTTTTCCTCATAGAGCCAATCAGATAAAAGAGTACTAGTTTCATCCAGAGCATTAGAGCTTGGACATCATTTAAGTCATTTCCTTAGATTCCCAGGAACATTTAGTTTATTCTATTAATTACAACTTTACAGTATATTCTTAATTGTATCCAATTTTGAAAGATACAAAACTGCCCTAAATTGATCCAGAGACATTCTTGTGTAAAATCTAACACAGTGAAAAGTCTGTTCAGCAATTCCCAGCCATTAGCTTGGGTATCTCAATATTTTAAAAACAATCAGCTCTTAGCATTGGTGGGAAAAAACTGGATAAGATAAGGAACCTCATTTCCATGCTTTTCACTAAATATTTCCATGAGAGGTGGTGCTCAGAGCTCTAGATTTTGTACAAATTATTCTAAATCACTGCCAAGACTGAAAATTTTGACTCAACAAGCTACTGAATAATCTCAAAATCACTAATAATCTTAAAATTCAAATGTTTGGGCTCAGCTCTGTTTGGATTTCTTTTTTCCTTTAGGTCCCTTAACTAAGAAGTTGTTCCTGTCTCCCTATCCCCCTCCAGGATCCAAGGACTAAAAGAAAACAAACAAGTTTCATGTACAACCTTAACTCCATAGTACTGCCAATGTTTTCTTTTATTATTTACTCTTGTGAACAATCTTGTGGGTTATAGATAGGGAAGCTGAGCCTCAGAAGAGTCAGATAATAGACAAATTTCCACATTTATGGCAGAGCCAGAAACTCAAAACTAGGTCTTCAGCAATCTTTCATTCCATTTTTTTTTTCTGAATCATGAAGATTCCACTTACTTTTTAAGTTTTCAATGTTTTTTCTCCTCCTAGTCTACACTCAGAAAACTCATCAAACACTTTGGCATAACATTGAACTTTTGGGAGCAAAATACTGACACTGAGACAAGATAAAGTGATTCGAGCCAATTTATTCATGCAAAATTATAAAATACACTTATTAAAGAAATCATCATTCTGCCAACATACTTAATTTAGAAGAAAAATATTTGCTTTGCTGACTGGCTGATTAATCACCTCAAATAATTACAACCTTAAAATAATAATTGTCCAAAAATGGTGACAGCCCTCAAACAGAAATAATATTCCTATAACTCTGCATTGAGAGAGCGACTAAAACTTGCTTTTTATGTTAACTTATGTTTATGTGAGCTTGTCATTACTTAGCATGAATTCTTACTCATTTTCTTTCAAATCCTGTATTTTGCAGCCTCCTTACTTATGACTATCCAATGAAGTTAGTCTTTCTTTTTGTGCAAACAAAATACCTTGACATGGGCCCTTGTGGGGTTCAGGAACCCTCATTCCTAACTTGTTGGCAGGAATTAGCCTCCTTTAATTGTGATTTCTTCATCTACTGATTTCTAGAAGTTTCTGGATTAAGGTGATTTTTTTTTATTGTATATGGGCTCATTAACTCAACTTCATTCTTTGAAAGAATAGTGAGTGCTTATTTGAAGCATTAGTTTTCACATGAGTTTCCAAGAACAACCAATGGACACTCCCTTATGTCTGCATGACCAGAGGGCTTAGCAATAAGGGTTTTCTACAAGGATAAATGCCAATATCTGCTCCAGAATATTTAAACCGCCCGTGTTCCTGTATCCCCTTAGGTTCTCCATCTTCATATCTCTTCAGATATAATCTTCATTTTCAGTAGATACTTCATTGCTACTTTATGTGGTTTCCCGGTTTTATCCTTAGACTTGAATATGGTTTTGAATATGTTACCCAAGTGTTTGTGTATTGAAATTTAATCTCCACTGTGAGGTATCAGGAGAGTGGAAACAGTATGACTATGATAGTTAGAGACGGGGCCTTTGGAAGGTGATTAGGATCAGATAAGGTCACCAGGGTGGAGCCTTCATGATTCAATACCAGTGGCTTTATAAGACCCAGAAAATACATGTGCAGGTATTCCCTGTCTCTTGCCATGCGATGCCCTGTGCTACCTGCGACTTTTCTAGCAAGGTCATGACCATATGTGGGCCCTCAACCTTTGAACTACAGAACCATAAGCCAAAATCAACCTCTTTTCTTTATAAAGTCATCCCAGCCTTGGCTATTTTCTTATTGTAATGAAAAATGGACTAATACATGCTATTAACAAAAGAAAATAGCATAGGACCATATGTGTCAGCTTTTTAAGGAAAAAAATATCTACTTTTTTTAGGTTAAGGAAAGAGATCATAAACTTTATCATATATAAATAAATAGATTCAGGTATATATTGTGGTCAAAGAAGAGAGGGCTATGAGAAACAAAGTAAAAGTAGGGAGAGAGAAAAAGACAGTGATATTAATAAAGACTAAGTAACAATACAGGAAAAAATACACCAATAAATGCACATATAGTTACACATTAAAACACAGTACACATCTAAGACTGCCATATAAGTAAAATGAAATATAGAAGACAGACTGAAAAATACACAGAAGATTATGGGAAGTATGATGGGTGTATGTACACTAGAAACTGAAAACTGGGTTCCCTTATTTATTTTTTAGGTTAGGCACAAACAAGGACAGTAGGTTGTGTGAATTTAAATCATTATCAGTGTGTTTCTAGAACCCCAAATGAATCCTCATTCTAATTTGAAAATTTTTCTTTAAAATAAAAGTTGCATTTTTAAATCCATATTTTAGATATCTATCTGCCTCAGTGAGATATTAGTAAGTTTTTATAATATCCTATAAGGAAAATTAGTCTTTCTCCAGAGAGATAATCTACTTATTTTGGGAAACCAAATTAGGTGTTCTATAGCCATTAAACATTTTTAGCACAGAACCCTATAGCTGAACATTCTCTAAACTTGAAGTTGCTCTCCTAAGTAGTTCAGTACTTAAATCACTCCAACAAAACAGGCTTTAGATCTGAGAAATCCAGATCTAAAATCGGATTTTGTCATTTATACTAGCTGTAGGAACTTAACAATATTGCTTTGTGTGTTTTGGCTCTTGTTTTATGAAAGGTCACAGTGTGAAAACTGAGATGATGTATATAAAATACCTAGCCTAACACTGGCACACCTCCTTACCAAGGTCCTTTCTTTCCTGCCTGCTGTGTCACATGCCTGCTAGTGTGTGAGGTGCTTTGATAAGCATGCTTTCCTTGACTGATAAGGGAAGGACTCCTCCATTACAGTACCTGTAACTGACACTTGCTTTTCTGGGTGCCAAGCGCTATTTTAAGTGTTGTTCCTATGTATCTTATCTGATCCTATCATCACACTACAAGGCAGATATTATTAAAATTCTCATTTTGCAAATGAGGAAACAGGATGAGAAAGGTTAAACAACTTTCCAAGTTCTAGTAAGCTGGCCACTGGGGAAACTGGAATTCCAACTCAGTGGTCTGACTGCAAAATCTGTACTCTGATTTTTCCAGCAGAGCATACAAGATCTAGTCCAAGGATCTTAATACCCACTGCTGATATTAACACATTCTTTAAAAATCAGAAAAGAAAAATTTTGGAATTTATTTTCCAAAAATTTCTCAATTCAACACAAGACATTATTTGGCTTTTGCTTTTAACTGGGGACATATTTAAAGAAATGGAGTTTTAACTATAGGAAGCCGGATATTTCACATGGCTTATCTTCATCCTTCCTGTCTTTCTTTGTATAAATGTAGGAAGTTCTTCTGTGAGATAATATGATATGTTTTTTTTTAAAGACTCCTTATAGGCTTCTGTGCCTATGACTTTGATTAAAAGTTACATGAAAGTAGCCTAAGAAGCTAATCAGAACTGAAACTAAAAACCACCAAGAGAACCTGCATCTTCATTCCTTCACTTGTTCACATTTTCCCATACCTCATTTATTTATCCAACAAATCGGTATAGGTGGCCTGTGCTAAGGCTAGAATACTGACTTAGAAGAGAAGGTAACAAATCTGACCGAAGTCACATCTCTGTTGCAAGAGGCAGACAAGAACAAAGGATAGAATGCTGTCCATTTTGAAGTTTCAAGTTTTCCTTTTCCCTCTCCTGTCTTTTCTCTCAGAGTATCAAGAATGCTGAATAATAATTTTCTTCTTTCTAGTCATGCCAAAGCAAAAACCAGATCGGAAGAAACCCCTGACCTTCCTAACAGTTGAAGATTCTTAGTTTTCCCTCCCCCCCCCAAAAAAAAAAAAACAACAGTTATGTCTGCTCTTGGTGGGGTGGAAATGAGAAGGCACAGCGGCTACTCAATTTAGAGAGGGTAGAGAAGACCTCACAAAGGGGTGGGGGATTGGGGAAGACTTTGCCATGAAATCCATACAGAAGCATGAAAAGAAAATGATAGAGGACATGTGAATACTTGTAACATCCTCAGAGGACACCTATGTATAGCCCTATATGCCTGGACATAATCATTAGCTATTATGACCATTATCCTTTATTGTTTTCCTATTTTAATCATGGCCATTCTTTAGCACCTGGTATCTGTGTCAGAGACTTCTCCATGGCTGTATCTAGACATCCAGTTGCATCCCTTGTCTTGCTCTGCCTGTCTGCTACTTGTTTTCTGTTGCTCGTTCCTCCTGCCAGGTCTTAGCTGGTTTATCTCCTCTCAGGTTTAGTAAGGCTTCTCTGATTCCTTTTGTGCTCCTATGTAGAATTCTGATTTCTTCTTACCATCTGGATGAACTATGTTCACTTCTATATAAAAACAGAGAGTGCATCTTGGGAATAAGAAGACTTTGGGTTAATGTTGTCTCTACAGGAATCTAAAGCTACACGATCGGTTCAACTTATAGTAAGCACAGAAGTGACCCCAAGAGTGAGGATTGTTTAATTTATAGATCTGAACTGGATAAGTACAACCTGAAATATGAACTGCATTGTAAGCATTGCATTTATCCTTGGTGGCAGGGTTCTGTGTTGAGTTCTTTGCTAGATAGTGTAGGGAGGGTCACGCAATGGGTCTGACATGTACTAACAGGACCCATTGTAAAGACGTGGGCATAAAGGAGGTTTTGGAAAAGTCACTCAGAAAAAGATTTCTGAGAGGTTGTGAAGATGAAGTCAGACATGAAAGTGATCAAAACATTGTTGTTCACTTATTGGTTACTCAATGATAAATAATAATTTAATGTCAACTATACAGTATCCAAGCCATGGATAACATTGTTCACTTGGGGCTTATGATTGTAACTATTTGTAACTATATGCTTGAAATCAGTTCATTGCATTCTATGATAGTTGTGAAGTTAAAAACAATTTCTCTAAGACTTACAAAGGAAAAAATATTTAAAGTTGGAAAAATGTGTAATATATCGAAGATGGCTATAGTTCTGAGTCATTGAAAGGACAGATGTACATCTCTTTTTATTATGCTGGAAATTCTTC
The DNA here is from genome assembly GCF_964194105.1 of Spermophilus citellus. NCBI lineage: Eukaryota > Metazoa > Chordata > Mammalia > Rodentia > Sciuridae > Spermophilus > Spermophilus citellus. The sequence continues at coordinate 197,321,910 of NC_138184.1, read as the reverse complement.
CAAATTATAATAGTTCTCAATATGAACCACTGCATAGGTAATGCACAGTCTGGTGCACCATTCAATCATATAGCACTCCACCACGAGCCAATCAATGGGCTCACCCTTACCATTTGACTTTTGTCACAGTCTACAATAGGTCATATGCTATGTGCGAACCAATTATTAAGATTTCTATTTAAAAGCGCAAACTCTTTCCCCCCAGCTTAATTTATATAAAAGTTGAGGAAACTATTTAAAGTGTAATGGCTCTTTGGATTTAAACTTAATATACTTTGGGTTTGGAAAGAGTACACGTCAGGAAATCATTACTGTGCTGAGGTTTGACTCACACATCTATTTCTGTACTAATCTCCCATCAAGGAACAAAATAGTCTTATCCTTTCAGTGCCAATCAGCTTAACCCCCAAACCCATCACTCAGGTATCATTTTCCACTTACATCTTTATATGGGATTTCCTGTCACCGCTATATGATGGAACCCCAAATTACTGCCTATGAGTGCATGTCTATATATCATTACTTCTCATCAATTTGATCATTGATGGAAAAATTCACCTTTAAGAAAAAAATAACCACAATAACCATCTAAAAAAATAAAATCTATCCTATTTACACATTAAAAGATACAATTTTAAAAAATAAGTTTTGTGTCTCACCCTCTCAGTTTATCCTAAGCCTGAAAAAAAAACTTAAATAATACCCTTACTTAAGCAAATTGGTAACAGGAAGACAAGAAATATAAGACAAGAGATATTCTTGGTCCTTCCAAGTTCTAAATCACTGAAATGATGATCACTTAAACATCTGCAATCTTGCATACATAAATGACTGTGAACTTAAGGAATCTTCTCAGAGCCCTTGAATTTGTTAGGAAAGCAGTCACTGAGTAGCAGAGGTGAAATAGAGCACTTAACTGGAGGTTTGTTAAAAGTAGCTCTCCCTTCTTGATGCCGATACAAAGTAAAAATGTAACATGACAGGTGGACTCATTTAAGAGATGGCCAACAGCATACTCATTGACTCCAAAGGTTGAAATACACAGCTTTCTGGAAGGACACAATAGAGGGAACTTTGATTAGCTCATTAAGTTATTCTTTCAAAAGTACAAGGAACCCATTATTCATGTATCAGCTGAGTTGCATGAGTGTCGCCGATGTGCTGGGTTTACAGAGGGGTCAAGGAGCAGTTTGGACAAACCAGTGGACATATCTCCGAAGACTGAGCAACCATCCTGAAGCCTTGGACTCCTGCTCACTGTGTGTGCCAGACACAGTGAGAAACAGTGGTGTCCATTCCCACCTCTGAATCCTGCCTCAAGATGCTGAGACTATGCATCAGGACACAGAGCACAAGTGTACAGCCACAGCAAATGCACATCCCTACTTACAGGCAAGGGAAATATCTGTGGATATGAAATGGTTCATTTTCCACTCTTCTTTTGAGAAGAATGTCCATTTGAAGATTTAAACCACTAAAATGTTTGGCCCCAGGGAAAGAGACATAGGAGGAGGAAGAAGAGGAAAGGAAGAATTTGCTATTCCTTTATAAACTCTTTTAATAATCAAGGTTTAGGATCCAGCTCATAGAGTTTCCCCAGTGTACAGAGAGAATATCATAAAAGTTTCTTCTTTTTATTTGAAGGATATATGCCGCGTCCGGCGAAAAGGACCGAGTCCGGCGGGAGACGTCGGGGTTAAAAGAATTCACAGGACACCAAGGTTCTTCATCCAGGGGGAGTCTGACTTTATTATCTCAGCTCATACTTATATATTTCTTTCAGACAGAATGGAAAGTTACTGGTAGGCGGAAGCAAGGACGGAGGGGGGCAGGTGGTCCTTGTCGACTCATACTAAGCCTTCAACCAGGAACCTTATCAGACCCAAGCAGGTCAGGACGTTCCCACATGACCATTATAGGCTGAATATGAAAACAGACACCACAAATCTTTCAAGGCCTTGGGAGCTGGCCTCTTTGACGTGCACAACAAGAAACCAGGGCCGGCACCAAGCCCCGGGGGCCAGGGGGGATCTGAGCCAGCAGTTCCCCCTCTTTTGTTTGTTGCACGTCAAAGGGAATCAAGTAGCCCCTGTCTTAGGTCGTTCACTGCCCTTACAGTGCTTACCCGTCTCTGGGGAGGCCCCATTCCCCTGTCTTAGGTTGCAGTGCAAGCGTGAAAGTTGCCCGTCTCTGGGTACTACAAGATCAGCTCGTTATTACCAAGGCATTTAGTGGTAGTGATCCAGCCAGTCATTATTGGGTCTCTAATTGGTTCCGGTTCGACAAGGCATAGAGTCAGAGGAGAGGAATAATAAAAATAAAGAAGGAAAAGGGGGTAAAAGGAGGAAGGCATGAAGCAGGGATCATTGTAGAAAAATCATCTTCGAATCGGTCGGAGACAAACTTCAGCAAGATCATCCTTGGTTTGTAGGCGTTGATAATGAACCTGTATTGGCTTAGAAGTCAGAATGTTAATTTGATCTTTAATAAATTGTGTTATTCTATTGACAAGGCAGGGGCCTATAGCAACTATAAGGAGAAGACCGAAAAGCGGTCCCATATTGTGAGTGGCGGCATCTGCTTTAGCATTGCCTTCCGCCAGAGGTCCAGGAAGCTCTGAATGTCCTCGGATATGTCCAATGAATAAAGGATCTCGTCTAGCCCAAACAAGGAGTTGAACTGTTTGTAATTGTTCCATGATGGTAGATTGTCTGCCAATATAAGGGGCTGTTTCAATAACTAAGGCTAAATTAGCAACATAGAGACTATCAGTGTACACATTAAGTGGGGTGGAATTGTAAAGTTTAAGAGCCATAATTAGAGCCTCAACTTCTGATCTTTGGGCAGACAGTTTAGGAACAGGGTGTCGAATTACTTGACATCCATCAAAAACAACAGCAAACCCCCCTTTAGCTCCGTCTGTATAAACAGTCTGAGCTCCTGAGATAGGTTCCCTTTTAATAATTTTAGGAAAAATAATAGGACATTTTTTAAGGCCTTCTAGAAGTTTATGTCGGGGAAAGTGATTATCAATTTGACCTTTGAAATTACAGAGAAAAAGACACCAAAGATCATGTTCTTGTTGTAATTTTAAAGTCATATCCTGGGTATAAGGCTGAATGAGAATGTCAAAAGTTTTTCCAAACAGTGCATCACCCAAATATTTGGCTTTCCAGATCAGATTTATCACTAGTTCATAAAAGGGAGTTATCACCCGAGAGTTAGAAGCGGGTAGATGGACCCAATAGATGGGACTTGTTTGTCAAAACACTCCAGTAGGAGTTAATTTTGATGGCAGGATTATAAATGATAGGGGTATAGAATAATCTATCTGGGTAACCTGTATCTTTTGTGGGGCTGTTTTTATTAACCTGAGTGCCTTCAAGGCTTTTGGAGTAGGTTTTCACAGGGAGGTGGGTGAGGGGTCTTTTCTCAAAAGGTCATACAGGGGTTTAAGTTAGTAGTTCAATATACTTAATATTTAATCAACAATGTGAATTTATTTACCAAAATTAATCTTTATCTTAAACAGTAAGAATTATTAGGCAATAAGGATCTTTCTTTAAAAAATAAACTTACATTTTAATAGGTGTTTATCATATCAAAATATGGACAAAATTTTTGCTCACATTAGTATAGTTAAATTAGGAAAATAACCTGAAATACCCTTAAATTAATTATAGTCAGTTTAGTATATATAAATCTCTTTTTTAATTGTTCTAACTTTTTATATCATCTGTTTAGATACCAATATAAAAATCTCTCTCTCCTTTTTTTTTTTTTTTTTTTTTTTTAGGAAAATGAATATAAAGACCTTGTTTTACCCAAAGATGATTTCTTTCTTCTTTTTAGGATCCATGTGTGCTTTTTCTTTGTTGAAGCACCTTTTTCTTAAAAAAAAATATACTTTGGAACAATTTCTGAAAACCTTAGAATCTATAAACAAATTATTATACTTTAATAAGAAATATCAATGAAAATATAGTTAAAACCCTTAGATATTTTGTAGAAATAATTATAATAATTTATCATCTTATAAGTTTAAACAGTAACTTTGAGAATTGGAAACTACTTGATTATATTTTCACTTAAAAGCAAATTTATAGTAAACACATTTATCTCAAATATCTGTAACTGAAAAGGCAGAGTATCTTGATAAATGTAAATATAAAACATAAATTATGGGTTTCCTGTTGAAGAAAAACAATTAGGCAAATATATATTAACTAATCAATTAGGCATGTGTTAATTAATTTATGGATTAACAAATATAGGTTATTTAAATATCTAAAAAATATATATATTAAGAATAAGAACTTAACTTATAATTGTATTAACTTTATGTAACCACGTGGTCTTAAAATATTTGGATCCATTTTAATTTATTTTTAACTAGGAGTGCACTCTTTTATGTGATGTCACTTGATGTAACTGAAATAAGATCCTTGAGTATACATTTTTATTTTTACAGTTAGCAATGAGAATAAGGATTTTTTGGTCATCACAGGAACTTTGCCGGCTTGTTCCTGTGGCGAGCAAATGCATCCTCATAACCTCCAAAATTAAAGGTAAAATATAAAGAAGCATATTTGATATCTCTCATCAATAGAACATTATTTAGTAAAACAACTATAAAGAAAAAGGTTATTTAACTTAGAACTAGCTTAAATTTAGGACTGTAACATAGAAACTTGTAGAATTAAATTTTGTCTGAAAAAGATATCTTTCGTTAGCATTTACAGGTAGGCATCTTTTAAAAATACAGGCTCTGAGCAGCTCCGGTAGAAATCTGAAACACAGCAGTACAGGTTAGTGGCTGGAAGGTGGGACTAGAAGTCCTGTCTGAGTGACTGTGGAAGAACCAATCAGTAGCCCGCAAAGGTGTGGGAGGTGGGACCAGGAAGCCGCTCTTCCGGCCAGGTACCCCATGGTTACCATGGTGATGCAAACAACATAGAGTCCGCTGCCCATTTTCGGGGCAAAAGTTCCCTAAGTTTTCCTAGCTGATTGCATTTTGTTTGATTTCGTCTGCATTTTTCCCCGCCTGGCCAAGATCTTACTGCGGTAGCAGCTTGTTTTGTCTCTGGATCGCCCCGTACACTCTGCCTTCTGGGGTTGTCCTCGTCCCAATTGGGGTTGTAAGGAGGGAGCGCAACAGGGATTGGGGCCGTAGGAGCTTTAAATTTTGACTTCTTAATTCGACCCTCCAGTTCCTCCTCCTGCCAGCTGTTACCATGGAGCCCAGTTAGTAACTCCCTTATCTTAGAAATGTACTCAGCACTGTGAAGCCCAGCTCAAGGCCAGAGGCCTTGTTTACATATTTTTGTGAAAAACTAGTAAGGGAGTGTCTAGCGCCTGGAGTGCTGATCTTTTTTTTTTTTTTTTTTTTTTTTTTTTCAGACAGTAGCCAAATAAAACAGGGCAACATGAAAATAGGAAATTTATTTACATTGAACTTTTTTGTAGAGATTCTTTTGCTGAAAATCCTAAAATAAGCCATGGTGAATATTCTGGAGAAGGTCAGTTAAGACTTTTTTGTGGGCCTATTAGGGAGGGGGAAGATGAGAAGGCAGGGTTGAGAGTAGCTAGGGTGGATCTAAGAATGAAGAAGGAGATATGAAAGAATAATGGGAAAGGGGTAAGGACTCTGCCATTTGCTCTTCTTGGACCTGGCCAAGGACTTGTTCACATTCTGCAAGCTGTTCCTTAATCTTTATTTTAACTATTAACAAAGCATCTTTAATCAGTCTCCATAAAGAGAAAGTGGCGATTGGGATACTTTCCGGACCTTGATCCCTCAACAATCTTTGTAAATCACATCTGACCTGATCCCAATCATTGTTATTAAGAAATCCCCCTGTCAGAAACCAAGGACATGCCTGGGCAATAACTTCAACGAATTCTGTTGCAGTTTTTGTTTTTATTTTGGTTCCCTGTGTGTTCAACAGCTCTCTGAGTTCGTTGGCCAGACGAACTTTGGCTGCTGAGTTACCCATGGTAGCTACCTGTTCCTAGTTTAAGTTTCAATTTTTCCCCCTTCTCTTTACGAAGGCTTTTTTTTCCCCTTCTCTTTACGAAGGCTTTTTTTCCCCTTCTCTTTACGAAGGCTATTTTTCCCCTTCTCTTTACGAAGGCTATTTTTCCCCTTCTCTTTACGAAGGCTATTAATCCTCCCTCTTCGTGGAGGGAGCCCCGACCACTTACCTTCCGCTTTCCGATCTCGGTGGAACCTCCAAATGCCGCGTCCGGCGAAAAGGACCGAGTCCGGCGGGAGACGTCGGGGTTAAAAGAATTCACAGGACACCAAGGTTCTTCATCCAGGGGAGACTGTCTTTATTATCTCAGCTCATACTTATATATTTCTTTCAGACAGAATGGAAAGTTACTGGTAGGCGGAAGCAAGGACGGAGGGGGGCAGGTGGTCCTTGTCGACTCATACTAAGCCTTCAACCAGGAACCTTATCAGACCCAAGCAGGTCAGGACGTTCCCACATGACTGTTATAGGCTGAATATGAAAACAGACACCACAAATCTTTCAAGGCCTTGGGAGCTGGCCTCTTTGACGTGCACAACAAGAAACCAGGGCCGGCACCAAGCCCCGGGGGCCAGGGGGGATCCGAGCCAGCAGATATATATCAAAGTGAGAGAAATCCTGTGGGTTTTTGTCTTGTTTTGTTTTCTTTTTTCTATTCCTGAGAGTTTGAGGAAATTTAGAAAAAGACGATCTGAGACAAGATAAGAAAAAGAGGAAATGACTAGTCACACATCCTCAGAAGTGTCCTAGCTCAGGGCAGTGAGAAGCTCTGGTCCTGGCTCTCTCTATGGGATCTTGGGGTGTGACCGCGAGAATCACATCACATCAAAGTAAACCCAATGATACAAGCATATAGTTTGGCAGACTGCAAAGGGGCCCTGGGACCTGTCTTTCTTGCCTCGTTCATGGTTTGTGTGTCACAGGCACAGGACCCAGAAGTTGACCTTGCAGTGAGAAGGAGAAGTGAAAGCAGGAGAGCTGAGTTGAGGGCTACGGGCCTGTTGTAGGCACCAGGAGGAGGATGCAGCCGAACGTGATGGGGTCTACAGCAGCAGTGAGACAGGAAGTAAGGCTGAGTTCAAGAGGGAGGGCCACCCTAAAGTCCTGCCACACACAGGCCTCAGCTATGAATGTGAGTGGGGCACCCCCTGCCAGGTGGGCAGAGGAAGATGTGCCAGAGTCTCAAGAGGCCAAAGAAAACCATCTCTGAAGACCTAAACTCCTTTCCTCCACCATGAGCTTGCATTATCACAAACTCTCATATTTACCCAGGAACTACTTGGAGAGAAAATGGAGATAGGATGTAGAGGAAATAAAAATCAGATCTATTTGTTTTTTTGGTAGTGAATCTGAGCATATCCTCAATTAATGAGTAATTTAAACTTAAATGATGTTGCTAGTCTTCTCAAGCTGCTCTATGGCTTAGATCTTGAATGGCCCCCAGAGCTCCATGTATTCAAGGCTTGGTTCCCAGGGTGGTGCTCTTGGGGAGATTGTGGGTTTTACGTCATCAGGAGCATTCCCCAAAGGACATTATGGGAACTCAGCCTCTTCTTCCTTTCTCCTTTCTCTCTCTCTCTCTCTGTTTCTTGACCATGTGATAAGTGTTGTGCTCTGCCATGCACTCCCACTATGATGTACTGCTTCACTACAGGCTCAGAACAGGGCCAACCATTCATGGGCTGGAACTCTAAAACTAAGAGTAAAAAGAACCCTTTTCTCTTTAACATTTGATTATCTCAGGTATTTTGTTATAGGGACAGAAAGCTAAGGCTGGCTGCCTTAACAAAATTGCATAAAGAGGGAGATTTAAACAATAAAAAAATGATTTTTTTCACAGTTCTAGAGGCTGAGAACTCCAAGAACAAGGTGCTGGCCAATTCATTCCCTGGTCAGGGCTATATTCCTAGTTTTCAGAGGACTGCCCTCTCACTGCGTCCTCACAGGGTGGACAGAGAGAATTCTGGTTTTCTCTCTCTCTTCATAAGGGCACCAATCCTACCACCTTAGGGCCCCACCCTGATAACCTTATTTAACTTTTACCACCTCCTCTCAGGCCTCATCTTCAAATACAATCATTCTGAAGGTCAGGCTTCAATATATGAATGGGGGATGGGTACATTTCATGGGGTCACCCAATGTTTTCATTTCTCTACCTAGTGGACTGAAGTTTTGGGGCAAACAAAATTAATTATTGACTGCTATGGTTTGCATGTTTGTCCCTTCCAAAACTCATACTGAAATTTAATTCCAATGCAGTGATATTGGAAGGTAGGGCCGTTAAGAGGTAATTAAGCCTTGAGAGCTCTGCCCTCATGAGCAAGTTGAAATGCCTCTAAAACTGGGTTTCTCCCTTTTTTTCTGCCGCCTGAGGAACACCATCCAGAGGATGCAGCAATCAAGGCTTCATCCTGAAAGTGGAGACTGGGCCTCAAACCTGCTAGCAACTGGATCCTGAACCTTCCAGCTTACAAACGAGTAATAAACACACTTTAGATTTTATCAATCACCCATTCTCAGATATTCTGTTATGGTAGCACAAAACAGACTAAGATATAAACAAAGAAGCCCTATCTTCTCTGTATATCTGGGGGTATGGGGAGTTGGAGACCTGACCATATGCTGTCTCTTTTTGAGTGCCCATAAGTGAACATAACAATCAAGTGACGAGCTGGGCCTTACAGATGGCACAGGCCCTGGGTCTGGGGATAACCTTAGACCAACAAACTGAAAATGGTAAACTGGGCTTACTGCAGCCCATTTTTTTAAACCTGCCCATGATTTCAAAATAGTGATCCTATCCCTTCTATTCCCACCCCTCCCCACCTCTCTCTCTCTCTCTCTCTCTCTCTCTCTCTCTCTCTCTCTCTCTCTCTCTCTCTTTTTCTTTTTTCTTTTCTTTTTTTTTTTTTTTTGCATTATGTGTTTCTCGGTGGATCTAACTGACTAGAGCACTCTATCAAGTGAGTTGCTACTTTAAGGAAGTGTTTTTCCATCTGAAGAAATTAATGACTCAAGCATTTTCTGAGTTCAAGTTTAAAGAAAAAAATTCTGATATTACTGCATGAGGCAGGTAATCACATGCAGGGGAAAAATCACTTTTTTAGACTAAATATATGTATCCCAACTCTCACGTTCCCTTTTAAAGAAAACCTATCTTCCCTCCAAATTTTTGACAAAGCTTGTCTATGAATAAGTCATTGCTGTCTGTAATGGGGAAAAATAAAACCAAGGGTGTCCTCTGCATGCTGTTTCTTCCTCGTGACACTCAGGGAAGTGGAAGGAAATACGTTTGAGAATCATGAAAAGGAAAAATCAAGAATCAGAAATCAGATTTATTGTCATCAATCCAGAAAGAAAATTGGGGGATTCTGTTAAAAAATACATTCTCTATTATTTTTTACATCAGTAGACATTGGAATTTGAATGCTCTATCTCTACACGTTTAAAAATATTAAGAGCATTTTTCTTCAAAATCATTCCAGGCATCTATATATGCTTCTCAATAGAAATATCCAAGACCTTGAAAAAGGTTCCATGTCGGAGTGGGAATCTCCAGAGACCTGTGTTCAAAGCCATCTTTCCACTACTTACTTTGCTAAGCCTCTGCTATAGTTTGGAAGTGGCTGAGTGGTTTCTTGTGGTTTATGTGCTGGAAGTCTGGTCCCTAGTGTGGCAATTTTGAGGTGGTAGGACCTTTAAGAAGTGGCGCTTAGTGGCAAGTCCTTAGGTCATGGGGGTGCTAAAGGGATTACTGTAGTCCTTGTGGGACTCAGGTTGGTTCCATGAGGGTGAAATGTTATACAAAGAACAAGCCTGGCCCCTAAATCTCTCTGGCATCCCACCTTACCACGTCATCTTTTCTGCACACACTCCTGCTATTGAAATGCCATCTGTCATGAGGCCCTCACCAGAGGCCCAATCTTGGATTATCAGCCTCTAAACCTGTAATCTTAGTAAACCTCTTCTCTTTATAAAGTACCAAGTCTTAGGTATTTTGTTTTAGTAAGAGAAAACAAACTAAAATGGCCTCCTTAGATATAAAACATCCCATCGGTTGCAATAGGAAGTAAGAAAAGTCAGATGCAAATGCAGATTCCAAGTACAGCATCTTGTTTGTAGCAGGTTTTTAAAAATATATTTTAAGGGGCCAGGGCTGTGGCTCAGCCGTAGCTCACTTGCTTGGCATGTGTAAGGCACTGGATTTGACTCTCAGCACCACATATAAATAAATGAAATAAAGAATAAACAAATCAATTGGAATGAACATAATTAAGTTTTTATCCATATGTACATTAGCAAACTCCAGAAAAGACCATTCTTTTCAGTAATCCCTGAATGTGCATGCTAAAGCATAGAATCAGGCATTTCAAGGATGTGAAAAAATGTGAGCAGATGCAGTTAGCTTGGAAATAAAATAGAAGAAAAGAAATTATCCACTGAGAAGCAGTACACCTTTAGGCTGTGTGCTTATTCCTGACATAGTCTCTAAAGCACTCTCAGAAGCTTAACTGGAGTTAACAGTCTGATGCAGTGAGTTTTATTTGGTTTGGTCAGATTGCCATTTTGGTAGGCTTATTGTTCAACAGCTGCTCATCTAATCAAGAAGAAAGGCAAAACTCAATGAAGAGCCATTTTCTCGCGTCTTTTCATCCCTGTGTTAGCAAGAATTGAATTACATTTTCAAAATATGTCATAGGCATTAAAATTTAGAGTGTTCAATAAAGCCAGCTGCAGAAGACTGAAAGTCAGCTCAAAGTCATACCAAGACAACAGATTTTTTTTTCTTTTTGGCTTGGAATGGTCACCTACAGCAACAGCATTTGTTTATTGAAAGTAAATGTGACATACTGGGCGAAGTCACAGAATTTTTTCTAGCTTTAATAACACCTGTAATACTGTCCCTCCACTGATTTACATATGCTCAACGTGGCCTCTTTCTACAAGGGTAGTGGACATAACAGCCCAGTAAGAACAGAATTCTGCTTACTTGACATGCCAATGATCACAGTGGAGAATAAGCTCCACAGGATCACCTAAACTGGAATCCCTAGGGTAGAAAGTATTCCAGGTAATGGGAATTGCACAACTCCAGGACCACTGGTCCCAGGGAATACTATGCTATTCGTGTAGTGGTCCCATGGTTATATATTTTTCTAAGAAGTAGGGCCAGAGCTCCCATCAGACTTTTAAAAATATTCTTCCCTCCCAAAAGTTAAAAATGTCCATTAGTTTTTAAGACACAAGAAAGGAAGCCTCTTACCTTTATGGTCTGATTTCTATTTTTTCTCTGTTATGCAAAAGAGCCAATCCTACTAAGTGCCTTCCTTATAGTTAGGATAAAAGTTTGATTTACAGTAACTTATTTTACTCATAAGATAATAAATTCATGTCCTGTATTTTTTAGTTTTTCTGGCCATTATACTTCTGGCTATCTTCATGGATTAATTACAAGTTTGCCTATCTGAGCAAATACAGGAGACAAATGAGGTTAATTTATTACTTAGGAACTCTCCTGAAAAGCTTGATCAAGTGGATATATTAATGTAATATATAGGTTTTTCAATGTGAAACTATTTTGACGTATTCAGAATTTTTTTGTAAATGGCATGTCCTTCATCAGGGATAACTGGAAGGCACCTTACCTGAAAGATAGCTATTGATAATGCCGTACATAGCACATGCTTTTTCTCCTGCCAGAAATATGCTCTTTCAAAAAATTTTTGAAAAATACATTAGCTATCAAGTGCAATGACAAAACATTAAACAAATGGGTGTTTAAAACAAATAGGTGTGTGTGTGTGTGTGTGTGTGTGTGTGTGTGTGTGTGTGTTTGGTGTGGGGGATGCAAAAGACATCAAGAATTCATTGAAGAAGTCAAGTGACCAATAACCATTCAACAGTAACCTGTTTTCTCCGAAGAGCCCTGAGTACCTGCATCTCCAATTTTGATGCTGAAGAAATAGATAACTTGCTCACTCAACACCAAATAAATGAAGAATTCATTAGTTGTGAGAGTGGCTGTTGCAGCAATATAAAAGAGAAACTAGCTACTCAGGCAGAAGGAATTCAATCACCTGATAGAGAAAATGAAATAAGTTTCCTACTTTTAATCAGATATTGATTGGTTACCATAATATTCTCCTATAGCAATAGCTGCAGGCATGAGAAATAGAAAAAGAATGGAAGAGATTTTCAAGAGGATATGAAATAAACCAGTGTGTGCGACTTGGAAACACTGCAAAATAGCAATTGATACTTTAAGAGCTTGGTGTACACTGGCATCCTATAATAAAGCCTGCTCTTATTGTTGGGTTACTAACAGAGCGTGATTGTCTTTGTGGGCAGTCCTCCACTGTTAATAATTATCCTTGTCCACTGGATTTCCTTCCAGGACCTCAATCGGCTAGTACTATAAGTGGATCAAGCAATAAAGTTCTCAAATTTCAAGTTTCATTTTACATTATATTCCATCTATGTAATTGCCATATTATTGTATTGATGGACTTTAGATGGAGTCTCTGTTTCTTGCTTTGTAGATCACAGGGTACAACATGCAAAGACTTTTAATAGTTACTTCTAATGAATAAGATGAGGAACATTTTTCATGTCTCAGAAGGCTGAGTCTTTGCTGGCTAAGTAAGGGTTCTCTGTGTCTGATTCAGAACAAGGGAGTCAGCACAGCTATGTTCATAATATGAGAACAATTCTGTTTTACAAACATTTAAAGCTCTCCCATCCTCTGTATAGCACTTTTCAAGATGGTAAGGGATTGATAGACACACTACTGTTCTCAAAATAGACAGAGCCAAGAAGAAAAAATTTTGTTTTGAAAAAATGAAATATCAATTGAACAAATACACACAAAAACATGAATCAAATAATGTATTTTGAATTTGTGTAGCCGGCCAAGTGCAAAGGAGAGGATGATGGATGGGCTAGAATTTGTAGCCTTACAAGAGAGACTGTTACACCAGTCACAAGGGTGTAAGCAAGCAACCTCTATTTATAATGTGGTTAAATTAAAGTCATAAAGTACTGCGACAACTACAGTCCAGGGTATTTCTCTCACCGCCCAGTGTCTTCAAGGCTATAGGCTAAACACAAGATGGAAGGCAAAACTGGAATACAAAATTGTGATATATTATTGGGCTCAAAAGATTTTCCCAGACTGCCTAAGATCATAACTCTGAAATAGCTAGATGCTAACATTATTTCCAAGCCTGAAGGTTTTCCTTCTTAACTCTATCTCTGGAATGACTTTAATTTGTTACTGATAAGCTATACATTGTGAGGACTTTTAAAAATTACTTGGAATTAGGCAGAGGGGAGTAAAGGAAGGAGAGGGAGTTTGGGGGTAAGAAGTAAAATGAATCAAACATTATTACCGTATGTGCACATATGACTATATGACCAGTGTGAATCTACATCATATGCAACCAGAAAAGGGAGAAGTTATACTCCATTTATGTATGATGTGTTAAAATGCATTATACTGTCATGTATAACTAATGAGAACAAATTAAATAAAAGAAAACCTAAATTTTAAAAGGAGTTATTGAAATTGCTGTTCATCAGAAAAATGTAAATCAAAATTGCAATTAGGTTTCTCACCCCAGTTAAAATGGCTATTAACAAAAAGACTGAAAATAAGGAAATTCTGGTGAGGTTGAGGAGAAAGAGCTGTTACATTGTTAGTAGGAATGTACATCAGTACAGTTATATAGCATTATGGAATACAGTATAAAAATTTCTCAAAAAATGAAAAATAGAAGTACTATATGATTCAGCAACTCTACTACTGGGTATATTTTCAAAGGAATTGAAATAATTTTATTAAAGAGATATCTGAATTCCCATGTTTATTGAAACACTACTTCACAATAACAAAGAAATGGAAGTTAAAAAAAAGGATGTCCATCAGCAAATAAATGGATAAAGAAAATGTGGTTTGCGTTTACAATGGAATATTACTCAGCCATAAAAAAGAATGAAATCCTGTTATTTGTGGCAGTGTGAATGAAACAGGAGGACATTATGTTAAGTGAAATGACTCAGGCACAGAAAGACAAAGAACATGTGTTATCACTCATTTGTGGAGGCTAAAAATACTTGATCTTATAAAATAAGAGAACAGAGTAATAGTCACTGAAGACTAGGTCTGGCAGAGCTGAGGAGGGATAGAGAGGTTAGACAACAGGTACCAAAATACAGTAAGATAGAAGGAATTCATTCTAGTCTTTTTTATTTTAGTAAGTAACTATAGTCTACAGCAATTTGTTATAAATTTAAAAATAAGTAGAAAAGTATACCTAAACTTTCCCAACACATAGAAATGATGAATGTTTGAGGAGATGAAATTGGTAATAAAGCTGATTCGATATTTGCACATTGAAGTATATGCAAATAATGTACAGATTAAGTTTTAATTAAAATATAGTATATATGTATACAACTGAATATTATCTGGTCATAAAAATGAATACATGATTTGGCATGGTGGCACATTCTTGTAATTCCAGCTGAAGTAGGAGGATTGCAAGTTTGAGGCCAGCCTGGGTAACTTCACACGATCCCATCTTCAAGTAAAAAAATAAAAGACCTGGGGTATAGATAAAGCACCCCTGGGTTCAATCCCAGTATCACCAAAAAAGAAAAATGCATAAAGTTCTGATATGATATAACAACAAAACAGACATTAGTAGGAGGAACACTAAAGTTTCAGACTCACAGATATAATTCCCCAGAAGGAATTCTACTACTGGGTATATATTCAAAGGAATTCCTTCCTGCAAATATTTAGAATCTGGATATCAACATAAGATGACCTATAAACTATTGTTACAGACTATGAAGATGAGGGTCAACTCAGTCTTGTAAGATGTGCCCTGCCTAGTGTGTCTTGAGGGCTTGGGGACACCACCCTGTCCTGAATGCCTCCCTACTAGTATCACATTATTAGTCACCATCATTAGTCATTCATTCCCTTCAGGGAATCCCTTTAAAAAATTAGGACACACATTTTGACAAGCAGTAAGACGGCATAATAGGAAAACCCCCTCAGTAGACACAATGATTCAAAAACAATACATAGACCAATTCCCATTCTGATAAATACAGAAACCAACTAAAGGCTCCTGAACTAAAAGCAAGAACAATACTAACCACCTTTCAGCTAGTAGAAAAACTGTGGGCATCTCTTCATCATAACCGCTCTCCCCAGAAAAATGCCATGAAAATCAGAAGGAAAATATCAGATCCTGGATTTTCTCTGTGTTATAGTTTAGATCTTTAATGTACCCCCCACCCCACCCCCCACAAATCTCATGTGTTAAGCAGTGCAGGAGTGTTCAGAGGTGAAATAATTAAATTATAAGCTGTAGCCTCATAGTGGATTAATGCATTTGATGGATGAAAAATCTGAATGGACTAGTGGGTGGTAACTATAGGTAGATGGGAAATGGCTAGAGGAAGCAGGTAACTGAGGATGTGGCCTGGCATATATCTGTCCATGGCGCCTCTCTCTCTCTCTCTCTCTCTCTCTCTCTCTCTCTCTCTCTGTGTGTGTGTGTGTGTGTGTGTGTGTTTCCCACCTGCCCTGAGCTAAACAGCTTTACTCCACCATGCCCTTCTGCCATGATGTTTCTGCCTTAAATACAGCCAGTTGTGGACTAGACTTTGAAACTGTGATTGCCCCCCCAAAACTTTCCCCCTGTCAACTAGTTCTTGGTAGGTATTTTCATCACAGCTACAAAAAGCTGGCTAACACACTTTGGGGGGGGAGAGAGAGAGAAGAGTAAAGAATTCAGAAGGCACCACCATTCTGAATTTTAGGGAAGGGAGAGGGCTTCCTGAGAGGAACATCTGTCTCAGCTGTCTTGGAGCATTGGTGGAACCTGGAAGACTTTTTAATCTGTGGGGGCTGGAGAGGAAAAAGAAGGACCAGGCATAGCGCTCTTTCTCCAGATGACCCACTACATAGAGCACAGAGAAAGCAAGAGATTATAAGATTCTAAAAAATGAAACAAGTTTGGTACGATCCCAGGAGCTATACTGACTGGTGAAAGCCTTTCCTTTTGTATGTGGCTAACACACAGAACTTTTAAAAAATATACAAAGTTACAGGAAAACATGACTCAACCAGAAGACCAAGATAAACCTCCAGAAACCAATCCTAAAAACACAGAGGCATAGGAATTCAGAATTCAGAATTAACTGCAAATGCTCAATAAGTTCAGAAAAATAGTACACAAAAATAGAATTTTAAGAAAGAGATTGAAAATATCGAAAAGAACCAAAAAAAAAAGGGGGGGGGACATTGGAGCTGAACAATGCAACAACTACACTGAAACTACCCATACTTGTTAGGATGGCTATTATGGGAGAAAAATACACAGGAAGTAAAAAGCATTGATGAGGATGTGGAGAAGTTGGAGCCATTGTCCACTGTTGGAGGGAATATAAAATGGTGCAGCTTCTATGGAAAACAGTATGAAGTTTAGTTTTTCAAATGATTAGAAATTAAATGACTATATGACCTCACAATCTTAATTCAAAAATATTGAAGTCAAAATCTTAAAAAGATATTTGAATTTTTACGTTCACTGCATCATTATTCACAATAGTCAAGATATGAAGTTAACCTAAGTGTCTATGTACAGATGTGATATGTCTTAGTCCACTTATTATTGCTGCAACAAAATACCTGAGACAAAGCAATATGTAAGGAACAGAAGTTTACTTGACTCATGGTTTTAGAGTTTAGAATGTCCAACAGCATGAAGCTGGTGTCTTCTTGGCCTCTGGTGAGGACATTTTTCCTGCATCATGCCTTCGTGGAGGGTATCACATGGGGAGACAGAGAAAGCAGGCAAACTAGGGTCTCTCTTCTGTTCTTATAAAGCCACAAATGACATCATGGGGGGGCTCACCCTCATGACCACATCTAATCCTAATTATGGCCCCAAAATTCTACCTCCAAATACAATTAGTATTTGACTTTGGGGATTAAGTTTCCAACACATGAACTTTGGGTGGACACATTCAAATCATAGCATGGTACATACCTGCAATGGAATACCATGAAGGCTTTAAAATAAAACACTGTCCTGTGCTGCAGAATGGAAGAAATCTAAGGACATTGTGCTAAGTGAAATAAGGTAGTCACAAAAAGACAAATGACTCCAGTTGAATGGGATATCTAAAGCAGTCATAAAAGCAAAAAGCAGAATGGTGGTTACTAGGGGTTAGGAGGAATTTTACTTCAAACTAAAAACCTAGAGATTAAAGAACAGAACAGGGTAATTTGATTCCAGAAAGAGAAAGGAGAGAGAGAGAGAGAGAGAGAGAGAGAGAGAGAGAGAGAGAGAGAGAGAGAGATAGTTAGTTTAGTGCAAGGAGCTTCAAAGAAAAGCAGTTACTTTCCTTCTTATCAAGTGTCTTCTAAAATGTATCAATGCCCAGTGAGTCCCAGGCAACCACAGACTTGTAAAATTGAAGCTTCAGCCTTCTCCGTATTGGTCCTCTGATAAGACTAGACTTTGATTTTGGTTTGCTGTTTTGCTTTCGAATTTCACCCCTAGACCTTCTAGGGGTGAATGCAGAGAAGGAAGATTAGGGAATTTGGCATCAGTTAGAGGCAACTTGGGTCTTGACTCTGGCATTTTCCAGCTACATGGACTTGATAAATTATTTCACTTCTCCGAGACACCAGAACCCATGTATGAAATGGGTTAGTAACAATCGTGCACAAAGCTACATGTGAACAATGTGAGAGAAATTAAACAACATGCCCAAGTTTTAGATTTGGGAATAGTCTCAGAATCATCTCACCCAATGGTGTTCAAATCTTTTTTTGCTCACTATTCCCTGAAATAATTTTTAATATAAAATTTTACTACTTCAATCAAATGAAGTTGCCATCAAATATTTTTGTCAGTTTAACTAAATTCCCAAGTTAAATGGTTGTGAAGGTATTAAACTATTTTTTCTCATAGTATAAACACTAACACTTAAAAACAAAATCATCAAGCCACACTTTTATATATTTCCAAAGGAATTTAAATACTATATCATTCTATTATCTATCACCATCCATTTAAGAGACATATGAATACATGAAAATAAAACCAAATAAAAAGTTGGGGTATAAAAAATTCTAAAGTGAGATCAAAGAAATATAATAAGGTAAATACAGTACACTGGATGCTGGATTAAAATAGGTGAAAAGTCCACTGCTATTAAAGAAACTAGGAATATTTGAATATGGGTTTTTAAATAGAGAATATCTTGGGCTCGGGATGTGGCTCAAGTGGTAGCGCACTTGCCTAGCATGCGTGCAGCATTGGGTTCGATCCTCAGCACCACATAGAAAAAAAAATAAAGATATTGTGTCCACCTAAAACTAAAAAAAATAAATAAATATTTTTTTTAAATAGAGAATATTTTGTAAAATTGTTAATTTTGTAATTTTCTTAGCTATAACAGTGATATGGTCCATGTTGAAGTATTTAAAAATAAAGTGTCTGCAATTTCCTTTTAAGTAATACAGATACAGAAATGTGCACATATAAATATATACACATAAAAAGGGAAAGCAAAAAGAAGTGTGGCAACATTTTTTTTTGTACCAGGGATGAAACCCAGGGTTACTTAACCCCTAAGCTATATCATCAGTCTTTTTTACTTTTTATTTTGGGTTTTACTAAGTTGCTTAGGATCCCACTAACTTGCTGAAGTAGCAAAAATCCGCTAAGTGTGGCAAAAATTTAACAATTGATCTATTTATATTAGGGGCATCTGGAAATATTTAAAAGATCTGAGGTTTTCACAATTGAAAAATTTAAAAAGTGGGAGGAAATATGAAAAATACATGAACAATTGTCTTAATAAGTTGGAAAACCGGGTATTATTCTTCATTTCCTCCTGAAATTTGTGATTCCATTTCATTTCTCTGCAGAAATTATTTTTATAATTGAAAATATTTGATTAATTTACTTGTTACATTTTTCCCCAAAATGTGTTGGTCCACTAAAATAACTTTTTTCTGTGACCAAAATAAAATATATTAAATTCAGTAGTTTAATAACTATTTTAAACCTAGTTATCACTAATATTATTAGAATATAAGTGATCAAAACAAGTAAAAATTTCCACAAGTGATTTTTTAATAAGATAAATAAGCATAATTTTTTCCACTGAGCACATAAACTCATGGATGAATATCACATATTACTAGAACAATACATAGTTCAACCCAACTAGTTCTATTTGTTTTTGTAAATAAGTTAAGAGATTTTTTTCACATTTGTTAATAGAGAATAAAAAATTCTTGTTACAGCAATGTTATTCAATTAAGTGAATTCCTTTTGACTTAAATGCTAAAAAAAAAAATCACAAATTTTTCTACCCTCCAAAAACAATGTAATCTCATCCTCCTTCAGTTTTACTGAAAGAATTCTTAGCCACCTGATATTCAAAAGAATCCTGTTAGTCATTTAAATCTTTCATTTTCTCACTTTCTGCGAAATTACCAAAGAGACTTTTCTAAGATTTATGAAATGATCATTTAGAGGCAATTTAGAGGCAAGCCAGGCTTCATGTTCAAGGCAGCTAGCCAAATCAGACTCGTGTTCCCGTAGAAAAAGTCTGACTTTAATATATGCTTCAAGGAATATTATAAAATGTACTAAGAAATAAATGTTAAGAGATATTTGTTTTGAAAATTTATCACTGCATATCAAACCGTATCAAAGCATTAATGGCTTAAAACAGAATAATTTATAATTTTTCGTGATTCTATATATTGATCAGCTAGTTCTTTTTTTTTCTCCTGTGATACACAGGAAGAACAGTTCTATATATTTCCAAATATACAGAGATGTTCAAAATGGTCTCACTCTCATTACTGGTGGTTGGTATAATGGCAGGCTGGGTGCCATATGTGACTACTGGCCAGGCATGTCTGTTCTTCCTGTGGGCCTCTCAGTGAGTCTACTTGGGCTTCTCATAGCAAAATTGCTTCCTGAAGGAGATTCCATGAAGATAAAGTCCAGTGTGAAGACATTTATTAAGCCTCCTCCTGTACCTTGTGTACCAATGTTTTATTGGCTAAAACTATCCACCAAAAGCTAAACACCACTAAAAACTAAGAAAGAAACAACAACACTTCAACTAGTAGCCAACCTCAGAGTCAATATGGAAGAGGTCTACAAAATGGTGAGAATCCTAGGAAGCTCTGTTGGAGACCACTACAAAAACATTCTATCAGAGCCTCTCCTAAGATTGAAAAAGCACATGAAAAGTTTGTAGAAGTAATATCCTTTGAACACATTAAATATTGCACTGCACATACTTCTTGCTTACATGGCTTCTGAAAGGAAGTCCAATGTAATCTTCACATGTTCTTCTATAGGTAAGACATTTCTGTTACTGGAGGTGAAGAATAACTCTGGAGTGATCTCCTTGAGTGTAATGCCTAAGATCAGGACAATGACCTTGGAGCAGAAACAGAAGTACAGAAGCCAGGGATGATAATTAGAGCAGGTTTATTGCAAGGCAAGAGAAAGTAAGATACAACCCAGAGAGCAGGGTGGGCAGATCGATGAGGGATCAAAAATGTACCAAAAAGATTAGGCTTTGGGCTTTTTTTAGAACAGGGGTTGATAACTTGCAGTAGTGTGCAACTTTGGGGTGTGTCAGGAAGCCATGCCTCTTATACAGCTGCTGCCTGATTGGGGGACGTCCACTCGGCCTGTGCTGTATGAAAACTGAGGGCAGGCACCTGTGTACTTGCGTCACTTTGCCTTTTCTGCCCTAGAATCACTGTCAGGAGGTCATATGACGGTCAACTGACCCTTGGAGCAGTTTGTGGGTGCATGTGTGACCATAAATCTACAGGAGAGTGTTGGGCCTCCTTCTGGAATGTGGGGGAGACTGTTTGTGCTATTTGCAGGCTTTGAGTAGGCTTCTCATCTTCCTAAGGTGGGTTTACTCCATCGTCCCACCCATACAAGGGGGTAGGATTTATGTCCTTAATGTGCCCCGTGATGGGTACTGAGTCCTCTGAATCAGCTGCTGGTCAGGGGCCCTTTTACAGCCCTCCCCTCTCTACTTTGCCCCTTCTCTCTTTCCTGCTCACTTCTAACTACCTACACCAACATTTCTCTACTCACCCCACCACCCCAGGCTCTGTCAAGATTTTCTTTTTGCCTTTGATCTCCTGTACTTTGAATATGATATGCTTACATGTAGATGTTTTTTAGTATTTACCATGCTTGGTGTTCTCTGAGCTTCCTGAATCTATGGTTTGCTATAAGATGCTAATTTTGGAAAATTCTTAGCCATTATTACTGCAAATATTTCTTCTATTCATTTCCTCCCTTTTCATTAGCATATATATACCTTCTGTAATGTTCCATGATTTTTGGATATGCCATTCTATAGTCTTTATTCTTTTTCCTTTTGCATGTCAGTTTGGAAGTTTCTATTGATGTTTCTTTAAACTCATTACCCCCAGGTTCACTGCAGTATAATTGACAAAATAAAACTGAATTTGTTTAAAGTATATCACATAATGATTTAATATACATACCCATGTGAGGTGATTACCACGGTAAAACCAATTAACACATCCATTATCTCATGTAGTTACTATACAGTGTGGGTGTGGTGAGAACACTTAAGATCTATTGTCTTAGAAAATTTCAAGTACACTATACAGCACTATCAACTGAGTGATTATTAATGACTGAATTGGACATTTTCTCTCCCTAGATCAGTTAAGTTAGTGACTATAAGGCTAGCAAATCCTAGTCAGTTACACTATAACAAATAGTGTCCCTTGATGGCAGGCCTTATTAAGAACAGAATTATGGGTATTTTTCAGCCTGGCTATGGTTCTACTCTCCCAGCCAGATCTTTATGGTGAGAACCTGGTAAAACCCCTGCAGCTCCTAGGGATCTCCAACCCTCTTCCACCAAGATTGAGCCTCTTGAGACTTAACTCTCTAGCTGGTCCACACTGAGCCGCTCACAATTCACTACCGGCTTTAGCTGAGGGTGTCTGCTGCTGGGCTTCTGCTCCCTGTGAGCTGTGACTCTCTCTATCCACCTATCTGTCCAGTTCAGGGCAGCAGTTTGCCCTGGATCTCAGAGCTCTGAAGAATCTAAGAAGAACAGTTGCCTTTCTTTTGTTCTGCATCTTTCCTGTTGCAAGAACATCTAAGTTCCCTATATGTTGGACCAAAACTAAGATACCTCAAAATAGTATCCTCAGTTTTTCATTTTATCCCTTATACTGCTGATAAAAATGAAAAGCTAAAATTATAAATCACAAAGCAATGAGTATGAAAAAAGGAGTTTTCCTTCAGTTAAAGAGTATACATGAGTTCAAACTGAAAATAATTCAGAGATGACTCCATCCAGTTTTTAGGCGAAAATGATATGACCTATGTGTTTAATGAAAAAGCAAGATACATATTACTGAAAACTAATTGGTTCTATCTACATTTTGTATTAATAAGAAATAGAAATATTAACATTTTATAGGTGATATAAGAGATTGACTACATTGATTACAATTAGTTGAATAAAATGGGTTTTAAGTACCTTTTTGAAAAACTATTACTATGGTTAAAAGAAATCATCTATAATTTTTATCTGTAGTTTTATCTAACATAATTTGAAATATAGGATAGTCCATTAAACATCACAATCGCAATTAGAGAAGGGGCATCATTAACCTGGACCACTTTGGCAGTTTAAAGCTGTTTTACTTGCCAGATAATGAAACAAGAGATGGATATAAAGAAAAGATAAAGTAAAACTACTTGTATTTAAATACATGAAAAAAATCAGTTCTAGAATTTATTGTTTTCTAGTGTTCTCCTTTATTTGTTCTCACCAGATCCTGCCAAGAATGTTGCATTCTCAGACAATGGTCAGGGGATGGCAAAGAGAGGGTTACCAAAGAAGTTTGCTCTTCTCCCTTCTGCCCATATTATTCCACGTTTGATTTCAGAATCTTCACACAAAGACTGACACACCCCAATTCTAATGTAATTTTTCACCACTATCAGAAAAACTGTAAAGCTAGCAAAGCCAAGATGCCCTATGATAGGCTTACAGGAAACAAACAAAAAAAATTCTCAATCTTCAAAGTAACACTGTTTAGGTTCTGTGTGTCTTTATACTCTAAGACAAAGCAATATAGTAAGATCTAAGGCAGCTAAAGAGTGTATCATTCTTTATACAATAAAAATATACAAGTGGAGGGCTGGGGTTATGGTTCAGAAGTTCAGTGCTTGCCTTGCATGTGCGAGACCCTGGGTTCGATCCTCAGCACCACATAAAAGTGAATAAGTGAAATAAAGGTATTATATCAAACTACAACTAAAAAATAAATATTTATATACATATAAATATTTATTTTATATATATACACACACACATACACAAGTGGATAAAGAGAAGCGAATTAGTTTCCTTAAAACTACAGAGCCTACCTATCCCTTAGAAAGTCTTCATATACTAGGAGATGTATGCATACACCAGCTTGAGGGTTAATTTAGGCCAACTGCCACATTTAAAACTGAAGAACCAGAAACGTATAGAAATTAAGTGAATTGTCCAACACTTCACAGTTTATTTGTGGCAAAATTAGGACTAGAATCTTCATTTTGGACTGGGCACTTAGCCAAAGGAAACTGATTTTGAAAATAGAGTAACTACATTATGTGGAATTGTTAAGATGAACTTTCCTGTCATCAGCAACGAGTCCAGGATCTACAGTAACTCCAGCCATAGATGAAAAGTTACTTTGTGCTGTGGATTGAATTGTTTCCCTTCTGATTCGTATGTTGAGGCTCTAACTCTCAATATGATGATGATACTTGGAGATGGGGCCTTTGAGAGACACTTAGGTTTAGATAAGGTCATAAGTGTGAGCCTTTGTGATGGGATTAGTGTCCCTTATAAGGTTAGAAAGAGAAACCAGAGTTTTCTTCTCATCTTGTGAAGATAAGCTAGAAAGTAACTATATTAGTCAGATTTCTCTATTTAAAAAAAAATGCTAGAAATAATAAACTTAAAAAAAGGAAAGGTTTCAACTGGCTCATAGTTTCCAATCCATAACAAGTTGACCCTGTTGCAAGGCACCATATCAAGAACAGGAGAGCAGGGGACTGGGGTTGTGGCTTAGCGGTAGAGCACTCACCTAGCATGTGTGAGCACTCACCTAGCATGTGTGAGGTGCTGGGTTCGATCCTCAGCAACACATATAAATAAATAAATAAATAAAGGTACTAAAAAAAAAAAGAACCAGAGAGAAAACTTCTCACCTCATGGTAGCCAGGAAACAAAGTGAATGAAAGAGGAGGGTCCTGATATCTTCCTCAAGAACCTGCCCAGAATGGCCTAACTTCCTTCCACAAGCCCCTCCACTAAAGGTTATACCACTTCCCTCTAGCTCCACAGGCTTTGAATCATGACTCCAAAACATGGATGCATGTTGCTCCAAACTATAGCAGCAACTCTCTGCAAGCCGGGAAGAGAAACCTCATCAGGAACCCAATCAGCTGGCAGCCTAGTATCTTAGCCACCCAGTATTTTGTTGTAGCAGCCTGAATGAACTTAAGTTGTGACTCTGTAAATCCATACCATTATAGAGATACTACAGAATTTACTGCCAAAAAGTTCTTACCAATTTTTCACTGAAAGAGAGGAAAGTTCCTGTTTCCTTTTACTACTGCAATATGGTAGTTTGTTGTTGTTGTTGTTGTTGTTAAGGAGTGAACAATGGAAGATGCTCTGACCACTTTTGGACAAGAGAACAGTATCAAGCTGGTAGAACGTGATCAAAAATTAACTTAAAAGAAATGTGAAGCAAGAATTAATAATTATCAGAACAGAGAAAATACCCCCTCTTTACCAGAAATCCCTAGGATCCCTGGGAAGCGTGTCTCATGCATTGTAAGTACATGTAAAAGGAATTAAGGTCCTCTTATTTGTACATTAAAGGGGAAGGTGAGCTCATAAATAAAGGACTTTAGGATGACTTAGCTGGAGCCATGTGTGTAGATTTCTATAAGGGTCTTTGGCTGTCATTTACCTTGGGGAAGTCATGAGAACAAGACAGTTTTACTGTCTTTACTCTGGGAATTCCTGAATAAAGTTCAGGGCCCTATGTTTGCATAGGAATCTTCAAGGCTCTGGAAACGACCCTCTCAATGTGTTTATATGATCATATGTTTCTGTGAATTTTGAAACTGTGCGCCATATTAACAACATTTACTCAGGACTACTGCCCCTTTCCATTCTGCTTAAACTTTGAGTCTTACTTTCCCTAGTGTCCTGTGGTATCAAAATGGTCATTGGCATTTGGGGATCCAGCTGTGGGAAGTTTACTTGGTGGTGCTCTTGGTTGCCTGAGCTGGAGTGTGTTTGTATGCGGCACAGTGACTTCCAAGCATGGAGATGTTATTACTTGCAGTATTATTCCTACCCTGCCCCACTTCACTGGTATCACATGACAGAAGTGTGGGGTTAAGTCATGTGGGGTAATAACATGTTCCACAGCCTGGAGAGTACATAGACAGAAACGAAAAGGAAGGTTTGAGGCAGGTAGAGTCAAAGCTAAACTATAGAAAATTATTCCAGATTATAAGTGGACTATTGTAAACATTCCCCTTGATATCTTGTCAGAGAGGAAGTGGTCTCCTATTGGGAATTCATACACCAATTCAGCAAATGTGTAAGATTTTTTGTTTTAGTCAAATGGAAATTTCTGGAAATACAGTTGATCAGAGTTCCTCTGTATATGAAGAAGAAACCTATAACACACCTGTGAAAAGGGAATGTGTCTGTCGGGGAAGTCACAGATCTGGGCAGCTTCATCATTGATTATTTGAAGAGGAAAGATTGGATTATATTTCTCTTTCTCTGAAGAAAAGATTACAAGATCACTTCTATAGAATAAGTTAACTAAAAAATATCATAGAGAAATACTGAGAAGTTAATATTATTTTGGGCGTTTTTTATTTTATTGTTATTTATAGTATTTGTCAGCTTGTAAAACTATTTTGTTTTGATTTTTTCATTCTAAATATTCATGTTCATGTCTAATTTTGTACTATTTTCCTCAAATTGTACAAAATTTGGGCTCCCTGAAGCCTACATCTGTCTATGAACAAGGCAAAGACACAAGTTCAAAGAGTTGCCTTTGTTGCAATCTGAGCCTGTTTCCTAGTCTATGCTTGGTGGAAATGGCTAATTAATGCCTTTTTCTTTCAAATGTGTTGCTGTTGAAGAAAATGTAATTAATAAAATTAAATCAAAAGGAGAGTCTATGGCTTCTGTTTAAATTTGGAAACTAATTACTGATCTTGAAACAGACCCCAAGTGGGTTGGTTGATATGGACTTTATTTTTATTTTTTTTTAGTGGAAAAGGTAATTTTTAAGAAAACAAATCATGCATAGATGTAGGTAGGCAAATGTATATTTGGTATTGCTTGTGATTATGTTTTAAAGCAAATAATTAGTTTTACTTTCATATTCAAATAATGAGTGGCAAGGTGTTTGAAACTGAGGTGGCCTGTCCCTGCAGTGCACAGTGGGAAGGGAGGTCTTGCATTCTGTGGGTTCCAATCAATGATGTTTATTTATTTATTTTTATAAATTCACTTTTTAGGTCTTTACCGATAAGTGAGTAAATTTTTTCAAACGTAAAAAGAAAAAACCTACATGGAGGTGATATACTTTAAAGTTAGAACAAAAACTTTTAATAGTCATTTAGATTGTCATCAAGCAGGTACCACTTGTTCAGCGTACATTAGAAAGAACTCTTATTTTTTGAAGCCCCAGGGATGAAACAATGGCATAATTTTGTGATTTTGCTTTAATTCACTCCTGTATTACTGGACCATGCCTAGCAAATGTAAGCGCTCAATAAACAAATCTCACCATGTGGTTTTACAACAGCACTGAAGTACACTATAGTTTGTCAATAATGCCCTCCTTTGTGTTCAAGAGAAATAACCAAACTTGGTGATCTTGAAAATTATTTGTTGAATAAAAGAAATACAGTGAAAGCCTGGTATTTGCCACTCCTGTATCAGGTCCTGAAGTCCTCTAATCTAAGTACTTCCTGGTTAACTAATAAAGTAATAAAATAGGGGACAATAAAATGTTATACCTGTGTATTAATCAGGGTTCTCCACAGACCCAGAACCAATAAAGACAAATGATAAAAAGATAGATAGGAAGGAAAGAAGGAAGGTGGGAGGAGAGATAAGGACAAAGGGGACGTTTTCAGGAGAACTGGATCATGCAGTTGTGAAGAAAGAGAAGTTCCACAAAAGGTTATCTGCAAGCTGCAGAACCAGGTCCTATGGTTCGGATATGAGATGTTCCCCAAAAGCTCAGGTGTGAGACAATACGAGGAGGTTTGGAGGAGAAATGACTGGGTTATGAGAATCTTAACCCAACCGCTGAATTGATCATGTGATAGGATTGAGCGGTAACTGAAGGCAGGTGGGGTGTGGCTGGAGGAGGTACGTCATTGGGGGTGTGGCTTTGGGGTATCTATTTGTATCTGACAAGTGGAGTCTCTCCCTCTGCTTTCTGATCATTGTGTGAGCTGCTTCCCTCCACCACACTCTTCCTCTTCCACCATGATGTTCAGCCTCACCTCAAGCCCTGAGGAATGGAGCCCAATGTCTATTGGAGTGAGATCTCTGAAACCGCCAGCCCTCAAATAAACTTTCCTCCTCTATGATTGTTCTGGTCAAGCCTTTTAGTCACAGCAGTGAAAAAGGTGATGAAGTGACCAGGGAAACTGATAGCATGGTTCAGTCCAAGTCTGACGACCTCAGAACCAGGGAAACTGACAGAGTAACCCTCAGTCTGAGAGCAAAGGCCTGAGTACCTAAGGGGCTGCAGGTACAAAAATTTGAATACTAGAGAACTTGGAGTTCTGGTGTCCAAGGGTAGGAGAAAATGGTGTCCCAATTCCAGAAGATACAGAAAGAAAGAGACAGCATACATTTACCTCTCTTCTACCTTTTGGTTCTATCCAAACCATTATGGGATTGGATGGTGCTTGCCTACATTGGGTGAAGGCAGATCTTCCTTACTCAGACCATTGATCCAAATGCCAACCTCTCTGGGAAACACCCTTATGTATATACCCAGAGATAATGCTTTACTGGATATCTGGGTATGTATTAACCCAATCAAGTTGACACTTAAAATCAACCATCACACACCTGCTAATATAAAGATATGAAAATTCCATGGTGGTGATTAAATCTGCTTCAGGAGATTGAGGGATCTTCCCAGACTCAGTGACATTTGAAATAGGTCAAAGAATTTGATAGATGAACATGAGATGGAAAGCCATCCTACAAAGAGAGAATAGCCTAAGCCAGAATCTGTACCTGTGAAAAGATGGAAAGATTAGGAATCCACGTGCAGTGAGTGTGGTACGGTTCAGATGTAGACACTGTTAGGAGTGGCAGAAGATATAGTTAGAAAAAAATGGCTCTGACATGTAAAAGTTGGGTCATCTCCAAATTCCTCAAAACACCTAATATAGTACAAAGTTTACAATTGGTGTTCATATGCTTAGTAGGATAAATTGATGAGTACAAGAATCCAGAGAAAACATTTTCAGCCCAATTCAATATTGTCAACAATGAGGTAAGAAACAAGACTTTATATAATGTTAATGAATTGCTCTTTACAAGGCTCATAAAATACTTTTTCCACCAATACTTTGAAGTACAGACATCTTTGATGTGATGTTATAAACCTAACTTATTGAAAATTTATCATCTCTAAATTAATAACTATTTACTAAAACTACAGTTAATTTTATGATACTTTCTTTGGAGAAAAAATTTATATCAGATTTTTTATAACATCCAAAATGGAATGTTTGTTTCTGATTTGAAATCTTCTTTTCAAAGATTATGGTTACAACATAAAAATATAAATCCTTAGACTCCTTTTAGTGATTATGTTCTGTGGAATAACCCATAAACACATGACTAAGTTTTATACATTTTATGTTAAAACTCAAGTCCCCTGATTTGATTGAAAAAATGAAAGGATGGATACAAGATAGAAATAGAAATTTGTCTAAATTGAAATGAAGAAGGAGAAGAAAAGGAAGGAAAGTAGATGAAGAAGGAGAAGAAGGAAACAGAGGAGGAGGAGAAGGTGAAGAAGAAGGAAAAGAAGAAGGAGAAAGAGGAGAAGGAGAAAAATGAACTTCAAGGGTAATCCTACCACAATAAGCAGCCCCAGTGATCTGGAAAGTGCTATCCTCCTCTGAAGGGCCTGAGACTCCCTGTCCCCAACCAGAGATACCATAAGGGGGGACCCCAGCAAAGAGGATGCCAGGATTCCACCTCATGGGCTGGAGACCACCTTCCCTAGCAAGGGTAGCCTGGCCTGGGTGGTTCCTTTCACCCAATCAAGCAAATCAGCAAGGACCAATGGAACCCCCAGCACCAAGAGAAAAACCCAAACCATAAATGATCTGAAAATCATAGTTCCTGGATCCACAGTGCACAAAAGTAGGACCTGCAAGGCAAACCTCAACAGGGTGAAGGCTTGACAAAATAAAGACTTCAAAATAGGGTTCAGAGTCTCCTAGAATAATTGCTGAAATTTCTAGAATGTAATAAAAAAATTCTCCAACATAACAAAAACCAGGACAATCCTAACCTAGATGAGAAAAGTCAATCAATAATACCAACATTGACACCGACAGGAATCAGATGTTAGAATCATCTGACAAGAACTTTAACAATCATAAAAATGATTCAATAATTACAAATTGTCTTCAGAAATGTGAAAATAGAGAAGATCTCAGCAAACCAATTAAATTATTTTTTTAAAAAGTCAAATTATAGAACCAAAAAAAAAATTTAAATGAAAAATTTAAAAATCCTTTTTGGATAGTCCAATTGGTAGTGTTGAAGTGACACAGGATAGAATTAGTGGAAAATCAAAGGGCATCCAGATAAATGGAAGGGATACCTTTATGGATTGGAGAATTTAACGTCGTAATGATGTTTATTTTCCACAGACTGATTCATAGCTTTAATGTAATTCCCACCAAAATCCCAAGAAGTTCTTCTGTAGACTTAGATAAATTATTCTAAAGTGTATTTGGAAGGCACAGACCCTTTAAAATTAAAATACTCTTTAAGAAGAAAAAAAGTGAGAGAGATCACTCCATTTGATTTCAAGACATTATATAGCTATAGGAGTAATGAATGTGTGGTATTGGCAGATGGTTAAGCATATAGATCAATGGCATTGGGTAGAGATTCCAGAGAGATCCACACAAACATGTGCAAATGTGTTTTTTTAGGGGCGGGTACTGGGGATTGAACTCAGGGGCACTCAGTCACTGAGCCACATCCCCAGCCCTATTTTGTATCTTATTTAGAGACACAGTCTCACTGAGTTGCTTAGTTGCTTAGTGCCTCACTTGCTGAGGCCGGCTTTAAACTCAAGATCCTTCCGTCTCAGCTTCCCAAGCTGCTGGGATTGCAGGTGTGCGCCCACTGCCCGTGCCTACAACTGTTTTTTTACAAAAGTGCAAAACAATTTAATAAATGTAAGATAATGATGCTGAAGCAAGGGACACTGTACATCTAAGTAAATAAACAATAAATAATTTTTAAAAAATCATTGGCCTGATCTTACACTTTATACAAAGGTCAACTCACAATGGGTCCTGGTCTTGAATGTAGACATAAAACTACACAAATTTTTAGAAAGAAAAAAAAAAACACAGAAGAAAATCTTTGGGACATAAAACTGGAAAGGACCAGTCTAAGAAAGAGTTCTTCAGCTTGACTCCAAAAGTGTACTGTGCTGAAGCAAAAATTGACACACTGGACTTGATCGAAATTAAAAAGTTCTGTTTTGTAAAAGACTGTGCAGAAGATATAAAAAATATTTTCTACACTGTACAAGGTGTAGACTACATTTGCTAACCATCCGTCCAACACAAAAGTAAGATCTGGATACCTCACGAACTTTCAAAACACAATAGCAAAAACACAATAAAATAAATCACAAAAATAGCCAAAAGATAGGAACAGACATTTTCCATCAACAGGTATACAGATGGACAACAAGCACATGAAAAGAGGCTCAACATTGTTAACCTTAGAGAAAAGCAAATTAAAACCTCAATTAGATACCACTACACACTTTCTGGAATGACTAAGACAAAAATTAATAACATCAAATGTTAGTGGAGGTATACAGAAAGTGCATTGCTTATACGCCACTGATAAGAACATAAAATGGTGCAACCATTCTGGAAAAAAAATGTTTGGCATTTTCTTAAAAATTAAACATACAACTACCATTTGATCCAGCAACTGTACTCCTGAACTTCTATGTCAAAGAAATGAAGATATGATACAAAAACCTGTATGCAAATGTTCACGACAGCTTTATTCATAGTAGCCAGAAAGTAGAAACTACCCGGATGTGTTTCGATGATGAAGAGTTAAATAACCTTTGGCAAGGAATACTATTCATCAATAAACAGGAACAAGTATTGATATACTCAACAAATTGGGTGTATCTCAAGGGAATTATGAGTAAAGAAAAAGTGAATCCTAAAGATTAGAATTGTAATATTCTATTATATATTTTATAATTCTGTTTACAGAATATATTATCCTTAAAATTACAAAATTGCAGAGATGAGAAAGAGCTTCATGGCTACCAGGAGTTGGTGGTAGGAGTGGGGTGAGGAAGAGGGAGAGAGTTGCCAAAGGGCAACAGGAAGAAACCGTGTGAAGAACTATTCTTTATCCTGACAATGTCAATGTTCATATGATGTTTGTGGTGTTTGTATTACAGTTCTGCAAGATGTTCTCATTGTGGGAAATTAGGCAAAAGATACCAGAATATTTTTGACAACTGCATATCTGCCTACAATTCTCTAAAAATAAAAAAAAATTCAATTACATAATTATAGAAAATACCTTATAGGAATGGTAAAGACAGAACTAAATGACCTATTATGATCTCTCATATTTTTCAGGAATCATTTTCCCTACATGTGGTGATGACTCAAATGGTCACTTTGTACCATCTCCAAGGAGAATGTGTTCTATTTTCAGTGTAACTTGTGAGCCGTGGTCTACTCTAGGCAGAGGCTAGAGCAACCACTGAACAGCCTGTGGTCTTGAACTCTTGCTTTTTCTCTCTGGATCTCTGTGCATCTGCTATAATTTTGGAGGGCTTAGATATTGCTAGAGACTCTTTCAGCTTCAAAATTCTAGAATGATAATCTTTTTCTTTTGAGTGGAGATTCTACACCCAATACAAGTAAAAAAATAAAAATAAGTTTCTTAAGCCTTAACACCCTTCATGCATCAAGTCTACCCTTGCTAACTTGTGTTTGATTCCTAGCCTGCTTTTAAACTTTTACTACCAGGAAATACCAAGCCTTTTCTCTAAATTATTGTCTGCCAAAAGGGTAATAGCATAGTTGTGGGTATTGAAAACTGAAACATGAGTCTTAAAAAGGAAGGCAAAATCAAACTAAGGTTTTTATACGCCACTAAGCTACCCCTTGAGCCATCTATCCACCCCCCACTTCCCTCACTTAGTATACATATGAGAATCACTCCCTACTTGGATTTTCACTGTGTGAACAGAATAGTCTACATTCAGATCACAGCTAGATGACAACCACCTTTGTTAAACTGAATAGAAGAGAAACACTGTCTTATCATTACCTATTGTGCATCCTGCCTCCACAACAAGCATAACTGGCTTCTACACTGTTGACCCCTTTGTAAAAATACAGTAAATCATTTTAGAAAAACCATCCAGCGGATGCTGCTTGCCTGCAGTCAAGTGGTCGCTGGATGGCTTCCGTTGAAGCTGCTGACCAAATCCAAGCTGTGATCTTGGTGGATTGGGTTTGGCTCCAGAAATCCAGTGAGAGAAGCTGTTGGGTGGCAGAGAACTTAGACCAAAAGAGAGACAGAGACAAAAAAAGAAGAAAACAGGTGAACTCCAACCCCTGGATATGTCACCATGCCACATTATGTACTGAAGAGAAACCTCGTTGCAGAAAAACATGTTTTCCTGTTTCAGTGGCGTGATACCCGCCAAAGCTTTTGCTGTCCCCATTGTATTATTTTCTAATATAAAATTTCAAATGTTATAAGATTCTTTCTTCAAGGAGATACATCACGTTGGTTAGATAACAATACTTTGCTTCTCCATCTTGAGTTGAACAACATCATATAGATTTCTGATTGGTATAAGTCCTAGGAGAAAAGTGATCAGGAAAGAAACATGCTACTTTCTTCACCTTTACAGTCTTATCAGAGCTAACTATGAATTGACCATGGTTTTTAAAAATAATGAAACTAATAGGAGGACCAAAAACTAAGCATCTCAGGATTTTTCTAGAGATATTCTTCTGGCAAAGGGCATTCACAGCAAAAAAAAAGAAAAAAGTTACAGCTTCCAAGCAACTGAAATGCATAAGGTGAGTGATGAACACTTCTGTGAAGTCTAAAATAGTTCAGATGTTATTCAAATCCAAGACTCACTATTTACCTCCTGTGTCTCCAAGGGATTAGCCTCTGTAAACCTTAATTTCTTAATTGACAGAACAGGGTAATAACATGACTGACATTAGGTGCTGGGAAAAGTATACCTCTATAGCTCTGTGGTCAAAGACAACAAGAAATACAATCCAAACATGAACATATCTAGCTGGGGCTAGTCGAATGTCTTTTAGAAAAGTGTTTATACATGACCTCTGTTCTTTCCTTCTTATTCTACCTTT
Organism: Spermophilus citellus; assembly: GCF_964194105.1. Lineage (NCBI taxonomy): Eukaryota > Metazoa > Chordata > Mammalia > Rodentia > Sciuridae > Spermophilus > Spermophilus citellus. Next base: position 197,288,030 of record NC_138184.1, on the reverse strand, counting down.
CCTTTCTAGAACCTGAGGTAGGAGCGGGGTATAAAGTGAAAAGCAGAAACAAGTGAGAGAGGGGGGAGCTGGTGAAAGGAGGCTGTCTCCATAAGTCTGAATTTCTCTTGATGCCTTCACATCTTATGTTCTCTTGTTTTAGCTTAAAGTTTTTAAAATTTCTCAGTTTTCCCCCCACCTTTTCTCACTATGGCACTTGCAGTGAATTGCCTATCAAACCTTCTCCCTTTTCCTTATTACCAAAATTCTGATTTTTAGTACAACAGTAAGTCCAGTTAAAAATATTTCTCTCTTCACATCTCCTTGCAGATTGAGCCAGAACTGAAAGTTTAATTTCAGATTTTTAATTTAGTTAGAATTTGCAGGCAAATCTTTGCTAAGATCCATAGTTCTGGTCAATAATATCTGTTGAGTGGGCCTAACAGCTATTCTTTCACTGTTTGAAAAGGAACAGAAGCAGTTGACATGCACCATTTATCCCCCAACTCTCCCACACAGCTTTTATGGTGTGGAATGCAGATAGAATGCCTAAAGACTGATGAGCCAAGGCGACAAAAGCCACACCCCAGGGGTGGGAGAGCATGGTTTACATGCAGCTGAATGCAATCCTATTTGAAATTCTGTAGAGCCACAGTCCATGTCCCTCACATGGCTGGCTGTCATCTCAGAGGCTTTATATATCCCCAGAGGCACACAGAATCAAGAGTAATGCTGCCAGCATGGCTGACTAGCTCAAAGGCCTGGAGAATCCCTAGATAGGTCTTGTAAAGCTCTCATTCACAATATCATCATGAATGCTTAAACTGCACTTATTGGTTTCTCTAGAGAATTCATATTTTACCATTTACCACTTTCCCGCCCTAGCCTCTTTTTTTTCTGTATTCAAGCACTTTAAGTCACATAATTACCTACTATATTATTTTCTTCTCATCCTGGCTATAACCTACAAGGCTATGAACAAAAGACCTTGATCCAATACAGGCAATGCTGCTATTCCTCCTGAGGAAAAGAGATCTCTTTTTGAGATCAATTAGGAAAGAATTACCTGCAAGTTCCAATCAAACAACTAAAATTAAACCTGGAGGCTGCAGTATCAGTTCTGGTTCCACACAACTGCTGTATTCTAAAAATTTCTCACACCACTCCATTTACAAGATATTACTGCCTAGATTCCCAACTGTAGATTTTACCTTTCCCCCCTGGATTCTAAGTTTTAAGAAGGTCAAATTGCCTTAAATATGTAAAATTTTAGGAAATTGCTCAATCTTTGATGGTTTCCACATAGACAAGTTTAGTTGCACACAAAGGAGGGTCTGAGGCAAGGAATGGATGAAGGTTTTTAAAGGAGTGATACCAGGAGCCAACTGCAGGTGTCCAAAAGATAGAAAAAGCAGGAAGCCCAATAGTGCATGTGTGATTGAGCTAGTTTCAACCCTCTGGGGAACCATGTAGAGTATATCTCAGAATCATCCCTCGGAAGTATGGGATTTGGGGCATTTATCCACAGTGTGGTCATCGCTGCTGAAAGCATTAACTCCATGTGTCCACTGTGTGCTGAGGGAGCCTCCAGAGAAAATAAGGCAGAAGAAGGAAGCTGTGGAATTCTGATGTGGGATGATTCCTGGTGCACTGGAACTTTCACTGCAATTAGAGTTGCAAAGAATCAAAGCTGATGTGGCCTAAAGCACCAGGAATCTCTGCTGTTGTTGTTTTCAAATGTAATCCCAATATGTAAATGCTTTCAGTGGTGATGACATCTAGAAATTATTGATGGGGAATAATTAATAAAAACTTTAAAAGTCCAAGAATATCTTAAAAAAACCAATTCAAATAAATTCAAGGAATTCTATCATGTGAAAATGTAGGGCTTCAAATTAATAGAGTGTATTGAAAATCTACAGCATCACTGAGCTGGATCCAATGTTATCAAAACAAATTTCCCCTTTCCTCTTAGATGTCTTATGCAAAGTTTTTGCTTTCACTTCTCATTTGTGCTGTTGGCTTGTCTAAGAGGCAGTTATTTTAAGAGCTTTCATGGCTAGAATTTTATTTTGAATTGTAGCCTTCCTAGGAATGATTATCCCCGATGAAGTTCACACAGGTCTTGTCAAGATTAGCCACAAGATTAGTCAGTTGACTCAGGCCGATTTGCAGATATGTGGGAGTGTGAAAGTTGAGGAGTCTTCCAGAGAACTTGAAGGTTTGACAGAGAACCTGAATTTTCTCAAAAGCAAATCCTGAGATATAAGGTCAAGTAGGGTGGTGAAGGTAAGAGAACGGAAAGCGTGGCAAAGAAAGCTGGAAATCAGTGTAATGGTGTGTGTTACCATGAGAAGCTCTCCAACATGGTGTCTTAGCAAGAAGACACAGATAACTTCTACTTCTATTCAATATAGTTCTCGAAACACTGGCCAGAGCAATTAGACAGACGAAAGAAATTAAAGGCATAAAAATAGGAAAAGAAGAACTTAAATTATCACTATTTGCAGATGACATGATTCTATACCTAGAAGACCCAAAAGGGTCTACAAAGAAACTACTAGAACTAATAAATGAATTCAGCAAAGTGGCAGGATATAAAATCAACACGCATAAATCAAAGGCATTTCTGTATATCAGCGACAAAACTTCTGAAACGGAAATGAGGAAAAACACTCCATTCACAATATCCTCAAAAAAAAAATAAAATACTTGGGAATCAACCTAACAAAAGAGGTGAAAGATTTATACAATGAAAACTACAGAACCCTAAAGAGAGAAGTAGAAGAAGATCTTAGAAGATGGAAAAATATACCCTGTTCATGGATAGGCAGAACTAACATCATCAAAATGGCGATATTGCCAAAAGTTCTCTATAGGTTTAATGCAATGCCAATCAAAATCCCAACGGCATTTCTTGTAGAAATAGAGAAAGCAATCATGAAATTCATATGGAAAAATAAAAGACCCAGAATAGCAAAAGCAATTCTAAACAGGAAGTGTGAATCAGGCGGTATAGCGATACCAGATTTCAAATTATATCACAGAGCAATAGTGCCAAAAACAGCATGGTACTGGTACCAAAACAGGCGGGTGGCCCAATGGTATAGAATAGAGGACACAGAGACTAATCCACAAAGTTACAACTATCTTATATTTGATAAAGGGGCTAAAAGCATGCAATGGAGGAAGGATAGCATCTTCAACAAATGGTGTTGGGAAAACTGGAAATCCATATGCAACAAAATGAAACTGAATCCCTTTCTCTCGCCATGCACAAAAGTTAACTCAAAATGGATCAAGGAGCTTGATATCAAATCAGAGACTCTGCATCTGATAGAAGAAAAAGTTGGCTCCGATCTACATATTGTGGGGTCGGGCTCCAAATTCCTTAATAGGACACCCATAGCACAAGAGTTAATAACAAGAATCAACAAATGGGACTTACTTAAACTAAAAAGTTTTTTTCTCAACAAGAGAAACAATAAGAGAGGTAAATAGAGAGCCTACATCCTGGGAACAAATTTTTACTCCTCACACTTCAGATAGAGCCCTAATATCCAGAGTATACAAAGAACTCAAAAAATTAGACAATAAGATAACAAATAACCCAATCAACAAATGGGCCAAGGACCTGAACAGACACTTCTCAGAAGAGGATATTCAATCAATCAACAAGTACATGAAAAAATGCTCACCATCTCTAGCAGTCAGAGAAATGCAAATCAAAACCACCCTAAGATACCATCTCACTCCAGTAAGATTGGCAGCCACTATGAAGTCAAACAACAACAAGTGCTGGCGAGGATGTGGAGAAAAGGGTACACTTGTACATTGCTGGTGGGACTGCAAATTGGTGCGGCCAATTTGGAAAGCAGTTTGGAGATTCCTGGGAAAGCTGGGAATGGAACCACCATTTGACCCTACTATTGCCCTTCTCGGACTATTCCCTGAATACCTTAAAAGAGCATGCTACAGGGATACCGCCACATCGATGTTCATAGCAGCACAATTCACAATAGCTAGACTGTGGAACCAACCCAGATGCCCTTCAATAGATGAATGGATAAAAAAAAAATGTGGCATCTATACACAATGGAGTACTATGCAGCACTAAAAAATGACAAAATCATAGAATTTGCAGGGAAATGGATGGCACTAGAGCAGATTATGCTTAGTGAAGCTAGCCAATCTCTAAAAAACAAATACCAAATGTCTTCTTTGATATAATGAGAGCAACTATGAACAGAGCAGGGAGGAAGAGCAGGAAGAAAAGATTAACATTAAACAGAGACATGAGATGGGAGGGAAAGGGAGAGAAAAGGGAAATTGCATGGAAATGAAGGGAGACCCTCATTGCTATACAAAATTACATATAAGAGGTTGTGAGGGGAATGGGAAAATAAACAAGGAGAGAAATGAATTACAGTAGATGGGGTAGAGAGAGAAGATGGGAGGGGAGGGGAGGGGGGATAGTAGGGGATAGGAAAGGTAGCAGAATACAACAATTACTAATAGGGCATTATGTAAAATTGTGGATGTGTAACCGAAGTGATTCTGCAATCTGCATTTGGGGTAAAATTGGGGGTTCATAACCCACTTCAATCTAATGTATGAAATATGATATGTCAAGAGCTTTGTAATGTTGTGAACAACCAATAAAAAAATAAAATTAAAAAAAAATAAAAAAAGATGATAAAATGCTTGGGAATAAATCTAAAAAAAGAGTGATCTCTTGGCATTCCAGGCTTCTTCATACGACTAAACATATTACTTATTTCTGGATGAAAGACAAGGGGAATTTAAGTGGTTCTGGTAATATTATCAATTACAGTGCCAGCCCCATTACAGAGGATGGGGCAATAGATTCTGGGGGGTGGAGGCGTAAGTTAAAAATGGAGCAGTTGCATCCAGACTCAGATCTTTCCATGGCTGTTTCCTAAGGAAGCCAAGAGTTCCTTCAACTGACAACTCCAGGCTGTTCAGATTCTTCTTAAAGTCTGTGACTTACACAGTGACTGTACAGCATAGAGTTACTACCACTTTTCATTATTTCTTAAAATATAGAATTTGGAGGCTGGGGCTATAGCTCATTGGTAGAGCGCCTGCCTCATACTTGTGAGGCACTGGGTTCCCTCCTCAGCACCACATAGAAATAAATAAAGATAAAAAAATAGAGAGAGACTTTCCCCACCTCTTCTTTGTAAGCAAAGAGCAACAACACATGTAGGTAGAAGAGGAAGGAATAAAAATTAAAACTTCCAGAATTCTGCCTTAGGTGACTGAACCTAATTATCCTACAACTAAAGGGGGGAAAAATAAGAGATTCATAGAAATATCATTTTAAGAGAATTAACTTACTAGGACAGTCAATCTATTATTATTTTTGTCATTACTATTCAGCTAGCCTGGTTGATTTCTCCCAGGATTTATCACCTAAAGCATGTTTATTTTATCAGTATTTTAAAATGCTATTAACTTTTGTACTAAAGCATCCCTTTAAGTGTCCTCTCTCTAGAGTCCTTAAAAGATTGCTATAATTCATTTATTAAAATTATTGTTTCCATATGGTTGATAAAACCATTTATAAATACCTCATAACCCAAAGCATCAATCCAAATATGTAATGAATTTGAAGCATTTTTAAAAATGTCTATTTGCATTTTGTAACATTTTACTTTTAAATGTTAGATCTCTGAGGTAAATTTACATAAGCAATTGAGAGAACACACCTTTGTTATCTGTGAAGAAAACACATTTGGAAGGTACTTGTTTCACATTCTAAGTTAAAATATGCTCATAACTAACAACTCTCCAAATATCTCCAGTAAAAATTACCATTCAGCTTCTAATCGCATAGTTGTAATTGCCTTTTTAATCCGAAATCCTGGCAAAGATACCATCCCATCACATCTGCCCGAGAATTCTCTGAGACTCCTGCAAACTTCAGTGGATACAAAAACAACATATTTATAAAATGTGAAAGACTCCATGAAACCAACCCTAAGGTTTGGGATGAGAATCTAAATGTTTAACAAACATTCCAGATGATTCTGTTGCAAAGATCAACTTTAAGACACATAATATATCTCTGGGTATTCTTCATAGAGAAGGTGGCACAAAAATCAAGTAATAATGGATTACAGACCTAAATGTAAAATTCAAAACTATGTAGTGCCTAGAAGATAACACAGGAGAAAAATCTATATGTTCATGAGTTTGGCAATAAGTTTTTAGATATGATACTAAAAACACAATTCATGATATAAAGAATTGAAAAGCTGGGCTTCATTAAAACTAATTTTTACTGCCTTGTGAAAGACACTGTCAAGAGAATGGATAAGCCACAGACTAGGAGAAAATATTTGCAAAAGACATATCTGATAAAAGACTGTTACATAAAATAAAAGAACTTGTGAAGCTCAACAATAAGAAAATAACCCAATTTTAAAAAGGGCCAAAGACCCTAACAGATATTTCACCAAAGAAGATATAGAGAATGGCAAATAAAAACATGAAAAGATGTGTTTCATTTCCTGCGTCATCAGCAAAGGACAGGAAAACATCACTATACAAAATTGAGAAATGCTGGTGAGAGTCTGGAGCAACACAAGCTCTCATTCAGTGCTGCTGGGAATGAAAAATGGTACAAATGTTCTGGAAGACAATGTGGCTAGATATTTCACCTTATGATTCAGCAATCATGCTCCTTGGTATTTACCCCAAAGAGATGAAAATGTATGTCCACACAAAACCCAGGACATGATGTTTAGAGCAGCTTTACTCATAATTGCCCAAACATGGAAGAAATGAAGACGTCTTTCATAGGTGAAATGATAAATAAATTGTGGTTACACCCAGACAATGCATTATTACTCTGTGCTAAAAAGAGATGAGCTGTCAATCCATGAAAAGGCATGAAGAAAACTTTAAAAGCTTTTAAGAAAAGTCTACATACCGTATGATTCCAATTCTACCATACTGTAGAAAATGCAAAACTATGGAGACAGTAAAAAGATTTATGGCTGTCAGGGCTAAAGAAGAAAGAGATGAACAGGAGAGGGCAGAGGATTTTTGCAGCGAAAATACTACGCATGATGCTACAGTGGTGGATACTTGTCACGTATTTGTCCAAACTCATAGAATATACAACACCAAGAAAGAACCCCGATGCAAACTATCTCTAAGTGATAAAAATATGTTAATGTAGATTCACTAATTGTAATGAATATACCACTTTGGTGGAGGTTGATAAGGGAGGGGCTGTGCGTGTAGAGGCAGGTAGTATATGGGAAATCTCTACCTGCCGATCAATTTTACTGTGAACATAAACCTGCTCTAAAAAGTAAAGACTGTTAAGAGTAATGGCAAAATAAAATCTTGTGATATGTAAACAAGAAGGCATATGGTGAGAGAAAGAAAGAGAGAGTGAGCCAGAACATTCCTGACCCTCACCTTGAGTATATATGCATCGTAGTGACTCTGTCCCCGAGGGAAGTTACTATAACTGCTGGAAACCCAAGAACAGCAATCATAATAATAAGAAAATATTTCTAGTCTCAGATTGCTTCTAGTCTCAAATCTACTGTAAATATTCTGAAAAGATTTTCATACATTATCTCTTAAGCTGTTTCCTTTTATCTACAAAAACAAAAAAAAAGAAAAGTAAAATCCTATCTAATCCAAGTGTTCTAAAGATTTGAAAAAGTAATAGATATGAAAATCCTCCCTAAATAGGAAAGTGCTATACAATATTAGTGTGTTTGTATCTTTGTGTGTATACATATATTTAATTTAAATTTTATGAAGAACTAAATACAAATTTCTATTGTTACTAAGGAAAAATTTAATAAAGAGAAGGTTTAGCACACTCACAAACTTCTTTCAAGTTACTTAACTATCTGACTCATGCTCTGAACAGGACAACCATCCCTCCGATATACACCTGAAGGCAGAGGCATCCTGGAGGTTTGACACCCAGGTGAGCTGCATCCCTAATATACCTAAAAACAGAAGAAGACCAGTGAGGATCTGAGGCAGAGGTGGGACTGAGGACAGGGGGCGTTCCTCAGAGTGGCCCCTGTGTAGCCAGAGCCTGGGCCTTCATACCAGCAGTCCAGGCTCAACAGCTCTGGAGGTGCTATAGGGGTGCCAACTTGGAGGTGCCAACTTGGCATGTATCTGATAGTCTTTCCCAGTTTCTTCATAAGTCTGCTGATGGCCAGAGGTGAATAACAGGGAAATCAGGAGCAGCAGCCCAGACAGATTCAATGTGAGTTCTAGGAACCTCTTGAGATGCCGTAATGGAAAAAAGGAACTTTGAAGTCTGTTTCTGGCCACGACGTTATCAAGCTGGTGGTAAGCATCAAGTTTAATCGTCAGTATAGGCTGAATTTGTTCTCAGTGTCTGACGAAGACTAGGCTCCTCTGGAACACACACACACATATGTAGATGTACATATAAAAACTGAATCCAGAACTTATCTGAAGAAGGCATGTGTTTTAATCTAAAACATTTTGATAAGGGCTCAAGGTAGAAGGTACATCCCCAACCCTTTCTGTGAATGGAGGATGTTTCAGAGGAAGGGTAAGCTGATCTTGATGGTAGAGAAATAGGGATACCTCTCCCCTGTGCAGCAGAGAGGCTGCAGAGATGACAGAATGGACAGGGGACTGGAGTTGACAGGGTAGGAGCATGTCATGTCCTGTGAGACATTATCCCACACACAGCTCTTCAGTGACATCAACCAACTACATCAATGAGGGAGGTGAGGTATGAGAGCATTCTCTTGTGTATCTGGAAGGGGAGATGAGCTTATTGGGGGTAATAGGATGAAGACAGAAGACAAGAGAATAAGACACAAGAATCAGGAAGGCCTGCAGATATTTTGGAAGTTTTAGACTACTCTAGACCATGAAATCAGAGAACTAAAAGCAATTCTACCCAGATTTCAAGAATAAAGGAGGTCTCAGTTAGGTTGTCTAGAGATCCAATTTTCTCAGTTGAAAGAAAAGAAAATCTCTGGGAACTTAATTGTCAGCTCTTATGAAGAAAAGAAGGAAACTAGAATTTTGGGGTTTCCTAATGTATGCTCTCATTGGACTAGACACATTTCCTAATAATGACTTAGTTGGTAGTATTATTATTTCTATTTTAAAGATGAACAAGCTAAGACTTAGTGACATTAAATAATTTATCCAAAATACATAGATGTAATGACACCAAGGTCAGATTCCCTATACCATGCCACAAAGATGATGATCCAAGTTATCTCTAGCAGTGTTCAAGTTGTTTTAACAACCTGTTCTAGTGACATCTATATATGGTCAATAGTATGGTGCTAATGTCAATTTCCTGACTTTGATAATGTTCTATATTATATAAGATATTTCAGGGCTGGGAGTTGTGGCTCAGTGGTAGAGTGCTTGCCTTGCATGTGTGAGGTACTGGGTTTGATCCTCAGCACCACATAAAAATAAATAAATATTGTGTCCATCTACAGCTAAAATTTTTTTTAAGTTTTAAATTAAAACAATATTTCAATTAAGGGAAACTAGAGGAACAGTATATTGGACCTCTGTCTACTATGTTTGTAACTTTTTATGAATCTATCATTATTTCAAGTAAAAAAGTTTTAAAAAAGAAAATAAAAGGAAAGATGGACAGATTGAATTTAACAATGGTTTTAAAAAAGTGACTTCCAAGGCTGAATAAAACAGGGAAATAAGGAGCAGCAGAATCCAAGAATATACAGTGTTTTAATATTGGGGGGGGGTCAATTAATGTTGTATATATACTAAATCAGTAGATTAAAGAATAAGAATGCAGGGCTGGGGTTATGGCTCAGTGGTAAAGTGCTCGCCTAGCACATGCGAGGCCCTGGGTTCGATCCTTAACACCACATATAAATAAGTAAAATAAAGGTAAAATGCAACCACTGCAACCACTTCGATAGTTATTATAACATATTTGATAAAATTTATGTCTGATGATGTTTTCCAAAAGAGCCAGGATGATATTTCTGGCCTCTTATTGCTTTTAAAAACTCTCTATTTGCATCAAAAGGTGGTGTCTATTTCTCCTCCCCTTGAAACCAAATCTGTTACTTTTAAGAAGCAGCCATCTGAAATCCCAACCAACACTCACCTAAAATTAGCCAGAATTTAGTCATTGACCACACCTAACTGAGGGAAGGAGGCGTGTAACACCAGCTTCCTCTGAAAATATAAATTAGGTTTCTGTTATTGAAAAGCCTTCAACAGGCACACTATTAATAGCACAAAGAAGTCTTTCTGCAGAGATCTCCATTAGCCAGTCCCACATGAAAACGATTGGCAGAGCTCCTTCTTTACCTACGGTATCTCTAAGAAAGGACCCACAAAGAATTTTATTCTCTCACTCCTCAACAGGTTTGTTTTTGTTGGAAATAAATGACATGAATACAAATTTTGAAGGAATACATACATTCCACCAACCCTGTAAATATTTGTATGTTCATCTGTATTGGTATATTTTTATATACAAGTAAAAAACATATTTCTTTAAATATTTCTGCATGTCTTGATCTTTGGCTCAAACTCTTATACCTAATGCAAAATGTTTCATGTCATTGCTGATTGGTGAGCTCGATTTCTGTGGTTTCTCAGGCAATGCACTTTTAAATTCAATCCTTCAAGATGGCATTGATCTTTTCCAACTGTTTTGGGGACTGGCTCTGAAGGTTTGTCAAATGCCTCTGCAACACTTCTGTTCACTTTGTGCTGGCCTCTTACCACAGAGGTGACCAGCCTCTTCTGTGTCCCCTTCTGAGCTGCCAGTCTGCTACAGTAGGGCCAGATGAGTCCACTCTGCCTCCTCTTTTTAGTCACTTAGTCAGGCTGCCAAAGCACGCTGAAGCCAGTGGGTTCTCTACCCTCGGTTACAGCTGTGGTGGGGAGGGTTGGCATTTATTTATTTATTTATTTATTTATTTTTGGCATCTGGAAGGCTGGCTGATCTGCATCTTCTAGGAGCAATGAAGCTCCCATATTCTGTCCTAACTTCCCCTGCAACTGTTACTCCACTGTGACTCCTACACCTGGAGCACAAGAAACATCCTTGAGTTCACTGTTCACCAACAGGCTGTCAAACACTAGGCTTGGGGTCCCAAGCTTATCCTCGGGCCCCTTTTGTCATCCCCCCGCTCTCATCTCTGCCCCTTCTACCACAGTGGGAGTAGGGGACGCAGTGAGACCAAGGACAGACCAAAACCTAAATGCTCCCTCCCTTCCTTAACCCCTGGAATCTTCATCTAGTCTGGAGAAAGGGGATACAACAAAGCGGGGGGAGCTTCTACTCAATTACATCTTTCCCCAAATCCCTATGTGGAAGGGCTAAAAAGCATTTTGTATTCTATCTCTTTTTTTCATAATCTCTAAATAGAAGAATGTCACTAAATAGAGCACAAGAAAAAATATACCAAATAATGCTTGTAATATTAAATCACTATGCTTATAAAAACATACAGATATGTATTCTTAAATATGTCTGTGTAATATATAATAGAAAGACAAGAATTTCATGTCTGTTTGGTATACATAGAAAATTATCAGGAAACACATCTAAAGATCAATAATTATGTCATAATTTTTTTGCACATTTTTTTTATTGGTTGTTCACAACATTACAAAGCTCTTGACATATCATATTTCATACATTAGATTGAAGTGGGTTATGAACCCCCAATTTTACCCCAAATACAGATTGCAGAATCACGTCGGTTACACATCCACAATTTTACATAATGCCCTATTAGTAATTGTTGTATTCTGCTACCTTTCCTATCCCCTACTATCCCCCCTCCCCTCCCTTCCCATCTTCTCTCTCTACCCCATCTACTGTAATTCATTTCTCTCCTTGTTTATTTTCCCATTCCCCTCACAACCTCTTATATGTAATTTTGTATAGCAATGAGGGTCTCCCTTCATTTCCATGCAATTTCCCTTTTCTCTCCCTTTCCCTCCCATCTCATGTCTCTGTTTAATGTTAATCTTTTCTTCCTGCTCTTTCTCCCTGCTCTGTTCATAGTTGCTCTCATTATATCAAAGAAGACATTTGGTATTTGTTTTTTAGGGATTGGCTAGCTTCACTAAGCATAATCTGCTCTAGTGCCATCCATTTCCCTGCAAATTCTATGATTTTGTCGTTTTTTAGTGCTGCATAGTACTCCATTGTGTATAGATGCCACATTTTTTTTATCCATTTATCTATTGAAGGGCATCTGGGTTGGTTCCACAGTCTAGCTATTGTGAATTGTGCTGCTATGAACATCGATGTGGCAGTATCCCTGTAGCATGCTCTTTTAAGGTCTTCAGGGAAGAGTCCGAGAAGGGCAATAGCAGGGTCAAATGGTGGTTCCATTCGCATCTTTCCCAGGAATCTCCAAACTGCTTTCCAATTTGGCCGCACCAATTTGCAGTCCAGCCAGCAATGTACAAGTGTACCCTTTTCTCCACATCCTCGCCAGCACTTGTTGTTGTTTGACTTCATAGTGGCTGCCAATCTTACTGGAGTGAGATGGTATCTTAGGGAGGTTTTGATTTGCATTTCTCTGACTGCTAGAGATGGTGAGCATTTTTTCATGTACTTGTTGATTGATTGTATATCCTCCTCTGAGAAGTGTCTGTTCAGGTCCTTGGCCCATTTGTTGATTGGGTTATTTGTTATCTTATTGTCTAATTTTTTGAGTTCTTTGTATACTCTGGATATTAGGGCTCTATCTGAAGTGTGAGGAGTAAAAATTTGTTCCCAGGATGTAGGCTCCCTATTTACCTCTCTTATTGTTTCTCTTGCTGAGAAAAAACTTTTTAATTTAAGTAAGTCCCATTTGTTGATTCTTGTTATTAACTCTTGTGCTATGGGTGTCCTATTAAGGAATTTGGAGGCGACCCCACAATATGTAGATCGGAGCCAACTTTTTCTTCTATCAGACGCAGAGTCTCTGATTTGATATCAAGCTCCTTGATCCATTTTGAGTTAACTTTTGTGCATGGCGAGAGAAAGGGATTCAGTTTCATTTTGTTGCATATGGATTTCCAGTTTTCCCAACAACATTTGTTGAAGATGCTATCCTTCCTCCATTGCATGCTTTTAGCCCCTTTATCAAATATAAGATAGTTGTAACTTTGTGGATTACTCTCTGTGTCCTCTATTCTATACCATTGGTCCACCTGCCTGTTTTGGTACCAGTACCATGCTGTTTTTGTCACTATTGCTCTGTAATATAGTTTGAAATCTGGTATCACTATACCACCTGATTCACACTTCCTGCTTAGAATTGCTTTTGCTATTCTGGGTCTTTTATTTTTCCATATGAATTTCATGATTGCTTTCTCTATTTCTACAAGAAATGCCATTGGGATTTTGATTGGCATTGCATTAAACCTATAGAGAACTTTTGGCAATATAGCCATTTTGATGATGTTAGTTCTGCCTATCCATGAACAGGGTATATTTTTCCATCTTCTAAGATCTTTTTCTACTTCTCTCTTTAGGGTTCTGTAGTTTTCATTGTATAAATCTTTCACCTCTTTTGTTAGGTTGATTCCCAAGTTTTTTTTTTTTTTTTTGAGGATATTGTGAATGGAGTGTTTTTCCTCATTTCCGTTTCAGAAGTTTTGTCGCTGATATACAGAAATGCCTTTGATTTATGCATGTTAATTTTATATCCTGCCACTTTGCTGAATTCATTTATTAGTTCTAGTAGTTTCTTTGTAGACCCTTTTGGGTCTTCTAGGTATAGAATCATGTCATCTGCAAATAGTGATAATTTAAGTTCTTCTTTTCCTGTTTTTATGCCTTTCATTTCTTTCGTCTGTCTAATTGCTCTGGCCAGTGTTTCGAGAACTATATTGAATAGAAGTGGTGATAGAGGGCATCCCTGTCTTGTTCCGGATTTTAGAGGGAATGCCTTTAACTTTTGTCCATTCAGAATGATGCTAGCCTGAGGCTTAGCATAGATAGCTTTTACAATGTCAAGGTAAGTTCCTGTTATCCCTAGTTTTTCTAATGTTTTGAACATAAAGGGATGCTGTACTTTGTCGAATGCTTTCTCTGCGTCTATCGAGATGATCATATGGTTCTTATCTTTAAGTCTATTGATGTGGTGAATAACATTTATTGATTTCCGTATATTGAACCATCCTTGCATCCCAGGGATGAATCCTACTTGATCATGGTGCACAATTTTTTTAATGTGTTTTTGTATTCGATTCGCCAGAATTTTATTGAGGATTTTTGCATCTAGGTTCATTAGAGATATAGGTCTGTAGTTTTCTTTCTTTGAGGTGTCTTTGTCTGGTTTTGGAATCAGGGTGATGTTGGCCTCATAGAATGAATTTGGAAGAGCTCCCTCTATTTCTATTTCCTGAAATAACTTGAAAAGTATTGGTATTAATTCTTCTTTAAAGGTTTTGTAAAACTCCACTGTATACCCATCCGGTCCTGGGCTGTTCTTGGTTGGTAGTCTTTTGATGGCTTCTTCAACTTCATCCATTGATATTGGTCTGTTCAAATTGTGTGTATCCTCCTGACTCAGTCTGGGCAAATCATATGACTTAAGAAATGTATCGATGTCTTCACTACCCTCTATTTTATTGGAATATAGATTTTCAAAATAATTTCTAATTGCCTTCTGTATTTCTGTAGCATCTGTTGTGATATTGCCTTTTTCATCCCATATGTTAGTAATTTGAGTTCTCTCTCTTCTTCTCTTTGTTAGCATGGCTAAAGGTCTGTCGATCTTATTTATTTTTTCGAAGAACCAACTTTTAGTTTTGTTAATTTTTTCAATAGTTTCTTTTGTTTCAATTTCATTGATTTCCGCTCTGATTTTAATTATTTCTTGCCTTCTGCTACATTTGCTGTTGTTTTGCTCTTCCTTTTCTAGGGCTTTGAAATGAAGTGTGAGCTCATTTATTTGTTGGTTTTTTCTTTTTTTGAGGAATGACCCCAGGCGATGAATTTTCCTCTTAAAACTGCTTTCATTGTGTCCCATAGATTCCGATATGTTGTGTCTGTATTTTCATTTATCTCTAAGAATTTTTTGATTTCCTCCTTTATGTCTTCTGTAACCCATTGATCATTCAGTAACATATTGTTCATTTTCCATGTGATGTAGGATTTTTCCTTCCTTCTTTTATCATTGATTTCCAGTTTCATTCCATTATGATCAGATAAAATGCAAGGTATTATCTCCACCCCTTTATATTTACTGAGGGTTGCCCTATGGCATAATATATGGTCTATTTTTGAGAAGGATCCATGTGCTGCTGAAAAAAAAGTATATCCACCTGATGATGGTTTATATATTCTATATATGTCAGTTAAGTCTAGTTTATTGATTGTCATATTGAGTTCTATAGTTTCTTTATTCAACTTTTGTTTGGAGGATCTGTCCAATGGTGAGAGAGGTGTGTTGAAGTCACCCATAATTATTGTGTTGTGGTCTATTTGATTCTTGAACTTGAGGAGAATTTGTTTTATGAATGTCGCAGCACCATTATTTGGTGCATAAATATTGATAATTGTTATGTCTTGTTGGTGAATGGTTCCTTTTAACAGTATATAATGTCCTTCTTTATCCCTTTTGATTAACTTAGTCTTGAAGTCGATTTTATTCAATATGAGGATGACCACCCCTGTCTGCTTACGAGGACCGTGTGCATGGTATATTTTTTTCCATCCTTTCACCTTCAGCCTGTGTATGTCTTTTCCAATCAGATGTGTCTCCTGGAGGCAGCATATTTTTGGATTTGTTTTTTTTAATCCATGATACCAGCCTATGTCGGTCGCTTTATTGGAGAGTTTAAGCCATTAACATTCAGAGTTACTATTGATATATGGTTTGAACTTCCATCCATGTTTGATTCTTTATCCTTTTTTTAAAAAAAATTTAGTTTGTTTCTCCATGATTATCTTTCCCCTCGCCCTCTGTCTTTACTGAGGCACTTCCCACTGATGGTTTTGGTTATTGTTTTTCATTTCTTCCTCGTGTAGTGTTTTGCTCAAAATGCTTTGCAATGCTGGTTTTCTGGCTGAAAATTCTTTTAACTTTTGTTTATCATGAAAGATTTTTATTCCGTTGTCATACCTGAAGCTTAATTTTGCTGGATACAGAATTCTTGGTTGGCATCCATTGTCTTTCAGTGTTTGAAATACATTGTTCCATGACCTTCTTGCTTTCAGTGTCTGTGATGAAAAATCCGTTGTTAACCTTATTGGCTTACCCCTGAGTGTAATCTGTCTCCTTTCTCTTGTAGCTTTTAATATTTTCTCTTTGTTCTGTATATTGGATATCTTTTTAACAATGTGTCTTGGCATTGGTCTACTGTGATTTTGTGTGCTCAGTGTCCTGTATGCATCTTGAATTTGTATATCTGTTTCCTTTTTTATTTCTGGAAAGTTTTCTGTAATTATTTCATTCAGCAGGTTACTCATTCCCTTGGTTTGAATCTCTGTACCTTCTTCTATCCAGATGACTCGTAAGTTTGTTTTTTTTATGTCATCCCATAACTCTTGGATGTTTTTCTCGTGATTTTTTACCAGCCTTTCTGAGTTGGCTAGACTCTTTTCAAGATGATATATTTTGTCTTCATTATCTGACGTTCTGGCTTCTACTTGCTCCACTCTGTTAGTGATACTCTCAATTGAGTTTTTAATTTGGTTTATCGTTTCCTTCATTTCTAGAATTATTGTTTGATTATTTTTTATAATCTCTATCTCTTAATAAAGATGCTTAACTTCTTCTTTTATCTGTTTATGTAATTCATTCTCAATGTGTTCTTTCGCTGCTTGAATTTGCTGTCTTGTATCCTCTTTAAGGTTCCATTCCATCTGTCTAAGGTGTTCCTTGAGTTCTTTATATGACCATTTTTCTGATGACTCTAGGTCCTCCTGAATATTTAGGCTGTCCTGCATTGTTTGTACTCCTTTTCTTCCTTGCTTTTTGAAGCTGCTCATGTTACTTCTTATTCTGTTTGACTGATGAGTTACTGTTTACTCCTATAAATTTATTAGATGCTTGGGAGGAAAGGTATTAGAAGGGAATGGAAGAAGTCACTAAAGAGAATGAGAGTAAGCAGGTAGAATTCAAGGAAGGGGGGATAAGATAATTGAAAAGAAATGAAAAGACAAAAGAAGAAAAAAATAGGAAATAAAAAAAGAAAAAAAATTAAAAAGATAATAATAAAAAAAATTAAAATTAAAATTAGAAGAAAAAAATTTTAAAAAAATTGTAAAAAAAAAATTTAAAAAACAACAAGAAAGAAAAATGAAAATGAAAGAAAAACCCAAATCAAAAAAAAAGAGAAAAGAAAAAAAGAAAAAAAAACTAATAAATGCAGTCTTACAGTTTGATTAACTTCTCTTCCAGTAGGTGGCGCTGTGCCCACCAGGCCAAGTTTCTCCTGTCAATACGCAGGAACCAATCACTGTGTAGCAGCTCCTCCCAGACTGGGCGAGTCTCCAATCCTGAGTGCCTAGGGCCTCCTCTTGTGTCTACTCACTTCCCACTTTTCCTCTAGCCAGGCCCCTCTCACGGGTGCCGCTCACCACAATACTGGCTACACGCCAGGTCTGCTGCTCCCGGGAGCCCTGTTTTCATGAACGACTGGACACACTCTCCCTGTTTGCCATTCCCTCAGACCCTAAGTTTGTAGAGCTTGGGGCTGAGAATCCTCAGCGAATTTTACTTGCCCTCCGGTAGCCTCACCCCTGGTAGCTGGTGCTAGAGACCTCAGCTGTCAGCACTGGTGGGAGCGGTAGTTCCGCGCCGTGGGTCCCGCGCCACCTCTGATTCCCTGGGTCTGGCTATCGTGCTCACAGGAGAGCTGGGAGGGGCCCTTACGGGAGAGCTGGGAGGGACCCTTAAGGTTTCCCCGATGTGTGGAGAGGGAAGGCTAGGGAATTACAGACCTGTAGCCGCAGGTTTCAGTGAAGTTATCTCCTCCGCCGTAGTCTGATGACGTCAGTTCTCTGCCATGGTGGTATCTCTTGCAAATGGCAACAGTTCGTTTCCCTTTGCCGGACGACCAATGCAATGGGTGTGTCCTTACTGTCTCTCCCAAGCCCCGTTTCAAACCTGTGGCCACTACCTATGAAGGCTCGGTAGGCATTTACCTCCGTAGGATGAGAAGGGCCGACCAGTTGTTTCAGCCGAATGGATTAGTGCTGAGTCACAGCTGTTTGTCTGCGGGAAGCAGGTGGACGGGAGCTTGAATTCAGCCGATCCGGGCTCAGAGTGTGTTCTGAGAGGCCCAGACTGTTCACCCCAGATCCACGTCAGCTCAGCATTGCCTAGTGATCCTGAGCAAACAGATTTAGGTTGTTTACGACTCCCTATGCCTGCACAGCTGAAGAGGTCAGAGACTTGATCTCTCTGCGCCCGCCGCCATGTTGGAATCCCCTGTGATAATTTTTATATTCTTCTTTGTGATTGTCTGTATTCCCCAAATTTTCTACTTAAAGTAGCAATTCCTTTATAACCACAAAGTAAGTACATAATAATTTTTTAAAGCTGCTGTGTTGGCCATAGCAAGTAGATCACTATTATCCAACATGCTGTGGTGTTTCATTGCATTTATAATAAAAATTGAAATGAAATGTAGGGATACATTAAGCAATTTATTTTAAAAGAACCCAGGATTTTCTTGGCTTAGCCAACAAAAACTGCTTGAGTTACAAGTACAGATTGTTTTTATATGATATTCTGAGGTATTCATGACCCAGGCTTCTATTGTAATCCTACTTGGAAAATCAGGCAAATGAGCTAAACTATTGTGAGTTTGTTCCATGTTTTCATTTCATGAAGTACTTTCTGAAGTCAGCAATGGCCTTGCTCCCATAAAAAGCCTTTAAATTAGAAATGGCTTCATAAGCTTATGGATCCTATTGTTTGCAGGAAAAAAAAACATTCTCATGCAGAAAGAACCGTGGGGGAGTGGGTGCTTTCTAGGACATGAGTCTGCTTCTGTACCCACTTACATTTCACCTCTTTGCTCACATTTTTTTTTTCAGTAAACATTTCAAAAATGATATAAGTGGCTACATTTTAAAGTTGCTTGGTAGACGGCTGTTCAGAGACAAAACAGTACTATAGAGGTTTTGAAATATTTGGCAAGAGGTTGGAGTAATTTGGCACTGACTCTGGGAGGTATGTGTCCAGATGACATCTGGCAGTGAATGTGGAGTGAGTTGGTCCATTTTAGTCAAGGGCCTCCAAAGACTTTCTCACAGGTGAAAAATAAGGAGCTTATATCCTTCCAGTTCAGACTTTGGATAGGGCTCCTGGTTTTAAGACCATCTTCCTTTAAGCTTCACTGATGATCTTGAGACACAAAACCCATGATATTTTCAGTGACACAAGGGAAGTCATTTTTCAGTCTTCCTTGGTAAGAAAAGAAAATGACCAATGTAGAAGGATAATCTTTAGCCTCTGTTGGGTAGAGAACAGGCAGCCTGCATTGGATATGAGTGTGACATTCAGATGGTTCTGCAAGTAGTTAAGCTCATGGAAAGAGCGTGGTGAGGTAAATGCTGAAATGACATATTTATCTGGATCGTCTCTAAATCTAGCATGCTAGAAGCCTCTCCTTCTCTTGATATATTGGATATAATTTCTTAAAACCATGTTAGCACAGATGCATTATATATTTGTGAATATGGACATTATGTAAGTATGAACTGTTAATTAACTTTTCAAGGATGCTAATGACAAATCCACACTCCAGAAATGGTGAACAAGCTTTTGAATTATCTACATCAAAAGTCAGCATTCCTAACTCAATACCAACAGTGCTTGAAGGACTGCTATCTGGATCCTCATTACTGAGTTCATTAATCAGCATCAAGGTTAGAATTAGTATTCCACTGATTTAATGAACTGTTAGGGTATGAAATGGCTTATAATATTGCATGAATACACCTTTACCACTGCGTGAAGGTAACATAAGACACCCATGAGACCACCAGCCTTCTACCTTAAGATTAATCTCTTTAGGCCCAAGTTCCATTCAGTCCTGCATTCACCCCTCAACAGAGAGTTCTGTTGCCTGAATGAATAGAGGGCTCACCTGAGTCTTCTTAAGACATTCATCAGCTTTAGATTGGAGGGACCTTCTCAGGCAAAGTGCTGTAACTTGTATCTACCTTGTGGAGGGTACCTACAATTACTAACACATACAAATCTGGACCAATATAAATAGTCAAAACATATTACATTTTAAATGATAAGTCATAATTTATGATGATGATATTGAGATAGAAAGGGATTCATAGTGGAGAGTAGGGAAGGGACAGTTAAGGTTGACAAGAGGGCAAGCACAAGGACAGCCACTTTAACATGCTCTGACATGTTACAAGACAGTCCCTGTTTCTCAAAAAAAGGCAAAAATTTCTATCTCACAGAAAGTGACAGCATAATCCATATCCAGCCCTCACCCACAGAGGGACAATTGAAATATCAAAAACCAACCAAAAGGAGCTTATCAACTTCTCCTTATGACCCTTTAAAAGAAGGAATGCCATTTTTCCCTTTTGGGGCCATTGCTGAAGCCACAGTAACCAAAATCAAGTCCAATTCTTTTGTGACTTCTGACGGAAACAAGAACTGCAAAAGGCATTTCAATGCACCTCACACATTCTCAGGAAGATTATGTCCTCCCCCCTTTCCAAAGAGCTGAGACAGAAGTACAAAGTTCAATCTATGCCCATTTGAAACGATAATGAAATTCAGGTTGTGCAAGGACACTGTAAAGGTCATCAGATTGGCAAAGTGGTCCAGGTTTGCAGAAAGATATGTCTATATCAAACCAGTGCAGCGGGAAAAGGGTAATGGCACAACTGTCCATGTGGGCATTCGCCCCAGCAAAGACCACAAAAAGATCCTGGAAAGAAAGGCCAAGTCTCACCAAGTAAGAAAGGAAAAGGGCAAATATAAAGAAGAAACAATTGAGAAGATGCAGGTATAAAGTAATAACCATATTTACAACTTGCATTAAAAACTGCTAAAATGAAAAAAAAGAAGAAGAAATACCATAACATTTAAATGGAACTCTGTCCCCTCCCAGGTGCACTGCACCTGGAGTTTTAAGTCTTTCTCTTACTTTCCTTTTTATTAGAATTCCTGCTCGCCTGCTTGCCTTGGTGTTTTCGGTATTTATTCTGCAACTCCATGAAACATGAACCTGATCCCAATTCAGGCTGGTAACCATCTGTTAGCCACAAACCTGTATGTAGTAAACACAGAACATAAGCCTACAAAAATGAAGTCATCCTAGATATAAAAAAATAATATGATTACAAACATTTGTATTGAATTGATTTAATGTAGGTGGCAGAACATGGGTTATTATCTCAAAGATATTTAATAATCCATTCAATAAGCTAGATTATATGTATACATGTATATATGTTTGGGGTATGCATGTAAAACCATATATAATACAAATAGAGAAATTACATTTTTTAGTCAAAATGTATACATTATGTAATTGGCCACTCAAAAGCCCATGACTAGACAATTATAGGTCACGTTCTTTTATGGTAATAAGATAAAGTTGGAAATAAATAATAAAATGGGACAAAAAGACCTAATTATTATATAAGGAATTATTTGATTCACTTCAAAGCACATGTCCTCCTTTGAAACACACTAGCAGAAATCAATGTTCCATGCTTATTGTTGTTTGGATATTGAGGGGTTCCCCAAAAGCTCATATGGGAAACAATACAGGAATGTTCAGGGGCAAAAGATTAGATCATGAGCTCAATAGTCTAATCAGTGAATTAATCCATTTGATGAATTAAGGCATGGTAACTTTAGGCAGGTAAAGTATGACTGGAGGAGGAGGTCACCTGAGGTGTGCCCTGAGGGATTGATTATATTAACCCTGGATCCTTGCATTCAAGCCTTTTCTGCTTCCTGGTCTCCATGAGATGAGAAGCTTTCCTCTACCACATCCTTCAGCCATGATTTCTGCCTCACCTTGGGCCCAGAGTTGGCAGACCATGGACAAAAGTAAACTTTTTCTCTTCTAAATTGTTCTTGTCAGATATTCTGGTCACAGTGGTGAAAAGCTGACCTACACAATGCTAAATTTTGGATTACCCCCAAATTGTACAATTTTCCCTGATTCCTTACAAATGTCTAAAAGCCAACCCTAGTAGCAGATGCCACAGAAAATCATAAACCAGATTCAATTTAGCACGACTACAAGCAAAAAATTTTAGGGGAAATTAAACAGAAGATAACCAGGCACCATTAGCAAAGTTCATGTTCTCTGTAAAGCAGAGAATATGGATGACCTTTTTGAAGTCCTTTTACATCATTTTCATTTTACAGACAGATTAGCATGATGTGGATGTTCCCTATATCGAGTGCTGACTTGTACACTTAATTACATCCATATTTAAATATTATTGAGTTTTCTCATTAAATTTTCCATACAGAGGCAAGAAGAGTGACCATTTAGTGATTTTCCAGGCATGGGGTTAAAATACTATAAAAAGAATCAAATTTGTGGTAGAAACTTTGGGAACAGAAGGAAGATAGGACTATGTCCATGTTTATTTCTATTCCAATATAGCTGCTTGAATTTTATTTGCTTCAAAATTTACTAGAGTACCTCTACATATTGTAATGTGACAGTTAAAAAAATAATGGTAGGACATCAGCAAATGTGATGCCCCCATCTGCAGCAGCCAGCATCTGAAGGTGGCCCAAGACAAATTATGGATCAAAGGTGGGTTTGGGGTGTCTTTCCACCTTCCACAGAAGTGAGACGACAGATGCTATTGCCAGCATTTTGGTTGCTAGAGGTCTATTATGTGAAATAAGCCAACAGTGTGAAATGCTATACTCAGCTCAGCACAAGAGCCTGAGGGCTATTTCTGACAATTCTCTGAATAATTTAGGTGAGTTTCAAGTTTTCAGGTTCCCCAACTTTAAACCACATTGTCTTAGTCAGAGTTCTCCAGAGACAGAACCAGAGGATATATGCAGAGATATACAAAAAGAATTTATTAGGGGAATTGACTCACTTGATTACAGAGGCTGAGAAGTCCCAAGATAGAAATCCCAAAGCTGGCCATCTGCAAGCTGCAGGACCAGGAAATTGGTCAGTGTGACTCAGTCCAAATCCAAAGGACTCAGAACTGGAGAAGCTGATGGTAAAATTCTCATGTGAAGTCTGGAAGCTCAAGAGCTGGGAAGGTGAGGGGCTGGGGTTGGGGCGGGTGGGATTGTGCTGGTGTTAATCCCAACAACTGGAAAACCTAAAACTCTGACATCCAAAGGCAGGAGGAGAAAGGCTACTCTGCCAGAAGAGAGAAAATTCACGCATCCTTTTTCTTCTTTTTGCTATATTTGGGCCACAAGCCAATAGGATTGTGTCTGCCCATTTTGGGGGCGGATACCCACTCACACTGTCCGCCCACTCATAGGCCAACCTCCTCTGGAAACACCCTCACACATACCTGAGGCAGTCCAATCGCTCTCACCCAAAGCAGAGCCAGCTGGGTTTCCCTTTCAGCAGAACAGGGAGACTCTGGGCTCAGGGCTTACTGAAGGACTAAGAATAAGTAATGTTTTATCAGCTATGTGAACATCCTTTAATCCAATCGAGCTGACAATTAAAATTAATCAACCATCAGATTGAAGGATTCATTTGACAAACACTTAAAACACTTAATGAGTAACCACTACATTCCAGGCACCTTGTTAAGTACTAAAAGGCCAAGTGGCTGAACTCTATCAGATTTATGGTTAAATCTTAGTGGAAAGTATAAGAAAGAGAAGGATCTAATTTAAACAAATACAAACATAGGCTGCTTTCAAAAAAGCAACCATTTCTTGAATGAGTATTTCTGTGCTTCCCTGAACCTAACACGGAGCTCTTCATTCTGGTTGCTGGAGAGAACTGTTGGTGACGTGTCTGTTGTGAGGCTAACATATTCTGTGCCCGACAGTGACTGTCTCAGGAGGCACTGCACTTGCTATGGTTTATATTCAAATTATCTAAAGCATCATTTCTTCTACTCTTTCCCATCCTGGATTTTCCAAAATTTATGCATTCATGAAAGCTGAGTCTCTTATTTTGTGTTTTTGACTGCTTTTGATTTTAAATGTCATTTATTTACATCGTATTTTGGACAGATACACATTTGATTTAATTCCTATTTCTCTTACCCAAGGACATTTGCCCATGAGAAGCCTCTAAGTCACAATGGTTATCCCTAACCCTTCCCATTCTCACCTGTAGCACTCCATATGGTTAGAACTTCATTTGTTCTTAGTTCATGGGGTGTACTTTAGATTTTACCAATGACCCTGTGATTCTGAATGCATAGTAACTATTGCCTTTGTTATTCATTTTATGAGTTTCTGGTTTGTCTTTCTAAACAGATGGTAAACTGCTTGTTTGCTAACTCATCTTTCTGCAAATTAAAGAAGAGGCTATGCCATGTATATTTTTACTTATTAAAAACCCTAAAGTTCAATTGCCCCTGCCTGTTGAAGCTTATTTATTACCATGAGTTTTACAAGTACACAAGGAAAAAGGAAACATTTTCTGAAATCTCTACTTAAAAGCACAAAATTCCCAGATTTTTCTTCCAGGCACTTTTAAGCAAATTTTCAAGTTGTTGCATGAATTATTTCCAAGAAGTATGTTTTTAAAAGTATTGCTGATTAATTCTATATGCATTTAAAATTAATTAAAATCCCCCATTATTGTGAATGTTTTAGTATATCTTCACAAGTTATAGGAAAACTGGGCATTAGAGTGATCTCTAAAATCCCTTGGCAGGACATTCTATAAAATGCTCTTTCAAGAAGATGATTACATTAAGGACTCTGTGACTTAGTTCCATCTGTGGCTAATCATAAGCAAGGTAGCTTGAATCAAGATTGGAGAGATTTATGATGCCTTTTTTTCTTGACAATTTTCAAAAGCATTTTATATTTTCTCACTTGGGGTCTCTATGTGAAAGTTTACAATAGAAAAAAAGGTCATAAAATACTATATGTTTGAAAGGATTATCTAAACCCAATGAGTTGTTGACTCAATTACTTTAAGGACCAAAAACAGAGGTAATAAAAATCTACTTATTAATGCAATTAGAGGTAAAAAAAAAGACAAATGATCAAAATGCAAATTTGATAAATGGTTTTGCTTTGGTGAAAATTATTTGAATTGCAAGAAATAAAACTCCTTCATAATAGTTTGGGGTGGGGGAAAATCTAATGAAAGGATAAAAAATATATCACAATGGCTTTTGCAGCTAGCTGTCATAGAAAAAACTCAGAAAGTGAGCAGGAGACTCCATCTTGGAGTGGCATGGCCTTACTTCTTTGCTTATTTTATGGTATCTATTTCATTTTTCTTACTCCTTCTCTGCAGATTAACTTTTTATGTCTACTGAAGACATGGCTGCCCCAGTAACTTTCATGTCATTTTTCAATCCCACTACTTAAAAAAAAAATTGATAAGAATCTGTTCCCAACTCTCTGGAGAGAGTATTTGGTTGATTCAATGTGTTTCACAAGACTAAAGATGTCCCCAGGTCCAGTGAACTATGGCTAAGAAGTCTTTGGGGTGAATTTTCCAGCTATGCCAGAGGTGAGGAGCAGACCCACTGCACAGACACAGGGAGGACAGATGAATTGGTCAGTGTGAATGACCAATTAAGTGAAGTTTCCAGAACATATAATATGGAGGAAGGGCAAGATGGAAGGTGATTACAACATATGAGAACAGCAACACCCCCCCCAAAAAAAACAGTAATAAATACAGGCTAAATGTCCCTTATCCAAAATACTTGGGATCAGAATGTTTCAGATTTGCAATATTTATTTATTAATATTTGCATAAACTTTACTGGTTGAGTGTCACTAATTGAAAATCCAAAATGTTTATTAAAAGTCTTAAATTTTGGAGCATTTTGGATTTTCAATTAGGGATACTCAACCAGTGAAGCATTTTTAAGCAATTTGGATATTTTTTAAATTAGGGATGCTCAAAGAAATATGTGACCTGATATCTGTGTGAAATACTATATTTGCCTCAACACAAGGACCTGAAGGTTATTTCTAGTAATTCTGGCAAAGAACATCACTTTCTTAAATATAATTAACCTCTACCATAATAATTTATTTTAAGTTAGAATAAAATTAATTCTTTCTATGTTCATTGACTGAAATTTATAATATTAAACTAAACACATACAATTTACATTTCAGTTGTAAGTCAGAACATTGAGAATATTAAGTGTGGGATAGGTGGTGGTAGCAGGTATGTATATGGAAAAATATATAATATGGCCAGTTTCACTGGGAAATGAAAGTTACCAGGGTAAAAAAATAAAGGAAAAAATCATGATTATATTTATTATAATATTTATATAATAATTGCTATATTAGATGATGCAAACTGTAGGATCATATGACAATAAAAAAGAAATGAGACTTCCACTTTTACTAATGGAAAACAAAATAGTTCAAACCAAAACTTACTCAGATGACACCTATAAAAAATGGGGAGAAATTGTTGGCATCATATAAGGTAGTGAAATTTATTAGGTCAAGATTCTGGAGAAGATAGAAAGGAAGAGACATGAACACAGCATAATTGGAATAAAAGACGAATTCTTATCACATAAAAATATAAAAATCTCTTCAAGTGAACTGAAAGAAAACAATTGATTTCTATGCCAGGAAAAATATCATTCAGAATTAAGATAAAGTGAAAATATCTTCTCGATAAGGAAAAAAATAGAGAATACATCATTGTATTAAACTGTGTTGAAGAAACTACTGAAGAAAGATCTTTTAGCAAAAGGACAAGATCCCAGATGAATCTCAGAGATGCAGGGTAGAAAAAAAAATAATGAAAATTGCAAATAGATGAAACTTAACCATAAAAATCAGTTATGATAATGTTTTGGGAGGGGTTCACACACACACACACACACACACTTGTTTTACAAAATAACACAGAAGATAAAACCCAACTCATTGATAATCCTTTCAAGAGATCTATTAAAGAAAGAAGGCAAAATTATCTTAATTTGAAGCTTATGAGCCTAATGAAAAAATGTCTCCTTCCCTCCCTCACTTTACCTGCCCTCCACAACAAACAGAGAGAAGTTGCCCAAAGCAGCCAAGACTGGTATGTCTCACTATTTCAAATGTGTATAAACAAACAGGGGTTGCAGCTTAGCGATGGAGTGTTTGCCTAGCATGTGTGAGGCACCACTGGGTTTGATCTTCAGCATCACAAGAAAATAAATGAATAGGGTGAAGGTATTTTGTCCATCTATGAATGAAGAAAAACATTTGAAACAACAACAATAACAGCAACATAAAACCCATGGAAATAGGCCCATGTCCATCAGCAGTCTGTAAGTCACAATGGAAGAACTTGCTGAATTACATAATTACTACCCAGTTTGTCTGAACATAGCTCTCCTACAAATAAGCTATGTTAAAGTGGCAGAAAAAACATAGCACAGCATTGTCTTTAAAAATTAAAAAGCAAAAATGATTATCTGGAAGGTTTACCAGTTTTAGAGAAGGAAACATACTCATCCACATTCAAAAGTTTTAAAAGTTTTGTTTATTGGATTGCCAAAGCAATATTGTTTTTAACTGTATTCTATGCAGCTCCAACAAAAATATAAGTTCTTAATGTTGCAGTATACATAACCCTAAGATAACTCTACAGTCCATTCTCAAGGGAATAATAGTTATAATTGGGCTTATATTGATTTCTCCTCTCTAAAATTCCATTTTTATTTTGAAAATAAAAATAAAATACTGCATTATCACTGCAGTGAATATATAAACAAAAATATAGACCCTTATTTGAATCCAAACATTTCTAAAATCCTTCTGATTCACTTCCATCTTTCAAACCTTGGACTAATGTGTTCATTTTCAAGGGGACACAATGGGGGACACAAAGTTAGAAAAAATATTCTTATTGTTTAGTAGGAGGATTGACAGATGCTGAATTTTGTCATAGGTGATGTAATTAATATAACTCTTCAGAAACACTTCAAGATAATTTTGTCATAATGCTGCTTTCAGATAAGTTATTCAAAAATTTTTACCTAAACAGAAATATATTTGGATCCATTAGGTCCAATTGATTGTTTAGGATTTTCATATCTATTAAATACCCCAATAGATAAAGTTCATTGAATTGTAGATAATAACAAAAGCAAGTACTTTAAGAAATATTGTTTTACCAAAACTGAGGGATTCAATTGGTTAACAGTACATAGGATGCCATTTCAGTGAATGCTTCAGTTTTATAATGAATCTCAGGGTTCATAATAATAATGATTTAGAATTAATTGAGCCCTCTGAGGAAATATTTACTGAAATAGTTAATATTTCCTGAAGAATTACAAAAAAATGTGGTACTTACTGAAAAGAACAAATGAAGACAATTTCATTCTCAAATGACTGAATTTTATACCTCTCTTGATCATCCAGCAACTTCATAATCACTTCAAGGAAACTGGATTAGACATTTTGAAATAGACCTCGACTTCGGTAGAGTTATCAATGACAGGGATAGTGTTAAGCGGAGATTTGTAGAAGAGCTCTTCCCAACTATAATGCATCTCAATTTAAAATTCCAGCACTGACATGTAACCATGACAGCAAGAAGGGCCTCTCTCCAGCTTTGTACAATAAAGAGACAGTATCTTTTAGCACGATATCCATTAAAAAGATTAAGTAATGAAACAGGACACATTTCTGTCACTTCTACATCTGCCTGCTGTGCAAGTACACAAAGAGAGAGAGAAGCCGTCAACTTGAGCAGCATTTTTCCAATCTGGAAGCTTTTAGGAAAATTATAGGACAACGAAGAATTACAGTTCACATTAAAATTGATTGGCGTCACAGTTAAAAGGGGGAAAGAGTCCTTGTCCCTGTGCAATAGGGATTTATTATTATTGTTGTAATTAGTAGCATATATTAATTATGCAAAAGGAAGCATTTCATTGTGATATTTCCATACATGCATATCTCATACTTTAAATTATTTCCCTCCCTTTACCTCTTCTTGCCCTTTCTTCTTTCCTCCCTTCCCAGATTTCCTTCTCTAATAATTCCTCTTCTACTTTTAGGTCTTTTTCTTCTTTTCTTTCTTTTCTTCTCCTTCTTTCTTTTTTTTATGTTTCCACGTATGACATAAAACATGCAATATTTGTCTTTCTGTGTCTGTCTTATTTCACTTAGCATGATGCCCTCTATTTCCATCCATTTTCCTGTAAATGACATGATTTTATGCTTCTTTATGATTGAATAATACTCAATTATATATTATACCATATTTTCCTTATCTATTCGTCTGCCAACAGGCACAAAGAGTGATTGCATGTCTTGGCTATTTTGAATAGTGCCACAGTAAACGTGAGTATGCAGGGTTCTCTTTTGTATGCTGACTTCATTTTTTTTTAAAGTGGTTGCACAGCCCAGAAAGATGGTTCCCAAAGTCTGAGCCCTGAGCATGGTAGGGCTTTTACTTTTTTTTTTTAAATAAATGACAGTGGAATGCATTACAATTCTTATTACACTTAGATAGCACAATTTTTCATATCTCTGGTTGTATATAAAGTATGTTGCTGACTTCATTTCCTTCCAATAAATACCATGGAGTAGTGCAGCTGGATCATAAGGTAGTTAGTTCTATTTTTAGTTTTTTAAGGAAACTCCACACTGCCTTCCATAGTGGCTGCACTAATTTTCATTTCAACTGACAGAGTTTGTTTTTCTCCACATCCTCACCAGCATTTGTTATTTTTCTTGTGTTTTTTATAATAGCCATTCTGACTGGGGTGAGACGGCATCTCAGTGTGGTTTGTATGCATTTCCCTGATGGCTAAAGATATTGAGCATTTTTTCATATATTCATTGTTCTGTTGTATTACTTCTTTTGAGAAATATCTGTTCAGATCATTTGACCATTTTGACTGGATTACTTGTTCCTTTGTTATTAAGTTTTTGAGTTCTTTAGATATTTGGGATATTAATCCTTTGTCAAATGAATAACTAACAAAAATATTTTCTCCTATTCTATAGCTGTCTCTTCACTCTGTTAAATGTTTCCTTTTTGTTCAAAAACTTTTTAATTTGATGTAACCCCACTTATTAATTCTTACTTTCATTGTTCAGGAAATTGTTGCCTGTGCCAATAACTTGACCTGCTTCTTCTGTGTTTTTCTCTAGCAGTTTCAAAGATTCAGATCCTACATTAAGATCTTTGATTCATTTTCAGTTGATTTTTTGTATGGAGTGAGAAACAGGGGTACAATTTTAATCTTCTACATGTGGATATCAGTTTTCCCATCACCAATTGTTGAAGAGGCTGTCTTTTTGCCAATGTATGTTCTTGCACCTTTGTCAAGAATCAGTTGGTTATATATGTATGGGCTTATTTCTGGGTCCTCTATTCTAGTCCATTGGAGTATGTATTTGTTTTTATGTCAATGTTATGCTGTTTTTGTTACTATGGCTCTGTAGTATATTTTTAAACCAAGAATTGCAACACCTCCAGTATTGCAACACCTTGCTCTTTTTGATCAGGATTGCTTTGTGCTTCCATATGAATTTTAGGATTATTTTTTCTGGTTCTGTGAAGATTGTCATTAATATTTTGGTAGGAATTGCATGAAATATATAGATTTCTTTTGTTGTTATTTTAATATTAGCAGTATTAATGCTCTTAATCCACAAACATAGAAGCTCTCTCCTGTGTCTTCTTCAATTCCTTCAGATTTTTATAATTTCAGGGGTCTCTTACTTCCTTGGTTAGGTTTATTCCTAGTTTATGCTATTGTGAATGGGATTGCTTTTCTGATTTCTTTCTCAGCAAGTTCATTATTGGTATATAGAGAAGCTACAATTTTCTAAGTATAGAATCATACCATTTGTAAACAGGAATTATATGACATCCTCTTTCCTATTTGTATCCCTTTTCTTTCTTTCTTTCTCTTACCACTTGCTCTGAACAAAATTTCAAGTACATGTTAAGTAAGAGTGATTAGAATGGACACCCTTGTCTTTTTCCTGATTTCATTTTTTTTTACATTTATATGATGTTGGCTCTAGGTTTGTCATATGTCTCCTTTTTTATGTTGGGGTATGATCCTTCTATATTTTATTTATTCAGGGTTTTTATCATGAAAGGATACTGAATTTTATCAAAGTCTATTTCTGTATCTATTTAGATTATCATGGTGATTTTTATCCTTGATTCTACATATGTGCTCTACTATAATTATTAATTTCACAACAGGGATCTGTCTTCCATGAGCAAAGTTAATCATCACCATATTCACAAACTAACATAGTTAATCTAAGGAAATTATCCTTCACAGGTTTTTTGGTATAAAACTGATGTAGTTTTCTTTTGCCAGGCAGCTCTGACTGTGTGAACATCTGCACAAGAATACTGTTGCTAGATACTTGAAAGCAGCTCCAAAGCTCTGTTCCCCAAGATTTCTGCCTTCTACTAATTTTTATAGATATTATGATTCCAAATTATAATTTGTAATTACCCAGGGTAGTATAACTAAAGTCCTCAAATTAAACAGGATCAACTTCTATCTTTCCAAGTGAAGGAAGAAATACTTGACAATAGTAGCCTCTTTGCTTGGGATGACTATTGCTGTCTCTTGAGTTTTAGCCCACAGTTAACAGATAACAACAAAATCAATTGCTCCAGTACAAAAGTTTTTAGGAGTTCAAAATAATTCAGCAAAGCTTTAAGGAAACCTGCTCAAACTAGAGAAGGCAGATTTATACCCAACAAACACATTTAGGAACATGGAGGTGCCACCTGCTTTTTTAAATAAACAAAAATACTGGTATATGGCCTGGGGCTGTGGCTCAGTGGTGGAGTGCTTGCCTAGTATGTGTAAGGCACTGGGTTTGATTCTCAGCACTGAATATAAATAAATGAAGAAAATAAAGGTTCATCAACATCTATATATATGACAAACAGACTAAAGAGCTTCTTGGCTGACAAAATTGAATTCTCCAATACACTTAGTAAAGAAAGAAAATGAAATCCAAAGTCACAATTGAAATAAGTTTAAAAAACTATGCAAAAGATATTTGCATATATTTGGACAAGTTGTTTAACTTCTTCAAGCCTCAGATTTCTCTTCTATAAAACAGAGATAAAATTGGTTTCTACTATCCAAGATTGTGCTAGGGATTAAATCAAATGAAGTTATTTCACAAAGTAGTACTTCTCAATGAGAATATCAGCACCCATGATAACAATTGGTTTAGAGTTACAAGGCCAGAAATAGTTTTAAGTATAAAAAAAATATAAATTATTTAATTAAAAAGTAATTTTGAGTAGATTCACAGTGTTCTCCACAGAGGATGTCAGTGTTGTATCCCATTTTGCTTGAGAAGAAAAGAAAGCTAAGGTAGTAACAGCCCATGGGGAATGTGAGCCCCTGGTGAGTGCTGTGCCATGTATTTGCACATAACCACTCAGGTTTATCACAAGAGACAAATGTTGAAATTGGATGATCTGTAGGCCAGACTTCCACAGTAAAGAACACGTGAACTTCCTAATGGCTAGCAATCACAATGTGTCTGTGGCTACCTTGTGATAGCCAGTGTTTTATTCTAATCATGGGGTCTCTAAAGAAAAGGGAGGGATGGACATGAGTCTTTGAAAATTGTCTTTTAAAAAATTAAGCCATATAAATAGTTGTATTATAATTAGCACATTGACTATCTGTGTGACCAAGCAGGGATCTTTCAAATTCTCTTTCCATCATCTCCCTCTTGTGTGTGTGTGTGTGTATGTGTGTGTGTGTGTATTTGTTGTTCCTTGTTAAAAACAAACAAACAAAAACATTCAAACAAGGTTCTCTAAGGACTCTCCCAATTCTGACACTGTATGTGATGAGAAGGCAATAATTCTAAACTTTTAAATTTCCACCACACACAAATCCTTAGAATGACAGAAATGAATACTATTTACAGATAAAGCAATTTTCTTGCTGTACAGAAGCAAATTCCACCTCCACTTAATACTGGCTTAGATTAAACATAACCATAGTGCTGGGTCTTTCAGGGTACTCACTGGAAAAGACATTTTTTATATTAAAATCCAATATAGTGCTTTAAAGAAAAAAAAGCCACAGGGCTCTAGAAGATACCAGCTGTATATTATTTCATTTATTTCAATCCATCTTTAAGGCTGGTTGTAAATGTCTCTGGAATAATTTTCAAATGACTAGAATGTTCTATAGAAGCAGCAGCAACATAGCTATAATGAGAGTTGGTCTAAACATAATCCATTGACCAAGGTGCTGGAGACTCAGGGAACTCTGCAAAAAATGAAGGAGCTTTTTGGAAAAGCTGAGGGAAGGTCTTCCTCCGCACCACTCAACCCAAACTCAATGGCTCCTCATGCCTCTGATACACTCTATTTTATTAGAGTTGTATTTTCCAAGGAAGTCATTGAAAAGCTCATTGTATTGGATTTGCTCCCCATCATTTTCCTTGAAATGCTTTCCACTTAATAAAGCAAACCCAACCATGGTTCACATTGCCTTTTTCAAGACTTGTGATGTCACATGGATTTAGTATACTACGTGCAATTTTTTCAAATGACTAGAATGTTCTATAAATAAAAACTCTATAGGTTTCCTTTGATGAAGTAAATATTTTATAGCATGAACCAGGCACCTTTCTGTTCTAGCCTTAGACCCTATTCCATTGGTATTTCAAATAAGAAGATTTTGTGGAAAATTGAATATAAAAATATTGTAGTGAAAATTATTCTAATTTAGAAAATTATTCTAATTTCACTACAATATTTTTATATTCAATTGCATCAATAGTACATGCTGGTAGGGTTTTTTCTTTTTCTCATTTATAGTTTTTATTTTTTGTATCTGTGATTGATGCTTATTGTAGGACACTGGAAAAACACAGAAAAGACAACAGAAAACAATAAAAATGCTTGCAATCTTTTTGCCAGAGTTAATAAATTTTAATATTTTTGTATTCCTCATTTTAATTTCCTATCATATTACAATAGTCAGAATAATCATGGTTTCTGAAATCTCAATTGTCCAATCTCAAATTTATATCAGGAGACATTTTCCTTAGCTGGGCTAAAGAGTAAAAGCAGCAAGAAGAAGAGGAGAGGGAGAAAATAGAGCTCAGAATCTCTCTTTTAGTTTTGAACTTATAATAAGGATTTAAATGTCCTTTTCAAAGTCATTCCCAGAAGCCTCTATTCTCACAACCTCTTTATTGCTTGTATCTTCATTATGAATTCTATTAATACCGTTGCCAAGTTCAGAACTACTCCTTTTTAACTCACATTTGGATAAAATGCCACCTCCTATTTTATTTCGTGGAATCCATGATAACCATATCTTTCTCTGATTCTGGGCCCTCTAGGCATCTTCTTCCTGCTACCTGACTCTCCTCCTACACCAATGATTAGTTATGTCAGTTTGGGGTAGCCCGGGAGACATAGAATAATAAGGATTGATGCTTGCTAACAGAATAATTGAATACAAAATATTCTCATGGCAGGAGACTCTCTCAACTATGAAAAAATCTACAGATTTTTAAAAGGTAACCCTAGCATAGTTCTATATTCCACCATATGTTTTGATTTGGATGTGAGATGTCTCCCAAAAGCTCATGTGTGAGACAATGCAACAAGGTACAGAGAAGAAATGATTGGGTTAAGAGAGCCTTAACCTAATAAGTGAATTAATCACCTGATGGAATTAATTGATAACTGAAGGCAGGTGGGGTGTGGCTGGAAGAGGTGGGGCACTGGGACCAGTCACTTTGAGGTATATATTGGTATCTGGTGAGTGAAGTCTTTCTCTGCTTTCTGATCATTATATGGACTGCTGCCCTCTGCGACATTCTTCTACTATGTTTTTCTGTCTCACCTGGAGACCTGAAGAACAAAGACAGCTGTGTATGGATTGAGACTTCTGAAGCTATGAGCCCTCAAATAAACTTTTCCTGTACTAAAATTGCTCTGATCAGGTCCTTTAGTCACAGCAGTGAAAAAGCTGACTAAAACAACATAATATGATCTGTGAGATCCTACCTAAGCCACTTTAATAAACAGAACAATTTGCACTTGGTATAATAATATTTGCATATAAATAAAAAATTATATCAATGAAATACATTCTTTCAAAAAGAATTAGCTAGCTATATAAGAAGTACTGTAGTAAATTTTACAATTTTAAGCAAACTTACCTCTTTATTTTTACATTTAAGGTATCATCTAGTGATTTGTCCTTAGTAAACTTCCCATCACTTAAGAAACTTGAGCACTGGATGAATTTTCCTCTGCCCATGGGCATACACCCCAGCAATTGCTAATTGGTTTATGATAAATATTCAATGGTTTGTCAAAATGTAGCAAAATAGGAACAATAGCATAAACTTGTTTAAAATAAAGACAAGGCATAAAATGTCTTTCAAGAACTTTTTTGTAAGAATAATAGATGATGGTAATCATTTAAGTGAAAAGTTGGTAGCCTTATGCCAGTTTCTCATTTTATTTCCTTTTTTTCTGAAAGTTTACTGGTCTACATAATCACAAAGGAAAACACTGGATTGACTGAATTCTATCTTTTCTCTGAATTATCAGCTTATTAAGTATAATAGAAGCATGACTTACTTTTCTCTAAAATCCAACACTCTAGTCTTAGCATTCTTAAGAACTGATTGCTTTAGTAGGTGGTCAAACTTGACCTGCAATCTGGTTTATTCTCCCCCAAAAAATTATTTGATAAAAACTGACTTTATAACTAGTTAGCTTAACTTTTTGAAACACATCTGTGTAAAGTAATACTTTAATTTATATATTAGACTATTAAACCTGTTTATACCTTATTTTATTCAATATTATTCTATGAACTGGGCATTAATTATGTTTTAAAATCAGGGTGTTGGAAACATTTAATATATTCTGAACTTCATCACTCATTCCTGCAATTTGATTTTCATGTTTCACTCACAAGTAAAATTATATTAACTTAAACATATTACCTGTTCTATTTTGTTTAATTTTTACATAATAGATTTAAATTATGCTATTTACGTTATTGTGCTATTTAATGCTGATAAATTATATTAATGTGTCATCATGAAATACCTATTTAAATTGTCCTTCTTATCTTTGTGTATTATCTTTACTTGTTTCTGAGTACTCTTTCTATTAAAAATTGAACTTTCCCTTATGGCTCATTTATCCACAAAATAGTTTCAATAAAATGTACTCTTATAAATGCAATGCATCTTCTGAGTCATAAATGATGTGAACCTCAAGATTACTCTTCCTTTAATAACTTTCAAATACCAATAGATTAAAAATATTTGCAATTGGTTATTACATTAATTCCAGTGTATTTTATAATCTAGCTCTCAAGTTAGTGAAAGACATTGTTTTATTTTCTCTATGAAGTGATTTGAAATTGCATGATTATATCCTCTACAAAGACCTTGCTGGCTTACCACCTTGGAAACCTGCGTGGGCACTCTCTCGTCCAGGGAGGAGGTCCAGGGAACAGGGTAGAGGAGAGTGTGGCTGAGGGAGTCGCTAATCAAGACCTCCAGAGACCAAGCAGGAAACAGGTCTGATTTTATTGCACAGTTACCATGTATATATACTCAGGCAGTAGCTAAGCACATTACAGGCAGCCAGCAATGCAATTTCTGCTAAATGCCCTTGCAGCAACTAATGGAGCAGCAGGCTGTGGAGCAAGAAAATGGACTGCAACACATGGCCTCACGCCCAGGGCTGTGCCTATGGGGTAAGCGGTCTGCCACTCACATGCCTAGCATGAGGAGAGTGGCCTGCCATTCAGATGCCCTTAATATATGCCATATATTCAGTACTCCATGCACTTGTCCCCACAGATACCTTCTTTTCCTCACTCTCCACATCCATTCCTGCCACATTACATCCAAAATAGATTCCAGATCTATCTCTTCTTTTCCACCTCCTCTGCGACCCCCCTGGCCTAAGGGTCATCATCATTCGCCTGCATTAATGCACAGCTTCTGTTCCCCACCTTTCAGCCGTTCTCCATGCTAAGCCCAAGCCAATCGTGTAGTATGTGTGAGATACTGCCTTTCCCCTCTTTGAACACCACCAGTGGGTTGCCATTGTGTGCAATGACTCTATGGCCCCTGGAAGGCCCAGCCTCCCTGCTAGTTCCTTCCCCCCATACTTGAACTTCTTTTGTCTCTTCCTTCCCTTTCTACATTCCAGCTCTACAGGACTCTGGGCTCCTTACTCTGCCAAGCTCATTCCTGACTCAGTGCCTCTGCCTGCACTGTTCTTTAAAGTGCTTACTTTAGGTCTTTTTTCACAGTTCAGAGCTCAACTCTAATATCGCATACTCATAAAGGACTTTTTGGAACATCCCCACTTCACAGCTCTCTATCAAATTATGTTTTATTTTCTCACAGCTTTTATCACTACCTGAAATTATCTCCCTTATTGATTTGTTCATTGACTCATTATGTGTTTGCCCCATTAAGAAAACAAAAGTTCTATAATAGCAGAGCCTTCTCTGCCTCATTCACCATTTTATCTTTCCCCAGTGTCTGGGGCCTCATGACTTGCATGGTCCTGAGGCACTTTTGCCTTCTTGGGCTCCTTGCACCATAAAAAGTCTTAAAAATCATGTCTATGACTACATTGATATAAAGACAAATATATTAATATTAGGTATTAAAACTTCTCTGTCAGCTAAAATTCATTTTTTTTCTTTTCAATTTAAAATAATTATTTTATTTTATTTTTGTGGAGCTTGGGCATTCTATCACCTGTGCCTCATGAAGTCATCCTGTCCTAGGCATGATAGGTGCTCAATTATTAAGAGGACTGAGTGGGTGAATGAGCACTGGTCTGGAATTTAAGACTGTTGGGCCCTGTTTTGCTTCTTACACAGCTGGCTAATAATCCCTTGCAGTCCTAGATTAGTAAATTGAGACAATGCAATCAGATGGCTTTCCTTCTGTTCTCTCAGCTCATTCCCTGAAGTTCAATGATAGTTATGTCTGTGCTATATCACTTGGTCTTTTATTACACACATCTACTATCTTTTATTGCTTTTGTGTTTAATGAGTTTGTCTTACTTCTGTAACTAGATTATAGATTCTTACAAGACTAGAATTTTATTGCATTCTTAAATGGCTCCAGTCTATATCTGATGCTCATTATTTTTCTGATTGTATTTTCAAATGATCATATACATAAAAATATAGAACATGATAATTTTTTGACAGTATGTTGGTTCGATGCTGTCTTCTAGTGAGTACAGACCAAGGTATTCCTAAACCTCCAACAATATACAGCACAACTCCCTTCTGCCCACAACAAAGAATTACTTGGCCCAAAATGTCGATAGTGTGAAGGTTGAGAACCCCTGCTATAAGGTAGGGCTATCCAAAAGAACTTTCTGTGACAGTGTAATGGTCTATCTGTGCTGTCCAATACAGTATTCACTAGCCATGTATGACTGCTGAGCACTTGAAAGGTGGCGAGGGTGACCAAAGAACTGAATTTTAAATTTTACTTAATTTTAGTTCATTTAAATTTAAATAACCAAACCATAGCAACTTGTAGCTTCTATATTGGGTGACAACTCTAAAAAGTGCTTACTTTAGGTCTTTTTTCACAGTTCAGAGCTCAACTCAAATATCACATACTCATAAAAGACTTTTTTTCCTTCTGGATGGGGATGGATTCTCTCTAGTTCAGGATAGAAAATCATTCTAAGATACAGGGTTTTATTCAGTGTCCAAGTTCTAAGAATTCAAGTTTTCCCTAGAATTAAATTCCAGAAAACTGGTAGAAGAATAATTAAACTTTTAAAATCTATGCACACAAAAGGAAAAGATTAGAAATAAAAACAAAAATATTTCATAACATCTGTCTTTGGTTAGTTGAATCACTAAAT
This sequence comes from Spermophilus citellus, assembly GCF_964194105.1. Taxonomy (NCBI): domain Eukaryota; kingdom Metazoa; phylum Chordata; class Mammalia; order Rodentia; family Sciuridae; genus Spermophilus; species Spermophilus citellus. The sequence goes on along the minus strand of NC_138184.1, from coordinate 197,249,014 downwards.
TGCAGCTTTTTAAAAATCTACTTACATGGATTTTCATTTTTTAAAATCACAAACATGTCAATTTCACAAAGAAAAATAAAGTTTTAAAACTGCATTTTGCTAAAAGAGAAGTAGTAAGACAAAAGCAAAGTCACCTGCTATGAATGATATGTGAAACATAAATGTTGCATACAAAAAGAAATGCCTATGGTAGATGAGACATGGAACCTTTATGAAAAAGAAGAAAGCTGAGAAATGGTCTATCTCAAACCATTCTGAGGATACATGCACATTGGTAGTTGTTATGGGTTGAATATGAGGTGTCCCTCAAAAACTCATATGTAAGACAATGTGAAATGTTCAGAGGTGAAATGATTAAGTTAGGAGAATCTTAACCTAAGCAGTGGATTGATCTACTGATACGTATTAACTGGGTGGTAACTCTAGGCAGGTAGGTTGTGGCTGGAGGAAGTTAATCACTGGAAGTGTAGCTTTGGGTTTACATTTTTTTTTAATATTTACTTTTTAGCTGGACACAATACCTTTATTTATTTATTTTTATGTGGTGCTGAGGATTGAACCCAGGGCCTCTCCCGTGCTAGGTGAGCACTCTACCACTGAGCCACTACCCCAGCCCTGGGTTTACATTTTGACCCTGGTGAGAAAAGCGTGCTTCTCTCTCTCTCTCTCTCTCTCTCTCTCTCTCTCTCTCTCTCTCTCTCCTCCCTTCCTGGTTGCCCTGTTCTGAGCTGCTTTCCTGGGCCATTCCCTTTTGCCATTATGTTCTGCCTCATCTCTGGCCCAGAGCTATGAAGTTAGTTGACCATGAATTAAACCTCTGAAACTGTGGGTCAAAATAAATATTTCCTCCTCTACATTGTTCTCATCAGGTCTTGCGATCAACACAAGAAAAAAAAAAATTAACTAAAAAAGTAGTCTACATAGTTTTAGTAAATGGAGTAGGATCTAACAAAACTGGAGGGATCCACTAGGCAAGATGATCAGAAATTACCTTCAATTCAGCCTCTCTACTTACTATCATGAAGCAATTTGGCTGCATTCCACTGCTGATATATATTTGATATCTAACTCCAATTCTGTAATCTCAAAGCAAAACTCTTATGTTGGTGTGAAGTCTTTGGCAGCTAATCTGGTGACATAATTTAAACCTAGGTGTCAGTGGCTAATAGTGTATCTAAGTATTATTTATTTTAAATAATATGTTTCATGTTTACTATGTTCTTCCATGCCATAATCCAGTTAGGCCATGTGTGAGTCAGCTTTCCATTATTATAACAAAATGCCTGAGATAATCAACTTAGAAAGAGGAAATATTTATTTCAGTTCACAGTTTTGAAGCCTTCAGTCCAACAGGCTTGGCCCTGTTGCTTTTGGATCTGTGGAAAAGTAGTGTATTATGGTAGAGAGTATGTTTTACTCACTTCATAGCAGCCAGGTGAAAGTGAGGGTAATAATAGGATCTAGATTTTCAATAACTCTCCAAGGGCATACCATCAATGACCTAACTCCCTTCCATCAGGCTACACCTTCTAAAGGTCCCACCACTCCAAGTAGCAGCATAAGCTGAAGACAAAGCCTTTGACACATGGGCCTTTGGGGGGAAACCATAGCAGGTCACATCTCCTCTCTGTGAACTAATGAAAAGAAACTTGTTTAACTTCATTTCAACCATAGAGTGTTTTGTCTAGGGAATCCAAAATTTCTAGAAGTTTAATGACCTTGTCATAGTGCTAATAAAAGCAAGTGACTGCTTATTCATAGAAAACTTGGGCAGGAGGGCAGGATTAGAAAGAAGCAAATCCATCTGTAGGGATGTGCCTTGCTATCAGTAGTAATTTACCTGGTAGACTAGTATAATATTTACTTCTTTAGCTATTTATCACTACCCCTGTTTTGTAAGCAAGGAAGTTTTCCTAAGTAACTTGCTCAAGGTAACCAGATGTTAGTCCAATTAACATTGTGACATAACAATCTACCTCAAAACTTAATGCTATGAACAATCATGTTCTTAGGTTAGTGAGTTTTGTGGGGCTGATGTTTGGGAAGGGCTGTCCTGGGCAATTCTGTCTTGGAGTCTCTCATGAGTTTGTGCTAAGACATTGCCTACAGTGGTACACCTACTGGGGAAGTTAAGGGCTGACTCTCTCTCTCTCTCTGTCTCTATCTCTCTCTCTCCCTCTCCCTCTTCCCATGTTTATATTGTCTCAGAGGTTCTCCACATATTCTCTCCATGGGTAGTTTGGGCTTCCTCATAATGCAGTGGCCTCAGGATATCTAGGCTTGCTTATATGGTGGTCAGATTTTCAGTAAGAGCATTCCTGCAAGCAATGTGAGCATCCCATCACCTTTTCAGATCTAGCTTCTAAAGTCACACCTTGTCATTTTGCCACATTCATTTGGTTACATAAAGGTCACAAGTCCACTCATTTTCAAGTGGAGCATAATTAGACTACACCTCTGACATTTGAGTATCAACATTCTGGAACATACGGGTTGGAAGAGATGATTATGGTCATCTCTGAAAAATACAATCTGACATAGATGGTGATGTGCCAATTCAGAATTTGTCATATCAAACTTTGTGTCGTATCAAACTCTTTTTACTCAACTATACCAAACAGCATTAAGGCATTGTGTGTATAATAATGTGGTAACTGTTAAACGAGGTGGGCTTCTTGGAAAAAGGTAAATGATTAACATAGATTAGTTATTACTGTTGAGCTTCAATTTCTGTTCCCTGAAGTGGTATAAAAACCTGGGTCTAATATGAAAAGACACAAGTTTCTTTATTTTATGAATTTTGCTTCTGTGTGTACAGCTAGTCACATGTAAAGCTATGCTGTTCTGGGATATTGTTTCCCTGGTACAGATGACTTGGCTATTTGCAGAAAATTCCTAGTTTTACCAAGGCACATACTCAAGGTTCACCTTTGGTTTTGCAAAGCGTAGCTTTCCAGGAAACCATTTGCAAAATGTCTGTGACAGTGTTATTATGAAAAAACTGTACCCTTGTTGGCTTGATCATCTGCTGTGGTTCACAATTCTACATCTATAACATAGTTTGTTGTTCCTCTTTGTAGAAGGGAAGTTTTATGGTACGTGGTCTTATTGGGTAAATGATTCCTATGGGACCCTATGCTGAACACAGAACCCCACTCAGCAGAGACTGAGAGGTCACATCACTTCCTCTAAACATCCCCAGCCTCATGCAGTGCAGGAAAATGGTAGCTATTTCTTACTCTGAAGTATGTGAGATACAGAAAGATGGTCCCTTAGAACATTGAGACGATCAAATGAAGTCCTGAAAAAGAAACCTGCCTACAGGAGCAAGGCACAGCATGAAGAGTGTAATACCTGCCAGTTGCCAGAATGGTGATGCTCTAAGGTATCGGGGTGGTGGGCACTATAATTCCAAAAATGACATGGGAGCCCAGTGGTCACCCCAGTGCCATTCACCATGAGTAGAACCCAATTAAGATACCAGAGGAAAAAGAAGATTTTGAGACTTAAAATTATACAACCCTGGATTTTGAATCTTAGTTCCATCCCTATTTTCTCAAATAAATTTATTTCTATTGCTCATTTTTATTATCTAGGTAAACCTAGGTAATAATAGACACTTTTTATAGCTGCTTTGAGGTCCACTGATCCTGGCTATAACTAGAACATAATAAACATTTCCTTCTTCCTCCTCCTCTAGTTTTCTTCAGCCTCTTCTTAATATGGATCTAAGAGATGGGTTGCAACCGAGCCTGTGGTGGAAGGATTACTAAGGTCTGCTGTGAGACACTGAGGGCAGAAGCAGGGGCCAAGGGTGCTGCTCTTACAAAAGGGAAGAGAGGGAAATTCTGCCAATAACAGCCAGTGAGAGGGGAAATCAGATCATCAAACATATAAAACCTTTTAATAGCTACAGTGCCAAAATTATGTAAAGTTAGAAAAGATGTTCACTGTGACATTGATTTTAATATAGTAGTTGTAAACTAGAAACATTCTACATGTGTCTTAATAAGTTCTGCTAAAATAAATTACGGTATTGCAAAAGAATGAAGTAGAAAAATATGTACTGATTGAAATATTTCTTAAGACATATTGTTAAATAAAAAGCGTGTTGCTAACCTAATCTGGTATCATTGTGTTTGTGTGTGTATGTCTGTGTGTGGTGTGTGTTTATGTAAGAATATGTATGATAGTACAGGCAATGAAAATTTCCAGAAGAATACACAAAAACTGGCAGTAGGGGTGATTCTGTTAAATGGAGCAGAAAGGGAGGAAGAATTTTTACTTTGATTTCTTTGCACTTTTGTCTTGCTTGATTTTTTAAAAAAACTTACAAGTATGTGTTATTTTTGTAATGCAAATAAAATAAATTAAAATGATCTGTTAAAGCTGCTCAACAGAGAGAAACAAGAAAAAGAACTCAAGATGGCAAGAGATTAAGAAATTAAAATCTCCCCAGAGCATTTTATGCTCAGAATTTACAGCAGAACATTTTTAGGACATGATTAACATTTATGCTGAACAGAGGCAGGAAACAGGGCAGTGAAAATCAAAACTGACCAGGAGGAATTCACAGGTAAGATGTGTAGAGAAAAATGTCAGAATGTTTGTTCCTATTTATTTTAATGGTTCAGTCCTGGCTGCCCATTAAAATCAACTGAGGAACTTTAAAAATATAGCAAGAGCGACTTGTAGATATTCTGATTCAATAGATTTGGGGCAAGGACCATTTTTTTTTAATTCAGGTAATTCTTGCTTAGGTAGGATAGAAAAACCACTACATCTAACACTGCATAAAACCCTCAAAATAATGAACAAACAGCTCTTTCTCTCTTAATGTAAAAGATAAAACTGTATGTACTTACTATGCAACATAATATTTTCGAAAAAAATATAATGAAATGGTTAAGTCTAACTAATCAACAAATGTTTTAATGTATCATAACAATTGATTCTTCACTGCCTACTATATTACAGGTTCTGTGCTAGGTGTGAGACTTATAAATGTGAACCAATTTTTAAAAAAACATTTAAGTCAATTGACAAGAATATAAATTTTGGTATATTTTAAACTTTCTGTAAACATGCAACTTATAGATGACAAATGGGAAAATAATTTTAAAACAAAGAGTGCTATAAAAAATATATTCCCTGTTTCCAATAAATGCATTAATAAAAAGTAGGTGCAATAGTTCCTACAGCAAATTAAACAGAAACTACCTTTTACATAATAAAGAGACTTCAAGAACTCCAGGGTACCTGGCATATGAATAATTGCATTCATACTGTGGTCCAAGGACCAGTAAAGTTATCCTCACTGGAAGCTTATTTCAAATACAGAATCTCTATCTTAGATCTATTAAGTCAGAATCAGCATTGAACAAGATCTCTAGGTGATTAATGGGCATGTAACTACATGAGAAGCACTTTAGTTTCTTGAAGATTATCTTTTAAACCTCCTTGGCCAAATTCATCTTGCTTACTTTAACTACATATTTGGTTATCATGAAATTGAATGACTTGTTTTACACAGAATCATAAATGGCTTATATCCCAACTTCCTCTGCAACAAAATTAAGAGATTCTATTTTTTTGAAGTTACCATGCTGAGCACTATAGACACTTTAAACATATTACCTTCACAGCAACCCTCAAGAATTTTGCATTATTGATCTTCCCATTTACTGATGAGTTAACTGAGATTCATAAAATCTCACAGATGATAAATGACAAAACTAAAATTCAAATTCAGTTTTGATTAAATATTCAGTTGCTGTACGTACTCCACTGGCTTTTAAATTATGCTCACCAGAAAAAAATAATTTAAAAAGAGATTTAAATAATATTTAATTTAAAAGTATGGTCATTGTAGAATTTTGTAATGTAACTCCAATAAAAAAGAGGGTAAAGATATGATTAGGCAGCCAAATATATCTTACATTTTATTTCAAACACACACACACACACAAATACATGCAATGTGGTTTTAGTTTGTATAGTAATTTGATATGCTAGTATGTTCAAAAAATTTGCAGTGAAATTTTCAGATCCTGAAATGTATCCAAGAAGATCATTTTGTTCAAATTGCAATCAAACATTAATAAAACAGGGTGGAGCTTAACAGTATAGAAAGCATACCAATTAACTTCTAAGTGGGTCTTTCCTGAAAAAAATGCCAAAGTAAAAAATAAGTCAGAAATGCAGTCATCAGCTACCATGGCATTTATTCTATTGTCTCACTTGGAAGACCGATTAAACTTCAGATGGAATTTAGTTAATAAATTCATATTAGCACAAGGCTTCTCCCCATTGATTTGGACTTAATTTAAGTCCAAAGTCCTATGTTGAACTTTGGACTTAAATTAAGTGATTTTTGTTGGAAATAATTATTGTCTGGCCAAGTAAAACAAGACTTTTCTTATTGTTACTAAAGGAAGCAATAGAAGACTTTTTACTCACCACAAAAGTTATGTATTTTTAGCCAGTTGGACCTAGCAGGAAGTACCTGTATCAAGACATGCTGAAAATATAAATAGGTAACTACAACAAGAGGAACATAAATAATTCAGTATTACTGCTCCAAAGCCAACCTTAAGCTATGTTTCTGTGATGCATGTACCTGTTGAGGAATCGATTAAATCTGGCAGTTATTTTAGCTGTTTGCCACATCTTTTTAATTCTATGTGAGACTGAGAGTGCAAATTAATAAAAACCTAAAGAATGAATATAGGTATAAAAATAAAGACGTATCTGACAAGAGAAACTAAAAAAAAAAAAAAAAATGCCTGGCAGTTCCCATCCATTAGTAAGGAAAGTACCTAAGTTAAATGTGAATACAATTACAAATTTTCACCCAATGTTAACATTCCCACACAATCAAGCACACATTTATAAAAAGTAAATGTAGAGTTCAGATATCTGAGCAATACCTGAGTTTCCATGTTTTAAAAAAACATGAGGGTGAGTTAGCAAGGAATAGGCATGAGCATGTGGGGAAAATACAATTAAAGACAAAAATCTTCCAGTTCAGAAAACCTCTCCTATAAAGTAGAAAGTGAAACTGACTGAACTGGGGGGCCATCATCCATCCCCCAATTGGGAAACATTTTTCCTGTTTAGAGAAAGAAACCAAAGGACCAGACCAGCCACCCTGACGGCACCAAAGTTGGGAGCAGAGATTGCCCACTAAGACCTAGTACATGATAACTAAATCGGTATATGTGCTTTTCCTGTCTTTTGTCACTTTTCTTTCTCCTTTTCAAAAGGTTTGGTAGTTTCCGGGAATTTTGGAGGTAGAAATTTTGAAACAATTAAGTTTCTTCCATCTTCCTTAAAAGCTAGATTTGAATAAAACTTATTTTCCTGCCAGTTTGATTCTGAATATTTCTGGCGCAGTGAACACTATGGCCTAAGCTCTTTCCTCCCTGGGTGGGATCATGTGCCACCTGGTAACAAAAGAAAATAGTTTTATTATTGAATTAGCATTAAACCAAAATGTGAGGCACATCTCGGCAATCTGCTAAGAGACTACAAAGGCAGAAAGGAGTCTGTCTCACCCTGTCCTAGTAGGTACAGCTCTGGAGAGCAGGCTGTTAGCCAGCAGCGTGGAGTCTGCACAGTGGGCCCCCTGAACCCTTCAGTTGGTGGGAGGAGGAAAGAGTTGGGGAAAGACAGCACCCATTCAACTCCCCAGTTCTTTTCAGAGCTGGCCCTACGTCAAGGTCACTGGGTAAAGGGAATTTTTAACTTCCAATCATTCTGGCAGCATGTTATTTCCTATTTTTAGAAGAAGACACAGAACACACATGCAGAACATTTTTGTTCAAATCCTTTGTCTAAATTACAAAGTTTTCTGTTTTCTTTGGTTCTAAGTTCTGAAATTCGAGTTCCTTAAGGAAGGGCATAATTACAGTATCATGTATAAAAGGGGAACCACAGGATCATCCAATTCTCGGGAAAGGATGTGGTTGCTCTTTTATTAAGGCTCCAGAGGAAAGTATATTATTTTCTGTATGTCGCAGTTTGATTTTTTTTCCTTCCGAAATCCTGAATATTCCCCATAAAAATAAAGCCCCAGTCTAAAGCCAAGCAGCTCAAGGTAGGAAGTAAATTTAAAGTAAAGGGGTTCTGGAATCCAGCTCTGTTCCAAAACGCACTAGGAGACTTGCCAGGATGTGGAAAACTTACTGTCATAGGAAAGAGAGGCAACTGCTCAATGACATCATAATCCAATTTTTGCAGGTTTTATTACATAGAGAACTGTCAACATTGGGCTCTGCTGTTATGACTCATTGAGTTATTTGGGCTAACATGGAGCATAGTGTACATACACAGGAACACGCATATACTAATTCCTAAGTTAGAGAAAACTCAATTGTTCTGGCTGATAATCTATAGAGGAAAAGAGATGCATGTTGTCAAACTTAAAACTCACCAGTGGATAATAATAGCTGACATTTATCAACACCTGATGGAGCAGGATTTCTTCTAAGGCACATATTAATTCATTTAATTTTTTAGCATTCCTATGAAGTAGGTAATATCTCCTATTTTAAAGAGAAAGAAACAAGCTCAGAGAAGTCAAATACTTTCCCAAGGTCACAAAGACCATAGAATAGACTTGAGATTCAAACACAGGGAGTCCAGGTACAGAGTCCAGGTTTTCTCTATAGTAATGTATTTCTTTTCAGGGATCTTACAAACAGAAATTTTGCTACATATCTAGTATTTGCTTGCCATTCTACTCCTCTAGAAAATAACAAGTCTTTTCTGTTCTACAATGTTTAAAGAGCTCCCAGTGAGGAGCTGGTGTCCTTCTACAATCAATTTGCACAAGTTAAATTATACACACAATCAGTAGATTACTGATATTCCAGTTATATTCATATATATATGTATATGTATATATGTATGTGTATATATATACACACACACATATGACAATTTTACTTTCTTTGTTATTTAAATGCAATTATTTACTCTATGATAGTTTTCATAATTTTGTCTTACTGTGCTTTTGATACTACCAAAATATTACCACAGATGTGAACAAATTAGTTAGGTTAACAAATTAAGTTTAAGGCAAATATTTCTCCTATACCAAATTAGCTCATTACTAAAGAAGGCTAAGAACAAGTAAAAATCAAAATTGTTGTTATTGCTGCATCATTAATGCATGCTTCTTTTAAATTTTTTATAGTAAATATAATACATATTTTTATGAAGGATTCATTTGAAGCAAAACATGTCTTTATTCCATGCTCTTAATCCTTTACTATGTTCCTAGGCCAACACAACACTGTTCTAACAATTTAAAGGGAAATGATCTTCTGAATGGAAATTTTTCACATTTCCATTTTGTAAAATTCAACACTCACTCATAGTATCAGTTTGTTTGTGCTGCTATAACAAAAGTACCTGAAACAGGGTAATTTATAAAGAACATTTTTCTCAAAATTTGGGAAAGCCCAAGATCAAGGTGACAATACTTGGTGAGGACCTTCTTGGTGCGTCTTCACATGGCAGACAGCAAAAAGACAAAAAAACAAAGTAGTCTAAAAGCTGTTCCTTCTGTGTGAAGTCTCTTTTATAAGGACTTTCACCCCATTAACAAGGAAGGAGCCCTCCTGACTTAAACACCTCTTTAAAAGCCCCATCTGTTAATATTGTCACATTGGCAACACCTGAATTGTGCAAGGTATGTGTTCAAATCACAGTCAGTTAACCAGGAATATAAAGGGTACCTACTACTCAGATCAGGAGCTAAACAAGGAAACCTGCTATTACTGTCACACTTCAGTGTCATAGCGGAAGCCCAAGACAGTTGAATAAGATGAGAGAAACTAATAAGAGAAAAAATTCTATGGAAGGAAAAAGATAAAAGTTATTACTTTCAAGTGATGTGTTTTTCTTCCTGAACAACCCAAGACTAGTTTTCTGGTTTTCATCATTTTATTGGTGGTGTTAATGTTTCTATTTTCCAAGAAATATTATTTATCGATTCTATCTCCCATGCCGGTTTCCATTTCCAGGTGCATGTTTCTCTGAGTATTCAGCTTTTCATCTCAGCCTGCTCCTCTTCCATAAATACAATTGCTCCTATCTCTTTGAGTTTTTTGAGAAGATGTTTTCCTATTCTCCTTGCATTCCCTTCATTTCCTGTCCATTTCCCCTCCTGTTTTCCTGGGAACTATATATTTTATGGTACAGGCTTCCTCAGCTGTCTGATGCTTCTTGGCCAATCCATTCATATTTAAAGATGTTAACTGGAAGCTGGGGCTGGCAGGGTGAGTTCACTGACTTGTGGGCTTGACCAAAGTCTGACCAGCTGGAACCTGACCACTGTGGATTAGCAAATTAGGAACAGGCCATCTCATAGAGTCACTCCACAGGCAAATCTCTAAAAAATTGTTCTCTTGGACCCATCTCTTTCCTCGTTTCTTCTGTTTGAGAAGTATTAATCTGACTTCTAGAGAGATGGATACTATGCAGAAGAGGGGACTATGGCATTCCCCATTCTACATCAGATTCTCACTCAATATCCTGTTCTCTGGAGGCACTCCACAACTTTCATGAGCTGTGCCAGGTCAACCTGCATCAATTTCCCACCTGGCTCAACTTCTCTAAAATAGAAGCAGAGTCATCAGGCTGCACAGGGTGGGAGAGGTTCTCTGCCTACTTTCTATCTTCCACAGTTCTCTTGACATCCCTCGTTTGCTCTTTTCTCCTCTCCATTCTAATCAAATCTGGATTTAAGGAGGCAATGGTACTAAATATCTTTGTCAATCTGCCACATTTCCCAGAAGCCCGTACTCAAACATGAACCCAGGCAACTGTTTTCCAACTCTATCCCTGTAGCAACTGTCAGTCTAAATGGATCAGAAGTGAGTTTTGGAAGATCAGAAGCTTAAATTCACAACATTGTGAAGTCACCAAGAACAGAAGCTACAATCCCAGAGAGTGTTAAATTCTGAGAAGCCAGTGCAGCCATTGCAAAAGCTCTGACAAGCTCTCAGCTTGAGCAGTTAGGAGCTACATTTAGAAATCTCCTGAACTTATCCCTGCTTCATTAAATTACAGATTCCCTCCCCTAAGGATTAGAAACCAGGAAGAATCCTCTTACAGAGATGGGAAAAGAGCTCAATACCTCTCTTTAAATCCATTATAAAATCAGATCTGCTAGATGACACCTAAGGCTCCATGTTTAGTCTATGTGTTCTGGACAAAAGTAAGTATATTAAAACTAAAATTTAAAAACAGAGACTCAGAGATTAGTCAAATTCTAGGCAATCACAATTGAATGAGAGGGATGGCTTTGATTATGGGAGAACACAGAAGAGAAAGTATCTGAAGTAACCAGATGATGCTAAACACACAAGTAGACACAGAGGATCAAAGACATTCCCTGTGGTCATTTTCATCCCTCCTGGACATGTTATTAGAACTGATGGATGGCCTTTAGTTTTCACATGAAAGAAGTGACTGGGGCCCAGCCAATTATTTCTAGATCTCTAGAGACAGGGAACGATTCAGATGATATATACTTTGCACTAAAATGGTATTTGTTTGCAGAACATCCTAACTACATCTAAAACCAAGTTCCCCAGATGATCAAATTCAGGCTGTGCAAAAAAAAAAAAAAAAAAGACTGAATTGTTACACAGAAGTCCTTGGAAACTACTGTTTATAATTCAATAAGATAGTTGTTTTGAAAATAAAATCACTGCAGAATTTTCTTAAACATCAAAATGCTCTTGAGTAAATAAGAATGAATTTTAATTATATACCTGGAAGCAAAAATAATTTTATAGAAGCCATCTATTTCACAGGAGAGATTAGGACATCCTGGAATGCATACTGTGGGGAGTTTGGAAAGAAGAAACAATTCTCTAGACATAAGACAGATACCATGATGAAACATTAACAGCAGAATGACAAAACTCATGATCAGAGACCTACAGCTTACAGAAATAATACTGATAAATATATATATATATATATATCCCACATTTTAAAAAAAGGGTGTTAAGAAACCATGCCAAGGCCTTCTAGCAGGAGGAAATGAGTGCATTTTAGCCTCTGTCTTTAAGACCTGAAAGTGAAAGCTGCCTTCTCTTGTATGGATTCCCCCCTCCCTTATTAAGTCATAATCTTTCTGGCCACTATTTTGTAAGATTAATTCAAACTCAACAGTGACATTTTGGTCTCCTGAGTCACTTCCCTCTTTTCCCTGTTGCTGACAGTGAGCTGGGGCTTAGCTAATATTCAGCCTGCTACATGATCACTCTGTCATCCTCCAAGGGGACTTCAGTTACTATGATGGTTGCAATCTTAGTTGTGTGGGCAATAGAAGCAACCACACAGACCAATTTTAAATGGATTATTGGCAGGATATATAGAGATTATCTTGTCAAAAATCAACAGAAGTTGTATTTATGATATTTACCTGAGGAGAAAGACCATTTTTTTTAAATTCCTTAAGCCTATTTGTTTTCAATTTAAAGTAAACATGAAAAATCTAATATGGTGCTTAATCAATAATATAGGAAGTAAGATATATTTGTTCTTGAAATCCTGCTTCAAAGGTTGTAATACCCACTATTCTTTTTTATTCACTTGATAGTCTTGTTATCATTCGTTTGATTTATTCTCATAAAGTAGCAGACATAAGGAGAATTATAATTCTGTTTGTCAGCACAATCCATCTTGCTAACAGTGAACATCTCTCCTTCCTCTTTCTTGCAACCAAAGGTGGGGGGACTATGTCTTCACAGTTTGTATAATAATTATATCTAAACAGATACTAAATCTAGGTTTCAGATACAAGCAATTTTACTAAGAGTATGTGATCAGAACAGAGCAGTATGGGGTTAGAAGAAGCAAAACTGGGAAGAAACCAAGACAAGCCAGAGTGTATTACAGTGAAGTCCCAAAGGACCATTTTGATCCTGCAGGGAGCTCAACCAGAAAGTGCAGCTCCCAGTTTTTCCATCTGGAAGCAACGGAGATATTTTATACTCCTACATCACTTGGTCATTCATTGGAAGGAGTGTGAAAGGAATATTCCAGGCCCCATCAGCTCTCCTTTCTGGCTGCACTGCCCAAGTGCAATCTTCTTAAGGTCTCAGGAGCAAGTTATTACCAGCAACAAATAGGAAGCTGGAGGATAGTTTCAGAGGCTTCTAGAAGGGCACCATAACATCTGGTAAAAAGGCTATTGACAATGTATTACTCTAATCTGGATCAGAAAGTTTCCATTCTTCTTACATCTATGATCCATATCCATGTACAATCTCCCTTTAAGGACCCCCATTTTTGAGATCTGCTATTTAACACTCTAAACTTCAAACTATTCTTTAACACTGTATCATCTCCAGTCTGTGGTGTGTACAGTATAAAGTATTTTTGTTATCAATCTGTCTCAAAGGACACAGCAAGGTTATTCTCCAACCCAAAGGTAGTGGGTGCTGTATTACAAGGACCAAGAGGGAAGAGGATTAAGCTTGTTGAAATACACCTGTGGTCTTCAGACTGAACTTGTTCTGGATGTACACATCTTGTGCACTGCTGAATGTTTGGAGAGCATCCAGATAGCTTCATGAGGCTCTCATAGATACTTTCCCGCATAGCTCCCAGAGCCCCAGCTTAGGGTCTGGATTGGCTCAGGCCTGGGAGAGAAGACAAGACAGAAACTGGAGTGAATCTTCTTCCCTCACTGCCAAGACCCATAATTCCATCATAGATGGAAAAGACCCAGGCACTTTGGCTCCTTGAATACAGTTTGAGGTTTCATGTCCATATGGCGCTCTGTTTTTTAAAATAATGAACCAAATTATAAGAATCAAGTTATTCTAAGCAGAGAGATCATTCCAACCTGTGTTATCACCCTTATAAAGAGCATTAAAAAAAAGTGATGGTCATTGCTCCCTTTGGTATATACAAAATCTAGGAAAAACTTACAGATGAAGATAACACTTAGAGACAATGAATTATTTAGTAGATATTTGCTTGAACTCTGGAATCTGATCAAAGAGAAACTTCTGATACTTATTCTATTAATTATGAATGACAAGCCTTCAAACTTTCAGCTTAGAGTATTATTTGTTATAAATGAGCCCACCCCCACTTGACTCTTTCCTCGGCAGAGGAAAAACATTTTGTTATCAAGAAGGGAGTTCTTCCTCCTGAGTTTGGCTCATGCCAACAACCTGCCCATATTATTCTCATCCTTGAAATGTGCCTCCTTGAAGAACGCTCCCTAGATTCCACCCATCATGATCAATCTTGATAAATCCAACAGGGTTTAACTTCTCTTGTGTTTTGGTATCCCCATTACATCTAGAAAAAGGTTTGATATGCAGAATATCACCATAGATGCTACTGAATTAATGTTACTTAAAAGAATGTTTTGAGTTCTTACAAGGTACTTAACACCGTATGAGGCAATGGGAAAAGCATGTAAAAAAGATGGAAATAGAACCATTATTAAACTTATCAAGGATGAAAGACATAGGGAGGGGAAGGGAGGGGAAAGGGGGATAGGGAGGGCCGCAGTATACAACAGATACCAGTATTGCTGTATGTATATGCATGGCTGTATAACCAATGTGATCCCGCAATCTGTACACGTGGAAAAATGAGAATTCATACCCTATTTGAATCAAATATATGATATTTGATCATTGTATTGTCTTGAGCAACTAATTAAAAAAAAGAAAGAAAGAAAAAGAAAATAGCCGGGCGTAGTGGTGCACACCTATAATTCCAGTGGCTCAGGAGGCTGAGACAGGAGAACCACGAGTTCAAAGCCAGCCTCAGCAAAAGTGAAGGGCTAAGCAACTCAGTGAGAGTCCATCTCTAAATAAAATACAGAATAGGGCTGGGGATGTGGCTCAGTGGCCAAGTGCCCCTGAGTTCCATCCCTGGTACCAAAAATAAATAAATAAATAAAAAGAAAAGACTATGCTATATTTTGCTAAATTTTGTGGAAGAAATGAGTATGCTATAGAAGTCAACACCTGCTTATGAGAAAAGCAGTAGACATCATCCCCTTAATAAGATAAGGAGGTTGAGGCCAATAGAGCTCACAGCTGTGGTGTATCAGGTCCCGGCCATCAGGCTTCCAGACCAGAGATCTTCTGCTCTTCACAAGCATTCCACATTATGCAGGGGTTGGAGGGCTTGCTCCTAAGAAAGACAATGCAGTTGGCCAAGACCCATACAATTTGCCCAATGAGGGTTGAAGAAAATAGACACCAAGTCTCTTGATTTAACCTTGAATAGAAACAGTATGTGTGGCAGAAGGTCCAAAGATCCAAATTCAAGACTCCAATACGTGAAATTCAGCCAACATTTATTGCTGTGAGTTCTTTTTTTAATGTGGTTTTGTTTTAAAGGGCAAATACTCCTAACCTGTAAACATATTCAGCCCATTCAGATACAAGTATTCTAAGGTGCTGTTCATCCTATCATGTACTATGATCTTACTTAGGAAGATATTTGCATGTTTAAAAGAACTTTGTGATTAATAAAAGGAAAAAGAATGAGTGAAGGAAGGAGCATTCTGCGTCCAGGAAGGATAACACAATCTAGAACCAAAAGATATTAAGAGAAGCAATATATTGGAGATCTTTTGGAAAACAGATTGGGGTAACTTCTGGGCCTCTGCAGTGAAGAAAAGCCAAATACATTACACTGGAAGAAGAAAATAGCACATAAATTAAGATTTTCCCTATTATGTCCATTTAGAGAAAAGTTGAGTGGTGTACAAAAATAAATAAATGAATAATACATGTAGGAAAAGAAAAGGAAATGCATCCCTAAGTAGTTGTTCATGAATTTATCTTCAGCAAATTAATTCTGTTACATATCTTCAGAATTGTTACAGAGCTCCTAGTGCAAAAGGGCCAGTATTCTCCCTGTAGTCTCTTCCGCGGTGTTTTATGCTACATACTTAAGGGGGCCTGTCCAGGTTGCAGTTGGGTACAAGGCTGGTGGCAGCTGGAGAGAGCAGAGGAAGATGTTTGGCAGTTCAGCATCACCTCGGTACCGGCATATCTCAACCTCCTTGTGAGTCTGAGGAATTAGTCACTGTGGAATCTTCATTATGGCAAGCTAATGAGTAAATAAAACCAAGAGAGCAAGAGATAATTTGGTTAAATATGCACTAGGGATGGAAAAAAAACAGACGGGGACATTAATCCCACTTACAGGGTTTGGCTTCAAACCCATTCACATCATGACTAATTTTGAGCTGCTGTTAAACATAACCATCAAAGGTTTCACTATATAACTCTTCAGCTTGAAAAGATGCTGAGAAAACCAAAACAAAAGGGTATAATACTTCTGAATTAAGTGTTATCAGCACCAGTTTTTGGTACAATTTACACCTACAGAGAAGTCCTTTATAGATTTCTCTACAGGCCATTATTTGAATGGAAATTAAACCATTAGTCTGCAGAGATGGGTTTAGCCCATGTCCTTCTTCAAAGGTTTCACGGGGTCTTTTGCAAGACTCCCCCTTGTTTACGCTAAACTCAAAGGCCATTATCTTGGGATGGGTGAGTTCAGCAAGACCAGAGCTGTATGGCATTCCAAAATGGATCCTTCTCAGCAGCCTTAAATTCAGTGCTTTATAACCTTCAAGTGTCTTTAAAAGTATTCTAGAAAGTGAAGGAACAGTGTATCTGGAGTTTCTTTTTTAAAAAGCCACAAAATTGAGAGTACTAGACTAAGTTACCACGATGCTTTCAAATACTTCTCTAAAACTTGTTGCTCTTGGCATTCATAGTTCTTGTGCTACCCCAACCCCAGGAGGAACTGGCTGTTATCCATTCTCCAGGAGAAAATGGAACATTGGCATCTGTCCTCAGAGCATTACATTTCCACCCTCCCTTCTCTCCACAAACCTCCACTCACTTCCATCTTCCATCTTCCTTACTCTCAGCTGGTAACTTGCCTCTGACCTCATAGAGAAAACAGAATTCATTAAACGGTCCTTCGTTAAGGACTTTCAAAAATTAAAAAAAAAAAACTCCTTTCAAAAATAAAAAAGTTCCTCCAACTCTACCTGGACTGGGACCCATTCTCTCCTTTTCCTTTTTCAGATTAGGAAAAAAAAAAAACAACAAAACAAAACTTCTTCACAGAGAAATCAGTTCTTCCCTCAGTTCAGTGGGACCTCACTTCTCAGCAAAATATTTAATAGTGTTCTCATTTTTAGTCACTCCCAGAGTAAATCCATTCAATCTCATGACTTCAATAATTGAAGCGTAGATGATGACTCCCAAATTCATCTTTTTCTTTTGTTTTTGCTACTCTTCCTCTCCCAATCCATTCTTCATACAGCACCTTATCTGTCCTTTTTGAAAGGAAACACTATCCTATCATTCCTCGCCTTAAGCCAGTTTAGTGCTATTTCACTGCCATAATGCACACAGTTGTGGGGATCGGTCCCCATGTACAATTCTAGCCTTATCTCTACTCTCTTCCAATTTCCTTATCCTCTCTGTTCCTTCAACAAAACTGGGTTCCCTCCACATCAAACACACAAAGGAAAATTTTCCTCTCACAGTTAACCCAAGCCCTATATTCTCAAAATCAAAGCTCGAATACTACTTCATTAGGGAATCCTTCAAAAGTACTTCCCAATCTTTATCCTCCCCACCTAAGTTAGATCTGGCTTTTGGAATACTTTCTACTTTATTTTCCTTGTACTCATCAAAATTACATCATTATATTTATTCATAGCTATTTCCTTGTATCTAGCTAGTATCTATTTTGGCAAAAAATAGATACTCAGTAATTATGCAAAGGATGAATGGGCAGTGCTATTTCTAAGAACCATTTTGTTGTCAGTAAGTTATAACATCCAAAAAAAGCTCAAAGACTGTCATCTGAATCTCTGGGACTAATGTGCTGAATACCAGCAAAATGAAACACTTTTAACTGATAAACAAGATCCTGATTGTTTACTAGTGAACCATTTCCAAAGTAGCGGCAGGCATTGTGCTAAATGCTGTGGACTCTTTGGTAAATGAAACACTGTTGTTGGCATTGACCTTCATGAACTAACTCAAATGATAAAGGGGATGGTACAACAAACACCCCAGTTATATTGAGATAAGGTCTGGAAAATTAAAGAACTAAGTGCTCTTATGAAGAATAAGAAAGCAATTTGGGAAGAGAGAAAGTGACATGTTAGTCTGGAGAAGGAGGCTGGGTTGGCCAGGTGAAGGGTAGAGAAAGAATAGAGGCTAAAGGTGTGCGTCCCCTTCTCCTACCTATCATTGCAGCAGTGAACCTGTCACAGGGTGAAGAATCCAATCAATTAATGCAAGTCATATCAAACTGGCAAGTAGTAATGGGTACTTGGGTGACTAGTTTATTCATTGATTACCACCAGTTCAGTCAGTTAAGAGATCGGGCAGTTTTAAAGCTGTGTTTCACAATTTGTTGTTCAATTGCTGGTTTCCTCATTTGCATTTGGCTTTTCCAATTATAACATTACTGGCAGAAGAAGAGGCCTACAACCAGGGCAGGCAGAAGTGCATCTCAGCTGGTCAGTCTAATCCAACTGCTCCTTTTGGTGGAACACCAGCTGTCATCCTGGCTCATCTCACTTTCGTAGTTGCCCAAACATTAATATTCACCAGTCTTCTAGTCCTCATTTTAAGTTTTTTCCCCTAGATTGTTTCTTGAATTGAGTAGATAAACTGTTTCTCCCTCCCGATATAATAGAGCATCCACTTCTCAGTGGATAACATTTGTGAAAATTCCAAGGCAAGAAAGAGTTCAGCCTCCAGGATCGGTAAAGGTCAGTGTGTCTACTGAGTGGTCAGACTGGAGAAAGGGGCAAATGTCAAAATCTGCCCAGTTTCTAAGGATTCTGGATCTTACCTTAATGCCAAGAGAAAATTATTAAAGGGTGTTAAATGGAAAAGGAGATGAACAAACTTGCCTTTTAAAAGTCACTGATATCGTCTTTCTGCTAACCTAAAAACCAATCAAGGTACTGGTTTCCCAAGAACTAATCTGGAGTGGGGAGCATAGGATCTAAAACCTGAAAGTTATTTTCTTATGGTTTAAAAAAGTTGAAAAGTAAAGAGTATCATATTTATTTTACAGGGGAAAAAATAGTATTGTCTTGGAACTGTAAGGGTAACATTGCCACAAAAGACTCAAATTTCAGTCGAAGTTTCACCATAGGCATTAATCTTCTGATTCCTGGTATTTATCATGTGTCAAGTGGAAATCAGTTAAGAGCAAGATAAGAGTAGACATCAGAACCTGTCACACATATCTTGAAGTAAACATCAGAAGATGTCACTTTCCGTGGGTCGGAGACTTTCAGAATTCAGGAAGTTATATTTAATCTAAGCGTTATTTTCTAAATGTCACTTCTCATTGTGCAGTCCATTTTATTTCTACATGCACAAATCATTTTTAATAATGAGTAATACACAGGGTAAAGGACAATTATAGTCCAGAGGTCTTACAAATCAAAGGAATTACACAGATAAAATCCCTGAAGCAAGTTCATGAATCCATAAGTTATGAAATTTAATTTGCTTAAAATGTCACCAATTCATCATCTCTAGTTTCTGAACTAAGTAACAGTAGCTCCAGAAAGCACAATTCTCATCTCAGGCACCACTTCACCCAGCATGTGATTCTGAGAACTTTTCCCCTCAAAATCTGGATTTCACTGATTTAACATTTCCTAAGTGTCCTATAAATGCATTAGTAACAAGCCAACAATTCCCCCCAAACAAAGGCTTGTTTGGAGTATAACATATTTTGCTGCTTCGAAGTCTTAAACCAATTTTATCTAATTTCTGGGGCATAACACAGAGGGTAGCAAACTCAGAGCACAGTACCTTTTTAATGACCAGCAGCACTTTCTGAGGAGCCTAATGTATCTAACCACAGCCCTTTAGCTTCAAAAGTTTCCATTACTGTACTTTCAGAATGACACTGTGATTTCCCATAGAAGCATTAAAATGCCCACTTTTGAAGCAAGTTACTGAAATCCATTAACTGTAATGTGTTCTTTCCTACCACCCTCTCAGTATGGATTGCTATCCCTTGGGCCAGGATTTAAGATTATTGCATGCCCACACAAATAATCCATTAAAAATTCTGACTTAATTAATGGATTAATGTTCATTTTCAAAGGAAAAATATAAGTTCCATATGATCTTTAAAAAGAACTAAGCAAAATTTATGTCTCACAATGTCATACCCAATTGGTATATATTAGGTTTGAAGGTGTTTTACTTTTTCATAAAGCAGGGGTAGTCTAAAACCTAACTATAATTAGAGTCAATTTTTGTTGATATTTTCCCCACAGATGTGGAACCCAGCAGGACACCCAGGGAAATCTTCTAATAAGACTTGTATTATCCTAACACTAGTTCAGGGAAAACATCTCCTTTATGTGTCTTGACAGTTGTTCGTCCATTTTAGAGACATTTACCTCATGAATTGCTTTACTTGATATAAATCTACAGAGTAAATCCTAAGATCTGTGTTTTTAAAGTTTGTGCCACACACATACTGCCTCCTATATAAAATAACAGAACACCCTGGAGACACCAGGCTCTCTTCCAGGCACCGTGGGTTTTTTTAAAATTAATTAATTAATTAATTTTAATTAGGTATATACGACAGCAGAATGCATTTTTATTCATTGCACTCAATTGTAGCCCAACGTTTCATTTCTCTGGTTGTACAAAATGTAGCGTCGCACCGTATGTACAGTCATACGTGTACCTACATGTTCCTAGGGTAATGATGTCCATCTCATTCCACCATCTTTCCTGCCTCCATGCCCCTGCCCTTCCCTTCCTACTCTTTTGCCCTATCTAAAATTTCTCTGTTCCTCACTTCCCCCACCCTCACTCCCATTAGGGATCAGCATCCACTTATAAGAGAAAACATTCAGCCTTTGGGTTTGGGGGATTGGCTTAATTCACTAAGCATGGTATTCTTCAACTCCATCCATTTATCTACAAATGCCATAATTTTATTTTCTTTCAATGCTGACTAATATTCCATTGTGTATATATACCACAGTTTCTTTATCTATTCATCAATTGAGGGGCATCTAGTTTGCTTCCGTAGTTTAGATATTATAAATTGAGCTGCTATAAACATTGATATGGCTGTGTTACCATAGTATGCTGGTTTTAAGTCCTCTGGGTACAGACCAAGGAGTGAGATAGCTGGGTCAAATGGTGGTTCCGTTCCTAGTTTTCTAAGGAATCTCTATACTGCTTTCCAGACACCATGTTTGGAGGGGGGAAAAAATCCTAATAAAACTCTCATGAAATTGTGATTTCTAGGTGTTTCTATTATTTTCATAATAAAAATAAAATTAATTATAAATCACATTAACTTTCACTTCTAAAGCTCACCATAGTGTTTACAAGTGTTAAAAGTGTTTGAATTTTGAATTTTGTTTTTATCTTTGCCTTTTCATTAAACAATGTGACTCGGGATATCGGGTATGCTCTTTGTGAACCCTGGTTTGTATTTCATCTACTACTCTCTGCTCCTCCCTCCCTGTTCTGATTTGTCTTCTGAGGCTTGTAGAAGAAGAAGGGGATAGAATTGTGAAGGAGAACACAGAATTTGAAAGATAATAACAATGTTCTACTTCTTAATCTGGTTATTGGGTAGACAGACCTTCATTGTATCACTAGTCTTACAAAAGATTA
Source organism: Spermophilus citellus (assembly GCF_964194105.1). Lineage (NCBI taxonomy): Eukaryota > Metazoa > Chordata > Mammalia > Rodentia > Sciuridae > Spermophilus > Spermophilus citellus. The sequence goes on along the minus strand of NC_138184.1, from coordinate 197,227,295 downwards.
ATTTGTATCAACTCAGTATTTTATAAAAAGTTTTGAAAATAAATGAAGTACATGGAAATTGTCCCCACTTCTTATTTCCTCAATGAAATTCTCTCATTTGAAGCAAATCAAAGCTATCTATGAAAGTTTCAGCTTACCAATACTTTCAGAAAAAACCTATAAGAATAATTTTGCTTCTGAGGACTTTTACACCAAAGTTGCTTCAAGTTGCTATTCTAATGATACCATTATATAATATTCTGACTATTAAAAGGAAAAAATATGCTTCATTTAAAAAATAAATCTCGAAAAACAAGGTGGTATCATCTACCACAAACTCTGGTCTATTGCACACCTTCTGAGGAGCAGGCATTGCATTGTTACAGATAACAGAGATGCGTCCACATTTCCTGCCTTTTGGGAGTTTACAATCTGTCAGACTAGGGAGATAGACATGTGAACAATTGATTAATGCAAGACAACATTCAGTGTCCAACAGGAGTGCCATCAGCATTCTATGGAGTTAGGTTCAGCAGTGGGCTGAGGCCTCCCTTGGCAAATTGCATTTACTATGATTAATTGACAGCCATCTTGGGTCGGCCCCTCACTCTCACTGCTTCAGAATTTGATTTCATCAATGACCCAAAGTTGACCAGATTCAGAGACGATGACTCATACCAAACTCTGAGTCTAAAGTATATAAATCAAAACGGCAATATAAAATTTTATAGTAAGAATTACAACTGTTGGGAAGAGCAGATGTCTGCATTGCCTGAACAGCTCACTCCAAGATACAAGCTGAAGGGAAAGCCCTATCATGAGAAAAGTGCTTGTGACACAAGAAGTCAGAACAAGGTCAGGTAGTGTCATGGTTATAATGGTTTTAAAAGGTATCATTTTGAGGACTTTATATGTCTAGCTCCACAAAACAGCCATGCTTCGAAAATGACTGCACTACCAGGACACCTTCTCCTCCAGAGTTGAGCAGAATGTTCATTGTCAAATTCTGCCTTTCTGCTCCCTTGTGCATGTGCCTCTAGGGCTAACCATAAACCCTCTGTAGGTTGTGTTCTTTCTTTGGTTATGTTGGCACTTTAACCAGGTTAACGTCTTCTCTTCTCTTCTGTGGGAGTATTCAGTACCTTGGCATAGCTGTGCCCTCATCTGATGTTGAGCATATAAAGTCAGTCTCAGAGTGTGCTTCCAGATGGCACATGGGAAATGGCTGGGAGAGAGGAGATACGGGAAGCTGACTATGGAAGTCCAGGGGGCAGTGGGAATCACTAAGTTCCTTCATGTTTTGAATACTTCACTAGAGAATGGTGAGCCCTTGAAAATTTCAGGAATGGGAATGACCTATTTACCCTAGAATGCAAAAATCTTTACAAACACTTTTTTATATATATATATAATATATATATAAACCTTTTTTTCGGGGGGGCAGTATTTTGTAATACCTGTGACACTGAACATGCACTTCACTCAAGGTTTATATCCTTCAATAAGCATAAGCCCAAAAGGTATCACTAGAAGGTTCTTCTCAGAGGAACTAAATATTCCATAGAAAGTACAACCAAATTATGCTAATTGATACTTGGAATTTAATGTCAAAATTTGATTTTTTTTTCTCATTGTTTTGGGTTTGATGAAAAAAAAAACTTAGTAGTTACTAGACAACCAATGCTGTCCCATAGAAAGGTAATGCAAATTAAATATATAAATGAAATTTTTCTAGTAGACATAGTAAAAACTACAAAGAGACACTGGTGAAATTAACATTAAATTTTATTTAAATCAATATATCCAAATATTATCATTTCAACATGCAATCAACACAAAATGGTTAATAAGATATTTCACATTCTTTTCCACAAGTTCTTGAAATCCAATATATACTTTTGTGCTTACAGAACATCTGCATTCAAAGTAGTCACATTTCAAGTGCTCAAGAGCCACAGGTGTGCTTACAGACTACTGTGTGCTCCAGGGCATTCCATGCAGCCAGACAGAGATCTCTTTCAGAGAGACCTTCCTAAGAATGTTCTCTATGGCCACAGAGAAGAACTGAAGGATCATAACATCTGCTACAAATCATATGGGGAGAGGGATAGAAGAGGGAGGAGAGGAGAAGAGAGGAGAAAAGAGAGTCAGCTTTGAGCATTCACTTGCAGCAATTAGTAAAGTCAGATCTCTAGAATTTCTTTTTCCTTTGGATGTGTTTTTGAACACTTGAATTTTCTTCTTTGCCTGGACTTCCATAGTTCTCTTTGTAACATTCAGAATCTATAGTTAACATAGGTATGTTGAATTAGCCTCAAACTGCTAACTGAAAATCCCCACTACAAATAAGTAAATAAATGAATCAATAAATAAATCCCGTTCTTCAATTATCCTCCTAACTCCTGACTGTGAATAGAGGTGAGAGAAATAAGGGCAGAAGGCTCACTGACTCCACGCATATCACAGTTGCTTTCAACAATCTGATTGCTGGTATATCTTTAGACTCTCTCCATGGAGTTTTCTGTCTCTTTCTAGCTGTAGAGAGAACTACCCTCTAAGGTAGTTCTATTCTCTGAGGAGAGAGGAGTAGGTAGAGAGATGACGCACCTGATTTTTCTACCTGGAGCATTAGCTGTGAGTGGACACCAGTGAGGTGCAGCCAGTGTCCATTGTCACACAAGGGTGGGCCAATCTTACCTGCCTTGGACAACATCATCCCATCTGCCTTTACTGACAATTAGATAACTGTTCTATAGTCACTATGGATTATATGGGTTGGAAGAGAGGGGGAGGAGAAGGGATGAAGAATGGAGAATTTAATGACTTTTCTCCCTTCTTCCTTGACTCTTTGTCCCTTCCTTACATCCTGACCCTACTTGGTGTCCTCCAGTACTCTACCTTCCTATTGAAAAATCTCTGCTCCACAATCTTAAAAATTCCACACCCTTGGCAGCCCCTGTCAATTGACTTTTCTCCTCTGGCTAGTCACAGCTGCTTTCTCAACCTCTCCAGAATCTCCTAGGGAGGTAAGGATGAGAGCAATGACCTCATGGCTGTGGTGATGGGGAGAGGCAAGGGCTTCACTCTAGACTGTGGCTAGTTTTATGCTAAAGGAGGCTTAACAACAATCAGATAAAAACCACAGGATTTTTATCACCATGAGGCTGAACCATCTTGTATCTTCTTCCTATTAACATATTTAACTAGTTCTTGCAAAGTTAAACCTTGCTCTTAGTGCACTGCAAGTATTTGTCTTTCCTGCCTTGGATTATATAACACAGCTTCCCACTTTTCTTCTCTTCCAATTCATGATGCCAAAGGACTTCACTAACTGGTGGGTTGATACTCTTACCTTGATGGGGAAGGGGGCTCAAACAGTACACAGGTTTTCAGCTCACCCTGACACACTTAACAACCACAAAACCCTTTTAGGATAATTTCAGTATAGATCTGTTTTTTTATAATTAAAAGAGGCCTGACTAAATAATTTAAATTTAAAATCCACTTGTTTTACTTTCTTCTAAGAATACCCATTGTAACCAAATTCATTGACTTTCAAAGGCACATAATAAAATAGTAAAAGAGTAAAGAAAGTTCTTTTGAAATATTCACAGGCACAGAGGCTGGCCAAATAAAGAATAGTAATGTTGATTTATCCAATACTGTTGTGGAATTAGTTAATTTTCCAAATATTGGCATTTATCTTCAAGCACAAAGCCTTACTTTCTGAATCTCAAATCAATATCAAGCTCTAATTCAGTAATACCTCCAAGGGACTGCAGACATAAGCATATTGTATGTTTTTGCAGACTTAAGTCTGATTTTTCAAATGCACTTTGCTTTTTCAAATGCACTCTTTTTCCACCCCATATATCTAGTAGCTTGCAATCTGTGCTTTGTGGAAAAGCCTCATAATGAAATTGGTTAGAATTCTTTATAAATAAAATTCTGTTACTGAAATTGAGGGACTCATTTACAAATAAGCAGCATGTGCTTAGGAGTGTACAATTTGGGGGGTATTATAACTTTGTGGTCTCTATTTTGGCTTGTAAGGACTTATTTGCTTTATTTTCTTTCTTTTCTTTTTTTTCCCTGAGTATTCTAAATTGTTACATAGGGGATTTTGAAAAAACAAGCTATTGCTCTTATTATTCAGCAATATGACCTTTGTCATTTTACAGTATCTTAAGATGTGATATCTGCCACCTATTATAAACTGACTGAGATACTTGGGTACGTGCTTGGGGAGGGGACATGAGAGTGTGTTTGTGTGTGTGTGTGTGTGTGTGTGTGCGCGCGCGCACGCGTACATGCACACAGGAGGACACATGCAGAGGTGCACACACATGCATTTGAGTTATTTGCATTTCAGAATGACTATGTCCAAATAAGCAAAGAGGAAGTTGCTAAACACGATGCTTATGAAGGTTTGTTCCAGTTCATTTACTTTAATTTATGTAATATACTAGGCATTTCCTTGTCATAATAAATAGAGCAGACTGGAGATAATAATCTTTGATGACCAAAGATGTATTATTGGGAACATCTGCTTTCATGACGTAGGGCAGTTGCCATAGATAAAAGAGTATTAGGAGGTTAGGCTGGATGTGATTTGGTATCATATCTCCTGGAGCATATAAGGAAATATTAAAATGATATTCTTCTAACAGATGATTTGTTGATTCTATCTTTTTCATTAGAGGAATTTTCTTACTCTGGGTTTTGTTTTCTATTATTTCGATTCAGGCAAATTAAGGTTTTACTGTAACAGAAAGAAAGACTGTATGGTATCTAGTTACCATGAAAGAGTGAATCCTGTTACTAGATACAAACTCCATCTAGACAAAGTCTACGTTTATGCACCAATTTTCGAGAAAAATAGGGTATGAGGAAGGAGGGGAAGTTAATCACACTATGAATTTAATCTAATATCTAATATCTTACAGAGTGGGTCGACAGAACTGAATTATATTGGTGTCCCCAGAGATTCTGTCAGTTAAAGAAAAAAAGTTAAGAAACATTTTAAAAATAAAACACCACAGCCCCTGCAAGCAGGGCTTGGTGCTACAGTGATGTTTCCGCTCCCCCTACGCCCACCATGTTTGGGTGCTGACTGAGCCCTGTGTGTTCTTATTTGGCTGGCACTGTATCTGATGTATGCTGCCAGCCTTTGCAAACATACTTAAACTTTCCTTCTGCTTAGCATCAATGTCCTCTCCCTGATGTGCTTTCTTTTGAGTCAGATTAGGGCAGATTTCCCTTTCTGGAAATCTCAAGCAGTCTTGTGGGGCTTTGTGCAACTCCAAAAAAAAAAAATGGCAATTTTATAACTAGAGGAAAAACATACTGCCTGAATTTGAAAGTTAATACACTTAAGTATTGGTACTTTACACGGAAGAGACTTGACTTTTAAATTTCCATTGACATAGAATGATGAAGTGATATCAAAGTGAAGGAAGAAAAAACAAGGTTTCCCCATGTCAAAATGAAAAAACTGGGGGAAAAATTACTCTGCATCAAGAGTTGGAATTTTTTATTAATATTACATCTTTACTTTTTACCTACTGTGGAAAATGGCTGGCTTAGTTTATGTTTTATGTTAAGTATTTATGCATTCAAGAACAATAACTGTTGCATTGATTTTTGTGTTATCTATTATTGGATACCACCAAATATTTTATCCAGAAATTATTTCCAAAATTAGGTTGTACAACTTTTGAATAGAACAGCAATACATGTCACATTACACTTTATGTTATTAATACTTTTCAGTATTTTTCATTTTACTTAACTACAGATCATTCAAAGAAGTTCATTTTTAGTTAAAAGGACTGATTTAAAGTAGGGCTGGAAAAGGATGTGACAGGTTGTATTTTCTGAAAATAGCTGCAGCAATATTTCTGGTTCCATGTGTGTTATCCAACCTTGCTACCTCCTCACCAAGAGGCACAGCCTCTTTCTCATTGCCTTGCAACTGAGTGGCTTTTGTGATTTACCTAGAAAATAAAACTTTTGTGAAAATAGCTTGCATGACATTTAAAGCTAAATTATAAAAAGTGATACAGCTTCTGCCTGGCTTTCTCCCCTGGTATTCTCACCCTTGGAAATTAGCCATCATGGTGTGAGGCAGCCCAGGTTATAAAGAGACACCACATGTAGGTGTGTGAGTTAAGATCCCAGCCAAGGGCCAGCGTCTACCACCAGACCTGTGAATGTAAACAAGCCTTCAGATGATCCTGGCCTCCAGCTGATGAGCTGCCCTCAGCCTTGAAGTCTTCCAGCTGAGGCCACAGGCACTGCTGAGCAGAGACAGACACTCTTGTCCCTGCCCAAACTCCTGACCCACAGATGAATGAGCTAATAAATGGATGTTATACGCCACCAAATTTTGAAATACTTTGTTATGTAACAGAAGATAATTGGAACAGAGGGACAGAGAAGGAGAAAACTAGCTCTTTGCATTGTCACCAAGAATAAATTGTTCTGTAAATATGCAGGATCTAATATGACCATATTTCTCCTCTGTACTAAATTGAAACTAGATCAAACTCCCATTATCAGATGAACAAGAAGCATAGTATTGCTCTTATGGGTTTCCCTACTACCTTGGTTTTCTAAAAATCTAGTTTGTCCAGGATCAACTGTCTTCCACACCTAAGAGGAAGTGCTGGATGATTCCCACATTTCCGGCTGATTTCACTTCCTTGGCTTCTGGCTGCCTAGTGGTATTCTGGGCACATGCCCTGGGTTCAATCCCCAGTACTGGTGGGGGAGGGGGAGGGGAGGGAGAGGGGAGGGGTAGGAAATCCACATACCTGAAACTGAGGATTCTGATTAGGAGGAAGAGCACTGAAACTTTCTACAAATCAGAGCCAGGCCAGCAAGGATGGGAGATGGATTTGGAAAAGAAAACAGGGACACAGGGGAGCTTGAAGCCAAATCGCAATACAAATACACACATTCACACACATCTGTTCCAGATAGGACAAGATGTTAGAATTTGCTATGGATAATGTGCAAGTGTTTAGTCTTTACCAGTCTGTACATTTAAAACAGTTCATATGGATCAAATATAACATGAAATTATACTGTATAATAGTTGTCATTCCTGCTTATTTCTTAATCTCTTTTTCTCAATTTATCTTGCCAGAAGTAACTCAAACTGTGTTTTGTTTTGGGTAAATTCATTAGATACTTTGTATCATGTGACACTCCAGCTAAAATACATTAGTTCATTCATTATACTTGTTTGTTTTATCTAATTTATCATCTGAAATTTCCAAGTCTCTCAAATATATTAGTTTTTGTGATTCTAATACAGAGAAATTAGAACTCTATCTGGGTGTTAGATCAGCAATCAAATGTATAAACATTGTTATAAAATTTAAGACACCTAGACTTAATTTTATAAGAAGCATTTCAGTGATCAAGAAAGGGGGTCCCTTCTTGAAGATACTGATTTTATTAGTTATTTTACTTTCAAAAAGAATCTGCATTTCAACTCTCAGTTAAAAATACTGTGGATTATTTGAATTCTATCCTGTCTTCAAGATTAGATCAAGCAAATTACAAAATGATGGAATAACAATTTTATCTTATTTACCTTATTTTTCAAAGGGTCTTTTGAATCTAAACACTCAACTTCAGAAAGACTTGAAAATAATAGTATCTTAGAGTATATTTAAAATTATTGATTTTTAGGAAGACATTTTCCACATTTAGTTGGGTGATAATGGACATTGAAGGCAGCTCATCATGCTCGGCTGCTGGGGATGTTGTTCTGCAGGTGACTCGGGGCACCAATGTGTTGTATGGTTCAGATTAAGATGACACACACAGGCTCATTCATGAGGTGTTTCTTTCTCTGTTGTAGTCAACAACTGTTTGGGAAGTTTTCAAGACACAGTCTTCAGTTACAGAGTATAGAACTCTACAAAATTTATCAGACATCTGAGAAAATGTTAAAAAGCACATTAAGAGGTGTTTCTTGACAAAAATTCCTGTCTTTATCTGCTGGGTCCTTTGCAACCCATTTCTGGATGTAGGATGTTATTCTACCTGATGAAAATATTGGTAAGTTTCTTAATGGAATGTCCACTGATCCTCTGGCTATATATATTATACATAGAGATGATATGTTACCAAAACAATGGGTCCTTCTAAAGTGGAAACAGACTTAGACTTTCATCTATTCTATAATCTTAGATATTTGGCTACTGACTGAAATTATTTGGTTAAGGAAAGTAATTTTGATGTTATCCACTCTTTCCAATATATATCCTTAGGTTACATTACACCACCAATGAGGTATATAAATTGGCCACTTTGAACAGTACTCTTGATATTTGACAAAGATACTTAGAAGAAATTGGAAAGGAAGTTCTCAGTACAGTATACAGATCAACATAATCATGGTGGCATCTGATCATGGTGTATAATTCCCATGGCTGGAACATTGATGGAATGGTGGCCTCCAAGTATGGGACCCCAAGTTCATCATTATGTCTCCCATCAATTAAACAAATAGCAATCAAATACTAGTTTAGTTGAAATAATTGGGCCAGGCATGGTGGCACACACCTGTAATTCCAGTGGCTTGGGAGGCTAAGACACAAGAATTGTAAGTTTAAATCCAGCCTTAGCAACTTAGTGAAGCCCTAAGCAACTTAGTGAGACCCTGTCTCAAAATAAAAAATAAGAAAAGGCTGGGGATGTGGCTTAGTAGTTAAGCACACCTTGGTTCAATTCCTGGGACCAAAATAATAATAATAATTAATAATAATAATAGGTTATAAGCTAGGAAACCAAAAAAGTAAATAGTCCAGTTGTTCTTTTCAAGATTATGTATAACTCTCTAATCTAATAAACCTGCCCTATTCTAATGACTCAGCAATCATTAAGCTCTAAGCATGTATCCGAGTTAAATGTGACACATTCTAAATGTAGCCTGAGTCATAAAGAAGCCTTCATTAAAAATAGAAGGAAGACTACATTATTCCTTTTCAAGTCAGTGTTCTTCACAGTTAAGAATAAATAAAAATATAAAAATCAAATCACATTATAGTCTTAACATATAAAACAAATAATTCATGGCTTTTGAACATTTTCTTATTTGGATGTGAGAATAACACCAGAAATATAGAAAAAAATAAGGTTCTACTCCAAATACAGCTCAAATAAGAATCAGTCTGTTCAAATAATGAAATAGCAATAGTAACCAAAAAATGGTTTTTAAAATTCTGTTCAGCTCCTAACACAATCAATTATTATTTTTTAAAAGCACATGTCTCCACACATTCCTGGCTCTACTCAATCATCTAGTCCCCAGATAGTAGCCAATGAACTTTATTCTAGTATTCTGAAGTCAACCCAAGACAAAGTGCAGACAATTAAACTAAGCTTCCTATCTCCATGTAGTCACTCTGTATCAAACAAAACACTCTTAAAACAATTTGTAAGTAGTTAGTTGCAAACTGAAAACTAGATGTAATCAAGTGTCTGCCTTTTTCCCCCTATATGTTAAAAAGTCAGATTGTAAATATTTTATTAAATGGGTCATTGCTCATTTTTCATTCGTTTCCTAGTTTTACATTTTTGTACAGTCAATGTCCTGAGTAAGTATGCTATGTGACATGGGCTGTTAGTGCTAGGTTAAGGACAAATCAGGCTGCAAAAGCTCAGAGGAAAATGAGAGAAGCAGTCATATAACTGTGTGATTTTAATATATTCACAAAATTTCCTGTGAATATTTGCTCAAGCTGTGAGGAAGTTGTCCAAGTGTCTTGAATGAATTAAAGGAATAGAGCAGAGACATTTGGCCCAGTCTGGTATTTAGAGAAGGCTTTTTGTCTTAGATAAATATCAAATTACATCTTGAAGGAAGAGTAAAACCCATCAGGAAAAGAAAGTTTTAAAGGACATTCTGAGCAGCGGGAACAAATAAGCTTGATGTTATGGTTTGAAAGTTTGTTGTGTCCAAAATTCATGTTGAAATTGAGTTGCTGTTGTAAAGTATTGAGGAGATTAGGCTGTGTCTCCCCTTTCATGGGTGGAATTGGTTCCATTATAAATCACCCAATCTCAGGTCTTATGTCAGAGCAGCACAATGCAGACCAAGATACTTAACAATGTCACTTTAAAATAAGATGAGAAAGGAAGATATAAAGGAACACGCTATAAAGAGCAGACAGTATGTTCTCATCAATTGGAGTAGATACCTGTATTTCTAATCCTTTCAGCAATTCTGCAAGGTAGGAACTATCTACCACTATCAAAGCTCAGAGAGGCTAAGGGGTGCATCCATAGTCTTTTGGCCAAAGTTTTTGAAATGAACTCTATTGGATAGCAAAGCTCCTCTGTAGATTTTGGTGCCTCTTCTGTGGAGCAGACAGTGTGAGAGGCCCCCGTGTTGCTTTGTTTTCTATAAATAACCACAGTCTAAGAGTTGAGGAGTGGTAGGAGAAGAGACTAAAGAAGCAAGTGACAAAGGGTCTTATATGTTATGCTAAGAAGCTAATATTTTTTTTTACTTAAAGCTGTTATTTTTATCATTTGAAGGGAAGAGAACAAAATGATCAGATATTTGTTTAGAAAAATCATTCTCCCAGCAGTGTGGAAGATTTTCTTTTATCATCAGATAGGTCAACAGTATACAGTATTTGCTAAGCTGTGCTGGGCACTGGATATCATTCCAAGGCCACACATGGATATAAGCAGTTAGACCCGTCAGTCAGTCGTTGCAATAGAGGGCATGAAGTAGAGTATGGAAGTAGGGACGGGCTAGGAGCATCAATAAAATATTTAGGAGAAAATCAACAGCCTTTACTGGTTTGAAGTGACAAGGTCACAGAAGGAAGTCTATAAAAGACTTTCAAGAATCTGGATTAAGCAAATGGGAAAGGATTATTAGAGCACAGGCCAGAATAAAAGAGAAATGCAGGTTTGGGAGTTATTGACCTATACAGTAAAAACAGATTTATTAGGATTGATGAACTCGCCCAGAGAGAACCTGTAGAATGGGAAGAACAGTGGATAGTAGAAGACACTCTAGGAAAGACTAGAAGTTACAGGACAGGAAAAGGAAGATGTGCCTGGTAGAAAAATGAGAAGCAATGAGAAAGAGAAAGAGAGGGGGGCAGGAAAGAGAGAGAGAGAGAGAGAGAGAGAGAGAGAGAGAGAGAGAGAGAGAGAGAAGAGAAATATTACTACGGGACAAAGTGAGAGACCAAATCTTTAACTTTGACAGCTCACCCAAAGTCAGAAGGCATTATTAGTCATAATCTTGGCAGAAAAGAATACATTCAAACAGGGTCATTGTGAGTTTGATTAAAAAAAAAAAAGAAAAAGACTTTTGTGATGATTAATTTCTTATCACATTGACTGTGCTATAAGGTACTCAGTTATTTGGTTAAACATGAATGTTTACTGAAGTCTTGTGACATCCTAAGCAAAAATCCTGAGGGTATTTTTGAATGATATCAACATTTAAATCAGTAGACTGCTATCTCTAACTGGGTTGGACCTCATCCAATCAGTTGAAGACAGCTTTTTGTTCTACAGAAAGAGCCTTCCTTCCTTGAGTAAGAGAATTTTTCCTGCCTGACTGCTTTTGCAAATGGAGATATCAACTTTTGTCTGCCTACTTAAAGTGAAACAGCTCTTTTTGGGTATTGAGCCTGCTAGCCTTTGGACTGGAACTACACCATCATACTCCATCAGGCCTTCGGACTTAGACTAGAACTAAGCCATCAAACTCTTGGGGGCATCCACTTTGCTGATTCACTGTGCAGATCTTTGAATTATATGAACCAATTCCTCATAATAAGCCATATATTTCCATGGGTTCTGTTTCTCTGGAGAATTATAATACTGCTTTTTATAAAGATCCAGGTAAGGAGTGGGGATATAGCACAGTTGGTAGAGTGCTTGCCTCGAATGCACAAGGCCCTGGATTCAATCCCCAGCACCACAAAAAAAAAAAAAAAAAAAAAAAAAAGATCTTGGTAAAAGGTTAAAGGAATCCAACATGGATGATGAATGACATGCTCCCAGGTCTAGCAGCAGTGGAGAGATTACCATTCCTCAGTCTGCAGGGTAAGGAGAGGCAGAAATTACCCAAACTTGGAGGAGATTGAAGGAGAAGGGGATCCTTGACAGGAAGTGCCACATTTAGTGGCAAAATGTGGCTGCTGACAACCTATGACCAAACAGAAAGAGAGGAAGTCATCAAAGCAAACCCTGAACTAACTTTCTCCTGCCCAAGGCCTGTGGGTGCATTTCATAAAGGTCAGGCTTCCAGGGAACAGATTGGATAGAGAAGGACAAAAGATGGACATCTAGGGGCAAGTGGATACTACACAGCCCAGAAACCATGACTCCATTACAGTTCCAATTTGCACAGCTATATGACTTCTCAAATAGCTGATTTAGTTCTCTAGCTTTTGATATGGATCCAAGTTTTATCGGGTTGGATAATAGGAAAAGAGGAATCTAAAGGAGTTGCAATGATTTTTTTTTTGAGAGGCACCCTAGTAGACCAGTATTGAACTAAGTGTTGTATCTGATGGGGCTCGTAGGACTGTGTTTGGCATCACCAGCCTTTGCATGACTACATTTGATGAATTATCCATGTACTGGATAATGTTTGATCCTCGTTATTCATGATTCGATAGTTGTGAATTCATCTACTTGTGAATTCATTTATTTGTTTATTTGTAAACACAAAATCAACCATCAGGGCACTTTTGCAGTCATTTGCAGACAAACAGATCAGTACACATTAAAGAAGAAGAAGAAGAGAAAGAAGAATCACCAGGTACACACATTTCCGGCTAGGGCTGAAAAGGGGATAGTCCTTTCTTTCATGCTGTCAACAAGTGTCTTTTTCATTGTATATTTGCTGTTCGTGGTTTTTGCATTTTCTTTTTTTTTTATTTTAATTTTATTGTTGGTTGTTCAAAACATTACATAGTTCTTAATATACCATATTTCACAGATTGATTCAAGTGGGTTATGAACTCCCATTTTTACCCCGTATACAGATTGCTGTGTCACATCAGTTACATTTCCATTGATTTACAAATTGCCTTTCTAGTGACTGATGTATTCTGCTGTCTATCCCATTCTCCACTGTCCCCTCACCCCTCCCCTCCCCTCCCCTCCCCTTCTCTCTCTCCATCCCCTCTACTATAAATCGTTTCTTCCACTTATATAATTTTTCTCCTACTCCTCCTTTCCTCTTATATGTAATTGTGTATAACCCTGAGGCTCACCTTCCAATTCCATGCAATTTCCCTTAACTTTCACTTTCCCTCCCGCCTATCATCTCTGTTTAATGTTATTCTTCTTCTCCAGCTCTTCGTCTCTACCCTGTCCTTGGTTACTCCCCTTATATCAAAGAAGACATTTGACATTTGTTTTTTAAGGATTGGCTAGCTTCACTTAGCATAATTTGCTCTAATGCCATCCATTTCCCTCCAAATTCTATGATTTTGTCATTTCTTATTGCAGAGTAATACTCCATTGTGTATAAATGCCACATTTTTTTAATCCATTCATCTATTGAAGGGCTTCTAGGTTGGTTCCACAATCTTGCTATCGTGAATTGTGCTGCTATGAACATCGATATAGCAGTGTCCCTGTAGCATGCTCTTGTTATTTTCATCAGTGATTTTGCTATTTAAAACACTCTGTCTTGGCCCCGTTTCCCCCAGCATGGCGTGAAGTACTGCCCAGAGTTCCTAAGTGAAAAAAAGGCTGTGATGTGCCTTAGGGAAAAAATATGTCTGTTAGATGAGCTTTGATCAGCAAGGAGTTATAGTGCTGTTGGCCATGCATTCAATATTAATGAATTAATGAGATATACTAAATTGGGTGTCTTTAAAGAGAACACACATAAAACAAGGTTATGTATTGATTGGTTGACAAAAATGCTGTGACTAGAAGAAGCCCTCAGGAATCTGACCCTGTGTCTCCCCCAAGGGCAGTGGTTCAGTATTGGTTAATATAATATTCATGAGAAATGACTACAAGTCACATCTGGAATTCTAGTTACAACAGTCGCTGGGAAAACATGGTTTTCAGCCATTGAATCATTACATGCTACAGGAATAGTTGTTGAGTGCATCAAGTCATGGAGTCCCTCTATGGTGCCAGCAAAAATGAAGTAGAGGTCAGACCCTAAGGTGATGCCTCTGATCCCTTCATACTTAGTCTTTATCTAATCCTCCTCTCTTAAATGTGGGCAGGACATCTGACTTGTTTTAACCAAAGGAATATAACAAAGGTAATTGTTTATATTGTTTAAGACTGTCTCGGCAGCAGCATTTGTCTAGATACTCTCCTTGTTGGCTGGATGAAGGAAGCAAACGTTTTGCAAAAGATCATGTGAGGACCTTGGGATGTCCTCTGGGGAGTGTGGGTGAATTCCAGCCAATAATCATCTAGAAAAGGCCTCAAGAAGATGAATTCCTGAGTGACAACAGAAGTCAATTCTTCCTCAGTCAATTCCACAGAAAAGAACAGTCTGACTGACATCTGTACTGAAGTCTTGTGACATCCTAAGCAAAAAATCCTGCTCAGGTATACCCTGACTCTTGACCCACACAAACTGAGCCAATGAAAGGATATTGCTTTAAGCTTCTCAGTTTGTGATAATTATTATACAACAGTGGAGACCTAATACGGTTACCTAGGAATCAATACAATAAAAGAGATTGAAGACTTTTATGGAGAAAGTTATAATTATTTGATTAAGGATGTGAAGAAACAATATCATAAATACAGCAATCCCATACTAATAAATATCTACATAAAATACAATTTTAATCAAAATCAAAAGAGTGATTTTTTGTGGAATTTTCAAATCAAAATACATGGGATGCAAAAAGCCAAGACTATCCACAATTTTGAAAAAATAGGAGAATGTACCATATAAAATCTCAAGAGCTATTATAATAATAGAATGAGTAAGACAAGTGGTATTGATACTGGATTTCACCATTACTCCAAGGAGCAGAAAAGTGATGCAAGGTATCGGTCTGTCTGTCTACCTTTCTATATATAAATAGTATACAACAGATAATGTATTACAAAAAAGAGGAAATGATAGACCATCCAATACACTGGAATGAGTATAGAAAAACATAAGCTATCTACATCATTCATTTGCAAAAGTCACGCACCTATGTATGAAAATTAAACTTTAGTACTTTTAGAAGAGTGAAAATATATTAATGACCTTAGGATAGAAATAATTTTCTAAATCAATATAAACAAACACAAATTACAAAAGAAAGCACTGATGAGTATATAGACTGCAGTAACATTTTAAACTTCTGTACAAGAAAAGAATTATAGACTGAAATCAAGTCAGATACTGAAAGGAGAGTTTCCTAAACTTGTAATTGCTAAAAATCAGAATATGTATTATACAAAGAATATTTGCAACATACTGAATAAAAGACAAGCCAGCCAAGTCATAGAAGATGAAACCAGAGGCCAATTGTGAGTGTTGGTAAATTAAACCACTGGTGACACTTCTTCCCTGCTAGTTGTTACATGCTCTCATGCATTTGCCTGGTCTCAGGGGGTGAATTATTTCCCCACTTTATGGAAGGTGGACTCAGCTATGTGCCTAGCTTTGGGCAGTGGGGCATAAAGCAGATAGGGAATTGAAATGTCTTTGAGTAATGGGGCTTGTGCTCTGGGGCTCTTGCCTTTGCTTCAAGAAAATCATTGTTAGCTGGTCTCAGATCACGGAGGCTAAGAGACATGAGGGACAGACCTGGACTCACAGACCAGCAACACAAAGTAGAGCCATACCAGTTGGCCTGCAGACCCATAAAATTTAAACCAGTGCTTCTAGGTTTTTGGGTGGTGGTTGCCCAATATTATTGGAGCAGTGGCTAACTGATAGACATATGAAAAGGTATTAAACATGATTTACTACAAAATAAATAATGATAGAACTATGGTAATGAATCATTTTCTGTTCATTGGACCAACATTTCTTACCACTGTTGGGCAACACTTTGTGGAGTAATTTAGCAATAATATGTGATGTTGAAATAGTATAACTTCTAAGAATGTAGCCAAGAAATTCTAGCATTTGCACACAAGGAGACATGTATAAAGAAGGATGGTGGAATATGATAGACATCATTATCCAAAGTACATGAATAAAGACACGAATTGATGTCAACATACTTTAAATACAACCAGCGATGTGAAAAATTGTGCTGTGTATGTGTAATAAGAATTGTAATGCATTTCACTGCTGTTTATTTTTTTAAAAATCAATTTAAAAATTTTACCAAATAATACACCATGTACAGTAAGTTTACGTAGATAACATCGATAAGATTGAAGAAAATTTCTATTGCTTGTTTGCAATTAATTTTTATTCTTAATGGATATTAAGATTTATCAAGTTCTTTTTATGTACATATTCAGATAATCATCTGATTATTCTTAATCTACTAATGTGGTGAATTAAATAGATTTTTCAAATGTTAAAAAAAGGATATTTGCCGCTAAGGCAAACAGCGGCCACCATCTTAGAGGGCTGAAGTACCCACCGCCACTCTCCGACAGATTGCAGCAACAAAACAGGTGTGTGTGACCCAGCCCAGCCCCCAAACTTAGGGGGATTTCGCATAAAATCCCTCCTAGACTTTCAGGGGGAGGCAGTATCAGAGTGAGCCTGCATAAAGACTAAAGGGGAGCTAGAGGCACCTGACGCTCAACCCCCCCCTCCCATCAGTGGACAAAACAAAAGCTGCCTAGCCAGCGCTGGGGGAGGGGCAAGCAGAAAAAATCAAAACCATAGAGTGCCGGGGATCCCAAAAGCCAACGGTGTGACCCCGGAGATCCAGGCTGTCTGATACGCGCGGCCTGCCCCGAGGCTACAGAAGGCGTGGCGCCGCAGAGAAGGGGTTAACTAGTCAGCAGGGAATTAAGTGGCTGGGACACGGTGGTATCCCACCAGCCAAGCCCGCACTGACCTCCGGGCTGAGTTCGGGATTGCAGTCGGGGAAGGAAGCCGGTAAGGCCCCGCCCCCCACAAGGGACACTCCGCTAAGGCAAACAGTGGCCACCATCTTAGAGGGCTGAAGTACCCACCGCCACTCTCCGACAGATTGCAGCAACAAAACAGGTGTGTGTGACCCAGCCCAGCCCCCAAACTTAGGGGGATTTCGCATAAAATCCCTCCTAGACTTTCAGGGGGAGGCAGTATCAGAGTGAGCCTGCATAAAGACTAAAGGGGAGCTAGAGGCACCTGACGCTCAACCCCCCCTCCCATCAGTGGACAAAACAAAAGCTGCCTAGCCAGCGCTGGGGGAGGGGCAAGCAGAAAAAATCAAAACCATAGAGTGCCGGGGATCCCAAAAGCCAACGGTGTGACCCCGGAGATCCAGGCTGTCTGATACGCGCGGCCTGCCCCGAGGCTACAGAAGGCGTGGCGCCGCAGAGAAGGGGTTAACCAGTCAGCAGGGAATTAAGTGGCTGCGACACGGTGGTATCCCACCAGCCAAGCCCAAGCCCGCACTGACCTCCGGGCTGAGTTCGGGATTGCAGTCGGGGAAGGAAGCCGGTAAGGCCCCGCCCCCCACAAGGGACACTCCGCTAAGGCAAACAGCGGCCACCATCTTAGAGGGCTGAAGTACCCACCGCCACTCTCCGACAGATTGCAGCAACAAAACAGGTGTGTGTGACCCAGCCCAGCCCCCAAACTTAGGGGGATTTCGCATAAAATCCCTCCTAGACTTTCAGGGGGAGGCAGTATCAGAGTGAGCCTGCATAAAGACTAAAGGGGAGCTAGAGGCACCTGACGCTCAACCCCCCCTCCCATCAGTGGACAAAACAAAAGCTGCCTAGCCAGCGCTGGGGGAGGGGCAAGCAGAAAAAATCAAAACCATAGAGTGCCGGGGATCCCAAAAGCCAACGGTGTGACCCCGGAGATCCAGGCTGTCTGATACGCGCGGCCTGCCCCGAGGCTACAGAAGGCGTGGCGCCGCAGAGAAGGGGTTAACCAGTCAGCAGGGAATTAAGTGGCTGCGACACGGTGGTATCCCACCAGCCAAGCCCAAGCCCGAACTGACCCCCGGGCTGAGTTCGGGATTGCAGTCGGGGAAGGAAGCCGGTAAGGCCCGGCCCCCCACAGGAGACACTCCGCTAAGGCAAACAGCGGCCACCATCTTAGAGGGCTGAAGTACCCACCGCCACTCTCCGACAGATTGCAGCAACAAAACAGGTGTGTGTGACCCAGCCCAGCCCCCAAACTTAGGGGGATTTCGCATAAAATCTCTCCTAGACTTTCAGGGGGAGGCAGTATCAGAGTGAGCCTGCATAAAGACTAAAGGGGAGCTAGAGGCACCTGACCCTCAACCCCCCCTCTCATCAGCGGACAAAACAAAGGCAAACAGCGGCCACCATCTTAGAGAGCTGAAGTATCCACTGCCACTCTCCCACAGATTGCAACAAAACAGGCCCAGAGTATAGCTTGAACTGCCGAGAACCATCACTGAGGGGAAATCTGGTCTAGCAGGAGAACCCAAGCCTAGCAGGAGAGAACAGGAGACTAGAGGCAAGGCTCTCGTGACTGGGCAGCTGTAAACTGCAGGCCCGCCGGCGACAGTTCATCCACTGCCAGGGTAACTGGGCGGTAGGAGAACGCCCTCCCGCTGGCGATGGATCACCTGCCCACGGCCTGAGATACTGGGCGGCGGGAGTCTGCCTGCCTGCCACGACCGGGTGCTGAAACCAAACAGAGACAGTCCACACACACCCCCCCATTAGGGCACCCCGGCAAGGAGACTGGGGCACGGCATAGCAGAGTAGTGTCGTCACTGGAGCTCGGACGTCGGAATTCCTTCCCAGCAGAATCCACGTTAGCAGGCATTGTTCAACAACACAAAGGAGAGACATCAGAGTAATACAGAAACAAAACAAATCTATAGAAGAGAGCAGAAACACGACAATCAAAAAGAACTGGAAAGTAACGTGGACAACATGAGAAAACAAGGGAAAAAAGGATTTCAAACAATGCAAGACAACTCAATTCTACAAGAGGACATAGAAACTTCAGAAACAGGGATATGGAAAGAACTCAGGGGATACCTAACTCGAATGGAAAGGAATATTAGAGAAGACATGAGACAGCAAGTCCAAGAAATAAAAGTATATTTTGAAAATGAATTAAACAAACAAATTCAAATGGCAAAGAACGAGATCTACCAGGAGATAGAGATCTTAAAAAAAAATCAAACAATAATCCTAGAATTGCAGGAAACTATAAGCCAAATTAAAAACTCAAACGAGAATATTACAAATAGACTTGATCAAGTAGAAGTCAGAACATCAGATAATGAAGACAAGGTTTATCAACTTGAAAAGAATATAGTCAACACAGAAAAGATGCTTAAATCCCACGAACAATCTATTCAAGAGTTATGGGATGTCATAAAAAAACCAAATCTGAGAGTCATAGGGATAGAAGAAGGCACAGAGTTTCAAACCAAAGGAATGGACAACATATTAAATGAAATAATTCTAGAAAACTTCCCAGAGATGAAAGATGGAATGGATTGCCAAATCCTGGAAGCCTACAGGACCCCAAACATTCAAAACCATAATAGACCAACCCCAAGACATATAATTATGAAGATAGCCAACGTACAGAACAAGGAGAGAATATTAAAAGCTACGAGAGAAAAGAGGCAGATTACTTTCAGGGGTAAACCAATTAGGTTAACGACCGATTTCTCATCACAAACTTTGAAAGCGAGAAGATCCTGGAATAATGTATTTCAAACGCTGAAAAATAAGGGATTCCAACCAAGAATACTATATCCAGCAAAATTGAGCTTCAAATTTGACAATGAAATTAAAATCTTTCATGATAAACAAAAGCTAAAAGAATTTGCAGCAAGAAAACCAGCTCTGCAAAGCATTTTGAACAAAACACTACAAGAAGAGGATTTGATAAATAGTGCCCAAAACTAACAGCAGGAGGTATCTCAGTAAAGGGGGAGGAAAACAACCAAAAAGCAAAACTAGCCAAACTAAAATAAATAAATAAAGAAGCATGACTGGAAATACAAATCATATCTCAATTGTAACCTTAAATGTTAATGGCCTAAATTCACCAATCAAGAGACATAGGCTAGTAACCTGGATCAAAAAAACAAATCCAACAATATGCTGCCTTCAGGAGACTCATATGATAGGAAAAGATATACACAGGCTGAAGGTAAAAGGTTGGGAAAAATCATACCACTCATATGGCCCTCGGAAGCAAGCAGGAGTGGCCATACTCATATCGAATAAAATCAACTTCAAACCTAAGTTAATCCATAAGGATAAAGAAGGTCACTATATACTGTTAAAAGGAACCATCCACCAACAAGACATAACAATCATCAATTTGTATGCACCAAACAATGGAGCTGCAACGTTCATAAAACAAACTCTCCTCAAGTTCAAGAGTCAAATAGACCACAACACAATAATTATGGGTGACTTCAACACACCGCTCTCGCCATTAGACAGATCCTCTAGACAAAAGCTGAATAAAGAAACTATAGAACTCAACAGCACAATCAATAACCTAGACTTAACCGACATATATAGAATATATCAACCATCATCAAGTGGATACACGTTCTTCTCAGCAGCACATGGATCCTACTCAAAGATAGACCATATATTATGCCATAAGGCAACTCTTAGTAATTATAAGGGTGTGGAGATAATACCATGCACCATATCTGACCATAATGGAATGAAATTGGAAATCAATGATAAAAGAAGGAAGGAAAAATCCTACATCACATGGAAAATGAACAATATATTATTGAAGGATCAATGGGTTGTAGAAGACATAAAGGAGGAGATGAAAAAATTCTTAGAGTCAAATGACAACACAGACACAACATACCAGAATCTATGGGACACAATGAAAGCAGTTTTAAGAGGGAAATTCATTTCTTGGAGTTCTTACCTCAAAAAAAGAAAAAACCAACAGATAAATGAACTCACACAACACCTCAAAAACCTAGAAAAGGAAGAGCAAAACAACAGCAAATATAGTAGAAGACAAGAAATAATTAAAATTAGAGCAGAAATCAACGAAATTGAAACAAAAGAAACCATTGAAAAGATAGATAAAACTAAAAGTTGGTTCTTTGAAAAAATAAATAAGATAGACAAGCCCTTAGCCATGCTAACGAAAAGAAGAAGAGAGAGAACTCAAATTACTAACATACGGGATGAAAAAGGCAATATCACAACAGACACTACAGAAATACAGAAGATAATTAGAAAGTATTTTGAAACCCTATATTCCAATAAAATAGAAGATAATGAAGATATCGATAAATTTCTTAAGGCATATGATTTGCCCAGATTGAGACAGGAAGACACACACAATTTAAACAGACCAATAACAATAGAAGAAATAGAAGAAGCCATCAAAAGACTACCAACTAAGAAAAGCCCTGGACCAGATGGCTATACAGCGGAGTTCTACAAAACCTTCAAAGAAGAATTAATACCAATACTTTTCAAGCTATTTCAAGAAATAGAAAAAGAAGGAGCTCTTCCAAATTCATTCTATGAGGCCAACATCACTTTGATCCCAAAGCCAGACAAAGATACTTCAAAGAAAGAAAACTACAGACCAATATCTCTAATGAACTTGGATGCAAAAATTCTCAATAAAATTCTGGCGAATCGAATACAAAAACATATCAGAAAACTTGTGCACCATGATCAAGTAGGATTCATTCCTGGAATGCAAGGATGGTTCAATATACGGAAATCAATAAATGCTATTCACCACATCAATAGACTTAAAGACAAGAACCACATGATCATCTCGATGGATGCAGAAAAAGCATTTGACAAAGTACAGCATCCCTTTATGTTCAAAACACTAGAAAAACTAGGGATAACAGGAACTTACCTCAACATTGTAAAAGCTGTATATGCTAAACCTCAGGCTAGCATCATCCTAAACGGAGAAAAACTGAAGGCATTTCCTCTAAAATCTGGAACAAGACAGGGATGCCCTCTATCACCACTTCTATTCAATTTAGTTCTCGAAGTACTAGCCAGAGCAATTAGACAGACAAAAGAAATTAAAGGCATAAAAATAGGAAAAGAAGAAATTAAACTATCGCTATTTGCGGATGACATGATAATATACTTAACAGACCCAAAAGAGTCTACAAAGAAGCTACTAGAGTTAATAAATGAAATCAGCAAAGTGGCAGGGTATAAAATCAACACGCATAAATCAAAGGCATTCCTGTATATCAGCAACAAAACCTCGGAAATGGAAATAAGGAAAACCACTCCATTCACAATATCCTCAAAGAAAATAAGATACTTGGGAATCAACCTAACAAAAGAGGTGAAAGATTTATACAATGAAAACTACAGAACCATAAAGAGAGAGATAGAAGAAGATCTCAGAAGATGGAAAAATGTACCCTGTTCATGGATAGGCAGAACTAACATCGTCAAAATGGCAATATTACCCAAACTTCTCTACAGATTTAATGCGATGCCAATCAAAATCCCAATGGCATTTCTTGTAGAAATAGACAAAGAAATCATGAAATTCATATGGAAAAACAAAAGACCCAGAATAGCAAAAGCAATTCTAAGCAGGAAGTGTGAATCTGGAGGCATAGCGATACCAGAGGTCAAACTGTACTACAAAGCAATAGTAACAAAAACAGCATGGTACTGGTACCAAAACAGGTGGGTAGACCAATGGTACAGAATAGAAGACACAGAGACTAATCCACAAAGTTACAACTATCTTATATTTGATAAAGGGGCTAAAAGCATGCAATGGAGGAAGGATAGCATTTTCAACAAATGGTGCTGGGAAAATTGGAAATCCATATGCAACAAAATGAAATTGAATCCCTTTCTCTCGCCATCCACAAAAATTAACTCAAAATGGATCAGGGAGCTAGGTATCAAATCAGAGACACTGCGTCTGATAGAAGAAAAAGTTGGCTACGATCTACAAATTGTGGGGTCAGGCTCCAAATTCCTCAATAGGACACCCATAGCCCAAGAGTTAACAACAAGAATAAACAAATGGGACTTAATTAAACTAAAAAGTTTTTTCTCAGCAAGAGAAACAATAAAAGAGGTAAATAGAGAGCCTACATCCTGGGAACAAATCTTTACCCCCCACACCTCCGATAGAGCCCTAATATCCAGAATGTACAAAGAACTCAAAAAATTAAACAATAAGATAACAAATAACCCAATTAACAAATGGGCCAAGGACCTCAACAGACACTTCTCAGAGGAGGACATACAATCAATCAACAAGTACATGAAAAAATGCTCACCATCTCTAGCAATCAGAGAAATGCAAATCAAAACCACCCTAAGATACCATCTCACTCCAGTAAGATTGGCAGCCATTATGAAGTCAAACAACAACAAGTGTTGGCGGGGATGTGGGGAAAAGGGTACACTTGTACACTGCTGGTGGGACTGCAAAATGGTGAGGCCAATTTGGAAAGCAGTATGGAGATTCCTGGGAAAGCTGGGAATGGAACCACCATTTGACCCAGCTATCGCACTTCTCGGACTATTCCCTGAGGACCTTAAAAGAGCGCACTATAGGGATACGGCTGCATCAATGATTATAGCGGCACAATTCACAATAGCTAGACTGTGGAACCAACCTAGATGCCCTTCAATTGATGAATGGATAAAAAAAGTGGCATCTATACACAATGGAGTATTATGCAGCACTAAGAAATGACAAAATCATAGAATTTGCGGGGAAATGGATGGCATTAGAGCAGATTATGCTAAGCGAAGCTAGCCAAGCCCTAAAAAACAAATGCCAAATGTCTGCTTTGATATAAAGAGAAAAACTAAGAACAGAACAGGAAGAAAGAGCATGAGGAAAAGACTACAGTAAACAAAGACGAATGGGGGGAGAGAAACGGAGAGAGAAGGGAAAGCATATGGAAATGGTAGGAGACCTTCAAGGATACATAAAATTATAAGAGGTTATGAGGGGCAAGGGGGAGGGAAAAAAAAGGGAGAGAATTGAACAACAGCAGGGGAGGTAGAGAGGGAAGATGGGAGGGGAGGGGAGGGGAGGGGGGATAGTAGGGGATAGGAAAGGTAGCAGAATACAACAGACACTAATATGGCATTATGTAAAAATGTGAATATGTAACAGATGTGATTCTGCAATCTGTATTTGGGGTGAAAATGGGAGTTCAAAGCACAATTTGAGTCTAATGTATGAAAGATGATATATCATGAACTATGTAATGCGATAAATAATCAATAAAAAAAAATTAAAAAAAAAAAAAAAGGATATTTGTTACAGCATGGTTTGTAATTCAAAAAAGTTTTAAAAATCTATATATCCGTCAACAGGCAAATGCATAAACAGATTGTAATATGTTCACAATATGGAATGCAGCAAAAATGAATGAATCATAGCTATGCATTTCAAGATTTAAAAGAAACTTTAAAGCAACAGCAAGCAAACAAAAGCAAGTTTCCCTGGAATACATATGGTGTGATTCTACTTCTATGCTATTGTAAATCATTAAAACAATGATACATATTATACAAATAGATGTTGGTTTTGCATCTTCATATAACATAGTAAATTTGGAAGGTAGAGAGTATTGTTAGAAAAAATTACACAGGACATCTATTGATCTCTTTCATTTATTTAAAAACTAAAAGAAGTTATATATAAGATGTGAAAAAGTGTGTGGTAGATAGTAGTTATATTATTCTCTGGACTTTTCACTATGCCTTAACATTTGATAACTTAAAAAAAAGAAAACACTTTGTATTTTGAGGTAAATGACTGATCTGATACTAATTTTGCCATTAACCAGCCATGTGACCCTCAGAAAAACCTACCAGCTCTCTGGACCTTTGTTTTCTCATCTGGGAAATAAATGTGTTGAACTAAGAGACCTTTGAATTTCCTTGCACTATTAAAATTGCAGATTATATTAATTTTTTAAACCTTGAATTAACTGCTAATTTCAATCCATTACTCTGGGCAGAATTCAGAATATCCACTTGTATATGCAAAACTATCAATAAAGTGCTATGACCTCAGAAAATTAGCCCCGCTCAAGAACTACAAACTAAATTGCAAGAGCACAAAGGCTATAAAAGTAAAAATGTTCTAAAGGGTCTTCGTGACTATAAAACTGCTTATATTCCAAAAGATAAAGAAAGACACACACACCCACACACACATACACACACATACATACACAGAGAGAGAGAGAGAGAGAGAGAGAGAGAGAGAGAGAGAATAAGAGCTCCTTATGAACCTTTTACAGGAATCTGTATACATTGTTAACAGGACCCAACCGGCAGCCCAATTTCCTGTTCTTCCTTGGCAAAATTGATGGACAACTGTGATAATTCAAGAAATATGACAAGCGGGGGTTGGCAAAGTACGGAACTAAATTGGTGTCATTTTTCTGTTATAGACACAAAGAAAAGCCTCATTTTCAGTAAAGAGGACATACAAAACCTAGAGATTAAATTGAGTTTCCCTAATAGATTAATGAATTCAGCAGCAATAAAGTAACATTCCTTTTCCCCTCTGGGTAAATTTTATGCCCTTTGTTTTAAATTGTTGAGAGAACATAGAGTTCTTTAGCTATAGAATGCATTATATAAAAATATTTTCATATACAGTATGTAGAAACAGAGCAATTTATACTAACTCTCTAGATTTTCAGACCTTCTGACATGTATGACTCCTGTTCTAAAATGTGCTTTATGCTTCAATTTTCTGCAAATTAATCTATGATGCTAGGGAAAACTCAGTTGCTGTGGAATTAACTTTTAGTAGTTTTCTTGAGACAGCCATCTGTAAATACTTATGGGGAGTTTTTAAAATAACATAGCACACTGTAGCCATGTAATAAAATATTTTCGTGGTTAATAAATCTGTTTTTAAAGATGCAAGACTTAAAACATTCAATGAAGGTATAATTTATTATAATTCTGGTCACAAGGCTAAATATCTTGAGATTTTGATGTGCGTCCCCATCCCCATCCCCACCCCATCTAAGTCCTTCTGCTGAGAGGATATTATCCATTAGGCTCAAGTTGGGACATTACTCATGAGAGGAAAACCACAGTGGTGAGGACCAGTGTGTTCTTTCCTCCGTAGAATGATGGCACCATGGTACTCCATTAAACATTCACTCAGGACAAACACATATTATCACAGAGCACCTGACAAAAATCTGAGAAAAATAAAATATCTGACATGTCCAATCTTCTCCAATTGCTGACAGCCCTTTATAATATCTGCCCAGTAATCCTTATGCTCAAAGCGAAGCAGTCATGGTGCAGTAGATAAGAACAGGTGTTGTGTGGTCACTACCAAGGCTTGAATCCCCCTCTATCACTCACTAGCTCTGTGATTGACCTTGAATAACCTTTTTAAGTCTCCGTTTCCTCAACTGTTTCTTCAACAGTTTTCTGATCCTAAATTCTTACTGCAAAATTGCCATTATCAGATATTTCAACAACTGATGATTGATTTTAAATGTTTTCCTATCTAAGCACTTTACACCTAATTACCCTCCAAAATTGACCTTATCTATTCTTTCCATTGGTACCCCATAGATACTCTCTACACCCTTTCCAAAATTCTCCTTCCCAGTCAAATTGTTCACACCTTCCTCATGGGAAGGGTCAAAAGGAAAATTTCCCACCCTCTGCCACACAATGACTAGTAGCATATTATAAAAGAGTTTCAAAGAAGAGAAATGCCACAGATGGATCCAAGTTTATTCTCTGAAGGTGGAATATCAACTCTGCAAATGTGATGTTGCTCTTCTATACTTTGTACAAGAGGCTTCTTGGGCAAGCACGTGAAGGGGAATGAGTACATGGTTGGACACCTAAAATAAAGGTTATGTGATTGAAGAAGGACAAAACTTATGTCTCCTTTTAAGGCTCCCTCTCCCATGGTGCCTACCACAATGCGTGTCTTCATTTGGCATCTGGCACTTGGGCAAAGATCCTGAGAGGAAGAAAAGCAGAAACAGAAATGTGATGGCGTGCGCAGTCTGGCTGGGCACAAAATCACGAGCCACTCAAGCAGGAACAAACTTTACTTCCAAAACTCCCGCCAATGCCATGCACACGGCCTTCTCCGGGGACACACTACACCAACTGGAAATCCCTCCTCCAGAATTCCCTCCTATAGCACTTCCCCAACCAATGGGAACTCTCCTGGAGTCCTGAGAGCTCCAAAGTAGCAGGCCTAGGCAGACAGCAGGGGTCTAATCTCCAACTGAATGCACATCTTAACATGATCATTATCATCTCAATGGCTTGCTGGTGTCACCTTTCAACCAAAAATGCCATGAGTCATTCCTACTTGGCTATGGCTCTCAGCAATGGCGGTGGAAGAAACCATGGTAGCAGAAAGGAACAAGGCCATAGGAAAATACAGAAGTCACACGCTTAAGCTTTGATACAAACAAAATGAACAGACTTCAACATGTGCAAGTCCCTTATCCCTTGGTTGTGGCACGGGCAGGTGGTGATTAAGCTGAAGTTATAAGGTAATCCAATATGTTATGGTTGCCCTTTTTCTTCTTCTACGTTCAGTTTGGTCTCATCCCATATCTGGCCACCTGTGTCTTGTAACTTGGGCAATAACACCCTGTCCCATCACAGCTTTTTGAAATTTTCCATCCTCTATCGCAACCTCAGCAAAATGGAGGTTGTAGCCCCTCAAACCACAACCACAGTGGTGACATCTCTAATTCACAGCTTTGTTTTAATGAAGGAAAACCTTTTCTCCATATTTGTCACCAAAGCATTATATACTATCTGAATATGTAACCACCCACTGAGTGTAAAGAAAAGATGAAAGGCCAGGTACAGTGGAGCATACCTGTAATCCCGATAACTCTGGAGGCTGAGGTAGGAGGATCACAAGTTGGAGACTACCCTCAGCAACTTAGCAAGACCCTAAGCAACCCTAGTGAGACCCTGTCTTGAAATAAAGAATTAAAGGGGCTGGGGATGTGCCTCAGAGATTAACTATCCTTTGGTTCAATCCCCAGTGCGAGAGAGAGAGAGAGAGAGAGAGAGAGAGAGAGAGAGAGAGAGAGAGACAAGGTTACTCATTATAAAAACATGAGAGAAAGTTTTCCTCTGGTTGCCATCCATCATGCCCCCAGCTTTTGAACCCACACTGCCTCCAGTTATTGTTATGTTCTCCTGAAGGTTAAGATGAAGCTTGACAAAGGAATTTCTACTATATTTGTTGGTTGGGTAAGTAAGAATCTCAGGGGAGAGACCAAAGATAAAAATATAAATCTAGGGGTCATCTACCTGGAGAGGATCTCTGAAACTCTGGAAGAATGTATCATTTGTTCACCTTCAGTAAAAGTTGAACACCAGGAGTTGTGTTGGCTCACAGAGCTAAGGTGCACCAGGTAGTGGTTCATAGTTCAGGTCAGTGCAATTCTATCAAAGAGGATAAACCACATATGACTGGCACCTGCCTTTGAAGGGATCATAACACATTGTGAAGAATCTTCAGAAATGAAAATCCAATCTGAGTGAATATTCCACTGACTTCTGGCTGAGAGGGAGCACTGGCGTGGCCTCTGTACTCTTTGAGCTCATTGGCTTAGTCTGCAGGGGAAGCTGTTAGGCCTATCTATGCAACCATGGACTTAGGCTCTGAATTTCTACCATCAATGCTGCAGTGAGTCATTCTGCCCCATTTACCCAGGAGATGGTTGACGCAGTACCTTACATACAGAAGATGTTAAGTGAATGGTGAATCTGAAGAATTTTACTAGTCTTTGCAATTATTTACTAAATTTTGATAGTGCATCTGAATTGGTAAATTAAATGGTGATTGAAATGGTCACAACTCTTTTTCTCAAATGCAATTTTCATCTAGGCAAGGAAGATAAGAGTAACACAGTGTGTTAGAGAACTCTTATACCCAACATAGTGTTTCTTTCCTTACCACTTGGTAGCTTCCCATAATCATTAGAAAGTTTGTTAGAGTGAATAATAATAGTTCTGTTCTGCTGGGCTTTAAAAAGAATATTCTATTTTTCTTAATCTCTCATCATAGATTGTGTATGTATAAGATGCATTGGAAATATCATGATATTGGATGTGTAAGCATAAATATTAATGGAGCAATATACAAACAATTTTTTGATTACATGTTATGTTCCTTTCCAAAGCATATTCATTACCTTATTTATGCTTACATAAATGGCTCCCATTACTACTTAAACTGCAAAATAGAATTTAAAATTTTGAAAATATGTTTATATTCTAACTAACTGACTATGAGTGAAGTCACCAGCTTCTGATTTAGTATGAGCACAGCTGTGGGTTTGTTTTGTCATTCCATTTGGACTTAGCATATTTTTTACACTTCCTTATTGCCTCCTGTTATATACAAAGGCAGCTGTATTCCCAAATCTATTCATTTTCAAAGCTATGCTTCGGGTCTAAGAAAAAATATCTATTTGAGGAAAAAAAATGTAGAGATAAATAAAACATTGAGAAAAGGAATCCTGATAAAAAATTGAATGGTACAGAGACTTCTTAATTAAATATTTACATAAGGATACTACTGAGAAGTGTGAGTGTATTTCAAGTCCCAGAGAACAAAATATATTTAAATATAATGGAACCAAAATAATTATCTTTTATGACTCACAACTATGAAGAAGTTGCATAAGTAAAAATAATTGGAAAACTGAAACAAGATATAAATGCAATTATGATATTGGCATTTTCACTACTGTTTATAATTGAACAGTCATATATGCCTATGCAATATTAGAGCCAATTATAAGTGAAAGTTAACAAATACAAACTATAATCTTTGTACATGAGTTCAAGCCCTTTGACTTATTAATAGTCATGTGATCTAAGTGATTTAATTTATTTTATCACAGATAGGGATGATCAAACCTACCCTACACAGTCATTAGAAAGATTAAAGAGACACATGAAAATCGCCTACTCACAAGATTCTTCCTTTTAAGAAACCATTATCCAACTCCAGCCAGTGTAAGCAGAAATAGAATTTATTAAATACTTTTAAGCAGCTATGTGAGCTATAGGAAATCCAGAGAAACACACTTAAAGGCTATGTAGTCAGAACCAGTGCTCTAAATCAGACTGTAGAACTGCTAGAGAAGCACCTGGGAAACAGCTGTTCCCACACAGCCTAGACACAGTAGTTTGCATTGACATTATCACTGGGAACAGGATGCTGCCATCACAACCCCAGCCATCGTTACCTCTAGAAACTGGATCTGTCTGTCAATCTTCTAACAACGCATGGCCCTTGTTCCTTACATATAGTCACCTTCAAAGACTGGCATGGGCATGTCCAACTGGGGAAGTCTGGATCTCAAATTTGTATTTATGCA
Source organism: Spermophilus citellus (assembly GCF_964194105.1). Taxonomy (NCBI): domain Eukaryota; kingdom Metazoa; phylum Chordata; class Mammalia; order Rodentia; family Sciuridae; genus Spermophilus; species Spermophilus citellus. The sequence goes on along the minus strand of NC_138184.1, from coordinate 197,196,840 downwards.
CAATGAAACTGGAGAAGGGAGTTTCTGGCTTTCATAGTCAGAGCCCTATGTGTTCAATAGCAATTTCCCTAAGTTTAAAAAGGATCCAAAAAAAAGAAGCCAAAAAGAATGAAAACTATCCATTACAGTCCACACCTTTGTCACCTAGCCTCCTCACGTATCCTTCTTCCATTAATAAACATCAAGCAACTGTATTCATTATTGTGTTCAGCTCTAGTCTAAGATCCCTGGGGTCTGTTTATTTTTCCTTCACTTCTTAATCCCATTTTAAATTACATATAATCAATGTATTTTAAAATTGCCATCAGCAAACTCTATTAAAAAATACAGGGGACAGGAAATGATTAAAAAAGGAAAATAAGTCAAAATAGTTATTATATACATATTATTTGTCACATCTTCAAGCACAAAGCTATAGTTGATATATATGTTTTTCTTTCATGATTCACATTGTGTATTTTGGTCCTTAAGTTGCAACCCAGTTGATTGGTGTCTTCACTGGATGGGTAACACAAAATGTTATTTCTGAGGGACTGCCGCAGTCCGGCTGCAGCAAAATAACCGGGGGTGACAAACAACTTGTATACATTGATACAGCAGGAGTGGGAGCCGTTTATTGTAGGACCAGAGGGGTATATATACATTACACACAGCTTATCTTAATTAACATAAACTAGATACAGCAGTCAACCAATAAGGAATCTCCACACTTAATGGCTCGCTGGCGTTCCTTCACAAACCACTCCCTCTGCAAAATGCCAGGCGCCATCTAGACTTGTTACAGACTCTAACAAGGGACCTTAGTATGTGAAGCCCTGCTTAAATAAAGCTGGTCTAGGCAGCTCCTCAGAGCAGCAGATGCTGCAGGCAGGATGGCTACGGGCAGGACAGCCCAAACAAATACAGCTCCTGGGCCTAACTGGGAATCATAGGGAGTAGCTAGGCAATCTGTATATTAAATTCATTCATATTCTTATTTCTCTAAACTTTTGAATAATTTTCTCTAAAACACATCAAGAACATTCTGGCATCTCATCTTCATTTAATGAATGAAATTGTCAGGTCCAAATTTTAATCACATAACCAAGCAAATTGTCATAGCCATTCTCAAGTGCTTGAGCTAACATACTAAAACCAGATGTCTGGTACACTCACATTGATAAATTCAGTCTGATCCAACAGAATATTCTTTCCACCTTGGTGTAATGAATGATTTATTTCCATACATACGTACATACACACCCACATTTCTGTTTATATAATGTGCCGTATTTGGTGTTAATGTGCTTCTCCCAGATCATCTTTTGAACCTGGCTCCTTGGAACTTGTTTGTATAGGTCAAGAAACTAGGAGAGATAGGGAAGGAGAGTAGCAAAGGGTCAGAATTTCCCTATAAAACCTCAGGAGAATTTATTACAAATTCTTAGTTAAGTGAAAGCTAACTGCCTCAGATGGGGGAAAGAAGGCTGTTTCTACTGGGGGAAAAATCTGAAATATGCATAGATGTCCCCATCTCACTCTTTAGGGTACCACTCTTTCCCAACTTTAAAATTCAATAAGTTGTGAGACAGTGGAATTGATGTGTGTGTCATAAGTTAGCCATTTGCATAATCTAGACCCTGCAGCACGGCACATTAGATAAAGATTTTTTTCAAGGTAATGATGAGAGTTTTCAGAATTTTAACTTAAGCACAGACCTGCAAATACATAGCCCTGATGTCATTATTATTATTGTCTAAGTTATCTAGTGTAATTAGAAGTAACTGACTCACCCACAAATACTATACTTTTTGTTCCCATTATTTTCCCCTATTGCAACTAACTTGTCTTCCTAGTCTTTGATCAACATTTGACTCTAGATGACCAGAGTGATCAATTATGTACCTGCTTGGCCAACTGTGTGTCACTGACTACCAGAATTCCATTTGTCATTGACAATAGGGTCATTGTTGTTTTCACATCTACTCAGATCAGAAAACCAATTTTATATTTCCATGAAATTCTGTTTGTGGAGGAAGCAGAACCAGTATTAGCATTGCTAAAATAATAATTTTAAAATAAGAATCATGGCTTATAAGAGGTGCTAGAAAAATAAAGATCTGCAAAAAAGAAGAGAAATAGTTACTAACATGGAGTACTGGCATTGAAGCAAAAGCCAGGGATTATGGAGAAGTCTAAGAAGCTTCATGTATTGAGCCAGTAAAAAGCAAGGGCAAAGTGAGAATTCACAGAGAGATCTGTGGAGTTCACAACCACTGGGATGTTAAGACCTGCCAGGGGGAGATGTCTGTGACATCCCCCTCAGCTATGATTTGTGCAGAGCTCTGTAGAAATTGCAATGTCTGTGGCAGCCAATGCAAATCCAGCTGTACCACCTCCATCTCGCAGCCTTTTAATAATGATACTCATGTTGGCTCAAAATCCTCTAGTTGAGCGTTTGACTTAATGTGGTTCTAAAATGGAAATGTTCACAGAAATCCATAGAGGTGTTCTCAAATGCTCTCTGAATTCACGCCATCATCTTCATGACCCACCAGCCTCCTGTACTGGACAAACAAGTAAGATAAATTGAGATATTACAGGCATCAGGAGCCCTCGTTTGTCAAGTCTTTATGTCAGAGACAACTTCTGCAATTCTCCCTAGAGAGTGATATTGCTTTTGATTTTCTGCTGTTGCAACAAGGGGGGACGCTAATGATTTCCACTTGTCACTTACTATTTTCTCTTTACTTTATAGATCAGCAGGCTGGTCTGAGGATTCTGCTTGTTGCTGAAACTGTGTGCTACTCAGAAGTTCCCAAATTTTCTTGTTATACAATGTCCTTGAAGTCACAGTAATTTTTCTACAGTGTCCTAAGACCAAAAGAAATATCTAACAGTTCATTTGATTAATTAGCTAAGTTTAAACAAGTTAAGTATATTTGTCCTAACAAGTTAGTAGCTGTTTGAAAAAGTAATACGCTTTATTGAAAGGAAAACGTCTTTGCATTTTATTCTTGAATAAACAAAGCCATTTATTAATAAGATGCTTACATCTATAGGCACTGCATGACTTCTCGTATCTTGGAATCAAATTAGAAAATTCCACTGTCACTTCCTATTTCACACTATTTTTTTTACAGAGTACTAGCATTTGATCATAGCCACTGCCAAAAAGTCCAGATTTGAAACACTCTAACATTATCAAAAAATACACAAACCACTGGTACTCTGACTTCCTTGAGCTAGGAGTTTGCACGATGTTTGAGAAATGTCAAGGGTCATTTTTCCCCCACCCAAATTTAAAATATCCCTCCATGGCCCTGTGGCTTAGGACACCTTGGCCCACAGTTTAGGAACTATGGCTAGTCTCTTGGGGGTGAATTCAAATAAATCTTATTCTGTCTCATTGATTCCTTAAAATTTACTTCCCTTGAGACATTTTCTCTTGTTGAAAGTGTTTACTATGATCCAGACACTGTCTTAAGCATGTTACAAATAGTAACTAATTTATTGTCATAACCCAAGCTAATAGATATTATTATCATTCCCAATTTATAGATGATAAACCTGAGGCACAGAGAAGATAGTCACTGACCAAGATCAACACAGTGAATAAATGGTCAATCTGAGATTCAATTCCAGGTAGACTTTTGGCTCTGAAGTCCAGCACCTTTAACCACCATATCACACTGCTTCTTTAATAGCAAGTTACCATTTCTATCCCCACCAAGCACAGACACCAATATTGTGCATTGATTATTACCACTAAACCCTCTGCTACCATCAACCCAGAAATTGCAGAGGCAACTACCATGCAAGCCAGGATGGATATTATGTGGCACCTACTTCTTTCATCACTAACATCCAATTGGCACACACTAAACTAAATGGCCAGATTCCTGCACTATAATGAAATAGAAGGCAGGGGAAATATTTGCATCTCTATAATGGGAGGAAGAGGCTCATTTGAGTTGGTATTTACCAAATATAAGAAGGATACTCAAAACATTTAATGTCCTGAAAGAAGAAAAAAAGTATTCAAGCACATAATACTGTTTTTTATATATGTTGTCATAGACATGAACATTAGCAGTAACAACTATTGCCAATATTATATTCAATGATGAATATTTCCTTTTATATAATTTTTAGGTCCTACAGTAGTGAGTCTACATCGTCCATATTTATGTACATCCTTAACTTTAAAAAATGAATCTTCTGTCAATAGGTTTCACTAACACATAGGAATATGTGATGTATTGTTTCTTTCATTACCATTCACTAAGCCTACACTGTCATAGACTTTTTAAAAAAAAGATAAAAATACATCAACCCACATGCTTCTGAAAAAGATTCTCTCCTCCGCATGGTGATTTCCTCTCCTCCACACTTTTCAAAATGTTGATCTAAATATAGGTTTAAATGATTTCTCAGGGTGTAATTTATTACATTCCAAGGTATTATCACATGTTCATGGTCTCCTCAAATCCATATTAATGGAAACTGGTTCCAAATGAGTTATCAGACATAGGAGATAGAATTATCTAAGTTTTAACTTATCTTTTGTGTAACTATCTTTTGTACTCAAATAGCAATGAAAAAAATCATATTCCATCAGAAATAACAACTAAAATGTTTGTATGTTTATGTGTAAATATATGTATAGTAACCAGAGAAAGAAAGACTGAATATACGAAAATGAGAAAACACATTTTATTGAAGGCTTCGGGAAACATACTTCACTCAATCTTACCCCGTCAGACCAGAAGTTCAACCAACTTGGAATCCTGTCTCAACAGGAGCAAATGAGTTGTCCGTGACATGATCAATTTGCCAGAACCATTTGAATGCTATAGATTTTCAATTTAAAAATCAGATGGAATATTACGTATAGGAAAATGTTCACACGTTTGTTCAACTCTCATTCATTCATTCAAAAATCAAAAGCAGGATCTTTTAAACATGACTCCAGCAGTCATGGAGAGCACCATATGACTCTTACTGAAAATGCATCAAGCATGGTTTAGGATAGTCTGCTTCCTTTAGAAATGATAAGGAAGGGCTAGGTTTGTTTCAAGAGGTTAGATAAAGGGCCAAGGGCAGCATGTGTTTGTTCTTCTCCCAGAGGAAGCAGCTCTGTGGGAGTTAACACCTAATCACACAGCTTGTGAAGAAAGGTACCTCAACAGAATGGTATTCCCTGATTCCTTGCATAGACTGTTTCTCACCATCCTCTCCTACCTTTCTCCCTTCTCCCAAACTCAACACCACAGGATTCCCTTGGCCTCCCCAGATCCTTCCTGTGTAGCACCACCCTAAATCCAGACCTGCTTCCTCTCTGGTATTCCCCCAGCAACATCCCCCGCCTTCTCCACCCTCTCCATCACACACTTTTCTGTCCTTACAACTACTCCCTTAGGCACTGAATCTGTTCTTCTAGAAAGTTAATAACTAATAAATATTGAAGGATAGTTTGTAAACAGTAAATACTACTCTGACAAATTACTTCTCTAGGATGGTTGCATCCCATTGAGACATGCCTGAAGCCCATGTGGTCTTCCCCATTTACGCTGGTGAACTCTCTTTATCTATTCCTGCTGTCAGAGCACTTAAATATAGCATTTTTGTGCCTTATAAAATGTCTGAGCATGTCAGTCTTCACTTTTAACAAAATTCAAGAGGATAGGCACACTGATCTCATATTCCTGAAACACCCAGCAGTAACTCCAGTGAGTTGAGTCAACCCTGTGTATGAAGCCTGATGGAGGAAGGCTTTTCAGAGCCCTGAAACCATACTACAAAGGATGCTTCCTTTTCTAAATTTGCATAACATCCACTCTAGAATGAGGCAATGGGTTGAACTGGCAGTTGGATTCCCTTGTCCCTTTCTTTCCTCCAAAAGCTGTGTTTCCATCCACAGATATGAAGCTTTAACTCTCTACCCAAAATATAATACTTTTCAATGATGGGGTGCCTTAGGAGAAGCCAGTGAAGGAAAGGGGATGTATAGTAATAAGATGTAAGGTTTTGAAAGGTCCTACAAGAAAAAAATTTCATGGAAAAGAAGAGAGTGAAGACAGAATATATCCTACGACTTTACTATCAGTAGGAAACTATTGCAATGACATAAAATAATGTGGAAAACAAATGTGGTTATAATAATTACCAAATCATTCCTCACCTCTCTTAATGCTGTTTGGCAGGACCATGTCCAAGAGGCTACCGCATCACAGTTTCCCTGAGTGTGAAAAGTGATGTGATAAGAAATTGCTTCCAGGGGCTGGGGATGTGGCTCAAGCGGTAGCGCGCTCGCCTGGCATGCGTGCGGCCCGGGTTCGATCCTCAGCAACACATACAAGCAAAGATGTTGTGTCCACCAAAAAAAAACTAAAAATAAATATTAAAAAAAAAAAAGAAATTGCTTCCAAAAAGCTGGTCGGTCATTTAACTCAGGAAAAGAGAATGCATAAGATTCTAATAGTATGATATATTATATCATTTAATATGCAGAGGGGACTGATGAAATATGGAATACTATTAAATTTGGGAAACACATTATTAAGAGTTGTTCCTGTCCATTTACACAAATATTTTGGAGGAAAATATTCCCATTCAAAAAATAAAGCTATCTAACTGGATAAGAAAGAAAGGGGGAGTTGAGGAGAAGGAAGAAGAGAAGAAAAATGGAAGGGGCATGGGAGAGGGAAGCAAGAAAGACCCTAGAATATATTGAAGCATTTAAAATTTCCAAGGACAAGAATTCTTGTTTTAGACACATCTGACATATTAACAAATATCTTGAGCTGATTTAATTCTTCCTGGCAAATACTACACACTTTATATCCACACCTGCAATGAAGACAAACCTCCTGTTTTGAAAATGCTGGAAAAGTGGTGTTTTGTCAGCTTTTTTGTTGCTAAAACCAAAAGACCAGACAAGAACAATTTTAGAAGAGGTAAAGTTGATTTGGGGCTCACAGATTTAGAGGTCTCAATCCATAGATGGCCAACTCCATGGCTGTGGGCCCAAGATGAGGAAGAACATCATGGTGGAAAGGTGTGGAAGAGGAAAGAAGCTCAGAACATGGCACCTGGAAGCAAAGAGAGAGAGCTCCACTCACCAGGGACTCATATAAACCCCAAAGTCATGCCCTGGTGACCCACCTCCTCTAGCTATACCTACCTGCAGTTACCATCTGGTTAACCCATTCAAGAAGATTAGTGTGCTGATTTGGTTAAGGCTCTTGTAACTCTATCATTTCATCTTTGAATTTTCTTGCATTTCTCACACATGCAATTTGGGGGGTCACCTCATATCTAAACCATTGACAAGTAATCAGCCTTCCTAGTTGAATTTCTAGTTGGAAGTAAGAGACATAAACAAAGGAAAGAAGTCAGGAAAGATATGTGTGGTGGAAAGACAATGAATACAAGCTGATGTTCTGAATAAATCATTTGTCAGATGAAGGTAGGAGTGAAGCCAGTTCATGGGAAGTTTACTCATCTTTGCTTTTATTTATTCATCCATTAGTCCATGTACCCATCGCTCACTCGTTCAACAGCTACTTGTTGAAAACCCTCTGAAGAGCTGAATAAAGCAAACTCAGTTACAGAGAAAATATTTTTCATCAAATGGTAGGGCTTTACTTTTGTTCCCAGAGAGATCACCAGAAAAAAAAATCATATATTTTTGTCTTTAGTTAGATGACAGAGCAGCAGACACTTGATGAACCCCTCAGGGATATTAACTGGACTTGGTGTCACTAGGACTGTAACAAACTGATGCTGTAGCACAGTATACTGCCATTAATTATAACTGGGCTCCCTCATAAATATTTCAGAAACCATTCTTTAGCTAAAAGGCAAAAAAAAAAAAAAGGAAACCAAATTTTGGAAAACAATGTTTTTTAAACTGAAAGATACCTAAAAGAGGATTCATTTCCTATTCAGTTTTAAGCAGATCATTCACATGACTCTTGATAATAACAAGAATTATCAATCGTTGTTCTCTGTCTCTAGGGATTTTACATTTTAAATGTTGAGTTCCAGAATAAGTGGAAACCTGAGAAACTTGTTTAAAAATCATAAATAAGTAAAAACAAGAATGTGCTTCACAAAGCATGAGGTTGTCATGGAGCTCTGCATACTCTGATTTCAGCCTCTCAGACTGTCTCATCTCCTCCTTTTAATTTTAGTGAGAATAGATGTTATAAATTTCAATGGACTTATTGCTTAGACTGTGTCTACTAAGTGAAGCTGAAAATCTCAGGCCAGAAAGTGCCCTTTGGTGCTGGAATCTCATCACTGAAAACAAGTAGGCTATCTGCAGAGACCCCCACTTCCTTGTTTTAGTCAATTTCCAGTTATCTGTCTAACCACACTTTCCAGAAACCTAACAAAATGTGCCTTATCCTCCTTGTGCAGAATACTCCGCTCCTGCTTTCCTTCTTTTCCTGTACTTCTCTACATCATCTGGAGCGACTTATCCCCCTCTCACCACACATGTATTCCATTTCACGACATGTACTTTCTTTGCAGTCTCAATGCCCCTGGTCCTAAGGTCTGGGGCCTCACCAGGTTAACAGTAATTCTTCAACCACCCACAAATGCTTATTGTTAGGTCAAGTTGGGGTGGCTAAGGGAACAACCAATCAGGCACCTTATACCCAACCACCTGTCAATCAGTGGGGTCTCCTGACCAATCCTGGAAGGACATGGAACCCAACAAGATCCCTCAACCAACCCCAGGAGGACAAGGGACTCCAAAAACTTTCCTGTCCCAAGCCCTCCTTTTCTGCCCTCAGTCCCCCCAAATTCCAATCTGGCTGAGCCTGACTGCAATTCTCCCCAACCAGCTCTGTTGGTCTGGAAGGTCTTGCCAGGGAGCGAATCTCAATAAAGCCTTGTTCAGCAGCTTTTAGTCTGCCTCCTTTTGGTTATCGGTGCCTGACCTTACACCTATAGCATTTGTGGCTGTACTTTGATTCTTGTGCCCATCCCTTGATGGTTGGCCACATATTGGCAGCTTCTTGTCTTGACAGAGGAAGGACTCTTCCAATCTACTAGTAAAATGTCATAGCCCAGAAGCTGCAGACCCAAAACAGGCCTAAGTTTCAGAAAGTGAGTAAGGGCATTTTCATTCTTATTTAGAGAACATTCCTTGAAGTCTCTCTACCTCTCCACTATTTAAAATCTACTTCAGAAACCAAGGGGGAAATTCTCTACCTAAGAGGTAAAGGGTCATCTGCTTCCAAGTAATTTGGAATTTCCAAATAAAACCTAATTCAATTATTGGGCTGTTCAAACTGCACCTGCTCCAGAAAATAATGAAATAAGTTTGTCCAAAATGCACTTCATATTTCCCTTTTCACCTCAATTCAAAATCACTTTTCCCCAAGTGTTCTCAAAGGGGCACAAATACCTGCTTATAGAGATCTGGGAAATTCCCGTGTTTTAATTTGCATTTTCACTGTTGTGACTAAAAGAACTGACAGGAGTGGTTTTAGAGAAGGAAAAGTTTATTTGGGAGCTCATACCTTCAGAGGTCCCAGTCCACAGCCTGCTCCATTCCTTAGGGCACGAGGTGAGGCTGAACATCATGACAGAAGTGTGTGGTAGCAGAAAGCAGCTTGGAACAAGGCTCCCAGGAAGCAGAGAGTGAGAGAGATTAAACCCAGCTCTCAAGATAAATGCCAAAGGTGCACCCATGTCTTCTTCCAGCCACACCTTACCTGCCTTCTGTTACCATTCAGCTAATCTCCTCAGCGAGTAATTCACTGATTGGGTTAAACCTCTCATAAGCCATCATTTCACCTCTAAACCTTCTTGCATTGTCTCACACATGAGCTTTTGGGGGACACCTCACATCCAAACCACAACATCCACTCAACAGAATGCCATCTTGAGTCAATGATCGGGGACATTCTCTTCTTTTGGGGGACCCTAATTTAACTAAGCGTTTCTTCTACAAAAGTAAATAAATGTCCATACCTCTATCAGAGTGACACTAAGCAGAGGTCTTTTTTTTTTTTTTTTTTTTTTTTTTTTACTAAAATCACTCTATTTGCTACTGAAGTCAGTATAAAAGAGCAATAACAGGCAAGGTGATATGAATACTCGCTTATGCAAATTCATTTTAACCTCTCAATATTGTAACGCAGAGCCTACGTTTAACTCCTATATCCCTAGCTCCACACAGCCACAGTCTTCATAACAGCAGCCAGAGTGGCATTTTAAAATCCTAAGTCAGAGTGGTCACAGTTCTGCTCAAAGGGCCTCAGTGGCTCCCAATCTCTATGAGAGTAAAAGCCAGCGTCCTTAAAATGGCCTGGGAGATGCTCCAGACCCTGGCCCTCTGTTCCCTCTCTGACCTCACCTGCTATTACATTTCCCTTCCCCACTTGAGCCCAACCACCCTGGCCTCCTTGCTGTTCTTTTTTTTTTTTTTTTTGAAAAATGAATGTAATTTTATTTTTTCCATATCATTATAAACTTTAATTGTCACATACATATAATATTTGTTTTAACATTAAGAGAGGATCAGAAAAATAATACAGTAAAACAAAAAGGCAAAAGCACATTATCATTAAAGATGCTATCTGAATAAGTAAGCTTGTGTTATCTTGCCAGCTTGCAAAGTAGAAATTGTTTTTCCCTGTAGACTTAAATAGAAATATTGTATTTTTAATGTGAGCAGAATATACATTGATATAAACAGAATATTTCACTCCTTACCTGTTACTTGATTCCTTTTCTGCTTCCTTATCTTTCTCCCTCAAATATTAATACTATTAAACTATGAATAACACTCCACACTACTACTGTGAATGACTAATTGGAAAATAAATGTTCACTAAATAGAAAACAAAAATTGGTGTTAGGAACACAGAAATTTGCTTTTTTGGATTGTTACTGCTTTCCTGGCAAAGGGATGGAAATAAGTTCAACTTTGATGTATAGCATAAGTCTATATATTTACCACTTCATAATTACTATACTGAGTAGTATTATAGCTCCCACCTTCTATTTTCCCAACTGCAATGACAAAGCAGACTCTTCAGGCTCTTTTGTTATCTACTCTGCATTATATTTATTTCATGTTATTTATTGATGACATAAAGTGCTCCCTGGGGTTCTTGTTTCCTTGAGGAGGAATTCAATATCTACTATGAGACTACACAAAATATTACCTTATTAAAATCCTTGCTGTTCTTCATGCACAGTTTACACAGCTCTTTGAGCCCCAGGACCTTTGTGGGGACTCCACTGACACTTTCCCTTTTGAAAACTACAATGCTCATTCCGACACTCATTCCTTCTCCCACTCTGTTCCCTGTTTCCTTTATTCTGTTGTCTTTTCCCCTAAATTGTCATTTTCCTGATAACTATATTATTCATTTGTTGATGAACTTGTTTATTTTGTTTTGGTTATGATTTTGTTTCCCTGTCTAGAACCTGAGCTCCACAAGCACTCAGGGTCTTGTCAGTTTTGTTCACTTGAAGTTCCAGTGTTAGGACGATGCCCGACACATAGTAGGCATTCAGCAAATATTCACTGAAAGATCACATTGAATGATTGCTTGTCAGAAACTGTGGTACAGCGCAGTCAGGAAATGTGCCCCAGGACGCACAGACAATAAGAGGTTGAAGAGGGATTTAAAAGATCTTTGCACAATTCATCCTTGAAATAGCAACAGGGCAACTTCTAAGGTGGAACTCTGTAGCTGACCCTGCTGCCAGGATTCACATACAGGGGGTTGGTTAGGAAAAGCTCCCAGGAGACACCTGTAAGGGGTCCGGGGAAGCAAGCAAGGAAGGAGGAAGTCAAGCTGGGGTGAGCTTAGGCAAGTCCCCGGGGGGTGTGGCTTCTGCCCCACCCCACAGGGAATCTCTGAAATATAAGTTACACCTCAACTCAGAAGAGTCCTAGTTAGACTGAAAGCAAGGGAGCTGAGTTTTCATGACCTCTCATTTGGAGGTCAAAAGCCAAGGGTCAAGGACTGGGGGATGAGCAAGTCACACAATCTCAAGCACTTGCTTCTGTCTCTCTGTGCTTAATGGCAAAGTTGCTCCAATAACCTGACAGCAGTTCGGACTTAGAAGCTGGGTGTTATAAGGCAAAGCACACCACAGGGCAGGAGGGTACAGAAGGTGAGAGGGAAGAGACACTAACCTATCTGCTACAGTGGTTCTTTAATGTGTCCTATCATACCAACAATCATGCCCCAACTCCCTGTTGTGGTCTAAGACTCCACATAACCTAGCTCTGACCACTGCAGCCAGAATTTCACTTTAAACTAGTGGCTCATGGGCCATTGGGCCTTTGCATCTACTGTCTTCTTTGTCTAAAATGCCCATAATCTAACTCTTTACATATCAGTCTGCTTTTGATTTTTCACATACCAACCAAAATATACTCAAAGGAAACCTCCTTAAGCACTGAACCAACCAAACACCTTTAATTTCCTAAAAGTACTTATCACAATCCATAATCATTTCTCTTTCATTTGTGTGTATCTCTTTTTGTTGTTGTTGTTTTGTTTTTATTCTATCTCCTCACTAAAATATAATCCAATCAATATCCCTAGCGCCCAGCACACTCTAGGGGCTCAAAATGGTCTTGAGTGGAAGGAAACACTGGAAGAGAAATTGCCAACCATGCAAGGTCATGGCTGCATTTACCTTCCCAACCCTGTTTGCACCGGTCTTCAAAAACTTAAATTTATCCAAATTATGAATGAGGCTGGAAAGATAAAAGGTCATCCTATTTTGGTTAGAATCATCTCTTTTTACCTATTTTGGCCTCAGATAAATCCAGGTTTTTCTCCCTCAAGAAGATGTCAGTTTAAATACACTTAAAACTACATGCTAAGACTGAGAGATGACATTAGAAAAGCCAATGCAATTTTGCTAGATAAGTGAAAATTACCCAGGAACTTCAAGAAGAACCAGCTCAGAAGTCAGTAGAGAGAAATTTGTACTCTCCAGCATTCATTAACTTTCCCATTTCTCTCTTTTGTGAACAGAAGATAGTGCACCAAATGAAATATAGAACTAGCACTTTTATCTTTCCTTGAACAAAAGCAATCTTCATGGGCCATAGGTCCTCAAAAACAAAAAATAATAATAATAACTTTCTTCTTTAAAAAACATAGACTGCTTTGACAAACACAAATTTTGAATGCAGATGTAACAAAAACACACAAGACCAACAGAAACATACAGTAGGAATTTTATGTAAAGAATTATTTAAAGTCAGTTTTTTCAATTTGTTGCTTCACTATAAATGTTTAAAGGATTTATTAATGTGTCATGCTATTTGCCACCAGTGAAAAAGCTCCTGATATATGCAGTATAAATATTTCCAATTTTTAAATTTTAAATATTTCTTAAAGAATTAAGGAATATCAGTAATTTCTTTGGAAGGAGCATGTATTATATAATAATATACATAAGAATTCTTACTTGCACTTAAATTTGATTGATTGATCCAAATGAAGAAGAGTGATTATTAGAAGTTGGGAATTGTAGGGGGTAGGGGTTTAGTGGAAAGGTAGACAGTGGGCACCAAACAGAGTTAGATGGAAGTAATAAGGTCTAGTGTCCTAGAGCACAGTGAGAGACTATAGTTCACAATAATTTAGTAAATGTTTTAAGCACAACTGAAGAGAGGTGCTCAAAGCATCCAAATGCAAAGTAATGATAAAGAGATGGAGACATTAATTACCCTGATTGGACCAGTGCATATTGTGTACACACACATACACACTGAAATACCATATTATATCACATAAATATGTACAATCATTATGTGTTAATCAAAAAACTTTTTTAAACGTGTAAGGAATGGAAGTGTTAACTACCCTTATTTGATCATTATATACTGTATATATTTTATAATCAAATTTGTAAAATTTAAATGATAATTTTAAAATAAGACATATATTAATAATTTTAATTTTTCTCTCATTATCCCAGTCATGAGAGAGATAAGCTTAGGTCAAAGGGGCTTCCAGTTTTATATTACATATATATAATAAAACCTAAATAGTTTTAAGTCCTGCCCTTTCTTCAAGGCCAAGCTCAATTCCTCTTCTGGGTAGATCTTTTCCCATGCCCCCAGGTCTAGGTAATTCATGATATTTTTCTTAAAATGCCTAAGGTACTTCTCTGTTGGCCTTCTGGTACTACCTCTTCTGCCATCCATGCTAAGGATCTTCAAGTGACTCAGCTTGGGTCCCCGACTGGAGGGCAGTGCTGGCAATGAGCAGTGTTCTGCAGCCACCTTGCTAACCCCAACCCTGCCTCCCCCATTGACTGCAGTCACATGTATCACCATGAGAAGTGCAAGAAGTATAATATTCTTTAACTCAGTCACTATTTTACTCCCTTATTCTATCTGATGAAAGAGAATTTATTTGATCCCAGTTTTTTGTTGGTTTTTTTTTGTTTGTTTGTTTTCCAATCAATTCAGGGTTCTCTTCCTATATCATAAATAATAAATAAATAAATAAATAAATAAATAACTGCCTCCTTGTGTTGCATCTCTGGTGGGGAAGGTGGAGAGGGTTTCCTGAAGTTGCCATCAGCCCTGGCACTGCCTGAGGTCCGCCTCACTGGTCTGCACCTTGCTCCTTGTCTCTGTGCCCACCCCTCATGCTGAGCAGCTGCATCCCTGCCCTCATCTGGCCCTATTCCTCATCACCACGGCACCTCTAGGTCTGGTGGACTTCCTGTTGTGGCCTGTCCCTGCTGCCTAGATATAGTCCGAGTGACATTTTTGTAGTCATTCTGGTAATAAAATGACAACATTGCTCTTCTTTAGACACGCTTTCTCTTTCCAAACTCATGTAAACTTGCAAATCGCTGACTAATTCCATACTTCTTTAATCCAAAAGATTAAATGATGGAGGCAGGGAAGCATAAAAAGAATAATTTCTAAATATTTTTCTATAACATTTGTTTTTCAATACTAATTTTTTCTACTTGTTTATCAACAGAAGAAATATACATGCCGAGCAGCAACATTCCCCAGTCCTGTCCCTTCTTTCAAACAGACTCAGTTTCCAACTGTTTGTTCCAATGTTCCTGCTCTCTCTCCTTACAGAATATTTACCAATATTTATTCATTAAAATTTTATTAATATGCATGTTTTATTACTAGGTATTGCTAACACTTTACATTATATTCATAATTCAGATTATATGCATTATTTATATAATTATATTTAATGTTTATATTATATGCATTAATGTTTTATTAGTATGCATATTTTATTAAGCATTTATTAATATTTTCATGAGCTCTTTTTTTTATCAATCCTTTGTTTTATTAGTCCTTAATTCTTGATATTTTCCATGAACTTTCTGCTGTGGTTGATGAAGTTTTATGTTGCTCTAAATGCTCCCTTTCCTCTTTCTCAATTCCTTCCTCTTTCTCAATTCCTATGTCTTCCCTCGTTCTTCATTAGCAACCTTTGCATACTGACTAGAATTGTTTACTTGACACATGGTAATCTTGAACTACTGCTCTCTACTTCCTCTCTTTGACTGTCTGCTACCCACCTTCACTTTCCAATTACTGCCATCCTTACTCTTAATGTTGTCCTGTGAAGATTAGTAATGTGTATTCTGTTTGGAACCATAAGCAAGTCCTATGGGTTCTGCCAATACATTGTTCTAGAAGTTAAAAATTAGAACCAGTTCACATTATGATGACCATAGACATATTTCCCAATGCAGAAAAACAATCAGTATCCCATTTCTTTTCTTGTACTTTTTTTTTTGGTTTATTCTAGAGTTTAATTGTCTTATTGGTTATTTTCTTTTTAAGAAAAATACCTTCATTTGTTGGGGCTGAGGTTGTGGCTCAGTGGCAGAGCACTTGCCTTGCACATGTGAGGCATTGGGTTTGAACGTCAGCACCACATAAAAATAAATAAACAAAATAAAGTTATTTTTATTTTTATTTTTTATTTATTTTATTTTATTGGTTGTTCAAAACATTACAAAGATTGCAGAATCACATCGGTTACACATCCACATTTTTACATAATGCCCTATTAGTAATTGTTGTATTCTGCTACCTTGCCTATTCCCTACTATCCCCCCTCCCCTCCCCTCCCATCTTCTCTCTCTACCCCATCTACTGTAATTCATTTCTCTCCTTGTTTTTCCCCCATTTCCCTCACAACCTCTTATATGTAATTTTATATAACATTGAGGGTCTCCTTCCATTTCCATGCAATTTCCCTTTTCTCTCCCTTTCCTTCCCACCTCATGTCTCTGTTTAATGTTAATCTTTTGCTCCTGCTCTTCCTCCCTGCTCTGTTCTTAGTTGCTCTCATTATATCAAAGAAGACATTTGGCATTTGTTTTTTAGGGATTGGCTAGCTTCACTTAGCATAATCTGCTCTAGTGCCATCCATTTCCCTGCAAATTCCATGATTTTGTCATTTTTTAGTGCTGCATAGTACTCCATTGTGTATAAATGCCACATTTTTTTTATCCATTCATCTATTGAAGGGCATCTGGGTTGGTTCTACAGTCTAGCTATTGTGAATTGTGCTGCTATGAACATCAATGTGGCAGTATCCCTGTAGTACGCTCTTTTAAGGTCTTCAGGGAATAGTCCGTGAAGGGCAATAGCTGGGTCAAATGGTGGCTCCATTCCCAGCTTTCCCAGGAATCTCCATACTGCTTTCCAAATTGGCCACACCCGTTTGCAGTCCCACCAGCAGTGTACAAGAGTACCCTTTTCCCCACATCCTCGCCAGCACTTGTTGTTGTTTGACTTCATCATGGCTGCCAATCTTACTGGGGTGAGGTGGTATCTTAGGGTGGTTTTGATTTGCATTTCCTTGACTGCTAGAGATGGTGAGCATTTTTTCATGTACTTGTTGATTGTTTGTATGTCCTCCTCTGAGAAGTGTCTGTTCAGGTCTTTGGCCCATTTGTTGATTGGGTTATTTGTTTTCTTATTGTTTAATATTTTGAGTTCTAAAGTTATTTTTAAAAACCTTCATTTGTAAATGAGAATTTTTATGCCATTGAAGGTTTTTCTTTTCTTTTTTTTATATATATTTAGCAAAAAAAAAGACAATTAGACGTATACTTTGGGTTATAATGATCATCACATTCCATCATCATTAATAACCCCATGCCCCCTCTCTTTCCCTCCAACCCTTCTGCCCTATCTAGAGATCATCTATTCCTCCCATGCTCCCACTTCCTATCCCACTATGAATCATCCTCCTTATATCAGAGAAAACATTAGGCATTTGGTTTTGGGGGATTGGCTAACTTCACTTATTAATGATGGTGGAATGTAATGATCATTATTATCCAAAGTACAGGTATGAAGACACAAAATGGTGTGAATATACTATGTATACAACCAGAGATATGAAAAATTGTGCTCTGTATGTGTAATAACAATTGTAATGCATTCTGCTGTCATATATAAATAAAAAATGAAAAAAACTTAAAAAATAACCTATTACATAAAAAAATTAGAGGGTTTAGGGTTTTTTGTTTGGTTGGTTGGTTGGTTTTAAAAGTTAGTGTATAGTTGATACACAGTGGTAAAGTTAAAAATTCATAAATTTAGTTCTGCCTTAGGTTTTTGAGTAAATGATATAAATCATAATTTCTATTTACAAATCTAGCATATTTGAGCAATTATTTTTAAAATCACTTTTGAAAAATGCTTGTTCCATTTATAAATTTAGCTAATTAGACCCTTAAATATTTGAATTACATTTATAAATTTAATATTAAATATCAATTTTCTACCCTAAAACAAAATCTCAACGACCAAGTAATTTTTATCTTAAAAATGATTAGTCTAATTCAATTACTCAATTATAAATATCAAATTAGTGTCACAAGACTATTGCTCTAACAAGAAGATAGAATTCTAAGTTTGCA
Organism: Spermophilus citellus; assembly: GCF_964194105.1. NCBI lineage: Eukaryota > Metazoa > Chordata > Mammalia > Rodentia > Sciuridae > Spermophilus > Spermophilus citellus. The sequence continues at coordinate 197,178,930 of NC_138184.1, read as the reverse complement.
TAAGTTCCTTAATGCAGGGAGTGGGGAGTGCTCTGGGGTTTGATTCTTTTCTGATACTTTTCCACAAAAAGAGAACAATTATCTTTACAGGTAAGACTATTTTTAAACAGTTCTCTACCTAATTATTTTTGTTCCCATGGTTAAACAATACTCATTTCCTAAGGAAACAATTTCTTGATTAACGGAGGTTGCTTTAAACCACACATTTTAATTGGGCAAGGAAAACAATGTTACAGACATCCACAGTAAATATTATCACTACTCACTTAAAAACTCTCATGTCATCTCAATGGACTTTGTAGATTGTCTTATTAAATGCTCAGATTTTGGCTGGGATGCCATGGATTCTGGTTGGGGACATTGATATGAAGCACTGAACATATTTATACCATCAGAGAAAGCAGGCAGCTCATATATATTTATCCAAGTTAAATATACTAATTCCTCAGTTGATGCATACAAACCTACAACCTCATTCAAATTGATTACTTGTTTGGATACTGCTTTTCTTTGGCCTGTACAGTACGGAAATGTCTTGTGTGAGTAAAAAGATTTTTAAACTTAATGGAAGCCTATATTCTTTTTATGCACATCATATTATAGGACTTAGGATCTCTTAAGGATATGTCCAGTTGAATTCTGGGTATTTTCTCTATATGATCACAGTTGCCAAGTCTACTCACTGACTTTCAAAGTTTTCCACTATCTCCATCTAATGTCTATCTAATCTTTAGGGTTCCCCCACCCTCGGAAACATATTTCCTAATTCCCTTCATCTTTCCATTGCTGTCTACATTATCATTCCCTGCACTAATACAATTAATGTCATCCTGGATTTCCTTTTACTGATTTTCTTATTTGGTACATTTTTTCTTCTTGAATCTCACCTCTTCCCCCTTGGTTTACTTCATTTTTCTCAAGTATATCCTCAAGTGACTTCCTAAGAAATGATATATGGGAAATAAATTTTCTATTTTAATTACATGCATTTACATGTATATATTTACAAGTATTTTTTCTGGTCTTACTCTTCATTGATATTTGGGTGAAAAGCATTTTCCCACAGAATTTCAATATGCTATCTTTAGTATTCAGTGCTTTTGATAAAAAGTCTAATTTTTTCTAGTTTGTTTTTTTTATTTTATTTATTTTTGTGTTTGTAATTGTTTCCATGCTCATTTTTTTCATTTCTGGACAATTCAATTATCTCTCTTTTATTTTAAAGATTATATTTGATCACAGATATTTAGGATGTCTTTAGACTCAAGGACTCTCTGAACCTGGAGACTCGTGTCTTTCATTTCTGGTAAGTTTTTTTGTTTTTATTTTTGGTTTGTTTGTTTCATTTTGTTTAGATTTTCTGTTTGATAGTGTTTCCCCTCTGTGTTCTGTTTTTTTTTTTCCTGTAAGTTCTCTTTAGTCCAATATTAGAACCATGTTCCTGGTTCTTTATTCTACCTGTTTTCTGTTTATTTTCCGTAAGTTACCATTTCATTGCAACTTCTGGAATACATTTTCCACATTATCTTTCATTTCTTTTATTGAATGTGTTTTAATTTTTGCAACCTCTCCAGCCCCAGCCCCAGCAACCTCTTCTATTAATTTTTAAGAGCTACTTTTTAACTAATTATGCATTTTTCTTACCTGATGTTCTTTGTTTTGTGTGCAGTAACTTTTTGAATCTCTCTATGGGTACTATCCTCCACTGAATTGTTTTGTTTTGTTCATGTTTGTCTTAATTTCTTTCCTTCCTTTGAAGGCTTTTCTCAAGTTTCTGATGCTCCTTGGTTATCTATTCATATTTCAATGCCAGTTTCTAAATGCTAATTTCCAATTATGATATAGATGGGCTTTGTCACATGGTCATCTTCTTATTAGAGTAGTGGATTATGGACCTCACTGCAATTTAGAATCAGCTGGAGAGCTTTGAAAAAATATAGAATGCTGGTTCTGCTTCCAGGAACTCTAGTTTAATTGGTCTGGGGCAGGACCAGGCATTACTTTTCTATAAATTTTCTATAAATTCTATAAAGTAGTTTTCCAAAAATTTCTAATCCGCAGAGGGTTTCAGAGCCATTGCTTTAAAAGCATGAAAAGTGAAAGTTTTGGATTTTTATCGGGGCGGCGAGGGTGAGGAGGGAGTCTTTTAATTTCCTGAAGAAGGATCTTTATATGTTTTGCTTAGACCATAAATACTGATGTTGAGCATTTGGCATGGCAGTATGGGGGACATTGACCATATTACATACACTCAATTAATTCTCCATTTTCAACCCACACTTTATGCTCACTGTTAGTCACACCTGACTTTCCCAAATTCCCAATTTCCCTGTGGCTCTGGTCTGCAAAGTTGACCAGCTTAGTTTCAGTTCAATCCATCCTCAATATACTCTAGCTTGTGGCCTTTCCTATCATGCTTCCTGACTGCCTTCAAAATTTGTATGGGTAAACTGGTCCTGGAAGAAAGGAAAATGAACCTGTAAAATCCTTTAGAGGTTCTTTTAGTCATTTAACAGAAGAAACTAGTGATTATTTTACAAAAACTTAGTATAGTGGAAGGAAAGTCAAGATTAGAAATGGCTGGAAAGGTAACTTATTCTGTATAATGAAGGAAGAAGGATTCAATGGAATAGAATTCAATCCTAAGCAATAGAGAATGAAGATTCAAAGAAGATACAGGAAGGCCTATAATAATTCAGGAGGGAATCCATAGAACTTTCAAAGACAAGAATTTTAATTTTATTGCTCATATGTAAATATTCTGTCTCCCCACACAAGTGCCTTTGACAATGTAGGTTTTTTCCTATCTTTTCATGGAAGTCAAAGAAGCATAAATAGAACTTGAATGAATATTCATCTGTGTTGATATCTGGCAGAGAAAAAACGAATTTGAAGCATAGACTACTAAACTATAACAAGGAAAATATCAAGCCCCTTCTTGGTAGTACCAGGAGCAACACCACCATTATGAAGGTGTGAGTCAATTTTGCCAAACTCCTAAAAACAGGCTTCCTCTGCAGATGGTAATATTTACATTTGTGCAACACTTTTCTTAAAATATAATCATAGCCCTTTATAAGGGACTACAAAGATGGTAAAGAAGGTGGTTTTATAATAATCACCAAATCCTGGGAAGTTAGAACTTAATGTTACCTTTGTAACCTTTATTTCATTGCTTCTGCTTATACAACCAGGAACAAATCAAGTGGACTCTGAGGCTAGACCTTAAGACCGATTAGCTGTGTTGCCATTAGTCATGTTCCACGAAGAAAACAAGAACACATGCCCTTGACTTAAAACCCTGAGCATGAAGTTGAAGGTGAAGAGATGAGAATTTGATGAGGAAAAAAAAAAAAAGATTGAAGTCATTATGCAAGTAGACATTCATGCTTTACCAAGTACAGAGTCAGTACTTACTAACAAGGAAGGCAGTAAATACAGCTCATTGTCTTAAATGGCCTAAGATTATTTATATCTATTCTTTCCAATTTTCTGGCTGAGCAGCATGTGCTTAAAAATCAAAGGAGGTTTGGCAGCAGCCACTGCACAGACCCAATCCCATAGGCTTCCTGGCCATGCTCCACTTTCTCTGCAACCATGTCTGACGAAGCTGACGTGGCTGAGATTGAGAGATTCAATAAGCAGAATTTGAAGAGGGTGGAGATACAAAAGAAGAATCCACTGCCTTCAAAAGAAACAACTGAACTAGAGAGGCAAACAGATGAATCATCACAAGGCATGCATGCCAAAATGCATTGTACGTTCCTCAATCATCACCTTCTTGTTTTACTTCTTTGGGTTATTTAACACTGTAAGATGCAAAGAGTTTGGATCAGGTTTAAATGACTGTGCTGCCTCCTTTTTGCCTGAAAGGACTGAGAACAGCTGACAGTGGAGGCCTCCTCTGTCTGCCTCCTCCATCTGCCTGTGTGGCTGGCTGGGGAGGAAAAGTACTCACACATTGGTGAAGGAAGAAGTTGGGTGAGATAACAGTGAACTAGGGTCAAAACTAAGCTGGTCCCCCGTATCTTCTTGAAGGATATAAAACATAGCTTTAAAAGAGTGTCATTTTGTTGTTGTTCAAATTATCTTAATTATTTAGAATGAATTGACCTAGCTTCACATACATATATTATCATTTAATGTCACAGCCCTCCTTGAAAAGGAAAATTGGTATTGATGCAAAGACATATCTTTATTAATATAATGAGGCTTTGCTGTAGTTCTGGAGTCAGGGAAGATAATTTATTATAAAGCATAAATTGATCTGAAATGGATGATATGTCTGTATATCTCAAAGTTCACCCTTGTAAACTTTGGTTAAGTTGACCTCTCAAAGTCTTGGCTGCCTTGTTGAAAAATCTTATATAATAGCTGTATTTTCATTATAAGGTCACCATGATGACCCTTCGCGATGAAGGAAGGCATGTAAAGCACATAGCACAACCCGGCCCTTGGTAAGCACTCAATAAAAACAACTATCAGTATTCTCCATGTTCCTAACACTCTGTGCAATCGCTATGCCTTTTGCTCATATCAAGGATTAGCGCTTCAACATATAGCAGACCTCTCAGCCCTGACAACACACCTCTAAATAATAGGAACAAAAGCAATAATGAGAAATCAGTGCTTTATTAAAGATTTTGTGTTGTTACAGGGAAAAGCATTCCTCTCTCACACTGCGTGGAAAATCTCCTCTGTTTTCCCAGGAAATGCATCTCTTGCCTATAGCTGATATATATATATCTTGTGCTCCCCTGTGGTGGCACAAGATAAGAGACCAGCAGTTACCTGAATTCCAAGCAGTATTAGTTATCAATATGCCAAGGGATGAGGGAGTGGCTCATCCTGCCTCTAGACCTTATCAAAACTAATGTCAACATTTCCCTCAAAATGTCAGTAGCAAGAATCAAATTTTACAAATAGAATAATATCTTAAACATTTGGAAAAACTTGCAATGCAGGACCAATTCAAATGTCACCTCTCCTATAAAATTGTTCTGAACTAAGCAGAGCCAGGCATAAGAAGAAGAGCTAGTTAGAAGTGAGGAATCCTGGTTCTGCTGGTAACTAGCTATATGACCTTAGGAATACCCTTGTATTCTTCAGTTTTGTCATCTGGAGGAAATATTGGCTAAATTATTCCTAAGATACCTTCTAACTCAAAAATCACATCATGATCTTCCTGCAAATACAATAAGCAAATATTAAAGCAAATCTTTCTTTCATCTCATTTTTCAAGGTATCTTTCAAATCCATTTGTTTAAAGTAAGCTGTGCCTTAATTATGCTATCTAAACTCAGGGAAGCCTGTATCCACACAATACAGGACTGTGGCACAGGCTTCGACATGTAATAAAGAAAAGTAAAGATACATTGCCTATGGTTTCATTTACCTAAATTGAATGCCAAGGAAGCGAATTACATCTATATATACAGAGCTAACTCCTCTGTAGAAATATTTTCCATACCAATGTTGTCTTTCAGTGGAATCTTAAGGTGTCCCCTGCAACACCTGAATGTCACATTGAAGGGGAATATAATGATATTTTCTTTCACATGTCTGGCTCAAAAAAATGTTAAAAAATGTTGGTGGAACGAAGTTCAAATGAAATTACCACTAGTACAACTTTTAAAAATGAGAAGTGACTAGGCTTCTCCTTCCTTTGTGAAGTTTTCTTCTGATTGATGCACTGTAAGGATGATGGGAGAATTCAAACTGAAGCCAGTGGAAAAGAGATTGGTAATTAATCCTTTGAAGGGATTCTCTGAATTCCGAGTTGCTTTTAATGTTATTTGCTAATTTTGGAAGAATCAATCCCAAATCCATTGAATTCCAAATAGCCAGAAGACAGGAAGAGAAATCATTGGACCTCTACTAAAACTACTTCCTTTTAAATAAAAATCCATTTACCCATAATGTCATTGATTCTTCTTGTGGCTAACATAAATATAGAATAATAAATTACTATTTTATATAAAATTATTAACCCAGGCAATTGCTTCCAGAATAATTCTATTACAGGGATAGCTTTATGACTGATTTTTAAGTATCATCAATAATGATTCATGATCTATGTAAGAAGTCTGCAGGCCTTTTTACTTTCTGTTTATAGAATAAGCATCAAGACCAAAGAATCTGATTTCTCCATGGTTAGTGCAGTACTGGCTTCAGGCTTCCTTATACTTTGAACAAACAAGAACTTACTATTTCTTTTAAATTTTATGTTACAGACTATCACTTTTTATTATCAAAGTTCAATGAAGTCTCCCAGGAACCCACCCTTTCTCTTTCTGCTTATGAACAAGATGTCCTTATGTGCAAGGTTTTGGGGGAAAAAACCCAGCCCACTAATAATTTTAAATAGACTTCCCTAGATTTATCAATTCTCCCTTTAATGATGTTTTCACCAGTTACTTTAATAAGATACCTTGGAATATTGTCTTTTTGTTACCAGAGATCTGGTTTGGGGAAGGGTGGGTTCTAACAGACCCAATACTTGCCCCCAAGACCAAATGGAAAAAGTGATGGTGAAGTAGGAAAGAGATTTATTCTTAGTGTGTCCACACTGGGAAGACAGATCTAAAGTGTTTCATGGTATCAACAGTAGCTTTGGGGTAAAATATGGAAAAAACTGAGGGGGTTTTCATAGCCAGCAATCTTGCTCAGACAGGTCATCATTTGGTTGATCACTATCCTAAGACTGGTCATGTATCCCTGTCAGACCAAGGAACTCTGTGCTGGTAGGGGAACAGTTTCAACTCTTGTCACAAGATATTTATTGTTTAGACCCTCTAGCCAAAAAGGAAAGAAGGAATTAGTTCTGTCAATGATGGAACCTCCCTTCAGGTTTAGGGCTATGACTGGGGGGCTACTTAAGGGGTCTAGAATAGACTTAAGGGCTACTTAAGGGGTCTAGAATAGGACATTATAAAATCTGACAAGTGGCAATCTGTTCATTATGATGTTCTTACAAATCTCAAAAGTATCTTAGTTACTCTTTCTTATTTTGATGGTTTCCAACTTGAAGATGAAGGATTACCCATCCAGAGAACACTTTTTCAGTGATTAACATGCACAGTTAAATAAGAATCTGATCAGAAGTTTAAGGTAGCGAAAAGAGAGAGAGATGCCATATGAAGGCACAAATGTCAAAATTTTTATCCTCTTTTTAGTTATTTATCAGACATCTGCCGGCCCAAGTGAAGAGTCAGTGCTTTTAACAAAAGAGACTTTAAGTCCCTGTTATACTTTCCTTATACCTTGTTCATCATTCATTTCAGACAAATCTACTCAAAATATCATGAAGCATAACTCTTTAAATAAGATTTCACAATTAATTAGCTTTATATATCAAACATATCAAAACTATCAGATTTTTGGTTAAAAACACATGCAGAACAACTAAACATCCCTGGATTCTACCTATGAAATTATTCTAATAAAACTATAACAACTGAAGGCAAATTTTATGGTATTTATTTTTATTAATGCTATGATCAAAGTAAGTACTCCAGAGTATTTTTTAATTAATTTCATTACTAAGGGCAAAGCATATCTTTATATGTCTTATTGTTTTAAAGACTGGATGTTTCTGTACTTTTTAATTAGAGAATTATCTCTAAGCAACTGGTTGGATCTTACGGAATGGCTACAATGAGACAGTTGTGCAATAAGCTATTTTAGATTGGGGAGATTAGAGAGAAATGTTAGGAGTCATAGTTTTCTTTTTGTATTTTCTTTTACTCTATCTTAATTGAGTTATCTATTCAATGAGAATAATGTTTCTTGGGACATCCACTTTTTTCTCCTCAGAAAAATGCAGTGTCACACCAACCCAAGGTGGAATAAAACATAAGATTATTGTCTGGTCAACATGAAGTAGATTAAGATACAATGTGGGCCCCACAAAGACAGTGCTCAGGAAGACTTTACTCAGTGCAGATTAAATTGGTAAGGAGGACACATGAAAGACCTCAAAGTACTCATCAAACAAAGGAAATATGTTTTTACTGGAACTGGAAGAACAGGATATTTTTGTTCTTTTGTTCAGTGGATATTTATTATCTGCTATTACTTATTATGATCAAGTATTATTTTAGGAACTGAGTATGAAGAACAAAACTGACATGTTCCCTGTCCTTAAGAAAGATATAGTCCAATAAAAGATATAGTCACAATTTTAAAATGATAATATTCAAATACAACTTCTGGTGAATGTAAAGGAATCACAAACTGGGTAAAATGACAGAAAATTTAGAAGGTAGCCTCCTTAGATATCATGATTTTTCTGCCTTTGTAGGGCTGACCTTCTACTTGAGAACTGTAGAATGAGAGAAGACCAGTTTTACAAAGAACAGGGAGGGTGAATGCTCAAAAATAGAGATCCACAAACATTCTGTAATGTGACAAAGAGTAAGTATTTTCATGTTTTACAGGCCATTTGCTTCCCGCTGCAACTAATCAATTCTGGCATCAGAGTATGAATGAACCTAAACCAATGGCCATGGCTATGTTCCAATAAAACTTTATTGAAAAAAACAAGGCAGTGGGCCAGATTTGACCTATGAGATACACCTTTTGAGTTCCTGCTCTAGCTGGATGTGTTACCTGGGCAAATGTTGTGACACGAGGCAAGGATTGCTGTGTCGAGAAAGTGATAGAAGGCTGGTATGGATAAAATCAAGTAAGTGGGAATAGAGGGGCATGAAACGAGCTTGATGAGACAGCAGGAGCCAGATCATGCACTGCTTTAAGCTCATGGTAAGAAACATTGGATTTTACTAGATTTTGTTTAAGTGTCTTAAAATTTTAAGTAGGGTAGTAATACTCTTTAGGTATGAAAACTCATTTCAATTTCTATGCAGAGAACAGACTGGAAGACTACTGAAGCAGTCCTAGAAATATAGTCATGACCTGGATTCACATGGTGGCAATGAAAAGGAGTAGAAGAGGAAATATTTGAGACACATTTAATGATGAGGGTCCTAACTGGAGGATTGAATGTAGAGGAGGTAACAATGAAAGAGAAGGAAAAAAATAACTTTGATGTTTAAGGTCTGGCTGAGGCAATTTTATTACTCATAGGTAATTAAATGGGGCTAAATTATAAATTCTAAAGAGAAATACCAAAGAAACAAAAGCCTAAAAGTTAAGCTAAATCTACTTTAGGGAATATCTTAAGTAAATTGTATTTGTTTTATTGAAAAAGAAAAATAATGAAAGGCTTTGGAGAGGGAAATAATATAGCCAGAGTTGTACAATAAACTAGGTTAGGTAGATTAGAGAGAAATGCTAGGAGTCATAGGAAGTTAAAGAATTATTAATATCATAAAATAGAGATCACAAACCTGATTCAGAAAATGTATGAAGCAATTTCTACTAGAAATTGTATGAAACATATTCAATAATTTTGGTTGAGGCTATTTAAGATAAATAAACAAAATAAAATTTTAGAAGGTAAAACACAAGAAGAATAAAAGCTAGTTTTAAAGGGAAATGTGGATAATTAGATTAGCAAGTTAGTACAACTGAGCCCCCAAACTAACTCTGAGTCAGTTCTCTGACAGAGAAGAAAAATAAAGTAAAATAACAAGATAAAGTAAAGGTGGAGGAGGTGGAAATGGATTAAGTAACTCCCATCTGATATATGGAAATGTAGCTCTTTTCCAGGGGAGAAACATTAAATGATAAAAGAAATACATATCATAATCTTTTATTAAGGGAAAATTAAAGATCATAATAAACTATGCCATAATAACTATTTGCTTAAAATACAGATACTCCTGACAAGTAGTTTGTTAAATTGAAAACTCTCATGTCTTATATGCTAAATACTGGATAAAAGTTGAACTCATTGTACCATAGACCTCAAATGGAATTTTTTCAGAAAGTAAGAGCAATTAAGTTCAGATAATGGGTTTTACAATTACCTGGCTTGATTCAGAAATAAGTCTTAGAAAATAAGAACAATTAGTGGTTCCCTGACATTTCCTCCCAACCCCAAACACCCAGAACATTAGTAATATCAACTCTACAGATCGCCAAGTAGGTAAGAGTTAATAGTGTGGGCTCTGGAACCAGACAGTCAGGATATAAAACATTTGCTGGAAAACAGAGTGGCTGTGGACTCTAAATGGCCAGACATTCCAAAAGAACTGTGATAATCAAGAAGGAAAGGTGTCGTATAGCTAATACTTCAACTGGCAGAAAGTTAATTTGTCAGCTGCATTAACTATTAAACTGATGCCTACAGAAATAAGACAATAAGATGTGGCTCATTGTTTATTATACCCACAATGGGCTTTTCAGTTGCTTCTGTTTTATTAGAGTATCCAATGAATCTAAATGTGACCATTCCCATTACTAATCTAGTTCAATGTGATTTATTTCCTGATTTCTTAACTAGTATTTCTGATGCATTATAAACTTGCCATTTTGCAAAGATAATTGGGTTGGCTATATTTAATTTTAATTGAATTTTTGACCTTTAAGGATCCAGTTTAGCCAAATTGATATCTGATTAGGAGTATTTTCAGTAGACTTATTAGTCTGGCTTATTATCTAAGATTGCAGAGTCATGTTGAATAAGGAGATTATCTTCAGTCTCCTGGCAAGTATATACAATGTGTATTTTTTAATTGTACCCAGAAGCAATGGGTATAATTGGGAAGAAGAATACATTTGTTAAAGACTTTTTAAAGACTACTATCATTGATGGTGTGTATTCAGTTGAAAAAAACCACCACACTCCTACTAAACATTTGATTGAACAACCACCAGTGATTAGGAGTTTATAGGGTTAAAAAAAAAAAAAAAAACAGCTGTGAGCTTTACTTTTCCTCCAGAGCAAGTTATTTCTGGTAGATAATAGAATTTGCTGATGTTTCTTCTGAACAAAGAATTGATGTCAGTTGACTTCATCTTGTTTTTTCCCTCCTAATCCCTGTCTCTCTCCAACATTTCCCACCTTGGTTCTAGCTTCTTTAAGGAATATCCACTGTGTATTCTTACCTCTCTGCCTTTGCTTAAACTGTTCCCTCTCCCTGGAATGACTTCTAACACACCCCCTCCCAAGTAGGGAAATTTCACTCCCTGTTGTCATAGTGCAATGCTTACTCCTCTGTTACAGATTCTAATGTTTTCTGCTTCCCTGGTTTTCTTGAGCCCTGGACTATGACTCATTCATCTCTATATTCCCAGTATCATATATGCTTTGCACATGGCATACAGAGAATTAAATTCATGCACAGGGAATTAAGATTCCCTTATGGAGTACAGCAATTGTGGAAAACAGTATGGAAGTTGCTCAAAAAATAGAAACTAGAACCAAGTAATTAAGAATGCAAATATCCCAAACCATGCTATGTTAAAAAAAAAAAAAAAAGTTTGTCAGAAAGCCCATGGTCTGACTAAAAGCATTAAGGTAGCAATTAGTGAATAACATGGAAAAAAAATTAGAAAATGTATTCTTGAATTAATATTTTATCTCATTATTTATTACTCAATTTTATGAAATAACATTTATTTTAAGCCCTACTGACATATTTACAACATATGGCATATGAACAAAGTTTACAACTGCTTACCTTGAGCTGACAGGAAAGAAGTTATGAAATAACTGTTTTTATTGCTCCCTCATAAACTACATCACCAAGAAACAAAAAAGTTAGTCTAAAATGTTCTACTTTCATATGGAATTTTATGAGGTGAGAGGGATAAGAAGACATATTTCCTTATGTTCAAATAACAACAATATCATTGTTATAATAACTGAGGCTGGGTTACTTTATACAAAAAAAAGAGGTTTATTCCCTTCTCAGTTCTGTAGGTGAAAAGGCATAGTGCCACCACCAATATGGCTGTGGCAAGGACCTCATAGCAGATGGTATTACAAACATAGAAATGTATGTGAAAGGAAAAGATCACGTCAGAAACAAGTGACGGTTTTGTCATAACAACCTCTCCTAGGAATAACCTAGGTGTCCCACAAGAATCATGTTAATCTCTTCCAAGGGCAGTACCTCCGGTGACAAAGGACCTCCCACCGGGCCTCCCTCTCTTAAAGGTTTCCCCTCCTTCCAACACTGAGGACCAAGCCTCTGACATGGGAACCTTTGGAGGATAAACCACATTCAAACTATAGCACAGGATAAAGCAAGCCCCCCAAAAAGAAGTGGTGACGAGAAGAGAAGAGAAGAGAGGGGAGGGGAGGGGAGGGGACGGGGACGGGGAAGAAGAAAGAGAGACAAAGAAGCTATGCTTCTTTAATATTATTTTTTAGCACATGAACATTAAAAATCATGTATTTTACACAGCTCTGAATTTAAGTTTAAAAAGCAATTCCTAAAAGTCAAGACCTAATGAACCTATCTGATGAGTTGGCAGCATACCATATACAAAATTTTTCAAATGATTAAAACACAGTAATCTGATTGAATATATCTAGTGTGATATGTCTCCTTAAAGACTTAAAAAAAACTGCAAACAAAACTCATTTTGTTTCTGATAATGATTGAGCATGTTGGCTTCGTGTATTGGAATACAGCAAATGAGAAATCATGTTGATGTCATTGGGAACTGGGATTTTTAGAATAGGAAAAAGACACAAAATGATGAAGTTAAATAAAGACTTTATGATATCCTGATTTGAATAGCATCAGCATACACTCATGATTTTATATGTGCACATACACGTTTCTCAGCTCCATCAGTAGAAAGGTCTTGAAGTGCTAAAGAATGTGATGGTAATGTGCAGTCTTAATACTCTGATTATGATCTTTCATTATCATTTCTGATCCAGAGGAAATTGAAGCTTCTCAGGAGAAATTCCAGTTCTGAGGCAGGAAATATATAACCTAAACCTGAAACATTGTGTTGCACCAAAATCAGTAAAACTATTTGTTTTAGTCAGCTTTTTGTCTCTGTGATCAAAAGACCTGATAAGAACAATTGTAGAGGAGGAAAAGGTTATTTGGCATACATGGTTTTAGAGGTCTCAGACCATAGATGGCTGATTCCACAGCTCTGGACTCAGGCGAGGCAGAACACCATGGAGGAAGGATAAGGCACAGGAAAGCAGCTCAGGACAGGACAATCAGGAAGCACAGAGAAACAGACAGCCCCCCCACACACCAGGAGACAAAATAAAAACCCTAAGGGCACTCCTCCCAGGACCCACCTATTCCAGCCACACTCTACCTATTTATCACAGAGTTATTCCTGTCAGTGGATTAATGCTGTCATTAGGTTAAGGCTCTCACAACCCAACCATTTCACCTCTAAATTTTCTTGCATTGTTTCACACATGAGCTTTGTGGGACAGCTCCTATCTAAACCATAACACCATAACACTATCAAATCTTATTAAAGGCATATAAAAAGTCCCAGGAATCAATTTGAAGGGTTTCCTGCTGGCCAAGAATGTCATAACTGGAGGACCAATTGGAAGACTATCTACCATGGATTAAAATGTTTCAAATGTGTCTAAATCTATGAGGTCATCATAGTCCAAATTTAAAAAGAAATAGGTCTTACTTGAATGTGATAATTTGGCACCTCATTTTTCAAATTGGAAGAAGTACATAATTAAGCATTTATCCCATCTAACCTGTATTAATTATCTTGGAAAAATTAAATAGTTGTCGACAAAAAAAAAAAAAGTTTCTCTTTATAAGAAAGAAATAGACCAGCTGATAAATGATAAAATAGGAATAGCACTATTTTGAAACTACTGATGAAGGATTTAGAAAGTGATTACCAATAGCTGTTGACATCTCAAAAGGAGAAAAAACTACGTATCAGGTGCATACTTGTATCTTTACAACTATCAATTAATAGGAAATAGGACACAGGAAAAAAGCTTAAAAGCAATTCACAGAACTGTTCTGTCAACAACTATAATATAGGGAAGGGAAGAGAAGAAAGAAGTATTGGTTGGAGAGATATAAGAGACATGCAATGAACTGAATGTTCAAGTCTCTAATAAACTTCATTTGTTGACATTCTAACCCAAGGCAATGGTATCAGGAAATGAGGGCCTTTGAAAGGTAATTAGGTCATGAGGGTGGAGCCCTTGAGAATGGGATTAGTGGTGTTTAGCTTTTTGAGTTCTTTATATACCCTAGAGATTAGTGCTCCATCTGATGTGTGAGGGGTAAAAATTTGCTCCTAAGATGTAGGCTCTCTGTTCACCTCACAGATTGTTTCTTTTGCAGAGAAGAAACTATTTAGTTTGAGTCCATCCCATTTATTGATTCTTGGTTTTAATTCTTGCATTATAGGAGTCTTATTAAGGAAGTTGGAGCCTAATCCCACATGATGAAGATTACTACTACTACTACTACTTTTTCTTCTATTACATGGAGAGTCTCTGGTTTAATTCCTAGGTCCTTGATCCACTTTGAGTTGAGGATTTGCAGTTTTCCCAACACCATTTGTTGAAGAGGCTATCTGGCCAATGATATGAACAGACACTTCTCAGAAGAGGATATACAATCAATCAACAAATATATGAAAAATGATCATCATCTCTCGAAATTAGAGAAATGCAAATCAAAGCTACTCTAAGATACCATCTCACTCCAGTCAGAATGGCAACTATTATGAAGACAAACAATAATAAGTGTTGTCGAGGAGGTGGGGAAAAAGACATACTCATACACTGCTGGTGGGACTGCAAATTGGTGCAGCCAATGTGGAAAGCAGTATGAAGATTCCTTGGAAAACTTGGAATGGAACCACCATTTGATCCTGCTATCCCTCTCCTCAGTCTATACCCAAAGGACTTAAAAACAGCCGACTATAAGGACACAGACACATCAATGTTTATAGCAGCACAATTCACAATAGCTAAACTGTGGAACCAACCTAAATAAATGCCCTTTAGTAGATGAATGGATTAAAAAATGTGGCATACATACACAATGAAATATTACTCAACTATAAAAGAGAATAAAATCATGGTATTTGCAGGTAAATAGATGCAATTGGAGAAGATAATGCTAAGTGAAGTTAGCCAAACCCCTCCCCCCCCCAAAAAAAAAACCAGTGAATGGTTTCTCTGGTATAAGGTGACTGACTCATAGTGGGGTAGAGAAAGGGAGCATGGGAGGAATTGACAAACTCTAGATAGGGCAGAGGGGTGGGAGGGGAAGGAAGGGGACAGGGGGTTAGCAATGATGGAGGAATGTGATAGACATCATTATCCAAAGTATATATATAAAGACATGAATTGGTATGAACATATTCTATGTACAGAGATATGAAAAATTGTGTTCTATATGAGTAATAAGAATTGCGATGCATTTTGCTGTCATGTATTTAAAAAATATAAGCAATTTTAAAAAATGGAATTAGTAGGGCTAGGGTTGTGGCTCAGTGGTAGAGCACTCGCCTAGCACCCATGAGGCACTGGATTCGATCCTCAGCACCACATGAAAATGAAATAAAGATATTGTATCCACCTACAATTCAAAATAAATATTTTTTTTAAAAAGAATGGGATTAGTGTCCTCAAAAAAGAAATTCCATAGAGGTCTTTTGCCCTTTTTATGCCATTAGAAGATACAAAAAGGAGACAAGATGACAGCCTGTAACCTAGAAAAGAGCCCTCACCAGAACCAGATGGTGCTAATACCTTCATCTCAGACTGCCAGACTTTAGAACTATGACTGGGGGGCGGGGGCGGGGGGGTGTGTCTTCTGTTGTTTATAAGAAACCCAGCTCAAGGAATTTCATTATAACTGTCTGGTCTGATAGAGATAAGACATGTGTTGTATGAACTTCATTATAATTCTGATTTCAACCAGTAAATTATATGAGGTAGGGAGAACTCATGAGCTACATGAGAACATTTGAATGTTGATGGATATTTAATGGCAAAATGAATTATGTCGTTTTAAATGGAATGTTAACGTGGTTATGTTTTTACTAGGAAAAAAAAATCCTTACCTTTTAGATAGACTGGCTGAAACATTTACAGTTGCAAATGATGAAATGTCTAGAATTTGCTTAAAATATTCTGGTGGGGGGATTAGGAAAAGTTGTAGATAAAAACTTGAAAATTGTTTTAACTGGATTAGCTTTTCTACTTTTGTGCATGTTTATAATATTCCCTATACAGTGTTTTGAAAACAAAATTAAAATGCTCATATTGTGAGTTTACATTTAAACAAATGAGGCACATGGGAATTTATAACTTCAAGGTTAAGAAAGAACAAATATTAGAGGGGAAAATGTTATTGGTTTAATTGAGTTGCAAAAATCTATTCCTTTTACACACTACATAATATAATTAATTGAAAAAATAATACTAAGAACAACTCAAAACAAGATGTGACAGCATTTAGTTCCTTTAGAGGTGAAAGAAATGTAATTTGTGCGACAGATGTTATTTTTTTGGACAGATGTTATTTGTCAAATAATTTTATTTGCTAGTGACCACGCAGCTGGCATTGTCACTATACTTTCAGATACAGAGAACTCTATGGCTGATCTGTAAGCTCTTTAGTGACACGGTATATGCATCCTCATACCGTCTTGCTGGTTTGGGGTTTTCAGCAAGAACAGTTTGGACATTTACTCCCCTCCACCCCACCCGCCCCCTGCTCCTGGGTGTGGCAAGGAATGGGACTTTTTGAAACAAAAGATATCCTAGGATGGCATTGATGCAAGAGTAATCTCTACAAGCAGTGCCACGTTTCAATTCCCCTATCTCCCAAGGGTAAAATTAACCTGTTTCCATCCTCCGAAAATCCTTTTGTAATGTTGAAGAAATGACAGTATTCTGGTTGATTTAGGAGAGGAACGTTGCAGTCATAGGAAGATGCTATAGCTCAGAAACACTAAAAACTCTAGGAAGGCAGAAATAGGAGACAGGAAAGAGAGAGAGAGAGAGAGAGAGAGAGAGAGAGAGAGAGAGAGAGAGAGAGAGAGAAAATCCACATCCCAACCGAGGTTTTTCTTACGTAGCCTGATTTCCTAAGACAGAATTTCAACGCCTGAAGTTGTTTGGCCGCCCTCAAAAGTGCAACTTATCCTGACGTCTCCAGATAGAAAAAGAAAAAAAGTTGTGGAAGTCCGAGGAATGAGTCACTTTGCTCAATTTTGATGAGTAATCTCAGGTGTCCCTGAGCCCTGTTCCGAAGGATAGGGGAGGGGGCGTCAGATTTGCCAATGGAAGAAGACAGACTGCTCTGGATTGGATGGCGAGACCTGGATTTTCCTAAAATTGCGTCATTTAGAACCCAATTGGGTCCAGATGTTATAGGAACCGACGGGTTACTGTCTCGGAAACTCTCAATCACGCAAGCTAAAGGAGAGGGGGCGGCTAATTAAATATTGAGCTGAAAGTCGCGTGGGGAGAGTGTCACGTGTGTCTCGAAGCTCGTCACGCCTGAGATAAATACCGCGAAGCACCGAGCAGGCAAAAGAGCGCGATCGGACCTCCTCCTCCACCACAGCTGCAACCGAGAGTGCTGAGCGCTCGCCTTGCGCTCAGACGCCACAGGATCCCTGCGGGTCGGTCCGCCGCAGTAAGTACCCGCGTACCGCCAGCTGTGGCTGCCGGGCTTTCCCCCATTGCGCATCTGTCCAAAGGGGCCACACGCGACCTTCCTGTGCGGCGGCTGCTTCTGGGGACTGTGGGGAGACTTGTTTCTCAAGTGCCAACGCCCCTCTTTGTCTTCCACCTGCAGAGCCTCCAGACTCGAGGGTATGGGTTAGTGGGTTAGGTCTGGAGAGCTAAGACTAGGGGACAAGGGGATTTGAGAATCCTTGGGGAGTGGTTCTCTTTCCTAAAGAGTCCAGGCGAGAGATGTACCTCTTTTGCTTTTTATCTTGGTTAAACTGGACCCGAGTTCCGTTGTGGGGCCAAATATCCTGCCGCTCTAACTCTTAGACGTTTATATACGTGTTTTTTTTTTTCCTTCCCTCTCTTTGGTGTCTTCTCCCGCACTCTTCCCAGAAATCCAACATGAAAATCCTCGTGGCCTTGGCAGTCTTTTTTCTCGTCTCCACTCAACTGTTTGCGGAAGAAATCGGTGCCAACGATGACCTAAATTATTGGTCCGACTGGTCTGACAGTGATCAGATCAAGGTGAGACTCTATCCCGGCACGGCCCGCGCTGCTTTTCCTGGGTCGGAGCCGTTACCATTCCCCTAGGATAGCACCCGAGTTAGCCTGGCGGGCACCGAGTCCGCGACCAGAGACAGTAGAAGCGCGCGGAGGGGTGTAAAGGGGCGCCACCCCCAGGTTCTCCTCGGGATTTTGCGCCCAAGATCTAAGTTTCTTACACAGTCGGGTCCAGGAACTCCCTGGAGAGCCTTCCTGATGAGCCCCTGGCCTCCCAAGCCTGGAAACCTCACAAGATTTCATTCCCTAGTAACAGAGATTTCGGGGGCTTCCGTTCAGCTGCGCTGCCGGAGCGTTTTTGGAAATGTTAGGGACAGAAGAGGGCGCGTAGTTCGCGGGCAGAAGCGATGACTAGGGCGAGCTTCGGGGAACTTAGAAGGGCCGAGGTGGGTGGGAAGCTAACCTCCTGCCTGGATCCTTACTTTGAGGATCTGAGAAAGTAGCCACAAGTTTCCCTTTAGATGGCTCGCAGGTTGGCGCGAGGTTGAGAGCGTTGTGCTAACAGTGTAAGTGGTTGGTGCAGGTCGCTTGAAAGCATTGTCACCCTTCTCCACCCCAACCCCGCCGCCCGCACACCTGTGTACCTTGGGGCAGTGGGGGGTCTCCAAAGCCAGCACCAGTGGCCAGTCGAGGGTGGCAGCGCGGTGGATGAAGTAAAATTCTTTGGGATGGAAGGAAAGAGCGGGGAGCGCTCTGGGCTGAAAGATGCCGTGGGGCTGCCAACCGGCCAGGGTCGGCTTATGGGAAGGAGGCAGCCCGGGGCAGGTGGAGGCAGAGATGTGGAGCCCGGGACAGGCTCCACTTAGTCTCGGCGCGGGGGAGCCCGCCAGCTTCTCTTCTCTGGGCGAAGCTGCACATCAGCCGGCAGTCCAGGTTGGTGAGGTATTAGAACTCACGGTGAGAATGGCTGGGGTTACAGGGAGCCTCATTCTAGTTACCTACACGCCGATTTGTCCCCCAGGAAGAGCTGCCGGAGCCCTTTGAGCATCTTCTGCAGAGAATCGCCCGGAGACCCAAACCTCAGCAGTTCTTTGGATTAATGGGCAAACGGGATGCTGGTGAGATAAACAAGGGTCCCTGGGTCTCTCCCTGCAAGCCTCCCTGTTCGCTAGCTTGTTCCTGGAGCAGCCAAGTGTCTCCTGCTTTTTGATAGACATTGCCATCCTAAGAGAGGTGTAACTCTCAGGATGAGATTCTGGCCCGCACCTAACACATGCACTTGCCCCTAGAAGGGCAAGATCTGTTTCACCAGTTTCATGGAATTCAAGAGACCCAAAGCAGGAACCAACCTTAGCTAAACACACTCTTGACTAAAGATCCCACCGCTAAGAAGGGGAAGGCCAGGGGTCTCCAGGAGAGACTCTGAATGGTTCAAGTGCATGTGGAGACTGACTTCAGAACATTGTCTGGGGTTAGATTAGATTTGGCTGCCCCTTGTTGCGTGATAGAAATATTCAGTTTCCTTGAGTTCATCCCACCATCCCTGAAACTTGTGAATAGTTAATGTCCATTCATCTCTTGTCAGATTCCTCAATTGAAAAACAAGTGGCCCTGTTAAAGGCTCTTTATGGTAAACATTCCTATAAATCTTTATTTTACTATTGTGAATGCACATGTAGGAGGAAAGTGAAGAAATATTTTATGGGCTGAAATAAAAGATCTTAATTATTTCTGTTTAATTAAGAGATAGATATGCATACCCTCCAAATGCGGGGTGTGCATGCAAGTGTGTGTGTGTGTGTGTGTGTGTGTGTGTGTGTGAGAGAGAGAGAGAGAGAGAGAGAGAGAGGGTGGCTATTCTTAAATGGCATAGATTTATAGTTCATAACAAGCCTCAAGATTCCCATAGATCTGGGTTTGAATTCGTGACCCATGGATGTTACTTAATAGATATTCCTTTTGTTTGTTAAAATATCTAGCTTTATTATTATTATTAACTTGATTAGCATTCTAGTTCTATTTTGTATTTTTCAGGATAGCACATAAGTGGAAAATTTACATATTTTGAAAATCAATTTATTTTATAATTCTCTCTAAAAGATATTGTGTAACTTCTTTAAAACAAAACTATATATGTTTGCTAATTTTATCTTTCTTTCTCCTAGGACATGGCCAGATCTCTCACAAAAGTAAGGTCTAAATTATTTTGACATCTATCAAATGCTAATTTTAATTGTATTGAATTCTACTTTATGTAATACAATGTCAGAATGGAGGAAATTCATCCAGAATATGGTTAAATGAATAATTAATTTGACAAACTTTGTTATTTAGACTTATAGTTACTGAAAAGATGCATTATATTAAAAAAGAAAATGTCCTTTAACAATCCTAAATTGTTAGTTTTAGAATTTTAATACTAGGTTTAGAAATCCATCCCACACATTCATTTCCAACCCCTCCTCATGCCCACTTACACAGCAAAAAAATCCCAAGCATTTATATCTTCTAATTCATTTTAGTGAGATGAACCCCATAACATCATTTTGGGGGATCATGTAGCAGCCAATTAAAGTGGGTGAGTGAATATCTGAGCAGAAAATCCACACTAAACATAAAGATGGATAGAGATGCAATTTTTTGATCCCATAATTGAAAGGGGAAAGCTCTATCAAAGTACAGTGAAACATTTCTTAGGATAGTGAAGAACAGTGGTACTGGAAGGTCAATAGATCCTAGTTTGTAGCTAATAGAACCAAAGTTGACAGGAGTCCCAAGTTATATTGCCCACTTAGCATCCTGTCTTGGATTTGATTCCCTGGATGGCAGAGTAGGCCCTAGTAAGGTAGCAGCCCTATTCTCAACTAATACACTAAAAACCAAGAGAAATTCTCACACTAACATTGAAATCATAACCTTTTCTGAAGACTTTACTTATGCAAATAAATATATTTTGTTCATATTTACTTTCTCAGGATTTGACTTTCAAGGGAAAGTCTATACATAGTGAATATATAATAAAAATAAATGTACTCTACTAACATAGAAACAAATATACTTTTCCAAGTTATTTTTTTTTAATTCAATAAAACAGTGACCTTTCAGAAGTTTACAATCACCAAGGATAAGAATTGACTAATGTTCACTTGCTAAGAAATGTAATGTTCAATAATGTGAAGAAATAAACTTGGATATTTCTCTCTCACACAAATGTAAAATTGACTCCCCCCAAAATCATAACTGGCTCAAATATCAACAATATTACAACTTTGTATAATAGATAAAACATAATATGTATGAAAGGTACTTGCTACTATTTAAAGAATTGAGAACAGTTCTCGTGTATTGTTTTAGTGTAATTTATACAACTTACCAGGAATCTTTATTTCTTTAGCCTTGACAAAACTTGAATTAGATGCATATTTTTTATATAGGCATATATTCAAAAGTGTGCTTTTTTGTACTAGTTATAAGAGTTATATCCTCAAAGATATACATATTAAAATACCCCTAAATATATTTTTTCAGGGCATAAAACAGATTCCTTTGTTGGACTAATGGGCAAAAGAGCTTTAAATTCTGGTATGTATGAAATCATGATTGACAGTACCTCAAATCTGCTTCTATTGTTTTTATAAGGCATAATTTTCAAAATATTCAAAAGGAATAATAGACTTAAAATGACTAATGATAGTGAAAAAATTTAGCTGTAGCACCTGAGCCAAGAGTAGATTTATAGCTAATTATATATCCCCATAGTATTGGTTGATTTCTCTCAAACCATGAGCTTTACCAGAGTCTGTTCCATTTAATCATTACCCACGCTGAATCTTTGGGCTGGTCTCATGCTCATTCTCTTAGATCTGCTCTCTAAGCTATACTCAACCTTATGAGGCAGGAAGGGTGGGTACAGGAAGGACAAATATAAATAATAATAAAACAAAGAAAAATGTTATTCAAATCACTTGCTCATTATAAAGTTATAGAAGTTCAAATCTCAATGTCTTGCTGCATGTTGGAAAGGATGAAAGTGCTATCATCCATTTCAATGCCTCCAAAAAGGAACACAGTCAAATTATCCTTTGGTGTTATAGGCCAGTTCTGGCTGTGGAACCCTTAGAGAGAAGAGATGCCACACTTTTGATAACCCATCTTAAATCTGAACAACTCCTTCGCTTGATATAAAGGCTGCATGTTTTCTTTTTTCTCTTGAGTTTGCATTGTCTGTGTAAATGCTACATACGTATATCTGAAAACCCTTATTTCTTAACTCTTTCATCACACTATTTTCAAGGTTAAATAACCCCTTTATCATATTCATGGAAACTGATTTTTTGTCAAGCACCTTCAAGCCTGGTTAGCCCTCAGCTATGGCTCCTTGGAAAAGCTAGTCATATTCTCTTTATTTTACTCTGAATGAAAATAAATTAAAATAGTAGTCATCTAATTACTTAGAAAGTATTCAGCAGCTGTCCTATTCATTTAGAATGTATCTAGTTTCTAAAAAATCTGTAACTAAGTTGTGATGACTCAATTCTTAATTATCTAGATTCATGAAAAATAATCATCCTAATATCTTTATTGATTATTCTCTTTCTAAATGTAGATACTACCTTTGTATTTTGTCACCAGTAGTTCTGAGGATATTCAATTTTATGTTATAAAATCTTGTTTTAAGTACAGTTACAACTGTACTTCATGAAAAATTTATAATTGTTTTATTTATATATTGTCTTCTAGCTTTAGGAAATGGGATAGAAATTTAAACCACAGAGACATTTGTTTGTATCCATACATGCTAGTCCTTACTTCACTGTGATTTTCTTCGTAATTGTATTAGTCATCTACTCTCCATTTCCAGATTTGATATAGCTGTCAGAACATGCTTGACAAATAATATAGATGCTGTACAGTTTAGAACAGATTAATTGTACCTAAAGTAATAACTATAGGTAATGATACACAGAACCACTGCCATAAAGCAGAATCATCTTCTAAGTAAATCTTTGTTCTTCCATTTGTTAAAAAATTTAAAAAGAAAAAAAATAATCCATTGTCTATCAAGAACCTCTTCATATGGTCAGTGGGACAAGGTTATCCTACTCACATTCCACAGCCACCTGATCCTTAGCCTTTCACAGTCACAGATGATCTAGAAACCCTTTCCCAGAGAAACCCACACCTGCTCAGGCACACAAAAGTTGGCATACATCTTCAGAGGGTTTAAGGAGCAGGTAAGAAAGTCTGCTTCCATGGAAAAACATATTTGCCCCAGCAAAATCATTAATCTGTCTGTAATTAGTTTAATTAGGATTCATCTCATTTCTTTAATGGAACTGTGGGAATAAAGGTAGCTACCCCAGCTTGCCAGGGACTGAGCTTGTGCTCATCACCTTCTTTCTGATAAAAGCCAGCCAGGCAGACAAAGGAACTTTTCCTTCTTTCACAACTGTCCGTCTTGGGGCTTAGTCTGTCCCACCTAGGAATTGCAGACAACATTGATGCAAAACATTCAACTTATTGTTCACCTCACTTAAGGGTGGGTGGACATTAGAGGTCAGTGTTAGAGGAAGTGCTAAATCTGGTGTCTGCACTTATTTTTTCTCTCAATACACCTTTCTCAGTAAGGAAACTGTAGGGTACCTTCTAGGATTCCTACGGATCTTCCTTCTGCTGTTTCTACTTAAATTAAGTATTTTTATACAGGGCATACTGAATTTCAAAAAGCACAATAGTTTCACTATAATGTAAATCTAAGTGTCTGAAATATTGGCTAAGTTGATGAAAAATATTCTTAGATATAGTATTTCAAGAGTCTGATCCCTACCCATTTGTGGTTATAGATCCCTTTGAAATTGAACATAATAAAATATAATAAAATGCTTGCATTTTTTTTTGTCCAGAGAGTCAAAGTATTTAAATTTCTTATGAGTTTTGTGTTAAGTACCTTTGGAAGCAGTGATTAATATTTCACTGGCCAGTAGGGTGCTAGGAGGTAAGTTAAATTGTGCTGTATTTAGAGGGCTCAATTGACTTACCTACAGAAAATGAGTCTGCCTGTCACCTCAAGAACAGTCCATCATTGGGAGATATCCACAAGAGAGGAAGAGACCTTCATAGCATCATGTACTTCTAAGACAGAAACTAGCAAACTTTTTCTGAAAAGAACCAGATCGTAAATATTTCAGGCTTTGTGAGCCATGCCAACTTGATAGCATCTATTAGAATCTGCCATATTAAAGTCAAAGCAGCCAAAGATAATATATAAATAAACTGAGTTTCTGTGTTCCAATAAATCTTTATTTACAACAGTAAAGGGTGAGCTAGATTTGCCTCATGGTCAGTAGTTTATTGACCTTCGTCCTAGAATAAAAGTCTCATACTTCACTTTCGTCCTACTAATATTCCCAGTTACTTTAGGCATGATCCTTTCCATAATTTACTAAGCATGTCTCTATGTCTGCCATGATAATAGAAAAAGCTCCTGAAGATCAATATTGCACTATATCATAGAAATACAATATATTGCTTTTGAGGCATCAAATATGTAACATATGACCAAAGAGTCCAAGTGTTCTGTGGTTAGAACACTTAGAGTCAGAATAGAGAGTGAGGCAGGATTAGAAGATGTAAAAATAAAATTCTTAGCCGTGCTTCAGTGGAGGGAAAAAGTTATTACAAATTTATACTAATTTACTGTGTGCACTGAATATTATTTAACTCACTCAATCTTCTTAAAATACACTTTATTTCCCCTCTGTTTTCAGTGGCTTATGAAAGGAGTGCAATGCAGAATTATGAAAGAAGACGTAAATAAACTACCTACTGTATTATTTATTCAGCATCATTCGTGTCAATGGGCAATGAACCGTAAAATAAAATATGCACTATAAGGAATAATTATTTATTTAAAAACAATTGTTGTGATGAGCTGAAAACTCAAAAGTGTTTATTTTTCATATTGTGCCAATATGTGTTGCAAACTTGTGTTGTGGTAGTTTTAACATGATGACTCCTTCAGAAGTAGAAATCAGTGGTAATTTCAATGAGATTGTAAAACTCTGTCAATGATACATTCTCCAAGGAAAGAACCCCACTGAACAGACATGTCAGCTCCTGCTGAAATGGAGAAAACCCTTGTACAGTCTGTGCTTCCCTGTTTGTTTTCATGGTGAAAATGTACTGAGACTGTGGTATCAAACTGCATTTGTGTCCTTGCAGCATGTTTCATGTTTTGTGACTATAGAGAGATGTTTTAAAATTTTTTAATGTGATCCTAAGGTCTTCATTCATTATATGATGTGTTGTGACAACTACATTTTAAATAAAAGAAAAAAATAAGAATTTTGTAATATTCTTTCATTAACACTATGTCAAATCAGCAACCTCTGATTTAGTAGCTGAAATGTTGTTCTGATTAAAATGCAAGCTCTCTTTCTCACATCCATATAGACACACACATAACCCACACACATATTTTTTTGTTCCCCACACATATTTTTTTGCTAAGTCATTTGACATGAGATGATATGCAGAGAAAACAATTGCATTTTGGAATCGAAAGAGCAACATTTTATTCAATAATAATGATTATAATAAATAGCATTCTATTGAATAACAATGAGTATAATAAATAGTAGCTAACTTATATATTATATGTACTTAATCATTCAATGACAGAAGTATTATAATCATAATTTTACAGATGAGAATATGAAGGTTAAGGAAAACTTGGGGTCAAAAATTATAACATTGAAAAAAAGTTAAGATCAGAAAGGAATAATTGAAGGGGAAATAGAGCAAATTTGTATTTGACAATGAAATTGATTTAACAAAATATATTCATTGATACAACAGAATATGATTCAATAATTTAATTGACATATGAGCCAGATGCAGTGGTTCATGCCTGTAATGCCAGCAGTTTGGGAGGCCAAGGCAGTTCAAAGCCAGCCTTGGCAAGTTAATGAGGCCCTATGCAACTTAGCAACTTAGACCCTATCTCAAAAATAAAAAGGGCTGGGGATGTGGCTCAGTAGCTAGATGCCCCTGGGCTCAATCCCTGGCGCGCGCGCGCACACACACACACACACACACACACACAAAAAAAAAAACCCAACTAACATTATGTTGTATTTAAAAACATGGAACAACGTATATGGTATGCTATTAGACACAAAATAATATTTCCTTATTAGATGTACATGCACATTTCTGCATGCATGTTGTGACTAAAGGAACAGTGCAGTGTACAAGAGCATTCGGAATCAAACTGTTCAGATTTGAGTTCAGGCTCCATCACTTAATGACCTTGTAGTGATGAATAAGTCCCTTAACTTTCCTTTACCTTATTTTCCTCATCAGTAAAATTAGAATAACCACAGTATCCACTATGTGGAGTTCAGCTGAGGACTGAGTGAAATGGTACCCATAAGGCCTTGAACTATGGGGAATTTGAACATAGTCTCTTATACACAGTCCGTGTTCCCGTGTGTTACTTGTTGTCATTGTTAGCTACTCTGAAATTCCAGTGAGGAAATTAGTACTGTATTTTAGCCATTAAAATTTTAATAGGCACACTGAAAAAGCAGCACTATGCGGGTGGCTTTTAAGTATTTGCCTCACGAATTAAACCTAAAGCTGTATCACAAATTATGCAGTGCTTTGTGCAGTTCATGGCTGCACTAGCTAGTCCCCTTGGCCCCTTCTGGCTCTAAGAGTCTATAAATCTTCCCAGCATAATCCCACAGCGCTGCACCAAGACGAGTATCAGCGAGAACTCACTCCTTCCCTGTAGGCCCCAAAACCCAGCAACAGCCTGAACAGGGAAATGGAGGAAAACTTCAAGTTTGTACTCATAAAACATTTACTACTACTTTCCCTCTGTGGCATATTTTCTTTAAATAAGCTTTCTTCACCTACATTCTTCCTTAAATATGTTATTCTGTTATGAAACACGCAAAAGACCAAGCTATATAATTAAGTTACCTGTACACTTTATGTTTTCATTTTTTTTTTTTTCTGTTTGACTTTGTTTTTATATGGGTTGGTGTCCAGGGCAAAAATAAGTGATATTCAAGCTGAGTCATTTGAGGAGGGTTTAATAAAGGAACTAATTATCAAGTGTAGGCAGGGCACAGAGAAGCCAGCCATGAAAGGCAGTTCTCCACACAGAGGGAGCCACTGCTACCCCTAGGCCAGAGGATCAGGTAAGGAAGGAAGGCTCACTGTGTGCAAAGGGCTGCCTAGTACCTGTTGTCCTCAGTAAGGGAATAGAGCCAATGTAAGGTGATTAGGCAAGGTACAGCAGGACAGGAGGCCAGGGATAAATATCCCATCCTTATTCTCCTCCCACTGTCTGATCCCCAGTTGAAGCCTCCCATTGAGCAAACCCAACTGGAAAACACGACTGGGAGCCTGTGATGCTGCTCACACAGGTAAGAAGCACATTCAGGGCACCTGTTCAGGTAAAGAAAACTGGCAGGAACCTTAGGAGGGAAGAAACGAAGATAATCAATACATTGTGTCCTTCATTGTTTTGAATCAAAAGGAAGCTACTAAGCTGAAATGCAAATAAAGAAATATTTAGAGTGAAACCAAATGTCCTCCTCTGGACACCCCAGGGGGCTAGTTTCTCATGGACCCATCCAAACAAACAAAAATAAGAAATAGCTCTTCAGTTTGTACATATTCTGAAATCTTCCCTTTTAACACAAAATCATTATGTGTGATTTGTAAAGCTGTATTTTTAAGGAAAATTAAGTGTATTGGGAATTATGTGAAACAGAGGAAAGGTTTTTGGTGGACCAGAAATTGTATGGATCCCTAAAAAGGAAAGTACATGGATAACCACAGCAATAATTCTCAGCCCTAGCAGGAAATTACAGAAGCAGGGAAAAATGCCAATTCCAAAATATGGAATTGATCACCACTGAAAACATGCTTCTCAGTGGCAAGGTCATAAGCCATGAGATAAGAAAACAAACAAACAAACAAACAAACAAAACAACATGGCCTATATACACAATGGTGTTTTAGTTATCTATAAAGAATAATGAAATTTTGGCATTTACTGGTAAATGGATGGAACTGGAAAACATCGTGCTAAATGAAATACGCCAGACCCAGAAAGTCGAAGGTCAGATATTTTCTTTCATATGGATGCTAGAGCAAAATAAGGGGAAAGAAAAGGAGGGGGATCTAATGAAAATAGAAGGGACATCAGTGGTGTAGAAGAAGGGATTGATTGGGAGAGAGGGGGAATGGGAAGCAGGAGGAAATGTGGAATGATATTAAACAAAATACACTATGCACATATACGGACATACCACAGTGAATTCCACCTTAATGTAGGTACAAAGCACCAATTTAAAAAAGAAAGAAAGAAAGAAAGAAAGAAAGAAAGAAAGAAAGAAAGAAAGAAAGAAAGAAAGAAAGAATAAATTGCTGTGCATGGTGGCACATGCCTGTAACCCCAGTGGCTACGGAGACTGAGGCAGGAGGATTACAAGTTCAATGCCAGCCTCAGCAATTTAGCAAGGTATTAAGCAACTCAATGAGACCCTGTCTCTAAATAAAAATACAAAAAAGGGCTGGGGATGTGGCTCAGTATTTGAGTGTCCCTGGCTTGAATCCCCAGTAGCAAAACAATCAATCAATGGAAGACCAGTAGAGTAGAAGGAGGGGAACAGGTGGAGGGAAGAAGGAAGGGAATAGGAAGCACTGGGGACTGAAACGGAGCAAATTATATTCCATGCATATATGAATATGTCAAAATGAACCCCACTGTTATGTATAACTATAATGGACTAATAAAAACATTTTTTAAATTAAGGAAAATAATATTCAGTCAAACTATTTTTTTAACAAAGAGGATGAATTTGTGGATGAAGAAAACAAGTAGAAGTCATTAGCTTGAGTCTTTATTAAAACCACCACAACGTAAGTTCAGTTTAAGACAGCTGTTCTGCTGGGAGCAGAAGAACTGACGTGTTACACTGACGAAGCTCAGTCGGTATTCCACTGTGTTCTGAGAACTGTTCACCATCCAGTTGACAGAAGGAATGAGGAACTCAGACTGCCTGAGTCATGGGACAGGATTTGGGGACTGCAAGACAGGAGCTAAGGTTTCAGCAGCTGGTGGTCATTTGAGTTTAGCAGGAAGGGCAAAGAGGCAGAGGTGAGGGCAGATCTTCTGAGCATCCATGGAATAAATCAGATGATCAGTTTCTCTCCAAAATTAAGGTCATTTTCAAATAATGTTTATACCTATCTTCTTTGAAGAATTATTAGAGGATGTTATATTCCATGCTTTTATAATTATGTCAAAATGAATTCTATTGCATTTAAGGATAAAAATAACCCCAAAATGCAAAAAACAATAAAAAGAATTATTAGCAGATGATTTCAGCAAGAAGAAAACCAAATCTGAGAAGAAATAATTAACAAGAAACATGGTGAACAAAGGCATCATTTTAAAAATATTGCTAACTTAAAATTAGTTGTATATATATATATATATATATATATATATATATATATATATATGTGTGTTAAATAAACAATTTGGAAATGAAATTCCATAAATTATTAATATAGTAGTTGGGTGGGTGGGGGAGCAAGGACCAGTATATAAGGAAATAAATGCATACTAAATTCTTTGTTTTGTAGAGAAGGATAGCATATAGATATTCTTGACATTTTAGAAAGGAAGTATGAGTTTCTATATGTGAATTAAAATGTACACAGCGGATCCAACATGGCGGCCGGCGAGGAAGCAGCACTTCCAGTATCTCCACATTAATGGGA
The DNA here is from genome assembly GCF_964194105.1 of Spermophilus citellus. Classification (NCBI taxonomy): domain Eukaryota; kingdom Metazoa; phylum Chordata; class Mammalia; order Rodentia; family Sciuridae; genus Spermophilus; species Spermophilus citellus. Next base: position 197,149,049 of record NC_138184.1, on the reverse strand, counting down.
TCAGAAAGACCCATTAAAACAGCTACATTCTACCTACTGAGGAACTTCTAGCAAAATTCCGTTAAAAGGAGACCTGCCGGGAATTAGTAAGTTTATTAGAAGTGACAGTTTGTCCCAGACAAGTGAATCTTGGCCGGCCACGCGGGCGCAGAGGTCCAATCCCGCGTCCACCGGCCGCTTCTATAAGCGGCCGGCGGCCTGGAGCAGCGAAGCGAGAAGGGTCCCCGCCCGACCCGGCAGACGGCCCCACCATCCCGGCTCTCCTGGCAGCCCCGCTCTCGCTCTGTGAACGGCCACCCCGCCCGCCTGGCTCTTAGCCACGGGGCCGCAGCTGCCCGGCTCTACAAGCGGCCCCCGGCGGCCCAGCACGGCAAGAAGGGTCCCCGCCCAGCCGGCAGACAGCCCCCGCCATCACGGCTCTCCTGGCGGCCCTGCCCACTCTGTGAACGGCCACCCCGCCCACCTGGCTCTTAGCCACGCAGGCGCCGCCTGCCCGGCTCTACAAGCGGCCCCAGCAGCCCAGCGCAGCAAGAAGGGTCCCCGCCTGGCCCGGCAGACGGCCCGCACCCTCCCGGCTCTGCTAACGGCCCCACCCACCCGGCAAATGGCTCGCCTCCCAGAAGACGTGAAGGGAATCTAACCAAACCTTTATGAAATAGCAAACTGGGAACTAAAACCAGAGACTGTGTCAGACCAGAGACAAGCCAGTTCCACCCCTCCCTTCGGACACTCCGGCAAGGAGCCAGGGGCCCGCCATAGCAGAGAGGGGAAGTCACCAAAGTTCGGCCAAAGAGATTCCTTCCCGGAGAAAAAGATGGCGGCGAAGGGAGTGCATCACCCCAGTGCGCCACGTCACTGTGCGGGAGAAAGACGAGGTGAAACAGCTGAAGGCTGTCTTGTTGGGAATTTCCAGTGAAATTGAGGTGCTCCAGAATCTAGTGAATCGCGCAAGGTTCGGCTGCGGGGGCTCGGACGCTGGCGATTTCTCCGCATGGAGGGTCGCATTGCCTGATCTGCGGACCGCCCCGCAGCTGGAGTCTGCGGCGCGCGCTGGGAAGCGGCGAGGTGCCGGAGCGGGAGTGCAGCGATGCGGATTCTGGGGGCTCCTGCCAGTGGTGCAATGGCCGTGCTTAGTGCTGAGTTCTGGCTTTGAGACAGAGGAGAGAAGTGGTCCAGTAAGATTCTCGACACCGGTCGGACCACGAAGGAGGACAGCAGCCGCCATCTTGGAGAGCTGATGTAATCATCCCTGTTTTCTACTGATCTCAGCTCATTCAGCTACGGAACAGATGATTTCAGGCTGGTATTTGCCTGCGTCTCGCAGACAGATCGCTCAGGCTCGGGGCTGGAGAACCTGTGGAGAATACTCCTTGGGGCTCGCTCCTGGCAAGGTGTGCATCAGTCTCTGAGCGGCCGGATTCTGGTTCCCCGGGCTGCTTTGGCCCAGGGCTGGGGAACCTGCAGAGACTGTGTGTTGAGTAGAGAGTGCGCTGAGCTAGGGGCGGCTGGGCTCTGACTCCCGGAACAGTTTTGGCCCGGGGCTGGGGAGCCCGCGGGGACTGCGTCTTTGAGCCTGCTCCCAGGGGAGCGTGCACCCAGCTCGGAGAGCTTGGAGAGGCCGGGCTCTGGCTCCCGGGGCAGCTTTGGCCTGGGGCTGGGGAAGCCGTGGGGGTCGCTCCTTGGAGCCTGCTCCTAGCGGAGCGTGGCCGGGATCGGAGAGGCCGGGTTCTGGCTCCTGAAGCTGCTTTGGCCCAGGGCTGGGGAACCTGCGGTGACTGCTTCTCAGTCCGGGTCCTGCTGGGTGCTGTGGGGGCCAGGGGGGCAAAGTGGAGCTGCCGCCTGTGCCCAGAGCAGGCCAAGTGACCCACCGGCGTGGTATCACGACACCCCAACTGCAGCTGGGGCTGAAGAGAGTAGCCGCCCACGCCTAGAACAGGACCAGCGACCCGACGGTGCGGTAGCCAAGTCACCCCATTTGGAGTAGGGGCTGTGCAGAGCCGCCGTCTGAGCCTGCAAGGAAGGCAGACCTGCGACCCACTGGCAGGACAGGCCCGGTAGCCTGCCAGCGTGGTGGACAAGTAGCACCGAGGCAGTCACGTCACACTGGTTGGAGTGGGGGTGGAGCAGAGCCGCCGCCCATGTCCGGAAAAGGCCGAGCGACCCGTTGGAGAGGCAGTCAGGTACCACCACTGGGAGTGGCGGCTGAGCAGAACTGCCGCCCAAGCCCGCAAGGTAGGCAGACCTGCGACCCACTGGCGGAACAGGCCTAGAGGCCTGCCAGCGTGGTAGACACGTCACACCAATTGGAGTAGGGGCCGAGCACAGCCGCCGCCCACACCCGGATCAGGACGAACGACCCGAGGGCGTGGTAGTTACGTCACCACAGTTGGAGTGGGGGCAGAGCAGAGCCGCCACCCGTGCCCGCAGGGCGGGCAGACCTGCGACCGACCAGCGTGGTAGACAGATCACCCTAATTAGAGGAGGAGCACAGCCACTACCCGCCCTGCAAGGGAGATTCACCAACTATACAAGAGCAATATAAATAAAAAGGGGAAAATTTCAAAAACACAACATTTTCACCAAGCAGAAAGAAACATGAGCAGTATGAAAAGACAAGGAAAGAAAGGACCACAAGCAATGCAGGTCAACTCAACTTTAGAAGAGGTAATAGCTGCAACAGATGGAATGTCAGATAAAGAGTTCAGGATATACATGCTTCAGATGTTCTGGAGTCTCAAGGAAGACATGAGACAGCAAAATCAGACAATGAAAGATCACTTTGACAAGGAACTACATAAACAAATCCAGGAAGTAAAAGATCAATTTCACAGGGAGATAGAGGTAATAAAAAACAAACAAATAGAAATCCTAGAAATGCAGGAAGCAATAAACCAACTTCAAAACTCAATTGAGAATACTACCAGCAGAGTAGATCACTTAGAAGATAGAACATCAGACAATGAAGACAAAGTATTTCAACTTGAAAAGAACATAGACAGCTCAGCAAGTCTGCTAAGAAACCATGAGCAGAACATCCAAGAAATATGGGATAACATTAAAAGACCAAACTTAAGAGTCACTGGGATACAGGAAGGCACAGAACTCCAAACCAAAGGAATAAACAATCTATTCAATTAAATAATACGAGAAAACTTCCCAGACTTGAAGAATGAGACAGAATCCCAAATCCTAGAAGCCTACAGGATGCCGAATGTGCAAAATCATAAGACATCCACACCTAGACACAGAATAAGGAGAGAATTTTAAAAGCTACAAGAGAAAGGAAGCAGATTACATTTAGGGGTAAACCAATCAGGATAACAGCTGATCTCTCAACACAGACTCTGAAAGCTAGAAGATCCTGGAATAACATATTTCAAACACTGAAAGAAAATGGGTTCCAGCCAAGAATCATGTATCCGGCAAAATTAAGCTTCAGGATGGAAGATGAAACTAAAACCTTCCACGATAAACAAAAGTTAAAAGAATTCGCAGCTAGAAAACCATCTCTTCAAAAAATCCTTGGCAAAACATTACAGGAAGACGAAATGGAAAATAACATTGAAAATCAACAGTGGAGGTAGGACAGTAAAGGGGGGAAAGTAATCAAAGAGGAAAACAAATCAGGTTTAGTAACATTAATAAACAAATATGGCTGGAAGAACAAAACATATCTCAATAATAACCCTAAATGTTAATGGCTTAAACTCACCAATTAAGAGACACAGGCTAGTTGAATGGATCACAAAACAAGACCCAACAATATGCTGCCTACAGGAGACGCATTTGATAGGAAAAGATATACATAGACTGAAGGTGAAAGGTTGGGGAAAATCATACCACTAATATGGACTGCAGAAACAAGCAGGAGTGTCCATACTCACATCTAATAAAATAGATTTCAAGCCAAAGTTAATCAAAAGGGATAAATAGGGACACTACATACTGCTCAAGGGAACCATACACCAACAAGACATAACAATCATAAATATATATGCCCTAAACAATGGTGCAGCTACGTTCATCAAGCAAACTCTTCTCAAGTTCAAGAGTCTAATAGACCACCATACAATAATCATGGGACACTTCAACACACCTCTCTCACCACTGGACAGATCTTCCAAACAAAAGTTAAATAACGAAACTATAGAACTCAATAACACAATTAACAACCTAGACTTAATTGACATATATAGAATATACCACCCAACATCAAGTAGTTACACTTTTTTCTCAGCAGCACATGGATCCTTCTCAAAAATAGATCATATATTATGTCACAGGGCAACTCTTAGACAATATAAAGGAGTAGAGATAATACCATGCATCTTATCTGATCATAATGGAATGAAACTGAAAATCAACAATAAAAGAAGGAAGGAAAAATCATGCATAACCTGGAGAATGAACAATAGGTTACTGAATGATCGATGGGTTTTAGAAGACATCAAGGAGGAAATTAAAAACTTCTTACAGTTAAATGAAAAGATAGACACAACATATCAGAATCTATGGGACACATTGAAAGCAGTTCTAAGAGGAAAATTCATTGCTTGGAGTTCATTCCTTAAAAAAAGAAAAAACCAACAAGTAAATGATCTCATACTTCATCTCAAAATCCTAGAAAAAGAAGAGCAAAACAACAGCAAAAGAAGTAGAAGGCAAGAAATAATTAAAATCAGAGCTGAAATTAATGAAATTGAAACAAAAGAAACAATTGAAAAAATTGACAAAACTAAAAGTTGGTTCTTTGAAAAAATAAATAAAATCGACAGACCCTTAGCCATGCTAACGAAGAGAAGAAGAGAGAGAACCCAAATTACTAGCATACGGGATGAAAAAGGCAACATCACAACAGACACTTCAGAAATACAGAAGATAATCAGAAATTATTTTGAATCCTTATACTCCAATAAAATAGAAGATAGTGAAGGCATAGATAAATTTCTTAAGTCATATGATCTGCCCAGATTGAGTCAGGAGGATATAGACAACCTAAACAGACCAATAACAATAGAGGAAATAGAAGAAACCATCAAAAGACAACCAACTAAGAAAAGCCCAGGACCGGATGGGTATACAGCAGAGTTTTACAAAACCTTTAAAGAGGAACTAACACCAATACTTTTCAAGCTATTTCAGGAAATAGAAAAAGAGGGAGAACTTCCAAAGACATTCTACGAGGCCAACATCACCCTGATGCCTAAACCAGACAGAGACACTTCAAAGAAAGAAAACTACAGACCAATATCTCTAATGAACCTAGATGCAAAAATCCTCAATAAAATTCTGGCGAATCGGATTCAAAAACATATCAAAAAAATTATACACCATGATCAAGTAGGATTCATCCCTGGGATTCAAGGCTGGTTCAATATACGGAAATCAATAAATGTTATTCACCACATCAATAGACTTAAAGATAAGAACCATATGATCATCTCGATAGATGCAGAAAAAGCATTTGACAAAGTACAGCATCCCTTTATGTTCAAAACTCTAGAAAAATTAGGGATAACAGGATCATATCTCAACATTGTAAAAGCAATCTATGATAAGCCACAAGCCAGCATTATTCTGAATGGAGAAAAATTGAAGGCATTCCCCCTAAGATCTGGTACAAGACAGGGATGCCCTCTCTCACCACTTCTGTTCAACATAGTCCTCGAAACACTGGCCAGAGCAATTAGACAGACGAAAGAAATTAAAGGCATAAAAATAGGAAAAGAAGAACTTAAATTATCACTATTTGCAGATGACATGATTCTATACCTAGCAGATCCAAAAGGGTCTACAAAGAAACTATTAGAGCTAATAAATTAATTCAGCAAAGTGGCAGGATATAAAATCAACACGCATAAATCAAATGCATTCCTGTATATCAGCGACAAAGCCTCTAAAACTGAAATGAGGACAACTACTCCATTCACAATATCCCCCCCCAAAAAAATAAAATACTTGGGAATCAACCTAACAAAAGAGGTGAAAGAGTTATACAATGAAAACTACAGAACCCTAAAGAGAGATATAGAAGAAGACCTCAGAAGATGGAAAAATATACCCTGTTCATGGATAGGCAGAACTAACATCATCAAAATGGCGATATTACCAAAAGTTCTCTATAAGTTCAATGCAATGCCAATCAAAATCCCAACAGCATTTCTTGTAGAAATAGATAAAACAATCATGAAATTCATATGGAATAATAAAAGACCCAGAATAGCAAAAACAATGCTAAGCAGGAAGTGTGAATCAGGCGGTATAGCGATACCAGACTTCAAACTATACTACAGAGCAATAGTAACAAAAACAGCATGGTACTGGTACCAAAACAGGCAGGTGGACCAATGGTACAGAATAGAGGACACAGTAACCAATCCACAAAACTACAACTATCTTATATTTGATAAAGGGGCTAAAAGCACACAATGGAGGAAGGATAGCATCTTCAACAAATGGTGCTGGGAAAATTGGAAATCCATTTGCATAAAAATGAAACTGAATCCCTTTCTCTCGCCATGCACAAAAGTCAACTCAAAATGGATCAAGGAGCTTGATATTAAATCAGAGACATGGCGTCTGATAGAAGAAAAAGTTGGCTATGATCTACATACTGTGGGGTCGGGCTCCAAATTCCTCAATAGGACACCCATAGCGCAAGAGTTAACAACTAGAATCAACAAATGGGACTTACTCAAACTAAAAAGTTTTCTCTCAGCAAAAGAAACAATAAGAGAGATAAACAGGGAGCCTACATCCTGGGAACAAATCTTTACTCCACACACTTCAGATAGAGCCCTAATATCCAGAGTATACAAGGAACTCAAAAAATTAGATAATAAGATAACAAACAACCCAATCAACAAATGGGCCAAGGACCTGAACAGACACTTCTCAGAGGAGGACATACAATCAATTAACAAGTACATGAAAAAATGCTCACCATCGCTAGCAATCAGAGAAATGCAAATCAAAACCACCCTAAGATACCATCTCACTCCAGTAAGATTGGCAGCCATTATGAAGTCCAACAACAACAAGTGCTGGCGAGGATGCGGGGAAAAGGGTACACTTGTTCATTGTTGGTGGGACTGCAAGTTGGTGCAGCCAATTTGGAAAGCACTATGGAGATTTCTTGGAAAGCTGGGAATGGAATCACTATTTGACCCAGCTATTCCCCTTCTTGGTCTATTCCCTAAAGACCTAATAAGAGCATGCTACAGGGACACTGCTACATCGATGTTCATAGCAGCACAATTCACGATAGCAAGATTGTGGAACCAACCTAGATGCCCTTCAATAGATGAATGGATAAAAATAATGTGGCATTTATACACAATGGAGTATTACTCTGCATTAAGAAATGACAAAATCATAGAATTTGGAGGGAAATGGATGGCATTAGAGCAGATTATGCTAAGTGAAGCTAGCCAATCCTTAAAAAACAAATGCCAAATGACTGCTTTGATATAAGGGGAGTAACCAAGGACAGGGTAGGGACGAAGAGCTTGAGAAGAAGATTAACATTAAACAGGGATGAGAGGTGGGAGGGAAAGGGAGTGAGAAGGGAAATCGCATGGAAATGGAAGGTGATTCTCAGGGTTATACAAAATTACATATAAGAGGAAAGGAGGGGTAAGAGAAGAATAATACAAGTGGAAGAAATGATTTACAGTAGAGGGGGTAGAGAGAGAAATGGGGAGGGGAGGGGAGGGGAGGGGAGGGCGGATAGTAGAGAATAGGATAGACAGCAGAATACATCAGACACTAGAATGGCAATATGTAAATCAATGGAAGTGTAACTGTTGTGATACAGCAATCTGTATATGGGGTAAAATTGGGAGTTCATAACCCACTTGAATCAAACTGTGAAATATGATATATTAAGAACTATGTAATGTTTTGAATGACCAACAATAAAAAAATTAATTAATTAATTAATTAAAAAAAGACATTCCTTCCCAGAGGAATCTACTTTAGCAGGTGTGTGACTCCCACCCACATCAGATACAAACAACTGGGAAACTTCAAAATCTCTCCGTGGGCATGACCGTAAGGGCCAAAGGGCTCTCGACCCCCAACTCCCCCTACTGCCAGTGACGTGGGCATGACTGTAGGGGCTGAGGGAAGCAGAGGGGATCCTCGACCCCCAAGTCCCATTACCACCAGCGGCGACACCAATGGTCTTAGCCGCCAGATTCCGAAGGTGTGCCCACCAAAGGGGTACAGAAAAATTAAACTATTGACTCCCAGACCACAGCTCCACAGCACTGGGGCTTAGATGAATGACAGAGAGAGTGCTCAGTCATTAGGGAAATAGAGCACTCAGTGGGGCTGAAAGTGTAACCAAATCCTTGGGGAACTGCCTCCGGTGAGCAGGACCTGGCTGGCTGGCAGGAGGAAGGGGAGGAGGGGCCATAGAAGTGAAACGGCTCTGGACCAACAGGATTGAGAGACTCCCAGGAGCCGCCTTACAGGGATTGCTGTTGACACATTGAGGGCAAAACTCAGCCCAGAGGGCACAGCTTTGCCTATGGGAAGAGAAGAAAATGGATCTCTAAGACCTAATTTTATCTCTTATTTCATTTTATTTTTTTCTCTCCCTTTTTCCCTCTCTCTCTCCCCTTCCAAGTTTTATTGTTCTTTCCATTCTCCTCTATGCTATCTATCTCCCTCTCGTTCTTTCTTTTCAAGAGCACCTTCCTTCCCCTTCCCCCCAACTTTCATCCCAAGCATTATGTCCTCCATTTCGTGTAAATGTCTAAATGCAAATAGGTGAATGTTTCAAGGCCGTCTATAGTGCTCCTAAATACCTAGCTTCTACCAACACCCTGATCTAATCAATGGTTAGTATCCCCCTTCAGTAGAGCAATCTTCTAAAGTAGCCAAGACATACTAACCCTTATACCTGCATAGCACCTAACCTAAAGTCCTAAGAACAAAAAACAAACCACTATATGCATATAAATCCGGAAGCCCTTTATAAATTGAATGAATCAGCTCTAAAGTACAATAAACCCCAACATCTATAGGCATAATCTCCCACCACAAATGAGAGACAACAGAGATAAACAAAGCAAAAACAAATGTATAGGACAAAGCAGTTACAAAGCAGTCAAACAGAGCTGGAAAGTAACGTGAACAACATGAAAAAACAAGGGAAAAAAGGATTACAGATAATGCAGGACAACTTAAATCTACAGGAGGACCTAGAAGCATCAGAAACATGGACAGGGAAAGAAATCAAGGCATACCTAACTCAGATGGAACGGAATTTTAGAGAAGATATGAGACAGCAAGTCCAAGAATTGAAAGCATATTTTGAAAACGAACTAAACAAACAAATTCAAACTGCAAAGAACAAGCTTTACCAGGAGATAGAGATCTTTAAAAAAAATCAAACAGTAATTTTAGAAATGCAAGAAACCATAAACCAGATTAAAAACGCTAACGAGAATATTACAAATAGACTAGATCAAGTAGAAGTCAGAACATCAGATTATGAAGACAAAGTTTATCAACTTGAAAAGAGTATAGTCAACACTGAAAAGATGCTTAAATCTCACGAGCAATCTATCCAAGAGATATGGGATGTCATAAAAAAACCAAATTTGAGAGTCATTGGGATAGAAGAAGGCACAGAGGTTCAAACCAAAGGAATGCACAACCTATTAAATGAAATAATCCTAGAAAACTTCCCAGAGATGAAAGATGGAATGGATTGCCAAATCCTGGAAGCCTACAGGACCCCAAACATCCAAAACTGTAATAGACCAACTCCAAGACATATAATTATGAAGACAGCCAACATACAGAACAAGGAGAGAATATTAAAAGCTACGAGGAAAAAGAGGCAGATTACATTCAGGGGTAAACCAATTAGGTTAACGGCTGATTTTTCATCACAGACTTTGAAAGCGAGAAAATCCTGGAACAATGTATTTCAAATGCTGAAAAATAATGGTCGCCAACCAAGAATACTGTATCCAGCAAAATTAAGCTTCAGATTTGACAATGAAATTAAAATCTTTCACGATAAACAAAAGTTAAAAGAATTTGCAGCTGGGGCTGGGGATGTGGCTCAAGCGGTAGCGCGCTCGCCTGGGATGCGTGCGGCCCGGGTTCGATCCTCAGCACCACATACCAACAAAGATGTTGTGTCTGCCGAGAACTAAAAAAATAAATATTAAAAAATTCTCTCTCTCTCTCTCTCTCTCTCTCTCTCTCTCTCTCTCTCTCCTCTCACTCTTTCTTTAAAAAAAAAAAAAAAAAAAAAAAAGAATTTGCAGCCAAAAAACCAGCACTGCAAAGCATTTTGGGCAAAATTCTACAAGAAGAGGAATGGAAAAATAGTGCCCAAAACCAACAGCGGGAGGTATCTCAGTAAAGGGGGAAGAAAAAAACCAAAAAGTAAAAACTAGCCAAACTAAAATAAATAAATAAATAAACATGACTGGAATTACAAATCATATTTCAATTGTAACCTTAAATGTTAATGGACTAAACTCATCAATCAAGAGACACAGGCTAGTAACCTGGATCAAAAAAACAAACCCAACAATATGCTGCCTTCAGGAGACTCATATGATAGGAAAAGACATACACAGGCTGAAGGTGAAAGGTTGGGAAAAATCATACCACTCACATGGCCCTCGGAAGCAAGCAGGAGTGGCCATACTCATATCGAGTAAAATCAACTTCAAACCTAAGTTAATCAAAAGGGATAAAGAAGGACACTATATCCACCAACAAGACATAACAATTATCAATTTATATGCACCAAATAATGGTGCAGCAACATTCATAAAACAAACTCTCCTCAAGTTCAAGAGTCAAATTGACCACAACACAATAATAATGGGTGACTTCAACACACCACTCTCACCATTAGACAGATCCTCCAGATAAAAGCTGAATAAAGAAACTATAAAACTCAATGACATAATCAATAACCTAGACTTAACCGACATATATAGAATATATCATCCATCATCAAGTGGATACACGTTCTTCTCAGCAGTACATGGATCTTACTCAAAGATAGATCACATATTATGCCATAGGGCAACTCTTAGTAAATATAAAGGTGTGGAGATAATACCATGCACCATATCTGATCATAATGGAATGAAACTGGAAATCAATGATAAAAGAAGGAAGGAAAAATCCAGCACTACATGGAAAATAAACAATATGTTACTGAATGATCAATGGGTTACAGAAGACATAAAGGAGGAAATCAAAAAATTCTTAGAGATAAACGACAATTCAGACACAACATACCGCAATCTATGGGACACAATGAAAGCAGTTCTAAGAGGGAAATTCATTTCCTGGAGTTCATTCCTCAAAAAAAGAAAAAACCAACAAATAAATGAACTTACACTACATCTCAAAACCCTAGAAAAGGAAGAGCAAAACAACAGCAAATATAGCAGAAGACAAGAAATAATTAAAATCAGAGCAGAAATCAACAAAATTGAAACAAAAAAAAAAAACATTGAAAAAATTGATAAAACTAAAAGTTGGTTCTTTGAAAGAATACATAAGATCAACAGACCCTTAGCCATGCTAACATAGAGAAGAAGAGAGAAAACTCAAATTACTAACATATGGGATGAAAAAGGCAATATCACAACAGACACTACAGAAATACAGAAGATAATTAGAAAGTATTTTGAAATACTATATTCTAATAAAATAGAAGACAGTGAAGACATCGATAAATTTCTTAAGTCATATGAGCTGCCCAGATTGAGTCAGGAAGACACACACAATTTAAACAGACCAATAACAAAGGAAGAAATAGAAGAAGCCATCAAAAGACTACCAACCAAGAAAAGCCCTGGACCGGATGGGTATACAGCAGAGTTTTACAAAACCTTCAAAGAAGAATTAATACCAATACTTTTCAAGCTATTTCAAGAAATAGAAAAAGAAGGAGCTCTTCCAAATTCATTCTATGAGGCCAATATCACCCTGATCCCAAAACCAGACAAAGACACTTCAAAGAAAGAAAACTACAGACCAATATCTCTAATGAACATGGATGCAAAAATCCTCAATAAAATCCTGGCAAATCGAATACAAAAGTATATCAAAAAAATTGTGCACCATGATCAAGTAGGATTCATCCCTGGGATTCAAGGCTGGTTCAATATACGGAAATCAATAAATATTATTGACCACATCAATAGACTTAAAGATAAGAACCATATGATCGTCTCGATAGATGCAGAAAAAGCATTCGACAAAGTACAGCATCCTTTTATGTTCAAAACACTAGAAAAACTGGGGATAACAGGAACTTACCTCAACATTGTATAAGCTATCTATGCTAAACCTCAGGCTAGCATCATTCTAAATGGAGAAAAACTGATGGCATTCCTGCTAAAATCTGAAACAAGACAGGGATGCCCTCTCTCACCACTTCTATTTAATTTAGTCCTTGAAATACTAGCCAGAGCAATTAGACAGACAAAAGAAATTAAAGGCATAAAAATAGGAAAAGAAGAACTTAAAATATCACTATTTGCGGATGATATGATCCTATACCTAGAAGACCCAAAAGGGTCTACAAAGAAACTACTAGAAATAATAAATGAATTCAGCAAAGTGGCAGGATATAAAATCAACACGCATAAATCAAAGGCATTCCTGTATATCAGCAACAAAACTTCTGAAATGGAAATGAGGAAAACCACCCCATTCACAATATCCTCAAAAAAAAATAAAATACTTGGGAATCAACCTAACAAAAGAGGTGAAAGATTTATACAATGAAAACTACAGAACCCTAAAGAGAGAGATAGAAGAAGATCTTAGAAGATGGAAAAATGTACCCTGTTCATGGATAGGCAGAACCAACATCATCAAAATGGCAATATTACCCAAATTTCTCTACAGGTTCAATGCAATGCCAATCAAATTCCCAATGGCATTTCTTGTAGAAACAGATAAAGCAATCATGAAATTCATATGGAAAAACAAAAGACCCAGAATAGCGAAAGCAATTCTAAGCAGGAAGTGTGAATCAGGCGGTATAGCGATACCAGCTTTCAAACTATATTACAGAGCAATAGTAACAAAAACAGCATGGTACTGGTACCAAAACAGGCAGGTGGACCAATGGTACAGAATAGAGGACACAGAGACCAATCCACAAAATTACAACTGTCTTATATTTGATAAAGGGGCTAAAGGCATGCAATGGAGGAAGGATAGCATCTTCAACAAATGGTGCTGGGAAAACTGGAAATCCATATGCAACAAAATGAAGCTGAACCCCTTTCTCTCGCCATGCACAAAAGTTAATTCAAAATGGATCAAGGAGCTAGATATCAAATCAGAGACTCTGCGTCTGATAGAAGAAAAAGTTGGCTCCGATCTACATATTGTGGGGTCGGGCTCCAAATTCCTTAATAGGACGCCCATAGCCCAAGAGTTATATACAAGAATAAACAAATGGGACTTACTTAAACTAAAAAGTTTTTTCTCAGCAAGAGAAACAGGGAACCTACATCATGGGAACAAATTTTTACTCCTCACACTTCAGATAGAGCCCTAATATCCAGAATATACAAAGAACTCAAAAAATTAGACAATAAGATAACAAATAACCCAATCAACAAATGGGCCAAGGACCTGAACAGACACTTCTCAGAGGAGGACATACAATCAATCAATAAGTACATGAAAAAATGCTCACCATCTCTAGCAATCAGAGAAATGCAAATCAAAACCACCCTAAAATACCATCTCACTCCAGTAAGATTGGCAGCCATTATGAAGTCAAGTAACAATAAGTGCTGGCGAGGATGTGGGGAAAATGGTACACTTGTACATTGCTGGTGGGACTGCAAATTGGTGCGGCCAATATGGAAAGCAGTATGGAGATTCCTAGGAAAGCTGGGAATGGAACCACCATTTGACCCAGCTATCGCCCTTCTCGGTCTATTCCCTGAGGACCTTAAAAGAGCATACTCTAGGGATACTGCCACATCAATGACCATAGCAGCACAATTCACAATAGCTAGACTTTGGAATCAACCTAGATGCCCCTCAATAGATGAATGGATTAAATAACTGTGGCATTTATACACAATGGAGTATTATGCAGCATTAAAAAACGACAAAATTATGGATTTTGCAGGGAAAATGGATGGCATTAGAGCAGATAATGCTAAGCAAAGGTAGCCAATCCTTAAAAAACAAATGCCAAATGTCTTCTTTGATATAAAGAGAGCAACTAAGATCAGAACAGGGAAGAAGAGCATGAGGAAAGGATTAACATTAAACAGAGACGATTGGGTGGGAGAAAGGGAGAGAGAAGGGAAACTGTATGGAAATGGAAGAAGACCCTCATTGTTACACAAAATTACATATAAGAGTTTGTGAGGGGAAAGGGGAATAAAAAACAAGGGAGAGAATTAAACAACAGCAGATGGGGTAGAGAGGGAAAATGAGAGGGAAGGGGAGGGGGGATAGTAGGGGATAGGAAAGGTTGCAGAATACAACAGTCATTAATATGGTATTATGTAAAAATGTGGATGTGTAACCAATGTGATTCTGCAACTTGTATTTGGGGTAAAAAATGGGAGTTCATAACCCACTTTAATCAAATGTATGGAAGATGATATGTCATGATCTTTGTAATGTTTTGAACAACCAATAAAAAAATAATATATGTTCTTTTTATGGAATACTTTGGGACTTTTGCCACATTTTGTTGAATTCCATGGAAGCTTCCCATAATTTCAGAGAAAGTGTAAGTAAAAGTGTATTGTTGCTTATTTTAAAAACTTCACAGGTCTTGAGAATATAGTTGGATAAGTTTAGACAAATACACACAGCTGAGTAACCAACACCCTTAAAAATTAAGGTATAGTGCATTATTGACAACCTAGAAAGTTCCTTCCTTTTCCTTTCCAGTTTATCCCCTTCCCACAAGCAACTACTATTATTTCTATCTCTATAGATTGTTTTTGCCTACTCTTAAGCTTCACATAAATGGAATTATGCAGTAAAAAATAAATAAAATAAAAAAATAAAATGTACACAGCCCCAATCTAAAGAATAGATAAAAATATATTACCATCAAAGCAGAAGGAGGAACACATTGAAAAATACAATCTAATCCATCTAATCCACAGGAAGCAAGAAAGCTTAAAAATATCTTGGTAAATAAAAAAATAGTAAAACTAATAGAAACCTATCTCTATCTACAATAGATGTAAACAATTTTATCAGACCTAGTAAGAAAGATATGTCAGTTTGGTTAAAAGTGAAACCTATCTATTATTTACCAGAGACAAATCTGAAAATGTGTAATAGAATTGTTGACAATGAAGGAATATAAAAAACATATATACTTGCCAAGTACTCACATGATGATTCTACGACAATAGTACTATCAAACAAAGTAGAATTCAAGGTAAACATTTCTGGAACTCAAAAAAGATATTTAATATTGATAAAGGCAAAATCTACTAGGAAGCTGAAACTTTTTAAATTTTTTAAAAAATGTTTCTAATTTGTTATATTTGACAGCAGAATGCATTTCAATTCATATTATACATGTAGAACACAATTTTTATATTTCTGGTTGTTCACAACGTAGAGTCACCATTCATGTCTTTATACTTGTACTTGGAGGGATAATGTCTATCTCATTCCGCTGCCTTTCCTTCCCCCGTACCCCTTTCCATCCTGTCCCTCCCCTTTGCCCTATCTAGAGTTCGTCTATTCCTCCCATGCTTCCCAGCACCATCCTCATTATGATTCAGCATCCTTCTATCAGAGAAAACATTTGGCATTTGGTTTTGTGAGATTGTCTTAAGGAAGATGTAACATTAATGAACCTTTATGGATATGAAATATGTTCAAAATATATATAGTACAAGTTAATAAAAATATTTGTAAGTATTCAAAATATACAAATTCTTAATAGTTGTGTGAAACATCATAGTTTTTCAGATTAGTAAAAAAGTAGGCAGGAGTAAGAAGTGGAGAATATAATTAAAAATCTTCAGAAAATAGACTTAAAAGCAACATAACACAGATGAACTCGTTAAAATACTAATAATCTTTTATGACATTGTAAAAAAATAAAAATAAAAAGATTGCCAGAATATTTATATATCATGAGTTTAAAACAGATTCTCAAATAAGCCTTGAGATAAAGACAAAATCAAAGAGATAATTCCAAAATATTTTGAGCTGAATAACGAGGTTCCCAAGACCATCCCAATATTTGGAGATTCATTAAAGAAAATCATGAAACTCAGCATATAGCTGTACCTATCACTAGATGTTATTACAATATTGTGAAAAAGATAGACATCCAGATTATAAGATGAAAAAAGACCTATGTACAGGCTTTCTAACACTCTCTCCCTCCCATGAGGGGCACTCAGCGCACTCCTCTCCCAGCAATAAGTATACAGCAGCATGTGTACAATGTTTCTGCCTAGGAAAGCCTATTAGAGACTTAGAACCCAAAGGGGTTTGTTTTTTCCCCGTGTTGGGGGCTATCATCCTCCGGCTAGCATGTAACAAAACTCCAGAATCCCAGAAGGAAAGCAGTTGTTTAGCATAAAGCACCTTGTTTGTATAGTTTAGTCACTCTTAGCAACACTCTCTTCCTACAAGGAAAGTTTGAATCAGTGAGTTAACCAGTCAAGTTCCCAGATTCTGGCCAACTCCAAGTCTGCAGGTCTTTTTAAGGAGAGCAATATCAGAGTTGCCATGTTAACCTATTTCTGTATACTGTGTAAGACTTGTATCAAAACCTGGATATGAAACCAATGCCGTGCTCAGGAGGAAATGTAGAGCCATAACTGGATTTCTTGGAGATAAAAAAGGTTGAAGTTCAATAAATAAGTGAACTAAATGACACTAAAAAGAATAAAATAGTCCAATGAAAGCAGATTAAAAGAATTAATATAAAAGCTAGATATTAAGAAAACAACAATCTATAAAAACATATACCAAATAATAGACCTACCTCTTTGAAATTATAAGCTTTGGAAAGTTATAATAAAGAAAAAAGAAACAAGGTAAAACTTGACATTGACGGAAAACTAAGCTATAGATACAAAGGATTTTGAAAAAACTCTTAAGATAATATGATATAAAATTCTATACCAATTTATGTAAAAATATCAGTGAGCCCATAGTTTTTTAATATTAGATGCTATAAATATTAAAGTTTGATAATTAAAATAGACTAATAACCATGAATTTATAACTATACTCATTAACCATGCCCCTCCCCCACAGGAAACACCCAAAAGGCAGTGGCCCAAGGCCATTGAATACAAAATGTTAACCAAAACTTCAGCATTTTCCTTTTCTTTTTTTTCTTTTTAACAAAGTATTTTGTGAATATAAAACAGGAAAACAGGGCAAGTTAATCACCCAACACAATTAAGAAGGTCAGTCTAACCCTGAAGGAAAATATCCAACTCATTAATAAGATCAGTCTAACCTGATACAAAACCAAAAAGAATTCTAGAAAATTGTTACATAAGCAAATAATATAAGTAAAAATTGATTTACATGCTAACTATGTTACATAAGCAAATAATATAAGTAAAAATTGATTTACATGCTAACTATACATGCTATATAAAAGGTATGCAGCATATGATTATATAATGTATATGTGTGTATATTACATATTTATATGTTGTATATACTATAAAAATCTTATATGTATATAGACAAATACATAATACATATACTCACACAAAACAATAAGATTTTGGAGAGACACAACATTAAGAAGCTTATCTATGTAATTTACCTCAATAGCATAAACACAAAGGCTCATCTCACATTCTGTTCTGCCTGTACCTGCTCTCCCCCATCTGCCTTTCTGGAGATATTGAAATTTATATGAAAGTGTAAGTGACCTAAAATAGTCAAAATAATTTTGATAAAACTTGAACTCATACTTTCCAACATCAAAACTTACTATAAAACCACTGTAATTCAGACAGTCCTGCCCTGGCATGAAGCCAGACATATTGATCCATGGAACAGAACTGAGAATTCAGAATAAAACTACAAATTTATGGTCAATTAATTTTCAGCAAGTGTGCTCAAAGAATTCAATGGAGGAAAGAATAGCTTTGTCATCTGGATATCCATGTGCAAAAGAATGAAGCAGGACTTCTTACCTACACCACATACAAAAATTGACTCCCAGTGGATCACAGGCCTAAATATAAGAGCTAATATTATGAAAATCTTGGAAGAAACCACAGAAATAAATTTTTGTGGCCTTGATTTAGGCAAATGCTTCATATACATGCCACCAAAGGCAAAAGTGACAATAGAAAAAATAGACAAAGTTTTCTAAACCATATCACAGTTAAAAATGTTTCTCTGTCAAAGGATACTATTTAAAATGTGAAAACAGCACCAATGAAATGTGAGAAAGAATTTGAAAATGTCTACTAAGGTACTTGTATCCAGAATATATATTTAAAGATCTTAGAACTTGATAATAAAAAGGCAATTATAAAATGAGCAAAGATCTGAATAGACATTTTCAAAGAATATATATGACTAGCCAACAAGGTATGAAAAGCTGTTCAATGTCACTAGCCACTGACTGGAGAAAGGTAAATCAAACTCACAGTGAGGTACCCCTTTGCCCCTACTAGGATAACTATAATCAAAGACAGGTAATGCTAAGTGTAAGAAAAAATGTGGAGAAATTGGGACCCTCATACATGGCTTTTTAGAATGCAAAATTCTGCAGTCTCTGGTAAAATATTTGGTAGTTCCTCAAAACATTAATTAAAAGAGTTACTGTAATGACCTACAAATTCTATTCCTAGGTATATCCCCAAGAGAAATGAAAACACATGTTTACACAAAAACATGTACTTAAATGCTTATAGCAGTATAATTCAGAGACAAAAAGTGGAACTAGCTCAAATGTCCATCAACTGATGAATGAATAAACAAAACACAATATACCTGTAAAGTGGAATCTTATCCAGCAATAAAATAAAATATTAAAAAGGGCTTAACAAGGATCAGCTTTGAAAATGTTTTGCTAAGTAAGCCATTCACAAAAAAAAAATAAAAAATAAATCACAGAAGAGGCAAATCCACAGTGACAGAAGGTAGATTAGTGTGTGCTAAGGAGTAGACAGGTCAGGGACATGGGGGATAACTGCTAAGAGGAGAGAGTTTCTTTCTGAAATATTAACCATGTTCTAATATTACTTGTGATACTCTGCTACTATAGTAAAACAAAATTCACTATACACTGTCATGTCTGTGGCATGCCTAAGAAATATCCTATTTTGGAGAAACACAAGGCATGAAGAATATGGCCACAAGTGTAATGTAGAGCCCATTAAGCCACATACTGGTGCTGTACATACTTGTGGCAGGGCGAAAGAAGCCATCTCTCCATCCTACCTGAGACCATAGAGCACACATGGGGTGACTGCAGCTGAAAGGGCTTGCTTCAGAGCCTGCGCAGATCATTCCATCTCAAGAAGCAATATGCTACTACATATTGTGTGTATAGGGTTGTGACAACTGATGGAATTTAATCATTCTCTTATTAATTTACTTATAAATTTATTGACTATTGACTCATATAAAACACTACTGTGACATTCATTTTTGTAATAGCCATTGTACTAAGCATTAAGTAAGTGGCAGAGGTCGAGATACATCTTAATCTTTTGCCTGGGAACCAACTCATTATTTCCAAAAGTGCTGAATAAAGGCAAGAAATCAAATATATATCCTATCTTTATTATAAAATCTGTTATAAAGTTTCTCTGTGTTCAAGTATGCTAGCTAACAAATGAAGAAGAAATGTAAAAATTATAATAGCAGTATTTTGTAGCACCCAATGAACAAATACATCTAGGCAGTGGTCATCTTTGGCTGCTAATATACAAAAGAAAAGTCAGCAGGTAAGATATGCCTCTTGGTGGAATTGCACAACATCACACATGAAATCTTGCCAAAAAAAAAAAAATCAAAGTTGAGCAAGTTTTCTAGATCCAACTAACAATTTAGAGGAAGTATAAAGGTCACAGAAACCTAATAAATGACTTCATATGAATACAATCATAAATAGCCAGACTGTAAAGTCTAAAGAAAAGCACTGAGATCTTCAACAAATACATTTTAAGATTAAGGTAAAGGAAATGGAAGAGTAACTTGTAGATGAAATGAAACTTAAGAAACCTATCAAACAATTGCAATCTAAAAACATTCTTTGACTCCTACATGAAGAAATTTTTTTTTTAAATTATGAGACAATCAGAAAAGTTTGAACACTGGATATTTGATGACAAGCAGGAAGTCTTGTTAATGTTTAGGTATGATAATGATATTCAGTTGTGATTAAACAATATATGAGTCACAGCCTGTGATCTCAAGAAGCTCACAGTAAGTGGTGGAAACACACAGGTTAAAAATAAATGACTAACATGCAACTTAATGAAGCTATCCCAGTAGTAAGTGGGAAGTACCGTGGAATGCAGAGGGGACCACTTAGGAAGCTGGAGGAGTAGTTCCTGTTTAAGAGAAAGATGAATCTTGAAGGTTGACAAGTTTTTCAGGGGATCAGGAAAGGAGGGAGCTCCAAAATAAGCAAGCAATATGAACAAAGACAAAAAGGTGGGGGCAAAAACCAACGTGTTCCAAAGAGTGCAAATATTTGAGCATGGTGGTCAGCACAGAGCAGATGGTGAGAGATGAGGTTGAACAGACAGGCTTGCCTGAGCTCATATAGGATCTCTCTTGATTCCATATTAGGAACAATGGGGTACCTTAGCTTTATTTTTTAAATTATTTTCAGAGACGGAAGAAATGTCACTAAAGAGTTATAAGCAAGTTTCTCTTTGTAAAGACTTCAATGTACTTTGGCAGGGTTTTTTTTTCCATTTTTTTTCCAACACATAATAGCTGTGTTGTTTACTTTTCACTGATGTGACCAAAATACCTGACATAAGCAACTTGTTGTAGGAAAGTTTTATTTTGACTCATGGTTTCAGTCCATAGTTGCCTTGTTCCATTGCTTGGGCCTGAGGTGCATCAGAAAATCATGGAGGAAGGGTGTGGTGGAGGAGAGCTGTTCGGCTCACGGCAGCCAGGAAAGAAAGAGAAAGGGAGAGAGAGAGAGACAGAAAGAGAGAGAGAAAAAAGAAGAATGAGGAGGGAGAGGGAGGAGGAGGAGAGGTGAAGCAGCCAGAGAAAATAAAAACCTGTTCAGGGCACCCTCCCATTGACCTACTTTCTCGACCAAGGGCCCACCTCCCAGTAGCCCAGTCAGTGTCATTGGACTGATCCACTGATGAGGTCAGACCCCCCCTCCAGGATCCAATCATTTCCCATAAGCCCCACCTCTAAACAAATAAGACTTTGGGGAACATTCCAGATACAAACCCTAACAGCAAAAGGAAGACTTTATCAGAAAAAAAAATAATCAAAGAATTGTACTTGGACAAAGTCATGTGAAAGAAAAGCATTGTTACCAAACAAGAAGTATTTCACACTGTTTGAGCTTTATAAAGAAAATTCCAGGGCTGGAGATGTGGCTCGGGCTGGGGATGTGGCTCAAGCGGTAGCGCGCTCGCCTGGCATGGGTACGACCTGGGTTTGATCCTCAGCACCACATACAAACAAAGATGTTGTGCCCACCGAAAACTAAAAAATAAATATTAAAAAATTCTCTCTCTGTCTCTGTCTCTCACTCTCTCTTTAAAAAAAAAAAAAAGAAAATTCCAGGAATGATTGTATTATGATTGCATTAAGAAAAACTCTCCTATTAAAGCATTTGGATCTCTTGACACTGTAGAAATACAATACAAATTGTGGTTTTGCTGGACTTTCAATGCAATGAATCTTGAAGATAAGCTTGGCAAACCTATCCTTGATCATTTACGTTTACTATTGAGACACTCAAGTCACTGTTCATTTTCACAATAATCATTGTTTTAGTAGTTTGTATAATTTATCCAAACATTTCAAAACATTTGAGATAATAAAGTGACTACTAACTACTACATAGATATAGTACAACAGGTATGTTAGTTTTTCATTGCTGTGACAAAATAGCTGAGAAAATTAACTTAAGCAGGAAAAATATATTTTGGCTCACTGTTTCAGAGGTTTCAGTCCTCAGTCCTTGTCCCCATCACTGTGGGCTTGTGGTATGATAGAAGATCATGGAGGGGAGTACTTGTTGGAGCAAAATTACTCACCAAATGGCAGCCAGGAAGCAGAGAAAGACAGATGGGGTAGGGAGCAGCGAAGGACAAGAGATGCCCTTGGAGGACACATCCCTGGTGACCTACTTTTTCCAATGAGGCCTATCTCCTAAGATTTCCATCATCCTCCAACAGTGCTACTAGCTGGCGACCAAGCCTTTGACACAAGAGTGCTTGCTTGGGGGACATTCCAGATCCGAACTGTAACAACAGGGTTGTACTTAATTATTTTCTTGGTAAATAAGGGGTATGAAAATAGGAAGTTTGGTGAGAGAGAGAGAGAGAGAGAGAGAGAGAGAGAGAGAGAGAGAGAGAGAGAGAGAAATATGATCTTAAGGCTTTTCTTAACCTTCAAATATAGCTGCTAAGATTTTACCAATAAGGAATTGGTTTCCTTTCCCTCCTCACCTCTTCTTCCCTTTTCTGTCACTCCCTTTCTCTCTCCGTCTTTAAGATGGCTGTAAACAGAGACAAACCCACATAAATACAGTTATCTGATACTAGACAAAGGCACCAAAAACATACAGTGGAGAAAAGATAGCCTCTTCAACAAATGGTGCTGGGAAAACTAGAAATCCATATTTAGGAAAATGAAATTATACCTCTATCTCTCACCATGAACAAGATTCAGCTCAAGTAGATCAAGAACCTAGGAATTAGATCAGAGACCCTGAGCCTAATAGAAGAACAAGTAGGCCCAAATCTTCCTCATGTTGGCCTAGGACCTGACTTCCTTAACAAGACTCCTAAAGCACAAGAATCAATAAATGGGATGGTTTCAAACTAAAAAGCTTCTTCTCAGCAAAGGAAACAATCAGTAATGTGAAAAGAAAGCCTACAGAATGGGAGAAAATCTTTACCACACACACATCAGATAGAGCACTAATCTCCAGGATGTGTAAAGAACTCAAAAAACTTAACACCAAAAAAACTAATCTAATCAATAAATGGGCTAAGGCACTGAACAGACACTTCACAGAAGAATAAATACAATTTTTCAACAAATATATGAAAAAATGTTCAACATCTCTAGCCATTAGAAAAATGCATATCAAAACTACTGTAAGATTTCATCTCACTGCAGTCAGAATGGCAGTTATCAAGAATACTAACAAGAATAAATGTTGGCAAGGATGTGGGGGAAAAGGTACACTCATACATTGCTGGTGGAATTGCAAATTGGTACAACCATTATGGAAAGCAGTATGGAGATTCCTTTGAAAACCTGTAATGGAACCACAGTTTGACCCAGCTATCCCATTCCTTGGTATATACTCAGAGGACTTAAAAATCAGCATACTACCGTGATGCAGCCACATCAATGTTTATAGCAGCACAATTCACAATAGCTAAATTATGGAACCAACCTAGATGCCCTTCAAGAAATGAATGAATAAAGATACCTGGTATAAATAAACAATGGAATATTACTTAGCCATAAAGAAGAATGATTATGGCATTTGCAGATAAATGAATGGAGATGAGCAAAATAAGTCAATCCCCAAAAACCAAAGGCCAAATGTTTTCTCTGATACATGGATGCTGATCCATAATGGATTGGGGGTGTGGGAAGGGAAGAATTGAGGAACTTTGGATTGAGCAGAGTGGAGTGAGAGGATGGGGGGTTATGGGGGTGAGAAAAATGGTGGAATAATGATGGAATAAGACAGACATTATTACCCTATGTACATGTATGATTGCAGGAATGGTGTGACTCTGCACCGTATACAACCAGAGAAACGAAAAGTTGTGCTCCATTTGTGTGCAATGAATCCAAATGCATTATGCTGTCATGTATAACTAATTGGAACAAACATAAAAGAAGAGTGTACATACGTACCTGTCACAGTCTGGTAAACCTGCACCTAGAGGTTCTTGGCTGAGTTCTGTTCTGATGATGCTAATAAATGCACCACAGCAGAACCATTGCCTTTCAGAGGCAGAATTTTCATTGGAAATTTTTTATAGAATCTTGGCTGCCCTGTGCCTGGAAAGTATTATATATTCTTGAAAAAAAAATACACCTCTTTTTCTTCAAAAATTTGCTCAAGGAAAATTGTGAGACCAGGAAGTTCTTCATGTTTGTTTCTTCACCATAACAAACAAAAATATGGAAAGGAACGTGCCTGGATTTGGGGTAGGGTAGACTGTACTGCCATGCTCCCACCGGTGGTCATGTTCCCAAAAAGCAGGACTTAGGAGAACACATGGTTGCCTGTTGTGAATGCTTTGCCTGAGCCTTGAAATCTGTGGGTTGGAGTGGGAGTCCTCCCTCACCCCCTTCCCATAAATTTCTCTCAAATGAATAGGTGTTTAAAGTTTTTCTGGGACAATGAAAGAGAACAAACTATGGAGAGAAGAAGAGGGAATATTCTTGCTGCAGTAGAAAAGAAAAAAGCCCTCTGGAAAGGCTCCTTAGCAGAGGTCAATTTGCTTTTGCTATGGACTAGGAAAGTACTTGACATCTGGGATCCTGGGAACCTAAGAGCAGCCAGTTCTGTATAACTACAATAACTAAGATTTCAGCAAAAGTTTGTACACATCAGAGTCCAGCCTGGTTACCCTCTAGGGAGATCTCACCCCCTAGAGTAAGAGTTTGGTAGCTTTTCACTGTTTCCTGCTTCTGGAGAATCCAGACTAAAACATCGACCAAACCATCGACAAGTAGGAAAATAGATTAAAGAAATTTTCAGGCAATCCAAGTAAAACAAACAAACAGAATTTACTTCGCATGTACTCTTTCTTAAATCTTTTGGGGGAGTGAGAAGGAGGGAGTATCAGGAATTGAACCCAGGAGCATTTAGGAGCCACATCCTTAGCCCTTTTTATTTTCATTTTCTTGAGACAGGCTCTTGCTCAGTTGCTTAGGGCCTCTCTGAACTGTTGAGGCTGGCTTTGAACTTGAGATCTCCCTGACTCAGCCTCCCAAGCCACTGAGATTTCAGGTGAAAACCACTGTGCTCAGCTTTTTCTCAAATTTTTTTAAAAACTATTTTTAGCTGCAGATGGACATAATACCTTTGGTTTGCTTATTTAGTGTTTTTTTTTTAATCTGGTCCTGGGGACCAAACCCCCAGTGCCTCACGCGTGCTAGGCTAGCACTCTACCACTGAGTCACAACCCCAGTCCCTCAAATCTTGATTGTCAATATGCACAGCAGAGGAGTAGACCAAAGAAAAGTGGGAAATGTGGGAAACAAACCTAGACACAAGAAAGAAATGAAATAAACTCCCCCAGAAAATTGTAAAGGTACGCTTCAGAGTGACAGGCCCTAGAAAAGGAGAACTTCTAGCTTAGGCAGGAGAAGTGTCAGCATGTAGCATAGGATAGGGTTGTCACCACTGCGATCCCTGTTCACTTTCTAGCAGCTCTTAAACCCAAGGGCACAAGGTTCAGGAGAACTGGCCCAGGGCTGATAACATCCGTGTTCTTCCTTCCTAGTCCTATGCCTAGATCATCCCAGGACCCTTATTTCATTCATGAAAAAGTTTTGCTTTAATATATTCCTGAGACCTGGGATCAGGCCAGGGTGAACTACAAACAGAAGACAGAAAGCCATCCATTCCACAAATCATATTTTTCTTGGTATCTACTTCCAGATCTATCCCACCCTTCTGCCAAATTTCTTGTGTCCCAGGACTAATTCTTGGCTTTGCCCACTGGTTCACAGAAAAGGATAACTGTATGCTCCAAAGAAAACTATAGGCAGCTTATAGGCTAGAAATTCTCTTCTCTTAGAACTTTCACATAATACTTGCAATATTCCCTTTTCTTTACACAGCAAGGTTTGCACTTTTTATGCAACTAACAAATAAATATGTTGTGTAGAGAATATATAAACAGAAGGCAAAATTATTAAAAAAAAGAAAAACTAAGGAATTGATAGACACAAAAAATAGAAAAGTGTTTTCCTTTGGGAGCAAAGGCTACATAAGGCATTTAAAATTTGGGAATATATTTGATTTCTTAATCTGTTAATTGTATAATCATAGACATTCTTCAAACCTTATGTGTATGAACTACGTCTTTTTTAGTACACATGCTGCATAACAGACACACACACAATTAAAAGTTACACTATTCAGGCAAGCCCCTGCCATAGCTCCATCATCTGAAGTTTGTCCTCCATCCACCAATCTCGCATGGTGACAGCACAGTGATGCTGACCAGGAAGTAACCTGCCTCGTGAAAGGAAGCATGAAGCAAAACTGTGTATACAAGGAGCCATTTTAATGTTGCTGGCTGACTTTGCCCCCCCCCCAATTATGAACCAACACATAAAACTGAAATAAAGTCTCCTTCCTCCCTTTGTCCCCGTGCCCTTGAAACTGAAAAGCACTTTATAAAGAGTTAAATGAAATCTTTTGTATTAAAAAAGATCTTGTAAGTGAATCATCTCATGGACCAAATAGTTTATGCAAAAATAATTTAGGTTTGTAAGAAATGGCAGATAAAAATATAGTACTGGGGCAAGAGGGATAAGAAGAAATTAAAAATTAATAAAAGAGAGAAATAAACCCAACCCAAGTTGTAATCTCCACAGAAAGGAGGGAGGGAGCCTCAGTACAAGACAATTTTGGTAGATATTTCCTTTCCTTTCTTTCTTCCCTAAGCTGAAGTATTTAACTTAACCTCAATTCTAAAAAAAAAAAAAAATATTTACTATATATCCTGTTTATTCAAAAGAAAACTTTCTGCTACAAGTATAGAGATAATTTCTAATTTTGTTCATTATTAGGCATAAAGAAATACTTAAGGAAGTTAAAAAACTTCTCTTACTGCAATTTCATAAAATGCTATTTCCTAATACACATTAATGACCTCTTTTAAATAGATATTAAGTCTATTAGGTAAATACATCATTCTGCACTTACAGCCTTTTTTCAATTTTGATTCAATTATGTTAGGCTATAAAAATGTATTCTATAATTGCATAGATATATTTTGGATGGTTTAAAAAAATTTTTTTATTGTAATGGCTTCTTTGGTGCCCCAGTATTTTATGATTCTAATCCATAATGATCAAGGGTGAGTTTGTTTTGTACCATTTCAGGATGGTAAAGCTTATATTGCATTCCTCAGGCATAATAGATCAGAAAGACAGATTGATTCACTCATCTCTCCATTCATTCACTCATTCATTCATTCATCACAATTCAACTGTCTTACCAGCTGTAAGATATTGTGGTAAGCACAGTAGGGGAAATATCCATGTCTTGGACAATAGAGCTCACATCAAAATGCTTACTTTATAATGAAAAGACAAGATATGCCAAATAACTTAATAGCATTAATGTTTGTAACAGAAATACAGAAAAAAAAAAAAAACAAAACATGATTACCTCTGTGACCGCAGAGACCATTTTACTCTAGCTCTCTGGTAATCCCTTGCACCTGAGTTGCACAGAATTGTCACAAGTACTCTTGCTCCTTGAGTGGCATTGGGGGATGAAAGAATGAAAAAGCAGGTAACATGTGACCTGGGCTTGGATGATGGAAGAGTCTGGTCATCAGAAGATTGATGACAGTTTCAAGAATCAAGATAATTCTGCTGAGTCATTTTGATTGCTCTAATTCAGTTCTTTTCAACAGTAAGTACATCAGTAAGATCTTTGACCTTCCTTTCCACACTGTTCTGTCAAAACCACTTGAAAAAGCAGAAATGAACATAAGGGCAAAAATGCAGTCCAGGAATTAAGAGAAATTCGTTCAACTATAATCCAACCATCAAATGAATGCTGGTCTTTTCAGAGAAGTCATATAGGGATGTTATGAACATAGTCCAGGATACTAATATTATTGATTATGCACTCTGAACTCTGGAAATTGCCTTCAGAATCTGGGCCAGCTACTTTTAAACTGTGATGATCACATTTTTTCATTCAAAATGGCTTTGATATTTGGGATATTTCCTCTACTTAAATGTACAAATAGATCAGTTGAACAATATTTGCCAAATATCTTAGAGAGGTATTCCAGTTACCACCTCCGAGCATTTTCTGTACATGATGGCAAGTATATGAAGTGAAAGGAAGACTGGTTTGCATGGTTTGCGTTATTATTTTATTTAAATAAATCTTCAACTATGCACTATACTACAATGGAATGTTTTTTAAAAGCTCAATGAAACTGAAGTACTAATTAACTATGTACTAGAGCTTTTGAGTTGCCAGCAACTCAATAAAAACTTGCAGAAAGGTAAGACTAACAACTTGAAATCCTTAGATTATCTTAAAAAAAAAAATGAGATGGAGTCTCACTGTGTTGCCCAGGCTGGTTTTGAGCTTCTGGGTTCAAGCAATCCTTCAGTCTCATCCTCTCAAGTAGCTGGGATTACAGGCAAGAGACACCATGCCTGGTTTAGATTATCATGGTAAAGAGAATCATAGAACAAAAATTCTTTAAATGAATGAGAAACAGAGAGGTGCTGCTGAACTAGGGAGAAAAAAGAAGCCTTGAAAAACTTCAAACAATGGATGAACATCTCTAATATAAGACCCTGCAGTGTTGCAAACTTAAAACAATGGAAATCCTAGTTTAAAAAGCATGGGATGACTCATAAAAGGGTCTTGTCTTTGCTTCTACATGGTTAATATGATTTCTCTTGTATATTCAACTTAATACATTATTGAGGGTGTCAGTGTCTTACATGCTAAAGACATAACAGTGTTTTTATTTCAATGTCCAGGATAGACTAATCTGCAGCCCACCATCTTTCTTTGTTAACTCTGTATTCCTACCATTATTCAGTGATATTCTAATATACTCTGTCCTTACAGTTTACTCCAGAACAAAAGCAATTTGTGAATCCCTTCAAATCCTGGCAGCTTTTTTTTTTTTTTTTACAGAAAACTTTAGAAAGTTCTATTAATCCTTAATAAAGAATGCCAAAAATCCCTTGTGGTATATGGAATGATATATTTCAGTGGTTCTCAATAAAGACTTCACCATGGCACCATGATACTGATACATAATAATCACAAATCATGTGTGACACAATCCCAGGAGAGATGGAGGGCTGCAGAACAGATAAGATATTGTGAAAATTATGAACAATTCCCAACAATGCTACCCTCAAAAGACAGACTTAAGAAAATATATGTGAGTATCTTGCTGCCTTACCATTTCTCATGCTCTTTTTAAATTTCAAAACCTTAGAATTTTAACCATTCTTCTTAACACATTTGTTGTAATTTACTTTGAGTCTGATTCATAAACACCAATATTTTATTCTCACTGCCATATTGTTCGTTCCTTGGTTCATTCATTCACATGCTGTTCACTTTCCACATATTCACTGAATGTCTGTGAGGCGTCAGGCTCTTGTGACAGAGATGCTATGGAGACAACTGGGGAGCCCCTGAAATCAGTTTCATCTGTTAATATCAATATGTTGAATGTCTGTGAATGCCAAACTGATGTGTTTTTTTGTTGTTGTTTTTTTCAAACTGATGTTTTTATTGGATTTCTATGACTGACAACTTGTAAAATCTTCCTTAAGGATCATTTTATTTTTTCAAAATTACCGAGCACCTTCCTTCTTTTACTTAGTGTATATTTACTGATTAGTGTATTAGTGTATATTTACTAATCACTGTTTCACAGAGAAGCTGAACAGAAAAATTTCAGGTTTTTTGTTTCATGTGAGCTTTTGATACAAATAATTGTTGGCCAGCATATTATGCTACTTCCTTTCTTCTCTGAAATTAAAGGGAGATGGGGCATCCCATATACAACTAAAATAGATGAACAGCTTCCTAAACCAAAAAGATGAATGAAACCTATAGCTCCTCAATAAAATTGAATTGGGCTGGACACTGACAGCTATCAAGGAAAAAAATGCATGTTTTGTTCAATTCTAGGCAATATAGGATATCAGAAAGTGCAAAGCCATCTAGCCTAAAACCACCTAAAAAATTCGTAGGGAAAAAAAACTACAAAGTATGCTTTTGTATCTATGAAGGACATTATAAGAAATTATATAGGATTTATTTACTATAGGGATAAATAATGTAAGGCTGGTAGCAAGGCCGGAACTCCAGCCTGGGAAGATGGGTTTGGTAAGCCATGGCCCAAAGCACTGAGGTGGTTCTCACCAGTACTGGTTCTGGACTAGTAGCATCATCATCATCTAGGAACTTGCTAGAGATGTATATTCCTAAACCCCTTCCTAAACCTACTAAATCAGTATTCTGGGATTTGAACCCACTAATCAGTGTTTTAAGAGAGACTACTATGGTTCTAAAATTATAGTTTGTGTTAGAATCCTATAGAAATCCTGTTAATTTCCTCACTGTATAGTCAGATTCAGTAGGATTGTTATAAATTAAAACTGAAATTGAGTCTCAGGGCAAATCCCAGACCTATTAGATCAGAATCTACTAACATTAACAAGATCCCCAGTTGGCTTAAGCACATTGAAATTTGAGGACATTAGACTAGAGTAATGCCTTCCAAACATTTTTAGCTTGCAGAAAATTTCCTTTGTGGCGCCGTACAAACACACTACAGTGGGGCCAGAAGTAAGGTGAATGAGGTTCCCAGAATATCAAATTCAAGGAGGGACTTACTATTAAAGTCCTGCATCTGCACTTAAGTGAGTGAGCACCTCCTCTAACTTTGCACACTAATTCACGCATTCATCTCACCCTAGTCCCAGCACCACACTATAGGGAAAAATCTTTGCTTCAGTGAAAAACCACACATTATCTATATACATGATTCCTGGTATCTGGTCTTAACTAGTCATTGTCTTTGAGCCAATTGGCATCTTTGAAATAACTGATAACAATGCAAAATAAGTTTTATCAGTAGATATACAAACTTTGTGCAGTAGAGTAAAAATTTAGTTGAAAATTCTTCCCCTAGAGTGGGAAGCAAAATCTGCCTCCATTTGCACTTTCAGTTCAAAATTTCTGATCAATAACTGTATTTGTTCTTTAAATTTCCTTTTGCACTGGTTATGATAAGTTCCCCTTATTGATTATGACTTAAATAAAATCTTCTTTATAGCTGTATAAATCATGATTTTTGCCCTGTTTAAGATTTCATCTTTTAAGAACATACACATGTACCCACACACATGTGTACATACGTACAGGGTCAGGTGGGATGACTCCATAAGGATGCCCACACACTAATTGCTGGAACTTGTGAATACGTTACTTCACATGGTAAAAGGGACTTTGCAGAAGTGATAATGGTAATGACCTAAAATAGTGAGATTATCCTGGATTATCCAGGGATTCCCAATATAATCACATGAGCCCCTGAAGACAGAACTCTCTTAAGCTGGACATGAAACTAAAGGAGAGGCCAGGGAAACTTAAAGCTGCCTTTAAAAAAAGAAGGAAACTATGGGCAAGGATTGTGGGTGGTCTTCAAAAGCTACAAATATCCTGAACTGATTGCCAGCTAGGAAATGGGCACCTCGATGGAACAACCACAAGGAGCTAAATTCTGCCTGCAGTGGGAATGATCTTGGAAGTGAAGTCATCCCCCAGAATCTACTGAAAGGAATGCAGCCCAGCTGATGCTTTATTTCAGTACTTTGAGACTCCAAGCAGAGGACTCCACTAAGCCACACTGTACCCACCCACAGGAAGTCTTTTAAACAAGCAATATTGATGGAATTGGAAATTTTGACCTATTAAACTGTGAGATAACAAATGGTTTGGTTTTAAAACACTAAATTTGTCACAATTTATTATTACAAATTTCTCTTATAATAAAAAAACTAACATGTACACATATATTTATATGCATATATGTATAAAATTGATGTTTTAAAAAAATACTGTTACTATATGAGTATATGTAATGAATTCTGAGATTTTTATCTTTACTTACACTGTTTTATTTTATTTTTAATTCATATGCTACTAAATTAATTTTTCAAACCATAAATTGGTTGTTTCCATTAAAAAAATTAGCCTAGATATCTTATACATTGTGGAGGTAAAATGTGGTTGTTTGGACTAACCACTTGACTGCCTTTGCAGGACAGGGAGACAAACTGAAGCAATGCTAAATATAACAAAGATTAGGAAATGAAAAATAGAAGAAATAAAGAGAAACCCTTTCCTGCAGAGGAAAAAAAACAAGAAGAAAAAATAGAGTTGGCCATATAGTTGCACTAAATATTTGGAAGGTGAAATGAGGCAGAGACAGAAACGCAAGCAATGGGAGACAGGTGTAACAGTCAGAAGCAGAGTTTCAATGTATATCTCAGCTGTGGGCTCCCTATTCTCTTGGCACATGTAACTGGTTTTCCCAGGTATTACAGTGACTTTGTAAGCACAAGTGATTCTCTATGTATGTGATATCTGTTTTTGCTATGAATTTTGGCCCATTAATAGGAAATCTTGTGAACTAGCTTTATATGGAAATTGGTTAAATACTGGAAAATAACTTGACATTATATAGCTGGTGATACAGGGAAGTTGGTTAAAAAATCTTTGGGAGGGCTGGCTCACGCGATAACGTGCTTGCCTGGTATGCGCAGGGCGCTGGGTTCGATTCTCAGCACCACAGTAAAAAATAAAATAAAGACGTTGTGTCCATCGAAAACTGAAAAGCAAATATTAAAAAATTCTCTCTCTCTCCTCTCTCTCTCTCTCTTCTCTCTCTCTTTAAAAAAAATCTTTGGGAAATAATTTGGCATTATCTTATAAAGGACAGCATATGTATACTATGCAAATCGGAAATTCTAGAAAATTTCATACAAATACATCCAGAAGCATGATAAAACTGTATATAATTATTAATATTATATACAGTATACTGTATATAATTATTATTATTAATAATGACAAGAAATGTATACAATGTGAAGAAGGGAGCTCACTGTGGAAAAACATTGGTATTAAACCATGAAGAACAAGAAGTTACAAAAATTAATGAATAAAAAGCAATTCCATAAGCTTTCTTCAGGGGAAAATAAACAAATAAAACAAACTTAGCAGAGAAAGCAGTGGCTGGAGAGAATTAATTACAAATGAGCAAGTAACACGGCTCACTGGAGTGATGTCCAGTAGGTATTAAGGGGAAAAGATTTTACCTAGAACATGGTATTCCCAGAAGGCCATTCATTTGCCCAGGTAAAAAAAAAAAAAGACACCCTAAGTAAGGAATCAAGAATTATAATACCCCATGAATTTGTCTTGAAAATCTATTTTAAAATATTACCCAGCCAATTGAAAGATAAAGTAAAAAATTCACAGTCAGAGAAGACATGATATGAAAAGACTTCTGATGACCACTCAGTTCAGCCTAAACAACTATGTTAGCAAAAGTTACAAGACAAAATATAATCTCTATAGTCCTTATTTTAAAAGCTACATCATGAGTCTTACAGACTTGTGAAAAATTCCAGAAAGGCCAAAGCAATGAGGTGAAAGGTAGGACTGACGATATGGAAGTGCTTATTTACTATTTGCTTGGGATGCTGGCAAGAAATGTGCTTTTATTTCCAAAATGGAAAGGTAGGCATATAAATTTATTTGAAAAATGTAGTCAAAATTACTAGGAGAATAAAAAACAGACGTTTTTGCCTTCCAAGCAAAAAAACAAAAAAAAAAAAAAAGAAAAAAAGGAAAAGAGAGAAGAGGAAGAGAAGAAAATCAGAGGCCACATATCAAAAGAGAAAAATATTTATGTATCAAGAAATAATTAAAATAGAAAACATAAGCAAAGATAGCAGACACAAAACCAAAAACATATAACATTAAATTCAAACAGGATAAAATCATCCAAAAAAGTAAAGACACTAAACCTATATGTTGCATGTGGAGATTTATCTAAAACAAAGAATCCACAAAACTAAACAACAATATACAAAATCTAATGAGTTTAAAAATGAAGATAAAACAAAGGAGAGACCTAGTATTATAAAATTAATATCAATACTCAAAGCAATAAAAAATCTAACATCTAGATGGGACAAAGAGTATACAATTCACAATAAACATACTTTCATAAATATTTATTTTACAAACCACATGACATTGAAATATAGATAATGAAAACTTCTAGAAGATAAAATCAACAAAAACATAATAGTGGTTTAAAATTTTAGCATCCCTCCTAAATCTTTGATAGATTTAGTAAAAATTTAGTAGGGAAACGGGGGTATAAAAAAATCTGAGTAACAGGAACTCAGGTGAAAAAACATATGCTTTAGGACTCAACTTGTTGAAAAAGAAAAATAACTTCATATTCAAAAGCAGGTGATAAAGAGGCATTTTAAATCAATATTGGCTAACCATATCCAACACTATCCCCAAAAGAATAAGAGCCATGTTTTACACCTGACACCAAAATTCAAAACATTACAATTAAAGACTTAATAGTTTCAAGATCTAAATAGTTTTAAAAAAAATCATTAATTGAAAAGAATTAGAGAAAATCCTTTTGGAATTCTTAGGTACAGAAAGCCTCTTAAAGGTAAACTAGAAATAAAAATACATAAAGTAAAATATCGACAGCAAAATCAAAGAATGTCCATCAGTTCAATAAAGATTAAAATGTTTCATAATATTATGTTTTGAAGAAAGTATGAGATAAAGGACAGTGTAAGACACTTGATAGAAATATAAACACATTTTGAACGTCAATTTAATCATTTGCTTTTAAAATCTTAAAATTTTAGTTTTATTTGTTTCTATTAGGGTTACAATTAACAGATACTATCTCTAGATAAATGAAGTCTAAAAAAGTATCAAAGAATGTTGAATAGTTCACAGAATTAAAAGGAAAGGTGGAGAACCAAATCCGGAAAAAAAAACGGAATTGTACAAGTCATTAGATCATTCCCACTAGAATAAATGAATGAACAAATGAAAGAACTCCCAACATTTTTAAGCCTTTACATCATTCCATTCAACAATTACCACCAAAAGGAACAGATAATCTGATTGGCTTCAACTGACTGGGGAGACAGGACAATTTGTGGGACGGTCCCACTAAGACTACATACAGAGAGTGGTACCCTCAAAGGAATGAAGAGTGTTCTGTTTTAAGTCTAGGCAGTGAGTGGATATTGAATGATCATAAGTGAAAAAATATTCATTGCAGTAATTTTCTCAGCAATATACCTTGTGTAGTACCTTATTCCAAAAAGATAATTGGACAAAGGTACAAATACTTGTAAATAAGATATTTATCCCAATGGTTTTGGTTACAGTGAAAAACCAAAAGCTATTTAATAGCATAGAGTTGGCTAAACAAATTATACTACAGGCATCCCAAGAAATAATACACAACCACTAAAATTAATGATGCAGATCAGCTTTCATAGACATGAATTGACATCCTCAATATACAGTGCATTGAAGAAACAGGTTGCAGATTAGTAGCTAGAGTAAAAAGCCATTAACTAAAGTAATTTTTTAAAGGAAAGGGAGTTATGGTTGAATAAAAGCATAGTGGGAAAGGTTAGTGAGACTATTCTGAGCTCTGGGTCAGAAGTACCTGGAGCTTGTCATGTAGGGAGAGATGGAAGGGGAAGAGTAGCAGTACTGCTTGCTATTGTTCAGATATAAGTATCCCCAAAAAATTCATGTGTGAGATAACACACAAATTTCTGGAGGTGAAATGATTAGATTATGAGAAGTATGATCTAATCGATGGATTAATCCACTGATGGATTAACTGTGGGTAATTATAGGCAAGTAGGGTGTAACTAGAGGAAGTTGGTCACTGAAGGAGTATTTGGGGGGTTTATATTTTGTCCCTGGTGAGCAGAGCTGTCCCTTGGCTCCCTGGCTGTCCTGGCCTGAGCTACTTTCCTCTTCAATGTCCTACCACTGTGCTGTTCTGTTTCATCTGGGTCTTAGACCTATAGAGTCAGTGGGCCATGGACTGAGACCTCTGAAACCAAATGCCAAAACAACCTTTTTCTTCTCTAAATTGTTCTTGTCAGGTATTTTGGTCACAGCAATGAAAATCTAACTAAAACAAGTACTTTAGCACCAATAGGCCCTGAACATGCCCATTCCCATCACATTTTTATGAATGTATGTATTTTAAAGTGCAGGAGGCATATCAAGAATTTAACAATCGGGCTGGGGATGTGGCTCAAGCGTTAGCGCACTTGCCCAGGTTCGATCCTCAGAACCACATACAAAAAACAAAGATGTTGTGTCCACCAATAACTAAAAAATAAATATTAAAATTCTCTCTCTCTCTCTCTCTCTCTCTTTAAAAAAAAAAGAATTTAAAATCATTTTCCTCTGATTACAACCTTGGAATTTTTTTGTGTGCTTACCTGCACTTTTAATATCTCCACAATGAACCTAAATTAATCCTATAATTTAAAAGAGAAACAATCCTTCTTCATCTTCAAAAATAACAAGAGGAATAAACAAAACAAATCCTAAGAGTCTTCTTAAAATTGTTGTGTTAATAATAAGAGTCCCAAATCACTGTGAGATGGGTAGAGATATATTACACTTTAGGATTTCACTCAGGCTTATAGGAAAACTGGGATCATTATGTGCCTTTAATTATTAATATCCATTAAATTGCAGAAAAACCAGTTTATTGACAGTCAGAAGTCTGGCCTCCGAGGCAATCCAACAACCATGGTATGGTTATTCTCTCTTGACACTCGGTTGGTATGCAAGCATCCCACACATTTTTATACCCAGCATGGTGGGAAAAGACTCTTACACTGAAAATAAATTGCATATTCATCCTGTCATGAAGTAGAGACAGTATGTCCTGATTGGATTAACTGAGATGTTTTTATATCCTTATTTTATGCCGTATGGCTTTCGTTGTTTTGTTGTGAATAAAATAAGGAGAGGAGTGCTTGAGATGGCAGACCTGTAATATGACACTTTTTAACTTTCAAATTCAATTTATATTCTTAAATCTCTCAAAAATGTTAAGCTATCTGTACAAGTCTTAACGTCTGTTCAAAATGCTGTGTGCGTAGGTTTCCACGTGTGTCTCAGGAGTGCAGCACAGGTGACAGAGCCGGGAAATAGGAATAGAAAAATAATAGCATAACTTCAGCAAGCACTACCATGTTATTTCCAGCAATTACACTTCCTTCTCCCCCTCAATGCTGCAAGCAGAGCATGGAATTACTCTAAGAGTAGTAGCTTTCATATTGTCAGTTATAGGCAGAAGTGGCCACCAGAGAATAATAGAATATTGGGGCTCTAGAAACCGTATAGCACCTTAGCTAACCACTTCAATTATGGGTGAGGAAGATGACATCCAGAGAAGACACACTGTTTCTCGGTGACACTGAATAGCCAGGTTAAGACCAACTTCTTTTTAGTCCCCAATATAATTATTTGCCTATAATTAGGGAAGTATCACTTACTGACTTTTCTCAAACCTTGATAAATTTCATGTTTAGCATCTGACTTATTTTCTATTGTTGTAACCAATCACCACTAAGTTAGTGGTTAAAACAACTCTTATTAGTTAAAAGTCCTATAGGTCAGAAACCCCAGCATAAAATAGAGGAATTCTTGGCTCCGTTTCTGCCTGGGTTAAGATCAAATTGCAGCAAACTGCATTCTTCTTGATACTCAGGGTTTTTTCCAAGCTCATGAAGTTGTGGCAGAATTGACTTTCTCATAGGGATTCTTACCAGTTCCTTGCTGGCTGTCACCTGAGGGATGCACTCAGCTCCTAGATGCTGTCCTTCCTCCCCGCTGTGGTCCTCTAATGCTCAAAGCCAACAATGGAGAAACTTCCACAATCCCAATCCTCTTCTACTTCAAATTCCTCAAACTTTGAATCTCTTTTCAGGAAGAGTTCAGTCACTTAAGGGCTCACTTGATTAAGTCAGGCCCCTCTAGAATAACCCCCCTCTTTTAAATCCAAATGTGCCTATTCATATGAGCCTATCATATTAGCCTAATCATGAGAGTGATAACCCATTGTATTTACAGGTTCCTTCCGCTCTGGATGGCTGGAGATGATCTTTATATTTTCCTGCCACAGAGTCCAGGCAGTTCAGAAGCCTGTCTTATTACTGGCCCAGCTCTGAGCTCCATTGATCTTAAAAGAAAGCACATCAGAAAGCACATTTGCTGAGGGCAATGCTATGAAGATTATGGGGATGAAGATTAATGCCCACAAAATTTCCTGCTCACTCAGCAAAATTTAAACAAAAATTTTAGAGAGTTACAAAGCTTTATGTAAGGGAGAAATATCGAAACTAAATCACACAAGTTTACTGAGGGAAACAGGAACACATCATGATTTCTGGTTTGCGATTTTACCTATGTATATATACCCAATAGTTTGAAATTATTCTCTTCCTGTAAAAGAACTGTGTTCTAATTCTCCCTCCATCATAAAGATAAAAGGAATAGCAAAAGATGGATTTGCAAATTGTTAAGACAATTCTTTAGCTACAGTCATCTCTGGGCATGATGAATCTATTATACAGACCAAAATATGCCAGATGCTGCTGGCGGTTGTCCCCTCTGACCATTTCTATAGTTACAGCTCTATTTCAGGTATTCTCTTTCTCCTAGAACTGCATTAGCCCCTCACTATGTCCTAAGCTCCATTTTTCCTCTTCAACCCAGCCTGCACAGTCTCAGCAAATTTAATACCTGTTCCTCTGCTCCTAAATGTAACCTGAGTTTGTGAAAATTCCACCTGCTCTTCCCAGCTCAGCAACTCCCAGCCTCTGAGAAGTACTGGATCTCACCTCTATCTACAAGGCCATTTTATTCCACTTTTACCTCACTATCTGTTCTTCTTTGTACTGTGGATATGCTAGATAGCAAGTGCATTGAGAGCAGGGATCTAGGCTTCTCAGGGATGGAGGTATCTCACTGTGCTTTCCACTTAATGGGTTCTCTATGTATTTACTTGTGGAATGAAGGGATGGGTTCTCCACTATTATCTTTTGATTTGTAAGCCTAATGTAATACTGACTCATTCTTGTTAAGGCCGGGAGAATTCACAGAAAAGACTTTATTAGCTGGCCCACTGGAAAGATATCTAACCATATAGCCATGTGCTTAGTCACCTCTTTGGTAGTAAGTTAGCATTTAGGGAGGTGAATGAACATCCGGGTCACTGAGTTATAGCAGCAAATAAAATATATGAGAGTGATGATACAGATTAAGAACACACATAAGAAAGAACAAGTAATTTACCCAATGAGCTGAAAGAGTTGACAAACATTTCTAAATACCAAGTTTACAAGCAGGACCACAACTGCATTTGTTTGAATAGGCACTGAGAAAAACAGTCACCTGGGCACGAGTCCTATTGTGAAAATTTAACTGGTAAGTGATCAGTGTTCCAAGCTCTCTGGATAATGGAAATTACAAAGATCCATCAGAGATATATATCTGACGTATCATCTGTCTCTACAGGAATTTTTATGGATCCATTCTTAACCTAAGAAAACAAGTCATTTTTCACCCTGACTTTAAAGATGTTCCACAATTTGGCCCGACCCTGCCTGTCTAACTATATATAATCTCAATTCTAGCCACCCTGATCTTTTTTTTTTTTTACCTTTAGATTGTCCTTCACACCTTTGCTATTGTTTTTTTTTTCCTTGAAAAAGACTCCTTACTCCCCTCCAAGCCCATCCAAAGTCTATCAACAAGAGGTTCTCAAATCCCAGCTCCTTCAGGAACCTTTTCTAACAATGCTTAAGAACATCTGACATTGCATTTCACTTAAATAATGTCTAGCCTGGGTATAATATTCTTAAGTTACACTTTCTTTTCCTCAGAACAGAGATTTCTCCAATGCCTTTCCAATTTGCAATTTCCAAGTGAAAAATCAGATCTCTAATTTCCTTGTTCTCTCCCTTTATAGATGGTTGGACCATTTTTCATAGACTCAGAGTATTCTTCATACTTAAGGTAAGATAGTATAACTTGAGTATGTCTCAATGTTAAGTATCCTATATGAAATTTACTTGTAATGTATTATCATTCCAATCTGAATACTATAATATTTCTTTTATTACAGGCATATTTTCTTGTATTTTTTTAGTTGTAGATGGACAGGTTACCTTTATTTTGTTTATTTATTTTTATGCAGTGCTAAGGATTGAACCCAGTGCCTCACACATTAGGCAAGAGCTCTGCCACTGAGCCACAACCCCAGCCCTCTCATATTGTATCTTTTAATACTTGTTTTAGTTTCTTGTGTTATACTTAAAAGATACCTGCCATTCTTATATTGGCTCTTCTTTGTTCTGAATAGCTTTTAGTTTCCCCAACTGTTTTTAATCTTTCTATTTTTTTCATTAATATTTGTGGTTATTTCTTCTTGTCATTAATTCTACCATTAGCTATACTAATCTGATATTTACATATATGTATTATTTTTGTGATTATGAGGTTTTGGTCCTCAGTTGTTTCCTTGGGTTTGCAAGTTTCCTTTTCAGCTCACTTTGTTTTATTAGCATGCTATCTTTGAGCTCTTTATTTGTTGGATTCAATTTTTATTAAGTTTTTTTCATGATTTCAAGTAAATGTTCCTTGGTTTACAATTTCTCAAGGAGTGGATTTGCTGTCTTTTGCATACTCGTTTTTTATTTTGCTATCAAATGTTTGTGTAGTTTCCATCCCATTTCTTTAGGTACTTTTCATACTTTGTGTGCTGATTGTTCTCCTTTCTCCTGCCACCCCTAGATCCATTCATAACCCCTCTGATAGGTTCTTGGCCCAAGGAGGCTGAGTTCTGTGTATTTCTATGTCTTGTCAGACTCCCTTGTCCTCTGGATTTTAGTTGGGTTCTGCCAACAGAAAGACCTGGTAGTGGGCTGGGAGAGGGAAAGAGGCAGAGAGAAAAGGTACTTCCTGCCTCATTCCTGCTTGTCTTGTTGAGGTCTTGCAATGGCTACATTCCTCCACCACCACAATCGTACCAGGTGGGCCCTCTTCCATGGATCCTACTATCACATGACTCTTCTAACACAATTTCATCCTCTCCTTCCTTTCAGAAAAGGAAATCAATCTTTTGTTGGCTTACTTAACACCATTCACATCTTAGTCATTAATTAATTGTCTTTCAATTAAAACCTTTGTGTTTTGCCATCCTTCTTGCTACGATCCTGACTGATGGAATTGGACAGATTTCTTCTTCAGATGCCAAGTTTTGCTGATAATGACGGCTGCAATGCCTATGCCTCTTTTTTTTTTCATTTCATTGCTGTAGGTGATTTTTTCTGATATTTACTATTTATTTTTGCTAATTTTATAAAGTCTTAGAGATTCATGATTCCTTTTCAATCTATTATCATAACCTGATAATAGATTATAATAATTATTATTATATTATATATAATATAGTATATAATAATAATAGTGTATAATATTAATTCCTATGTTCATACAGTTAGCATTTCTTTTTTTTATTGGTTGTTCACAACATTACAAAGCTCTTGACATATCATATTTCATACATTAGATTGAAGTGGGTTATGAACCCCCAATTTTACCCCAAATGCAGATTGCAGAATCACATCGGTTACACATCCACTATTTTACATAATGCCCTTTAGTGACTGTTGTATTCTGCTACCTTTCCTATCCCCTACTATCCCCCCTCCCCTCCCCTCCCATCTTCTCTCTCTACCCCATCTACTGTAATTCATTTCTCTCCTTGTTTATTTTCCCATTCCCCTCACAACCTCTTATATGTAATTTTGTATAGCAAAGAGGGTCTCCCTTCATTTCCATGCAATTTCCCTTTTCTCTCCCTTTCCCTCCCATCTCATGTCTCTGTTTAATGTTAATCTTTTCTTCCTACTCTTCCTCCCTGCTCTGTTCATAGTTGCTCTCATTATATCAAAGAAGACATTTGGTATTTGTTTTTTAGGGATTGGCTAGCTTCACTAAGCATAATCTGCTCTAGTGCCATCCTTTCCCTGAAAATTCTATGATTTTGTCATTTTTTATTGCTGCATAGTACTCCATTGTGTATAGATGCCACATTTTTTTTATCCATTCATCTATTGAAGGGCATCTGGGTTGGTTCCACAGTCTAGCTATTGTGAATTGTGCTGCTACGAACATCGATGTGGCAGTATCCCTGTAGCATGCTCTTTTAAGGTCTTCAGGGAATAGTCCGAGAAGGGCAATAGCAGGGTCAAATGGTGGTTCCATTCCCATCTTTCCCAGGAATCTCCAAACTGCTTTCCAAATTGGCCGCACCAATTTGCAGTCCCACCAGCAATGTACAAGTGTACCCTTTTCTCCACATCCTCGCCAGCACTTGTTGTTGTTTGACTTCATAGTGGCTGCCAATCTTACTGGAGTGAGATGGTATCTTAGGGTGGTTTTGATTTGCATTTCTCTGACTGCTAGAGATGGTGAGCATTTTTTCATGTACTTGTTGATTGATTGTATATCCTCCTCTGAGAAGTGTCTGTTCAGGTCCTTGGCCCATTTGTTGATTGGGTTATTTGTTATCTTATTGTCTAATTTTTTTGAGTTCTTTGTATACTCTGGATATTAGGGCTCTATCTGAAGTGTGAGGAGTAAAAATTTGTTCCCAGGATGTAGGCTCCCTATTTACCTCTCTTATTGTTTCTCTTGCTGAGAAAAAAATTTTGAGTTTAAGTAAATCCCATTTGTTGATTCTTGTTATTAACTCTTGTGCTATGGGTGTCCTATTAAGGAATTTGGAGCCCGACCCCACAATATGTAGATCGGAGCCAACTTTTTCTTCTATCAGACGCAGAGTCTCTGATTTGATATCAAGCTCCTTGATCCATTTTGAGTTAACTTTTGTGTATGGCGAGAGAAAGGGATTCAGTTTCATTTTGTTGCATATGGATTTCCAGTTTTCCCAACACCATTTGTTGAAGATGCTATCCTTCCTCCATTGCATGCCTTTAGCCCCTTTATCAAATATAAGATAGTTGTAACTGTGTGGATTAGTCTCTGTGTCCTCTATTCTATACCATTGGTCTACCCGCCTGTTTTGGTACCAGTACCATGCTGTTTTTGTCACTATTGCTCTGTAATATAGTTTGAAATCTGGTATCGCTATACCGCCTGATTCACACTTCCTGCTTAGAATTGCTTTTGCTATTCTGGGTCTTTTATTTTTCCATATGAATTTCATGATTGCTTTATCTATTTCTACAAGAAATGCCGTTGGGATTTTGATTGGCATTGCATTAAACCTATAGAGAACTTTTGGTAATATCGCCATTTTGATGATGTTAGTTCTGCCTATCCATGAACAGGGTATATTTTTCCATCTTCTAAGATCTTCTTCTACTTCTCTCTTTAGGGTTCTGTAGTTTTCATTGTATAAATCTTTCACCTCTTTTGTTAGGTTGATTCCCAAGTATTTTATTTTTTTGAGGATACTTCCTTGCTTTTTGAAGCTGCTCATATTACTTCTTGTTCTGTTTGACTGCTGAGTTACTGTTTACTCCTATAAATTTATTAGATGCTTGGGAGGAAAGGTATTAGAAGGGAAGGGAAGAAGTCACTAAAGAGAATGAGAGTAAGCAGGTAGAATTCAAGGAAGGGGGATAAGAAAAATGAAAAGACAAAATAAGAAAAAAATAGGAAATAAAAAAAGAAAAAAAATGTAAAAAATAATAATAATAATAATAAAAATTAAAATTAAAATCAGAAGAAAAAAATTTTAAAAAATTGTAAAAAAAATTAAAAAAACAACAAGAAAGAAAAATGAAAATGAAAGAAAAACCCAAATTTAAAAAAAAAGAGAGAAAAGAAAAAAAGGAAAAAAAAAAAAACTAACAAATGCAGTCTTAGAGTTTGATTGACTTCTCTTCCAGTAGGTGGTGCTGTGCCCAACAGGCCAAGTTTCTCCTGTCAATACGCGGGAACCAATCACTGTGCAGCAGCTCCTCCCAGACTGGGCGAGTCTCCAATCCTGAGTGCCTAGGGCCTCCTCTTGTGTCTAGTCACTTCCCACTTTTCCTCTAGCCAGGCCCCTCTCACGGGTGCCGCTCATCACAATACTGGCTACACGCCAGGTCTGCTGCTCCCGGGAGCCCTGTTTTCATGAATGACTGGGCACACTCTCCCTGTTTGCCATTCCCTCAGACCCTAAGTTTGTAGAGCTTGGGGCTGAGAATCCTCAGCGAATTTTACTTGCCCTCCGGTAGCCACTCCCCCGGTAGCTGGTGCAAGAGACCTCAGCAGTCAGCCCTGGTGGGATCGGTAGTTCCGCGCCGCGGGTCCCGCGCCACCTCTGTTTCCCTCGGGCTGGCTGTCGCACTCACGGGAGAGCTGGGAGGGGCCCTTACGGGAGAGCTGGGAGGGGCCCTTAAGGTTTCCCAGATGTGTGGAGAGGGAAGGCTAGGGGATTACACACCTGTAGCCGCAGGTTTCAATGAAGTTATCTCCTCCGCCGCAGTCTGATGACGTCAGTTCTCTGCCATAGTGGTGTCTCTTGCAAATGGCGACAGTTTGTTTCCCTTTGCCGGGCGACCAATGCAACGGGTGGGTCCTTACTGTCTCTCCCAAGCCCCGTTTCAAACCTGTGGCCACTACTTATGAAGGCTCGGTAGGCATTTACCTCCGTAGGATGAGAAGGGCTGACCAGTTGTTTCAGCCGGATGGATTAATGCTGAGTCACAGCTGTTTGTCTGAACTGGGAATGTAGTTCAG
The DNA here is from genome assembly GCF_964194105.1 of Spermophilus citellus. NCBI lineage: Eukaryota > Metazoa > Chordata > Mammalia > Rodentia > Sciuridae > Spermophilus > Spermophilus citellus. The sequence goes on along the minus strand of NC_138184.1, from coordinate 197,104,195 downwards.
TGGCAGAGCACTTGCCTAGCATGCATGAGGCCTTGGATTAAATCCCCAGCACTGCCGCTCTGAGGGGCTCGCTGCACCTCCGGGTCAAGCCCCAGACCCCGAGGTCTCTGGTGAGAACCACGCAGCGCGTCCGCGCCGCCCGCGATTCCTGGGAGCACCTCGCTGCCCTCCCTACAGTTAGCATTTCTAGAAGTGCTAACCGACACTGATTTCTCCTTTTAATCGACTCCAAAAACATATTACCCATTTTTATAATAACATTGTCTTCAAAAGCTTTATGACTGTGAGTCCTTCTATTTTTTTTTTCATTTTTTTATTTATATAAGACAGCAGAATGCACTACAATTCCTATTACAAATATAGAGAACAATTTTTATATCTATGGTTGTATACATAGTATATTCACACCAATTTGTGTCTTCATACCTGTATTTTGGATAATAATGATCATCACATTCCACAATCATTAATAACCCCATACCCCCCTCTCTTTCCCTCCAACCCCTCTGCCCTATCTAGAGTTCATCCATTCCTCCCAAGCTCCCCCACCCTACCCTACTATTAGTCGGCCTCCTAATATGAATGAAAACATTCGGCATTTGGTTTTTTGGACTGGTTAACTTCACTTAGCATTATCTTCTCTAACTCCATCCATTTACCTGAAAATGCCATGATTTTATTCTCTTTTAATGCTGAGTAATATTTCATTGTGTATATATGCCATTTTTTGTCTATTCATCTATTGGAGGCATCTAGGTTGGTTCCACAGTTTAGCTATTGTGAATTTTGTTGTTATAAACATCGATGTGGCTGTGTCCCTGTAGTATGCTCTTTTTAAGTCCTTTGGGTATAGACTGAGGAGAGGAATAGCTGGGTCAAATGGTGGTTCCATTCCCAATTTTCCTGTTAATTGCTTCCAAAAATGTATTACCCATTTTAATAATAACATTGTCTTCAAAATCTTCATGACTGTGTGTCCTTTTCATATACATGTCCAGAAACAAAGTCAAAGAAAAAGTCAATTCTCCTGAGTAATTCAAGATTCCTGCAGCTACACTGAATTTAGCCCAGTTTTAAGGAACACTGAAGCATTAGGGGATGCTCTAAGGTCATTCTGCAACACAGTGGATTCACACAACAATTCTAAATGTGAGTATTTAGGATGTTTCAAATTCATGTACTTTCTCCAAATCCTAATACTCAGGATGCCATTAATTTCCAACCTTAATTCCTCTTTGCAGAAAATTTAATGTTATTATTTCAATTCAGTCATATAGTGAAATCATTGCTTACATTATATTGAGAAATATCGCTCAAATTTTTAATAACCAAGAAAAATATCTGTTCACAACAGGCAGCTAAACTTCATTTGACCCAACCAATGGATTTTGTTTGTGACATGTATTCTAAGACTAGATTTCTGAGAGTTTGATATAGCTTAGTTTGCTTTTCTATCTCTCTTGAATAGAAAGTTCAAGTTTTGTTTTCAAATTTCTTCATATTTAACAAATGTTAAGGGACATTCTTATAGCAACATTTGGTTATCACACAACTGATAACCAAACCACTTCTCATTTGTCACATACAGTACTAATTTAATCATATAGTAATTATATGAGAAATATACCAATTGAAGCAATGGAAAGTATATAATAATAATTCCTATGTTCATACAGTATAATAAAATTGAGCTTCTCACACTATGATTCTCAGGATTGGAGTGTAATAAAGAACTCACTGCTAAAAAGGGACTAGGGGCATACTTGCCTGTCCTAAATACTTTAGGCATGTCTGTCTTTCTCTCTCTCTCTCTCTCTCTCTCTCTCTCTCTCTCTCTCTCACACACACACACACACACACTTTAAAATTTTTACCTATGACATTGACATTCTAGAAGATAAGTTGCAATCAATTGAATTTTATTAAGAAATCATAATAGACAAATGTGTTTCCAGTTTTGATGTTTCATGCTTAATATGTTCCTTCCTATACTCTCTCCCTCATCCACCTACCAAAATCTGCTCTAATTAAAGATCTGGTTATCAGTAAGGATGGCCTTTATTTGAATCAGATCACTCTCTTATACCCTCCCAGGGGAATTTCACTGTAATCCTTAAGTCCAAAACTAGAATGAATGGATCCCTCATGGATGTGACATTCACAGTGTCTTCCAGCACATGGGCAATGGTCATGGAAAATATGAGAAAGGTCCAGATATGTACCTAAAACTACAAAACACAGGTGGGCCTAGGAGGCCAAACCTAATAACTCAAAAAAAAGTTATTAAAACACAGAAAATATAGCTCATGTTTCTTTAAGGCTTTTCTCAAGTTTTTAAATATGTTGTTGTTTTGTTTAGTTGTTAGTCCTCCTTTGTATATACAATGCATGTTTTTCCCAAATCTTGATCCTTCATAAAAAATTGGACACACTATGTGATTCATAAAAAGTATATCATGCTCACAAGTTTTCTCTATGGCTGATTTTTATTATCCACTGTTTACATGTTTCTCTCCCTAGAAGCATGTTATTAAAACAGAAAGGATGATATCATTATGACATTTGGTACATAGTACACAAATATCCACTTCTAGAAACAAAATAAAAGGTATATATTTAAGACCATAGCCTGTATTTGAAATATGTTGTAAAGCACTTAATGGAGGTAGGATTCTACAAAATTAAGTACTGTGTCATATTATTTTGAATTTTTTAAAGGCTTACTTAAGGAAGACATAATTCAAGTACTGAGCAATTTTTTCATGTGTGTTATTAGGTTTATCATTGGTTTACAAGATAGAATCTCAGAGTCTGAGGTGATTTGATTTCTAAGAAATATAAGCCATCCCGCCTTAGATAAACCAATAAGGCAAACTTGGTTCACTGAGAGCCATTGTATCTAAGTGGTACTTAACATTTGGTGCAATTCTAATATTGAAAGCAAATTAGGCAAATCAGTCAATAAACAGTTATTTAGACATATATCAGATATATCTATTAATTTACACATGGGATATAAATGCAAGTTCTTCATCCTTTACAAAGCTAATGCTAGAGTTGAACTGACAAAGCAAAGACACGTTAAAGACAAAGGGGATCATGACTAATGCCAAGTAAATAAAATATACAAATAGCACTATGGAAATGCACAGGAAAAAGACTTCACAACAAAGGTTTATTGAGCAGACTTTGTTTTCCTCCATGTGGCTTTAGAGTGCCTATTATTTTAACATGTGTACATATGTTAATGCATTTGAAAAGCATTATGTAAGTAATCCTTCTCATTTCTTTCATGTGCTTGGACTTTAGGCCCAAGGATAACAAATCTATTGCACAGATTAATATCTTGCTCTTTGGCAGACAGAGAAATGCTTCCCAAAATGGTCTAGCCAATAGCAGCTACCACCAACTGATCAGCATTGGCAAGCCAGGGAAAACTATCATGTCGGATTGTAATGGGGTGTGTGGGTCCCCTGCTTAGGGATAAGGGAGGAAGCCTAATACTTAGCAGATAGGTTGGCATACAACAGATCTCTAATTAAAAAAAAATGAGCTTAGGTAATTAATTAACTTCTTAAGTTACATAATTCTGTTCTTGCCTAGTATTTCTTTTCTCATAGATCACTGCATTTTACTGCTGTCCAGGACCAAAGACACATACTACTGGGATATGTGCACAGCTTTCTGGAAAGTGTGCAGAGTATCAAGGAGCCAGAAGACAGCAACTGCTAGAGACTAGAAAGGCATAAAATAGCAGGATCCTGCAAGCTGGGAAGGGAGGACCTAGAATCAAATTAAAGGCATTAAGATCCAGTTAAGCAGCCTTAAATCTGGGGAGGTTACTTCTCCATCTACAGGTGCTGGTGTTAGAATTACAAAATACAACCTACAAGTGCAAAATGTAACTTGTAACTTGAAAAAGCATCTGTACAGTTCAGAGAGTAGTGACAAAAGAAGCACCAAGAGGCCACACCAGGCCAAGGACCAGAACATGACCAATCCTAGAAGCCTTTCACACGCTCACTCCTGCTAACTCTCCTTAGAGGTCCACACTACCCTGAAATCATCTGTAATCATTGTCTGGCTTGTTTCTGTTTTTGTTTAATCTTTAAGAACCATGAGTGCCTCTGTGTGAAGATTTGCAATACAATAATATTGTATCTTCTTCTATAACTTGCCTTTGTTCAAGTTTATGCCTTTGAGAGCATCCATTCTGATGTATGTTCTAGAGTTGATTCCTTTCCCCTGGGGTGCTATATTTTTCTATGTAACTTTTCCACACTTATTTATGCATCACACTTGGGTTTCCCAAGATTTTTTCCTATTATGAACTATGCTGCTGTTAACATTCAAGTGGCTGCCTCCTGGTACACACGTGCTGAAGTTTCCCAAGAATATCCCCTCAGTGGAGAATGGCTGAGCAAAGTCTGGTCACATTCTACACTACCAGGAACCCAAACAGATTTTGACAGTAGTCATACCGGTTTGCATTCCCACATCAGGGAGTAAGAATTCTCTCAACTCTATAATTTTGGCAGCTCTTGGCATTATTAGTCTTTCTGGCTTCTGGCAATTTCATAGAATTGTTCTGCGGTACTAAATAGTACTTTCATTCTTTCTTTTGTCTATTTCCTCTATTGAATTGGTTTCCTTTTTTCTGATTTACTCATAAGGCTATAAGTGCTAACTTCTTATTAACCAGAGTTCTCAAAGTATTTTTTTCTCAGTTATTTGCTTGGCTTGTCCCCTTCATGTCTTTAAGTAAGAGGACATTTGTTGGCTGGGCACAGGGAAAACAGGATTTACAAGGGAATACCCAAAAGTTTTGGGTGGGATTAGTGAGGACAGGGAGTCATAGCAGAGAATAGAATCAATTTCTGATATAAGGTTAGAATAAGCCAGGTCAAGGTGACACCAAACTGTACCTTGGTGTTTTCCTCCAAACTCCTGATCCACATTACTTTCCTTTGAATGTAAAGCCTGTTAACATTTTTTTTCCAAGTCAGCTATATATTAAGGGTAGATTTTTTTTAAGGAATAAAAGCATGTTTGCCTCCACCCACCCCTGATACTTTCTGGAAGTCAGTCTCACAAACATAGTAGCATTCTCTAACTGCAGATTTATTTCTATGGGAACAGGTAAAGCCTGTGAGAGTAGAAACGTTATGTCCAAACATAAAATGTGATGGTGGCAAATACACTGTGATTTATGGTTTATTTTATTTTTATTCTGTTTATTTATGACACATAAGAATTAAGGATTTCTTTTTTGTTTATTTAGCCTTTCTTCTACCTCTTTTATAAATTCTAAGTTGCATGATTAGAGTCACACCCTAATTTACAAAAGCTGTGAACACCCGCCAAGTGTCAAGTTGTCTGGTAATAAAACAATAAACAGAATTGTACAGTCTTCTTAGGAAGCTCACACCCTAAGGGGAGGCAGCAGAAAATTGCAATACAGGTGATTAAAGGATGCTATGGAAACATGTAATAGGGTGCTATGCTTTGGTTTAAGTTTGTGCCTTCAAAGGTTTATGTGATTGGAAGCTTGGTACCCCAGGGTGGCACTTTTGGAAGGTGGTGGACACTTTAAGATGTAGGACCTATTAGGATGTCCTGAGATCCCTGGGGACAGGAGAAGTGCTGGAACTGCTCCAACTGCTAATTACTGGGTAGACCTCCCAAAAGGATTGTTATAAAAGGAGAAAGCCTGACCCCTCCTTCCTCCCTTTCCTAGCTGGACATGTGACCACTTTACCTACCACAGACTGCCACCATTGGTATCTGCTGTCCACCAGGGGACCTTCACCAGAACTAGGTTGATGCAGGAGTCGTGCCCCTGAGATTCCCAAACTAAGCTAAATAAACCTATTGTTCTTCAAAAATAGCCTGTGTCAGTTATTTTGTTATAGTAATGAAAAACTGACTAATACAATGGGACATTCAACTCAATCTTATTCAATCTCATTGCCTTATTTTGAAAGTTTGTTCTCCAATAATACTTTTTTTTGTTCATTCCTCTAAGTTTCCCCCACTTCATGGCAATAACTGATCTTTTATACTGTCACATTTTGCCTTTTCCAGGCATACATAGTAGTTAAAATCACACAGCAATTGACCTTTACAATTTTTTTTTTCACTTAGCAATATTTATAAGTTTCTTCTGTGTGTTTTTGCAACATGGTGACTCATTTCTTTTTATGGACGAATAATATTCTACTGTCTGGATGTACCATTTATATATCCATTCACATACTGAAGGACATCTTGGTTGCTTCAAAGTTTTGACAATTATTAACAAAATTGCTATAAATATCTGTGTGTAGTTTTCATATGGATGTAAGTTTTCAACTAACCTGAATAAATTCCAAGGTGCAAAATTTCTGAATTCTGTGTTGGGAGTATTTTTGTAAGCAATTTCCAACTGTCTTCTAAAGAGACTCTCCCAGTTCGCATTCCCAGCAACAATTAATGGGAGTTCCTGTTGCTCCATATCCTCACCAGTATTTGGTGCCGTTTATCTTACAGTTTATTCATTCTAATACAGACAGCAGTATCTCATTGTTGTTTTAATCTAAGTAACATTTTTGTTTCAGAAATAATTAGATTCTCCAAATACAAGCTTTGCCAAACTCTTGACTAGAGGGCTTTTGAAGAAATTTTAAAAACCTTCTCATAAAATTTATATGGGAAAGCAAAGGGTCAATAACAATAATCAAGATAATTTTGTGATGAAAGAATAGGCTCTTGGAGGAAAATCCCTATGTGTAGTTTAATGTTTTCTACACTTATGTTAAAATACTCTCCAGTTTAGCTTAATTTTATTTAATCTCATGTCAAAAATATGCTGATACAGGGCTGAGGGTGGCAAAGCACTTGCCTTGTGTGCACAAGGGCCTGAGTTTGATGCCTAAAAAAAGGAAAGTAAAAATATTCCTAATGTCAATATTGCTATAAAACTATGGTAAATAACATCTTATAGTATTGGCATTATAGATGAGTAAGCAGGGCGTAATCCAGATGTGGGTAGCAAACCTACTGAAGTATAGAAATAACTGCCTTGGGCTGGGGCTGGGGCTGGGGCTGGGGCTCTGCAGTAGAGTGCTCACCTAGCATGTGTGAGGCCCTGGGCTCGATCCTCAGCACCACATATAAATAAATAAAATACAAATTAAATAAATTAATTAATTAATTAAAAAAAAAAAGAAGTAGCCTGCCTTCACAGATCAGTGGAGGGAAAATGGATTCCAACAATTATGTTGGGAAAATTGGTCATTTATACAAAAAAAAAATGTTAACTGGTACTTCACATCATATAAAAAATAAATTCTAAGCAGAGGAGGACTCAATGTAAATTTTGAAAATCAAAACTTCACAACTTAAGAAGAAAGTTTGGGAGAACATCTCCATGACTCTGAAGTACAAAAAGTCCAATCTAAATGTAAAGAAAAACCTATTCAATGACATTAAACAATGTTTATTGAGTGGCATCATGAAGTAAGAGAAACCACTGTTTGCTATGCATATAACTGATAAGGGGTTGTGTCTAGAATAAATAAATAACTTTTACAAGTTAATAAATTCCCCTCAGGTACAAAATTAACTTGGAATGTTTTAGATACCCACCTTCTATGAGCTAGAATTTTTACTTCATTGTGGTCTGGATATGAGGAGACCCCAGAAAGCTCACGACTAGATTATGATACCTGCAACCTAATCCATGGGTTAAAATTTGAAATGACTCCTGTGGTGGGTGCCAACCATAGGCAGGGTACAGCTGGAGGAGGTAGGTCACAGGAGGCATGCCTTGGGGGTTATATATTTTATCCCTGGCTCCTCAAGCTCTCCCTGCTTCCTGGCTGCCATGAGCTGAGCCGTTTTCCTGACAGGCTCCTCCACCATGATGCTCTGCCTCACCTCAGGCCCAGAGCAGTGGAGCTGGCTGACCACGGACTGGACCTCTGAAACACCAAGCCCAGAGTAAGCTTTTCCTCATCTCAGTTGTTCTTGTCAGACATTTTGGTCACGGCAATGGAAGACTGACTAACATACCCCTCTTAGGTATTTATTCTAGGAAAGCTCACACATATCCATCAATAGGAAGATGAAGAAAGAAACTCAGAATATTTATTCAATGGCACATTTTACAATGTTTAAAAAATGGATAAGTTGCTAAAATACAATGTTGAGGGGGAAAAATAAACTTGGAAGAAAGTACAAATCCTTAATTAAAATTTTTAAAATATGTAAAAAAATACTATGTATTATGCATAAACACTTACATATGTCACAGAAATAAAATGACTCAAGCAGCAATAATAAACATGAAATTGAGGATGGTACTTACCTCTCAAGATATACTTTTACCTACCTCCTGAGATGTGTTTTGTTATTTCTTAAGCTGAGCAATGTTAATATGGGTGTTTATTAGCCTCTTAATAACTATTTGTGTGGCCTGAAATAGTTTATATTTAATTTAATTAAAAGCTTAAAATTTATTTTTTTAAAAGAGTGACAAAAATTAGAGACAGAGCTATGATCAGGGCAGTCTGTTTAATGAACAGACTCCTCTTTGAAGACCTGGGCAAGGCTCTACCCTCCTCACAGTGCATACTCCATACCCGGGATATGGCCCACTTTAGATGTGACCATGCACCTGCCTTCCCTTGCAGTGCTCACTCCTTTGACCTAGAGCCCTGCTTCTCCTTCCTCACATCGCCTTCAAGTAACACCCCTCCCAGTGCGCCAGGCCTGCTGCCCCCTACTCAGCCTTCCCCACTCCACAGCATCTTCTTGTTCAGCCAGGCCCCTGACAAGAGACCTCACACAACCTGTGTTAGCTATTTCCACTTTTCACTGGTACATTTCAGTTTCATGAAATGTTTCAGGAGACATTTTTCAGACATTTTGGAAACTACCAATGATATGGTATTAATAAAACATCTCTCCCGGCATGAGTATTTACAGAATGTTCTCATTAACTGAACCTCAGATGAGGTCTGCAGAGTGACTTGTTTTCTTGCATAGTACTTGTTCATGTAAAAAGCTGGCTTTCCCATTTGATATTTTGCCTAAATATCCGTAACTCTCTGTTTAATACTCTATGTTTAATAGTGAAGTATAAAATTCTCCAAGTTTTTATTGCCACCGTTGGAACTATTTCTTCATATTCTTTGCACACAATACCCAAAGCTCAACTAGCATTTGGTGGAATGATGCTATAATATATCATCTTTGAGAAGGTTTTTGCTGCATAACACTCCTGCATCACCACGGAAAGATATTTAGACTTTTGAAAGAGTTGAATTCTCTGAATATTGGTAGGGACATTTTACAGAGAAATTTTTAGTTCCAATTATTCAGACTGATGTTGCCACACCCAATATGTACAGAGAAAGAAACGGGTTAACCTAAAATAACAAAGAAGAATCTAATATACTAAAAAAAATTTTTTTAGAGAGAAGAAACATAATTCAGAAAGGAAGTTTCCCAACTAATCATGGAGTTGAGAACCTGAAATATTGAGGTAACAAGTCAACTTATAATGTGTCGCCAACCACCCCACTCTGACCACACACTCACCTGCCTTTCCTTTTTCTTCTTCTCATTTCCTATAGCTTCCATCTCGCTGTGTCTCTGTGGTTAGATTCTGCATTCTACTGGAACGATTTACCATGGCTGTGCCCACCTGCCAGGCAGTTACTGAGCATTTCTTTAATACCCCAAATCTGTCCTTTCCTTCTAAGTCACCATCAAAACTCACCTGCTCCATGTCTTTTCAACAAGGTGCTCCTTCAGTTTTCACGATGGAAACTCATCCTCTCTTTAAGGTACTAATGAAAAAGGAAGACTTTCCATCATACCTGCCATGGGCATTTGCATGAGCTTTAATCCAAACAAATGAATCTTTCATAGTGAAACTTTTTTTTTACATTCCAAAGCCATAAAAGGCAAGTAAAAGAGACATTTTGCAGGATAGTAGTGTTTTTGGTTTCCCTAAATTATATTAATAACTCCATCGTCCCCTGAAGCTGTATGGTGGTTGGCCTTACAGGAGCAGACAGAGTTCTGTCTCTTTATTTTTTTTGTGATTTTTTCATTATGAATTACTGGCTTGCCAGGTGCGGTGGCACATGCCTGTAATCCCAGTGACTCAGGCGGCTGAGGCAGGAGGATCATAGGTTCAAAGCCAGCCTCAGCAACTTAGAGAGGCCCTAAGAAACTTATTGAGACCCTGTCTCTAAATAAAGAACATATTAAAAAGGGCTGGGGATGTGACTCAGTGGTTGAGCTCCCCTGGGTTCAATCCCCAGGATAACTGGCTTACTCCATGTTCCCATTGGGCAGGATGGAACAACCAGGTAGAGTTGGTGCAGTCCTCCTCCTTTCCCTTATTCAGGCCCAGATCCCCAGGACAGCAGCTGCAAGCACTCCAGTGTCCTGAAGTCCAGAACCTCATAGTACACCACTTGCACTTTACTTCCTGGGCGTCTTTGCAGTCTACTAGCTCTGAATTTGCTCTTCCTATTTGAGACTTTAGCACCTCTGCCCTGTTATTCTTTTCACCTTTATACAATTCTAGCTGCCCAAGTATCCATCTCCATGATTGAAGCCTGACCTTGGGAGAACCCTAGTTTCTGGCTAGTACTTCCACTGGTTTTCCAAGCCCCCACCCTATAGAGCCCAGCTCCAACTTGAGTTCCTCTGTCTCTCTTCAGTGGTCTGATAGGCAAGGCCAGCCCTACACATGGGTTCAGAACGTGGTTAAGTGCACAGTGATCACATGTGTGGTTTAAGAGGCCATTTTGCAGAAAAGTAAAGATCCCAAACCCTGCAGTGGATTTCCTGGCTTCAATACCCACATTCATTACCTGTTTACCACTGGGAAACTTCCTCAGCCTCTCCAAAAATTGTATGGGGGTGGAAAGGATAGTAGAATGAGTTGGACATCAGCACCCTATGCACATATATGACTACACAACCCATGTAATTCCATACCATGTACAACCAGAAGAATGAGAAGTTATACTCCATGTATGTATGATGTGTCAAAATGCCTTCTACTGTCATGTATAATTGGAACAAATTTTTAAAAATTAAAAAGAGTTTCTTTGTGGAAATGACATTACATTTACCTCATGGCATGGTAGTTCAGATTAAATGAAGCATAAAATTCTGTGCTTAGCAAAGTTACTGGCATGTGGTTAGGGGTTGATATATTATCTAATATTATATAGTCTTTATTACTATCACCAGATCTTACAGAACCTGTGCTCCCACTATTAGAGATTTGGGTCTTTATCAGCTTTTCCTTAGACCCAGAGGACTCGGGGAAGAGCCAGAGAACTTTGTTCTGTTCAGGAGGCCAGGAATGCAAGGAAACCTCAGAGTGGAAGCGGATGGGAAAAGTTAAAGAGAGCAAAGGCCTGTAGACAGAGAGTGTTGGAAGAATTAAAGATGGACTTTGTCTAATTTGCAGCTGTGTCTGGATGACCTTTCTGACAGGTCAGGGCAAGGGTTTGTTACTGGAGTGAGAGGGCAGATTGCATACTGAGTAGGGCCATCTCATCACACAACTCCAAAGGACACGCTTCCATTATGGTGTTTTTTACTTTTTCTTCATCTTTCTGTCCTTCATCTCCTTTTCTTCTTTTTAAATTGTTCTTTATAGGTGAATATGACAGTAGAGTATATGTTGACATATTTATACAAACACGGAGTGTATCTTATCCTAATGAGGATCCCAGTCATGTAGGTGATGATCACAGTACTTCTGCCTCAAACAACTCTAGGAACATGAGTTACAGTGCAAATGTGCTAGGTGAACTATTATATAAAACACAATGGAAGCAATTAAAGAAATGTTTATTAAAACTACACTGAGATTACATTTCAGTCTAGTCACAATGGCAACTATCAAGAATACAAGTGACTATAAATGTTAGCCAGGATGTGGGGAAAAGGGCACACTCATACATTGCTGATGGGATTGCAAATTGGTTCAACTACTCTGGAAAGAAGTATGGAGATTCCTCAGAAAACTTGGAATGGAGCCACCATTTGACCCAGTTATCCCACTCCTCAGTTTATGCTCCAAAAACTTAAAATCTGCATGCTACAGTGATGCAGCCACATCAATGTTTATAGCAGCTCAATTCACAATAGCTAAGTTATAGAACCAACCTACGTACCCTTCAACATATGAATGGATAAAGAAAATGTGCCATATATACGCAGTGGAATATTACTCTGCCATAAAAAAACTTTATGACATTTGCCAGAAAATAGATGAATCTAGAGACTATTTTGCTAAGCAAAGTAAGCTAATATCCCCCAAACCAAAGGCTGAATTTTTTTAAAAAATGCTTTTTATTTGTTGGACCTTTATTTTATTTATTTATAGGTGGTGCTAAGAATCGAACTCAGTGCCTCACCCGTATGAGGCAAGCACTCTTTCACTGAGCCACAACTTCAGTCCCGAAATTTTCTCTTTGATATGTGGATGCTAACACACAACAAGGGGGTGAGGAGAACAGAAGTTCATGGGATTAGACAAAGGGGAAAGAAGGGAAGGGAGGGGGACAGGAATAGGAAAGATAGTGGAATGAATCTGAAAACTTTCTTATGTTCCCATATGACTGCACCAAAAGTGAATCTCGACATCATGTACAACCACAAGACTGGGATCCTAATTAGAATAAGATGCACTCCATGTTTGTATAAATATGTCAACATACCCTCTACTGTCATGTTTATCTAAAAAGAGCAAATTTAAAAAGAAGAAGAACAGGAAATTAAAGGCATAAAAATTAAAAAGTTAAAAACACCATAATGGAAGGGTTCCCTCTGGAGTTGTGTGACGATGGCCCTCAACTAGCAACACTTGCCATACTCCTCAACATCCATTGCACAACTCCCCTTCTTTCCTCCACCATTGACAAAGCACCACGACACAGTGAAAAATGACTGATTTGAGCTAGTAGTTCTCAACAGGGCAATTTTGAGGCAGTCTTAGTTGTCAAGACTCAAGTTAAAGGAAGAAAGTTTTCTAATGTAGAGTTCAGAGGTATTGCTAAGTACCTGAAATGCACAGGACAATCCCCCATGACAGAGAATTGTCCAGCCAAAATGTCAATGGGGCTGGGTTGAGAAACCCTGCTCTAAGCCAATGGTGGCAATCATTTCTTCTTGCCAGTGATTAATTCAGGGACCCAGACCTGATGTGAAGAAGGCTTGGTGTACAGGAATGGAAATTAAGGCAGAGGTTCAGGTGAAGGTTGGCATGGTGACAGCCCACAGCCCCAGAGATAAACTGAGCTTCACTTTATTAAGTTTAACCCCATCCTCACTCCTACCTTAGAAAACACACACACACACACACACACACACACAAACACACAATGAAGTTCTACATCAATTTCATCTGGGTCTTCAGGGGTAGGAAAGTCATTAGCTGACATTTATAGTACATTTCTATATTTTAAAGGATATTTTATTTTTTAAAAAAATACACCCTCAGCTCCTTTATCAATTTAAAAAAGCATTCTCCTTTTGCAAAAGTCTAGGTAGATTTGGGGACATTCTTGACTTTATCCTATCTCCTGTATTTCCTGGGTTTTTCCACTAGTCAAGACCTCATCCCTCCATCCTTCTAGACACTGTGGTCACTGTGGTCTTTTTTTTTTTTTTTGAGTACCTATTTCCAGTCAGCCTCAGACCGTGATATCCTCTTGTCTTTTTTTTTTATTGGTTGTTCACAACATTACAAAGCTCTTGACATATCATATTTCATACATTAGATTGAAGTGGGTTATGAACCCCCAAATTTACCCCAAAAGCAAATTGCAGAATCACGTCGGTTACACATCCACTATTTTACATAATGCCCTATTAGTAATTGTTGTATTCTGCTACCTTTCCTATCCCCTACTATCCCCCCTCCCCTCCCCTCCCATCTTCTCTCTCTACCCCATCTACTGTAATTCATTTCTCTCCTTGTTTATTTTCCCATTCCCCTCACAACCTCTTATATGTAATTTTGTATAGCAAAGAGGATCTCCCTTCATTTCCATGCAATTTCCCTTTTCTCTCCCTTTCCCTCCCATCTCATGTCTCTGTTTAATGTTAATCTTTTCTTCCTGCTCTTCCTCCCTGCTCTGTTCATAGTTGCTCTCATTATATCAAAGAAGACATTTGGTATTTGTTTTTTAGGGATTGGCTAGCTTCACTAAGCATAATCTGCTCTAGTGCCATCCATTTCCCTGCAAATTCTATGATTTTGTCATTTTTTATTGCTGCATAGTACTCCTTTGTGTATAGATGACACATTTTTTTATCCATTCATCTATTGAAGGGCATCTGGGTTGGTTCCACAGTCTAGCTATTGTGAATTGTGCTGCTACGAACATCGATGTGGCAGTATCCCTGTAGCATGCTCTTTTAAGGTCTTCAGGGAATAGTCCGAGAAGGGCAATAGCAGGGTCAAATGGTGGTTCCATTCCCATCTTTCCCAGGAATCTCCAAACTGCTTTCCAAATTGGCCGCACCAATTTGCAGTCCCACCAGCAATGTACAAGTGTACCCTTTACTCCACATCCTCGCCAGCACTTGTTGTTGTTTGACTTCATAATGGCTGCCAATCTTACTGGAGTGAGATGGTATCTTAGGGTGGTTTTGATTTGCATTTCTCTGACTGCTAGAGATGGTGAGCATTTTTTCATGTACTTGTTGATTGATTGTATATCCTCCTCTGAGAAGTGTCTGTTCAGGTCCTTGGCCCATTTGTTGACTGGGTTATTTGTTATCTTATTGTCTAATTTTTTGAGTTCTTTGTATACTCTGGATATTAGGGCTCTATCTGAAGTGTGAGGAGTAAAAATTTGTTCCCAGGATGTAGGCTCCCTATTTACCTCTCTTATTGTTTCTCTTGCTGAGAAAAAACTTTTTAGTTTAAGTAAGTCCCATTTGTTGATTCTTGTTATTAACTCTTGTGCTATGGGTGTCCTATTAAGGAATTTGGAGCCCGACCCCACAATATGTAGATCGGAGCCAACTTTTTCTTCTATCAGACGCAGAGTCTCTGATTTGATATCAAGCTCCTTGATCCATTTTGAGTTAACTTTTGTGCATGGCGAGAGAAAGGGATTCAGTTTCATTTTGTTGCATATGGATTTCCAGTTTTCCCAACACCATTTGTTGAAGATGCTATCCTTCCTCCATTGCATGCTTTTAGCCCCTTTACCAAATATAAGATAGTTGTAACTTTGTGGATTAGTCTCTGTGTCCTCTATTCTATACCATTGGTCCACCCGCCTGTTTTGGTACCAGTACCATGCTGTTTTTGTCACTATTGCTCTGTAATATAGTTTGAAATCTGGTATCACTATACGGCCTGATTCACACTTCCTGTTTAGAATTGCTTTTGCTATTCTGGGTCTTTTATTTTTCCATATGAATTTCATGATTGCTTTATCTATTTCTACAAGAAATGCCATTGGGATTTTGATTGGCATTGCATTAAACCTATAGAGAACTTTTGGCAATATCGCCATTTTGATGATGTTAGTTTTGCCTATCCATGAACATGGTATATTTTTCCATCTTCTAAGATCTTCTTCTACTTCTCTCTTTAGGATTCTGCAGTTTTCATTGTATAAATCTTTCACCTCTTTTGTTAGGTTGATTCCCAAGTATTTTATTTTTTTTTTGAGGATATTGTGAATGGAGTGTTTTTCCTCATTTCCATTTCAGAAGTTTTGTCGCTGATATACAGAAATGCCTTTGATTTATGCGTGTTGATTTTATATCCTGCCACTTTGCTGAATTCATTCATTAGTTCTAGTAGTTTCTTTGTAGACTCTTTTGGGTCTTCTAGGTATAGAATCATGTCATCTGCAAATAGTGATAATTTAAGTTCTTCTTTTCCTATTTTTATGCCTTTAATTTCTTTCGTCTGTCTAATTGCTCTGGCCAGTGTTTCGAGAACTATATTGAATAGAAGTGGTGATAGAGGGAATCCCTGTCTTGTTCCAGATTTTAGAGGGAATGCCTTTAACTTTTGTCCATTCAGAATGATGCTAGCCTGAGGCTTAGCATAGATAGCTTTTACAATGTCAAGGTAAGTTCCTGTTATCCCTAGTTTTTTCTAATGTTTTGAACATAAAGGGATGCTGTACTTTGTCGAATGCTTTCTCTGCGTCTATCGAGATGATCATATGGTTCTTATCTTTAAGTTTATTGATGTGGTGAATAACATTTATTGATTTCCGTATATTGAACCATCCTTGCATCCCAGGGATGAATACTACTTGATCATGGTGCACAATTTTTTTGATGTGTTTTTGTATTCGATTCGCCAGAATTTTATTGAGGATTTTTGCATCTAGGTTCATTAGAGATATTGGTCTGTAGTTTTCTTTCTTTGAGGTGTCTTTGTCTGGTTTCGGAATCAGGGTGATGTTGGCCTCATAGAATGAATTTGGAAGAGCTCCCTCTTTTTCTATTTCCTGAAATAACTTGAAAAGAATTGGTATTAATTCTTCTTTAAAGGTTTTGTAAAACTCTGCTGTATACCCATCCAGTCCTGGGCTTTTCTTGGTTGGTAGTCTTTTGATGGCTTCTTCAATTTCATCCATTGATATTGGTCTGTTCAAATTGTGTGTATCCTCCTGACTCAGTCTGGGCAAATCATATGACTTAAGAAATTTATCGATGTCTTCACTATCTTCTATTTTATTGGAATATAGGTTTTTCAAAATAATTTCTAATTGTCTTCTGTATTTCTGTGGCATCTGTTGTGATATTGCCTTTTTCATCCCGTATGTTAGTAATTTGAGTTCTCTCTCTTCTTCTCTTCGTTAGCATGGCTAAAGGTCTGTCGATCTTATTTATTTTTTCGAAGAACCAACTTTTAGTTTTGTTAATTTTTTCAATAGTTTCTTTTGTTTCAATTTCATTGATTTCCGCTCTGATTTTAATTATTTCTTGCCTTCTGCTACATTTGCTGTTGTTTTGCTCTTCCTTTTCTAGGGCTTTGAGATGAAGTGTGAGCTCATTTATTTGTTGGTTTTTTCTTTTTTTGAGGAATGTCCACCAGGCGATGAATTTTCCTCTCAAAACTGCTTTCATTGTGTCCCATAGATTCTGATATGTTGTGTCTGTATTTTCATTTATCTCTAAGAATTTTTTGATTTCCCCCTTTATGTCTTCTGTAACCCATTGATCATTCAGTAACATATTGTTCATTTTCCATGTGATGTAGGATTTTTCCTTCCTTCTTTTATCATTGATTTCCAGTTTCATTCCATTATGATCAGATAAAATGCAAGGTATTATCTCCACCCCTTTATATTTACTGAGGGTTGCCCTATGGCATAATATATGGTCTATTTTTGAGAAGGATCCATGTGCTGCTGAGAAAAAAGTATATCCATTTGATGATGGTTGATATATTCTATATATGTCAGTTAAGTCTAGGTTATTGATTGTGATATTGAGTTCTATAGTTTCTTTATTCAACTTTTGTTTGGAGGATCTGTCCAATGGTGAGAGAGGTGTGTTGAAGTCACCCATAATTATTGTGTTGTGGTCTATTTGATTCTTGAACTTGAGGAGAATTTGTTTTATGAAGGTCGCAGCACCATTATTTGGTGCATAAATATTGATAATTGTTATGTCTTGTTGGTGAATGGTTCCTTTTAACAGTATATAATGTCCTTCTTTATCCCTTTTGATTAACTTAGTCTTGAAGTCGATTTTATTCGATATGAGGATGGCCACCCCTGCCTGCTTACGAGGACCGTGTGCGTGGTATATTTTTTCCCATCCTTTCACCTTCAGCCTGTGTATGTCTTTTCCAATCAGATGTGTCTCCTGGAGGCAGCATATTGTTGGATTTGTTTTTTTAATCCATGATACCAGCCTATGTCGCTTTATTGGAGAGTTTAAGCCATTAACATTCAGAGTTACTATTGATATATGGTTTGTACTTCCATCCATGTTTGATTATTTATCCTTTTTAAAAAAAATTTAGTTTGTTTCTCCATGATTATCTTTCCCCTCACCCTCTGTCTTTACCGAGGCACTTCCTACTGATGGTTTTGGTTATTGTTTTTCATTTCTTCCTAGTGTAGTGTTTTGCTGGAGGCAAGGCCAAGGGGGCAGGGCCTCTCCGCGGAAGCCGTAGTAGCGGCCCAGGATGCGCTTGTACTCCTCCTGTGCGCTGAACTGGATGGCAGCGTAGGGCACCACGTGGACCATGGTGGCCGAGTTCCCGCGCCACAAGCTGAGGAAGCCCTCCTTGAGGTAGGTGAAGTAGAGGAGCCGGAAGGCCTCATTGGCAGAAAATCTTTTTGAAGACACTTGGAAGATGATTTTGGTTCGGTCCAGGGGAGCTACTGCTGTCTTGGCTAGAGCACCAGCCAGGGCGCCGGACAGCAGGGAGCTGAGCACTTGTCTGTGGTCTCTCTTTGAAGAGACGGGCGAGGACAGGGCGGCCTTGGCATCCTCACTCAGGCGCACCGAGCCTTCCTTCACACCATTACCCATCCCAGGCCTGCTTGGGATGGTGGAGACTCGGTCCTGCTCGGATGCGTGGCCGCCGCCACCTCCAGCCGCCACAGCCCCTCCTCGCACACCCCCAGTGCACTCCACGGGAGGGTTACATGCTGACACTGTGGTCTTTGAACATGACCACAAACTTCTTTAAAGTAGATTCTCCATCTTCTCCACATTTTTGTTCTTTATACCTAAAATAGGCTCTGACACATAATGAGTAGTTGGTAAAGCTTTGTTGGAGGTTAAAAGTTGAATACAATCTGGAATTTTTGCACTGTTTTTCTCCTAAGAATTATTAGGCATCCTCTTCACTTTCATACATAGAATGGTAGCTGATATCAAGCATGACTCCAAAGTATTGATTTCATATTTTTAACCTCTCCCCTCGCATTTCTACTTGTTTGTGAGTTGGTTGTCTATCAAATTCCTTCGGAGCCTCATAGAATTCATAAAAGCCCTTTGCCAGCTTTTCACCTTTGTGTTGAAACCATGATCCAGGAAAGCCTCTGATTCTCCAGCCCTAATGTTGGAGCTGTTCCTTGCTTTTCCCAGAAAGAAGAGCATCTCCTAGAGCTTGCTCCAGTTCCAGGGCAGAGCCTTGCCTAGAGGGGTCTGGACCTGAACTTCTGCCTCTGATGTACACTGATTTCTCCTCCACAGTTGCCACAAATCCCGGGAGTCCTTGTCTCTCTGGTGTACTTCTTAGATGATTTCCTCCATCTTGCCTAGAAATGCTTCAACCTCTAACAAGAAGAGGAGAAGGAGGTGTCCTTTGCTTTCGGAATTTTTTTTTTTTAATATTTCAGGTTCCTTACAAAACTACAGAGGATAATAAAGCCCTGTGACCTCTCTGCTTTCCTCCTGTTAGCACACCTGTTTCCTCAAGGATTCTATGGATAGTATTGTTTGGAACTAAAGTCATTGTTTAGCCTAAAATTGAGACTATGTTGTTAAACTACTTAATCAGATTGAGTGTATAAGTATGTATTTATTTTAATTTTGCTTGAACACACTAAATACTGACAAGTTTAAACAACCAAAAATATGTAAGCAAATGTTGAATTTAAAGAGAGCTTAATGCAATGTGTGATGTTACAGATAAATAGAGAAAATGAGTCCAAGTTTAAGTATAATGAGTTAATGTGCTGATAAGTGTGAATGCAATTTTTAAGTATCAGTACCTTGGGGGAAAATATAGCAATTTCCCCCCTTATCTAAGGAGTGGGAGGTTTGCTTGACAGAAACAGAAGACACCCACGGTATAGTGGAGTCTTACTCAATTTTTTTTTTTATGACAAATTTTATGCCCTACTTTCTGCCCCGCCTCTGCATAAGCTGACACAGAATTATGGGTGCTCCATCCTTTGGTTTATGGGGGAAAGTCAAACTTCATACCCCCTGCTTATGTGCAGAAACCTCTACCCCAGTCCCATCCACAAAACACTATAAAAACACTAGGCAAGGCTTTCTTGCTCTTCCCAGAGAGACTCATTATATAAGTAATAAAACATCCCAGGCCTCCTACATGTGTATAACATCAGTAATCTTGACATCCAAATTGAATTTGGGGTAGGAGTTCATTGTGTTTCTGCAGAGGGGTGATGACATATAGCTTATTGGAATAGAATAGACCCTCCAGGACCTCAAAAACTAGGTCCCTTTAGCAGTGAAGAGCAAGAGAGGTCACAGTGGGTAGCGATATTCTCCCAAAGTGTTCTAGTAAGACTTGTGAGGGTGGGGCTTGTTCAGTTGTCCACCCACTCTGTCATGCATAATTACTATGAAATTAATAAAGTTTTGCTCCAGATGCTAAGGACCAACTATCACCTGAGTCTGGGGAGTCTGTGTGGAGGAAAGTCAAGGAAGAGCAAAATGTACCTCTGTTCCTCAATGCCCCTGCATAAAGCAGGTCCAATCTAGCCAAAGATTCATTGTTGCTACAGGCAGGGAGTATTTTTATCACAGCAGAAACTTTTCATGTCATTTATAGTCGATGTTATTTTAAACAAAAATTCAAACAATTATTTAAAAGTTATATCATAGTAGAATGTAAATAAAAGAAGTGACATTGCTTGCCTGCCATATTTTCATTCCACTGGCAGATTTGATGGGGTGAACATGAAGATTCTGAAGGCAAACTTATCAGAACAACATCCAATTTGCTAATTGAGAAGTGTTTATCAATTTGGTGAGTGTGTGTAATAGAAACAGTAGTTTTTCTGAAATATATAGGATATTGTGCTTGATACACAGAGGGAACAAATGATGTCAACATTCTCTGATTTAAGGGGAAAAATATGCATTTCATTTTTGCTTTGAAGTGCTCTAGGAGCAATGCTCAGATAGTACATTAAAAACACTGCAGAAACACTTTCTCTGTTCTTCCTTCTTTATCTGTTTTCTTATTTCCTCTGCATCTTACAAGCTGAGAATGAAACAGCTCTAAAAGATGGAACTTCAGGGAATTACTCTTGCCTATGCCTTGTAATTTCACAAGCCATTCTGTATCTGTTTATTCATTTCCTGCTAGTGACTAAATGGATGTCTTTAATGTCTCTTTTCAGATGAGGTCCCAGGAGATAGACAGACAAGAACTTTATCACTGATCACCATCAACCAATGATTCCTGAGCATCCTCTGTGATCAGGACAAGAGATGGATGACAGGAAACCAGGGTAGATTAATCCAGATAATGTAGCACTGTCTGCAGAGCTGGAACTTGCCTTCTGGGATGGAGACGTTTGTAAGGACCCAGAGAAGTAATATGAGTAGTTTTTTAAAACTTTAAAGAGCCAATAGCTACTGCGCCTCCTTCACCCCAGCACCTGGTTCACTCTGTACCTAGCATGCTCTAGGCACACAATAAACATAAAAGAAGATGAATGAGTAAATGAGAACCCTTAGGTATTTTTTACTGGGCACCAAAATTTATTTTATATTAACACATGCTGATTTACTTTATATTAACTAACCCACACGGATGAGTTAAAGATGCAAATAATTAAATCATTCTAATTTAAAAATTAGTATGACCTGCACAATCGACATTTTTCTTAGAGAAAAATGTTCATTGGAAAAAACTAAAAACATTTGCCAACATCTCCTTGGATACCTAGGTGAGAGTTTCTCTAGGATATATTCTCAGCAGCAGAGGTGATAAATCAGAGGGTATTCTTTAACTACTTTAGCTGTATTAAATATTATCAAGTTGCTCTCCAAAATGGTGGTTGCTCTGATTTAAAGTTCCTCAAGCCAGGTAAGATGGTTTTCATCAATCCACATCTTTGGGGGCTTATCGTACTTTTTTAATTTTTACAGTGTGATAAGTACAGTTATTGTTTTTCTTGCCATTTTTCTGTATTTCTAGTGAGAAATATTTTAATATTTTATTGGTCACTTAAGTTTTCTCTTCTGCTATTCTGTAAATTGTCTCATAACTTTTTGCTATTTTAATTGAAGTTTTTATATTATTTTTAAAAGATGTTTATTGTTTCTTTTTGGTTATACATGACAATAGGGTTTATTTTAACATAATTAAAAGAACATAGAATAAAAGTTGCTCAAATTCAGTCCCAAGTATTTCCCCTTTCCCTTTCCTCCTCCATCTCCCTATTTCTTTCCCTTTACTCTGTCAATCTTTCTGCTAATTACTTTTAAAATTTTTTTTCTATTCGATTAGTGACTTTTGGATATGTGTGATAGATTCACTGGGATATATTCATGTATGTATATAGGAAAGTTAGGTAAGATTTATTCCTCAGTTCTTCCCCTATCCTGTCTCTTCCCCCTCCCGCTTAGCCCCCTTAATCTAGCCCACTGGTCTTTCTTCTTTTTGGTAGAATGCCCCTCTTTTCCATTTCTCACTCTCTTTATCGTTTTTCCTCCTTATTTTGGACTAGCTTTCCACATATCAGAGAAAACATTCAAGTTTTGGCTTTCTGAATCTGACTATTTTCACTTAGCAATGGTAGCCTCCACTTTCAACTATTTACCAGAAAATATCGTAATTTCATTCTTTTTCATAGATGAGTAATACTCCATTGTGTATATATACTACACGTTTTTTATCTATTTATCTGTAAAATAAAACCAAAAATCAATAAGTGGGATGGCATCAAATTCAAAAGCAAAGGAAATGATTAAGAACATAGAGAAGCTACAGAATGGGAGAAAATATTTGCCACCTGCTCCTCAGGGCATTAATATATAGAAATATAAAGAGCTTAAAAAAATTTAACACACACACACACACACACAAAATAAGCCAATCAATAAATGAGCAAAAGAGCTAAACAGACACTTTTGAAAAGAAAATACATAATTGCCAACAAATATGTGAAAAAATTTCAATATCTTTAGCAATCAGGAAAGTTTTCATAGTCTTCCTATTGATTTGTAGGCATTCTTCCTGCATCATGAATACTAAGCTCTTGATAATTATAGGAACTGAAAAAATATTTAGTAGATTATCTTTTCTACTTTCTTAAGATGTTTTGGATATTCTGTAAATATAATATAATTGAATCCATTGATCTTTTCTTTCATATCACAGTAGCATCATTTTTAATAAAAATCAAAACATCTAATAATATATCACCAGGAAAAATGGAAAAGTGAATAAATAAATTTGGATATACTCCAACAATAGAATGTTATGCCACAGTGAACGAATTAGAGCTACACAGATTAGCATAGATAAATTACACAAACAAAACACTGAGTGAAAAACACAAAGACAGAAAGCAATATAAGCATGCATACACTTTAAAAACATTAAAATGATTTAATGTAAAGTACAAAGAAGTCTATCAGAATAAAATACTAAATTCCAAAGTCAGGCTTATCACACAGCTTTTTGTATGACTTCGTATTTTTGTACATTGAAATAATAAATTTATTGAATGTAGTACCAGCTCTGGTGAATATGTCAGTTTCCAAAGAGTCAGATCCATCTCCCCAGTAGCCCCTGTAAACAAGCTTGAAATTGGCATTGATCCTATACTATGCATTTCTAAGAGAGTTTCTTCCAGGATTAATGGCTGAGATCATTTCCAAAGCTCAGGCAAAGGAGATCACTCATGCTACATCAGCCTTACAGAATAAAATGATCACTTATACTGCAAATAATCAAGTTACAAATTGATCCTCCAATATTGGTGCCAAATATATGATTGCACATATATTTGATGCTTCAATTCTCCAATGAGACAGGCAGGCCAAATTTCTAGGAGGTGTAAGGAGGAGATTAAAAACTATCTCAAGTTTGGTTTGAACATTACAGAAGCTAACTTTGGCATTCTGGAAAACTGCCATAGTACCAGAGCTTCAATAAAGTCCAGTGTCCAGGCACAAACAATGCTAGAAACATTGTCTCTATATTGTCAATAAACCAAATGCCACTCCCAGGGCTCCTGCCTTGGCAGGATGCTGCTATCAAATGAACTATGTTGATCTCTGATAGTTAACACTTTCCATGCATCCACCCTTCCTTTTGAGGATGAAATCCTTAATATCTGCTCTTCAGCTAGGGACATCTGCTTGACTGAAGAAAACTTACTTAACCAAAAGTCAAAGTTCCATCAAATTAAATAAGAACATTAGTAAGAACAAAGAAATCTGTCTGACACTTCTGCGGTACTTTCGGAGCTACTAAGCACACACACACACACACGCACACACACACACACACTTTCAGAATCTAGGACAAAGTTTAGATTAATTTCCCTCTATATCAATCTTGCCCACATCCATTTCAGTAACTGAATGCTGACATGTTTGGTGGTATTCTGGACCAGGTGGAGAAAGCTCCTCATGTTCTCAATAAAAACAAATCATAGGTCCCTGAACATTCTGGTTGGTCTCTGCCTGTATTCTCCAGATTCCGATGTTCCTTCAGGACTTATCAATGGTAAGAAGCTAAACCATAGCATCAACACTGACAAAGCTACTGCTTATGGTTCAGATATCAAAGTAACCGTCCTTAATTGGAGAAAAGTGGCCACATTTAGGATTCCACTGCTCTTTGCAGTGCTTGCTAGTCCTTGGTATTGTACTATTAAGCCAAGTAGGGACTGTCATTATCTTTTTTTAAAAAAATCATTCTGGTGTGCTCCTTCAGATCTATGAAGTCAGGTATGCATTAACCGAGAGTACTAATATGTCCGGCAAATTTGGGCTCACATGGATTTCTCAAATTAGAAAACATCTGGTATAGATACCTTTAGGCACTCTCAGTATGGCTGATGAATTGAGAGAGGTCAGAAAAAAGGGAACCAGACTATGACAAATACCATTTGAGCAAGGAAGATATTGAGCATATAGTCCCAGGAAGGAGAAAAATTCAACATTAATGATGAGAAGGAGAGAAGCAAGTTGATTTTAAGAATTCACACAAACCCTATGTATTCATCATAAAGACCAAAATGGAAGGTGAAAAATATCAAGGCAGCATCAGTAATGACAACAAACAGAAAATTCTTGATGAGTGCAATAAAAATGTCAACCAGTTAGAAAAAAAATCAGACTTTGAGAAGGAATAATTGTTGTACCAAAAAAATGTCTGAAAAAGCATCTTTCTCAGTTATATAAGCATGTAGGCAGTTTTCCAGAAATGTCTGGAGGTCTTCCCAAGGTGGGTCTCATCCAGATGTAGTGCTTACAGACCCCAGTTTGCCCTAGAAACTTTTGGCTTATGACTATTATCCTAAGCTAAATATTAATATACTGACTTTCACTTTAAATGATCCTTAGTTTGAAGATCAAATTACACAGTCACCTACATATCTTGACCCCCATTGAAGAGGTTAGTCAGACCAGAACAGAGAGTATATTCCACATAACAACAAAATTTGTAAGGCTCAAATTTTTAATTTAATGGCAGTATTTTTTTAAACCACATGTGAATTTCAGTATAAATACATGAGTGGGCATTCTGAATAGTTGGATGTGGGAGCATAGATCAAGTGCACTTGATGGTTCTGACAAGTGGAAGACTCAATTCATGTCCTGAAAAATAATGCTTCTTTTTAAAAATTAGGCAAGGGCTGGGGATGTGGCTCAAGCGGTAGCGCGCTCGCCTTGCATGCGTGCGGCCCGGGTTCGATCCTCAGCACCACATACCAACAAAGATGTTGTGTCCGCCGAGAACTAAAAAATAAATATTAAAAAAAAATTCTCTCTCTCTCTCTCTCTCTCCCTCCCTCCCTCCCTCCCTCCCTCCTCAAAAAAAAAATTAGGCAACATATCAAGTAGAAATATTTAACCACAACTGTTTTATGAGTAGAAAAATAACTAAATCAAATACAGTTCAATGTAAACAGCAATAGTCCTTGGAGTAGAGGATTAGAAATGCTTATTTTTTATAATACCTTTTGTAACTTCCCAATGTTATACTCTTAAGCACATATTGCTTTTATAATCAGAAAAAGATTTAAAAATGTTTAGACTGACTCACAAAAAAAGCAAATCATGATTGCAAAATATGAGACATGCTTAAAATGATTCAGAAAAAGTGAAGATAAAAGAATAAGCAAAGCCATGTTAGAAAAAATAAAAACAAAAACTGAAAATCTGGGTATCTGACAATGCAGAATTCAACCCTAAAAGCATTCAACAAGACAAAGAAGGACAAGGTTCAATGCCAATGGCCACAATTTACAAAACATCATAATATAACTTATGTATCCAAATAACACAACCACCTTCACAAGGTACAGGAGAAGCAAGAACAGCCAAAAACTTAGATGTTATTGCTTTGTTTTCTATGCAATCATGACACACAAATAAAAACTGACCACATATAATTCCCCCAAAAAAACTTCATACATCTCATCCAAGTAAAGATAATCAAAAATATCTAATCACAATACAATAAACTATACATTTATAATAAAAAGTTTAAAGATCCTCTTACCTGGAAATTTAAATATAATAAACATTAAAATAAAATAATGGAAATAAACTAAAATCCAACTTTAAAATTAGAAAAAGAATAAGAAAGCAACCAACTCAGAAAAACAGAAGGAATAAATTCATAAAATAATAATATAATATTAGTAAAAATAATTATGAATGTAGAAAGATGTTTTTTAAAAGTAGAAAAATCCATTAGCTAACTTCATCAGGATAAAACAATATTCCAGCTACACATATGCAAGATAAGAAACTGCACATATGCAAGATAAGAGGTAGCCATCAAACGGGGACAATTAAAAATCATAAAAGATTACTTCTATGGATGGTAAAAAAAAAATGAGCAAACATATCCAAAAACCTCAATCAAATGGGTACTTTTCTAGGAAGCCTTAACATATCAAACCTAATCCCAGAAAAAAGATTTGCAAAAGTATGTTTACATATCACTTTTTTGTGGGGGAGGGTTGGGGGGAGTGAACTCAGGGGCACTTGACCACTGAGCCACATCCCCAGCCTTTTTTGTATTTTATTTAGAGACAGGGGTCTCACTGAATTGCTTAGTGCCTCACTTTTGCTGAGGCTGACTTTGAACTTGAGATCCTCCTGTCTCAGTCTCCCAAGCCATGTTAAGGTCTGTAAACAAGTCAGGATGGCGCCTGGCATTTTGCCAGAGGGAGTGGTTAATGTTAAGGTCTGTAAACAAGTCAGGATGGCGCCTGGCATTTTGCCAGATGGAGTGGTTTGTGAAGTAACGCCAGCGAGCCATTAAGTGTGTAGATTCCTTATTTATTGGTTGACTGCTGTATCTAGTTTATGTTAATTAGATAAGCTGTGTGGAATGTATAAATACCTCTGTTGTCCTACAATAAACGGCTCCCACTCCTGCTGTATCAATGTACACAAGTTGCTCGTCACCCCCCAATTATTTTGCTGCAGCCGGACTGCGGCAAAGCCACAGGGATTACAGGCATGCACTGCTGTGCCCACTACATATTGTTTCTAAGAAGAAATAATAAAAATAGTCAAAGAGCTGCCCCTACACTCATGAAGGCCAGGCCTATAAACCAACCTGATGGAAATATACCAAATTTCAAAGACTGGATAATACCAATCTATTTAAAATGTTCTAAAGCACAGAGAAAGAAAAAAAAAAAGAAAATTCTTAAGGGTTTGAAGTAAGTATAGCACTGATAGCAAAACCTAGTAAACACTGAACATGGGCACCTGTGCACACAGAACAAAGCTATGGAACGCTCACACTTAGAGCAATACAAATGTCTGAGATAGAATATTAGCAAACAAAATCAACCAGCAACCTTCTAAGACTATTAGGACCAAGTGGGTTTTTGTTTCCAGAAAATTAATATTGGAATATCCATTAATATAAAATTTATTACATTAAGAAGGGAAAGAAAATCACTTGCTCTTCTCCATACATGCCAAAATGTACTCAGCAAAAATTTAAAATTCTTTTCTAATAAAACTTACTAAACTATAAAATAAGACATAATACTTTAACATGAAGTGGTGCATGTATCCTAGTTGAATATGCCTTGAACAAACAAATGACCTATAAAGTCATAGAAATAATGGGGGAATTTGAATATGAATGAGATATTAGGTGATACTAGAAAACTCTTGCTAATTTTCTTGGTTCTAATAATACTGCTGTGGTTATTTAGGAGAATGTTCTCATTCCTAGATGAATAATGAAGTATCAAGGTACAGAAGTGTCATATCTGGAACTCAGTTTAGAATATTCTAGAGAAAATATATATATGAAAAAATATTAACAATTGTGAAATTTTGGTGATGGATATAGAGTTGTTTATTCTTTCAACACTTATGTCTGAAAATTTTCATAATAGAGATTGGATAAAATGTATAAAAATAGTAATGACAGCTGGAGTTGTGACTTAGTGGTACAGCACTTGCCTAGCACCTGTGAGGCATGGGTTCGATCCTCAGCACCATATAAAAATAGATGAATAAAATAAAGGTATTGTGTCCATCTATAACTAAAAATATTTTTTAAAAATACTAATGACAGAAACTTTTCAATATACTTTAACTCTGTAGCTATTCTATTTAGACTCTTGGTTCTGAGAATCATAAACCTCTTTAAGTTATCTCAAGAAATATTTTTCAAGGATACAGGTGAACTGCACCTGAAATTGGAATCTGGCACTCCTAGGACATTTAGTGTCTCTAGGTCCTTCCTGGTATCACCATGGCCATTGAAGAGCCAGAGATGACTTTCAAGTCACCTTTGATTTTTATTGTGTTCCACCCCCAAACTCCAAGGCCATCAGAATAAGTTATATCTCACCTTGGAATATCTGTCAGATGTTTTGTATCCCTACATTTCAGCCGCTTTTTTTTTTTTTGGTAGATCATGTCTTTGATACTGAACTTAAGTGGTGTCTTGACTTCTAACAGTCTTTTTAGTTGACTCTGCTCTTCTGTGAATTTTACCTACTTGATCATTACTTTCAGTAAAGAGGCAAATTCTGAACTTCTTAGCCTACTTCTTAAGGTCTTTCAGAATTAGTATCTTCTCTGACTTTCAGGAATTAATGCCCTTCTAAGATAATGAAGAAACCAGAATCACCCTATCCCACCACACACACACACACACACACACACACACACACACACAGCCCACCATGAGGACATAGCTCAAGGGTCTATGAACAAGAAAGCAGGTCCTTACCAGACACCAAATCAGCGAGTGCCTTGCTCTTGGATTTCCAGCCCCCAGAACAGTTTTTGTTGTTCATAAGTTACCCAGTCTTCAATATTTTGTTAAACCAGCCTGAGAAGACCTTACTGGGTCCAATGAGCTAGGGAGATCCAGTTATACAGTGAAAAACTTGACCACCTGAGCCTGCCCTTTCAGGTGTGCTGAAGACTGAGTAAGCACTTGCACAGAGTGGACGCAGCTCAGGAAGCAGACAGCCTAACAAGCATCTCCAGCGCTGTCTTCCTGAGGCAGGAGATGCTGGCTTTCTAATGGATCCGTTTGCATGTATTTCAAAAAGAAGACCTTCTGAACTTGGCATGAGCCCTACATCTATTTGCCTACTATCTTTTTGGCTTCTTACTATTACAAGGAATGAATAGGGATCAGAAGTTGCCACAATCCTTTTATAGCCAGGTAAGCAGCAAAGTGTTTTTACCCAAAGCACAGAGCAATTGGTTCTAGGGGAAATAAATGAATTGCATTTTTGTAAAATCAATCAGACTGCCTCTTTAGGGAGTTGTGTTACATTGAGAGCAATTTTCAAGACACCTAATAATTGCTTGTAAATACTATCTCTCTTCTCTTTCGTTCATATCTTTGAAGACTTTCCTATGGGAAAGCTACAATGCTAGCACAGGTGGATGTTGGAATAGTAGAATCAAGAGAAAATCCTGCTTCTGGACAGCCTTAAAAAGAAGGCTAAGGAGTTTATAGTCTCTATAACCACAATAAAAAGAACACAGCTACTCAATCATTCCCTAATTAGTGGAGTTGGAAGTACTTTCATGGTAGGAAAGACATTTTGAAGCCAGTGTCCTAAACTAACCATATAAATGTACAAAATTCTTCTATAAACATTTATTGAATTGTTGAAGGGCTGGAATTCAGACAATTTTTACTATTTTGGACAGACAACTCTGAGCTCAGAAATTATTAGTCAAAATTATTAGTACCACAGAATTATACAGTGGGTGGTGGGCTGAGAATATAGAATACCTGTGAAGTTTTTTAATCATTCTTGCATTTCCTACATATCACTGATTCTAAAAGCCTTGCCAGCTGTTTAATAATCTTAGCAATGGGAGGTTAAATAAAATTTCCTCTGCTTTAAATTATAATTATGGTGAAATGTTTTAATTACCCCTAGATAAAATTCAACTGGTAATGGGAATCATTCCCAGATTTGAAATGTACAAATTTGACAGACAAGTTATTACTATGGTTGATGCTACTGCTTGCAGAAAATTCTGCAATCTAATCCCATCTGGAAGCCTATACATCATATCCCAGTGTCAGCATCTCCAAACAGCAACAATCCAAGAGAATTGTAGGCTATTTCCCAAGAAAAATGGCTCTAAGTGTATACCTAGCTCTTTACTTTTGAAAATACATACATCTTGTTGCAATTTAGCCATCATCCAAAAAGTTAACTTCCTGAAATCAAGGATAGATCTCTCTCTAATCCAGTATCTTTCGATTTTATGTGCATGTTGGAATCACAGGAAGAGCATGCAAAAGCACACCCATATCCAGCTCCCATTTGATCCCCTTCTAATTTAATTGGTCTGGAGTGTGGTCTGAGAACCAAGAGTTTTTTAAGCTCCCCAGATGATCCTAATGTGCAGGCAGGCTGTGCTATTTTCCTAAGGATTTTTGGAAAGCTCAGATTTCCTCTCACTTTTTAAACAAATCCATAAAGTTATGAATATATTATTCAAATAGACCACTAGTGTAAGAGGAAATAATGCCAACGGGATTCAAAGAAACTAACACAGAGCAAAGTAGTTTTTCTAGGAACTGAGAGAAAAATCGTTTTTTGGAGAAATTACTTAAAGGCTTTTTAGATGGACAAAGCAAGGGCAAAAGACTACTTCATATGAAAAATGGTGAGTCTAAAAGGTTTGAAATCATTCAGGATAATTAGGTAAAACATCTTTCCCTTTAGCAGAGAAACTCTTTCCTACTGGTTTTGTTGTTGTATTGGTTGGTTATCCAACAGCTTTTTTTTTTTTAAAGAGAGAGTGAGAGAGAGAAATTTTTTAATATTTATTTTTTTTTAGTTCTCGGCGGATACAACATCTTTGTTGGTATGTGGTGCTGAGGATCGAACCCGGGCCGCACGCATGCCAGGCGAGCGCGCTACCGCCTGAGCCACATCCCCAGCCCCAGCTTTGGTTTTCTTAAAAAAGCCCTTTGCTGATTTCTTCTGGTAGCTGAGAAACAGTTGCTGGTGCATTTGTTTGTGTGGTTTGTTTGTTTACAGAAGGCCTTTGGAAGAGGATAAAGAAACTGGGAGATGGGGGGAATGGCCCTAAAATGATCTTCAGTTTCATGCCAATATGCTAGATCCAGAGATCTGGAGAGAAATGACCATGTGGAGCCCACTCTGGTAGTAATTTGTTGTTGGAGTTTTGAAATAGCAACGTCAAGTATCTTTGTTTCCATGTTGAAATTCTCCCTTGATTGTTCATCCAGGGCTTTAATAAAGCTTTGCTAATAATCACTACTATTCATCATCTATTGAAAAATGAAAAAAGTGTGGTCTTAGAAAATGAAGAAATGGATCAGTATTCATACTTGTAGTAATTGAGAAAAACTGAAGTAGTAGAGAGAAAATATCAAAAAACAGGAACAGCTATTTAGTAATAGGTGAAAAGCAATAATCCTATAAAGACTTCATTGCAATTCTCTGCAGTTTTACAGAAAGAAAGCTTGAGGGGCTGGGGATGTGGCTCAAGCGGTAGCGCGCTCGCCTGGCATGTGTGCGGCCCGGGTTCGACCCTCAGCACCACATACCAACAAAGATGTTGTGTCCGCCGAGAACTAAAAAATAAATATTAAAAATTCTCTCTCTCTCTCTCTCTCTCTCTCTCTCTCTTTCTCTCTCTCTCTTTAAAAAAAGAAAAAAGAAAGAAAGCTTGAGATGATTTCCTTAGAGATGCAAGTAACGAATAACTTCAGGAAGTTTAAAAAATCAAGGAATACAAAGACTTCATCTAAGGCAGACTGTTTCAGATAATTCTAGACTTCTCCTTGTCCTGAGAATACCCCTAAACATTATTTTCTGCACACATCCCCCTCTCACTACCAATTATCTTAGGCCGTGTGATCAGGTTTCTACTAATGGAAAGTGATGAGAAGTGATTTAAAGCATGTCCAGAATCAACTTCTAAAATTTCTTCCGTACACTTTCATGTACGTTCAGGCAGTTGAATGCGGAGATTCCAATGTAGAAATTTGAAGAGAACTTAGAGGATGATGGAGTCACTAAGTGAAAGAAACTGTGTACCTAAATTGTCTCAGAAGATTTGCCCGCCAAGCACTCTTTGGGCTATGAAAAATATAACATTTATTATGTTAAGCTACGGGCAGTTGTGAATTGTTTGTTATAGCACATAGTTTTGCTTAAGCTGATAATATACTATCAATTCCAATGAATTGCATTCTGTATAGTCATTTTTTTAAAAAACTCAAGAAATTTAAAAGAATTCAAATAATACAAAGTATACTTTCTTGCCAGAGGGTAATTAAATTAGGAAATGAATAAGAGGAAGAAATTTGAAAATCCCCTACTACTAAAAAAACTAAATAATACTTTCCTAAGAAATCCACAGATTAAAAAAAAAAAGAAGAAAAAGAAAGTATTTGGAACAGATGAAAATGAAATCACAGTATTTCAAAATTTATGATGATTCTAAAGCAGCACAAGAGAAACTTAACACATATTACATTATGGTTATTTCTTTAGTAGATCTACATCCCATCTCTTCAATTCTGTTCCTCTATTTCTCATTACTTTCTCATTATTTTCTTTTTGCCCACATGAGAAGGGAAACCTGTCTATTCTTCGTCTTGCTACGTGTTATGGTTTCTATCTGGAATGTTCCCCAAAGCCTCACGTGTTGAAGACTTGGTCCCCAATATAGCAAGGTTCAGATGTGGGCTTTTGGGAAAGTGATTCAATCATGAGGACCCTGACCCCATCAATGGATTGATCCATTGATTGATTCATAATTTGATGGCATTATTGGGAGGCAGTGGAAACTGCAGGAGGTAGGACTTTGTTGGAGGATGTAGGTCACTGGGGGCATGCCCTGAAAGGATATTAGGATATATCTTGTCCCTGTATCTTTTCTCTCATTCTCTCTTTCTCCTTCCCAGTTGCCATGAAGTGACTTTGCTCTGCCCCACCCTTCTGCCACGGTGTTCTGCCTCACCTGAGGCCCAAAGCAGTTGGGTGGAGTTGGATGACCATGAACTGAAACCTCTGAAACTGTGAGCCAAATAAATCTTTCCTCCTCTCCGTGGTTTTCTCTAAGTATTCAGTCCCAGTGGTGGAAATATGACTAACACAAAATTTGTATTCATAATTTATCCACCAAATAAACATGTTTTGAGAGAGTAATGTTGTCTCCTAATGCCAGCTCAGAGGAGGAGTTTCATAAATATCTTTTGAATAAATAAGTGAAGAAATTTCAACTTGGAGGGAGGGGAAAAAAAGGAAATGAGAGCTGGCAGCTCCTGTCTGTTGCTAATTCAAAACATTGTATATTCATGTTCAACCTGCTCATACACTTGACCCTCATTTTCCTCCCTTAACAGTCAGTTCACAAAAGTAGTCACAGGATCACAAATCTAATCTGGCCACATCTAATGCCTAAATCTCCTCTGGCATCTTCAACAAGATGTTGTCCAGTCCCTCTGAACACCTCTAATAAGACCATCCAATACATCTGTGAATTGTCTACATTCATAATGGTACAGTAATTTATATTTGCCTTTCAAAGTTGATTTGTAATTCTGATGACACTAGGAATATAAGCATTGGCATGGAGTTTAACTTGAAGTCCTGCCAGCTCAAGCAGTCTGTCTCCATAACCCAGAGTAGTTTGTAGACAGGCAGAACTATCTTCACTTAGTTATTTCAGCCTCAAAAGACCAGACATACAGACATATTATCCTTAAAACTTCCATTTTTTCCCTTTTGAAAAGTATTAGGAAATTCTATATTTTTTCTATGCCCTACGTTAACCCCATTCAAAGGTAAAATAATGCCCAATGGCCATGGAGGAAGGGGAGGGGGATTCTTACCACTCTCCATTTATTGTTCTGAGGAAGGCTCATCTTCCAAGTTCACCCTCATATAATTCTTATTCATTTCCCTTGGTCATTTTAGATAACCCTTCCCAGATTTCACAGTTCCACCATATCATCCTCATGATATTAGAACTGCACACATTGGGCTGGGGATGTGGCTCAAGCGGTAGCCCGCTCGCCTGGCATGCGTGCGGCCCGGGTTCCATCCTCAGCACCACATACAAACAAAGATGTTGTGTCCGCTGAGAACTAAAAAAAAAAATTATATTAAAAATTCTCTCTCTCTCCCTCTCTCTCTCTCACTCTCTCTTAAAAAAAAAAAAAGAACTGCACACATTATCCAAGAGCTTATATAAAAGGAAGATGGTGTTTGTGATTTGATTTGTACTACTTCAGATAGACAACTTCATCCATTTGGATGGCATTGTTTGTTGTCTGCATTCCAGAATGTATTTTGCTGATGTCTTCAAAGAACAATCAACATTACAGCTACATGTTGTTCAGGAGCTAAAACTTAAAAGCACAAAGTTTATAACAGCTGAAGTATATTCTGGAATCTTATTTTCCAAGGTGCATTACTTGGGTTTAGCCACAATAATCAAATGTTGTTCTTAAGCTCTTTTTTCACTACTCAATATTCTGCATAATCAGGTGAAGTATGTTAATTTAATAAATTTTGAGTTCCATGTCTGGTTACTTAATATTGTAAAAGGCATCATGTTAAGAATATAAATTCAGTATCTCCTCCAAAGATGGTGTCTGAATCTTATTAATTTCTATTAGAATACAATAAGCACTGCCATTAGTTTAACACCTTAGAACCACTGGATAAAACCAACACCTTGTATTTAGAATGACAAGTTAATAATCACTGCCATCTGCAGGCAAGAAAACACCTCTGGTTTATACCAATTTGTCGTTCTATCAAAGGCAATTTCAAGTGGACAAAATAATTATATTTCCAGGAACAATGTACTCACAGATAAAAACAGACTTGGTAATTTCCTGCCCTCCACACATTTGCATTGGAACAAACAGCACCCACAGCAATCAAAAAAATAATATTGAGCAAAAGCAGCTGCACTGACAACTCTGAGATTGCAGTCTTTACTAGAAAATATGAAATGGGAAGTGTGATAAAGGTGGGAAATGGATGTATCCCCAACAGGACACATTTTTGTTTTATATTTTTGGAGAATCACTAAGACTGTAACTGTTCTTAGTTGACAGATTCAATTAATTTATTTTTAACACCCTCTGTAACACTTTCCATGGAAATCAGTAATTTAATGTACGTGATAAGTGAAATTGATAACCAGTCATAAGCTGAGTATCTGTCCAGTGCCCAGACTCAACTCTAGCCTATGTAATCTGCTGTTAAAGCAAAGGTTTATATGTTCCATTCCATTATGTCTGCATATATAATACATACACTGCTGGAAAACATACACTACCATCAAGGTTTAAATGGAAATATTCTTGGTAGAATGTTGCAAGGCTGGTATTTTTTTAAAGATGTCTGTGGATGATAGTCTAGCTCAGTGTTTCTCAATCAAAGATGATACTAGCATTCAGGAGGAACAATTTCTCATTCTGTATATTACAAGATGTTTAGTATTCCTGCACCCCAACTACTAAGTGCCAGTAGGTTCTTTCAGTTATGACAGTCAAGTATGCCTCCATAGACTTCAAAATTGCCCCTAGGGAAATAGTGCTGCCTTCCCTTCCCATTGGAAAGTTTCCCCCTAAGAACAAAAGGATGAAATAAGTAATTTCATTATCATAAGGATCAAGAATTTTTTAGGAGAAACCTAAACTAAAGATAGAAAAGAAAACTAATTCTAGAGAATAATTTGTAATGAGCCATAAAACTGCTCATCCTTGCCTCCACTTCTAGCTAAGTGATACCAAATAAAGGAGCTAAAATCAGAAACCTTAAAGGAAAACAGGGTTTGAGTAAATAAAAGGTGAAATTCTACATGACCCCCCCCCAAAAAAAATACAATAAAAATAGAAGACAACAAACTAGAAACATATTGTAAAAGTTAATAACCTAAATATATAAAGAATCCTTCCATATCAATAAGGAAAAAACATAATGCCTAATAAAAAACCAGACTAGGGACACCAGTGAGCAATTTAAAAAAATATTAGAAAAATGGTTAATGATATTAAAAACTCAACCTCATTAATAATCAAAGGAATATAGGTGAAATTAATTTAAACAGCAATAAAATAATACTTTCAAATATATAATTAACAACTACATTTACATGAAAATGACGATGGTGAGAATTTAAAGAAGCAAGAGAGAAAAAAATTGATGTAGCCCTAACAGAGGAAATTTAGCCAGAGATATCAAACCCTTAACTTTTCATCAGTTATTTGATCCATCAACCCTATCTTTGGGAATTTAGACTAGGAATATAATGGTGGTTGTAAGCAAAGATTTGGCTACAATGTTGTTCACTGAGTTATTATTTTTTGTATTAAACAATTAGAGATAACTTTCATTTTCAAGAATATAAAAATTAGATGAATGAACTATGGGGCATCTAGAAAATAAAATATTATTAATTTAAAATGATGCCTTTGAAGGCTTTAATGACATGGAAAAATGCTCTTAGCAAATCATTCAGGGGGAAAAAAAGCAAGATACAAAGCAGAATACAAAATGGTGTGTACAATATCAAACTTTTTTGTAAAACATATACATGCATGTGTTTATATGCATCCATATAAGAGAGAATATCTATCCTGTAGGGAATGGTTACCTATCTTGCTCTTTGTAAACCCAAACCCAGCATTGTAACTGGAGCACAGAATATATACCAAGAATGTACCAGGTTAATCAGATGCATAAATACATGAATACTAAAGGATTATAAGAACACTCACTAAAATGTTTATTGGTTATTAGGGCTGACATTAATAGTGGTTGTTTTTTTCTTTTTCTCTTTGTTTATCCTTATTTTCTGGGTTTTATGAAATGAGTATGTATGACTTTCATAATTTTTTTAAAGAAGTGTATGAAATTATAAGAAAAGCTTTACTTTGGTTTAAAAGAAATTTATGGACCTTAAAGAGAAGGATTTTAGTCATGCTGTAGCAATTTTGCCTCTATTTGTCATGTTCAACTCTTAACCATAATTTGAGCTAATTTAAGAACCTACTCACTGGCTGGGGGTGGGGTGAATCCGCCACAGACTTCAAAAGTAAGACAGTGAGCTTTTGAATCATCCCACACACATGGGAAGCGGGGACAGGGTAATTGGGGATAAGAGCCCCTGGGGACACTTAGAGAACAAGATTCTAGTGCCAGTTGTACTGTAACTCTCAGATTGTGAAAGCATTATGGACCACCATGTTATGCTCTAATTTGCTTTAATCTTTAGGTTTGCTTTAATTCTTACTTGAAATATTGTGTGTATCTAATATCAATTAAGTCAATGTTATAGTTCTTATTTGAGGGACAGTTCAGTTGTTTTAAAAGAATTGTAACATTTGTGACTGCCTTATCAATCTCCTTGTCTGGAAGTCAATGGCCAGCTACACAAACAAGCAAGAGCACCACCTAGTGGCATCTCAACATGCAAATGATTCCTGAGCTCTTGAAGTTGAAAAGAGGTGATATTATAGTTTGACAGTCTAGCCCAAGGTGTCTCACCAGCTTCAGTGTCCTGACTTTCAAAGCTTCCTTCCTACTGAATATTTTAAATTTCAGAAATGTGACAGGTCTGATCAGCCCGGCAAAGATATCATCTTGAATTACCATTATCTCTACCATAAATCACAAATATAAGGCTCTTCTGGAGAATGACATTGATCTATCATGGCATTATTTACAACACTACCTGAATCATCAGGTTTCCAGGAGTTATTGCCCTCTCCTCATTGACTTACTCAGTCATTTCCTAATATTTATTGAGTATCTTTTCCAGGAACTGCACTAGGCCCTGAGAACATAACAATGGTTAAGTTATATTCTCTACCTGGTAAGAAGCCCATAATGCATGTTAAATAAAATTTATAAAAGATCACTTATTTGAGCTGAGCCTCTTCACTAAATTCCAACAAACCAAACCAAAATGGAATCACTTGTGCTAAAGTTCCACATTGCCCAACTGAAATTAAGTTGTTTATCAGATCTTCTGAGAAATCAGGGAAATGTGAGAGAGAAAACCCAAAGCCCCAAACAGGCCATCTGTAGCCAACATGATATGGAAATTCTGACTTTAACCTTTATAAGTAAACTGATGTTAACCAATCTACTCTTTGTATTATGTTACTTTCTTATTCCTGTTCAAGCTGCCCTACAACTATTCTGCCATGTCCGATGGAGAACCTCTCTATTTTTAGATGTTTCCTGATTCATAAATGGCAAATAAAACCAATTAGGTTATTTAACTAAACTTTTGGACTTTTTATTTTTTTACATCTATCATCAAGCATTGTGACAGATTGCCTGTTATCAACTGAGCAAAACCACCATCCCTTTTAGGATCTTCTCCCACCATCCTCTTCCTGAACTGTGGAGCTGCCCATAAAGTTGGAAAAGGGAAGAGAAAGAGAAGTTGTACCTTCTAGAAGTGATTTCAGCAAGATTCTTTATCAAATGAGATTCAGAGTGGTTTCCTGGTACTGCTGCAGCCTACAACAGCAGGAGACTCCCAGGGATTCTTAAGACTTGCAGCAGCTTCCTGGTAAGCTTCGGAAAACCACCTGTGCTGTTACTGCAGGTAGAGATCTTCAGCAACAGCTCCCCTCCCCATGATTTCCTGGCCTTAGTTGCATGCCTCCAACCCCCCAGCTCTTCCCATAGTCTAGCAAGTCTCTAATTCCTAATAGCAAACCATTTATGCCCAGAAAACACGAAGAAGCTTCTGTTTTCCTGGAAAAACTGGCTGACTCAGACACATAGAT
Organism: Spermophilus citellus; assembly: GCF_964194105.1. Classification (NCBI taxonomy): domain Eukaryota; kingdom Metazoa; phylum Chordata; class Mammalia; order Rodentia; family Sciuridae; genus Spermophilus; species Spermophilus citellus. The sequence goes on along the minus strand of NC_138184.1, from coordinate 197,064,963 downwards.
CATTCTACAGCATCACTGTAGTATAATAATGATGGGAATGTGTCAGGTTTTGAAGACTTGGTAATAAGAAAGCATTCTAGCTTTAGGAGGACTGGGGGAGGCATTGAGAAATTGGCACCTAAGGTGGCACTTCAAGGCAAAAATACATAAATAAATAAACCATCTAGGTGCAAAGAAAGAGTTAGAGACTAAAATATTTAGGAGAAAAAGATTTTAGAAAGTTTACTTCACCAAAAATACACTGGCGTTTTAAGTGAAAACATACATACAAGACTGTTAAAGTTATAGGCTTAAATTTAGTGTACAGATGGAGAAAACGTTAGCAGTTTGCATAACCAATTATCATTTCTGTAAGGTTCATTGCACATTTGTAGATATTAAAATGGCAAAATGTAGGGATGTTGTTGGTCCTTTGTCCACCCATCCACTTTACCAAATTGGTACACCAAAGTCCCCTGCTACTGTGAATGCTAGCCCCCAACAGCTCACAGCTGCAGCCTTCTCCAAAGCTCCCCATATGGAAGTTCCCCTAAGGTTTAGCCTTCCTCCAAGGGTTGGGTGTAAAGATGGGATAACTTTGTGATGCCATTCACAATCCCTGTGGGAGCATCCTGAGTGGGCTTCATCGGCTACAAGTAGGCGACTGGGGTTATGGTTTTAACCTATGACCACAAAGAAAGTGCTAAACTACAAATGTGTGCATGCACATAGAGACAGATTCATATGTTAAAACTGACATAAAGCTTATGGAACATATTCAGTTGAATATCATCTTGCCCCACCTTGTGGTCATTTGAGAGCCAAACATCCTCAATAATCTCTATGCCAATTACAATATAATGTAGCATGGTCAGAAGAAAATGCAAAAGGATTGATATAAAGCTTCATTCAGTGTGTTCTGGCAAAGATTCCAAGATAGTAATTTATAGAATTTGATCTGAGATCTTGTCAATTAATGCATAGTCCAGAAACCTGCTACTGGATAATGAATCATTCGTTTTACCCTTGAAATAGACCAACACATATCCAGGGTTCTTCCCTGTCCCTCCACATTCAAACCTCCTGCTCCCTAACTTCTAGCATTCCCACTATAACCGCAGCTCAAGAACTCAAGCCCATAAAGTATAAGGTTAATGGAGAGGAGCTCCTGCTTTATTGGTGAGAACTAAAGACAGCACAGAAATATGGTCATTGTAATTAGGGCTCACCAAGTTTCTATGAGTCATCTAACCACATATGAAAATCACCTTGCTGGTATAGAATAGTTTTCTGTGCTATTCATTTTAATTGACAGCAATTCCATTAACCACAAGTTGACCATCTTATTCAGTGTTTAGTCTGCTGTGCATTCTGTTTCTTTAATCTTCAAATAGGGATGGCAACAATAGGAGTTGTCTCTCAAGGTGTTATACACTGAGTAAGGGCTTAGGCCAGTGTTAGGCACACAGTGCGTTAGCTGATATTATGTGCAAAGTTATGTATCATGTATCAATAACTGATAAATGTTTTGTCTTTTGATTGTATTTGAATAAACTGTGATGGTCAGGGCTAGGTAGAATGGGTGATTAGGAAAATGACAGTTATGCAGATTTTAATTACATTCATAAAGTAAATAAAGCAATCTGGGGTTGTCCACATCCTTTCTTACCTTCCAGATTATAAGTGACCTCATTTTTAAAAGGACACATTTTCTGCAGGTATGTTTAGGACAGGGGAATTCAGGAAAGAGGAAATGAAAGGTTTCAGAAAAAAATACCTATATAAGCTCATAGGGACCTGTACAATAGCCATATTGTTATTGAGTTAAAACTGATCAATAATTACCTATGGAGCATCTGTGCTTGGATTTGTCCAATGAAATGAACATGTCCTCTCTTCAATTTAGCATAAAATAGATTTTCCACACCAGTGCCTTTGAGAAATGCACAAAATTGCCTGAAGAGAAAAGTATATCATGACTGCCACCTTGTGGTTTTTTTGTATTATTAGTCCTCAGCAATCATATATTTTAATACTGAAGCAATTTTTAAAATATACTGATAATTTATAACTATGGCTTTTACCCTCAGCATTATCTAAAAATCTCTGAGTTGAAAGGAAAATTATGAATTAATTTCTTGGCACCCAATTACTGGCTAGTTAGGTCTTGAAATCAAGAAAACTCATAAAAGATCTAATCATAAGTGTACTTATATATGTTTACTACCAATTTTTAAAATGGAAATAGAAAATTGAGTTTAAATTAGATGTGCTAAATAGCTTATGAAGTACTCATAGAGTGAAAATATATACTCCTGTTTCAAATATAGAATTTTTTTCCATAATTACACTTTATATTTCTGTTCCTTTGAAAGGTTGCTCATAGTAGGAAGTTTCTAAAACCCTGAAACTTCGCATCAAATATCCTACTCCCAATACTTAGCCATATGACCTTAAGCTGGCAACATACTTACTCTGTATACCACCTCCCTTACCTATCGAATGAGAATGAGCTCAAGAGTACATACCTCCCCAGGCTGCTGTGTTGATTGATGATAGCTCAAGCGATCTTCAGCAATTGGGAAGTGTTGAGAGCCACAGCCAAAGGGGCCCCAGCAAACTTCCAGCTGCCAGCAAACTTCCAGCTGCCAGCTGATGATTGGCTCACAGCGGCCCCAGCAACATCTAGCTGACTGGCTCCTCCACTGAGCTGCTCATTGGGGGACTTCTTTGGCTCCGCCCATGCGACCCAGCCAACCAGCCTCAAGAGCAGGAGGATTGTGGGAGGTGGTGAGGTTTGTGTGGGGGTGAGAGGCTTGGGGAAGCCGGTGGTGGCAGTTGGGCTCTGAGGGTTTTTTCCTGAGGAGCTGTTTTGTTTGGCGTTTGTAGTTCTAAAAATAAAGTTAGTTTCTTTTGACAAGTGGTTCCTGAATTGTGCCCAGCCAGACTGTGGCATTTGGTGGCTCGCACGGGGAGCGACTGAGGGTAAGTAAACTGCTCGCCCCTGAGGGCAGGGCGAGAGGATGGGTAGCCATTCTAAGATTCCTCTTTTGTTTTGCTTCATTTTTGTTTTAACTTGCCTGTTCCTGGAGATGAGTGAGACAGAAGAAAAACCGCTCACATCTGAGGAAAAACTATTTGCGTCTGAGGAACAGATAGGGAGAAAGGACGGATGGACATTTCAGGAGGATAGAAAGGCTGATATAATGAATTATTGTTCCATTTTTATTGCATTCTGTCTCGGTTTTGTTTGGCGTCATCCTGTTGGGTTGTATTATAGTAGAAATACGGGATCAGAAATTAGTAAAAAACAAACCGAAAGACTGTTAAGTAAATTATTAGAGGAAGGAGGCTTCCCCGTAAAATCAAGAGCAGTCAGGGCGTACGTTGATATAATACAAAAATGTAGCCCATGGCTTTTTAAGGAGGAGTTGTTAGATATATCACAATGGAACCATCATGGTGAAGATTTAAAAAGAATAGAAAAGAACAACCCAGGGACTCTGCCAGTTGGCACATTGCCATTGTGGACGTTCGTATCTGGTTTGCTTAGTCCAAAGCCTTCAGTTCAGACAAAGGTAGAGGAAGGAGAAGACATATTGATTCAAGTAAAAGAGAAGGTCTCTCAAGTTAGTCAGAAAGAGGAAAAGATTCAAGTAAAAGAGAAGGTCTTTCAAGCTAGTGAGACAGAGGAAGGAAGTTTAGAGCAGAAAAAGCCATCAGGGGAAAAGTTACAACAGGAGACTGCTAATAACACCTTTCTATCAGAGAGCGTAAGTGTCCAACCAACAGCACCACCTCTACAGGAGACTGCTACTAACAGCATTCTATCACCAGAGGGCATAAGTGTCCAATCAACAGCACCACCTCCATATGCTAGGAGACTCCCAACCCCCGCAGTTGATAGTTGGGATCCTGAGACAGGATCTCAAGTATGCCCTGTATTTGAGGTAGGAGGGCAGCGAATTTACCAGGGTTTAAATTTCAAAACAGTGAAGGAGCTAAAAGAGGCTGTAACAACCTATGGTCCTCAAGCACCCTTCACTGTAAGCTTGGTCGAATCCATTACCAACTTAAACATGACGCCAGCAGATTGGGCTAATATTTGTAAAGCTGTGCTAAATGGAGGACAATACCTGTTATGGAAGGTTGCCAATGAGGAATTTTGCAAGGAGATGGCTAGGCGAAATGCAGCAGCTGGTTATTCTCAGAGAAATCTAGATATGTTGTTAGGAAAGGGACCTTATGAGGATCGGCAGCAACAAATTGCATATGATCCTGGTGTATATTTACAAATTGCTGTAGATGCAGTTAAGGCATGGAAGACTTTACAAGGACATGGAGGTTTACAAGATCAATTATCTAAGATAATACAAGGAGCTAATGAACCTTACGCTGAATTTGTAGACAGGCTTATTCAAACAGCTACCAGAGTTTTTGGGAATACAGAACAAGCAATGCCATTAATAAAACAACTGGCTTATGACCAAGCAAATCATTGATGCAGAGATATCATTAGACCATGGAAACAAGAAGATTTAAACACATATATTAAATTATGTAGAGACATTAATGAACAAGAGCAAGTCATGGCAGCTGCAGTAAAACAGGCTTTAGATGCCAGAGACAATAATGAACAAGGGCAAATTGTGGCAGCTGCAGTAAAACAGGCTTTATATGCCAGGCCAAGAACATGCTACAATTGTCAACAAACAGGACATTTTAAAAGGAATTGCCCCATAGGAGGGGGGTTTAACAAAACTAGGTATCAAAGGAGTAGAATACCGGGTATTTGCCCACGATGCCGTAGAGGGAGACACTGGGCTAATGAATGCCGTTCTCAAACCACCAAAGAGGGTACTCCATTACATTGGGCTAATGAATGCCGTTCTCAAACCACCATAGAGGGTACTCCATTATCAAAAAATGAACAAGGACCAAGTGTTTATCCACGATATCGTGGAGAAAGGCATCGGGCTCCGTTGCCAAAAAATGGACAGGGGGCCCCAATGCTCCGGGGCCCCAAACCACAAATATACGGAGCACTGGAGGAACCCAGCAACCCCATCAGGGTAGTGACCAGGACACATTGTCCATCATATCCCTCATCAGACAAACCAGAGGGAGCGCAGGGTTGGACATCTGCGCCTCCGCCAGATCAGTACTAACTCCAGAGATGGGAGTTCAAATCATTCCCACAGGGGTAAAAGGACCTCTTCCCAAAGGAACAGTAGGCTTATTATTGGGATGCAGCTCTTCTACTCTAAAAGGACTTTTGATAAGTCCTGGGGTAATTGATCCCAATTATGAAGGTGAAATAAAAATAATAGCCAGTTCTCCAAAGGGTATATCAGTAATTTCACCAGGAGATAGATTTAGCACAGTTACTAATAATACCAAGCCTACATGATAAATTTTCCAGTCATGCTGTAGAAAGAGGTTCCAAGGGATTAGGCTCCACAGGTGTAGATTGGACTATGCTTTCTTTAAATTTAGATTCTCGCCCCATGCTAAAACTAAATATTCAAGGACATGAATTTAATGGGCTACTGGATACAGGTGCAGACCTTAGCATCATCTCTCGTCAAGAATGGCCAAAACATTGGCCATTACAACAAGCCACTCAAACGCTTCGAGGCCTAGGAGTGGCGACTAATCCCGATAGAAGCGCAATGGTATTAGATTGGAAGGATCCTGAAGGATGTGAAGGAACTATACAGCCATATGTATTGGATCATCTTCCCGTAAATTTATGGGGACGAGATGTCTTAGATCAATTAGGTTTGACATTAACAAATAATATCAATCAAAATGCACCCACTATTATGGCTAGACAAGGTTTTAGGAAAGGAAAAAGATTAGAAAAACAAGAACAAGATATAGCAGCACCAATACAAATAGATCAAGGAACAGACACACATGGGTTGGATTTTCACAAAGGGCCACTGAGACAATAAAAATTACATGGAAATCAGAAAGACCAGTATGGGTTCCTCAGTGGCCCTTGACTAAAGAAAAGATACAAGTAGCCCATGATCTGGTCAAACAACAATTAGCAGAAGGACATATACAACCTTCTGTATCTCCCCATAATACTCCCATTTTTGTCATCAAAAAGAAATCTGGTAAATGGAGATTATTGCAAGACTTAAGAGCCATTAATAATGAAATGGTCATTATGGGACCTGCTCAATCGGGGATTCCTCAATTGTCTGCTTTGCCAAAAACTTGGTATGTTTTAGTTATAGATATTAAAGATTGTTTTTTTTTCAATTCCAATTCATCCTGAGGATAGTCCACGTTTTGCATTTACTATCCCTGCACTAAATCATGAAGGTCCTGATCAGAGATATGAATGGAAAGTACTCCCTCAAGGGATGGCTAACAGCCCAACTATGTGTCAAATTTATGTTAACAAAGTAATCCAGCCACTTAGAAATCAAAATCCTGAACTACAAATATTTCACTATATGGATGATGTATTATTAGCACACAAAGATAAAAACACATTGCTAGAATGTTATGCCACACTTACAAATTTATTAAAAAATTATAATCTAGAGATAGCAATAGATAAAGTACAATTAAATTTTCCAATTAATTATTTAGGAGTTCTATTATCCTCAACCATGGTCCATCCACCAAAAATTCAAATACGAGTAGATCAACTCAAATCACTTAATGACTTTCAAAAGTTATTAGAAGACATAAATTGGATAAGGCCTTATCTAGGTATTCCAACAGGAGAATTGGGACCTTTATTTGATATCCTAAAAGGTCCATCAGATCCAAATTCACCCCGAATGTTAACGCATGAAGCAAGAAAGGCATTAAAAATCATTGAAACATATATGGAAAATATGGATTTGGATAGAATTGATATAAGTTTGCCTTTATTATTTATTGTACTACCAACAAAAAATATTCCTACAGGAGTGTTTTGGCAAGAAGGTCCATTATTATGGATACATTTATCTTATTCTCCTAACACTATTCTTACTAGGTATCCTGAGGCTGTAGGACAATTAATACTCAAAGGAATAAAAACAGCAAAGGGAGTATTTGGAATTTCTCCCAATAAAATTATTACTCCATATACTATGAATCAAATTGATGAATTAGCTAATGAGTTAAATACTTGGGCAATAATCATGTGCAAATCTAATGTTTCATTTGATAACCGCTTACCATCGAATCCTTTATTGTCTTTTTGGTCATTGCATCCTGTAATGTTTCCAAAAATGACAAGAAAAACACCTATCATGAATGCTCCAAATATATTCACTGATGAGTCAAATAATGGTACAGCAGCTGTAGTTACCCATGATCAAACTTTTACATTTTTAGTACCCAAACAATCAGCTCAAAAGGTAGAGCTTAATGCAGTATTACAAGCTTTTGTGATGTTTAAAGATTCTGTATTTAATTTATTAGTCAGTATATAGTTAATGCTATAGTATCCCTTGAAGATGCTGGTAGGATTTCCCCTTCTTCTACTGTTTTCTCTTTGTTTTCCACTATACAAAGTTTAATCTGGGACAGAAAAGATCCATTCTTTATAGGACATATCAGGGCACATACAGGATTGCCTGGAGCCCTTAGTTTGGGCAATGATTTAGCAGATAAAACTACACATGACATACATATTTTCTCTACACTAGAAGAAGCTATAAATTTTCATAAAAGGTTCCATGTCAATGCTAATACTTTACAAAAGCGTTTTAAAATAACTAAGGAACAAGCTAGACAAATAATAAAACAATGTCAAAATTGTGTGACCTTTTTACCACAAGTTAATCTTGGAGTCAATCCTAGAGGATCGATACCTAACCATATTTGGCAGATGGACGTCACACACTTGCCAGAATTTGGAAAATTAAAATATTTGCATGTTACAGTTGATACTTCTTCTGGATTTTTGATGGGCTCACTTCATGCTGGAGAAAAAACTAAAGATGTTATAGCTCATTGCTTACAAAATTTTGCCACTGTGGGCATTCCAAAACAGTTAAAAACAGATAATGCCCCTGGTTATACTTCTACCTCTTTTAAACAATTTTGCTCATCATTTGGCATTACTCATATAACAGGAATCCCATACAATCCACAGGGACAAGGCATAGTGGAAAGAGCTCATCAAACTATTAAAATGTACTTATTAAAGCAAAAAGATGGAATTGGGAAGGGGTATATATTCCCCAAAGATAAACTTAAAATAACCCTTTTTACTCTAAACTTTCTAAATTTGGATTCATCAGGACTTAGTGCTGCAGAAAGGCATATGTGTCCAAAAAATGTACATAAGCCCAAGGTACTTTGGAAACATATTCTAACAGGACAATGGAAAGGTCCTGACCCAGTAATTGTCTGGAGTCGGGGGTCTGTTTTGTGTTTCCACAGGAAGAACAGCAGCCAATTTGGATTCTGGAGAAATTAAAGTCCTGACCCAGTGATTGTCTGGAGTCGGGGGCCTGTTTGTGTATTTCCACAGGGAGAACAGCAGCCGATTTGGATTCCAGAGAGATTAACTAAAGTGATTTCTACAGACCAAAAAGAAGATGATTTGGCTCAAATCCATAACAGCTGATATCCAAAACTCCAATTTGGCTATCCTTACATCTGCGACAGAACCAGGATGCTTTTTTCAATATCTATTTTATTATTGCCCTTTCCCATATCATGAAGTTCTATTTTGTTTTTTGAGCTCATACAGACCTAGGTTAATGTTTTGCTGATCAGTTCTATTTTTTTTTTTTTTTTGACTATAGAGTTTTTAAACATTGCAATGGAGATTTCACCTGTAAAAAGTTATAAGGCCTTTACTATTATGTGTTGTATGTATTATATTATGTGTGCACACTTGTGTTTTGTGTTATATGTTTGAATGTACGTATGTCCATATATCATATATGATGAGCGCTCATGAAAAAATGGATCCAAATATTTTTTTTTTATTCACGTGATTTAAATGGTTTAATTTTAATTGGGTAAATAACTGTTAAGAATTGTTTTAATATGTAAACAAAAAAGAAGGTTAACAGATCTGTTTGTTTACTTTCACCTTTCCTTTTCATTATATTTAATAATTCTCTTCAAGATAATGTAAATTGTTAAGAAAATTGTTTTCTTTTAGTGCCTTCTGGGATGTTACATAATTTTTTCTTTAGCCATTATTGCCAGAATTCCTATCTTCATCCCAGTGCTGGTGAAGACAAAGATAAAACTAATCTACAGTTTCTGCAAAAGCCATCACTGAACTGCTTGCAGAACTTGCCTAAACTATGTGTCACTTGTATGCATTGTGAACTCACTTGTATGCATTGTGAACTATCTGTTGGTGCAGCGACTTGTGGTAGTGTTGGGGTATTTTTGCTGATGATGTCGTCGGTGGTACAATTTTTCCAACAAGAGCCATCAATTGGCTTGGTGTATCTTCCTCCCTTCTGCTTGTCATGACAAAGACCTCTCCACAGGTGTGGCTGTATACTGGACCCGTAGTCAATGACGGGTAAGATCCAATTACAATGGTACCAACCTAAGACAGGAGGCTGATGCCCTGAGGTCAGCTCATCCGAAGATGGATAAGGACCATATGTAGTATTGGACAACCTAAGGCAGGCACGGTCCCTAAGCCACATGCTTGTTGTTTAAACAGAGAGGGGGAGATGTTGAGAGCCACAGCCAAAGGGGCCCCAGCAAACTTCCAGCTGCCGGCTGATGATTGGATCACAGCGGCCCCAGCAACATCTAGCTGATTGGCTCCTCTGCAGTGATGTTCATTGGGCTGTTTCCCTGCCCTTCAGACTGCCAGCTGATGATTGGCTCACAGCGGCCCCAGCAACATCTAGCTGATTGGCTCCTCCACTGAGCTGCTCATTGGGGGACTTCTTTGGCTCCGCCCATGCGACCCAGCCAACCAGCCTCAAGAGCAGGAGGATTGTGGGAGGTGGTGAGGTTTGTGTGGGGGTGAGAGGCTTGGGGAAGCCGGTGGTGGCAGTTGGGCTCTGAGGGTTTTTTCCTGAGGAGCTGTTTTGTTTGGCGTTTGTAGTTCTAAAAATAAAGTTAGTTTCTTTTGACAAGTGGTTCCTGAATTGTGCCCAGCCAGACTGCGGCAAGGAAGGATGATCAATAATTGATACCTCTTTTTCTGTAGCCAAAATTAGAATGTCTGAGCAAAATTAGCTGTATTGCTAAGAATCGGCAATTGATATTATTGATAATATTGCTAGAAATCAGCCCTTCCTCATCAAAGTGGTCCCACTGCCCTCCATGCCAGGTACTGAATTCCCCCAGCCCTTTCACTCCTGCTTCTTACTGCCATCTTGGCTACTGATGACCTTGAAGGACAACTTTTTGCTGAACATGGGAGCCTTTAAATGGTGAATTAGCAGCACATCAAAATTACTCTGGTTCTCTCCCTTTTGAATAGGTGTTTTGTTTGCCACTGCATTGTTATTACATTATTATTATTACATTATTATTATTAGATATCAGGCAGGTGGAGAGCAGTTTCTTAGTTCATGAAGAAATGCCACTTTTCAGCCCTGAAACAGACTCCCCTATCAGTACATCACTCACAGAGTCTGAATTCAGGACCTAAAACCATGGTGGAATGGAATTCTTAGGTTATCACTCTTGAAAAGGGGGTGAGTATGTTTCATACACATGAGGGTGAACAGATTATTTGATGTCCAAAGAGTGGATTTGAAGAGTCATTGGTGCTTTTCTCCAAAGTTAGGGGTGGCCATGTGACTAGTACAGGACCTGAACAAAAATGATGTGACCCTTCAGAGTGGAAGCCTTGTTTCAGTACATGATTCACCACTTTCTCCATCCCCTCCCTTGCTGATGTTGGAAGTATGAGTCAAGATTTCTCCTGCAATGGTCTGGATGCCCAGAGTATAAACCCCTCAATAAAGAGCACAGCCCTCCATAAGCACATAGTTTCAACAAAAACAAACTTTTGTTGTACTAATGCACCTAAATGTTGGGGTTTTCTCAGCATCACTGAGCCTATGCCATCACAGAAAATGACAGCCGCACATTGATCCCCTGATCAGCATCCTGCTCTCCCTGTTCTTGATCCCCAGAAAACCCAATGGAAGCCTTTTCCCTTAGTATTCCAATTCCCAGCAGAGACACAGGCTACAGTTCCATGATGACAATGCAGGAATAGCCAGGAAAGAAGAGTACAAAGCCTCTGAAGCCAATCTGTCTGGCTAACTTGGGGCTGTACCACTTAGTAATTGACTCTTGGGTCTGGCGGTTTACATTACCTGTGTAAGATAAGGGTAATGGTGTTCACCTGTCCCAGTTACTGTACCTATATAAGAAACTACCCAAAACTTAACACGATCACTGACCACTTATTATACGCATGGACCTTGTGAAACTTAAACAGTATGAGAATGGCTTCTCTGCTCCCCATGCTTGGAGCTCAGGTGAGAGACTTAAAGACTAGAAGCTGGAAACTTCTAGAGGCTTTATCACAAGTCTGGTGGTAGTTAACAGTTGACCTTCACTCAAACTCTTGTACCCAGCCTTTCCATGAGGCCAAGGCTTTCTTGTAACATGTACAAAGAGAAAGCGGAAGCCAAGTCATTTAATTGTGTGTGTGTGTGTGTCCACGCGCACACGTGCTGGGAAGGGGTGTTTAACCAGGAATTGAACCCAGGAGCCTTTAACCACTGAGCCACATCCCCAGCCCCCTGCCTTTTTTGAGACAGGGCCTGGAAAAGTTGCTAAGGCTAGCTTTGAACTTGTGCCTCGGCTTCCCAAGCTGCTGGGATTACAGGGATGCATCACTACACCTGCCCCAAATCACTTTTTGTCACTCAGCCTCACTTCCACCAAATTCTGCTACTCAAAACAACCATAAAATCCTGCCAGTCTCACAGAGAGTTTAAGTGGACTGCTTATTTAGAGGAATAGCAAAGCTTGAGTAGGGTACATGGGATCAGGAATACTGCAGTGGCCACTTTTAAAGAAAATCAAAGCTGCTACATTTGCAGTTAAGGTTGAGAAGACTGACAGAATAATTTGCTTAGGACAGTGGATGGGTATGTGCTGGGCAGTAGTGCTTCACACACTACACATGGCTAGTGTCTGTAACCACCTCCCTATCAGCTTTCACTCTGCTTCTTCACAGCCAGCTTTCCCATCCATGGGAATGCAAAGGACCCCTTAGCACAGACCCCAGACCAAACCAAGGCAACCCCCAAACAGGAGGAATGACGGAGTACGGTTGACCCCTGTGGCTTCAACAAGATCTATTCATACAACAATCTTGACACAAGGAAACTTCCAAAAGAGGGTGTCATCCGTGGGAAGGCTCACAGGCTCAGGATTAGCTAGCTTCTTTCTATATTTTCCTTATGAAAGACTTAATATACTTTCAAGCTGTGTGTTATCCAAGATAATTGATCCACACATGCACAATGGTGTCTTTTTAGCAAGAGATCTGCAAGGACGTGTTAGAACTCTTTAAAAGTAGTGGTAGGATATTCTGTAGTTTCTATTTCTTGGTGCTGAAGGTTGGACGCAAGTCCTTGTGCTCAGCGTGTGCTCCACCACTGAGTTATACACCCAGCCCACATTCATTTTTTTAAAAAATAATAGTATAAAAAGACTGTCAAACTATATGATACCTTTTTTAGAGCAGATATTAGATCAAAGTGAGAGGAACTTCAAGTAGCAGGCTGTTTTATTATAAAGTGCTCATGAGGCAGAAATGACAGGATCACATCAGCTGTTCTTTTTGTTCACTCCTCAAAAAACAATTTTTTGTTAGTGGTGCTGTGTGTATTAGATGCCATGTGCCTCCTCATCACTGAATTACCAAGACCAGAATGTTCCAGGAAAACAGGCTTGGCCAATCTGAAAGTTGCTGAGTCACAAGAACATGCCCCAGAGATTGCCACTTTTAGCCAGTTTATAATGTGTGCCAAGAACCTTAAATGGGCCGGGCGCAGTGGTGTGTACCTATGATTACAGTAGCTCAGGAGGCTGGGACAGGAGGATTACGAGTTCAAAGCCAGCCTCAGCAAAAGCGAGGCACTAAGTAACTCAGTGGGACCCTGTCTCTAAATACAAAACAGGGGATGTGGCTCATGGGTCAAGTGACCCATGGTACCCCCACCACCTGCAAAAAAAAAAAAAAACTTACATGGATCTTAAGTGTAGCTTGAAATCTAGCAAGTTGCTGCCAGTTTGATGATAGGAAATTGGCTTAACTAAGTATCTCAACCATCAAATTTCTGGGTGGTACCTAAATATTCCAGATCTCACAGTCACTAAAGTTAAAAATGTGAAGTCAAACCCCACAACCTTACAAACTGGCAGTTCATGGTTTACGCCATACTTAATCTTGCAATGTACATTGTGTTATCATTATCAACCAAGTTTCCCAAGCATTCTTAACACCACTCAGCTTGGCTGGGTGACACTTTACCAGGACTACATACCCAGAGACAAATCATGCTGTATTTAAACAATTTATGCACCTACACATACAAGACAATCATTAAAAGTCATCCAATATTAGTGACATTCTTTAGATTCTTGGAAACATTTCTAAATTATAGATGAAGGCCTACAGCTAACATCAATTCCTCATCTTCCAACTTACTAAATTTCTGGCTTACCCATTTTTCCCATCAATCATTCTTATATTTACCTGCGTACCAACACTTCCCTTTTCAAAAGTCTTTAATAGCTAAATTCACCTTTCTTATGTATTTGAATATGCTGTCTTGAAAAAACCAGTTAGCATTCAAACAAAAAATCTACCTTTCATTAAATGCTTCTGAATTTCCTATTTCTCCAACTAGGAGAAACCTACTTTTGTTCCTTTTATTGGAAATGCACAGCTTGGGTTATTGCTCTGGAACAGGGACCGAGGTCTGTTTATAAAGTTTTAATAGAATGCAGCCATGCCCATTAGTTTACGTATTGTCTATGTAACCACTTTGGTACAACAGTAGAGCTGAACAACTGCACCAAAGATCACTTCATTTAAAAGTTTGACCTGAGTTCTGGAAAAATAGTCTCCAGGAGGGTCAATGGCTCAACCTACAAAAGAAAAAACTGAATCACTATATTACACAATAGAATGGTCCCAAACTCCTATAAAGGATTCACATCTCCAGCCAACTGTAAGGAATGTGGGCAGAACTAAGAGGGCAATCACAAGAGGACCACACTAGGATGAGACAAGGACTGGGAGACCACATGTGCATGAGGCCCAAACATCTTCCAAACAGTTCTTGTAGATATCAGACCATTCCCTCTTGGCCTAGCTCACTGTATCCTCCTTACTGTGATATGGCACAGCTATTCCATTTCTAGTTACCTCTAATGACAGAACTGTAGGAATACAAATGAGTAGAACAAAGTTTTAGGTATGATTTTTATTTTTTTCATGCCCAAGTAGGCCTAAGTGGTTGACTTTCACTGCTCCCCTGACTGTCCCCAGTGCCTCTACACCCCAAGAAGAAACATCTACTTTCACTTCACGGCTTGGAGAGTGCCTACGCTTTGGCAGCTGACTTGTAATGGCTCAGAGTGCGAGCGGAAGGGTCAGTGGCATTGATCCACTTGGGCATCCAGTAATGGGTCAGCCAGTCAGCCCGGCCTGGATAGTGTTGTTCAAAGACTTGACGGTAATAATAGCCTTCTTTAGTTTGAGGAGTGTTGAAGGGGAATTTTTGGGCTGCAGCTGCCATCATCGCATCGTCAACCTGTAAGAATAAGAGTGTAAGAGCAGAATAGCCTTTTAAATGGCATGGAAATACCTGTGTTTGCTCTGTTACCACAAAACCAAAATAAAGAGAAAGCATGACAATAAATTGTACAATAAATTGTACACGCATCACTTGGAAAGTGCCACAATATCCATAACATGCACAGCTACAGTTAACTTTCAAAAAGTATTCACATGCATATTTCTAATACTTAGAGGTTATTTTATTCACTTGTGTCTAATATCTGTAAGTATCCCAAAATAGGTTAAATGGCCAGTGCTGATTAGTAAGCCTCCCCTCTCTCTCTTTCAATTCTAAATACTACTTTATAAACCTTCTTTCCTTATTTCTTACATAATTGTTATTTTAAAAGAGATGCTATTTATAGAGACTATGACTCTCTCCTACAGACAGCAAACATTCAAACTAAATATGAAAAGAACTGAGATTCCAGATCTGCATCTAAATTATTCTATTGCACAAACTGTTTTTAAAGACCTCGTACCTGATGTTCGACATATTCCTGTAAAATCTGAAACCAGGAATTCTTAACTGAGGTTATCCCATCACTGAAGGCCTCTTTGGGTCGCCAGAGAATCTCCTTAGGAATCAAGTTGGAATCTTCAAATGCCTCTCTCAGGAGATGTTTCTCTATCCCATTCTGACATGAAAACAGAAGAAGCATTAGCAAAAGACACAGATGTAACCTGAGAGCAACAGGCAGTATTTACGTTGAGTTGATTTTACCTACTTTTGGAATTCTCATTTCTGGTGGCAGAGACAAGTAATAGGAAGAAAAGCGATGATCCAGAAATGGAACTCTCAGTTCAAGGCTTAAAGGAGAAAATTGAAAGATCTAAATCAAAATGGGTATTGAGTACCTATCAATTTAGGTTCAGGCTCAGAGCTTCCAAGCAACGGAACCAGATTGATTAATGTTGGGATTATAGAGCCATTTCAACAACCTCCTATTGACTGTTCTACACTAACAGATGAATACAGAAATCTTCATTCAAAATAATAGATATTATTTCATCTATTGCGTGTGATTATCGTTTTGAGACTATTACTTTTACATTCCCTTATATGAAAAGTTAAATGTATAACTTGAAAAGCAGAAAAAGTTAAGGATCATGAGTGAGCTGATAATTAAGAATGTACCTTGCCTGGAACTGACTCCAAGTTTTTTCTAGATGAGATCATTTCTTCTCTTATTAACAACTGCAATAACAATTCAGTATTTTTTTTTACCACTGATTAATATTTTCACATATAGTATGCAAAAGAAACCAATGTTTCACAATATTCCATCAAATGCCACATCATCTGTGCCCTGAATCCTAATGACCCTGGATAGGGTAGACAGAATAGGGTATTAATCATGCAACAGGCTCATTCCCTATCTTCCATGTTATTATTTCCTAAACTCTATCTCCCATGTAATTATTTCCTAAACTAAGTGTGATTCAGTAGAAGAAACTAAAATATTTAATGTCAGTTGTTTATCACATACAGTAAGAGTCTTCACTTCTCCAATGACCAGTTAAAACATGAAAACTTTAGCCAAGGGGGACAAGAACCCTGGTTTTATTATCTAATCAAACCTTCCTTCTTATCTTTGTGCCCTTAGAGTCACTATAGCATCAAAGAGTCATGGTGGGCACTCAATACTTGTTACATGGAGTTTACAGCCTTAGCTTTTTCTAAAAAGACTTAAAAATAGTTGTAGCTGCCTTCCCTGTAGGTCAGATGTAGAATGTTATTAAACTTTAAAGATGGAAACTGTCTGAGGCAACCCACAGAAGATCCCTCCCCATTACCACAATAGCACTTTGACTTCAGCCCAATTCTTGGGGACTAAGTTAAGAAACCAGCTTCATTTGTTCCATAAAAGTCATACTTTACAACATATATACCGACTGGGGAAAAAAAAAATTGACCACTGATCTTTTCCATTTTTGAAGACTGTTTTTTTTTTTTTTTTAAAACAACTGTCAAGTTACCCGTGGGCAGCAGTAGTCCTGTCTGCACGGAGAACATCAAACAAATAGAGTTCCTTCAGAAGCCTCTCACTCTCTTCCTCAGCCTTTTCAGGAGAAGGTGCCTATTTTACAAAGAAAGAACAGAACAACAGCTTTGCTTGTGGCACACCAAACTACTTGTACTTCTCCCTTTTAAGCATATTCCAACACTAAAGGTAGGTAAGATAGAAAGCAAAGCAAGGGGAAGAACAGGAGTAAATGTCTGGTTAGAGACAGCCAATGCCTTATAAAACACACCTACCACAACTGCTAACATTACAACAGATAAAACAGATGAAGACATAGAAAGGTGATTGTAACTTTGTTCATTTTAAAGAATGAAAATCATCTGATACTATTATTAAGACTTCTTTCTTCCCCAAAGAAATACGAAACAGACACAATTGATTTCCTCATAAATTCAGAAGGTACTTAGAAAAGTCACTGCTAACACTGAAAAGGACAGATAACAGAACAGTCAAATGTTTCCTACTAGCACAAATGTCCTCTGCTTCAGAGTGCTCACCTTGTGGAAATAAATGTAACCCTGTGTAAGTTCATCAGATCCCTCTCCAGAAAAGATCACCACGCTGTCTGTGTTCTTCCGAATATACTTGGAAATTAAATACATGCCTTAAATAAGAAAGAAATCAATGTTAATGTCAACATAACCCTCCATCAAAAATATCTTTTTATTTGGCTTTCAGAAACAACTGCAGGTTTTACTATTATACTAGACTTTGTACTAACAGAAAATCGTTTCCAAAATAATGACCTTACACAGATAAGCCATTTATATGTACTTAATTCAAAAGTTGTACCATTGCAATAAACAGCCAGAAATCATTCTACAATTTTGTAAACAGGCTTAAAATTTCTAATGTTTTTAGACCAAGAACATATACCTTGAAATTTTGCTAAACTGAATAATATTCAAACACATAAAAATCATGCTTTACATGCTGGTATTAATACACAAAAATAAGGGTTTTACTATGATTTAGATACGTCATTTGTTCCCCAAGGGTTCATAGGTTGGAGGCTTGGTCTATAGTGTGGCCATGTGACAGGTGGTGGGATCTGTAAAAGGTGGGCATGCTAAGAGCTGGGTGGGTGATTGGAGACATCCCCGTGTAAGGGAAGGGACTGATGTAGTTCTCATGAGACTCTTAGCTTTGGGGAGGGCTAATTATTATAAAAGAGTCCTTTCCTGAGTGCTGGCCTCCTGTCTCTCCTTGTAATCTCTCGCTCTCATGCATGTTCCCACTTGGATGCAATCCACCATGAGGTGGCACAGCTGGGGGTCTTGCCAGGCTGCCACACTGTTTGAACTTTCAGCCTCCAAACTTCAACTTAAATTAACTCCTTTTAAGTTATCTAACTTCAGGTATTTCATTACAGTCACATAAAATACACTAACAGAAATAGTTTAGCTTTAATTTTTTTGGACTGACTTCACCCAAGACTCCCATTTACAAATTTTATATAGTTAAGGCAGCTACATAAGTTATTGAAACATGTCTGCTTGATCCCTGCTCCACATCTTCCTAAACCACTGTTCTCTCTCTTTCCCTCCCCCCAGGGCTGAGGAACTCAGAGCCTTGTGTGTACTAGGCAAGTGCTCTGCCACTGAGCTAAATCCCCAACCTGAGTGTCTCTTTTAAACCTTTCTTTTAATAACTTCCCTCTCCTTAAGGGAAACTTTTAAACCTCCCCTGCTAATCCCACCCCCAACCCCATTAAATTTCAGTTACACAGATAAATTGTGTATCTACTTACTCACTGTAATGTCTTAGAGGGCAAGGGATTTTTTTTTTTTTTTTTTTTTTTGGTCCTCCAAGTTAAATGTTTTTAAAAAGAGGATTATCTAAGCTACTGTTATTTTACAGGCTTAACAACATTGGCTTTTTTCTGATTTGGGGTACATTTTCTATATCAATATGTATCCATCAGATAAAACTAGCATTATTTGTACAGCTAAATAACTGCTAGTGACTGAAATTGTAGATGGAATATTTACCAAAATACATCTAAAGTAAGAATTCCTTAAGGAAAATAAATTACAACATGCACGTAATTCCCCATTTTCCAAAGACTAGTGTTCCATCCATGTATCCATGGGGGACTGTTTCAAGGACCCCTTCCTTGTGAATACCAAAAGTCACAAATGCTCAAGTCCTTTATATAATATGGACAGTATCTGCATATAATCCCACATAACTTAGTGTACACAGGCATAACTCATTTTATTATGCTTTAGTTTTATTATGATTCAGATATTTTGTTTCTTACAAACTTATGTTCCCAAGAGCCCAGATGACTATTAGCATTTTTTAAGCAATAGAGAATTTTATAATTAATGTACATATATTTTTCAGACAATGCAGTTGCATACTTCACAGATCACACAGTTCAGTGTAAATATATCTTTTTATGTACTGGGAAATCAGAAACTTCATGATTCAATTTCTAGTAGTATTTGCATTACTGAAGAGGTCCAGAACTGAAATCATAATCGCTCGGAGGCATAGTATGCCTGTGCTTTAAGTCATCTTTAGATGACTTTTAATACCTAATACAAACAATGCAAATGCTATGTAAATAGTTGTTATACTATACTGCTTAGAGAATAATGACAAGAAAAAAAACAGTCTACACAAGTTCAGTACAGATTTAATTTTTTCTTTTTTTTCAAATATTGTCAATCCTCGGTTGGTTGAATCTAAGGATGAGGAACTCACAAATACAGAAGGCCAACTGATAGCCCAAGAAACTACACAGTGAAACTAGAGAAACAAGGAGGGAAAAGGGTGGAAAATTGTATCCACTCTTTGGGGAAATATAAACAGTGACAACATAAATGTGGAGTCTAAACTGCGCATTTAGTATTTCCTTCACTCCAAAAGAAATTCATGGAATTGTTAAGTGATCTTAAACAATTTGCAATATAGGACTTTTGTTTGTACTCATTCTTTTTTTTTTAAGATATTTATTTTTTAGTTGTACTTGGACACATTACTTTTATTTTATTTATTTATTGCTTTATATGGTGCTAAGGATCGAACCCAGGGCCTCAATTATGCTAGGCGAATGCTCTACTGCTGAGCCACTACCCCAGCCCCATGAACTCATTCTTAAATAACATTTCTTAAACTAAAGGCCCATGTGTTGAAAGCTCGGCTCCCAGCCTGTGGAGCTACTGGAAGACAGTGGGACCTTTAGGAAGTGGGAGCTACTGGAAGGAAGTAGATGAGTGGGGTGTGCATGGAAGGAGTTATTGGGACCCTATCCCCTCCCTTTTTTCCCTTCTGGGTCAGCATGAGGAGAACAGCTTTACCCTAACATGTGCTCTCTTTTGCAATGTTCTGCCTCACCTCAAGAACAACAGAGCCAACTGACTAGGATTGAAACTTTTGAAACCATGAGCTTCAAAATAAACCATTTTTCCTTTTAAATTAATTGTTTCAGATATCTGTCACAGCAGAAGAAAGCTAACACATTAATTCTTGAAATAATTTTTTAAAACCTCATTATTTGTCTTCAATATTAAAAAAAAAAACTTTTTAATAACATAAAATATCTTACCTACTGATGCTCGAACTGTTGTAATGTCATAAGTTTCCAAGGAAAATATAACTTCATCCAGGGCCTGAATACCCTCCTCAGAGTTAAAAAGGACTTCATGATGTTCACTTCCAATATGATTTGCCACCTGATTAAAGAAATATTCAAATTCTTTTATTTAAAGGAAATAACCCTGAAAATGAAACAGATAGTACCTCACAAAACATGATGAATTTAGTAGTGAAAAATAAACAAGGGAAAATAAGAAAAAATAATTCCCCAGGTCACCACAGTAAGAAGAAATAATTCTCCAGGCCACCACATTCAATCCCCATGCTGCCAAGTGCCTCTGCCTGTTCCTGACCTCTCAACCACAAGAAGTAAATCTCCCATCAGCCCCTCCAGCTTCAAGACTGAAACCTAAGAGTCAAGAGACTCCCAATTGGGCTGGGGATGTGGCTCAACTGGTAGCGCGCTCGCCTGGCGTGTGCGCGGCCCGGGTTCGATCCTCAGCACCACATACCAACAAAGATGTTGTGTCTGCCGAGAACTAAAAAATAAATATTAAAAATAAAATTCTCTCTCTCTCTCTTTCTTTAAAAAAAAAAAAAAAAGAGACTCCCAATTAGTATCCCTCCCTCCCCACCAATTTTATCTAATCTAGTATCTTTCTCTAGTTCAACGTGCTTCCACTTTGAACTTGGTCTCCTTTTTATACTCCTAAAATGTCTAATATTAGACCCTGGGTGTTATTCCTACATAGAATGGCCCTTGGCTCCTCCTATTTTCTCAGGCTGTTTTGCAATCAACTCTCATTGAGATTGATTTCTAGCTCTTTCTTATCCATTCTAAGTTCTTCCAGATCAAGAACCAGATGTCCCACACTGAATATGTACAAGCCCCCTCTGCCCATAGGTCAAAGCATTATGACTTATTTAAAAAAAAAAACAAAAAATAGAAACAGCTAATATTCACCACTTATTACATATGCTAGGTTCTACTCCACATATTTCAAATGAATTATATATATATATATTTTTTTTACCTCAAAACTATCCCATTATAGACACTTTTATATCCATTACATAAGTAAGAACTTTTATGGTAGAGCCAGGATTCGAAACCAGAAGCTAGTCCCCAAGCCACAATCTTACCACCACATCAAGCCCTTACTTTCTGAAGTACATAAATACTATCACAGGGTCTTTGTGAGGATTATATGGGTCATGGTAGATGACAGTACCTAGAGGACACTATTCAACTCAGCTGATGTTCAAAAGGCATTTCAATCTATTTTAACATTTTTAATTCAAAACAATTACTAAGGTCAAAAGAACGGTACAAATAGAATCTATGCTTGATTTCCATTCTAATAACAAGTCTGCTGTAATACATAATGGGCAAAGACAGCGTTTTTACCTTTCGTTTTTTAAAATTTTGTTTTTAGTAAATTATTAATTTATTGTAATTTGTCTTACATGATGGCAGAATGCAATTCATTTCATATTACACATATAGAGCACATTTTTTCAAGTCACTGATTGTACACAGTGTCTTACCTTTCTAGCAGCCAGTAAATCGGGGCTATCCTCCATGCCAATTGCAAATGTCTGGAGAGCATACTGTACTTGGGCCTCTTTTAGTTGTTTCAGCAGAGTGGCAGCAACCAAGCTGGAGTCCAAGCCTCCTGCAGAAAAAAAGAGCAAGTATACTGGTTAGGTGCTTAGCATTAGACAGGGATGCATATGATATACATCTGGACTGTAGTTTTACTATTTAAGATCCCCAAGTTTTTTAAATTAAAATGAACCTTAATAAGAGAAAAATGTTTTTTATTGGACACTTGATAAGGTAACTATATGAAATGGTTAAAATCACTAGAGTTCTAAAGAATGTGTACTAACTAGCTCTTATACTAATAATACAGCAACAGTGTAATTCTAAGTCACAGTATTAATATGAATACTAAATAGCTTACAAGAAACTTTTATGTCCTATAATAAAGGAAAGATTAAATCTTAGAACAAAAATATTTTATAGTCAAACCTCAGGGTGGCTACAAATCATTTCACTTAAACAAACATACAAAAAATATTAGTTTTTTTTTTTAAAAGACCTCACCTGATAAAAGGCAACCAATACGTCTGTCTGTCATCAAACGCTTCTTAACAGCATTGTCAAAAAGGATGCGGAGGTTGGTCTTCACGGTTTCTATCTCAAAACCTATAAAAACAAAGTGAATGAAACAG
Source organism: Spermophilus citellus (assembly GCF_964194105.1). Lineage (NCBI taxonomy): Eukaryota > Metazoa > Chordata > Mammalia > Rodentia > Sciuridae > Spermophilus > Spermophilus citellus. Next base: position 197,042,409 of record NC_138184.1, on the reverse strand, counting down.
CTCCAGAAAGGCTGGGGCTCCGTTAGTTATTGAAATGAGGTCCACAGTCACCCACTTCCACCATGATGGCAATCTCTCAACAGGGGAGCCTGCCAAATCACCTCCAAGTGAATTAGGAAACGTACTGGCATGAGAACGTGACCATTTTCCTTTAGTGGGGGGTGCTGCAGGGGTGGGTGGGCTTTTATTACCTGGGAAGAGTTTCTCCACACTGTCATAGAGGACATGCAGAGGCTCATCCCTGCAGTGATGATATTTAACCATTTCCACAGATGCGACTTTGCCATTTGGTTTTAAATCCAAAACTTCATAATGTCCCGGAAGAAAAGGCTCCACTTTTAAAAAAGGAGCTGTGGAGTGTTTCAATGTAACAAGACCTACAAATCCAAAAGGATAATATTCAAATAAGGGAACACCTCATGGTAACTGTTATGACTAATTAACATCCTATAAATTCCTACTTATTTCCCCCCCTTTAATATACATCCATATCCATTATATAAGTAAAATGGAGGTGGGGGTTAATCAGCCAAAGTTCTAGCATCTACTTACTAGGGAGATTATAGTGGCATAGTGACATACTGCAAAATTACACTAATTTGTAGTAATTCAAAACAACGGAAGAACCTCCAGTATTCAATTCCCTTTCCCTAGCTGGAATTTCTGATCAGGAAAATTTTATTTTCTACAATAAAGCAAACAAACACAAAAAGAAAGGATACAATTAAAAGGAAAAAAGAGGAATTTAAATGTTAATTTTATGATATAATGGCAGTCATTTCTTTGTCATCACTGAGGTATTTTAAGAAAAGATCCTTTAACAAGCAAAATGCTCCACTGTTAATATGTAAAAGTCACACATCTATCCCACAATCATCTTTATATACCATGTATGAATAAAAGCAGACAAATTTCTTCAGTAACTTTCTACAGGCAGTAACTAAATAGACATCACCATTACCTTTGGCAGGAAAGTCAATGTTTTACTGCCTATCTCTACAGAAAACACAGCATGATTTACTACCTGAGCTTATTAACCCAGTAATCTCTGACTACAAAGATCAGACAAAGGACCCACATGTTCTCACTAGCTCCCAGAGCTCAAATGAGTTACATACCCCTGCAAGGGCTACAGGGTAATGAAAAGGCTTTAAGTAGAATGTATCAAGATCAAAATGGGTATGCAAAAGGGCACTGGTTAAAGATAGACAAGAAAATCAAGAAATTTTGGACAAATTGGACATGAGACTATAGTTCCATATCAAGAGCCCATAAGGTCTAAAGGAGACCCAGTAGAAGTAGGAATCTTTCTTTTTTTTTTTTTTTTTTTTTTAAGTAACTTTGAAATCTGGAAAATAAGTTCTCCTACTTTCTTCTTTTTCATGATTGTTTTGGCTATTCTGGGTCCCTTATAAGTCAGTATGAATTTTAGAGTCAGCCCGTCAATTTCTATAAAAAGTCATCTGGGTTTCTGACAGAGATTGCACTGAATCTATCAATCGATTTGAAGAGTACTGTCATCTTAACAATGTTAAATTTTTGATCCATGATCATGGGATACTTTTGCATTTATTTATATTTTATTACTTTTTTAATCATGTTTTATGATATTCAAAGTATAAGTTTAGCACCTCTTTGGTTAAATTTATTCCTAAGTACTTTATTTTTTGATGCCATTATAAATGGAATTGTTTTCTTTCATTTTCAGAATGTTCACTGCAAAGTGTATAGTGTTTACTGCATATGTCAATCAAATATAACTGTTTGTACACTGATTTTGTATACTGCAATCTTGCTGAACATCTTTCTGAGATTTGTATCTAAAATATACAAGGAATTATTACAATTAAGTAATAAGATAGATGACTCAATTACAAATGGGTAATTCAGAAAGGGACAAATAAACTCTTCTGTATTTAAACAGTGGATTACTTGGTGGTTTAAAAAGAAGGAGGGGGGGCATCAATTTAATGACATTCAGTTGAACAACTAATAAAAAAAAAAAAAGATAAATCAGATATTTTTCCCTAGACACATGCTTTCTGATATGCAGTCAATCTCCAAATTCTGATAACATCTATTACTGAAAATAAAGCAAGTAAGTCTGATGTTAAAAAAAAAAAAAAGTTAATGACATTCAGGAACTTTGAATGCACATTGCTAAGTAAAAGAAGCCAGTCTGATGGGGCTATGTACTATATGAGCGTAACTTTAAAATACTCTAAGAAAAGCAAAATTATAGACATTAAAAAGATCAGTGCTTGCCAGGGGTTCAGGAGCCAGAATAAGAGAAAAGATGATGGTGAATCACAGATATCACAGATTTTTAGGACAATGAAACTATTCTACATGGTACTTTATGATAGATACATGGTAGTATGCATTTGTTAAATACAAAGAACTATATAATACAAAGAGTGAACCCCAATGTAAACAATGGACTTCAGCTAATATAATACATCAATACCAATTCATCAATCATAACAAATGTAACAGTCATGCAAGATGCCAACAGTGGAGGAAACTAGTAGGACAGAGGGAATATGTGGGCACTCCATACTTACCACTCAAATTTTTTGAGACCATAAACTTCTCTTTAAAAAAAGTCTATTAATTTTTAATGAAATAATCCTCAGCAGGAAGAAAAAAATGGGACTCTGTAGACATTTCTCCAAATATATACAAATAGCCTATAAGCACATGAAAAGATTCTTGACATCATTGTCAGAAGGGAAATACAAAACCAAAAACACAGCAAGATACCATGTCACACACACTAGGATGGCTAGACTCAAAATATTCACATGTAAGTGTGAGGAGATGGAGAACTGAAACTTTCACAAGTTGCTGATGAGAACATAAACTGATACAGCCATTTTGGAAAACAGTCTGTCAATTCCACAAACAATTAAATACAGTGACCATATGATCTAGGAATTCCACTCTTAGGTATATACCTAAGAGAAATAAAAACATACATCCACAAAAACTTGCACACAAATATTTACAGTAGTATTATTAATAAATAGAAAAATAAATGTGGTATGTAATGAAGTATTATTTGGCAATATAAAGGAAGTGCTCACAACACAAATAAATCTTGAAAATATTCTACTAAGTAAAAGAATCCACAAAATTCCATATAATGATATGAATTTATCCATATGGAATGTCCAGAATAGAACATTCATAGAGACAAAAAGCAGATTGGTACTTGCCAGGGGCTAGAAGGTAGGGTAAGAAATGTTGTAGATAACAAATAAAAAGAGAAGAGGAATGATAGATAAAGGGTACAGGATTTCTTTTTGAGGTGACAAAAAATATTCTAAAATTATCTGGAGTGCTGGTTATACATATCTGTGATAGTAGCTATGATAAGGTTCCACAGTGCAATAACTACAGGGCCAACCCTGTGATTACAATATGACACAGGAAAACTTGTCATATACATACAGGATCAAACTAGATGCAGAATATATCAGCATAATAAAAACATAAATGTACTATAGACTCATACCTCAAGGATTACAGAATTTAAATATTGAAACAGGGAGTCCCATTCCTCTGTTTAAAAAGAAAACATAGCTCTAAGGATCCATAAAAGTCACGTGTAAAATTGTGATTGCTCCTCCCCAGGGTTTATCAAATATGGTTTAGAAGAAAACACAAAACCAGAACACAAACGAAAAATCACAAAAAAATTCCCTCATTACCTTTAGCTTCTGAACACACAGCCAGAAATCCATCTTCTGTCATGGCTTTAAACAAAGGTCTGACTCCATAGGTATCTCTGCTCAGGAACACTTTCTTATTGGCAGTGTCCAGTAAAATAAAAGCAAACACCCCATCCAACAGACAAATGGTTTGCTCAATTCCTCCTTTGTCATACAGATGAAGAATTATCTCACCATCCACTTTTGTCTGGTACTCAAATTCAAAATGCTGTTGCAACTTAAGAAACAGAGCAAAATAAAAATGTCAGCATGCTTGTGTGTTCACTAATAACTTTTTATTGCAAAGTTGATTCAGCATTTCTGTGCTTTATAATAATTTCAAGCACTTTAGTGGTTTAGAAGAATCGTGGCATTATCAAAACACAGCTTATTTCAACCTATGATTCTGCTAGTTCTTTACAACATAAGGTTACTCTCTTAGTTGCTATCTAATAAATGGGATGTACAGTGGCAATGTACCAGAACAGTTAAGGCATGTAGGGATGAAAATGCATACTATTTACATACTCTGTATATAATACACCTATATTTACATGTACAGTCATCACTTAATATTCGTGGGGGTTTGGTTCCAAAATCCCACCCAGATAACAACATTTGCAGATGCCTGAATTCCTTAAATAAAATGTTGTAATGTTTATTATATATAACCCCAAATATTTTCCATCCAGTTAGTTGAATCTGTGGATTCCACAGACTTGAAGGGCTAACTGCATATGCCTAAGTTAAGGAAACAGTTCACCCAGTTGCCAAAACACAATGACACTAAAAATGTGTTTTCAGCAACTATGAACTTTTGGTCTGGGAATAGAGTATTGCCTAAGGTTCTTCCTGATCATCCTCAAAGACCTACCTGTGAAAATTTAAAGCAAAAAAACACCACTTTCTGACAAATAGATGACTCTACCACAATGACAAATACATAATCCAAAACAAAGCTACTTGTCCTCAGGGGTGAACTACCACATCCAGACTCCACCACTGCAGTGGCATTAAGGCTACTTCTCACTGATAGAGAAAATGACAGTGGGGCTTTATCAGTCCACATGCCCCAAAGGAACAGAAGAGAGAGTTACTGCCACCACATGCAGAATTATTGATTAAACTGTGGCTAATTCAGTGGCTCTCCACTACCACTGACAAACTTCTGAGGGTGTCAAGTTCTTAGTGTGTGCTGCTTTCTTTGTACTAAAACTCACATTGTTGGCTGACAAGAGAAAGAAGTGAGCAGAAACAAAATCAGGTGGAAAGCTTGAATAAGCTTAAACATTCAGAACATGCTTCCAATTTTCAAAAAGTAAATCTATAACGTATGACCTATAAATATGCTTCACAGTCTAGCTTACTTCCTAACATCTGAACCTTGTATCTAAAAGCACTCACAATCTACACAAAAAAGAGCTTTGGCTACTTCTACAGTGCCACCACCTAGTCACTCCTCCTTGCTTTGAGAGACTACCAGGATGGTCCTATCATTAACAGGTGGGATCTGAAAAGATTCCTGCTAATCCTTCTGGGCAGAAATACCTAAAGGATAATTAATCCTAATGCATTTGGTGATAATAGCAAGTAACAGCTTTCCAAATCTACCTCCCCTATCTCTAACCTCTTCTCTTTGACATAAACCTTGCAGGCAATTTATTCAAAGAGTAGAGGGGTCACTTGGTTGACAATTCAATGGTTAAGTACCATTTGCTACTCTCCTAAAAACACATTTCAATGTTTCTCTTTAGATAAAAGCCCCATATCTTTCCACCATCCCAAAGTCATACTGGCATTTGACTTGGTGGTTGTGGACCCCAGACTTCTTCATTAAGTCTCCCTCCAATCCCAGCACTCTGTCTGTATTTTTGTAGTAGCAATACTTTATTTTCACCCAGACCCCAGGAAAAAAAAAAAAAAGAAGAAGCTTTGTAGCTTATGTTACAGAATACTCTAGATAAGACTAAAATATTTATTTTACTCTTTAGGTAGGTTTCTAGCAGCCCAAACTCAGATACTTGGTAGAAGCAATAGAACTCTGCAAATTTCAATATATTTAACTGATTTAGGAAAAAAATATTTAACTTATAACTTATTAACAAAATTAACAAGCAGCAAATTTGTTTAAACAAAATAAGGTATTTTTTACTTCATTTAAGGGAAAACCCAGGCCAATATTGCTATAGTATAATGTAGTATTCCCATGATGTATAAGATATTGATTTGACTTCCAAAGACATTTGAACTGCTCCCCTCTTCTCACTCCCACTAGCATGAAACTCCATTCTTACCTTTTCTCTTCCCCATTTCATCTTCAAGTACCTAGAGAAATGATGACCATGTATATAGGCCCTTAATAAATCTGTGAAAGGAATTTTATGAATAATAAAAAGCTCTGCAAATGAGAAGTCTATTAAGAAAATTCCTATAAGCAAACAACAAGGCAAAAGCTATTGTTCAGATGTAAAAATAGCCAAAGGGTGGCTAGAATATAAATCCCTACCAATGTTGACAGAATATATAAAGAAGACTCAAAAAACACCAAGAAAAATCACAACTAAATGCTTAAACCTTAACTAAAATATGCCTCAAAACCAAACAAAACAAAATTAAAAAAAAAAAAAAAACAAACAGCTCTTAAAATACTCTTAGAGACACTTGGGAAATTTAAATATGAACTGGATATTAGATTATATTACTAATTCTTGGGTTTAGTAATTGTATTGATGTTAGGTGGAAGAATGTGTGTATTCTTGGGTGACAAATGCTTAAACAGAGAGAGGGAAAGTGTCTTCCTATTTGTAACATACTCTCAAATTATTCAGCCAAATAATGAATATATTCATGTGTTTAAGAGATAAAGCAAATAAATATTAAGAATTATTTAATCAAGATGCTCATTGTTCTTTTTTTATGTTTGAAACTTTTTCAAGATTAAAAAGTTGGGGAGTTGATAAAAATAACTTATAAGTTATATGTAAATTACTTGTGAAACATTAGCTAAATAATCTTGTATTAGAAGATTCTTGTCAAATTCAGCTTCCTAGGATCCAAATTTCCAACCCCTCACCCACTCTTACCCTGAGAATAAGCTTCACTGGATTAGAAAGTTGTTCCAATTTTAGTACTGCTAAAAGTCCTAATGTTCTTGACTGCATCCAGCCCACCCACATCTCTGCCCTTTGATTCTAATTAAGTATGCAACTACAGTAATACTCAGTGGCAGTATTATGTAAACACTGTAAGTATAGTCATCTCCAAACTACTAAATTCCATACCTTCCTTAAAAACCTCAACTGCTGCTGCCCTTAGAATATTCCTACTTCTTAGCATGGCTATGAAGTGCTGCTCCATGGTCCTGTCCACCTTCCCAACCCTACCTTCCCTACCTCCCCCTAAAACTCACTTACTGCGATCCCAGGGCTGCTTCCTACCACAGGGCTATTCCACGTGCAATCTCCCTCTAAAGAGAGTGATCTTCCCAACCTTGCTTGTCCATCAGGTCTCAGTTCAAGTGCTGCTTCAAGAGCCCTTTTCTGACCACCAGCCTGGATGCGGGTGTCCCATATTCATCACCTGTGTATGTGTTCTTTCAGAAAACCTATTATATGAACAAATTTTTTCCTGTTCCCTAATATTTCTTCAGTCAAAATGGGGGGCATTACAAACAGCTGGTCAACCATCACCAACTAGTAAAACCCCAAGCAGCAGCTGGTTTTATCCACTGACGTTTTCAAAACGAAATGCACCTGGACCCCTATGTACAACCTCTACAGCAAAAACACTGAACAGAAAAGCAGTCATGAGTGCCAAAGAGGACCCAAATACTGAATTTGACAAGAACTTCCAATCTAGGATTATTTGGCTAGAGTTTCATATAAAATTCATATTCAATTTGCAAGTTATTTTTGCTTACCTCCTTTCCCAACTTTGAATTTTGAAAAAATTTCAAATATGCAGACTAAAGCAATGAGCACCTAGATTAAATCAACTGTTAATATTTGCCCATATTTGCATAATATCTCGTACACAAATGCACACAGTCATTATTTAGATGAATTACATGAGAATATGTTGTAGATATTATGATACTTTCCCTCAATACATTCCATAATAAGCTCCACTTAAATGCAATCTTACCCCTCTTCTTTACCACTGTAACTCCAGTATCTAATACAGAAAACAGCACAGGCACAATTAATATTAAAATTTTTAATAGAAAAAAATTCTAAGAGTTGAATTATTATTATTATTATTATTTTTGGTGACCAAGAAAATTCACCTCTTTGTGTATCAGTGTCTTGTATACTTGTATGACTAGAGCAAATGTAGAAAGTAAAAAAGCATTATACAAAATATGTTAAAACACCTGACTAGTTTTGAGGTTTTTGCTTACCGCCTTGTGGTTGTAGATTTCACCATTGTAACAGAGCCACAAATAAGGGTATTTCTTCAGTCGAATTGGCTGCATTCCAAACAGTGGATCAACCACCGCCAACCGGTGAAATCCAAAGCAGCAGTTGGTATATCCATTGACGTTCTCAAAACGAAATGCATCTGGACCCCTGTGCGCAATCTTCATAGCACTCAGACACTGAACGGAAAGGCAGTCATCACTGCCAAAGAGGGCCCAAATGCCACACATAGTGCAATGAAGCTACAAACTTTCTATGAAGAGAAAAGCAGACCAATCAAATATTCAACATCCAATCCAAGTCTGATTAATCCTCCATTCTAGAAACCTACATTAACCACTTCAAAGGGTGAAACATAAACCATCTTATCTACAGCAATTTTCCATTACGTTGGCAAACACACAGAAGTAGAAGATTTGATTTACTTAGAAGTATGCAAAAAGGATGGATGACCTTTGCACCTAACCAGCTACAGCAGCTTTTTCTTTTGCACCCAGGCAAAATCTACATCTCTTCCCACCTTATGATTTGGTGGTCAACTACAGCTGGCAGCATCCAGGTAAAATTCAGTCTTTGCAGCCTAGGTTTCCTCCCAAGATACAGACATGCATAAAGGCTGCTTCCAGCCTAGCCAAACTTTTTCCACTCCAGGAAAGCCCTCAACAATCCAGGAAACTTCCTCTTGGGTGTCCTAGACAATTAAATGCCCTCTAACTATACTAACTGTAGGTGGAATATGGCAAGTATAATAGAGATGTTATATGCTAAGTATAATATTAAGATACAGTACTTGCAAGATTTTCATATCTTCTAGCTTACCTCTAAGTAATTTATTTAAATGTGATTGAAGAATCAGAAAAAGAAAGCAATATAATCTGATATCAAATATTCTAACAAAGCATTCTTCGTTGACACAAGATACAAAATCTTCACTATAAAAATGTCCTAGATGACAAAAATGTTCTCAAATATTTTGGTGTCAAGGCTGCACTGGTCAGTAAGAAAGCAAAGTATATAGCAACATCCCTGGGAAAAAAAATTTAAAAAACACTTGGCACATTCCTGTAACCCAGAAAGTAAATAATCCTTAAAAATGTTGATTCAATTTCCAATTTCAAATTATCAACTGTGAAATAAAAGGCTACTTCATTTGGATACTGCCAGCTCAGTTATTTTAATTGAATATCTGTAACTTGAAAAAATAACTACTTTTATATTTTTTAAAAATGCAAATCTGCAGCAAATGTCCAGATAATTTGGGACAAGCACACTATATACTATAACATATATTCAAATTACATCATTCACTTTGAGCAATCCTTTGAGGACATTTAAAATGAAACAAAGCTTTGGTTGCCCTTTAAGACTTGATCAAAATAATGGAAAATGGTACCAACTTAAGCAGTTTGGAAATGAAGTAGCACAAGTCCTATGCAGTCCCTTGCATGCACTTGGCCAAACAGCCTAAAATGAAAGAATTACCAATTTAGTGAAAGATTCACTACCACTTAAGATAACTACTGATAAACAATCTATGAAGGTTACAAATAGGGTAGGAAAGTGCTTTGAAAATCAAGTGTGATCATCAGAAGCATTTACTCTAAACTTCTTAGTGCTAACTAGGGAATTCCAGTATTAAGCCCGTCCAGGGAAACACACCCTAACCACTAAGTTAAAGGGAAAAGAGGAACAAAATTTTGTGAAGCATACTTATTTCTCTAGAAGGAAAAAAAAATTAAAACCATAACCTATTTTTTATAGTTACTGGAATCACTCTTATAGGTCAGCAAAGGTCGTCTTATTTGCTATATTTATTCCTTACTGCTTTTGCCTGTTCCCAGTCATTTTCCATATTACCTTCTAAACTTACACAGCTGTGCTATGCAATAGCTATATGAGCCACATACTGGCCCCATTAAAAAGTACAAAAGGTGGAATTTAAAACATTTAACACAATATACCCCAAACAATATCAACACATAATTGATTTCAACATGAAATCAATATGAAAAAAAATGATGAGATATTTTACATTACTTTTCCTACTAAATTCGTCAAAATCTGGTGTATTTCACATGTACAGCACATCTCCAATTCAGACCAGCCAGCAGTTTAAATGTTCAAAATACAAGATAACATGACAGCTACTAAATTAGCCACTTCAGTGTATTTAATTTCTGTGCTTACCACTTACTTAAACTTCCTCAGATCGCTTAGTTTTTACTTATGATCTCAGTAACCAACTAAGGGACAGGTGCAAGACCTACCTTACTTGTAATGTTATCAATGAAAAAAATAGTTTTTCAGTGCTTCCAAATTATTAATCAAGCACCCAGAGAAATGAAGAAATAATGTAGGCCACGGGTTGAGAAGAAAACTCCCTTTATTTAAAAGAGTAACATTAATCTAAAGCCAGCCCTGAAGAACAGCTGTCCATTCAGTAAAGGCATGTAGTTCTTTTGCTTTTTTCGGTACTTAGCCTCCTATTTCCCTAAACAGCTCTTTTCTTGGCAGGGTTTGTTCAGCAAGTCACTTGTTGAGCGTGGCTGGTCTACAGTCCAGGGGTGGGACATGGGGTGGGAAAGGGGTGGGGGAGGAGTAAACACACATGTACAGGCTTCGAGGCGATGACTGGAAAGCCAGAGACCTCCCCTCCTGAACCCGGACTACACTGCATCGCCCCTCCACACCCGACGGCGCACCGGCCACGTGCACGCTCCCGCAGGTCCGCAGCAGGGCCCTGGGACTGCTACAATTTCACAGGATTCAACGCCATATGGTTAAAAATAATAACATTTACTGAGGCCAAACTTTGGCTGCCGCTACCTTCTCTCTCAAGCAGCCTGGCCCCGGGTCGCCATTCAGTCAAACCCTCAGGACCGGGACGGAGGTCCTCCCTGACCAACCTGGGGCCAGGTGCGCAACAATCACAGGCTTCAGCCCCGCCCTCGGTCCTCTGCCGGCGCTGCAGCATCCGCCCGGCGCTAGGGAGCCGCGTGTGTCGGGTGCCAGGCTGCTACACATCAACCTCGCCCTCCCGGGCACTCGAAGGGCGCTGCGCTAAGAGGCCCCGGCTTACCTAGTAGTGAATGGGTCGGACGGGCAGAGGGAAGGAGGCCAAGGTTGTGAAGTGCTGCGGGGACCGCGGGCCTCTTCTCGGCTTACAGCCGCCTGGCTCCTGTAATGCGTGCGGGAAGTTTCATCATTCCGGCGAGAACCAACCAGCGCGCAGGGGCGTGGCCTCCGGTGCGGGCCTGCAGATGCGGAGGGCGGTGCCCAAGGCGGGGCGGAGGGGGCGGAGTGGTAGGGAGCGAGGAGGAGTGTTTGTGCTTCCGTTTCCTTGAGGTGTTGGGTTACCTGTTAAAGGATCGCTTCAGAGGTCTGGCTAAGTGCCATCCTGGTACCTAGGACTACCTGACCGTCTGGCAATTAGAGGGCCTTCGGTACTTGGTTTGTTCCTAGGGAAATATCACCGATTTGGGCTGCAGTGTCCCCACTGCAGCAGATCTCCTCATACCTTTAATTTAGTCTTGAGTTCTCCTTTTCTAAGAGACAGTCTGATAGATACATGTACATATGTAAGCATTTGCTAAAATAATAACCAGAAATGGGGAGAAGAATAGCTCAAAGGATGGCTATTGTGTTCTTCTGCCTACCTCCAGGCAGCATTAAATTTGCCTTCCTGTAGATATATATCTCAGTATATTTGTATTTTGTGATGGGTCGTGGTTGTATTCCCGCTCAACCAGCTTGAGACCTTCCTGGTTGTGTTGATGTCTTCACCTTTTGAGTACTCAGAGCTCAGCAAATACCGCTAAGTGGCTCCTAGACAAATATTTGATTCAATTATATTCCTTATTATACTTGGCTTTTGATATATTTCACTTTAAGAAAAGGTTGAATTCCTGCCTGAATTTGACAACTACTTGAGTGACTATTAGTATATCCTATGAGCTCTTTAGGTTTCCATCTTTTATCTGATCTGTAGAATTATCCCCCAGTGCTGGGGATTAAACACAGAGCCTTGTGCATACTAGCCTCTCTCTCCATCTTTAGAATAAGGAAATTAAAACCTGAAAGACATCCTTCAAGCCCTGAAATTCTAAGTCATGAAGTGATAAGAGCTCTTGAGAGCCGTGGTACTGAGGGAGGAAAGTTAATTCATTGTCATCCTACACTACCAATCTAGTATTTTAAAGTAAAAATAACATTACAATGTGGAAATTTTTGCATTAGGGTCAATTAGAAGTAAATTATTCAAATTCACGTACCTGCACTTGTAGACACAGAATGTGAAACCAGGTCCTCCTATTTTCATCTCAATGTGCCTATGGAGAAAAATGATTAGAATAACTGGGTTGTCCTAGAGATGCTGATAAAGGAGTAAGGGGCTGGCATAAATTTTGTTATTTTTACTAAACATGAATATTTTCATTTATAATTAAATGTATTTTCTTTTCCAGATTTTATTTCAATTTTCATATTGGAGTGTTACCCTGTTACCCTTAAATTAAATATTTTTCCTATTCATAATCTGCACAGAGAATTTGGGAGAGGAACTTTCTTTTTTTTTTTTTTAATTTTTTATTGGTTGTTCACAACATTACAAAGCTCTTGACATATCATATTTCATATATTAGATTGAAGTGGGTTATGAACCCCCAATTTTACCCCCAATGCAGATTGCAGAATCACGTCGGTTACACATCCACAATTTTACAAAATGCCCTATTAGTAATTGTTGTATTCTGCTACCTTTCCTATCCCCTACTATCCCCACTCCCCTCCCCTCCCAACTTCTCTCTCTACCCCATCTACTGTAGTTCATTTCTCTCCTTGTTTATTTTCCCATTCCCCTCACAACCTCTTATATGTAATTTTGTATAGCAATGAGGGTCTCCCTCCATTTCCATGCAATTTCCCTTTTCGGGAGAGGAACTTTCCATTTTAAAAACACTAGGACCAGCACTACCTTAAAATTCATCATTTGGTAAAACAAATGATGAACTATTAACATAGATTGTGTACATTATTTGTTTTGTAGAACTCTAGATTTTATGGAACTAGGAACTAATTACTCTTCCTACAAAACATCTATTTAGTCCCAAATAAAAGAAGACTTAGCCTGGGGTGAGGCATAGATAAGAAAACACTGACAGGAGCTGGGGGCGGGGTGAAGGGACACAGAAACAGAAAAAATAGTCTGATCTGAAAGATTAAAAATTTATATGTAAGAACCAGTAATTAGAATCAGAGTAATTGTTGCTTTAAAGGACTTAAGAACAGAGCGCCATGAACACAGAGAACAATTAAGTATGGTTCAGAGTAAAGCTCACAGAACAGATGATTTTGGAGCAGAAACTGTTATAATAACATTAACTGCCATTTATCAAGGACCTCCTAAGTGCAGTGCATTTCAGTATAAGTTATCTGTATGCTACATCAACCAGTAATTATTATTTCTCTTCTCTTTTAACAATTAAGGATGTGATAAGTGGTTCAATAAGGTTTATTAAAATACCAATACCAAACAGCTACTAAATGGCTGAGCCAAGTGTTTCAAACCTAATGTGGTGACTCCAGAGTGCTCATGTCTCCCCAGGAAGCTGCACAACAGGCTCAGCAGGTAAAGAGCCCTTCCAAGAAATGTCAGTGAGACATGAAAGGTCTTGATTTGTCCCTGAGGACAGCTGGAGCCAGTATATAGAACAAATGGGAAGGGCCCATGAAGAAGAGATTCCCTTATAAAAGAACAAGAAAAATTAAATGCAACAGGGCTGAGGGGAAGCTGCAGGAAATGGGAAGAATGCATTTGGAAGGAAAAAAAAAGCTTGTTAAATTACTAACCATTGAGTTGGTGTGGGATAAATAAGTTGGAGTATATTATAGTTTGGATACGAGGTGGCCCCATGTGTGAGAAATTGCAGGAGTGTTTAGAGGCTGTAAATTCCTACTAGTCTCATTGAAACACATTAATGAAAGACTAGAATATTGAGGTCTGGTACCAGATATGTTTAGTATGTTACCAAATATAATCTTTCATTGTCAAGCTTTACCTGAATCCCTTTCTTGGAATCTAATAAAAGACCATAAGGAATTCTTTTTAGTCTAATTAGGCTATTAAGAACGAATTCAAAGTGGAGTAAATTAAACTCCACGCATGTATGATTATGTCCAAATGAACTCAACTATTATGTACAACTATAATGTACCAATAAAAGCAAAAAGTGAATATTAATGAAGAACAAATTTTGAAATAACCCTACATTCAATATTTCTTTACTTATCAAGTTAAAATTGAACCTTTTAAGTTTGTGCATATATCCAAATTAGATTAAATGTTCCTCAGGTGAATAAGCACATTAAAAAAAAAAAAGAACAAATTCATCTTGATCCTGTTTTGAAAAGACCCTTTTGTCAGTATCCCTACCTTCACCATTTCCACTCTATCATTCATATGTTCCCAAAGTTTTTTATGCAAAATTAGTAAGTGTTAATTTCAAGATCCACAGCCAGAGAACAAACCTAGATGAGAATATTAGTTAAAATGAGAGTTTTTACGTGAAATTATTGTTGGTGTATAGTTTTGAATAAGAGTGGTTTTTGACATAAAAAATTGAGAAGACTTACATGACAATAGTTATATGTTTAGTTACCCATTGAGAAAAATAAGTAGTAATTTATTTTTAGTTGCTAAAGTACTTAAACTTTAGCAAATATTTTGAAACTAATTTTCTTTCCTTTAGCAAAAGAGGTATCTATGTATATATTGAAATATAAGCCTTTGCATGTGTTCATGATGTCTCTGACTAAAAAGGAAGGCAAGACCATTTATAGAGTGATATTCTAAGGAGAATGAAAATGCTTCTGTAGTGACAAGGGCCATGAGAGATTTTTATGTGAAGTGGAAGGATCAGATTGACTTTCTCCAAAACTAATCCTGATACCTGTGAGGCAGATCAACTGTGGTAAGGAGCCAGGCAGCAAGATGTCAGTTAGGAAGCAGAGGAAAATGTCACCTGTACTGCCATGTAGAGGCACCTCTCCAGTGACTCGGAGACCAACAAATTTAAGGATGCGGGATTAAGAATAATCCAAAATGTATGACCAATGTGATTCTGCAACCTGTACAATCAGAAAAATGAGAAATTATACCCCATTTGATTCAAATATATGAAATGTCAAGATCATTGTACTGTCATATGTAACTAATAAAAAAAAAGATTCTATGAGAAATATCCCCCCCCAAAAAAAGAATAATCCAAAATGTTCTAGACTTAAAGAATGAATTGAAGGAGACATCATGATAAGAAATAAGGAATATTAGAGGAGGAGGTATTGACATAGGGACATTTGGCTGGTATGGGAAGGGGACTGGAGTAAGGGGCAAGTAATGAGTTTAGTTTAACCTCCACTAAGGTGGAAATGCTAAGCTATATACATTAGGTAGTCGAATGTCCCCATCTAAAACTAAGGTTAACTGAGTTAGAGATTTAGAGGAGAATAAAATGCAGTCATTATAACAACAGCTTTAAAGTCAAATAGACAATGGGTTCAAAGTTCTGCTATTTACTAACTTGTGGGATTAGGTGAGATTTGGAGCCTTACTGAGCATTAAATTTCCTTATTTGAAAGTGAAGTCAGGAATACTCAGAGGAGTGGTGTAGATTGAGTGAGACAAGGCAGATATAAAGGTAGCAAAGTGTCTGGCACACAGTCAATGCAGATGTCCTCATTTTTCTATAAGTTATTGAGCCATGAATAGCTTAGAAATTGAAGGCACGGGACTGGAGCTGATAACCCTGAAGTCCACGGAGAGGAGAATCAAGACAGGGCCTCAGGGTTGCCAACTGCTGAGGGGCAGGCAGAGCAGGAACAGGCAAAATAAGCTGAGAAGGCACTGAGGGAGGGGAAAGGAGACTGAGGAGAGAGTGATGACCCGTAAACCAACTAGAAGAGTAGCAACAAGTAAGAGGGTGGATCAGAATCATCCCACTAAGCAGAGATAGTGGAAAAAATTAACCATTAGCACTGCCAGTGAGGATTTCTTTGTTGACCTAAATAGTAGTTTGAAGAAAAATAGGGTAGAGGCAGGACACAGAGATAGCATTCAGCGTTCCTGGAAGTCGGAAAGCTTAATTATTAAAAATAGATATAATTCTAAGAGAGAGAGAGAGAGAGAGAGAGATGTAATCTAGCTTAAAAACAGGAAGAGATTAATTAGTAGCATTAACAGATGTGAAGTAGCTCTCTCTAGGAATTTTCCCCTCAGTATACGATCATGCTATTATTTTTCCCATCATAAAAACAACCATGATGACAACTACATGTAAACCCTCTTGACTCTAGGATTCTACTCTTCCTCCATCTACTGTTCTAATTTTCCTTACCTTCACAGCAAAATTATTTTAATTCCAAATTCTAAATTCCTCATTTCCAGTTTTGCTTTATTCTCTCCTACACCACTCAAAAAGAGGTTTTTTCCCACATTCTACCAACACTACTCTGGCCAGAGTCACCAGTGATGGTCCTATTGTTAGATCCAATGGCCAATCTCAGTCCTCACCTTAATCAGCCTGTCAGCAACATTCTACACAATTAAACACCCTCTCTTCCCTTTAAATGCTTGATTCATTTGAATTCCAGGAAACACATCATCTTGATTTTCTATTTTTTTTTCAGCAGTCATTCTCTTTTGCTTATTCCTGAATATTATCTCGGTCTCTTCATATTGGAGAAATCTACAGCTTAGTCCTTGAGCCTCTCCTATATTTTAAAAAATCTATAAAACCCCTCCTATTTTTTAAATCTGTAATCTGAGTGATGAGCAACACTCAGTCAGCAATCAAATCAAGACTCATGACTTTAAAACAATATTACATGCTGATGATTCCACAATTTATATTTTAAGTCCAGACTTTCCAGAAATTCTAGACTACTACATCCATCTTCAATTCAGGAGTTCCACTTGAAATCCTTTTTTCCAAAACTATAAAGTATTGAGATATATTTGGCTACGTTAATGTTGGCTAATATTTTCAAGTATGTGGAGCCCTTTCCTAACATCAAAGAATTAAGCTTGCACGAGGGTAGTTATAATTAGCATCCATTGACAGAAAAACTTATCATGAAGCAACCTACTATGACTTTGGTCACACTTTAAGTTTGTGTTTCACTACTATTACATATGCTTGAACACTTACTTTTATAGATGCCAACTACATTTATTTCAGTCTGTAGATGAGAGCAATATTTAGGACTCAATAATTCCCTTTTACATAACTTCTAAACTCTCTCAGATATAGGATCCACCAGTTGAAAAACATACAACTAGACTATATATGTATGTATGTAAAATATACATACTTTACATATATACACATTTAACATATATATAGTTTTCTTGCACACACACACACACCCCAAAATCTTTATGTGTTCGAGGTCGAGTTCACTCTATGAACTGTATATAACTTGATAACCTAGATAACTTGATTCCTGTTTTCATTTCTAGACATAACTTACAGAGATTTTCTGTTTACAAGTATTTCAGAATGATGAAAACAAAAATCCTCCTGGTTAGCTCTTCAGGCTTTTCTTATGGTTTTCCTTGCATCTGCTCACATGCTAACTGCAGTTCAAAATGTTCAACAGCAAAAGATAAGACTCAAGAATGTCCAATATGCCATTAACTGCCGTGATCTTTTTTTTTAACTTTAATTTACCATCTTGACCATGTTTTAATCTTTATTTTTATTTTTATGTGGTGCTGAAATCGAACCCAGTGCCTCATGCATGCCCGAGTGCCCTACCACTTGAGCCACATTCCCAGCCCTGCCATGATCTTTTTGCTTTGTGATATTTTAACCAGATATTCAACATTTCCCTGCCCCATTTTTCTTTGTGCAAAATAATAAAATAGCTATCTGAATAGTCCTCAAAAAACAAATCTTGGAAAAATTAAGATGATCCTTGCAGCAAGATATAGGATGAATTTATAGTATGGAGACATTAAAAGAAAGAAGATCAGTTAGGAGGTGATAGTGGAAATGATATCTCTGGGGTAAATTCTTTAGGATTCAAAGCCAACTAAAGAGGGTAAGGGAGCAGAAGCATTCTAGGATGTCTCCAAAATGTCTTATATTCGCATGGATGGTGATATATTAATGATATGAGAAATATAAGAAGGGAAGATTTGGAGAAATGTGGGAATCAGTTTGTTCACATTAATGTCAAAGTTCCTGAGAGAAAACCTGGTGTTCTCATTAACTTTTGCACATCAATAACATGCATCAAAACCAGCTACGAAGATTTTTTTTTTTCACTAAGAACTGGGAAATACAAAACAAGTCTCCATTTTTTTTTTCTTTCTTTCTTTTTTTTTTTTTTTCTTGTTTTAAAAGGACTTTATTTCATCTTCATATTTTAAGCCTAGCTTTGCTGCCATGCTATTCTTGATTGGCATTTCTATTTTCTTTTTTTTTTTTTTTAAATTTTTTATTGATTATTTAAAGCATTACATAGCTCATGATATATCATCTTTCATACATTAGACTCAAATTGTGTTTTGAACTCCCATTTTCACCCCAAATATAGATTGCAGAATCACATCTGTTACATATTCACATTTTTACATAATGCCATATTAGTGTCTGTTGTATTCTGCTACCTTTCCTAACCCCTACTATCACCCCTCCCCTCCCCTCCCCTCCCATCTTCCCTCTCTATCTCCCCTGCTGTTGTTCAATTCTCTCCCTTTTTTTTTTTCCCTCCCCCTTGCCCCTCATAGCCTCTTGTAATTTTATGTATCCTTGAAGGTCTCCTACCATTTCCATATGCTTTCCCTTCTCTCTCCGTTTCTCTCCCCCCATTCGTCTTTGTTATCTGTAGTCTTTTCCACATGCTCTTCCTTCCTGTTCTGTTCTTAGTTGTTCTCTTTATATCAAAGCAGACATTTGGCATTTGTTTTTTAGGGCTTGGCTAGCTTCACTTAGCATAATCTGCTCTAATGCCATCCATTTCCCTGCAAATTCTATGATTTTGTCATTTCTTAGTGCTGCATAATATTCCATTGTGTATAGATGCCACATTTTCTTTATCCATTCATCTATTGAAGGGCATCTAGGTTGGTTCCACAGTCTAGCTATTGTGAATTGTGCCGCTATAATCATTGATGCAGCCGTATCCCTATAGTGCGCTCTTTTAAGGTCCTCAGGGAATAGTCCGAGAAGTGCAATAGCTGGGTCAAATGGTGGTTCCATTCCCAGCTTTCCCAGGAATCTCCATACTGCTTTCCAAATTGGCCTCACCATTTTGCAGCCCCACCAGCAGTGTACAAGTGTACCTTTTTCCCCACATCCCCGCCAACACTTGTTGTTGTTTGACTTCATAATGGCTGCCAATCTTACTGGAGTGAGATGGTATCTTAGGGTGGTTTTGATTTGCATTTCTCTGATTGCTAGAGATGGTGAGCATTTTTTCATGAACTTGTTGATTGATTGTATGTCCTCCTCTGAGAAGTGTCTGTTGAGGTCCTTGGCCCATTTGTTAATTGGGTTATTTGTTATCTTATTATTTAATTTTTTGAGTTCTTTGTACATTCTGGATATTAGGGCTCTATCAGAGGTGTGGGGGGTAAAGATTTGTTCCCAGGATGTAGGCTCTCTATTTACCTCTTTTATTGTTTCTCTTGCTGAGAAAAAACTTTTTAGTTTAAGTAAGTCCCATTTGTTTATTCTGGTTGTTAACTCTTGGGCTATGGGTGTCCTA
Organism: Spermophilus citellus; assembly: GCF_964194105.1. Taxonomy (NCBI): domain Eukaryota; kingdom Metazoa; phylum Chordata; class Mammalia; order Rodentia; family Sciuridae; genus Spermophilus; species Spermophilus citellus. The sequence continues at coordinate 197,022,509 of NC_138184.1, read as the reverse complement.
TTAAGGAATTTGGAGCCCGACCCCACAATTTGTAGATCGTAGCCAACTTTTTCTTCTATCAGACGCAGTGTCCCCACAGGTGTGAGGCCCCAGTCTCATGTTCAAAATAGAAATCTGGGTTGGCAATATGTTTGTTAGCATACAATAAGATTAAGGCAACAGTTATGCAGTCAGATATAAGATCAAATCTTAGTTTTTGTAAGCTGTAAATTGAGCAAATTATACAACTTTTTTTAGCTTTATGCAAAATGGGGATTGTAATAATACCTTTTTAAGATTATTATAAGAATTAAATATGATAAAACATACAAAGAAATAAACATAGTTTCTGGCATATAATAATTGTTCAAAAAGTGGCAGATTTTGAGCCAGGCACAGTTGCATATGCCTGTAATCCCTGCAGCTCCGGAGGCTGAAGCATGAGGATCATGAGTTCAAAGCCAACCTCAGCAATGATGATGAGGTGCTAAACAACTCAATGAGACCCTGTCTCTAAATAAAATACAAAATAGGGTCTGGGATGTGGTTCAGTGGTCGAATGCCCCTGAGTTCTATCCCTGGTACCCAACTCCCCCACCCCACCCCACCCCAAAAAAGTGGCAGATTTTGATAGTCATCAACATAATGAGGGTGGAAACAATCATCCTGAAAGAGCAAGAGAGGTAGGAATTATAGGCCAGGCCTTAAAAATGCCAGTATAGTAGGAGTAAAGAAAATGATTAAGCAAATCTTGAAAGTGTAGTAGGAGATGATAACAAAATAATACTAAGGAATGGTGAGCTAGAAATGGAGGGAAGTGTTTTAATAGTCATATAGCATCAATATAAGAAGTGAGGAAATTTTACCACTGAGTTGAACAACAAATTTGGATAAAACTGTATTAGTCAGGGTCCTCTAGAGGCACAGAATCAACAGGAAGTATAACTATAAAAGATGACTTATTAGGTTGGCTTAGGCCACCAGAAGCTGGATAGTACACAATGGCCCTCTGCAGGCTAGAGATCTGGAAGAACCAGTAGCTGTGCAGTCCAAGAGGCTGACGCCCCAGAAAAACAGTGTTACCCTAGTGCTAGACCAAAGACTTCTGGTGAATTACTGGCCGAGTTTGCTTTGGAAGAGTGAAGAAGTGAAAGTCTGATATGGCAGCAGCAGTCAAGAACCTGTTCAAAAAAGAATCCAGCTTGCATCTGCTGCTGCTTACTTGTTCTTCCAACTTTTATTCCATCCAAGCCATTATCCTATTGGTCAGTGCTACCTACCTGCTTAGGAAGAGTCTCCATTTCTGTTGGCTGTCTTACATGCCAATCATTCCTAGACACACCCACATTAACAACCCCAAATTCTGTCAATCCCTATTTCTTAATCTAATCAAATTGATGATTCAAATTGACCATTATACTGTTCAGCTTCTAGCTGTACTCTTAAGAATGTCATTTAAATTTGATTTTTTAAACAGTCCTGTGACCAGTCATCAGTTTCAATTGCTGATTGATGGATGTCTGCCCTAAGGGCTATAATATCCTACTACTGAACTATTGTTGGATTTGTCTTGAATGACCCTTCCTGGAAGGTAGTGATCTGAATATCCAAAGGGACTTTATTTAGATAACAGAAAAAGTTGAATTTGTATCCTTTATAAATTCAGAAAGGATTTATTTGCCCAGTCCATCACTAGATGTATTTGACATCAAGAAAAATATCTCTGGAAGCAGTGGGAAGAATACAGAAGTGGGGACAGCTGAGTGGCAGACGACCAGTGAGGAGGCAGAAGATGATGAGGCAGTCATGGGGATGCCTGGACATTTCCAGGGCAGGATGTGGTGCCAATTGAATCTGAGGGTAAGGGAAGGAAGAAGCCTTGGATAATCCCCCCATGTACCTGGGAGCAATTTATAGCTTCTGGGATCCAAATTCACCCAAAGTTTGCTCTGTGAGATTAGACCGGAATTTTAAATATGTTTCCTTTGCCAGCTGGCACAATGTTAAGCTTTGTCAGTAAAGGGCACAGAGGAAAGGGGTTCATTTCCTGGTGCACTCGTGCTTGTGCATTTTTCCAGAGCCCTCCCCCTAACACTGGAAGCTCTTCCAGTTCTTGGCAGCTCTCAGTCACCCCTCAGGAGACCCCTTCAGATGGTTTTTAGTGGAATGCCTGCTCCAGTGAACAGCTTTCCTTGGCACCCTAGAAGACTGATTTCTGGCAAGTTCTGCAGGCACAGCGACTCCTCTACCATCCTCTCCAATAAGGCCTGGATCCCAGTCCTGGAGGGGTAGGGTCCTTCTTTGTTCTCTTTCAGCCATGGGGTTGGTGGCTCCTTCTTTCATCTGCCATTTCTAGATTCTCTATACTTCACTTCCTTCTAACCTAGATCTTTTTACTTTTACCCTCTGTTATACTAAGGTTTTTTTGTTTGTTTGTTTTTTAATAATAAACTTTCTGATTACTGTGTCCTTCCTCTCCTGATTGGGCATAAACTAATATACCTGGTTTCTAAATTTGTAAGAATGATAATTATAAATAAATATGAAAAATAGAGGGAAAGGAGGAGGTCTGGAAAGAAAGTAGCTTGCTCTGTTTTGTACACATGTTAATCTAAGATTTATTCATTTATTTATGTATTTTGGTACCAGGGATTGAATCAGGGACACTTAACCAGTGAGCCACATCCCCAGCTATTATGGTTTGGTTGTGAGGTATCCCCCAAAGTTCATGTGTGAGACAATGCAAGAACATTAAGGGTTTGGATTATAAGAGCCTTATAATCCATTAATGTTTGGATTATAAGAACCTTAACTCAGTAAGTGAATTAATCCCTTGATAGGAATTAACTGGGTGCTAACTGAAGGCAGATAGAGTGTAGTTACAGGAAGTGGGCATTGAGGGGCGTGCCTTTGGGTTATATATTTTGTATCTGGCAAGTAGCATCTCTGTTTTCTGATCATCATGTGAGCTGCTTCCCTCCACCATACTCTTCCACCATGATGATCTGTCTCATTTAAAGCCCTGAAGAATGGAGCCAGCTGTCTTTGGACTGAGACTTCTGAAATCGTGAGCCCCAAAATTAACTTTTCCTCCTCTTCTGAAATTGCTAACTGAAACACCAACCCTTTTTAGTTTGTTTTGCAAGAGGGCCTCACTAAGTTGCCTGGGGCCTCACTAAATTATCCAGAGCCTCGATAAGTTGCTGAGGCTGGTGTTGAACTTGTGATCCTCCTGCCATAGCCTCCTCTGTTAATTGCATTTCTCTGTTAATCAGAACTTGTATTAATTGGGTTCCTAGGGTCAGTCAAAGAGCCCACGTAAGAACTAAGGGGGTGAGGGAAGTCTGTCTCTCCAACAATATTTTCTGGCACTTTTCCAGAATAGATATTTCCTAATTCCACTTTCAAAGATGTTTATTGAAATGTAAACTGTATTAGAGCACAGATGTCTGCACTTTTTTTTTTAAGATCTCTTCAGATGGTTTGAGTGCAATTGCTGGTGTTTATTTGGCACTGTAGAATGCGAATTAAGAAAACAGGGATTACATGCACCACTGCACCTGGCTCAACTAAGATTCTTGACAGACTATTAGGAGTTGGAAATAGGGGTCAAGAACAGAGTCTCATGTCCAAAGAATTAAGGACATGCCATCTTAAAATATGCCATATTGATATATTGACTATTTTAAGCTGAAATCATTTGAGGAACTAACTTCAGAGGGAGCCACTTAGCCTGTCTTTCCCTACATGCAGCAAACCATAAACATTCTTCAGGCAGAGATGCATTTCCCATATCAAAGCTGGAAAATAGCCTTGGTCTCTACAGACTGATCATTGGAGCTGCACTGAATCTGAATAAACAAACCCTGGAGTAACCCTTATCTTCCACTAGTTTGCACAGCCACCATCCTCCTATATCTCTTATTAACATCCCTAGAAGTTAGCACCCTGGTCCAGATATCCTTCTGTTGTGTCATTCCTCCATAATTTTTTTTTCTAAAACATATAAAAGCATCATGCCTTGGTGGTGTCTTCAGCCTTCTCTCTCGTGTTAAAATGCCTCTTGCACATGTAAATCTAGTAAAATTTTATGCATTTCTCTGTTAATCAGAACTTGTATTAATTGGGTTCCTAGGGTCAGTTAAAGAGCCCACATAAGAACTAAAGAGGTGAGGGAAGTCTGTCGGGGGCCATTCTGATGCGTGATTGGGTGACTCCCGTTAAGGGCCTGAGGCGCTTTGGCTGTGTCGAAGCTTTCCCGACCCTTTCCTGATGAGAGAGCCCATCCGTGTGGGGTGTGCCTGACCACTGACCCCGGGGACCCAATCACTGACCCTGACCTTGGAGTGCAGCCCCCCCTCAACCTTCATTGGATGGAATTCTCCCCTGAATCTCTTGTTCCCCAAATAAAAGGCTACTCCCAGGTGTGTTCGCTCTCTCTCTCTCCTGCTAGCCCAGAGTAATCCTCGCTGCCCTGCTGGGCGGCTAGAGGTGGGAACCAGGGAGGTGAGCCGTCTCGGACCTAGCAATATAAATAAGGTAACTGGTTTGTGTGTTTTATTTCGATCTCTTCTAACTAACTTTATGCCTAGAACCTCATTAATGAAACCACTGCGCAGGCCGCGTGGTAGAGAAGTCTGTTTCTCCTCCAGTATTTTCTGGCACTTTTCCAAAATAGATATTTATTAATTCCACTTTCAAAGATGTTTATTGAAATGTAAACTGGATTAGAGCACAGATGTCTGTATTTTTTTTTTTTTTTTAGATCTCTTCAGATGGTTTGAGTGCAATTGCTGGTGTGAATTAAGAAAACAGTTTTGTGGTTAGATTACTTTTTTATTAGTGGTGACTTTGAACAATGAGAACCCTCTTCTGCAAAATGTGAATAATAATATTTACTAAGGATTAAATTATGAAGACAAGTGATTAGCACAGTTCTTGACATATCATAATATTTAAAGAATGATACTTGCTAAATATCAATAGTGTGATTATTATATTTATCTTCTGAGCCTGATTTATGTTTCTACATTTCCCTACTAACATCTGATATATTATAAATCTATGTCCTTATTTTAAAATTCACTTCTCTAGAAAGTAAACTTCAAGGCATTGGTTCTGATAGTCATTGCTCCTAGGGTCCAATAACAATGCAAGTGCTCAACAAATATTAGGTGATGAATAAATGATAAAGATCTAAGAAGCAACATCATATTTAGGAATCAGAATCAGGAGCCCTGAGAGGATAAGGGGAGTTGTTGAAAAAAGCCCACACTGTTAAAGTAGGCAGAAGACATTGGAGGGTAGGAAAAACATTTTCTTCCACCCTCTTATATTCTCTAGATGAGATCTGCAAATTAAACTCACAAAAGACAGGTTATCAGGAAAAAGGCAAACAATTTTCCTTGAAATTAATTTTTATATGTACATGGAGGCCTTCAGAGAGAAGTGAAAACTCAAAACAGCAGATAGACCCATTAACTTTCATATCATTTTAATAAAAGGGGTGGTAAATGTGGGAAAGTAAATAGAAGAGGGAGACCAATGGAGGGTAAGGGTTATTCAGTGAGGTCTTTTTTAAAAATGCAGACCCATCTCAGTGTTATCTTCAATTCCATTGATAAAAGGAGTTTTTCATTCCCTGGTAAGAAACAGGGAAATGTATGCTCTATTTTTATGTAGATAAAAATAGAGCATACATTTCCTTTCCCTGCATTTAAGTTTTCTCAATTGCTTTCAGATTTTGAAATACTCTTTATGCCATGATAGTATAGTTGGGGTAGCATATCCCAGTACCCTTCAATATCAAGAAGGATAAGTTAGAGATACAAGGAGAAAATGAGAGGGGGGAGGGGGGGAAGGGGGGAGAGAGAGAGAGAGAGAGAGAGAGAGAGAGAGAGAGAGAGAGAGAGAGAGAGAGAAAGGTGAAAAATCAAGACAAGATAGGGGAAAGAAGCCAAGGGAATAATGTGAGAGAACAACCAGGGGGCTAGTTATCATACTAAAGGAAGACTGGGAATGAAAATTGGCTACTGGATTTGGCAATCAAGAAGGCACTGGTGATCTGACGTGGTGCCATGAAGTTAGAGCTCTGAAAGCCTGGTGAGTAAAATCAATATTTAATTCTAAAGTGCACAAAATAGCCAACACTAAGCTAGATCCCAGACACTAGCACAGTCCTAGGGGAGCACATGTCTCTCTTCACCTCTGCCCAAATTCTGGCTCTCTATGAGAGGACAGAAGCATAAACTTCACACCCAATGAGGGGCTTGAGTATTCTAGCAGGATGCAGTATTTGTAATCTGTACCGTTTCACCTATTGGCCAGGAAGCCGAAAGCAAGAATTAGTGTTAACCAAAGCTTCTATGAAGCCCTAGAAGCAGCACCTTAAGAAACTAGCCAATGGTAATTGCTTTACCTAGATGACAGTCAAAATTTAGTTCCCCAAATATTACTAAATTAGTCATCTTTGTATGACTACAGCAAAATACACCACCTCCCAATGATGGGGACCAAGTTTTTAATCCCAATGGGCTCTTGGGGGACACATTAAACAATAAACCACAAGTAAACAATGCCAAACCATGGCATTCACCAAGCACAATGTGTTGATTAGACAAAGCTGAGTGTATTGTTTACTGTGATAAGGAAAACCACCTTCTACTGGAAGCTTTGGTAGTGTTTTCTACCGTATTTACAGCAAGGGCAGAACTTATTAAGAATTAGAAGTTTTATTTAAAGTGGATCTTTCAAAGCAAGAAGGAAGGAGTTGATTCGAATTGAGCAAGGATACTGATGCAGGTCTGGGATTGGTGCAAACAGCGAAGTGATGGTTTTGAAGAAGAGATTAAGAGAGTCTTAGCTGTAAACCTTCTATTAATAACTTCAATTGAGAGTCGGTGGATCTGTATTAGGTTCCTATTGTTGTTATAACAAATTACCAGAAACATTATTGCTTAAACAACAAAATATTATTTATAAGGTTAGAAGTTTAGAATCCAAATATGAGCAGAGCTTTATTTCCCCTGAGGCTCTAGGAGAGAAGCTATTTCCTTGCATTTTCTGGCTTCTAGAGGTTGCCTGTATTCTGGGCTCAGGGCCTCTTCCTCACATTACTCTGCTTCTCACTTTCTGTCCTCTTTTTCGACTCTGACACATTTGCATTCCTATTATAATGTGCCCCCAGATAATCCATGATCACCTCCCCATTTCAAGACCCTTAACTTAATTACATCTATAAAGTTCCTTTTACCATGTAAGTAAAAATTGACATATTCATAGGTACAGAGCAGCTAAATATGGCATCCCAAAATATGACAGTTTGGCATAAATATTATTTTGAACTGAAGGCAACTGAGAAAAAGCAAATATAAAAACAACCCTCTGCCCTCTCCATCTGCCTCAAAGCAGATCATATCCCCCTTGAGCAGGTGGCCCCACTTCCTACATCAGGAAAAGGATATAAACTTTTCACTAAAGATAATACAACGGATGCTACTGAGAGGAATTTGCACAGCAAATCATACTACAACAACCTTTAAGTTGTAGTTAAGGTGTTATATAAGCCCAAGTTCTAACCATTCTGCTGTTGTTTGAATGTGACCCCTACTAGTTCATATGTTGTAAAGGTAATCCCCCAATTCAAATGATATTATTTGTCCCTGTCATAGGAATAATAATTTAAAAATTTTTTGAAAATCATATTTTAACACTTTCTTCATCTGTATGTGCTGCTATCACAGAATACTGAAGGCTAAGTAATTTATTAAGGACAGAAATTTATTTCATATTTAGTTCTGGGAAGAACTGGGAAGAGACTGGGAAGCCCAAGATGAAGGCACCTGGTGTTGGGTGTCTGGGGAGGGCTTGCTTGCTGTATCCTTATATGGCAGAAGGCTGAGAGGGAAAAAGAGTTAAGGCTGTGAATTCTGTGGCAAGAGTAGAAGAACAAAAAAGGCCCCAAGCCAGATTCCTTCAGTCCCTTTATAAGGGTGGAGCCCTCATGACTTAATCACTTCCCAAAAGGCTCCCTGCTAATTCCACCACAGTGAGGATTAGTCTCAACATGAATTTCAAGGGGACATTAACTGGTGTTCTGTTTTTCAGGGACACAGACACCATGCTCTCCTCCCCACCCTGCCTCTGGAATGTGCATGTATCACAGCACCACCTCTCCCTACAGAACACCTTCTCACCTCCAGTTTACTGTTTGCTCTTCTATTAACTAATAGGTCTCCATTCTTCTTAAACCTACAGTTGCCTTATCAGTTATTCCCGGACCACCTAAGAGGACACCCTGCCATCCTCCCCCTTGCTCCTTTTAGACTCTTTGATACCCTCTGCCCTTGAATTAAAGCCTTGGTTTTGTGGCACTGTCATTACAATATGTAAAAGATGACCACATAACTTATTGTGTGATGCTTATAAGAATGAAAGGAAATGCTATTAAAAATCGCAAGAAAAACCAGGCATGGTGGCACGGGAGATCTCAGCTCCTCAGGAGACTGAGGCAGAAGAATCCAAAAGTGCAAGGCCAGTCTAGGAAACTTAGTAAGACCCTGTATTGTATCAAAATTGAAAATAAAAGGGACCTGGGATATAATTCAGTGATAGAGCACTTGCCTAGCATGCACAAAGCCCTGGGTTCAATTCCTAGTACCAAAAAAAAAAAAAAAAAAAAAAATCATGAGACAAGAAGAATAAACCAGGGCCTCTTGGGAAGCCTATACTGTGAATTCATGCTGTGGATCTGCAAAAGAATCTGGCTTTACAGTCAGATAATAGATGATGAAATCCTGGATAAATAACCTACAAGATATGTGATGTTGTGCAAGTTGCTTTACTTCATTGAGCTTTGGTTATTTCTGCTGTCAGCTTAAAGTAGCAAATCAACTTTCTGTCTCCAGTTGAGAAAATTAGAGATAAACAGAAGATTATAGACGCTTAACATAGTGCCATGCACTAAAGTGTGCTGGAAAAAAACTGGCATCTATGATTACCAATGTGAGACCTGAGGTGGTTCTTGCCCTTCAGCTTCATACCACATTCGCAAATTAGAGGCCTTGTTCCTGGGTCCTGCCAGGAGCACAATCCGTCTCCCCAGGCCTGTGGAGAGGAATCACGTACTTCCCACCTACCACCTAGGGCTTCCTGTAACTCTACCTCTCAGCACTGTGTGTAAAACTAAGAAAGAAATACCTGATATTTGGGATGTGTGTGTGTGTGGGGGGGTATTTTTTAGCCACTTTCAATTTTTAATCTAATAATTATCTGAAGGACTAAGCTATTATGTGAGCACAGAAAAATGAACTTCTAATTCTAAATGCTGCATAAAACTGAATCTACTCTCAATGGTTTTCAACTTTCTGTGCATATTAAGAGTCTTTGCAAGCTTTCTAAAAATACACGTTTCTGGATTTTCATGGGTGGGGGGTTGTGTCCCAATAAATCCAACACAAGTTGAAACTATCATTAATCAAAATGCATTCAATGCACCTACTGAACATCAGAGCTTAGCAACATGGTACTCTGTAGAGCAAGTATTGTTTGGACCACTTGGCTGACTGGGAGCTGTGACTCACTACTGCCTCCCAGCTGCCAGAAAGAATATCACACCACGTATTGCTAGGGAAAGGATCAAAACTCAAAATTCAAAATGAAGTTTCTACTGAATCATATCTCTTCATATCATTGTAGAGTTTAAAATTATAAGTCAGGGGTCACCTATACTACACAGATGCCTAACCCTCACCCAGAAATGATGTATGTGTGAGTTTGATGTGGCCACATCTTTAAAGCCCCCCCTTTTGATTCTGATGACCAACCAGGGTAGAAACCTGCTAACCCCTGTTCTGAATACAAATATCTAAAAATTATGCAAATATAATGAAGGAATTGATAGCTCAAGGAAAAATAGCAGTCAACTTGTTAATCATTATTGTGATTGTTATTTGTAAGATATGCAAAATAATATCATGTGTCTGTGGGTTGTGAGTCATTTGCTTCCAGAAGGAAACATCCAATTGGAAACTAGGAAGAAGGCAGGGAAGAGTAAGAGGGTGTGGCTATAAGAAGGTGCCAAAACAGCATCACCCGCATGGTGCTCCCTACACTCCATCTCAACCCACTCTGCCCAGCTGTAATCCACTGTCAAGTATTCTCCATGTCCAGCTGTTCAGCTGATGCTCAGGATACATACTTTATGCAGTCTTTGAAGGCCACAGAATACCGTCAGCTCTCCTCAGCCTCCCATACCTGGATATTTCGACTTAGGAGGTAGATTACATAATTTCTGCAAAGCCCCACTAGGGTCACAAAGGGGTATGGAAATCTGCTGTTGCAAAAGAAAAAAAAAATCCATCTTTAACTAGACACTGTCAGAAAGGAGAGATGGAAATGGCCATATTAAAACTACATCTTTTTTTTCACATGACCATAGAGTATATTTGGAAATATTATATATGCATAGAATAAGTATAACTTGTTCTGATTAGGATTCCATCATTGTGGTAGTACATGATGTGGAGTTACATTGGTCATGTCATTTATATATGAGGATAGGAAAGATATGTCCATTTTATTCTACTGTCTTTCCTATTACCATCCCTGCTCCCTTCCCTTCATTTCTCTTTGTGTAGTCCAATGAACTTCTGTTTTTCCCCTCCCTTGTTGTAGGTTAGCATCTACACATCAGAGACATTCTGTTTTTAGTTTTGGGGAACTGGCTTATTTCACTTAGTATGATATTCTCCAGTTCCATCCATTTACCAGCAAATGCCATAATTTCATTCTTCTTTATGGCTGAGTAATATTCCATTGTGTATATATACATTTTCTTTATCCATTCATCTGTTGTAGGGTGCCTAGTTTGGTTCCATAGCTTAGCTATTGTGAATTGAACTGTTATAAACATTGATGTAGCTGTGTCACTGTAGTATACTGATTTTAAGTCCTTTGGGTATATGCTGAGGAATAGGATGTCAGGGTCAAATGGTGGTCCCATTCAAGTTTTCTAAGGAATCTCTTCCATACTGCTTTCCAGATTGTTTGCACCAATTTGTAGCCCCACCAGCAATGTATGAGTGTACCTTTTCCCCCACATCCTTGCCAACATTTATTGTCACTTGTATTCTTGATAATTGCTGTTCTGACTGGGGTGAGACTGAATCTCAGTGTAATTTTGATTTGCATTTCTATAATTGCTAGAGATGTTTAACATTTTTTCTATATTTTTGACCATTCATATTTCTTCTGTGAAATGTCTGTTCAATTCCTTAGCCAATTTATTGATTGAGTTACTTGGTTTTTTTTGGTGTTACATTTTTTGATTCTTTTTTTAAAAATCATTTTCTTAGGCTATTTTGTAAAATAATTGGGTATGCATAGATTTGTATTTGGCATTAATGGGTTTTTGATGTAATGGTTCTCAGCCTGTAGTGAAGACATAATCCAGGGGCAAATTCATGGAGAAGTTCCTGGTCTAATTTATACAATAGCTGAGAAAGAGCAAAAGGGAATTTTTTTGAAGTGATATAAATTTTCATATTTTGGTAGGACCTTAAATCATCCAAGTGAATAATTTTGCCAAATCTCAGTGAATTTATACTTAAGATATGTACATTTGTTCTTTTCTTTGTATAAGTTTTGTAGCAGGAGAAAAATTCTAAATTAATATTGAACAAAGTGGGGGAAAAACAAACAAACAAACAAACAAAAACCACAAAACTACATCTGAGATCCAGGCTGTCAGAAAAACACATGCTACTCTGAACCTTGTAGGATGAATGTCTCTCATTTGCATGTAGAATATGGAGGGGGGGTGCCTTTTTTCCCCCCAGTATTTAGTGATTGTCTAGTTTAATGTTCTTCAAATGTCAATACCTTTTATGTTTGTTCACATCACTTCTGAGGAAGTCCATCGATTGAACAAATACTTACTCAGATCTTAACATGAGCCCAGGAATATAGCAATAAACAAAACACAAAAAAATCTTTCCCCACTGGAGCAAAGTGCTAATGAGGAAGTTATTACCTATGGTGGTAATTACTCTCTTTATCTAATCTCTCTCCCTTGTTGTAAACTATTTGGCACATTATTTGCCTGATTTTCCTCTGACCAATTTAAAAATAGTTTCTGGTAAAGACTTAACATCTTAAACATCTGTTGAACTAACAAATGACTTCTAAAGACTGGCTAGAATTATGAAGCTTTAGAGATGAGCTCCCTTCGTCTACAGGCAAAACTAATACCACCCTCCCTCTTTGGTCACAAGTCTCTATTTCAGCTGCTATTCCAGTACAACTGCAGAAAGGTTGGTTTAAGTCTTGGTGTCCTTGGGTTGGGAACACCTTTAGATAGAAAGCAGCTTACATACCAACACATTCACCAGCACTAAGGAAACTCAGATTGTTATTCAATTCAATGCAATGTTGATTTTTCATCAGTATGTACTTGCAGGCTAATCTCCACATCCATACAAAGAAAGCAGAGCTGCCATGTCAGGTAAGTCTCTGGGCTCAAGCCCCAGTCACGTGGTCACATAGGATGTGACCATAAACAACTTGCATTCCCTCCTGAAGCTTTAACCTGCCAAATTGTGCTACTTAATATAGTTTAAGATTTCTTTAGCCCTAGAATTTTAAGCACTAAACAGATATAAGTTGGTGAAGCATGGCACTCTAAAGTAGAGAAAATACTATTTGCTAATCTTTAAAGATCAAATTTAGGGGCTGGGGATGTTGCTCAAGCCGTAGCGCGCTCGCCTGGCATGCGTGTGGCCTGGGTTCGATCCTCAGCACCACATACAAATAAAGATGTTGTGTCTGCCGAAGAAAAACTAAATAAATAAATAATTAATAATAAAAAAAGATCAAATTTATTTAAACTTGACAATATGTTTTTAAAGTATTTTATTCTTCCTTTCCTTGGTGGTATGGCAGGACTTGGATAAGATGCAACTTGTTCAAGGTCAGAATGATTATCCAGCTTTTGAACTCAAACTGTCCAAATCCAAAAACCCACCATATTGTCCACGTAGTGCAAGACTGATTTGTGTAGGTGGCTTTGCTGAGATATAACCCTGTTTCATCCTCTTTTTGCTATAGGACATAATGGAAGAATAAACTGTAATGAATTAATAATATGAAATTATCACTAAATATGCTTTCATGACTCCTGTCCCTTCACATTTTAGAACTAGTGATAAGTGCTAGAAATATTTAAAAATTCTTTGAATTGAGCTATTAAGAATGCAATTGGGGGGCTGGGGATGTGGCTCAAGTGATAATATGCTTGCCTGGTATGCACGGGGTGCTGGGTTTGGTCCTCAGCACCACATAAAATAAAAATAAAGATGTTGTGTCCACTGAAAACTGAAAAATAAATATTTAAAAAAATTCTCTCTCTCTCTCTTTCTCTCTTAAAAAAAAAAAAAAGAATGCAATTGGGGGCTGGGGTTGTGGCTCTGTGGCAGAGCGCTTGCCTTATACATGTGAGGCACTGGGTTCCATCCTCACCACTACATAAAAATAAGCAAAGATATTATGTCTGTGTAAAACTAAAAAAATATTTTAAAAAGAATGCAATTAGGGGGATGAGGTTGTGGTTCAGTGGTAGAGTTCTCTCCTAGCATGCATGAGGCACTGTGTTCGATCCTCAGCACCACATATAAATAAAATAAAGACATTGTGTCCACCTAAAACTAAAAAATAAATATTAAAAAAACAAGAATGCAATTAGTTCCTATTAAATAAAGACAGTTAAGCTAACATGACCTCCTTCCCCACCCACAGTACATTTCCACACAAACCCAAATTACTCAAAAGAATATGCCTCTGGCTTCAGGATTCAAGCTCTGAAATCAAAAGAGGGTATTTATAAAAAGATTTGATTGGTTGATATACATCTTCAAATATGAGAAATCTTCTTAATCAAGAGATTTCTAGCATCATAAATTGTACTTTCAGTAAGTCATTGATTGAAGAGATAGATCATAAAAAGCAGCCACGAAGTAAAAACCTCTAAACAAATTTTAATTTCCTTCATTATAATGCTTATATTTCCCTGAAAAATAATCATATGCATGGGGACAAGTGGGACAATAGTAAAGAAGCTTGAGTGACTTAAAAAAAGGTTTTTAAGTAGAATAATAGGATCCTTTTTTTTTCAAAAAATAACTGAAATTAAAGAGGAGGACCAATGGTTTGGGGAGAGACTGGCAGCAGGAGGTGAATTAGGAGCTGAGAAATGACAACTGGAAGCAATACACAAGATAGGATTTCCAAAAAATAGCTGTACCCATTGATCAGATGAGAAACTGATATAACTCCATTTTTGAGAAACCAGCTTCTACCTCAAGGCCTGTCTAGAGGGAGGGGGCGTAACCCTTGTCCTTGGAAAAACCCACAGAGCTCCTAGGCACATAGCCACCCTGCTGAGTTGTTTGTCTGTAAATAACAGTAGAGTGCCAGGTATCCCTGACTCAGTTAAGCTAGGTGAGGACCCATAGCAACCCCCTAGCAACCCACCAATCAGCATGAGACAGGGAAAATCTGAAATGCCAGGTGACCCTTCCAGTAGTTTCAGTGACTGATAACATGATTAGGCCACTCTTGCAACCCCTCATGGCCTAAACCAATCAGTTCAAATGTATCCACCTCTGAACTCACCAGTCACCCTTACCCAACTTGTTCCCGCCAGTTAATGTGCTAATCAATATTAAGAATTGTTGTTTGATTTTCCCATGGTATGAAATGATTTGCTGTGTGATGTTGTGACACATAGAGTATCCCCCCAAAAACTATAAATTCTCACTGAACTAAGGGTCAGGACTCACTCCTCGGGACCACTGTGTTGGAAACATTTGTGAGTCTAGGCTCGAGCTTGCAATAAAGACTCTTGTATGATTGCATTGGATTTGGCTCCTGGAGGTCTATTGGGGTCTCAGAATCTGGCACTACACCGGCAGACCTTTATACCTGCGTCAACAGCAGCACGTGACAGAAGTAATGCAATGTCACTTTTAAGTCTAGATCATAGAAGGCCATAAGGATTCTTCCAGGTTCTGTCTCCTAGGATTGTATCTTGGGAACTCTAAGCTGATATATAAGAAGGATGATTATCCTGAAGATGCTTTAATGAGAGGCCACATTGTGAAGCCTCATAGAAATAGGAAAAGGTGCTCAGGAAGCCCAACTGGGCCAGCCCCCAGCTATTTGAATCTTCCTATCATCAACCCAGGGCAAAGAAAGTCTTATGCCAATGAGATCTGTGAGTGTGGCTTTTACATAATGGAATAAAACTCAATAAATTTCAGAGAAGACCTACACAGTTTTTAAGAGAATTATATGGGAGAAATATTCAGTTTAAGTTAAAAGGAATAGAAACAGCACAAAATCAAAAGAGGGCTATCACTTCCCAAACAACTATAGGTAGGAAGGAAGCTGAGAAAATTGGCTGCTGAAGCCAATTTTTCATTCTCTATCATGAAAACCATTGATGACTCTAGTGCTAAAGCAGAGAACCCAGAAAAGGGAACTAAGAAAAATTAATTATAGATTGTAAAGCTGATTTCTAATCAAGAAACTGGTAGAATAGAATGTACCTGGCCTTATTTCAAAGTTACTTTGAACAGTGACTCCTGTGTGCTTCCCATTTTCCCTTTCATTTTAGTAGTGATCCTAAATCTGTTATTGTGTGTTGGATGTTTGGGAAACATAGAACTTGTCTTTGTAGTCTCAGACCTTTTAGATCAAGAGAAATTGTACTTAAGTTGCTGAACACAAGGAACTATATGCATCCTCCTCTTCACCAGGACCAGATTTACATGACAAGATCCTGGACTTTGATCTGATGTCATAAAGAGCTGATAACTGAGAGTCTTGAGGGGAAAAAATTGGTATTTTGCATATGATATAGATATAATTGTTGTGACCAAAGGTTGGCCTGTGAGAGTATATTTTCCAAAGATGGTTACAGCTATCCTAACTGCTCTTCTTACACTGTGACATTGCCATTCTTCTAGATCATTGTAATTGCATCAACTAAGACCCTGAGGCAGTGACACGCTTGGACTTCGAAGCTAAATCATAACAAGGTGATTGGGTCCCAATTGGTTGGCTGTATTTCTTAGGACATAGGCCCTAAGTGCTGATGTACTAGAAGCCCCACTGCTCTGAAATTGCCATGCTGGAAAGACTTCATGTAAAAATAAAAAGACCTGTCCAAGGAGTCCCAGCTATTAACTCCAGATGTCTGAGTCTTCCTAGGATCACCTGTCAGACATTTGAGCAAAAGAACCTTCAGATAGTTTCAGCCCCCAATCTTCAAATTCCCTCAGCTGACACCTGGTAGAGCTGAAACAAACACTAAACACAATGACAATGTGAGGAAAATACATGTAAAACTAAGTTTTAGGGAGGTTTGTTATGTGGCCATAATAATTGGAATAATTCCAAATTGCCCCTGCTGCATTGAATCTAAGAAAAACATTTTCAGAATGTAATTATCCACATAAGAATATTCCACATAAGAATATTCCCAGGCATCATCCAGGATTCTGTTGCCCCAATACTGACCGCACTGAATATCGCTGTAACCCAATGGATGGTGCCTCAACAAGGCACCATCTTGGTGGCTGAAAAGCAGTCCTCAACCAGACACCAAATCTGTTCAGCAAACAC
This sequence comes from Spermophilus citellus, assembly GCF_964194105.1. NCBI lineage: Eukaryota > Metazoa > Chordata > Mammalia > Rodentia > Sciuridae > Spermophilus > Spermophilus citellus. The sequence continues at coordinate 197,005,850 of NC_138184.1, read as the reverse complement.
TTAGGCACACTCAACCCAGAATTTCTCAAACTCTGTCTTTTCAGAAACTAATAACGACAACCCTAAGCATGAAAATTATTTTCTATCCTTATGATTTAAATAATCACTTAGTCTTCATTATTCAGCCCTGATGTTTATTCCAGTTTTAGAGAATAATTAAAATAAGCTTTAACTATCCTCCCTTTCCCAAGCACACACAATAGTCCATACAAGGTATATCTGCAGATTCCCTATGGTTATTCCTCCAAAAACCAAACGTCACTGGCTCAGCTACTCTGGCTCCATTGACTTCATAGAAGAAAACATTGAACCCCCTCTGCTGTGGTCTGATGCATGTGCCCCTCCAAAATTCACATGTTGGAGCTTAAACCCCAAGGTGATGGCATTGAGGAGTAGGGCCTCTGGGCGATGATTAGGATATGAGGGGGCTCCATGCTCATGATTGGGATTAATGCCTTTATAAAAGAGGCTTCAGAGAGCTGCCTGGCCTATCCATCTCTTCTGCTATGTAAGGATCCAGCACTCTTCCCATTTTGCCCTTCTGTTCTTCTATAAGGACACAGCAACAAAGCACCATCTTGGCAGCTGAAAAGCAGTCCTCACCAGACACCAAATCTGTTGGCATTGTTATGCTCGAATTCAGGACCCCCAAAAGACTACCAGAGACCAAGATCAATGTAAGCAGCAAAGAGGTGTTTATTGCGAGCTAGCTCGGTCCTTCGCATGCACACAGCAACTGGTGATGCTGAGAGGCCCCGAGCCCAGTGTTTGCAGCAGTTTTATACACTCTTTGGAGAAGGCAGGGACCCTCACAAACATCATAGCATCTCTTAGCAAATCATCACACACCTCAGGAAAATCATAAAACAACTCTAAAACATGATTAGCACATTCACTGGCAGGAACAAGTTGGGTAAGGGTGATTGGCTAGTAAAAGAGGGGGATTCCTTTGAACTGATTGGTTTAAGCCATGAGGGGTGTTCCTGCTGAACTACAGGGTTTCCCAACACGTTATCAATCACCATAAACTACTGGGAGGGTCATCTAGCATCCCAGGTATTTCCCTGTCTCATGCTGATTGGTGGCTACTAGGGGGTTGCTATGGATCCCTACCTAGCCTGACTGAGTCAGGGACACCTGGTGCAGCAATCTCTCCTGTTATTTGTAGATAAACAACTCAGCAGGGTATGTGCCTAGGAGTGCTCTGTAGGTCTTTCCAAGGACAAGGGTCATGCCCCCTTCCTTGGACAGGCTTTGCTCTGAGGTAGGGGCTGGTTTTTCAGCATCTTGATCTTGGACTTCCCAGCTTCAGAACTATGGGCAATAATCTCAGACATTTAGTTATAGCAGCATGTATAGACTAAGATACCCATCCAGACCAGTCTCTTACATTAATGCTGGTGACTACCTAATCCATTCTCTACCCAGTCTCCATGTTCTACCCTCCAAGGTCCATTGTCATCTAGCCAATTTAGAGACGAAAGTGCTTATGTCTCTGTCTGCCTTCACTTTCGAAATTTTACAAAAAGAAGTCTCCATATGTCTCCTCCTCATTGTTACCCCTTTACCTCTCAAATTTAAAAACAGTTTAAAGAGCACAGATGACTTCACAGAGGTGAAGTCTAGGCTTGGCTGACAGGTGGCAAGCCAACACAGCCTCAGGAAATATGTTATTTTTTGAAGACGTGAGGATCTAAAATTCGGATTTTTGATTTTGCATCCACAAAAATATATCTTTTCAGGAGCTAGAGTAGATTCATGGTGATCAGACTTATTCTGAGATGTAAATTGGAATTCCAATATTTTACTTTAAAATAAGAAATATCATCTGACTTGTGGGACAGGATGCTTGCACCCACAAGAGCAATTATTGCTTTTTCCCTCAATTGTAAATGTATAATAAAAGTCTAATTCTTCTATTCTGTGGTAGAAATACTAAAACACACCTTGTTTCCTTCCAATTTTAACCTCCTCAAAATCAGAATGCTTCTTACAATTGACTGTGTTTATAATCATTGTCAGCTAGGTGGCAGTCATGACATAGTGGATTTAAAACCTATTGATGTAGTAGTTCCTCAAAAAGCTAAACATAGATGCTATCTGATCCAGCACTTCCAGTCCTAGATGTAAATCCATGAGAACTAAAAACATATCTACACAAAAGCTTGTACATGAATGTTTATAACTGTGTTATCCTTAGTAGCCAAAAGAAAGTGAAAACAGCTGAATGTCTATCAATCAATACATGGATAAATAAAATGTGGCATATACATATAATGGAATACTATTATATCATAAAAAATGAATGAAGTACAGATTCATGCTGTAGCCTAGACAAACATTGAAAACGTTATGCTAAGAGGAAGAAGCCAGGCATCAAAGGCTACATATTATACGATTATAGTTATATACATAGTTTAGAATAGGCAAATCCATAGAAACAAAAAGGAGGTTAGTGATCCCCAGAAGTTGGGAAAGAGGAGAATGGGAAGTGATTGCTAATGGTACAGAATTTCTGCTTGGGGTGATGAAAACTGTCTTGGAATTAGATGGCAATTGTACACATTAAAGGAGTGAATGTTACTGTCTATGAATATATCACATAAAAGAGGACTTAACAAGAAGTCATAAAACTTATGTAAAAAATGGAAAATGACAACAATGACGACAATAAAACTGCTGATGAGATTAAGAAAGTGCCATCATCAATGTGTCTGAGGGTCAATGACACAGTATGTGAAGAACAGCATTTGCTGAGGTCTGGCAAGGTCATAGAATGATAAGGACATTCAAGTGACCAAGGGTTGTCACAGATGAGGCATCCATCTCCTTTCATTTCTGCAGCAGGGGTCAGCAAACTGTGGCTTGTGAGTCATATCTGAATATTGCCTGTATTTCTTTTGGTATGGCCAACAAATTAAGAAGAGATTTTACACTTTTAAATGGCTAAAAAAATAACAAAAGAAAGTTATTATTTTATTACAAATAAAACCCCGAAATTCAAATGTTAGCATTTATAAATAAAGTTTTATTGGACACAGCCATGCCTATTTTATGTGACAGTGGAATAGTTGAATAGTTATAGCAGAGACTGCATGTGGTCTACAGAGTCTAAAATATTATATGCCCATTTACAAAAAAATTTACCCTCAACTCATTTAAAATACTAATTGTAAGTGTTATGTGGTCACGAAATTTTCACCAAGATTTCAAAGGAAAGCTTAAGAGGCCAGGCAGAGTGTGGCAGGGTTAGTCTCTCCAACCAGCCTTGACGGGGTGATATGTGGAGCTGTGAAAGTGAAGGCAAAGCTGCAGTGGAGAGCCCAGGAAGATAGAGATGCCAAGAAAGTGCAATGCTTGCCAAGGGAAGCTGCAGACAGCAAGCAAAACCTGCCCAAGAGAGGCCACTGTGTTCTGCAGCCAGCAAAATCATAGGGATAGAGCTGCCTCTACCACTGGCAGCCAACCTCCCGCCACAGTGTATCTCAGATCTGACATTTGCCCTGCTGGGTTTCAGTCTCACTTTGATCCAATCCCTCCTTGCTATTTTCTTATTTCTCTCTTTAGAATGAGAATGTCTATTCATTTTATCTTGGTAGTATGTAATTTCCTTTTGATTTTTCATAAAGACTTGAGTTTTCCTTGAGTCTTAGAGGAGACTTCAGACTTGGACTTTTGAGCAATGCTGGATCCGATAAGACTTCAGAATTCTTAGGGATGGACAAAATTCATTTTGAATTATGAGATGGACGAGAGCCTTTGGGGGCCAAGACAGAATGCTATAATTTGGATCTGGAATGACCCCACCTCCACAAAGGCCATATGTCCAAAGCTTTGTCCTCAGCTTTCGAGGTGGTAGAAACTTTAAGAAACAGGATCGAGTGGGAGGTTTTAGGTCATTGGAGGTATGCCTTCAAAGGGGATTATGGGACTGTGGTCTTTTTCCTTTCTCTCACTTCCTGGCCATAAGATGAACAGGTATGCCATGTGTGCCTGCCATGAATGTGCTGCCCACCCCCCCGCCCCCCACCATCAAAGGCACAAAAGTAACAAGACCAACCCACCTCAGACTGAAACTCTGAAGTTGTAAGCCAAAATAAATCTTTCCTCTTTTCAAGTTGATGATCTCAGGAATTTGTAACAATGATGAAAACCTTGCTAACACACTGATATTATTGAAGGTGCTGGAAAACTAATTAGTTTGCTAATAAGAGCACTCAGGGTCTACAGCCATGCAGCTCCAACATATTTTTTCCAGGTTTGTTTTTTCCTGATGACTATTCCAGCTTCCTTTGAACACATTAGCCTGAACATATGGGCTACAGTGATTTTTTTTCCCTTCCTGCTCAATTAAGATATATTTTTCCATGTTTCCTGTTGATTTTAATAGGTAATCTCTTAGAGGCCTACGGGCATCTTCTTATTGCCAGTGCATACAGTCATCTCCCTTGGACTGGGAGAGGAGACTCAGTCTTCCTTCCATGTCCTTCAGACCTTTTAGTGGACTTTATGTGATTTCCACTTGCCTGTATCTATCCCTATTGCCTGGAGTATTTTTGCCAGAAGCACAATGTGTCTATCTACGCTTCTGAGAGGTGAAAAGTGCAAGGGAATTAGCACCCCAAGGAATGACCTCAGTAACTCTTGGGAATTGGCTTATAAATACCTGAGCTGCCTAACCCCTTGGCATTTTGCATCTTTTCCCAGAAGTCCTCATGGGATTAAGCTCTAGCCTTTCACTGTGATTGCTTGTTCTAATATTTCCTCTTTTTATTTGCCTTCCCTTCCCTATTTTACTACTCCAATTTATATCAGTGTTTTCTGAAATTCCCAAATGAACTGTTTTCAAAGAATGCTTGTCTCAGTCTCTGTTCCTAAGAGAAATCAAACACACACATACACACACACACACACACACACACACACACATTCTACAGACCTTTAAGTTTTATCAGCTGGAGTGAAGATGTATTTGGAATAACACATAGAATTTTCAGAAATCTCAACTCTTTCAGCAAGGGGTCAAGATGAACACACATACTCTAAATAAATTTGCTCCTCTCCCAAGAGAAGTGAAGAACAAACACTTGCACTAAGTTCCTCCTTAGTCTCTGCTTATGTCACTGGGGAGATAGTCCAGGGCTATCTGAAGCTCTTACTCATACTGCATCAGTTTTAGACCCACATATATAGCAGCTTAATGGACATCATCTGGATGTAAATCATACTTCAATCTTTATATATTGAATGTATATGTATCTTAGTCAGCTTTTCATCACTGTGACAAAAATACATGATGAGAACAACTTAGGAGAGGAAAAGTTTATTTTGGCTCGTGGTTTCAGAAGTTCAGTTTGTGCTTGGCTGGCTCCATTGCTTTGGGTCTAAAGTGAGGCAGAACATCATGGTAGAAGAGCAGGATGGAGGAAAACAGTTCAGCTCATGGCAGCTGGGAAGCAGAGAGACTGGTGAAAGCGGGGATGAACAGCCAAGAACAAAATATACTACTCCCTAAAGGCATGCCCCCAGTGACCTACTTCCTCCAGTCACACCCTACCTACCTACCTATAGTTTCCACAAAGTAATCTATTTAAATTATTAATCCATTAAATGGATTAATCCACCAATGATGTTACAGCTTTAATAATATATAATCATTTCACCTCTGAATATTGGTGCATTAGATATCATGTTTCTAACACATTAGCTTTTCAGAGGACGCTTCATATCCAAACCCTAACAATATGTAATGAATATATGTATATATAAAATTCATGTATATATATGTTTATGGTTGAATATGAAATGTCCCCCAACGGCTTATGTGTTGAAGATTTACATCAAAGTTCAGAGGTAGGGCTTTTGGGAAATGATTGGACCATGAAGACTCTGGTCTTACCAATGGATTGATCCACTAATAGGTTCATAATTGAATAGACTATTGGGAGGTGATGGAAATGATAGATCATGTGACCTATATGGAAGAATAAGTTCTGTCCTTGAAGGGTATATCTTGTCCCTGGATGTTCCCTTCCCACTCTCTTTCCCAGCCACCACGGATTGTGCAGTTTTCTCTGCCAGGGTTCCTCACCATGATATTCTGTCTCAACACAGGTTCAGCAACAACAAAGCCAAGTGACCATGGATTGAAACTTCTGAAACTGGAAGCTAAAGCAAATCTTTATTCTTTTAGATATTTTCCCCCTTCAGGTATTTTTATCACAGTGATGAAATAAGTGCTGACTAACACAACATACATATATATAAAATCTCACTCAATATTATTTGTATCTGCCCATACTCCAATTTCCTTCCCCACCAAAACAAATCAATCAATGAAATATTGCTTCCTCTGATATTTCTTATTCTACTCATAGTACTGTCTTCCAACATATTCTTCAAATATGGAGACATCCTTGGCCATGCCCCATCTAGTTGGGGTTAGAGGTGTTTCTATATCACTGTGACTCCTCACATCATCTACCTCCTAACTGACCTCCTGCTACAGGACTCTCCATATGTTATTTGGCTCTCCACATTGCTGCCAAAATTATTTTTCAGAAAATATAATCAATCAAATTCTGTCATTTTGCTTTAAACCCTCTTCTGACTTCATCTTTCCTACAAAATAAATTTTAATCTTCCTGGCATGTCTCCCAAAGCCTGTAATAATTGGTCCAGGCTCCTTATAGTTAGCTATTTTTCACACTTGAGTGAATATTTTTCAAACAGATAGAGATGCCATATGATAAAGAAAATATAGATGCATTTCAAAGTTTTAATGAATGCATTCTGATTTTATTCAAATATTTTTCAATCAAAGGGATACAAAAAAGTATAACTTTTAGCATGTAAAACTGCAACTTTCTGAAAATTAAAAAAAAAAGATTCTCATACTATAAAACCTGGAAGCAAATCATATACTATATAGTATAATAACAATTTTTAATTGTAGTAAGAACATTTAACAGGAGATCTGCCCTTTAACAGATTTTAAGTTTATGCTACAGTATTGTTGTTTATAGGGATAATGTTGTATAGCAAATCTCTAGAACTTATCCATCTTGTATTACTGTAATTTTATATCCATTAATTAGCAATTCTTCATTTCCCTCCAACCCCCAGCCCATGGCAACCACTATTCTGTTCTTTGCTTCTATGTTAAATATTTTAAATACTTCCAATAGTGAAATCATGTAGTATTTGTTCTTCTGTGACTACTTTATATCACTTAGCATCATGCCCTTACTTTAAAGTCCTTCAGCACTTATTCATGTTAAGTTACTTTTTAAGGCAATGTTATTGGAAGCATATAGAACTTAAAAAATAATGGTATATTTGGCTGGAATGTGTTTAGTTTTATGTTAGAGTGAGAATGTGTGTATACAGTGTGAATGAGACTGAGTGGTGGAAAGGAAATTCTCCTAGGACTTGTGTAAATAGAGAAGATATTATACTTCATTTTTTATTCAATTAAAACAAACTGGGTTCTTTGGTAGGTTACTTCTTTGGAAGTAAAGGCATCCCAATTGTAATACAGTAAAATTTAAGGTACACAAAAAGGAAAGATAGAAACAATTTTCCAACTTAATAAATCCACTGGCTTTTTAAGCAGCATCTTGTGGTAACTAGAAAGAGAGGACTGAATTCAAAAGGATTTGGGCTCAAATCCTAGGAAGACTCTGGGTAACTATAAAACATTGGGCAAGTCATTTCTCTGAGACTGTTTCTTGATAAACTGAATAACAGACACATTCTAAAACATGATAATTTCAAATTAAATCAAGTTGTTCTTTTGATATTAATGTATTTTTTTTCTTTTTACTTATTACTATTTCTAAAATTATCATGCTCCCAAATACTTCATACATGTTTAAGGTATAGCCTTAAATCTTTCTTAGTTTACAGATATGAAAAACAAAAGAGGTAATGTCATTATATCATGAAATGGTAATTATAGGAAAACCACAAAGGCCAATAAGTTTACAAGGATTGCTAAAAATGATCAAGTTGGACAAAGTTAAAGACAAACAAAAAATTATATGAATCAAAAAAGATATTTCTCTAAAACAACTGGGAGTCTTACAGAGACATGAAGAAAGAAGATGGTGGATCCAAGGCTAGAGATTGTTACACATATATGGAAAGATGGAAGGGCAAGAAAAATAAGGTTTCAGAAGGAGAAATATTGAAATTATGGGCCAGAGGTGGTAAAGTTGACAAAGAAAGAAGTAAAGCCACACAGGCAAGTTAACGGAGAGTATAGAGAATTAGAAAGAAACAGAATCCAAAATATTGAGCAAGTTGTAATAGGTAAGACAGTAAAAAATCAGAGTTGAAACAAAGATTTGGAAGAGGAAGGTACTTTGGATTTTAAAATCATAAAATAAAATAATAGCTACACATGAATTAAAAACCTTTTTAAATACTAAATATTAAGAATCAATGATGAGAATTCTTTTGGTCTGCCACTCTCTTAGAAATTATGAGTTATCAAAGGATTGACAGGCTCCTAATGAAAAACTCCAAGACACAGAGATGCATAAATTCTGAGGTTTGTTAGAGATGACCAATCCACTTCTCATTTCTCTACCCTAATGAGTCTTATAAAACAAAACAAACAAACAAAACCATATGCAGGTAAGAGGGGGTCTCATGGCAGTCTTACACTGTCAGGGGCCACCCTGAACAGGAGCTGAGCACGCCCCCTTAACCTTGAGTAATGGAACTGGCATCACACACAGTGGGAGGCACGTGGGCCTCATCTTCACCGGGCAAGGAAGTGCAGCTCTGGGAGTGGGTGTCACCAAATGGGACTAGGCTACACCCCCCTGTTTGCTGTAATACAATCTCTTCCCTTATTTGGGTGGAATTTTCTACCAAATATCTTTCCCCTAAATAAAAACAGGGTTTCAGGGTACGCTCCCTCTCTTGCCTCTTGCCTCCCTTGCTCCCCTTGCGTTCCAGCATGGGAGCTGACATCTGAGGTCTCAGAGCCATCCCTGACCACCAAGAAAGGTATTTCTGTGTTTGTGTGGTTTTTTAGTTGCCAGCTCAGCCAGCTGGTAACATTATACCAACTAAAAACCCTATTCTCCTCTTTCCCAATTTCTGGCCAAGCCTGACTCAGCTTAGCCTTATGCCTCAACACCAAGGGCCTCAGTACCATTATTCAGACAATACTCAACAAAGCGTGTTTAGCCGCCAAAGAGCTCCCTGTTTCTTCATCTACTTGCTGGGAGACAATTCTCCATAGGTCTTTGGTGTTTCTGCATGTCTTGTGAGTAGAGGAACTGATTGTATCAAACTCTCTTTTCAAGAATGGTTGTACAGGAATAGTCTTGGAAGACAAAGATAATATTTCTCTCTAGAGCAAAGGGAAATTTTGTTTACTGCTCACCATAAAAGATTCAGGTTCTATAATGCCAAGGTTCTTCTTTGTACCCATCTGCTCAGTGCATAAGCAGAAGTCACCTAGTTCTCTTTGCATTGCCCTGTGGGAATTAGAGTCTCAGAACCATTGCAAGAAAATACTCTGGCTACTGCTATTACTATAATAAAATCCTTTGTCTCTGACTCAAGGGTCTCATATGATCTGTCAACATTCATAAAACTGTCAGGCTAACTTGTTAGTTTGCAAGTAGGGGGAAAACCTCAGACACTTCACGGTTCTTGACATTTGGCGAGTATTATTAGCAATAAAGATTGCTTTTAAATCCTTGAAGCAGAAACTTTATATAATGGGCTTCCCTAATGGATTCCCTCAGACCACTACCAACTAAAGCAGACCTAGAAATAGCAATAATAACCACTTATGTATTGTATGAAACTGTTAGCGCCCCATTAAAATCCCCCTTGGATGCCTTCTGGCAGCTCTGTGCACTAAACCTCCAGCTTCTGCAAGATTTTGCTGCTAACTGCTTTACTATGATCTTCTTCAGAGAATTGACCTTGGACCCTGAAGTCATTTCACCACCAGGAAGTGTCCTGGAAGTGACTGGAAGTTTATATTTCTTGCAATCAATGAGTAAAGTGAGAGTAGGAAACCTCTGCTCCTTTTCTTCAAGGAAGTACAAAGTTGGGTACAATTTATGTTCCAGAACTTCCTGTGAGATCAGGCTACGGCTGGAACTACCTCTAAAATGTTACCCTTGCCTAGCTTCTTTCCCTTCCCTTTTCTACTTCCCTCTCTTCCGAACTATGTCTTGTGATCAGAAAAGAAATAGATCAGAATAACCAAAGTATCTCTGCAGAGAAAAGTGAGCCCCATTCCAGCTATTCAGAGGCTGCCTGGTTTGCTGTGCCATGTATAATGTTGTTTCTGCTTTTGTTTCTATCTCCTTCTTGCCATGTTTTTGTTTTTGTCTGCACTTTCTTCCTGTCCCCACTCCCCCCCCCCCCGTGACTGTACATTATCTGCTATGTTATTTCTCCTCCTATAGTCAGAACTAAGAGGACATGGTAACTGACACAGACTTGTTCCATGGATTGGTATTGAATTAATGGGTGGTGATCTGTTAGCCCTCTACACACACTGCTGTCAACATCAAAAGTCTTTCTATTTTGTTCCCACACCGGATGCATCCCTCCTTCCTCTGGGTCCAAAGCACTTGGGGCTTCACTTATAGTGGCTATTCCAGTCTAACCTGACCTAGAGACCTTAGGTTAAGTCCATGTCTCCCGCCAAGGCAGTGAAAATTCAGAAAAAAAAAAAAACTTGCTTTACCTACTAACTCCTGGCATTGAGTAGGGGCTTGGATATCTGCTTCATATGTCAACATTCTATTTTAGTATTACTTGACCAGTGTCTGATTCCATCATTACTATGAATGAAATCAATGCTGGAGAGGGGAAAAAAGCATAAGGGCAGATCCCAGTGATGAAATTCCTTTTTAATGTAAATGCAAATAACCTATGAGACATCTGAATTTCCATATCTGTAAACTGAGTGGGCTAAACCAGCTCTACAGATGCTTCCAGTCCTACCAATTGAGTACTACACAGAGAGGAGGAATTTGAAAACATGGCACCATGGTAAAGCTGATCAGCCTGACTTGTAGAAACATCACAGTAACTTTTAAATATGTATTATTCTCATTTGGAGAATAAGAAAGAATCTCAGAGCTTTGATTTGTTTATCACATAGTATGCCTAGGATTTGACAAATCATTTTGACTTTTTAATCACATCCTCAGTGACCCACCTCCTCCAAATCTGTTTGAACCCACAGTCCACCCTCCATAACCTCCACACATTCTTCTTTTGGGGACTAACCAGAGGATGTCCTGGTGATACTGGCTGAACTGGTGGCTTCCTTAGAATGAAAAAATCATTTTCATCCTACTTTTTGTCATAGGCCATCATTGAAGAGTTTCATAGCATGGCATTACAGTGTTGCTAAATGATGTCTTTTTCTTAACTGCCTTAATTCTCTTACTAGAGCCCATTAAAAGAACCAGAAGACTTTAACATTATTTCATTTAAATGATTGAAAATGAAGAATAAAATCTTTCCTTGCTCTACACAGGCTTTAGGGTATCCCACCATACAATCCTCCTTCATTCCTCCCCCAAATACCAAATTTAATAGCTCAAGTTCATCCTTGAAATGAGAATCTATGCCTTCTAAAGCTTAGCTAAGAAAACTATTTTCGTCATTGAACTCTCAAATGTAGGACAAATATTTCATGAAAATTTTGATCTTCTTGGTCCCTTATATTTATATTGGGAATCCCTTTACTACCAAACATAAAATTCCAACTATACCCCCCAACTGTTCTTTCTTAATAACCAAAGACTGAGAAAAATATGTGATTAAAAAGTCAAAATGATCTGTCAAATTTTGAAATAAGTTTTTATTTTCCGCATCTCAATAGCATCCACGTCCGTCTGAAAAATAAGACCAGCTGGGCCAATTGTTAAGGGCCTTGGGTGGCATATGGAAGATATTGAAATATATCCTGTGGGCAAAATAGAGTCAAGAGGTTTTAAAACAAACTGGCAGGATCAGAAGATGATCTTGTCAGCAGTGTGGAAAGTCAAATGAAATATGGAAAGAACAGTGGCAGGAGGTCAGGAAGGAGGCGGGAAGTGATGCCAGGACCACAGTGATACAGAAACACCTCTGGCCCCAATCCTGGAGGGCTTGGTGAACAACCAGATATGGACAATAGAGGAAATGGAGTGTCAAGAGATGCTTCTAGATTTGGAAACTTTTGCAAAGAGTATTACCCTTTAAAGAGTAACTATCAGAGTAGGTATGTTTTGTTGAGTTGTATATCTTGGGTGGGACTGGGAGTTGGAGTGATGAAATGGTTGGTGAGATTGATAATACTAATGTGGATTTATGTGTATTAAACTTTGCTTTAGGGGGCTGGGGATGTGGCTCAAGCGGTAGCGGGCTTGCCTGGCATGCGTGCGGCCCGGGTTCGATCCTCAGCACCACATACAAATAGAGATGTTGTGCCTGCCGAAAACTAAAAATAAATAAATAAATATTAAAAAATTCTCTCTCTCTTTAAAAAAAAATAAATAAATAAACTTTGCTTTAGTTGGCTTTTTTGCTGCTGCAACAAGAAAACCTGACGAGAACACTTTTAGAGGAGGAAAAGTTTATTTTAGGGCTCATGATTTCAGAGATATCCATCCACAGATGGTTGACTCCATTGCTCTGGGTCCAAGATGTGGCAGAACATCATGAAGGAAGAATGTGGTGGAGGAAAGCAGTTCAGGACATGACCATTAGAAAGCAGAAACACACACACACACACACACACACACACACACACACACACATACAGAGAGCGCACTCCACCCTCCAGGGACAAAATACAAACCCCAAAGGCACATCCTCAGTGACCCACCTCCTCCAGCCACACCTTACCTTACCTATAGTTATCCCCAGTTCATCCCTATCGGGGATTAATGCACTGATTAGGTTAAGGTTTTCATAACACCATCATTTCTCTCTGAATTTTCTTGCATTGTCTCACACATGAGCTTTTGGGGAACACCTCATGTCTAAGCCATAAGAAGCTTGAAATGATGGGGTACATCCAGGTGATGTTCCTCTGACACTCCATTGGATACATAAGTCTGATAAATGGATATTTAAGGATATCCATGCTGGACTTTTGTCAACAGTAAACTATAATTATTACAGGTCTCAGTTCAAATTTACTTACTGGAGAGAGAAAAATCCTGAACTTTAGGGAGACTTGGTTTCCTCATTTCAAAACTGTGATACAATTAATATCCACATCAAGAATTTATTTGAAAAGATTCTAGGGGATATTTTGTGCATGGTATATGGAAGTGAATCAGCAAGTTGCAGGTGCTAATATTATGTCAATTGCAAACCATTAGAGTGCTGGTGTCAACCCTTGAGATACTATAATTTATCATGTTGGAGAGCAAAAGGGAAAAAGATTACAGGCATGGCCCTGGGATGCAACACTGGAGAAACCATTGAAAGGAGGGCAGGCAAAAGAGGCTGAGAAAATAAGAAGAGAATTAGGAAAAGATGGTGACCTGGAAGTCACTGGAGGAAAGAGTTTCAGCAAGTAGGCAGTAGATTCCATCCTAAAGATAGAAAGTGAACATTAATCTTGAGTTAATGTGGGAGTTCCAATGCCTGAAGGACAATGGGGAAATACCAGGGCAGCGTAGCAGCATTGCTAGAGCTATAGAAGGTTAATTATCAGTATCATGTCATAACTGCAAGAGAGAAAAAGTAACCAGGCTTCAAAACAAGAACATCATTAATAGTACTAATATGGCTAAAAGAGAAAAATTAATAGGTCTATTTGACATACCTGGAACAGTTAATGCCTCTTGCTGAGGTTTCCACTACTGATATAAGAAAAAAGTATCCCCTTACTATCTATCTAATTGTGGCCAAAATCGAACTGAAAATATAGGAATTATAAAAATGGGGAGGAAGGATAATTTTTGCAACTCAGAAATAATCTTGTCAACAGCGAAGAGCCCATTTCACTCCCAACAAACAAAAGAATCTGAATATTGGTTTAAAAATGATATTCAAACCACAAAAATGGGCAAGTACTGCTCTTTCCCTCTCTAGTAAATCCAATCCATCCACAAATGCCATTAGTTTCATTTCCAAAATCAATTCCAAGTTCAACTCCTTCCACAGTGGTCTTCTACTATCTAATGGGGGAAAATATAGTGTTTCTCACTCAAATATTCCAGACCTATTGCTAGTGGACACCATCATTATTCTCATTCTTTTGTCCACAAATAATGAATCCTCAGGCTGGGGATGTGGCTCAAGCAGTAGCGCGCTCGCCTGGCATGCATATGGCCCGGGTTCAATCCTCAGCACCACATACAAAACAAAGATGTTGTGTCCGCCGAAAACTAAAAAAATAAATATTAAAATTCTCTCTCTCTCTCTCTCAAAAAAAAAAAAAAAGAATGAATCCTCAGACGTGTTGGATCAGGAATAAGTTGAATCAGGTATGTCAAGGGGAGATTGATCAGGCATTCGCTCAAGGTGATGATGTGGCTTTAAAAGTAATAGATCCATTGAATGAGATCCATTCAATTCCAGCCACCTAGTTCCAAGCCTAGTGTGAAGACCACATGCTTGAGCACATTTCTGCAGCCTAACACTGCCAAGCAAAGTTGTAGAGAGGACAGTGCCTTTAGAATCACATAAATCATGTGAAAACCCAACTTTAGCCCCTTGAAAATTGTGATACTTCAAACAAGTATCTTTACCTCTTTTGACTTAAGTGCCTCAACTGTTAAGTGAAATTAAAATATTCACACTGCAAACTTATAAGGTATAGAGGTACATACGATGCCCGGAAAGGTGTAAATTACAATGTCTAGCAAGGGCATGTGTTGAATAAATGGCAGAAATAAACTGGCCATGAATTGGAGGTTGCCCTCTACCACTTCATACTTCAATTGAGATCCATTATATTTGGGTCCAGTAACATTCTGATGTCCTTGTATACCAAGCCAACAGGAGTTAGTTGGCTGTATCCCTTGCAGGGAAAAAAAAAAAAAAAAAAAAACATATCTCCTCTAAATATCTGCCTGAAGATCAAGGCATCCTAAGGAAGGTAGCGCTGGAGTACAGTAGAACCTCTGACAGGTTTATCAGCACAAGTAAATACACGGACTTCAAGCAAAGCCACAACTATAATTTGTAGCCCTGGTCTAGTCTCTTCAACTCAACACTGTCCCTGACACTTAGCTACTAGGTAAGCCTAGGCAGCCCGGGGCCGGCCACACCGCTCTTTATCTCAAACGCCCTCAGAAAACCTGACTAGAGTTCTGTTTCAAACATCATTCCCAACCTCACTTGCACCATTGACCCTAGCTTGTCTCTTGAAATGCCTTCTTTCTCAAAAATGTTATCAGCTACCACTATGCTCTTTGTCAAAGGGATTCTCCACCCTTCTCAAACTACCTCCTAGACTAGAACCTCCACCCCCCGTGAGTTGAAGAGTTCCATTCAAAGATGGGTATGTTTTTCTGCCTATCGTCCAACCACAACCAGATAGAGTAAATTAACTCTCACCCTTGTATTTCATACTCTAAAGACATCACAGATGTCATGCTCCAAAAAAAGAACCTTTTTACTCAAAATGATAATTTTCCCTTCTACCAACTCCCAGTTCTTCATTCCTCTGGTATTCACTTGACTTAATCCAGTGCCCAGCCCTAAATACATTCCTGTTGCCTGTTCTCCATTGCAAGCATCAGAAACACTCATCTCTATAGGCTGTGTGACCTTCCTACAGGTGACTTTACATCCCTAATCTTCAATCCCTTCACCTGTCAAATGGCAGTAAAAGAACCACCTCCTGGAATTGTCATGAGATTTGGGACGATTAAAAAATTAAAGACCTAGCCTGGAATCTGGCTCTCACTTGGGGCCTCTCCAGTGAGAGAGTAACTCAAAGAGATAGTTGCCCTAATACTGCTGCCTGAGAACAGATGGCTTTGCTGGGAGGAGAAGTAATTCCCAGCCTCTTTTTTAAATTTCAGGATGTAATAAAGAAATGTGAGATTATATATATATATAAAATGAAATGTTATTCAGCCATAAAGAAGATGAAATTATGGCATTTGCTGATAAATGGATTGGAACTGGAGACTATCTTGCTAAGTATAATAAGCCAATCCCCAAAAGGCAAAGGCCAAATGTTCTCTCTGATATGCAGATGCTAATTCACAATAAGGGGGCAGGTCAGGAAGAATAGAAGTTCATTGGATTAGATAAGGGGGATAAAGGGAAGGTATGAGGGATGGAAATAGGAAAGATAGTAGAATGAAATGGACATAACTTTCTTTGTTCATATATGCATACAAAACCAGTTTAACTCCACATCATGTACAACCTCAAGAATGGGAAGTTAGCAGGGTGTGGTGGTGCATACCTGTAATTCCAGCAACTCAGGAGGCAGAGACAGGAGGATTGCATGTTCAAAGCAGCCTCAGCATCTGCAAGGTGCTAAGCAACTCAGTTAGACCCTATCTCTAAATAAAATACAAAATAGGACTGGGGGTGTGGCTCAGTGTTTGAGTGCCCCTGAGTTCAACCCCCTTACCCCTCCCCTCAAAAATATTCCAGTCAGTTGAGGATCAGTACTTGTAAAAATTAAAACAAAAATTGTATGGCAAAATAAATAAATAAATAAAAAGGAGCCTTGCCCAATCTTCCTTCTGTTAAAAAAAGGGAAGTTATACTCCATGTATGTACAATGTCAAAATACACTCTACTGTCATGTATATCTAAAAATAACAAATAAAAAATATAAAATAAAATTACATAAAAAACCAGGATGCAGCTAAAGACCAAGTTATATCATACCACAGTTCAAACTTATTACTAAAGAATTATTATTACTTTTTTCTTGACATTAACCCCTTCCTATATTAGATCTATTAACAAGTTAAAAGTCTCACCAGGAGCAGAGAGGAGGAAAGAGAAAGGGGAAATATTGGGGAATGATACTGATCAAATTATATTGCTATATTATGTGCATGTATGCTGAGGGCCATTGCCAAGTAGGAATGACGCATCAAAATTTCCTTGCTAGCGTAACCCATGTTAAATGGATTTCGCTGTTGACATTGCATGTAAGGTGACCTTGCTCAAGGACCAAGGCGGATCCGGGTTTAGAGCTGATCGGGTTTGAGGAAGTATCCCGGTCCTTGGGTTTAGGGTGTTCCCGGTTTAAGACAATAAGGGTTTTAGGGAAGTTGGAGGTTGAAGATTATTGCTGCCGGGATTAGGGTGTTCCTGCTGCTTGTTCCCGTTGAGTTCTCGTGAGATTCAGAAAGTAGATTGGAAAAAAAGCCTCGTGGAGTAGGTGAATTGGGCGGCAGCAGAATGGGATTTCCCCAGAACGTATGTGTAGAGGCCGGTGTGAGTTCGGGAATAAAGATTGCTGTTTGAATCTACAAGGTGTGAGTGGCTCGTGATTCTGTGCCCAGCCAAGACTGTGGCACATGTACACATATGTAGCAACAAATATCACCAGTATATACAAATAATGTACCGGTTTAAAAAATAAAAGGTGGAAAAAAGTCAAAGGTATCTTAGGATTCTCTCACATAGAAATATATTGAGTGTCAAGCTGCTTTGGGGGCATCTCTAGGCCACTCAGAATGCCTACCAACACCCATGCCAGGAGTTAGCACCATGCAGAAAATATTAAGACCAAAACCAAGAATGAAAAGGCCCCTCCTTTTGACAGCCACGTTTTCAACCAGAACCAGACCAGAAACTGCTGGTAGAGCCAACTGGACTTCCATCATGATGAGATGGCAATGTGCAAATGGTACCAAACATTTACAAGTCTCAACCACTGGGCTGAAGGCATGTTTCCTTAGAAGAACTGGCTCCACTTTATATCTCCTTTGTCCCGCATCCTTCTCTCAGGGTGGTAAAGGGAGAACTGGGCACACGGTGAGCCCTGCCCTGGCATACTGAATCATGGCTTAACTAATAATAAGAACTCATGGGAAAACATTTTCAAAATATTCTACCACACAAGAATCAGAACTTACTTCAAAATATTTAATATTTCAACAAGTTAAGAAAACAAGTTAGGTGTAGAGAAATAAACAGGACCCGCACAGTGTTGGCTTTTCTCCATCATGTGCTGTTGGATTAGTCAGCCAAGCATCCTCCACCCACCAGACGCAGGGACAAAGCAATGATGTGACCTTCCTGAGAGAGAGTGGAGTCCAAAGTTTATGGGGCTCTAAAAATTACTGGAGCAGAGTGGGGTCTCGAAGAATGGGAGAGATGGAGACAGCAGAAGCAGCCGGCCGCAGTTTTCCCCTGGGCTGTCTTTGCCCTCTTATGCCCTGCTCATCAGGCAATTTGAATGCATACCAGACATTTCATCATTTTTAACAAGTACTTATGAAAAGGGGAATGGACTCTGATGCCACCACGAAGATTCTAGCTTAGACTAGAGGCTGAGGTGTCAGGAAGGAGGTGTGGGAGAGGAGGAGGAGGAATCAGTGCTGTATTTGTAAGCCAGGAAAGAAATGTGACTCTGGATGATGAAGTTTGGCCTTATAAGGTCTATTTGTCAGAGAGGAAAGAGCCCCTATTCCCAGACATTCCCAGACATATTATATTTATTTATCCTCTTTCAGGGAAAAGAGTCTAAACAATATAAGCATTATTTTTCCCTTCTGCATCTTATTTTCTCCAATTCCCTTAATTTTAAACTATTAGTTGTCATCTTCAAATACAAAATCCTCACAGTCCAAAATTAGAACATCTACTCCATAGATTGAATGTATTGAATAAATGATGAGGTGAACAGGAAGAGTCAGAACAGTAGAAGACTCTCATCAGTTCAGAGCAGATTTCCCAGAGCCTTCCTTTGCATCTCCAAACAAAATAAATCTTCTTTCATTTTACTTCTGCTGCACTTGACACAGTGCCAAGTGCTCTTCCAGTTCACCTGCTCCATGGTTAGTGGAGCTGAGATGCATGACTTACTGTAGACCATGGTTCTCAGCATGGTCCCTGAAGAAGAAGCATCAACTGGAAACGTAGACATGCACATTTCTGCCCCTGCCTCCAGACCTCTGAGTATGGGACCCAACAAACAGGGGGTTATCAAGCCCTCCAGGTGATCCTAATGCAGGCCAGAATAGTTCCCAAACTCTACCTGAGTTCCTACAGGTAAAGCCACCTCTGAGGTATACCTTCTAAGACCTGGGAAGGAAGAAAAGCAAGACAATAATGTTTCTAGTTTTGGAGACTGGCTTGGCTGCTGTACTGTTGCCGCTATTGACCGGTGACGAGTCCTTGCTTCCCCAATGTTGAAGAATAACACCAGAGAAGCACGCCGAGGCAAGGTCAGAGTGGAAAATTAGAAGTTTATTAAAGGACAGCAGAAAAGACTTCTCCCGGAGGAAGAAGGGGACCCAAGAGATGGAATCTGTGGAAGTGCGGTTGTCTCTCCATTTTATAGTTTTCGGTGATGGAATGTAGGTGGGAAGGCCCGAGGGGTGGGGCACAGGTGGTCCAAAGAAGTAATCTGGGCACTTCAAGTTTGCTGTTCATTAACATTTCTTTGGGATGGGCTGTCTTCAAATCTTTTGGGGGCTATCTTCAAATCTGTTGGGGGCTGTTTCCTGGACTTCATTAACATTCAGAAAGTTGTCCTGCGTTTCTGGAATTCATTCTCAGCATGGCCTCCATTTTAAATCTTAGACCTGATTTACCTAACTAACTACACTGACTACCTAACTTTAAATCTGGCTTCAGTACCATGAAACCAATAAGGAATACAAGAAAAGATCATAATTCCATTTTGTATTGTTTATCTCCTGGGAGATGTCATTCACAGGAAGGAGCACCTAATAAAAATGTTTTTTATGTCTATTTTCACATGCCTAGTTGTCCATTAGGCAGCTCAAAGCATCAGTGTGGAAACCCGAGGTCCTAGCTGGGACTGTATAGCAGAAGCCACAGTGGTCAGGACTAGAGCCCAGGAACAGGGTGGGGCAGCTTTAAATCCAAACCCTCCATTTTTAATTAGAATAGTCATACCTACTCCTCAGTGTTCCAGAAGAAGGAAATGAGATGATGTTTGTAAATCAATTAGCAAAGTTCCTGGCTCACAAAAATGCCTGATGCTATCATTCTATAAATTTGTGAACTTGCAAAGTGTAGAGGAAAAATGTAGATGATAGAGTAGATCTGATTACATGGATTCATAAGAAAGATAAAAAAGACTGAGCCTGGAGGATGCAGGGAGGGAGCCCAGGAGAGGAAAAGAGGCATAGGTGGGAGGCAGCAAGAGTGTCATGAGCAAGGAAGGGGTCTGGGAGTCAGTGGGGGAAGGGTGTGAACCAACAGGTGAACAAACGTCTTACAGCCATTAAGCAGGATTGGAACCGACAGGCATTTTCGTGCCTGTGAGAAAGTCACTGGTTGCTTGGAAAACAGCAATGTCAAGCAAGGTCTCAGGGACTGGAGAAACCACTAGCTGACTCAGGCAATTCTGAAGTGCTCTAAGTCTAATCATGGAAATTTATCAATCATTAGAAGAAAGAGAATGGAATCCACATTAAAAACAGGAGGAACCTAATTAACGACCTTAATACATATAATGGAATAATTTTTATTTAAACCAAAAATCTTGAAATTATCCATGGTTATTTTCTTTCCTTCACGTCTCACATGTGATTCATCAACTTTGTGCTTATCACCAAAATAAATCCCTAATCTATCTACTTTGACTTGTTGCCATCATTCTGGTCCAAGCAACCTCATCTTTCTTCTGAACAACTGCAGAGGCTTCTGCTGTCTCCCCATTTCCTCTCTTGGTTGCTTTCGAACCCCCTGCTCTCTTCCCAGCAGCCCCAAGGATCTTTATTATGTAAATTAACCACAGCAGTCCCCAGCTTCAAACTTTTCAGTGGCTTCTTATCACACTTAGCAAATAATCCCAAAAGGATTACTTGTTTTGGTGAGCAAAGATTCCACTTAGTAGTTCCTGCTCATACTATCCAATACCAGCCACATGCAGCTGCTAAACATCTGAAATGTGGCTAGTGAAATTGAAAAGCTTAATTTTAGAGTTTTCTTAATTTATATGAACTTAAATGTAAATAGCCACTTGCATAGTGGTTAGCATCTTGCACATTGCCATCATTGCAGAAGTTCTATTGGATAGCTTTGATCTTACCTGGTGTCCCCTGTGCTCTCTCATGCTTACTACAGATCAGCATCATGGGCTGACCTTCTCTCCTCACCTGCCTCAAGCTCCTTATTCCCCGAGGGTTTTTCAAAAGATTTTTCTCTCTGTAGAGGCTTGATGCTCATCGATCTTCACATGATTGTTTTGTCTTAGCTTCGTGTCACCTAGAAAGGCTTCCATTTACCACTTCAAGTCACGTTTTCCTATGCTATCTTCAAATCATATTTGGCTAGCAGAAAATATTCTTCATGGATTGTGTGTTTATTACCTATGCCCCATTTTGGCATGGTACCTCCTCAAGGGTAAGGACCTTATCTTTTTAGTGTGGGTGGAAAACTTGAGCTTGAAGAGGCAGAATTTCCACTTTTTGGAAATAAAGAATCAGGCAGTGCATACAGGTGTTTTCTTGGAAGAAGGAAAGATACATTAAAGATTGTATCTCAAGATTTCTGTTTTCTTGCAAATAAAAACTACTATAAGATTTCATCTCATTCCAGTTAGAATGGCAATTATCAAGATACTGTTACCGCTGTTGACCGGTGACGAGTTCTTGCTTCCCCAATGTTGAAGAATAACACCAAAGAAGCACACCGAGGCAAGGTCAGAGTAGAAATTAGAAGTTTATTAAAGGACAGCAGAAAAGACTTCTCCCGGAGGAAGAAGGGGACCCAAGAAGTGGAAGTGCGGTTGTTTCCCCTTTTTATAGTTTTGGTGATGGAATGTAGGTTGGAAGGCCCAAGGGGTGGGACACAGGTGGGCCAAAGAAGTAATCTGGTCAGGAAGGACTTCATTATCACTTCTTTGGGATGGACTTTGGCCTAGGGCCTTTTCAGGACTTCATTAACATTCCATGAGTTGTCCTGTTTTCCCTGAGTCATTCTCAGCATGGCCTCCATTTTAGATTTCACTCGGTATTAGACCTGATTTACCTAACTTCACTGACTACCTAATTTTAAATCTGGCTTCAATACAAGCAATAATAAGTGTTGGTGAGTATGTGGGGAGAAAGGTACACTCATACACTGTTGGTGGAACTGCAAATTGGTATAAACACTATGGAAAGCAGTGGAGATTCCTCAGAAAACTTGGAATGGAACCACCATTTGACCCAGCTATCCCACTCCTTGGTTTATACTCAAAGAACTTAAAATCAGCATACTATAGGGACACAGCAACATCAAGGTTTATAGCAGCTCAATTCACAATAGCTAAACTAGATGCCCTTCAACAGATGAATGGATAAAGAAAAGTTGGTACAGACACACAATGGAATATTACTCAGCCTTAAAGAAGAATGAAATTATGGCATTTGCAAGTAAATGGATGGAACTAAAGAATATCATGTTAAATAAAATAAGCTAATCCCAAAAAACCAAAGGCCAAATGTCTTCTCTGATAAGCAGATGCTGATCCATAGTGGGGCAGGGGGATAGGGAAGAATGAAGGAACTTTTGTTTGAGTAGAAGGGATTAAGGGGAGAGGTGGATTGTGGGGATGGGAAGGATAGTAGAAAGAGACAGACATTATTACCCTATATACTAATGGTGTGACTCTGCATCATGTACAGCCAGAGGAATGAGAAGTTGTGCTCCATTTGTGTACAATGTGTCAAAATCATTCCGTTATCATGTATAACTATCAGAACAAATTTTTTTAAAAATTCTGTTTTCTTTGAAAAATAAAAGGCAAGGTTGTCTGTTGAGTGTGAGCTTGCTAGGGATAAAGCGATTTCATGATCCCCAGTAAGGAACTAGGAAAAGGGATTTAACCAGCTACAGTTTAAAGGATTCACTGAGCACCACTGAGGATCCAGAAGGGAAGAGAAGGGAAGGGAAGGGAAAAAATGGTTTGTGGTACAATCTGTGGTATGAATTTTCTTCAATAAGAGAGATGATCCAGATGTTCTTATCACATTTAATCCTTATAACCTCTGAGATATGGACCAAAGTAGCCCCACTTTACAGATACACTACATTTTAAAAGTGTAAATTATACATTCTGTGAGCTCTCATTAATAAGGTTTTAGGTAGAGGAAAGAGGTGCAGAGGATGTGAGGGCCCAAGATCTAAGGGGGAAAACCACAAGAGAGTTGAGCAATGAAATTATTTGAACATCCCTTCTTACCCCAACATCAGCTAAGCATCCTTCTTTGGAGATGAAGGAAGGGTGTGGACCTCTCTGGGCAATGCTTGTCCTCAATCTATTCATCAGAGAAGTGTAGACTGCTGGTATCTTGGGACAAAGACTTTCTCTCTTGTAGCTCAAGGTTACTAGAAGAAGGGAGACCCTAAACCTTCTGGCAGATCCCACTTAAATGTAGCAAGTGTTTCAAGAAGATGTGCAGTTAAAAAGGCAGCAAGGCCCCTGAAGGACGTCTTTTAATGGAAAGGCTAATCACCATGGTTATTATTTCCCTCTAATTCCTCTCTCTTTGACTGTATGTAGAGAGTAGTGATGTTATTTACCACTTGAAGTAACAGGTTGCAAATCACAGTAATGGACACAAGCTATAAAATCAAACTTCCTGGGTTCACATATTGGACAAGCTATTTAATCCCAGTTCCTCATCTATAAAAGTGACATGATGACAACACTGATACTATCCCTTTAGGGTTATTATAAAAAATAAAGTTAAATAATACCTGTGAGCTCAATTGGACAGTATCTGTCACAACCTAAGAATTCTATAAGTGTTCATTTTTACCCTACTACAAATATTCCATAATGTTTGACAGAAAGTTAATGCTCCAAGAATGTCTCCTAAATGAGATTGATAACAAAGGACATAGCTGGATTAGAGATGGGTATATGCTATCACATATAAAGGGAAATGGACCAGTCTTCCCAGTTGTTCCCAGGGAAACCAATCCCTTGTTCTTAATTGTACATATCACACTTGGACTACACAGGAAAGCTGATGTATATACCAGCCTTGGAATATGGTGGCTGAACTTGGAGCTGTGGCTTTACCCTAGCCACAAGCTCTTCTTCATCTTTTTAGCCACTGACACCCAGCACAGTGACCAGGCATTTGATTGTTGACCAGTTTCATCTTTTCTATGAAATGGGAGACAATGTTAACCAGAAACCAAGAGCATTAAGTTACCTGTGCAGTTTTATCATTGACTAATTATATGGCCTTTGGCCATGTAGCTACACTCATGTTTTCCTAAAGGATGATGTTGGACCAGATGACAATGACACTTGTGGAGTTCATAAACAGTAACTAATAAGCTATTTTGCTATGATTCAACCTAATACTTGCAGCCCTCAAATTCTATGCAGTAAGCCAGTGGTTCTCAAAAGAGTTATGTAGTCTGAGAGGAAGAAAAAACATGCCCATAACAATACTCAGACACAAAATAAAGTGTGCCCCCTTTATACAATACTTAACAAGTATGGGCTATTTTGCAGCACAGCACTAAAAGAATGGAAATATTTATTAACATTTAGAATAATAATCAAGCAACTTTCAAAAATAAGCATTTCCCTGCCGCAGTCTGGCTGGACACAGAATCACGAGCCACTCAAGCAGGAACAAAACTTTATTTTTGAAAATGCCGCCAATACCACGTACACGTCCGGCAAGCAAGCCGGTCCACCCACTCGATCCCATCTACTGGAACCGGAGCCCAGGATCTCCCCCAGAATTCCCTCCTACTATCCTTCCCCAACCAATGGGAACTCTCCAGGAGTCCCGTAACATGAGTCCCGTAGCAGGCTAAGGTGAACAGCAGGAGTCCAATTTCCATATGAATGTAAATCTTAACATAATCATATCATCTCAATGGCTAGCTGGCGTCACCTTACAACCAAAAGTGCCATGCATCATATTATTTGGTTGTGGCTCCTAGCATCTGCCCCCTTCTGTTTAATTAAGCAACAGGCAATGTGGCTAGGGACCGTGCCTGTTAGGTATGTCCAATTCAACATATGGTTCTTACCTGTCATCAGAAAACTGACCTCTAGGCGTCAGCCTCCTGTCTTAGGTTGATACCACTGCAACTGAATCATACCCGTCACTGACTACCAGTCCAGTATATAGCCATACTTGTGGCTAGGCCTATGCACCAGTGGGGGGGGGGGGTGAGGTTCTTTGCCTCACCTCTGTTGGCCCCCAAATTTGGCCTTGGTGCCGGTGGGGGGGTGAGGTTCTTTTGCCTCACCTCAGTTGGCCCCCAAAATTAGACCATCACTAGTAGAAGGGAGGAGGATACAGAAATGCCACGACATCAAGTCAATAGACGGCTCTTTAGGAAAAATTGCATCACTGGTGACACATCAGCAAAGATACGCCAGCACTACCATAGTTCGCTGTATCAACAAATAGAGCACAATGCATACAAGTGATACATAGTCCAGGCAAGTTTTGTAAGCAGTTCAAAGTGGAGGAATATATCAATATGTCCATTTCCTCCCAAAATAAATCGACTCAGTGATTGAGCATTACTTGTTGAGCATACTTGAGCATACTTGTTTATTTTTGAAAATGCCGCCAATACCACGTACACATCCGGCAAGCAAGCTTGTTGAGTTATTATTCATTGATGCATCAGTTTATACAGTTTGTTGTGATAATTATTGAAGAAGTTGTAGTTTGGTTTCATTGTTGTCTTCACCGGCACTGGGATGAAAATAGGGATTGACAATGATGTTAAGAAAAGAAAAAAATGTAACATTTCAACAGGTATTAAGAAAACAATTTTTAGAACAATTTACATTATCCTGAACAGAATTATTAAATATAATGAAAAGGAAAGGTGAAAGTAAACAAACAGATCTGTTAACCTGCTTATTTGTACACATATTAAAACAGTCTTCAACAGCTGTTTACCCAAATTAAATTAAACCATTAAAATCACGTGAATAATAAAACAAAAATTTGGGATCCATATTTTTATGAGCGCTCCTCATATATGATATATGGACATACGCACATACAGACATACAACACAAAACAGAAATGTGCACACGTAACATACAACATATAAGACAATAGTAAAGGCCTTGTAGATTTACCTAGGTGAAATCTCCATTGCAATGTTTAAAAACTCCACAGTCAAAAAATAAAACTGATCAGAAAAACATTAATTTATGTCTGTATGAGCTCAAAAATAAAATGGAACTTTATGATGTGGGAAAAAGCAATAATAAAATAGATATTGAAAAAAGCATCCTGGTTGATCACTGTCGCAGATGTAAGAATAGCCAAGCTGGAGTTCTGGATATCAGCTGTTATGGATTTGAGTCAAATCATCTTCTTTTTCTGTAGAAATTGTTTTGGTTAATCTCTCTGGAATCCAAATCGGCTGCTGTTCCTCCTGTGGAAAAACACAGACAGAGCCCCGACTCCAGACTATCACTGGGTCAGGACCTTTCCATTGTCCTGTTAGAATATCCTTCCAAAGTAACTTAGGCTTATGTGCATTTTTTGGGTAAAATGTCTTTCCAAAGCATTAAGCCCTGATGAATCCAAATTTAAAAAGTTTAGAGTAAAAAGGGTTATTTTAAGTTTATCTTTGGGGGATATATACCCCTTTCCAATTCCCTCCTTTTGTTTTAATAAGTACATTTTAATAGTTTGATGAGCTCTTTCAACTATGCCTTGTCCTTGTGGATTGTATGGAATTCCTGTTATGTGAGTAATGCCAAATGATGAGCAAAATTGTTTAAAAGAGGTAGAAGTATAACCAGGACCATTGTCCGTTTTTAACTGTTTTGGAACGCCCACAGTGGCAAAATTTTGTAAGCAATGAGCTATAACATCTTTAGTTTTTTCTCCGGCATGAAGGGAGCCCATCAAAAATCCAGAAGAAGTATCAACTGTAACATGTAAATATTTTAATTTTCCAAATTCTGGCAAGTGTGTGACGTCCATCTGCCAAATATGGTTAGGTATCAGTCCTCTAGGATTGACTCCAAGATTAACTTGTGGTAAAAAGGTCACACAATTTTGACATTGTTTTATTACATGTCTGGCTTGTTCTTTAGTTATTCTAAAACGCTTTTGTAAAGTATTAGCATTGACATGGAACCTTTTATGAAAATTTATAGCTTCTTCTATTGTGGAGAAAATATGCCGGGGTCCAGCCCCAGCGGGGTCCAGGGAGTCCTGAAGGATGAGTGGCGTCGGCGAAAAGATGAGACAGGAGTCGTTCTGTTCGAGCAATCTCCAGAGAGAGAGCTAAAGCAGCTTTCTCTGGGTCTGCTTTTATTACAATTTTTTTCGTCATCATAGATTCGCAATACGTCATTAATTATATAATTTAAAACTTTGCCAAGACACGACATTTCCTTAACCATGATTGAGGGTACATTAATTTACATTTTTCCAGGATGTGACCTTCAGTTATATAATTATTAAAAGTACAGAATCATTAATAAAATATGTCACTAATTTACATTCTTCAGATTTTCCCAAGATTTACTATTTTTCCCCAAGATATGCTATTTTCTTATTAACTAATACCAAACTACGTAACCAGACTCTAAGTCTCCCAACCAGTCATTAACCTAAAGTACACTTGTACTTTATTTCTAATTTAAAATTCCCATCTAAAAAAGTCCCTTTAAATCTTATATTTAAATATCCTAAAGTTTATGAATCATCCTTAAAACATATCAGAAACTTATACAACTAAAGACTTAAGAATTTCTAAACTTAAGAATCTAAATAAAATAATATTTCTAACATTATTCTAAAACTGTGTCTTATAAAGCTATTTTAATTAATTCCTAAATTTATTCTCATAAAACTGGTTGAGCTGCTTTCTCAAAGAGTTTCTTTGTTTCTCAGTCAAGGTACACTAGTTTTCAAAGAGTTTGTTTTTCAGTCAAGGTACACTAGTTCTCAAAGAGTTTGTTTATTAGTCAAGGTGCACTAGTTCTCATGTCCTTTCAGAGGATGATTGTTGTCCGTTATTAGGTTTGTCCACAATGTACT
The DNA here is from genome assembly GCF_964194105.1 of Spermophilus citellus. NCBI lineage: Eukaryota > Metazoa > Chordata > Mammalia > Rodentia > Sciuridae > Spermophilus > Spermophilus citellus. The sequence goes on along the minus strand of NC_138184.1, from coordinate 196,977,693 downwards.
AAGATAGAAGAATAGCCTTTTATTTTGTCCTTGATACGATGAGGGATGGTAGAACGGCCTCCAAGGCATGACCTACCTGTTCTGTTCTAGCCATCTGAAATTTAATTTGTTTGGCATTTAACATACTCATGCCTCCTGTGAGAAACATAAGCATGAAAATGCAAAGTCCCAATTACATAAAAAAGGGTCTCATGGTTTCGGTTACCCACCAACCAGCGTGGCTTTGCCAGCATTCATCCTCACTGTGACCCTGTCAAGACAGTGGGAGAGTGGCTTTGCCAACACTTTTTCTCACTGTGACCCTGTCAAGACAGTGAGTGGGGGATCGCCTTCACCAAAAATATGTATGTCATTTGTAGATTTATCTGCTAGTTCATTACCCATACTAAGGGCTCCAGGCAATCCTGTATGTGCCCTGATATGTCCTATAAAGAATGGATCTTTTCTGTCCCAGAATAGACTTTGTATAGCGGAAAATAAAAAGAAAACAGTAGAAGAAGGTGAAATCCTACCAGCATCTTCAAGGGATATAATAGCATTAACTATATATTGACTATCAGAAAATAAATTAAATACAGAATCTTTAAACATCATAAAAGCTTGTAATACTGCATTAAGCTCTACCTTTTGAGCTGATTGTTTGGGTACTAAAAATGTAAAAGTTTGATCAGGAGTAACTACTGTTGCTGTACCATTGTTTGACCCATCAGTGAATATATTTGGAGCATTTATGATAGGGGTTTTTCTTGTCATTTTTGGAAAAACTACAGGATGCTTAGACCAAAAAGACAACAAAGGATTAGATGGTAAGTGATTATCAAATGAAACACTAGATTTACACATGATTATTGCCCAAGTATTTAACTCATTAGCTAACTCATCAATTTGATCCATAGTATATGGAGTAATAATTTTATTGGGAGAAATCCCAAACACTCCCTTTTCTGCTTTTATTCCGTTGAGTATTAATTGTCCTACAGCCTCAGGATATCTAGTAAGAATAGTGTTAGGAGAATAAGATAAATGTATCCACAATAATGGACCTTCTTGCCAAAATACTCCTGTAGGAATATTTTTTGTTGGTAGTACAATAAATAATAAAGGCAAACTTATATCAATTCTATCCAAATGCATATTTTCCATATATGTCTCAATGATTTTTAATGCTTTTCTTGCTTTAGGCATTAACATGTGGGGTGAATTTGGATCTGATGGACCTTTTAGAATATCAAATAAAGGTCCCAACTCTCCTGTTGGTATGCCTAGATAAGGCCTTATCCAATTTATGTCTCCCAATAACTTTTGAAAGTCATTAAGTGATTTGAGTTGATCTACTCGTATTTGAATTTTTGGTGGACGGACCATGGTTGAGGATAATAGAACTCCTAAATAATTAATTAGAAAATTTAATTGTACTTTATCTATTGCTATCTCTAGATTATAATTTTTTAATAAATTTGTAAGTGTGGCATAACATTCTAGCAATGTGTTTTTATCTTTATGTGCCAATAACACATCATCCATATAGTGAAATATTTGTAGTTCAGGATTTTGATTTCTAAGTGGCTGGATTGCTTTATTAACATAAATTTGACACATAGTTGGGCTGTTAGCCATCCCTTGAGGGAGTACTTTCCATTCATATCTCTGATCAGGACCTTCATGATTCAGTGCAGGGATAGTAAATGCAAAATGTGGACTATCCTTGGGATGAATTGGAATTGAAAAGAAACAATCTTTAATATCTATAGCTAAAACATACCAGGTTTTTGGTAAAGCAGACAACTGGGGAATCCCTGATTGAGCAGGTCCCATAATAACCATCTCATTATTAATGGCTCTTAAATCTTGTAATAATCTCCATTTACCAGATTTCTTTTTGATGACAAAAATGGGAGTATTATGGGGGGATACAGAAGGTTGTATATGTCCTTCCGCTAATTGTTGTTTGACCAGGTCATGGGCTACTTGTATCTTTTCTTTAGTCAGGGGCCACTGAGGAACCCACACTGGTCTTTCTGATTTCCAAGTAATTTTGATTGTCTCAGTGGCCCTTTCTGAAAACCCAATCCATGTCTATTTATTTCTTGATCTATTTGAATTGGTGCTGTCATACCTTGTTCTTGTTCTCTTAATCTTTTTTCTTTCCTAAAGCCTTGTCTAGCCCTAGTAGTGGGCACATTAGGATTGATGTTATTTGTTAATGTCAATCCTAATTGATCTAGGACATCTCGTCCCCATAAATTTACGGGAAGATGATCCAATACATAGGGCTGTATAGTTCCTTCACATCCTTCAGGATCCCTCCAATCTAATACCATAGCACTTCTATGGGGATTAGTTGCCACTCCTAGGCCTCGAAGCGTTTGAGTGGCTTGTTGTAATGGCCAATGTTTTGGCCATTCTTGACGAGATATGATGCTGCGGTCAGCACCTGTGTCCAGCAGCCCATTAAAGTCATGTCCTTGAATATTTAATTTTAGCATTGGGCGAGAATCTAAATTTAAAGACAGCATAGCCCAATCTACACCTGTGGAGCCTAATCCCTTGGAATCTCTTTCTACATTACAACTGGAAAATTTATCATGCAGGCTGGGTATTATTAATAACTGTGCTATTCTATCTCCTGGTGAAATTACTGATATACCTCTTGGAGAACTAGCTATAATTTTTATTTCACCCTCATAATTGGGATCAATTACCCCAGGACTTATCATAAGTCCTTTTAGTGTAGAAGAATTGTGTCCCAATAATAAGCCTACTGTTCCCTGGGGAAGAGGTCCTTTTACTCCTGTGGGAATGATTTGAACTCCCATCTCTGGAGTTAGTACTGCTCTGGCAGAGGCGCAGATGTCCAACGCTGCACTCCCTCTAGTTTGTCTGATGAGGGATTTAATGGATAATGCATCCTGGGTACTACCTTGATGGTGCTGCTGGGTTCCTCCACTGCCCCGTATATTTGTGGTTGTGGGCCCCGGAGCATTGGGCCCCTCAGTCCGTTTTTTGGCAATGAAGCCTGATGCCTTTCTCCACGATATCGTGGGTAAATACCTGATCCTTGTCCGTTTTTTGATAACGGAGTACCTTCTATGGTGGTTTGAGAACGGCATTCATTAGCCCAATGTCTCCCTCTATGGAATCGTGGGCAAATACCTGGTATACTATTCCTTTGATACCTGGCTTTTTTAAACCCTCCTCCTATGGGGCAATTCCTTTTAAAATGTCCTGTTTGATTACAATTATAGCATGTTTTTGGCCTGGCATCTAAAGCCTGTTGTACTGTTGCTAAGACTTGCCCTTGTTCATTAATGTCTCTACATAATTTAATATATGTGTTTAAATCTTCATGTCTCCATAGTCTAATGACCTCTCTGCAGCAACGATTTGCTTGGTCATAAGCCAGTTGTTTTATAAATGGCATTGCCTGTTCTGTATTTCCAAATATTCTAGAAGCTGTCTGAATAAGCCTATCTACAAATTCAGCGTAAGGTTCATTAGTTCCTTGTATTACCTTAGATAATTGACCTTGTAAATCTCCATGCCCCTGTAAAGTTTTCTATGCCCTAACTGCATCTACAGCAATTTGTGCGTATATGCCAGGATCATATTCAATTTGTTGTCTTTGACCCTCATAAGGTCCCTTTCCTAATAACATATCTAGATTTCTTTGAGGGTAACCAGCTTCTGCATTTTGCCTAGCTGTCTCCATGCAAAATTCCTCATTGGCAACCTTCCATAACAAATATTGTCCTCCATTTAGCACAGATCGACACATGTTAGCCCAATCTGCTGGTGTCATGTCCAAGTTGGTAACAGATTCGACCACACTTATGGTAAAGGGTGCTTGAGGGCCATAGGTTGTTACAGCCTCCTTTAATTGCTTTACTGTTTTGAAATCTAAAGCACAGTGAATTCGTTGCCCTCCTGACTGCTCAAGTACAGGGCATGCTAATCTTTGGGGTCCTGCCTCAGAATTCTGTCCATCAAGTACCGGAGTTTAGGGCCGCTCAGCTGTAGATGGAGCTGTTGGTTGAATTATGCCCTCTGGTGATAGAACGGAGTTAGTAGCAGCCTCCTATTGTAATTCTCCACCTGATGGCTGTTTTTCCTTTAAGCTTTCTTTCTTTAAATTTTCTTCTGTCTGACTAGCTTGAGAGACCTTCTCTTTTGCTTGACCTAACGTTCTTTCTACCATAGTCTGGACTTTTAACAATTTACTTAACAGTCTTTCGGTTTGTTTTTTACTAGATTCTAATCTACTATAAAGGTAACGTAACCCAATAAGATAGGATAAAACAAAGCCGAAACAGAATTAAACAAAAACGGGGCAGAGAATGGTTGTATCAATTTTCTCTTTCTCAGGGCCGAATAACTTCAAACCTTGAGCCAACCATTTTTCCCAGTTCGCCTGAGAAAATTCTAGGGCTAGGGAGCTTGAAATAAAAACAAAATGAATCAAACCAAGAACACACTGTTTTTTGAAATGGTCACCCATTCTGTCGCCTTCCCTCAGGGGCGAGCAATTTTACTCACCTCTAAGCTTCAGGCGTTCCCCGTACGGGCCACCAATTGCTGCAGTCTGGCTGGACACAGAATCACGAGCCACTCAAGCAGGAACAAAACTTTATTTTTGAATATGCTGCCAATACCACGTACACGTCCGGCAAGCAAGCCGGTCCACCCACGCGATCCCGTCTACCGGAACCGGAGCCCAGGACCTCCCCCAGAATTCCCTCCTACTATCCTTCCCCAACCAATGGGAACTCTCCAGGAGTCCCGTAACATGAGTCCCGTAGCAGGCCAAGGTGAACAGCAGGAGTCCAATTTCCATATGAATGTAAATCTTAACATAATCATATCATCTCAATGGCTAGCTGGCGTCACCTTACAACCAAAAGTGCCATGCATCATATTATTTGGTTGTGGCTCCTAGCATTTCCCCATACTTAAAATGAAAACACAGATCCCAAATGAATCACTTATAAATGATACACAAGTATTGGGTCTAGTTCGGGACCCCCATATCACCCCTAAGTCTCTGAGTACAGAGCCCCAATCTTCCCATTCTAGCCCTCTGCTTTTTCTAAGGGAGCCTAACTAATAATAATTTCAGTACCCTGAAAATGGTGACTGACAGAACAGTAGCCCCAAAGAAAGTGGATAATAATGTAAATACTCTACTTTTGTTTAGCAGAATGCAACTATAACTTTATTTCAACTCTACCATTTATTATAAAATATGTCTTCATGACTTCACCCTACTCCAATACTGAAGTCCTACTGGTACATTTTTTAATTTCTTAACTGAATCTTCAAGTTTTAAGAATAAAATCCTCCTATGCACAATGAAGCAGAAGAAGGTGGTTGTGAAAATCTTAGTCTGATTCCTGCTATTTGGTGACTATATAATTTGGCACAAGTTACTTGGCCACCTTCTGTCTCAGTTTCTCATTTCCTTAAAAGTTAAAATAATATCGGTAGCTATTGTAGAACTGTAAAGCATACCTTCTTTTTCTTATAATAAAATTGGAACTAAAAAAGTACATCTGTCTTATACTCTGTCCTTGATTATAAATCAATCAGTTCAGGAACCTTGAATCTTGCCACTCTTGAAGACAAAAGAGTGATTTGGAAAGTACAGATACTTTATTGACATTTACAGTTGTTATAAAAGGCCTTATTTTGAGAAGGTGAGGAAACAAAATTCAATCAATCAAAATTTAAGTAAAAGAAACCTCCCCTCAAAGCACAGCACTAACAAAGAATCATTTTAATTGTTCTGTCTGACTCACAACAGGTTTCCTCTGTGATTTCTTTCTTTCACTATAAAGAAATGGGACTCTGTGGTTGAAATTTTTTTTAATTCATAAAATAAATGACAATTACTTAATTTAAGGTGTAAGTGATGTTTTATAAAGTCTTTTCTTTTTTCTTTACTTTTTTATTCTCCAAAAAGACATCATTATGAAGCCAGATTTAAAGTTAGGTAGTCAGTGTAGTTAGGTAAATCGGGTGTAATACCGAGTGAAATCTAAAATGGAGGCCATGCTGAGAATGACTCAGGGAAAACACAGGACAATTCATGGAATGTTAATGAAGTCCCGAAAAGGCCCTAGGCCAAAGTCCACCTCAAAGAAACAGCCCCCAACAGATTTGGAGATAGCCCATCCCAGAGAAGTGATAAGCCCATCCCAAAAGTCCTTCCTGCCCGTTTGGCCCACCTGTGTCCTAACCCTTCCCACCTACATTCCATCACCAAAACTATAAAAAGGGGAAACAACTGCACTTCCACGGATTCCACCTCTTGGATCCCCTTCTTCCTCCTGGAGAAGTCTTTTCTGCTGTCCTTTAATAAACTTCTAATTTCTACTCTGACCTTGCTTCGGCATGCTTCTTTGGTGTTATTCTTCAACATCGGGGAAGCAAGGACTCGTCACCGGTCTACAGTGGTAACAATTAATTGAGAAAACTTTTTTGTGTTTTAGAAATAATATTAAAGATTAATGAGCTCCCTCCTGCAAAAGTTAATTAATTATTATTCTTTTATTTTTACACAAAATGATCATATTTAAAATAATAAGGAAATTAAAGTACTGGCAGTTTCTAAATCTGAACAAAACATGGGGCTTTGTTCATAGCTTGACAATACCATATGATGTTGTGATGATTCGAGGAGTCAGTTCATGTACAGCACTTAGGACAATGTCTGGCACAGCTCAATGTTCAGGAAATGGTTGCTATTATTTCATCTAGACTCAAGCTATTATTTTTTACCCACCATATTTATTACAAAATAGAATTTGGTCTTGGCATCAGCGAACACATATATGGTATAATTAATCTCACATTTTTAATTGATTACGATTTTTGTGTTTTTAAGGCAGTCTTCTTGGTTTATAGAGCTAACTGGACCAATGTTTCCCAATCATTTTTCAAAAATTAAATCCTTAACACAAAAACAAATCCACAGAACTCCACAATATAAATTGTATTTTTTGATATCTCCTAATTTAAAGCACACACACACAAAGATAAATAGCTACTATAGGATGGGCATAATGGCACATGCCTGTAATGCCAGTGGCTCTGGAAGCTGAGGCAGAAGGATCATGAGTTCAAAGCCAGCCTCAGCAACATAGCGAGACCCTAAGAAACTCATACAAGACCCTGTATCTAGATAAAATATTTTAAAAAGAGCATGGAATGTGGCTCAGTGGTTAAGTGCCCCGGAGTTCAATTCCTAGTACCAAAAAAAAAAAACTACCTTGAAATTAATTTGCATTTTATTACAACATACATATGAAAATTCATCTTTGAGTCAGATACATTCACACCATAGTCAAATTTATTAAATACACAGATTCACGGGTGTTTTTAATAAATTCAGGGGCTTGTGGGAGTCCATAGCAAGCATATGGGAACAATTAATTGGAAGGGTCAGCAAACTTTCTCTGCCAAGAGCCAAAAGCAAGTCACCTATGCTGGTCACCTATGTCTCTGTCCAAACAACTCAATTGTGACATTGTAGTAGTAGGCAAAATGTAAATGAGTGGGAGTGGCTGTGTTTCCCTAAGACTTCATGTACAAAAACAGGTTTGGTCCCATGACTGGAGCTGAAGACCCCTGATTAGATCTCTAATTAATTAATTATCATTTCTAAAAATGTGAACTATTTGTGTGTATTCTCCAATACTTCTCCCAGGCCAGGCACTAAAAAGAACTGTGACGGTGCAGAACTACAGATTTTTACATCAGGCTCTTTCATGCTCTATAAATTCCTGTAAGTGTGCTAACTTCAGGAAGGAAACTTGAAGAAGTTTTATACTTTAGACATTATGTTCAACTTTAATACAAATTCCTCATAAATCAGTTAGAAACTCACAATCCTCCTACATAAAACAAGGACAGCACTATTAAAAATTATAAAATGTTATCTTTTAAATTCATACTCCTCTATATTATTTGACTTGACAACAGCCTAAGTTACTTTTGTAAAGTGCAATAAAGCAATGTATTTTCAAAAGGTTATAAAGAGCTAATTTGTAGAGCCAAATAATTCATGCAATAGAGACTTACTTATTTGTTGCCTTATCCATTGTCTCAACTAACATTTATTAAATATCCCACAGGTACAGAGATCAAGGCTAGTCTGGATATATGAAATGCATAAACCCCAAAACTAATGCTAATTAACTGGATTCATTGTACAGTTAAAAGAGGTGAAGACTTGGAATACAAAGTAATTAACACAAAACTGATAGAAAAGTGATACAAGTACTAAATTATTTATCACTCTCATCAATGTAAGTACTTTTCTCTTGTATCTTCTGCAAAAAGTAATCAGAGTTAATTTGCCTCAGGGTATGTGTTAAAAGTTTCTGTAAGTCAGAAGTGTTAAGTTTGCCAGGTACCTAGAAGTCACTTCTATGCAAGATGGAACCAGAATTCTGCATTGTCCAGGGAGAAAGGATATCTCCAAGAAAGTAGAAGATGACAATCTCTTGGAGAAGAGAAGTAAAGGCAGGGGTGGGCTTTAGAATTTCTCTAGTGGCTCAGAGGACAGGGCTCTGGGTTAATAGAAACTCTCACTGCCATGCCTCGGAGAGCAATGGACCTCGGATGGGAGTGGCCCATTTAGTAATTTTCTGGATGGTTGGACACTATTCCAATCTCTAGGTATAAATTTGGCACAGAAGTCATGAAGCTATCTGCCTTAAAGGGATCATGTGGACTATAACAATGACCACAGTGGCCTTAGGATGAGAGGTTCCTTCCAGGGCTGTGTGGACTTCCTAAGCCTAGGGAAGGAAGCAATATACTGAATAATATCTTAGCTTGAACACCCCATCCACACTACAGTTCAGAAAAAAACTGAATTGGATTTAGAGGAACAAAATAATGTTTCTTTGTTTTTCTACTACAGTTTTAAATCTACATATATACTGTAAGGGTCAGAGGAAGAGACCACCAAGAGACTGACTCATGCAATTGCAGAAGGGGATTTATTGAGGATCCAATTCAGCGAGCTGAGGCTCCAGGCTCACTCAAGAAGGGAGAGCAGCCCAGAGCCCCGGGGAGGGGTGGAGCAGTGCTTAAGTATACTTTTTGGGGAGGGAGGAAGCTTTGCATACATCAGGACAAATCATCATGAGGCCTGGGAAAATCAAACAACAATTCTTAAACTTGATTAGTACATTCATTGGCGGGAACAGGTCAGGCAGGGGTGATTGGTCACTCCTAAGTGGGGTACACATTCAAACTGATTGGTTCGGGCCCTGTATGCCTACGTGACAAGCTGCACAGGGCCCTAGGCTAAATGGCCAGTAGGGCATTGTCTTAACTGCCTCAGGAATTTCAGGTTCTGGGTGTAGCAGAGGAATTTAACAATACCTGGTCCTTCACTTTTCAACTCAGGCCTTGCAGCTTAGAAACTTTACCCTTTCAATACTACCTATCCTAAAATAAAAAGGCAAAATTTTGCTTTAGGGGAGAGAATAACCAGATATCTCAGAAAGTTAAGGGAAAGTTTTATGGAGCAGGTGTGTTATGCTCGAATTCGGGACCCCCAAAAGACCACCAGAGACCAAGATCAATGTAAGCAGCAAAGAGGTGTTTATTGCGAGCTAGCTCAGTCCTCCACTTGCACACAGCAACTGGTGATGCTGAGAGGCCCCGAGCCCAGGGTTTGCAGCAGTTTTATACACTCTTTGGGGAAGGCAGGGACTTCACATACCTCATAGCATCTCTTAGCAAATCATCACACACCTCAGGAAAATCATAAAACAACTCTAAAACATGATTAGCACATTCACTGGCAGGAACAAGTTGGGTAAGGGTGATTGGCTAGTAAAATAGGGGGATTCCTTTGAACTGATTGGTTTAAGCCATGAGGGGTGTTCCTGCTGAACTACAGGGTTTCCCAACACGTTATCAACCACCATAAACTACTGGGAGGGTTATCTGGCATCCCAGGTATTTCCCTGTCTCATGCTGATTGGTGGTCGCTAGGAGGTTGCTATTGGGTCCCCACCTAGCCTGACTGAGTCAGGGACACCTGGCACAGCAGATCTCTCCTGTTATTTGTAGGTAAACAACTCAGAAGGGTGGGTGTGTGCCTAGGAGTGCTCAGTGGGTCTTTCCAAGGACAAGGGTCACGCCTCCTTCCTTGGACAGGCTTTGCTTTGAGGTGGAGGCTGGTTTTTCAAGTGATACTTACCAATGATAACAATAAGGATACCTATGATTTGTGAAGTAGCTAACATATTTAAGATAGTTTATATATTTAATTTCTAGCAATTATACCAACATTATAAAATGAATGTTTTCTATCCTCATCTACCACCTGAAAAGTGGAGACTCAGAAAGGTGAAATTATTTGCCAGATATCCTATAGCTAAGATATGACTGAATTAAGTAGCTGGGATGAGATTCAAATCTTAGACCAAATGATTCTAATGTCATGTGACTTCCAATAAAATAGCACTTTCTAAAAACTGAATGATGGTAAATTTTTCTTGGAAGGAAATTTAATTTAATTTAAAAAAATTAAAAGAAAGAATATTATATTCAAACCTACAAGGGTTGGGGGTGGGGGAGAGAACATATGCATATGTGTGTTAAAGCAACCCCACCCACCCCCTACCCCCCACCCCCATGATTTTCACAGTCAGCAAGGCTTGGGAAGCATTGCATTACCCCTCAGTGAAGACCAATGGAGGGACATTTCACACATGGACAGTGACAGTACAGTAGGGAAAGTCTAGGTAAGTTTTGAACCAAGTCATCTACCAGAGCTCAGATGGTGATGAGCAGTGGTGGAAGTTAAGGCTATGCAGAGGCACTGTTTCATGTTCTAGAAGTTGTAGGAGACAATGTTGAGAGCACAGTTCCTTCTGGAGATAACAGGGTTAGAAAGGTTTTTAAGCAAGAGATGACATGATCAGATGTATCTATTGGCAATATAACTAGTGGCAGTGTACAGGGTGGAGGGAGGGACTGGTGCACACACTAAGTACACAGGTAAGAGGGAAGGCAGCAGTACAGTCTGTCCTTCTGCCTGATAGATGAGGGAGCTACAGGATGATTCTGATGTTTCTATCACTGGAGACTGGGTGGAAGGTAGCACTAGAAACATTAAGTCTGTTTAATAAGATCATCTGACTTGAATTCACTTACTCAACAATAAACCTTTCCACCTGAGATTTTCTTCCTGTGTATTTTTATTGCTGAGCATACTAATAAAGCAGATTTTGCAGGAAGATGAAATACTCAGTTTTGTCATGTTAAATTCAAACATGGCAGACAAACATCCCATTAATATGCAATGGAAAATTAGATGTAAGTCTTCTGAACATAGGTTGTCACTCTTTGATGTAAGTGAAAATACTTATGAAACTTTAAAATAAATCACAGATGGAAGACTCACCGTTGGAAATTCTGTTTCACCAGGGCCTAAAAGGAAAAGAAATATGTATTTTTCAATCTTCATGAATCAATCTTATTTGAAGCAGAGATAGAAAATCATTATCTGAGAACTCAAGCTAGAGTCTATCCACAGATATATTAGGTCAAAGACAGGACAATGCTTAAGAAGATCAGTTTTGATGTCATTGGAATCTGAGTTTAAATCCTAGCTCTGCTACTTACTAGCTCTGTGGTCTTGAGCAAAATAATAAGTCTTGCAAAGTCTCATCTACAAAATAGACATACTAACAACTCTTGGCTCAAAGTAAGGACTATAGATGATAAATGTTGGAAAAAATGCCCAGCATATAAAATTTGTCCAGTAAGTGTTAGCTGTTACGTTAATGTGAAGAAGAGAAGGTTAACTAAAGATAGCAACATGTCCAAAGGAAAAAAGAATCGAATGAACTTTATGAATTGCAGAGTCAGACTAAAACATGAAAGTTGACAACAAGTATCTTGCATTATCCTAAGTACTCTGAACTATAAGCAAATGAAGTCTGATCCTTCAGAATATTGTATTATAAAAATAGATGTGTCTGGCTTTTAAAACTTGAGGCCATTAGCCATACAAGCATACAATTAAATTCCCTGGCTTGAATTTCCCAGCTTTCCAACAGCACTTATATTTAATTGCTACTAAGAAAGAATGCATTAGTTACATAATCTGTACATAAATATTCTGATTTACATGACAATAATATTTATCATTGTAACCTAATAGATTAATATTTTACCTTATACATCAGTCACTTATAAGTTTGATTAGTATTAAATCTTCTAGGGTTCAATCAACCCTAGAAAAATCCAGAGTATCAAACCCTAGATTATCCTAAGTTTCCCAGTAAAGAATCATCCCATGAGATATGTCTCAAAGACTGAAAAAAATGGCATCCCCTTATCAACATCCCACTATCCTGATGGTCTTCTAAACTGCAATTAGTGGTAGAAGCCAAACACAATGCTTTAAAGAGAAAAAAGGAATAAGAAGGTGACGATGACAAGTGTGGACAATGGTTTAAGACGGTTTAAGAGTTTATGGTCAGAAATGTTTTGTTTTGTTGATTTTTTTTAAAGAGAGAGAGAGAGAATTTTTTAATATTTATTTTTCAGTTTTCGGTGGACACAACATCTTTATTTTTATGTGGTGCTGAGGATCGAACCCAGTGCCCTGCACATGCCAGGTGAGCATGTTACCGCTTGAGCCACATCCCCAGCCAGATCAGAAATGTTTTGATAACAGAAGGTCTTTTATTTAGGATGGATAGTTTAAGAGTTTATGGTCAGAAATGTTTTGATGACAGAAGGTCTTTTATTTAGGAATGGAGGAGATAAATTCAGGGGGTGAGAGAAAAACTCTGACTACAGAAAGATCTTCTTTTCACATGGAGGCTGATAATCAACGCAGATTTCCCTGAGGATGGCTAACGAAGGAGCTTTGTCCCCAGAATGAGAGAAGGGGCTCCTATCTCTCTGCATTAGATAAAATGGCAAACTTTGGGTATTACTAGGGGTAAGCCTCAAAAGAGGAATTGAGAGATAGAAAAGCTTATATCTCATGGCATCTATTTTCTTGGTAAAAGAGATTATTGGCTAGGGAAAAACATGGGACCAATAGTCAATGGAAGCCATAAATGTATAGCAGAGAAATCATGGCAGGGGATGGCTGAATTGCTGCAATAACTATGACAATTAATTCATATTTTGGTGTTTCCTCTACTTCTGGCTCCATATATCCAGGAGATCTCCCAAAGACCTATGATAGGATTGGAGAGGAAGATTTAACATATTCTTCACCTCCTACCTTATATTCTGCCACCTCCAAGTTCTCCCAGTATTCCTTATTGAACCAAACAAGTGAGAAATGATATAAATGACACAAAACTATTTAATGAAAATGAATATTGTTTTTACAAATTTCCAGGATTTAGGTCTTATCTTTTTCAGTGTAGTGGATGATATCAATTCAATTTAGGATCGATGATTAGTGAGAGAAATCCTCAGATTCACAGATTTTACAGATTATATCTGTTCTCTTATTACAAATTGTACATAGACAAGATCAGAAAGGCAAATGGAAAAATCACAACAGTTAATTCATTGGTAAGTTTTCTCTTTGTTTTATTAACATTGTGTGTGTGTGTGTGTGTGTGTGTGACCATTTTATGCAATTTTTCATTGATTTTTTTCTCCTAAAAGTACCTATTGTGTAAGGAAGCTATGAGAGTAGGCAAGGTAAGGTAGAGCTGCAGGACAGTTGAGCATTGGTTCCCTCTGGTTTCTCCACTCTGATAATTCCCACCCATAGTCAGGTGACATGTTAACAGGTGTGAAGATCCTTTGCAAAAACAAACAAACAAAGCTTTCTTCAGGTTTCTGCAGGGCTATCTGTAGGAAGAAGTTACTCTGGGTTATATTTTCAGGTCCTCCATTTTCTCTTGCTACACAGGATGGGATCTGCTATAGGCCAGAAGATCAGCTGCAAATTCTAGCCTACATACAAAAGAGCCAGAAGAGGACAGGGGCAGGTTCATAGGAAGGTTTGTGTGCGGTGATCTTGTAATGCCAGATTTGTGGGTCCCCAATAGACCTCCAGAAGCCAAATCCGATGCAGTCACACAAGAGTCTTTATTGTGAGCTCAAGCCTGGACTTGCTGAGGGCCATTGCCAAGTAGGAATGACGCATCGAAATTTCCTTGCCAGCGTACCCCATGTTGCTTAGAGGAAGGACTCGTGGAAATGGACTTGCCTTGGACATTCACTGTGACATTGCATGTATGTTTGAGAAAGGTGACCCTGCTCAAGGACCAGGGTGGATCCAGGTTTAGGGTGTATCCTGCAGGTTTTAGGAAGTATCCCGCTCCTTGGGTTTAGGGCGTTCCGGTTTAGGACAATCTGGGTTTAGGGCAGTTCCAGGTTTAAGGTTATTCCTGCTGGGAATAGGGCGTATCCTGCTGCCTGAGTTCCCGTTGAGTTCTCGTGGAATTCAGAAAGTTTTTGGGATTCAAAGTCTGGTGGAGTACGTGAATTTGGGCCCAGAACTTGGATTTCCCCAGAACGTGTGTAGAGGCCCGTGTGAGTTCGGGAATAATGAATTGCTGTTTGAATCTACAAGGTGTGAGTGGCTCGTGATTCTGTGCCCAGCCAGACTGTGGCATGGACTCACAACCATTTTTGATGCAGTGGTCCCGAGGAGTGAGTCCTGACCCTTAGTTCAGTGAGAATTTATAGGTTTTGTGGGGATACTCTATGAGTCACAACATCACACAGCAAATCATTTCATACCGCGGGAAAATCAAACTACAACTCTTAACACTGGCGGGAACAAGTTGGGTAAGGGTGATTGGTTGCCGCAGTCCGGCTGCAGCAAACTAAAGGGGGGGGGTGACGAACAACTTGTGTAGATTGATACAGCAGGAGAGGGAGCCGTTTATTGTAGGACAGGAGAGGTATTTATACATTCCACACAGCTTATCTAATTAACATAAACTAGATACAGCAGCAACCAATAAGGAATCTCCACACTTAATGGCTCGCTGGCGTTACTTCACAAACCACTCCCTCTGGCATTTTGCCAGGCGCCATCCAGACTTGTTTACAGACTCTTAACAATTGGTGAGTTCAAGTGGTGGATACATTTCAACTGATTGGTTTAGGCCGGGAGGGGTTGCAAGAGTGTATATTATAAACTACAGGGTGGCTTAATCATGTTTTCAATCACAGAAACTACTGGGAGGGTGACCTATCATTTCAGATATTTTCCCTGTCTCATGCTGATTGGTGGTTGCTAGGGGGTTGCTATGGGTCCTCACCTAGCATAACTGAGTTAGGGACACCTAGCACTTCAGATTTCTCCTGCTAAACAACTCAGCAGGGTGGGTATGTGCCTAGGAATGGGTTTTCAAAGGACAAGTGTCACACACACACACACCCCAACCCCCTTGGACAGGCCCTTCTCTGAGTTACAGGCTGGTTTTTCAAAAATGGAATGACATCAGTTTCTCAATCTGAAGCAGTTTCTGGGTACATGAAGAAGGACAGGAGTGCTACTAAAATATGAGTTATTGACTTTCTGGCTCATACTAGGAATTTTGCACTAAATTAGGAGCATCTTCCTTGTTGTCTACATCTCTTTAATCAGTTGCCAAGATCCTGCCAAATTAATTACCAAAGTAATGCCAGTTCTCTGGGCTCCTACCAAGAAGGTTATAAGAAAGGTGGTCTTGAGGGAAACCCCAAGTGACTCTCACATCCAGGTGGGGGAATTACACCCCAACCAGGATGACTCAGGCAGTTGATGCACCATAGAAATAAACCAACATATTTTTGAGTCTTGTAAATCAGAATGTTTATGTTTAAACTGTCACATTCATTTCATCCACACTCTGCCCCTAGGGTGGAAGTCTGGGAGGAACAATATTGCAGTTTATTTATTATAAATACAAACAGTGTGCATAAATAGCTCAGCTTACTTGGTGTCTTATGCTTGATAATTTTAATTTGGCCTTCTGGATCTTCGGGCCTGTTTGGCTTCAGTGTAATTGCTCACCAAATCTGCTACCTCTTTAAGCCTTAAATCATCCTGGTAAATATCCTGACCTACCAGACTGTATTGCTGGTCATACTGATTCTGAGTATCCATATTTCTTTATCTTTTAGTAGCTTCTTGCTTCCACCCAGGTAATTCCATTCTCATCTGCCTGGTCAGACACTTTTTATCTCTCTGCTGCAGTTTTGCTAGATGATAATAAAAGAAAGAGCTATAATTTCTTGTGTAAATTGCTGTTACAGTTCGGCTCAGAAACCTTGCTGGCAGCTGCTGTGCTGAGAAAGCCCTGCTGAGAAGTTATGCAGTAATCCAGGAAAGAGGTAATAAGGATGTGGACAAGGAGGAGTCAGGGAAATGAGAAAAAAGGAAAGAATCCAAAGAATTCACATGGAGACTGCATATAAATTAACTGAGGGGAAAGACTAAAGAAATTGAAAAAGTAGGGCTCAATATTCAAGAAAGAGGAAAGTTTGACAAAAGGTTAAAAAATAATCACCAAAACATATTTTACCTAATTCTAATATGGTAGAAAAAGGCAGCATCTCTGAAAAACTTGAAAAAAAAGTTTTTAGAACGAAACAACTTTTTATACAATCAATTCAACTCATACTAACTTTTAAAAAGAATTTCCTCTGATATATGATATAGCCAGCTCCATATAAGCTACTCCCTGCTTCTGTGTTCAGATTCCCAAATGGCCTTATCTCCCCTGCTAAGATGCTCACTCCTGGCTTCCTTCAGACATTTCAAAACAATACTCATCTTCCACTCCCAGCCTCAAATTTGTTAATAATTGAACTTTTCCTAAATACACTTTTCACAACATTGTATCATGATAACTCATAATAATAGCAAGGGAATTATTTCTCTTTCCTAATACTATAGTTAAATCCTGCTAAAATGGATTGCTTCCATTGAGCCTCCTTGTCTGGACATTGCTACAGTTGAGTCCTTGAGTTATACCCTTCATGGTTTAGTCATGTTGCTGAGAACCATTGCATGTACTATATCTTGTATTAAAAATCACCCCCAAACTTCTTGGCTTATAACAACAAGCATTTATTATCTCAGTTTCTGGACATAGTTTTGTCAATACCTCTGCCTAAGGCTTCCCATGGCTCTGGTTTCCCCTTGAGGGATCAACTGAAAGAGGACCTGCTTCCCAGCTCACGGATGTTGTGGCTGACAGGATAGAATTCCTCTCTGTTAACCAATGACCTCTCTTTGCCATATGGGCCTGTCTGTGGAGTGGCTCACAACATAACATCTGACCTTTATCAAAGCAGGTGAGCAAGAGAGCAAGTGGGAATCCCTAAGACAGAAGCACCGACTCTTTGTAAAATCCAGTCTCAGAAGTGACATTCCTTCGCTTTTGCCATAATCTATTCATTAGAAATGAATTGTTAGATTCAGTCCTGAACGTGAGGAGGTTATGCAAAGGTGTAAATGCTGGGAATCTGGGATTGCTGGGAGTATCTCAGAGGCTGGGAACCACACAGCCCTATGCACATGAACCCAAAACGTATACAAAGGAACATTAATGTTTTAGAGGTGTTGATAGGTGTTTGGGTTTTTAAAAGACGGCACTGCATTTTGCACTTAAAATTTTGTATTTTTAAAAAATTTTTGCATGTGATCTTTGCACAATGAATGTATGAGTATTCTTTACATTGTTCTCTATAATTTCTCTATGATTATAATGTATCAAAATGAAAATATTTAAAAAATACATAATAAAAACTTTGAACACACTTTTAGATTATTGCAATTAAAATAAGAAAAGCTAAGAAAAAATAATAAAAGAAAAAGCAAAGAAGGCATCCCACTAGTTTGGCAGATAGGGTCTCCAGTCATAATTAGCATATTAAAAAACCTAATTGTTTCCTTTGCTGTGCAGAAGCTTTTTAATTTGATGCTATCCCATTTATTAACTCCTGGCCTTATTTCTCAAGCTTCTGGGGTTCTACTGAGAAAGTAGTTGCCTGTGCCTATGCTGGAGTGTTGACGCTACATTTTCTTCTATGAGTTGCAAAGTTTCTGTTCTGATTCCTAGGTCTGATCCATTTTGAGTTAATTTTTGTGCAGGGTGAGCGATAAGGATCAGTTTCATTCTTCTACATAACCAGTTTTTCCAGCACCATTTATTTAAAATGCTATATTTTCTCCAATGTACTTTTTTTTTTTTTTTTTTTTTTTTTTGTGCTGGGGATCAAACCCAGGACCTTGTACATGCAAGGCAAGCACTCTACCAATTGAGCTATATCTCCTCCAGCTCTCTAATGTGCCTTTTTTTAGCAACTCTGTTAAGAATCGGTTGACTAGGGCTGGGGATGTGGCTCAAGCGGTAGCGCGCTCACCTGGCATGCGTGCGGCCCGGGTTCAAGCCTCAGCACCACATGCCAACAGGGATGTTGTGTCCGCCGAGAACTAAAAAAAATAAATATTAAAAATTCTCTCTCTCACTCTCTCTTTAAGAAAAAAAAAAAAGAATCGATTGACTATAGATGTGTAGGTTTGCCTCTTTGTCTTCTATTCTGTACCATTGATCTATGTGTCTGTTTTTATGCCAGAACTGTGCAGTTTTTGTTATTATAGCTCTGTAGTATAATTTGAAAGTCGCAGGTATTGTGAGGCTTCCAGCATTGCTTTTTTTGGCTTAGGATTGCTTTGGCTATTCTGGGCCTTTTATTTTCCAAATAAATTTTAGGACTGTTTTTTTTCTAGTACTGTGAAGATCTAGAAAGTCATTGGTATATATTTTCATTTCTTTTTTTTTTTTTCTTTCTTTAACTAGGAATTAAATTCAAGGAAGCTTAACCACTGAGCCTTATCCTGAGTCCTTTGTATTTTTCATTTTAAAACAGGGTCTCATTAAGTTGAGTACGGATTCAATAAGTTGCTGAGGCTGGCTTCAAATTGCTATCCTCCTATCTTAGCCTCCTGAGTTGCTGGGGTTATAAGCATGTACACCTGGCTTCTCATTGGTATATTGGTGGGAATCACACTGAATCTGTATATTGTTTTTGGTAATGTGGCAATTTTACCAATATTGATTCTGCCTTTCCATGAATATGGGAGGTCTTTTCATCTTCTAAGGTCTTCTTCAGTTTCTTTCTTCAATGTTCTCTAGTTTTGATTGTAGAGGTTGTTTACCTCCTTGGCTAGATTTATTCCTAGGTATTTTAATTTTTTGAGATTACTGTGAATGGGATTGTTTTCCTGATTTCTTTCTCAGCAGATTCATATTTGATGTATAAGAAAGCTATTAATTTTTGTATGTTGATTTTGTAACCTTCTGCCTTGCCAAATTTGCTTATTAGCTCTAGTAGTCTTTTGGTGGAGTTTTTGGATCTTCTAAAAACAGGATCATAGCATCTGCAAACAGTCGTAATTTGACATCTAATTTTTCTATTTTTAATCCCTTTTATTTCCTTCTCTCACTTAATTTCTTAATATTAAATAGGGATGGTGAGAGTGGACATCCTTGTCTTGTTCCAGATTTTAAAGGCAATGCTTTCAATTTTTCCCCCATTTACTATGAAGTTGGCTTTGGGTGTTTCATATATAACCTTTATAATGTTGAGGTAGGTTCTTTCTATTCCTAGTTTCCTCAGTGTTTTTTTTTATCATGAATGGGTTGATGATTTTGTCAAAGGCCTTCTCTGTATCTATTGAGATGACTAAAGTAATTTTTAAAATTATATTTATGTGGTGAATTACACTTACTGATTTGCATATGTTGAACCATTCTTACATATCTGGAATAAAGCTAACTTCGTTGTGATGTACAATCTTCTTAATATGTTGTTGAGCACAATTTGCTAATATTTTATTAAGAATTTTTGCATCAAGCCAGGTGTGGCACATACCTGTAATCCCAGTGGCTTGGGAGGATGGAGCAGGAGGATTGCAAGTTCAAAGCCAGCTTCAGCAACTTAGCAAGGCCCTAAGCAATACAGAGAAACCCAACAAAATATTTTTTAAAAAGGTCTGGGGATGTGTTTCAGTGGCTAAGTACCCCTGAGTTCAATTCCTAGTACCCGCCCCCTCCCCCCCAAAAAAGAATTTTTGCATCAGGGATATTGGTCTATAGTTTTCTTTCCTGTATGTATCTTTCCTGTATGTGTCCTGCTTTTGGTATGAGTGTGATACTGGCTTCATAGAAGGAGTTTGGAGGTGTTCCTTCTCTTTCTATTTCATGGAATAACTTAAGGAGTTCCTTTTTAAAAATCTGTTAGAATTCAGCTGAGAATCCATATGGTTCTAAGCTTTTCTTTGTTGGAAGGCTATTTATTACTGCTTCTATCTCATTACAAGTTATTGGACTGTTTAGGTTTTCTATATCTTCTTCTTCTTTTTAATATGTCTATTTTGTTTATTTAGTTTTTTTAATGTGGTGTTGGGGATCAAACCTAGTGCTTCACACATGCTAAGCAAGAACTCTACCACTGAGCCACAACCCCAGCCCTTCTATGTATTCTTGACTGATTTCTGGCAGATCATGTGTATCTAAAAATATATCTAAATCATGTGTATCTAAAAATAAATCCATTTCTTCTAGGTTTCCATTTAATTGGAATATAAACTTTCAAAATAGTCCCAAATGATCCACTAGATTTCTGAGATATCTGTGGTGATCTCTTCTTTTTCATCTCTAATTTTATTAATTTGGGCCCTCCCCCCCCACCTCTGTTTGACTAAGGTTTTATCAATCTTATTTAACTTTTCAAAGAACCAATTCTTTGTTTCATTGATCTGATCCTTTTGTTTTTGTTTTTTTCCCCAAGTTCATTGATTTCAGCTCTGATCTTGAAATTTGTTTGTTCTTCTTTTTCAAAGGCCTTGAGATACATCATTAGGTTGTTTATATGGCATCTATTTTATTTTCTTATGTAGGCACTCATAGCTAAAAACTTTCCTCTTAGAACTGCCTTAATAATGTCCCAGAGGTTCTCGAATATCATATCACTATTCTCACTTGATTCTAAGGAATTTTAAATTTCTCCCCAATTTCTTTTAACATCCATTCATTGTTCAAAAGTATATTATTCAATCTCAATGTGTTTATATAGTTTTTGCAGGGTTTTGACTTGTTGATTTCTAATTTTATACCATTATGATCTGATAAGATGCAAGGAAATATATATATATATATATATATATATATATATATTTTTTTTTTTTTTCTTTTTTGCCAAGAGTTGCTTTGTGGCATAAAATATGGTCTATTTTGGAGAAGGTTCTGTCATCCACTGAGAATAAAGAATAAAGTGTCTACAGGTGTTGTTGGAGGAAATATTCTATAGATGTTTCAGGTTCAAAGAGTCTTTACTGAGTTTATGTCTGGATGGCCTATTTCATGGTGAGAAAGGTGTGTTGAAATCACCCAGTATTATTGTTCTAGGGTCTATCACAGGCTTCATTTTTAGTAGTGTCTCTTGTATGTAATTAGTTGTACCCATATTTAGGGAATAAATACTTAATATTGCTATAACTTCTTGTTGTATTGCTCTCTTTATCAATTTGAAGTGACCTTCTTTGTCTCTTTTGATTAATTTTGATTTGAAGTCTGCTTTGTCAGATATGAGAGTATCTACTCCTACTTGTTTCTGAGCTCCATTCATATGGTATATCAATTTCCTTCCTTTCATTTTCAGTCTGTGGCTATCTTTGTGAATTTCTTGCAAATAACATAGAGTTGGGTTTTGTTTTTTAATCTATTTTGTCAGCCTATGTCTTTTAATTGAGTTGAGAACATTTACATTCGCTGTTATTATAAAAAGATGTTTATTAATTACTACCATTTTGATTAATTAATAATATTAAATTTGGTTTTGTTTCTCATTTGCCTAGCCACTTTTCAAGTGAGATTTGTTGTTTTATGAACTCTGGGGTTTGTTTTTTAATTTATTCTGTTCAGAGTAGTTCTTTAAGTAAGTTATATAGTCCTGGCTTAGAGTCATGGATTCTTTTAGTTTCTGCTTATCTTGGAAAGTTCTCATTTTATCTTTGATTTTGAGGGATAACTTTGCAGGATACAGCAATCCTGGATGACAGTTCTTTTCTTTTATTTCTTTCTTTCTTTTTTTTTTATGGTGCCAGGGATTGAACTCAGGACCTCTTATATCCTAGACAAGTGCTCCACCACTGAGCTATATCTCCAGCCCAACAATTATTTTCTTTTAGGACTTGAAACACATCATTCCATTCCCTCCTGGCTTTTAGAGTTTGTACTGAGAAAACAGAAGTGATTCTGGATTGGCTTTCTTCTAAATACAACCTGATGTTTTCCTCTTGAGGCTTTTAAAAATTCTATTCTTATTCTGGATGTTAGGCATTTTCATTATAATGTGTTGTGGAGAGGTTCTTTTTCTATTTTCCCTGTTTGTGGTTCTGAATGCCTCCTCTATCTGGATGTTCATCTCATTTTCAAAGTTTGGAAATTTTTCTGTTAGTATTTTCCTGAAGAGGTTATTCAGCTAGGTGTGGTGGAGCATACCTGTAATCCCAATGACGTGGGAGGCTGAAGTAGGAGAAACACAAGTTCAAGGCCAATCTCAGCAACTTAGCAAGGACTCAAGCAACTTGGTGAGACTCTAGTCTCAAAATAAAACAATAAATAAATAAAAAGGACTGGGTTTGTGGACCAGTGGTTAATTGCCCCTGGACCAAAGACGGGGGTGTGTAGGGGGGCGGGGCGAGGAACACATACATATGGGATAGGAGTTGTTAACCCCTTCCTCTTTTTATGTTGCTCTTTCAGCAGCCAGTTGAAGTGGCCTAAGACTGAAACTGTTTGCAATAGCTCTCACCTTCCCTTCTCACTAGTATAAGGTAGGATGGCATGGAAAATACAGTCAATTGGAGTTTATTCTGCACAGACCAGGTCAATGCACTCCCAGAGTGGGGCTGTGGCAGAGTCCTATGGGAGGAGTTCCAGGTACTGGGGCTTAGGTCTAATCAGGCCTGCAGGGCTTTATTGGGTAGTATGTGCTCTGGAGAGATTAGATCAACACACCCCCTAGGGCCCAGCAGTTGCTGATCTTTGTTAGGAGTCTGGATTTCAGGAGCCTCCCAAGAATTCTACTCACAGGATAGGGGAGCCTATCTTCCACACCACCTCTGTTGCCCACTATAACATTCTCAGGCTTAGTGCCTGTGTGTATTCTCACTGGCCTGTTCAGATTCCTGATCTGCTTCAGCAGGTCACATGAGCCAGTCAACTCAAAGGAAAAGTGAGTTGCACTCCCTTTTCCTTTTCTGTCTTGAATCCTCCTGGGTACCATCTTCTCTGTGCCTGATTCACTCACATTCTGTTGGGTACACCCTAGGCTGAAAGGTAAGGTGCTTACCAGGACAGTATGTCAAAGTTTGCTACAACTTCCCAGATCCTGTAGCAGCAGCTGCAGCATGGCCACCTCAAGATGGCTACTGACTCAGTTCTCCATGGCCAGTCGGGAAACATGGAATACTTTTCAAGCACCAGTTCGTGGAGCAGCCTTTAGATCAGCTGAGTGCAGGCTGCTTTTCTTATGTTTTCCAGGTTTTCCCCCACCAAATCTGTTGTGTTACTCTCTGTGTTATTCCTCCCCTCTGTGGTGAACCATCACTGTTGCCAATTGCCTGCTGCAACTAGCTCAGCTCCAATGTACTCTTTCTTCTTCCTTCAATGCACCCAAATTTTGCACACTGAATTTTAGTGAAATCTTTCACCCACTTCACTAAGAAGCAGTACTCCCGCTGCTTGAATCCCAAGCCACTGAGCAACTAGGAATGCAGCCTCCCTCTAATCCTCTGTCGTGTATCTCTGGGAAGGGGCACCTTTAAAAATTATTCACAAATGTGCTTCATAGGCTTAAAGCAGTCCTGCATGACTTCAAAATTACCTAGAAGTATCAGATGTCCTCAGAGTTGAAATGAAAGGCCCTTCATTCCTTTTATAATGTCAAAAACACAGTAAGAGGGGCTGGGGTTGTGGCTCAGTGGTACAGTGCTTGCCTAGCCTGTGTGAGGCCCTGGGTTCAATCCTCAGCACCAAATAAACATAACTAAAATAAAGGTATTGTGTCTAACTACAACTAAAAAAACAAAAACAAACAAATAAACAAACAAAAAACACCAAAAGAAATTTTGGCCAAGGAAAGAAGATAGTGACCACATGAAAAGGCCATAGGAGAATGGTGTCTGAGAAAGATGCAAATAATGGATCAGAATGAAGCACAGGCAATGAAACAACAGGTCTAATTTCAGGCTTAGGCTTGTTTTAGTGAATGCAACAAAACCCCATTTGTGTGAATAAAAAAAACAAAGGATTTATTGATAAAATGAAGAGAAACTTCACAGAATCAAAAGCACAATGAGCTAAAACGTAGCATATTAGGAGTTTATCCTCTCTTTCTGGCTCTTCTCAGTTCACTTCTGCATATCTGCTCTACTCTTTAGCTTATTTCAGGAAACAAATTTCTCTTCTATTTATTACATAGCTTTTAGCAAAAGATGGCGCCTCTGTCTCAAGTCTAAGGAACCAACTTTTCACACACTCACTGTTCTCTGACCACCATGTCTATAGATTTGGATCAAATTCCCAAGGGACAAAATGGAAGATTTCTACTTATTGCATACTCAAAATCAGCACATCATGTACAACCACAAGAATGGGAAGGCATATTCCATGTATGTAAAATATGTCAAAATGCATTCTACTCTTATATATAACTAAAACGAAGAAATTTAAAAAAAACTAGCACATATGTGCTTTGTGAAGAGAACATTTCTACAAACCTTGATGAGGATAGTGGATAGATATCTACATTGGGCTGTACAGATCAGCCTGTAGCTATTCCCCAACCACTGAGCCACAAAGCAAGGAAGAATCAAGACAAGACACAAGCAATTTATAAAAACTGTCCCAAAAGTGATGAATTTATTGATGATCAATAGTGAAATAAGCATGCTTTAATCTTCCCTGTGCTATATAAACTATTGGACTGACAGACTCAGATGTATAATTTATCAAAGAGGAACTAACCATGCTTTTTAGATAGAATGCCTAGGAAATTAATGGATCTGCAGCTTAGGCAAACAGGTTTTCTCCTCTCATTCAACAAAATGCATCCCTTGAATAAATATGTTGTGTTGGGTATCTAGGTTGAACCTTGTTACCCCCAAAGAGTACAAAACATTAAGCCATAAGGATTGATCTCTCTGTAGAGGGAGAACCCATGTATGTTTTCCCCTACTTACTATCTTGACTGAAAGAGGACATTTGTTTGCCCCAGTACATGGGCCACTGCTCCCTGTACCCATACAGTTGAGAAACACTGGCATTCTCTGGCTATCCTCTCCCGGTTGCAAGTCATTTACCCAAACAGTGGCTATTTTCAGAGACACTTGTCAGGCAGGGATCTTAGCTTCTAAATGCCAGCTCTGGGTCAGACTCATACCTAAGATATGCAGAGGGAACCCAGGGGAAAGTAGGTTTCCTTCCTTGGCTATTCCACTTTAAACAGCTCACGAGGAACCTCCCCTTCCCGATTCAAGTGCTGAGCAATAGAGCTGACCCAGTGTCGTTTCTAAGGCTCAAGAAATAAGGTCAAAGAACAGCCCTGGGTGCTGGCATCTTCAATCTTAATTCCTGTGGTGCTATTTGTCCTGGTCTGTCTAGATCAAAAGGGTCAGCTCATTCTTGATGGCAGAAGCAAAGTTTCCATTTCTGAGAGAAAAGGAGGGTATTTATATTGAACAAAATAGCGAGTATCATTAAAAATTACTCTGTGTTGTTTAAGTAAGCTGCATATTGTACATTTGTCCCCCGCCCTTTTTTTTTAATTAAACTGGTTATTGTGGTTCTCTCCAGACACTTGTCTTAATCCTTCACTTGGAGAGCCCTGGTCCCAGGCCCATCTCAGGACAGAGCTGAAAAGGGTGGTCTTTAATTGTCCACAACTCACACCACTTCTAATGTGTGATTTCAATGTTCATCACATTCCACCATCATTTCTAACCCCATGCCCCCTCCTTACATCCTGCAGAGTATTAATACCAATGAATGCTGAAGTATGACACCAGAGAATCACGCCTAGGCAAGTGTAGAGTGGAAAGTAAAAGGCTTTATTCAAGGATAGTAGGGAAGACTACCCCTCCACCACCACCAAGAAGGGGATCAGAAAGGTGGGATCCAAAGGTGGAATTCGTGGGATGGGGAGGTCTTATCCCTTATATATCTAAGGTCTTCTTTTGTCCTCCTACATTTCTGTCCTTTATCTTGCTTATTTTCCTCTATCCTGCACGTGATTGTGGATGCAGGTGGGAAGGCCAAAGGGTGGAAAACAGGTGGATGATGGAGTGATGGGGTGGGGGGAGTGATCCAGGCAAGAAGGGCCTAGGATGATTTGATTAGCACCTCCCCATTTGCTGGGAGCTGCTTCATTCATAGTTCTTCAGAATGGATCTGGGCCTTGGGGACATTGACATTTCAATCTCCCAGGTGAAGTTCTGATTTCCCGGGCTCAGGCCGGACTCCATTTTCTTTATTAGTTTTGATATCAGATTCGATTTACCTAGCTACACTACCTACCTATCTTTAAATCTGACTTCAATATTGTACTATAATTTACGAAGACATCTGGCTTTTCTCCATGGACACAATTGTTTTTTTGTTTTGTTTTTCTTTTGTCACATGTTTTATTCTGTGCTGGGATTCCTTGACCTCCTAAATAAATTTTAATTTGTATACATTAAGGTTCACCCTTTGTGCTGTAATGTCCATGGGTTATAGCAACATAGAGTGCCATCTATACATCATTACAGAATCACAAGGAGTAATTCATTACTCTAACAGTGCTATGGGCTTCTCTCCTAATCAAGCATTTATTCTCAAACTCCTGGGAAGAACTGATCTATTTATTGCCCCTATACTTTTGTCTATTTCAGAATTTCAGATATATGAATCCTATATTATATAGTCTTATCATATTGACTTCTTTAAAATATTAAGACAGCTCTATTTTCACATGACTTGGAGTTTATTTCTCTTTATCAATTGAGTGGTATTCCATTTTATGAATATACTATAATTCATCCATTTGCCCATTAAAGGGTGGTCTGTTGGTTAATTCCAGTCTTGAGTAATTTTTTAATTAATTTTTAAATTTATATATGACAGCAGAAATGCATTACAATTCTTTTTTTTTTTGAGAAGAGAGAGAGAAGAGAGAGAGAGAGAGAGAGAGAGATTTTAATATTTATTTTCCAGTTTTTGGTGGACACAACATCTTTATTTTATTTGTATGTGGTGCTGAGGATCGAACCCAGCGCTCCGACCACTTGAGCCACATCCCCAGCCCCTACAATTCTTATTACACATATAGAGCACACTTTTTCATATCTCTGGTTATATATAACATATATTCACACTAATCCATGTCTCTACCCATGTACTTTAGATAATAATATCCATCACATTCCACCATCATTTCTAACCCCATGCCCCCTCCTTTCCCCTCCCACCCTATCTAGAGTTGGTCTATTCCTCCCATGCTCCCCCTCTCTACCCCACTATGAATCAGCCTCCTTATATCAGAGAAAACATTCAGCATTTGGTTTTTTGGAATTGGCTAACTTCACTTAGCATTTCTTCCCTAACTCCATCCATTTAGCTGCAAATGCCATGATTTTATTCTTTTATTGCAGAGTAATATTTCATTGTGTATATATGCCATATTTTTTTAATCCATCCATTTATTGAAGGGCATCTAGGTTGGTTTCACAGTTTAGCTATTGTGAATTGTGCTGCTATAAACATTGATGTGGTTGTGTCCCTGTGGTATGCTGTTTTAAAGTCCTTTGGGTATAAACTGAGGAGAGGGATAGCTGGATCAAATGGTGGTTCCATGCCCAGCTTTCCGAGGAATCTCCATACTGCTTTCCATAGTGGCTGCATCAATTTGCAGCCCAACCAGCAGTGTATGAGTGTACCTCTTCCCCCATATCCTCACCAACACTTATTGTTGTTTGTGTTCATAATAGCTACTATTCTGACTGGAGTGAGATGGAATCTTTGAAATATTATCAAAATGACCATACTACCAAAAGCACTATACAGATTTAATGCAAATTCCTATCAAAATCCCAATGACATTCCTCATAGAAATAGAAAAGGAATCTTTAAAATATTATCAAAATGACCATACTACCAAAAGCACTATACAGATTTAATGCAAATTCCTATCAAAATCCCAATGTCATTCCTCATAGAAATAGAAAAAACAATCATGAAATTCATCTGGAAAAATAAGAGACCTAGAAGAGCTAAGGCAATCCTTAGCAGGAAGAGTGAAGGAGATGGCAACACTATACCAGACCTTAAACTAAACTACAGAGCAATAATAACAAAAACACCACGGTATTGGCACCAAAACAGACTGGTAGATCAATGGGACAGAATAGAGGACACAGAGACTAATCCACAAAATTACAATTATCTTATATTAGACAAAGGTACCAAAAACATGAATTGGAGAAAAGATAGCCTCTTCAATGGTTCTGGGAAAACTGGAAATCCATATGCAACAAAATGAGATTAAACCCTTATCTCTCACCATGCACAAAACTAAAAATGGTAAGAACCTAGGAATAAAACCAGAGACCCTGTGTCTTATAGAAGAAAGTATAGGCCCTAATCTCCATCATGGGATTAAGCCCCAACTTCCTTAATAAGATTCCTTTGGTGCAAGAATTAAAATCAAGAATCAATAAATGGGATGGACTCAAACTAAAAAATTTCTTCTCAGCAAAAGAAACAATCTGTAAGGTAAATAGAGAGCCTACATCTTGGGAGCAAATTTTTACCCCTCACACATCAGATAGAGCACTAATCTCTAGGGTATATAAAGAACTCAAAAAGCTAAGCACCAAAAAGTAGATGGGTCAAGGACTTGAACAGACACTTCTCAGAAGACGAAATACAATCAATTCACAAGTATATGAAAAAATGTCCATGGACACAATTGTATAGGCATTGTGATCACCTTGCTGGTAGAAGAGAAAGTCCATGTGACAAACCATTATTAGCTGGAGTACAACTTGAACAGAGTCAGAGACTGGCAAAAAGAAGTAGTAGCCAATGGGTAGGCAGTGAAGAATGAATTATCCTCTATTGACAGGATTATGTGGCAGGAAAGCACACAACAGGGTTTCTGGTGGATTAAGGGAAGGACTGGAGATAAACAGCAGGCTCTTCCACATCTTCAACAACAGGCCTCAACCTGCCTTACTGTGGAGATTGTGAGGCATGGGTTTCCTAGGAACATAGGCCTCTGTGCTCAGCAGGTTCCAGGCAGGCATTAACAAGCCTGCTTTTTCCTTGCTTGCTAATGTGCATGCCATCCAGCTGTAATTCCTTTCAGTCCTCTTCATTGCAGTCATCTACTGTGTTAGGGTCACTCTCCAGCATTCAGTAAAATCCTTTCCACTCTGAGTCCTGAGAGATTTCACCCACTATGCATATAACCAGGCAGCAGTGTTGCTTCATAAGTCTTGCATCTCCTTTGCTGCATTGTCCTCAGACTTACAGTCCACGGAGCTTCTACTAGATCCTAGAAATTTCACTCAAGCAAACATAGAAGGCAAAAATTCCAGCTCACTGGAATCGTCATCTATTTGATTTTATGGCTTACTTTTAAGAATTCTGTGAGTCATATATTTGTCGGAAGCTTGTCGGGGTAGGCAAGATGTGAATGTTGAATTAACATAAGTTTTATTTTTGTTGTCTGGACTCTTCATCCTTAAGACTTGCAGATAAAACATTGAGATAAAGTTCTCCTTTTTGACCAATAGATGGCAGTATTGCTTTGAGACAAACAATAGCAATGCCCACAAGGGCCTTTTGTTGTTGCTCCTGCTGCTGCTATTGTTACTAGGGATTGAATCCAGGGACCATTTATAACTAAGCTACATCCCCAGCCTTTTTTAAATTTTTTTTTTTTTAAAGAGAGAGTGAGAGAGGAGAGAGAGAGAATTTTTTTTAATATTTATTTTTTAGTTCTCGGTGGACACAACATCTTTGTTGGTATGTGGTGCTGAGGATCGAACCCGTGCCGCACGCATGCCAGGCGAGCGCGCTACCGCTTGAGCCACATCTCCAGCCCTTTTTTTAATTTTTTGAAACAGAGTCTAATGCTGCCCAGTCTGACCTTGAACTTAACAATCTTGAGTCAGCCTCCAGAGTTGCTGATATGTTGCTAGTATTACAGGTATGTGTCAACATGTCCCACACAAGTGTCATTTTTAAGACTTCTAGATCTATGTCTTTATTTCATTCCTAAATTCTAGGCCTCAACATGCCCAATTACAAACGACAATGGAATAAATAGCACAAGATAGTACTTGAATAAAATTAATGAGGGCTCACCAATATCACTCCTTCATTCAGAATCTTCTTCCTTTTGGAAAGAATTTGCACCAGCCTCTGGGGTATTGAAATGCCACCTGCTTCCAGGGAATTGTTCCTCCCACCAAGGAACTATTAATGAATGCTTCCTGGGCCTCTCCCTTGGGACCTAGACCCCTGGGTGGCTTTCTTCAGCCCTTGGCCCATGTTTTGGTCATAAGTCACTTTGGTCACACGTCAACCTAAGCAGGATGGGAGGACAGGCCATGAGAACAAAGGAATTCTAAAATGTATAAAAGGGACTGGACACTCCTATTTCTTTGGACACCAGCCATGGCCCACTTCTTCCCCCTAGGAAAAGTATATTTCCATTGTTTAAATAAAACTTACTTTCTATGCTTGCCTCAGTGTTTCTCGGGTGTTCAATCTTCACATCTAGGGAAATAGAACTCGGCCCTCTATAATTTTCATCACCATTAGCATCAGTCCTGCCCCTCAAAATAATGCCATGATTTTCATTATACTATTTAAAATGTCAATGACACTATCTAGATTGCATGTTAACAAGTATATGATTGCTCTTTAAAACTTAAGAAAATACAGATAAATAAATATCACTCAAAATCCCATCTCTAACTATAATCCCTGTTAACATCATAGTATACATTATTCAAGATGTTTTCCCACAAAAGTCATTACATACAAACACATTCAACTTTGATCCAATTTGTGGGAGATGTTTTTCTTTAGTTTTAGTGCCATGACTGAATTAGGAAAAAGACACAATTCCTTGCACGAGTTCAAAAAAGTCTGTGGGTCTGTGGGGGTGTTTTTTCTTTTTCTCTTTTTTTTTCTGTTGTTGTCTCTGTATTTCACTAATGGCTTAAAACAGGACATGACCTTCCATGTATTTTGTACCCTTATTACATCCTCAGGTTTTCAAGCTATCAATGATAAATCAATCCAATCCATCCTAGTCTCCCCCAACATTTTCCATGTGGAATCCTTAGTCCTGCTGCAATGTGGGCTGGTTTTAGGCTGATTTCTAAAGCTTTAGGCTGCTGCCTCACACTTGGGGGCTTTATGGTCCCTGCTGTACTGGGTTCCAGTGACTATTTTCTTTGTCACCTCAGCGCCAATATACACAATTCTCATTCTTAGATTACTCTCTTTAATTGCTAAAACCCACCTTCAAGAAACTTTTTAAGAAAGGGATATTAGAGATAAAATTTCTAATCCTTAAGTATTTGAAATGCCTTTCCCCATCTATTGAAAGATTGGCTAAGCATAGCAGTCTAGATTTAAAATTATTTTATTCAGAATTTTGAAAGTCTTGCTTCATATTTTTCTTAGCAGCTCATGATACAGATAAGAAACTTGATGGTAGTAGACTTTTATTTCCCTCCCTCCCTCCCTCCCTCTCCCTCCTCAGGTTTTAAAGTATATGAGCTGTGTTTATGTGGTTACTGCTGGTTAAAAAGGAATGTGAAGTTTCTTACTGTGGGAGGAAAAATAATGCTCCCCTTCAGAGATGTCCATGACTTAATCCTTAGGATTGATGAATTTTTTTTTTTTATTTTATAGAACAAAAGGGATTTGACAGAGATGATTAGGGTTGGGTTGATGACCTTAAGATAGGGAGATTATCTCAGATTATCTGGGTGCACTCAATTAATTACATGAGCCCTTGAAAGAGGAGGACTGGGTCAGAAATGAAACAGGAGATTGAATCATGTAAAGAACTCCACATGTAAAGCCACCACTGCTGGCCTTGAAGACAGAGGAGGGGACCATGAACCCCAGAATGCAGGTGGACTTTTAAATCAGTAGCCATTAAACTGGAAACAGATTCTACAGCCTAGAAATCCTAGATCCTACAAACAAATCATAGAGCATGCACAGTCTTGATAGTATTTTGATTTTAATCTGGTGAGACCAGTACCAGACTTCTGACCTATAGAACTTAATAAATTTATCTGTGTGTCTTTTAATATTATTTATAGTATTAAAAGCTGCTGAATTTGTGACCATTTGTTACAGCATCAATAGACATTAATATATTTATATTTTGATAAATGCGCCAAAATTTCATCCCAAAAAACTCAATTTATTAATACTTAATACCAACAGCTGATGAGGAAAACCTCTCAAAACCTCTTGAAATCCTGAAAAATATTTCATCTTTGTTTTCACTGGTAGTCATCTGTTTTTTAAAAAAGAATAAGTTGAGCATCTTTTAAAATAATTGCTAAACATTTTTTTATTTATACTATCTTTTTAATTAGATTGCTAAAATTTCTTATTGTTATGACTATATATATATCATGTATCCTGTTAGGTATTTATTAGACATTTTTAATTTAATGATTTATATCTCCTTTCTGCTCAAGAAATTATGTTGCATATTAAACTATATGGCAGAATCTGCTGTTGGCCTAACTGAATAGCAATAATCCCTGCCTTAGTAAGAGTATCTGACCTTTTGTCTGGTCATATTGCTGTGTAGATAAAGGATACTTCCCTCAGTGAGAGAGGTGTAAGCAAAATTTTTGGAAAGCTGCTTAAAACTAGTTGCCACAGCTTTAGAGGGCTTTCTTTCCTTCCACTTCTCTTTCTGACTTGACTTCTTTTTCTGGCTTGAATCTAGATACTATGACTTCAGTTCCAGTAGCCATCTTGGACCACCAGGTGGCTATGCAAGTAGAAATCTTTTTGTTAAATGGCAGAAATGGAAAGTCATCACATACTTTGAAATTCCTTTTACTTTTATCAAATGAGAAACTTTTATCTTGTCTACCTTAGATCATTTTGTGATGTTTCTAAGGTATGTATAGTCAAATCCAGGAAACAGAATCATATACTGAACAATATCTTTTATCTATTATCCTCCTGCCATGTTATATTTCTAGGTGAAGTTCTTGATTTCATCTTTGAAACCTTGTCTTTTATTATGTAATTATTATTTTATTTCATTTTCTAAGAGTATTTCTTTTTATAGCATAATGTTTCTTGGTTATGTACCTGATAACTTCCCAAATCTTAGTCACCAATTGGAAAATCTCTCCTATTTTGAAGTAGAATTCTTCTATTCTTTGAATTATTTCTTTCTTTTGATGTCACTGTTTTTTCATGTGAAAAGGGTTTTCCATCTCATATTGGAGATTTTCATCTGATAATTTGTGATCCTTGGTTGTTGCTCACATTAAGAATGAGACAATATGGTTTATACCCAAAGGACTTAAAATCATCATACTATAGTGACTCAGCCATATCAATGTTTATAGCAGCTCAATTCACAATAGCTAGACTATGAAAACAACCCAGGTGTTCCTCAATAGATGAATGGATAAAGAAAATGTGGTATATATACTCAATGGAATATTACTCAGCTTTAAAGAAGAGTAAAAGTATGACATTTGCCAGTAAATGGTTGGAGTTGGAGAATATCATGCTAAGTGAAATAAGCTAGTCCCACAAAACCAAAGGCCAAATGTTTTCTCTAATATATGGATGCTAATTCACAATAGGGGGGGCACTAGGGAAGAATATCATTCATTACCTTAGATTAAGTAGAGGGAATTGATGGGAGGGAGGGAAGGGGATGTGGGGATAGGAAAGATAGTAGAATGAAACAGACATTGTTACTGTATGTATTTGAGACTGCATGACCAATTATGATTCTGCAACTTAGAAAAATGAGAAATTATATCTCATCTATGTATAATATATCAAAGTGCATAAATGCATTCTACTGTCATGTATAATTAATTAAAACAAATAAAAAAAATTAAAAAAAAGAATGAGGCAATAATGCCAGGCATGGTGGTGCACACCTGTAATCCCAACTGCTTGGGAGGCTGAGGCAGGAGGATCACCTGTTCAAGCCAGCCTCTGAAAAATCGAGGTGCTAAGCAACTCAATAAATAAAATACAAAATAGGGTCGGGGATGTGGTTCAGTAGCCAAGTGCCCCTGAGTTCAATCCCAAGTACCCACCACCCCCCCAAAAAAGAATGAGACAATAATGAACAGATTACCATCACGTGTTCTTGATGAGACATGCACTAAGAAAAACACCATCCCCTGTCTATTTATGGAACAGAGAGAGAGATAAATGTTATGTTAAAATTATAATATTTCAGGAACTTGAATTTACTGTACATGGAAATATCTGTACATTTCTTACAACCTTTCTGTAAATCTAAAATTATGCTAAAATTAAAAAAGGTTTACAAAGACTTTCTGGGAGATGAGAGGGCTTGTTAGTGACAGGCTTCAGTAGAATGTGTGCAGGCAAGAGCCGGCTTGAACTCTGGGAATCCTCAATTGACAGAATTAAGAAGTATTTATTTACACTGGAAGCATTTTCCCTTGTCATCTGCTCTATTTTTTTCTAGGCAGTTTTTTAAAAATATTTATTTATTTGTGTATCTTTTAGTTTTTAGGTGGATACATTAGTTTGTTTTTATGTGGTGCTGAGGATTGAACCCAGTGCCTCATGCATGCTAGGTGAGCACTCTACCACTGAACCACCACCCCAGCCCCCCTACGCAGTTTTTAAAAATTATTTAAATCCTCCAATGTGGGGCCTGGAGTAAATGACTATAAGGGTTTGGATCTGGAACATCTCCCAAAGCCCTGTGTATTGAAGGCCTGGCTTCCAGCCTGTGGTGCTACTGGGAGGAGGTGGAACCTTCAGAAGGTGGAGCCTACCAGAAGGAAGTAAAATCCTTCCAGACATGCCCTTGAAAGGGATTCTGGGACCCTGACCCTCCTCTCTCTCTGCAGCCTGGATGCCTCTTCTATCACGTAGGCCCACAAGATATACTATGCTACCACAGGCCCAAAGCAATAAGGCCAAGCTGCCCTGGTCTGAAACCCTTGAAACTGTGAGACAGGATAAACCTTTTCTCCTTTGGCTTATCTCAATAATTTTTCAGTGATGGAAAGATGACTAAACACAATGACTATCTACAAGTTCTTTCAGTCCAATTTCTGAGGTCTAACTCCCACTATACAAGTTACGACGTCAAGTCTAGAGCCTCTCTGGGGACCTTCTCAGTCAGCTCCATGGCATCCCCTTAGCTATGGCTTTCTCTGCCCTGCTCCATCATTGTCAACAAGCTTCCAGAAATAATTAAAATCTCTTGCCTACAAATTATCCCTATCATTCTTTTTTATTGTTATTTTAAATTTTATTCACTATATTTTTTTTTCCTGTGCATGTGCTTCATTAGCCATCTTGAACCAAAAATATTTATACAATTTAAAGTTCATTTTAATTTATAATTTATTACTGGAGGAACACAAACATTTTTTAACAGATTTTTTTTTAAGCGTATGTGACAATTTGGATATCTTCAGCTTTTTTCAACATTCCATATTGTCAAAAGCTTTCTCAGGTCACTACAGATCATATTGGATTTTCACCCCTTGGTACTTCTTGTCACACTACTCACAGGGCCACTTAGTAAAGCAATATAATTATTTTCATTTGTTGTTTTCTATAACTTAACCATATAGATTTGGGTTTGTCAAGGTCAACCATGATTATGTATTTCTTTGATTTTATCTGAAGGAAGGGTATGCCCAGAAGGACTGGCCACCTAGCACATCATATGCCACCTCTCCTTTCCCCAGCCATGGCTGATGAAGTCATATATCTATCCCTAATGGGTAGCCAATCCGTTGGTTGATCAGAGACCTTCATTGTATGGCTTAACTAGAACAGATAATTATAACAATCAGATTTCCTCCATAATTAATCCAAATTATAAAATATAGAAATTGTTACTGCTCATGTGTGAGAATTGGAATAGAAAAGTGATGTCAGCTTAGTGGTTGAGGAAGTTATTTGTAATATGACAATTAAACAAATGAAAAATAATCTTCAGAGAGATTAAAATGGTATATATGTTAGGGGGGAAGCTGAGATTAAGTGAGAAGGAGAGAGAGGATTTATCTTGGTTCTGAATAGCTTTCTAATCTGTGTGAGGCTCAAGTGCATAGAATTCTGTTATATCTGGCTAACACATAAATCATTCTAACTAAGCTAGATTGGACAGGTTTCCAATTTTTACAATAAATAAACAAATGCTATAACTTTATTATTTTAATTTCCCAGTTTTTGTTTTTAAAAGCGAAATAATTCTTTATTAATAAAACTATGCATAAATATTGACATCCCATCAATCAGTACATAAATCATCAGAGAATTAGCAGAAGGTATTTTTTCCAAGTTCTCTGATAGAATGTGAAATATTCCTCACTGATCATTGACTGCTTTTAGGGAGCCTAATCAATTCCGGCTACTAGAGTTAAAATTTCTTCCATAGAAAACTTGGTGCAAGAGTCAAGATTTCCTTTGCAAGCTCTCCTGTAAGAGTTCCTGCCAACAACTGAAACCTAATGCTTCCTGCATTCCCTTCCTCTTGTCCTTATTCCTCTTTTTCCAGAATCAGTGGGTGAAAGACCCAATACCTTCAATGTGTTTCCTTGTTGTCATTGTGAAATCAGTTCTGCTGTTTGCATCATGACCTTTGAAGCTCGAGTTTCTTCTTCTTTCTATATCAAATGATCAACTATATCATGGGTTGTAGAAAGAGTTAAACACACTAAAATAAACTTAAATAAAATTTTGAAAGAGAGTTATAAATTACTTTCACCATAGTTCTTCAAAATGAATTCCCAAATACAGACATTATGTCTTTTAATTCCTTTGTTTGTTCCCTCCAAAGTCAATAAAGTAGATTCAGAGCTATGTAACCTTCTGCTGTCCAACAGTTGTGGTTGAATTGAATCATTTCAATTACCAGAAGAAAATTTTATTAAATTTTTGTGCCAAGTTTCAATATGAAAATACTTTTCAGACAAAGTTTGGAAATAACATTAAATTCTTTGAATTGCAAAAGTAAGCAATTAAGAGTAAATTCTGAAACAAGCACAGCCTATTTCCTGTGAATAAGCAGTTTATTTTGGCAACTGCAGAAGCTTGTCTTGGGTGGATTCATAACTATCCTGTATCATTGCTCTTCCTTCCCAGGCCAGTTAGAGATTTTTTATTCATATATGATTTATAAAGCTAAAATAAATTTGTGATTATATTGATTTTTCCCATTTTTTAAAAAGTTTATCTTCATAAAAGAAAATTTTGAAAAATATGTTAAGTTTAGGAAAAAAATATTATCCAGAATTCCATCCTTCAAGATCTACCTTTAACATAATCTCTGGTTATTTCTTATCATATACCCTAAAATACATTAATTGGTTTTTGTAAGAAAAAAGCTAAGAAAAAAGAAAGAAAAAAGCTAATCTAAGGGGCCAGGCCTGTAATCGCAGCAGCTGGGGAGGCTGAGTTGGGGGATCAATAGTTCAAAGTCAGCCTCAGCAATGGCAAGACCTAAGCAACTCAGTGAGACCCTGTCTTTAAATAAAATACAAGATAGGGCTGAGAACATGGCTCAGTGGTTAAGTGCCCCTGAGTTCAATTCCTGATACCAAAAAACAAAAAACAACAACAAAAAAAACCCAAAAACCTAGTCTACACGAAAGGTTAAGTTACTTATTATCTGTACTACAATGTTCCATTTGTTCATGAACTCACACATAATTACCTTTGTACTCTAGGTCAAAGTTACTCTTCTGAGAGAAATGATTTGGCCCCAATCACAGAATGTTCAGGTATGTATATTTTGAGGGAAGAGGTAGAAGGATCCAAAAATAATGCTTCTATATAGGGGGATCATTTGGCAATCTTGTTAAAATGCAAAGTTAAGCTACTGAGCAGTTGCCACAACCCTGACCCATTTCAGGGAAGACATGAGACTATTTCTCATATCTGGAAAGTTTCCCAGTATGAGGGTGGAGTAGGGCTTATTTACTACATCACAAATGAAAGTATTGAGCAACTGTGATGAGTCCCTGCTCTGCATAGGAAACCTTCCATAGATCACAAAGTATCCATTCATCTCTTTTTGCTTGATAGTAAACCTATCCTATCTGGGCACCAGACTTCCTAGAATATAGGCTATATTTCCCAGACCCACTGGAAACTGGATATGGTCATGTTACCAAGTTCCAGCCTATGGCACCAAAGCAGAAGCATATGTACAAGTCATGTTTTAAAGATGACAAATCATCATCATTATCATCATTACCATCATCCTAGTTAGGTTAAGTTACAATCCAGGTGCAGTTAGCTAAAATGTAAATTGAAAGCTCCACTCCAAGAGTAGCATCAATGTTCTAACAGGAAAACCCATATCTTAGAAGTGACTACTCTGTTCTTGTCATTTAAATCTGGTCCAACACTGGATTCTGCTAATATTCTCAGTGAATTTCAGAAATGGGTTTTTAAGGGTTAATGAAATTAACAGTCTCCTAACTAGAATAATGAATACTAAAGGAACTTTCATTGATTAAAATAAAGATACTTACAATATAAGGTGGACTATATTTAAAATATAAGGTTGACTAAAATATTTTGGAGACACTTTTTACTCTTGCACAAATAGAGCAGAATTCAGGAAGTGGCCTATGCCTGTAGGAATAGTGCCTGTGACTTAATCTCTAAATGATCCGAAGTCCTGCCTTTGGGTTTCAGACTTCCTGATGCTGACTACACAGATAACAATTTACTGCTTTTGGAATGCTGTCATGCCTGCCTCAGTTGAATTTTCCATGCCTTGCGAGATTGGCAAGTAGAAGAGTAATTGAATTGAAAGAATAAATCATATCAACTATTTTTCTGCTTTCTATAAATAAATGTTTTGTTATAAATGTCTGTATTTTAGCAGAATTTGTACTGGGGCTTGCATTCCATTCAGCCTGGTAGCAAGGTTGGAGAGGCTACTAATACTTCTCTACCAAAAAGACTCCAAGAGTTGTGTGGAACCAAATGGCTTGGGTCAGTTCACATAGAGAGCAACAGGATAGAAAGACCTCTGAAGCCTATGGAGCCATCTTAGATCCACAAAAGTGCGCTCTTCAGACGTATTTTCATGTCAGTGAGAAATAAATTTTAACTTGTATCAGACATTATCATCTTATCTTTTCCATTACTTACAGCAGAATCTATCTGATAATCCTTCATGCCCTAGTTACCATCCCAGAGAAAATGTCTCCTGGATAGCTTTCATGATTTAATCTCCCCCCAACCTTTTCTGTAATTGAGTATTCTCTTCTGCCACAGTCTGGCTGGGCACAAATCACGAGCCACTGAAGCAGGAACAAACTTTATTTCTGAACTCCACCAGCACACTCCATACACGCTCCCGGGAACTCTCCCAAACGCCACCCACACGGCTCCTCCAGGAACCACCAACCGGAAATCCCTCCTCCAGCACTTCCCCAACCAATGGGAACTCTCCGGAAATCCCCTCCCCCCCCCCAGAACTCCAAAGTAGCAGGCCGAGGCAGACAGCAGGGGTCTAATATACACAGCTTAACATAACCATTATCATCTCAATGGCTTGCTGGCGTCACCTCTCAACCACTCCTTCTGGCAAAAATGCCATCCGTCATTTGGACTCGGCTGTGGCTCTCGGCACTCTTCTACCTCTTCCTCCCTGTATTTTCAGATACTTTGTATTCTTTTTCAATTAATTCCAATCATAAATGTCTACTTTTACAGGAAAGGGCTTTCTATACCTTTCTGACTTGGTAGGGACTTTATTTTTTCGTGAAAAAGAGTTCCTAATTTTAATTGTTTTCCAATGACAGATATGTTAGGAGTCAAATTCTATCCTTAGACTTCATATTTTAGCACCTATGAATTTAAAAATAAAAAATGAGTACTCACTACAGATCAAATATAACCCAAAGCCCACATAACATGGTATGGCATTTTTAGTTATTTTCCTTATCTTGTTCTCTGAATTCACTTCACAATTTTTAAAAAAGCAGCTTTATAAGATTACAAAGGCCTCATGATTGCATAATATTCAAGATTATATAACATGGCTTTGCCAGTTGGAATGTCTTTCTTTTTTTTTTTTAATAAACTTTTATTCCTCTAAATTGTTCTTGTTGGGTACATTGGACACAGTAATGAGAAGCTGACTAACACACTTTTTTTTTTTTTTTAAGAATGAGAGAGAGGGAGAGAGAGAGAGAGAGAGAATTTTAATATTTATTTTTTAGTATTTGGCGGAAACAACATCTTTGTTTGTATGTGGTGCTGAGGTTCGAACCCGGGCCGCACGCATGCCAGGCTAGCGCGCTACCGCTTGAGCCACATCCCCAGCCCCTGGAATGTCTTTCAAAATGATTACCATTCTTTTTCCCTCTCTCCCTATTTCCTTCCCTAATTATTCAATAAAAAGAAGAAAAGTAAACAACACACTATTCTAAGACCTCTCTGACTTTCTGTACAGCTCAGTACCCCATAATTTGAATTCTTTAGGAATTTCATCTCTATGCAAATTCCAATTCATGATGAAAGCAGCAGAGTGTGCTGATTTAGCAGTGCTTTTGAATCAAACTGAGTTCAAATCCTGGCTTAGGCAAATTACTTGACCACTGTGCTCCAGTTTCCTCATCTAAAAACAAAAATAATAAAAATGCCTCCCTCACAAGATTGTTGGAGCAATTAAATGAGATGATATATTCAAAGACATTGGTATAGTTCTTGGCATGAAGTATTTCATAGCATTCAGTTGTTCAACAATTACTCAGTGTGTGCTACAAGCAAAGTACGCTAAACACTGCAGGGACCTGGAAACTGAGGTAGACTGCATTCCTGCCTTAAGGAACATGCAGTCCTGTAGCAGAGATAAAACATGCAAATTAGATAACTATAATAGAAATGGATATAATTCAGATAAGTTATTTTTATATATTAAGGATCGTTGCAAGTCCTTTGCTTTTCCTGCTGTTGAGTCTAATTCCCCTTGCATTGAATCTGGGTTGGTCTTAGTGATTTGTTTAACTAATAGAATGTGACAGAGTGATGGTTTAGGGATTCTGCTGGGTTTTTTATAATGCTTGCTGTGGGGAAAGCCAGCTATCATCATGTAGCCAGTATCTAAGCCCACCTAGCTCTAAGGAAGGCCAAGACATCTGTCTGGTGAACCTGCACAGGCATAGGATTAGGCCCAATTGTTTCAGCCACCTCAGATCAGGCACCAAACATGGAAGAAGAAGTTCTGGTGGCACCATCATGCCAACCCCAGCATGCACAAAGTGGAGAAGTACAAAGAAACCCAACAGCCAGAACTGAGTCCCTAGATCTATAGCTCAGTTGAACTATCCTAACTAACTAGATACAGCTTTAGACAAGCTAGTCAACCTGTCAATGCTACAAATTAGTTATCTCAGACAGGATTATGAGAGTTGTCATCTTATGTGTCTTTCATGCTGGAATAAAGAAAATAGTATTGCAGAAAAGTGTTAACATCCTGGCCCAAGAATGCTGTCCTTAGAGAGGCCTGCTTGCAAGGTCAGCTGTTAATTGGCACCTTGGAACTTGGCTGGCAAAAAGTATCTGACACTATTATAAAACTCTGCCTGAATAAAAGTGTAGCTTACTATGTCTAGACAGTGCAAACAATAGGGTTCATGCTGGACACCTCCTTTCCTATTGGAAGTCTGGAATTTTGGTATGTGATAGGCAGAGGATTCCTATTTGGCCAATCCTTGATTTAAAACTTTGGGCAGCAGGTCTCTAATGAGCTACCCCAATAGATAGCACTATATCTGTAGAGCCACAAGCTATTGTTGAGGGAATTAAACTCTCTCCGTGAGAGGATGCTGGGAAGCTTGTGCCTGGTTTCCTCTCAACTTCACCTTGTGCTCCCATTCCCTTTTCTGATTTGGCTTATGTCTTGACAAGATAGTAAATCTTAACCATGGGTCCAAATATATGCTGGTTCTACAAATCCTTCCATCAAATTACTAGACCTGTGGTTAGTCTTGGGAACCCCTGACACACACAGGGCTTTAAAAGTTGTGAGAGAGTAGATTGCTCTTCACCTTTCATAAAAGGAGGCATCCCTAACTTTCTCACATTTTTCCTCTTTCCCTCATCCTTCCCAAGGTATTCACTCCGACTTTCCCCATTCATTTCCCAATTCAAAGTCCAAAATGGCATGTGGACATAAACATAACTGTCAGCAATAACACTTTCAGATTCTCAGCCCTAGAGAAGCTGTAAAATTCCTACCTTGCAAACAAATACAACACTGGTTTGTCTGCATTTTACTTTTTATCCAGCTGTGCTTTCCTTTCATGGGTATAGTATAAAGGCT
Organism: Spermophilus citellus; assembly: GCF_964194105.1. NCBI lineage: Eukaryota > Metazoa > Chordata > Mammalia > Rodentia > Sciuridae > Spermophilus > Spermophilus citellus. The sequence continues at coordinate 196,935,048 of NC_138184.1, read as the reverse complement.
TTTTATCTTCTTGGGCTAAAGGTATCTCTGAAATTTCTTTATAGAGTATTTACCCAAAGACTTATTTGGTGATGAAAAGTATTTACTTTGTAATTACATAGCAGGATTTCTTAAGTTTATGGCTAGTTACTGAAAAGAACAGACCACAATGTCAGCAGGAATTTATACCCACCATGTAAAATCTATACAGAATATTTTGCTTTGAAGCACATCCGTATCCTGTTGTAGAACATTATGACTTATTTTCAGATTATTTTCCTGATGAGTTTTATGATTATATTTTTACAGAGTTGAGTGTAATTTCCTTAACTGTGGAGAACAAAAAGAGCTTATGCATTATGGCAAACAGAGTTCTTAAACTTAGGTCTAAAATAAAGTAAACACCATATACTTTAAGAATTCCTACAGTAAGTCAATAATATGCAGGGACTCTGTTAAGCACTTTAAATCATATCATAGATATAGGACAGATAGTTAGCAGACCCAGTTCTGACTCAGTCTATGTTCTAAAGATGTGACCTTGAGAAAGTAATTTATCCTTCCTGGATCTCTATCATACCATCTGTGAAATGAAGGGTTTGAGTGAACCATTTTTTTTGGATCTCACTCGTTCTATGGTTCAATGAAGTGTGAGATAAGTTCCAAATGAGAGGGTACAAATGTATTTTGTAGAAGGGAGAAGTTCCTAGGAACAAAATTAGGAAAATGCAGTACGCTATAAAAGAGCTTGGGGAAGGTATAGAGACAGAATCCACTCTGAGAAATCATAGGGAAGTGTCAATGTGAAATAATGATGATATTAAGAATAGCTAACTTCTATTGAGCATTAGCCACGGTAATGCTTTTATCTCATTTAATTCCCAGAACTATCCTAGGCATTATTATTATTATTGCCATTTCACAGGAAGAGAAAACAAGATCAAAAGATTCAGAATTAGCATGAGGTCACATAGCAAGTGGTAAAATCCAGAAGTGAACCTAAGCAATCTATACTGTAGAGAACAGCTTCTAATCACTGATAAGCTAGTCAGTCACAAGTGAGAATCAGTAGTAAAAGTCTCTACAGAAGCACAATAGATTAATGAATTTGACCAGAAAGCTAGCATAAACCAAAAATGTTAGGCCATCGTCTAGAATAAGGATAGATACCATTCATGGGGTGCAATTTTGTGCTTTCATAGATTATTTCCACTCTCCATGTACGTTTTTGGCTTTGTTTTGAACTACTACTGTAGAGATCAGAAATCTAGTTTCAGAACATTCAACTTGTGCAAGGTCAAATTTGGTAGGTAGTATGGCTGGGATTCAACTCAGACTTTGTTTGACCCTCCCAACTTATTCCACTATGCCGTACTGCATTCTTAGCAAAGAAAAAAAAAAAAAACCTTCTAGAAGATATTAAAACTGTTGAAATTCTAGAACAGGGAAAACAAGTCTGTAGTGATAGAAAGCAGATATGGTTTCTTGAGGTGAGGGAATTGCCTACAAAGGGTTACAAAGGACATTTTTGGAATGATGAAAGATGTTATATAGCTATTTGCTTGTTTGTTTGTTTGTTTTGATATGGGGACTTACTGTGTTGCCCAGGCTGGGCTCAAGTGATCCCCCTGCCTCTGCTTCCCAAGTGGTTGGGATATACATGTACACCACTGTGCCTGGTGATTTTATATCTGGATTGTGGTGGTGATACATTTACATTATCTGTCAAAATTAATTAAATTGTACACTTAAAATAGGTGTACAATATGTATAAATACATTCTATCACATGCAAATTTTACCTCGATAAATTTGATTGTTTTAAAAAGCCCAGATGAATCCAGTATTTAGTCCTTTGGGTAGAGACTGGGGCCATTGGCATAATATGTCATTTATATGCATGAAATCATCATCATGGGAGATTTCAACCACCTTATAAGGTCTCTTCCTGAACTCTAGAGGCTGAAAAGCTCAAAATTAGATTTTTCTGACTCCTTCATAGCTAGCACTTTAATTATTATTAAAAGGGACTTGAAAGGCAGCAATGAGACTAGGGCCACCTGCCTGCTCTGATGTTTGTTGCTGCTGGCAATTAGGGTTATGGAGGCATTAAGTTTTTCTGTAAGAGCACTACAACATCCAGCGTCTAGCTTCACAAGTGTCATAGTCAGTGGCTGCAATGATGACAGTGGCTTTACCATTCTTAGATTGCAACTGTAGCAGTGTGTTCAAGGATTCAAAAATTGCCATGGCAGACTCTTTTTTTTACATTAATTTTTTATTTACATATGACAGTGGAATGTATTACAATTCTTATCACACATGTAGAGCACAATTTTTCATATCTCTGGTTGTATACAAAGTATATTCACACCAATTCGTGTCTTCATGTATTTTGTATTTTGGATAATGATGTCCATCACATTCCACCATCAATCTTAACCCTGGTGAAGGCGTTCCTATACCCGCTGTCTGACAGGGTCGCAGCATGGGGGATGCTGCAGCAGGGCCACATCAACTGGAAACCAAAACTATGGGGAATACTAAGTGTTTTGTTTATGAGCCTCATGATATGGATAACAGGGCATACATCAATGTCAATCAATAATAAAAGTACGTATTGCCTGAGATTGCAGGAAAATTCCCAGAATGAGACTAAGGATACAGTTAAGACATGCCCCAAGGTGTGTTTCAGTATCTCTCAAGATATAAACAGTAGTGTTATTTCCCAAGAAATTCACCGGGAAAAGATTACAAATCAAGGTTCATGAGAAAAGCTTAACAATTTACACTAAGCCTTCCGTTCTAAGGCCACAACCTGTGCAACAGCCTAGTTATAGAAAAACAATTGCTGGGCCAACTACTTAATTAATGGTATCCCCCTTGAGGACAAGAGGCTAATAATAATACATTCCCCCACCAACGGACCCTCCTTTTCCTTACACAGGAATTTATGATGAAAATGGGAAACACATAGTAAATATTAATGGCAAATGGGTTGAGGTGCAGAGCCTGCCCTTTAGTTAAAGATTACAAAGTGGTGCACTTTGACCAAGGATCAAAGAAACTCTTTATGAAAGCAGTTAAATAAGTCACATGAAAAAAGAAAATTACCTTGGAAATTAAAAATAAAATAATATAAAATTAATATAGATATATTTTAGAGGCACTTCAAAGTAATAGGCTTTCACTATTTTAAGTGTGTTTTACTGGGACCTTAGATTAGAAGAAAGCTTACCAATAATCATAGGTATGATTTAAAGTTAAAGGTTAATGAAATAATTATAGGTATGCTCTAAAGTTCAAAGTTAATAATAGGTCAGGAGACATGTTGTCTAGTTGCGTAGTCTAGCACCTAGTGATTGGGGTGAAAATGTAAAAGCTTAATGATGATTGGCAAAGGTTACAGGAAAATATTTTAAACAGTGTATTCAATATCTTAAGTAATCAATATATGTCGAAAAGATTGCAACTCTCGAAAATTATGTAAATCAAAGAAGTTTCAGGCTTTGAGGCTATCCATTAGCCACCTCAAAAAACACCTGCAAAAAAGGTATAAAAATAAAGGCCCCTCTAGGGGCAGCAGATCTTCTGAAGGCTGCTCAGTCCAGTTTCAATATATACAACCTAAAACTTTCATTCACTTTAAATTTTGAGCTCCCTTTGGACTGGAAAGCCTACCAATAAAGAGGACATGCTGGGCTTCAGCTCATGTTGTGTGTGTGTGTGTGTGTGTGTGTGTGTGTGTGTGTGTGTGTAGTGGGTATTGCTGGGGATTGAACCTAGGGCCTTGTGCTTACTAAGCAAGCTCTCTACCACTGACCTGCATTCCTAACCCTTTTTAAAATGTTTTTATTTTGAGATAGCCTTTTGCTAAGTTATCCATTCTGGCCTTGAACTTGTGATCGTCCTGCTTCTGCCTTGGAGTAGCTAGGGTTAGAGGCATGGGTTACTGCCATGTGGTAGCTCTATGACTCTGTAAGAGGCTTCTCCCTCTCCCCTTTCCCTTTCCCTTTCTCCTTCCAATGTCTCCCTTTCACTCTAGACTGCCTCAAGATTCTCTAGGTGTGGAATGTAACTGAGAAGTAAAACATAGAGAATGGGGGAAGTCTCTAGAATAGTCTGGATATACTCAGGCATCAGGGCCCTCTGGGTGTGGCATATTCCCCAGTGCTGATTCTTTCTCTGCTTGGGTGCTAATATAGATTCCTCAGGGAAACCCCCATTGCAGCCTTCCAACTGTGACTTCTTTCTAGGCTGGCCAATAATGAATTCTCATCAGTTTCTATCTTCCATAGTACACTCCATCTTTTTTTGCCTGAGGTTCATCTTGGCAGAAAGTCCCCTGGGCAAAGTCTTTTTAAATGACTCCAGGATAGTTTCACCCCACAGGCCCACTGGGCACACCAGAAATTTCCCTCTTCTTTATTTTGCTGTCAGTGGGAAACATCTAAGCCCTTGTAGTCACTAGATAGGCAATTGCCACCTGTCACTTTCTACATATAATTATCCTGGGCTTGAATAGAACATCAATTCTTCCTCCCTCCATGGGCCCTGACCAGTGACTTGAGATAGTAGGAAGAAAAACTTTCTCTAAAAGAAATTCCCTTGGCCTCATCAGCATTGATTCCTTTTCTAGTAGAGACAGATGATTGCCTATACCAGCCCAAATAGCTTTAGACTTTCCAAGCATGACCTATATGGGTAGTCTAGCCACTCACTTTAGAATGCAAGCATACTTTGCAATTAATTATTTTGCTTTTGAGTTTATGGCTAAAAGACAGAAGGAGTCCTACTCTAATGCCACATTATACCTATTTTTATTTAAGCATCACAGCAACTCTACCAGGTAGTGATAAATGACCTCATTTTAGAAACAGATAAACTGAAGTTCAAATGGTCAAAAATGGGGTTCCAATATAAATAAATCTGACTCTAAGGCCTTTGTTATTAACTACCATAGTTACACAGTTACGCTGACAACTGTTGTGGATTGAGTTATGTGCCCTAAAATTTACCTGTTGAAGATCTAGTATCTTAGAATGTTACCTGACTTAAAAATAGGGTTATTGCAGATGTAATTAGTTAAGTCACGATGAAGTCATCCTGGAGTAGGGTGGACCCTAATCCATTATGACTGAAGTCCTTTTAAAAAGGGGGAAATTTGAACATACACCCACACAGAGAGAATGCCCTTTGAAGACTGGAGCTAATCCTTCCACAAGTCAAAGGACTACCAGCTGCTAAGAGAGAGAGCTACGGCAGATGCCTCCTTAGTGCCTTCTCAGGGAGAATGGTCCCACTGTCAACTTATCCTGGACTTTGAGCTTCCAAACTGTGAGATAATGAGCTACTTGGTTTGTATTCTGTTATAGGAGTCCCATAAAACTAGTAAAACTATTAAGTGATAGCTATGGTAGTAATATGACTAAAATTTCAGTTCAAATATGCACTGTGTGAGAGAGCACCTAAGCTTCTCAGAGAAAAATAGGTATCAGAGCAGCCAGAATGGGACCTGGTATGTGTCCATGTTGGATGATAGGAAATTGGATTGATCATTATGAATTTCAAAAAGGATAAGTAGCACGTTTCTAAGTTAATTCCACTTCCCTTACAATAGAGAGATAATAAATAAATACATCTCAAATTGGAATTTTGCAAAATTATTTCTGGGAAGGTCTAAATAAATTTGGAAGTGGTCCACGTAGGATACTGTACCTATATCTGAATGTCCAGAACTAGGAGTCCATGAAAGGGCAATAGAGTAAAGGCTTATATTTAATAGTTAATGTCCTTGCTAGCTTTGAGAATAGGAATTCTAAGATACTGGAAAAATTTTAATGGAATTTATATACATTATTTTGGAGAATTTAGGTTTATTTCCAAAAATACTGGCTCAAGTGGCATAGCTATGCAATTGAATATTAACGAAAATATTTAAAAACTTCTCAATAGCTTATCAAAATAAATATTTGTTTTCCATTCACATCATAGTCCAGCATGGGTCAGGCTTTCCCACAGCTTGCTACTCTGTTACCTAGAGTGCCTGATCTCCACTGAAAGGAAAGAAAGGAATAGAAGGCACATTGACTTGTAATTACCACACTCTAAAAGAGAGAGTGTCATATCTGCTAATAGTTCATTGGCTAGAAAAAGTGACATGATCTCCAACCTAATTGCAAGTGAAGCTGGATAATGTAGGAGAATACCAGGAACAGCTGAGGGGACACTGAATGTCTTTGCTATGAAACAACATAGAGAATAAGTGTATAAAACACATTAACCTAAAAGGTCAGGTATTTGTTAGATGTTAAGTCCAGTGAGTGGAGCTATCATCAGTAATCTTAACAAGGCCTCTGATGCTTTCCTAACTATATGAGAATTATTATAGCATGGATGATTGCTTAAATTAAATGCTGCTCAAGAGACTCCCCATTTCTTCTGGGGATTCCCAAAGGAGTGCCTCACATGTCACTCCCTCAAAACTAAATTGTGCCATGCATTTAAAAAAAAAGATATTAGGGAGTTTTCAGGGTAGCCTAGGAGGGGAGAGGCAACAGTGACAGTGTGCCAGAATTTTGAAGAGAGAAAAAAATGGAGAGGAGTATCTCAAAATATTTCAGCTAGATGGCCACAGGCAGAAGCCCTGGACAGAAAGGTAGCCAGAAAGATCTCTTGTGTCAGGATAGTGATCTCTAATAGTAAAGTTCAAATCAGTATCAATTATTTCCTTAGCTGTAGTCCTGTCTAGGACCTAAACAACACTAAAAATCTGCTAGCCCAGAGAAGGAGTCTGGCCTCTAGGATTAGGGAGTGTTGGAATAGCAGCCAAGATCTTGACCCCATGTTTTTTAAGGCAACTCCACTACTTTGTCCCATATTTTATAAATTGTAGTTCTTAGAGTTTGTGTTCTCCCACCTTTTTTTTTTTTTCAAAAAAATATTGTCACAGTGGAAATCATCTCTGCAAGAAAACAGAAAAGATTTTTCTATGCAGCATATAAGACCCCATAGACAGGAGACAATAGCACGGATTTGAAAGTGGGTCCAGACAGCATATTTTCATTGCTTCTGCCAATGATGTTCAACAGAATTATTTTTTTATATTTTCATTGTACTATAGATGCATAAATAACCTAAAGGGATATCAAAGCTAATTAAGAAACTACATAGAGTAGGGGAAGGGAGGAAAAAGGCAAGTGAGGGCAGAGCTGGGAGCATAAATTTCTACTGTAGACCCTTTCATATATTATAAACTATGAATTACGTGAATATATTATCTATCCAAAAATTTTGAAAGCAATAAAAAATTAGAAGTCTTCTAATCATCACAGTCTTATATTCAAGCTATTTTTGCAGAAAAATAAAAAAAAATAGGACAAAGTTTATCCTGAGTAAAGCAGTACAGAAAGATGACAGCAGCCACAGGAAGACAGATAATGTCAGGATACACAGGAAGGGCGAGCAAGAGGAGATCAAGATGAGCCCTTGACTCATCTCCTTACTCCTCAACACTTATAGGGGTGGATAGAGCAATGAAGAGGAAGGTGATGGTCTTTCCATAGATTGGGAATGAAAACTGGAGACTTTAAAAAGTTGGATATTAGAGGAAAAGGTGGCTCTAGACAAATGGGGGACTTGGAACATCAGGTGGCAGACACCTGGATTATACTAGTATAGCATCCAAGGCCCTTGGTAATGTGACTGACACTTACTCAATCTCACTTTTCTTCTTTTTGTAGCACTTCTCACTTGAGGACCAGCCCAGACCAGGTGTTAGGGGCACAGATGAATTAATGATTAAGGAGCTCTCAGGCTGGTTGCTAAAAACTGACTTCAAGTAACAACAAGTTCTCTACAGCTTCATTTAAGTGGGGGCTGAAGTATGGAGTGGTCAACTGTGCCTGGGAAAATAGGTAATGTGGCTTCATGGCTTCATCTCTAAGTCTTGAGAGATGAATGGAGATGACTTGGGTGGGGCATGGTGAGCAGAGTGTTCCTAGCTGAGGGGCTTTTTGCAGAGGTATGGTGAGGTGACACAGATAAGGTTTAAGAAACTGCAAGTGATTGTGCATGATAAAAAAGTAAGTAAAGGAGGTACTGATGGAGCTGGACAAACTAAAAGAGAGGCTTTTGGTGTCCCAGATTTTATCCTATAATCAGCATGGCATTTGGAAGAGTGAGTCAAAAGATCACATAGATGCCTTAATAAGGGTATTAGGTAGCTGAGGCAAATGATCCCATAAGCATTTATTTGATAATGCTGACTTTAGTTGTTAACAACTGATGGAATGTTGCAAGTCTGGAAGTAGTCGAACTAAAGGCCATTACCACATAGAGAGAAAGTTGGAGGCAGCCTTAAATGAAACATTAACATTACACTTCACCATTTTGCCTTGACTGTGCCACACATGAAGCCTTAGGAAGTTACCTAACCTCTCTGGATGCTTAGTTTTCTCACTACACTCACTTCTGGGAAGCACTGGTATGTTATGGGTGCTTCTATTAAGTGTCACTGTATAAAAAATTTTCCCTAAGAGTGACTTAAGCTGGCATGGTGGTGCACACCTGTAATCCCAGCAGTTCAGGAGGCTGAGGCAGAAGGATCACGAGTTCAAAGCGAGCCTCAGCAAAAAGGGAAGTGCTAAGCAATTCAGTGAAATCCTGTCTTTAAATAAAATACAAAAATAGAATGTGGCTCTGTGGTCAAGTGCCCCTGAATTCAATCTCTGGTACAAAAAAAAAAAAAAAAAAAAGGAGTGACTTATAACTACAATTTTGATTCTGTAGGTAGTCTAGGTGACTCTTCTCTGATCTTCCTAGGGCTCTCTATGTGCCTGCATTCAGCTGGTAACTAGACTGTATTAGAAAGTCTAAGATAGTGACACATTCACCCACATAACCAGGGCCTTGGTAAGGATGGCTAGAAGCAGGAGCTTCACTCTGTCCACACACTGTCTCATCATTCGGTAATCTAATTCTTTATGCATGGTGGCTGACTTTCAAGACAGTGAGAATGGAAGCTACAAGGCCTTTTCCAGTTTTTTTTTTTTTTTGCTGTGAAACAAACCATCCTAAACAACCCAAACAGGATAGTCATGAGTCACTTAACAATAAGGAAATATTCTGAGAAATACATTATTAGGATGATTTCATTGTTGGGTGAACATTATAGAGTGTACTTATACAAACTTATGTGATACAGGTCAACCATTCAACATGCTTCTTAATGCAATCAAAAGACAAGGTAAACACAAGATATACAAGGTTGCTGCCAAGGTAAAGTGTATTTTGTTAGAGCAAACTTTAAAAAAAAAAAATAAGTAGAAGTGTGCTTACTAAAACAATGATAAAAGTCTACTATACAAAATACATAAACCAATAATGTAAGCTGTCATTATCATTTTCAAGTACTATATTCTATACGTAATTGTATGTGCTATACTTTTAGATGACTGGCAGTACATTAGGTCATTTTATTCAGCATTACCACAAAAATGCGGGTAATGCATTGCACTAGGACATTGTAAAAGCTACAATATCACTATGTAAAAGGAATTTTTCAGCTCCATTATCATCTCATGGGGCAATTATCATGTACACATTCTACCAAAATATTGCTATATGGCACATGGCTGTATTTTATGTATTTGCTCATGGGTATGCAATTTGGGCAGGCATTGGCAATCTACCTCTGTTCCACTTGGTGTTGAGTAGGGCAGCTTGACAAAAACTACCAGATTCAGGGTGCAAGGTTTCACTTATATATTTGGAGCCCTAGCCAGGGAGACTGAAACAACCAGGGACTGTGTGTGTTTCTCTTTTCCCACTCCACCTCTCATCTTCCAGTAATCCAGCCACTACTTCTTTACAGAAGGTTTGACACAAAAGTCAAATGAATTCTTGGAGGTCTTTAAGGTTTAGGCCTGCAAGCCACACTGCATCATTTTTACCACATTCTATTTATTAAAATGAGTCACAGGGCTAGTCCAAAATCAAGGTACAGGAAACAGACACCAAAAGTTCCTGATTCTAAAAAAAGAGGCTGGGATCATAAGGATTATGGAGGCTGCCTTGAGAAATGAACCACCTAGTGGGAAAGATTGAGATATCTACAGTTTTCCTACAGATGCTCCCATCACCACTCATAAAAGATTCTTTCTCTACATATAGCAACCTTAGATTAACCATCTGAAATGCATTCTTAAGCATGGACATCCTCCATCATGTGCACTATTTTTATGACCCACCACTAAACTTGAACACCATGGAGGAAAGATTCTACTTTAATCACTTCTGTATAACAGAATTGAGCATGATGCCTGGCACTTTGTAACAGAGTAAAGCATTCGGTAATTGTGTGCTATTATTGGCACTTACCCTGTCTCAGAGACTATTCTAAACACTCTGCATTTATTGATTTAAGCATTACAACCTGTGAATAGGTAACTATTATTCCCACTTTCAGATTAGGAATTTGAGATTTAAAAAGCTAAATATACTCAAGATTATATACCTTGTGTTGATGCCCTGGATTTGGGTCCACTTTCTCTGGCTCAGAGTCTGTGCCCTGAACCACAAGTTTTGATGCCTTAGCAAAAGTATAAACAACTATAGTGAAGACAGGACTGAAAACTGAAGAAATAATAGACTTGGAAAGTGATCATTATCCAAGGTATGAGTCATAAAGAAGCATTATATTATACTGTTAAGAGCATCAACTCCTGAGACAGACAATTTCAGCCCTGCCAAGTACTACTCCATTATGGTGGTTGGGATTCTCTCTCTAAGTCTGCTTTTTCATATGAAAAATAAGTTTAAGAATAGTGCCTATCTCATGGGGCTGTGGTAAGGCTCAAATGAGACAGAGTAAGTACAGTGCTTATTTTAGTTTTTCATACATAATGAACACTCCATGAGCACTCAGCATTAATCTCACAGATAAGGAGTAGGGAGATGAAATTGCACAGCAATGCTTAAAAGAAAAAACTGGGATTGAACGTAGGTAGTTTATACTATACATGATAAAATTTCCTCCAAAAGTATTTATTTACTATTTTTAAATAAAAAGACACCTAATTTTTTGCATAAAAAGAAATTAGAACTCTTAAAGTATCAAGAGAACTTTGAGCATTAAAAATGTCACTTGAGGGGGAATCCAAGATGGCAGGCCAGAGGGAGGCAGCATTCTGTGTCGCTCTGTGACCCCGTCTCAACTAGTGGGAATACTGCTTTGCTGAGAGTGATTGAAGACCCCTCCTCAGCTGATCCAGTGTAGGAGTCATGACCTCCATGTTGCGCAGGGCCCCAGGCCTCAGCATTAGACTCCGGACTACTGACTACTCGCCCACGCAGTTTTTGTGGATGACTTAGCAGGACCACTGGCATCAGCAATGCAGCAGAATTCCCAAATGCCAGTCCCACAAAGGACACTCAGCCACTACCCATGAGCAGGAACTCAGACCCCTACTCCCATGTGGATCCCCATCTACCAATGTGGGGCTCCTCCAGTTGCCTCCATCTTGGGACTTGGCAGCTACTGCCATAGTCCCCTACTCGTGGTAGCCTGCCTGTACCTGGGGACATCACAGGCTCTGAAGAAAGCCGGCAGCTGCAACACTTCACACCACAGAGCTCATTTTTTTAACGCATCCCACAACACCATCACCTAGCTACCCCCCCCCCCCAACCCAAAACCTCATCGCTGAAAGCAGCTGCCTCCATCTTGGGTTACCTCCATCACCATCTTTTGTTGGGGTAACTACCAGTTTGGAATATTAGATAACAGGTACCCATAGTTTTCTAATTCTCCCTAATCCCCAGTAGCTGCTAACTTGGCAGAGTGACTGCCCAGTTCAAAACAGCCCTCCATGACAGGTGTTGCAGAAGTGCAACACACAAGACCCCCAGAGAGAAAGGTTCCTGATTAGAAAGTAGAAAGGGTGAAAGTGAGGGAGATACACTTTACAGACTAATTTAGAGTGCAGGAATTGTGAGGTCTACAGGCAAGATGAGGAGATAAGACCTGGCGCCCACATCACAGGAACAGACCCCAAAAGGAGATCCTTGAGGTGCAGTCTCTCAGTGGGACCCACTGGTGCTATACCCCACTTCCAGGTACCCTGCACCCCAAACCAATCCTTGCACCCTGGTACCCCCCACCATTCTGAGGGAGAAAACACCTTCTTCTTTACATTTCTCTTTTAAACTTCCTAAGATATAATAACTTTATATCCTCATCTCATACATCCTCAGCATATCTTCCTACACTTCACCCCTGGTTCTTTGTCCACCATCAGAAACTAAATCCTTTTACAAACCTACTGATTATATTGTAGATAATAATTGAATTCACCATTTCTGTACATTGTTGCCAAAATTGTGAATGTCCTAATAACAATGATTTGTTTTTAGGTGGTATTTTGTTTATATTGGAATCTGTTAACATTGTCCTTCCCCTCAAAGGAGAGGTATTGGATCCCTACAGGGACACTATAAGACTATAGGGTAAAAACGGTAACACCTCAGACCCACAAAGCTAGAAAAGAAGACACATGAGCAACATGAAAAGACAAGGGAAGAAAGTGCCCCCAAACAAATCAAGAAACCACATTATTAGAATCCATGGACAGCACAGCAGATGAAATTACAGATAAGGAGTTCAGGATGTACATAACTAAAATGTCCTGTGAATTAAAGGTTGATATAAGAGAGCCAATATAGGCAGCAGAAGATCATTTTCACAAAGAGCTACATAAGCAAATACAGGAAGCAAAAGATTACTTCAATAGGAAGATAGAGGTTCTAAAGAAAAACCAAACAGAAATCCTTGAAATGAAAGAAACAATAAACCAAATTAAAAGTTCAATTGAGGGGTTGGGGCTGTGGCTCAGTGGTAGCACACTTGCCTGGCATGTGTGAGGAACTGGGTTCAATTCTCAAAACTACATATAAATAAGTAAAAGTCTATCAACAACTAAAAAAATAAATAAATAAATAAAAGCTCAATTGAAAGCATTACCAACAGATTAGAAGACTTGGAAGACAAGACCTCAGACAATGAAGACAAAATATATAATATTAAAAAGAATGTAGTCCATACAGTGAAAATGGTAGAAAATCATGAGCAGGACATTCAAGAAATATGGGAAAGAATAAAAAGACCAAATTTAAGAGTTATCAGGATAGAGGAAGGCATAGAGTTCCAAACTGAAAGAATGAACAATCTATTCAATGAAATAATAGCAAAAAAATTTCCAAACGTGAGGAACAAATTGGAAAACCAAATTCAAGAGGCTTACAGGACACCAAATGTACGAAACCAAAACAGATCCACACCAAGGCACATTATAATGAAAATGCCTAACGTACAGAATAAGGAGAGAATATTAAAAGCCATGAGAGAAAGGAATCAGATTATGTACAGGGGGAAACCAATTAGGTTATGTGCAGATTTTTTCAACCCAGACCCGGAAAGCTAGAAGATCCTGGAACAACATATATCAAGCCCTGAAAGAAAATGGATGCCAACCAACAATGTTGCATCCAGCAAAATTAAGCTTTAGATTTGATGATGAAATAAAAATCTTCCATGATAAACAAAAGTTAAAAGAATTTACAACTAGAAAACCTGCACTACAGAACATCCCTGGCAAAATATTCTATGAAGAGGAAATGAAAAACAACAATGAAAATCAGCAGAGAGAGGTATTACACTAAAAGAAAATCTAGTCAGAGGTGAAACCAAGTCAAGTTAAATTCCAAAAATAAACAAAAATGGCTGGGAATACAAATCACATCTCAACAATAACCCTGAATATTAATGGCCTAAACTCACCCAATCAAAAGACACAGGTTATGGACGGGATCCAAAAAAAAAAAAAAAAAAAAAAGACCCAATAATATGCTGACTCCAAGAGACTCATCTCATAGGTAAAGACACACAAAGACTGAAGATGAAAGGTTGGGAAAAATCATCCCACTCACATGGACTGCAGAAGCAACACATGTTTCCATCTTCATATCAAATAAAGTAGACTTTAAGCTAAAGTTAATCAAAAGAGATAGAAAAGGACATTTCATACTGAAGGACATTACATATTTCATACAACAAGACTTAACAATTATAAATATATATTCCCCAAACAATGGAGCATCTATGTTTATCAAATAAACTCTTCTCAAGTTCAAGAGTCAAATTGACCACAACACAATAATTCTGGGTGACACCTCCTTTACCATTGGGTAGATCTTACAAACAAAAGTTAAACAAAGAAACTGGAGAACTGAATAATATAATCAATAACGTAGACTTAACAGACATATATAGAATATTTCATCCTTCAATGAGCAAATATACTTTCTTCTCAGCAGCACCTGTATCTCTAAAATAGACCATATATTGTGCCACAAAGCAACTCTTAACAAATACAAAAATGTAGAGATACTACCCTGCATTCTATCAGATCACAATGGAATGAAATTAGAAATCAATAATAAAATAAAAAATAAAACTACTTCAATATCTAAATACTAAATAATATGCTACCGAATGAACAATAGGTTGCAAAAGTCATCAAGGAGGAGATTTAAAAATTCTTAGAGGTAAATGAGAACACTGATACAACATATCACAATTTCGGGCTGGGGATGTGGCTCAAGCGGTAGCGCGCTCGCCTGGCATGCGTGCGGCCCGGGTTCGATCCTCAGCACCACATACCAACAAAGATGTTGTGTCCGCCGAGAACTAAAAAATAAATATTAAAAAATTCTCTCTCTCTCTCTCTCTCTCTCTCTCTCTCTCTCTCTCCCCCTCTATCACTCGCTCTTTAAAAAAAAATAATGTCTGTTTCATTCTACTATCTTTAAAAAAATATATCACAATTTCTGGGACACTATGAAAGCAGTACTAAGAGGAAAGTTCATTGCAAGGAGTTCATTCTGTAAAAGAAGAAGTCAACAAATAAATGAACTAATATTACATCTCAAAGTCCTAGAAAAAGAAGAACAGATCAGCATGGAAAGCAGTAGAAGACAGGAAATAATTAAAATCAGAGTTGAAATCAATGAAATGAAAACAAAAGAAACAATTGAAAAAAAATTGGCAAAACAAAATGTTGGTTCTTCTTCAGGCTGGGATTGTGACTCTGTGGCAGAGTGCTTGCCTCACATGTATGAGGCACAGGGTTTGATCTTTAGCACAGCACCACATAAAAATTATATATATATATATATATATATATATATATATATATATATATATATATATATGAATAAAATAAAGGTATTATGTCTATCTACAACTGAAATTTTTTTTTAAAAAAGTTGATTCTTCAAAAAAATAAATAAATAAATAAAATTGACCAACCCTTAGCCATGCTAAAAAGAGCAGGAGAGAGAAAATTCAAATCATTAATATACACCATGAAAAAGGAAATTTCAAAACAGACACTACAGAAACACCACGACAGACACTACAGAAATATAGAAGATAATTAGAAATTATTTTGAAAATTTCACTCCAATAAAATAGAATGTCAAAGGCATTGACAAGTTTTTAGAGGCTGAGTTGCCCAAATTGTATCAGGATGATGTACACAAATTAATCAGACCAATTTCAAGCAATGAAATAGAAGACACCATCAGAAGCCTACCAACCAAGAAAAGCCCAGGACCAGATGAATGCACAGCTGAGTTCTTAAGATCTATAAAAAAGAACTAATAACTATACTCTACAAATTATTTTGTGAAATAGAAAAAAGGGAGCACATCCAAACTCATTCTATGAGGCCAATATCACCCTGATTCCTAAACCAGGCAAAGACACACCAAAGAAAGAAAACTTCAGACCAATATCTCCAATGATATAGATGCAAAAATTCTCAATAAAATTCTGGCAAATTGAATATAAAAACATATCCAAAAGAGTGTACCATGATCAAGTGGGGTTCATTGCAGAGATGCAAGGCTGGTTCAACATACAGAAATCAATAAATGTAATTCATCACATCGATAAACTTAAAGATAAGAATCATATGATTATCTTAATAGATGCAGAAAAAGTATGTGACTAAATAGAGCACCAATACATGTTCAAAACACTAGAAAAACTAGGGATAACGGGAACATATCTCAACATCATAAAAGCTATCTATCCTAAGCCTCAGGCCAACTTCACACTAAATCAAGAAAAACTGAAAGCATTCCCTCTAAAAACTGGAACAAGAAAGGGATCCCCTCTTTCACCACTTCTATTTAACATAGTTCTTGAATCACTGGCCAGAACAATTAGATAGAAATTAAAGGGATACACATAGGAAAAGAAGAACTCATATTAGCACTATTTGGTGACGATATGATTCTATACCTAGAAGACCCAAAAAATTCCACCAGAAAACTTGTAAATGAATTCAGCAAAGTAGAAGAATACAAAATCAACACCCTTGAGTATCAACTTAACAAAAGAGGTGAAAGACCTCTACAATGAAGACTATAGAACGCTAAAGAAAGAAATTAAAGGAGACCTTAAAAGATGGAAAGATCTCCCTTGTTCTTGGATAGGCAGAATTAATACTGTCAAAATAACCACACTATCAAAAGCACTATACAGATTTAATGCAATTCAAATCACAATCCCAATGACATTCCTCATAGAAATAGAAAAAACAATCATGAAATTCATCTGGAAAAATAAGAGACCCAGAATAGCTAAAGCAATCCTTAGGAGGAAGAGTAAAGCAGGTGGCATCACTATTCCTGAACTTAAACTATACTACAGAACAATAGTAACAAAAATACCATGGTATTGGCACCAAAACAGATTGGTAGACCAATGGTACAGAATAAAAGATACAGAGACAAACCCATATAAATACAGTTATCTCATACTAGACAAAGGCACCAAAAACATACATTGGAGAAAAGATAGCCTCTTCAACAAATGATGCTGGGAAAACTGGAAATCCATATGCAACAAAATGAAATTAAGCCCCTCTCTCTCACCACGCACAAAACTCAACTCAAAGTGGATCAAGGACCTAGGAATTAAACCAGAGACCGTGTGCCTATTAGAAGAAAAAGTAGGCCCTAATCTCCATCATGTCAGATTAGGCCCCAACTTTCTTAATAAGACTTCTGTAGTACCAGAATTAAAATCAAGAATCAATAAATGGGATGGATTCAAACTAAAAAGCTTCTTCTCAGCAAAAAAAAAAAAAAAAAAAAAAAAAAAAAAAAAAAAAAAAAAAAAAAAAATTAGTGAGGTGAATAGAGAGCCTACATCTTGGGAGCAAATTTTTACCACATGTACATCAGATAGAGCACTAATCTCTAGGGTATATAAAGAACTCAAAAATCCAAACACCAAAAAAACAAATAGCCCAATCAACAAATGGGCCAACAAACTGAACAGACACCTCTCAGAAGATGATATATAATCAATCAAAAAATATATGAAAAAAATGTTCAACATCTCTAGCAATTAGAGAAATGCAAATCAAAACTACTCTAAGATTTTATCTCACTTCAGTCAGAATGGCAGCTATTAAGAACACAAACAACATTAAATGTTGGTGACGACGTGGGGAAAAAGGCACATTCATAATTGCTGGTGGGACTGCAAACTGGTACAGCCAATATAGAAAGCAGTATGAAGATTCCTTGGAAAGCTGGGCATGGAACCACCATTTGACCCAGCTATCCCACTCCTTGGTCTATACCCAGAGGACTTAAAAACAGCATACTATAGGGTCAGAGTCATATCAATATTTGTAGCAGCACAATTCACAACAGCTAAACTATGGAACCAACCTATATGCCCCTCAGTAGATAAGTGGATAGAGAAAATGTGGTATAGATACACAATGGAATATTACTCAGCATTAAAAGAGAATAAAATCATGGGATTTTCAGGTAAATGGATGGAGTTGGAGAATATAATGCTAAGTGAAGTTCTCCAACCCCCCAAAACCAAATGCCAAATGTTTTCTCTGATATAAGGAGGCTGATCCATAGTGGGGTAGGGAGAGGGAGCATGAGAGGAATAGATGAACTTTAGAGAGGGCAGAGGGGTGGGAGGGGAAGGGAGAGGGCATGGGGGGGGGTAAAAAAAAGTGGTGGAATGAGATGGACATCATTATCCTAAATACATGTATGAAGACACAAATGGTGTGAATATACTTTATACACAACCAGAGATATGAAAAAATGTGTTCTATATGTGTAATATAAATTATAATGCATTCTGCTGTAATATATAACAAATTAGAATAAAAATGTCACTTGAGCTGTTTTCTCCTTTATCAAGAATGCTCTGCTAAACTTTTGGAAGAGGTAGATTATATTTTTAAAAGTTTTTTAAAGGATTGTATAGGAAGGGGGTGGGGAAGACTACGGAAAATAGCAAAGTATTATAAATCTTAGGAGTTAGGAAGACTATCCAAATGGCAAAATACAGAAAATGATCAAACTCTTTAAGAAAGGAAAAGAAAGAAAACCCCAGCATGCTAAAAGCTAATGCTTGTTTTCAAATTAAGGGTCAAGAACAATATAAAGAAATCAATATGTAAGCTCCAAGTGATGAAAGGTTTGAAACTTATTGACACGGGTTTTATTAAAAGGAGCTCGTGCCAGATAAGTTGAATGAGTCTGTCATTGATATCTGATGAAAGAAAAGTCGAAGGCATGGTCACTGGGATTGTCTAAATAATTACTTTTTTTTTCTGGCATATCGACCAAGTCTTTATAAAAATATTAGCAAATAACTTCTGTAGAAAGAGAAAATAATGCATCTTAAATTAAATTTCTATAATCTTTCCTTAATCTACTGTGGCTTGCTTGCCCTTCTCTACCTTTCCCTTCTTCCCTTTCTCAGGTGTGGGAGGGGGGCAGGAAGAAAAATCTAAGCGACAGCAGTGGAGCTGGGAAGGAGGCAGATGCAGGCTTCTGAGGGCAGATGCAGGCTTCTGAGGACACACGCATACTCCAACCAATAAAGGATGATTTTCCCTGTAGAAATTGGATGCATTGTGTTTTCTAATATAAAAATAAATTAAAGTAGAAGATTATGAAACTATACATATCTCTATTAAAAGAATTGGCTGTACAAGGTTCTTATAAGACTCCACAGGGTTTACAATGTTCCTTTTTTTACTTTAGCTGTTCATTATGCAGCTCTATGGACTGTATATGATGTAGCACTAAAGCACTTTTTGGAAAAGAGGCAAAAAAGGCAATATTTATTTTAGGTATAAGAAGAATAAGAGCATTTTTAAAAGAAAAGATAAAATAATGTACAAGATTACTTGACTTTCATTAACTAAAACAATGGGATTCATTTAATCGTCTGTTCAGCAAATATTTGTGAAATACATACTATGTTCCAGGCACTATCCTAAATGCTAGGGAAATAGCAATAAGCAGGACAAATTCATGTTGTTTTGGGCCCTGCATCCCAGTGGAAGGAAACAGACAATAAACAAACAAACAAACAAAAACATGTCAGAAGTCATTGGGGCTGGGTATGGTGGCACAAGCCTGTAAACCTGGCAACTTGGAAGGGTAAGGCAGGAGGATGACAAGTTTGAGGCCAGCCCCAGCAACTTTGAAAGGCCCTAGGCAAATTAGCAAGATCCTGTCTCAAAATAAAAAATAAAAAGGGCTGAGGACATAGCTCAATGGTAAAGTACCCCTGGGTTTTCTAGTTAAAAAAAAATACAAAAATCCCAAGTCCAGACCACTTCTTTCTCTTTTGCTCTTTCTCTCACCCTCTATCTATCCTTTTTCCTTCTGCCTGTGGCATTCATTGGTTGACAGAATGAGAAGACTCTCACCAGATGCCAGCTCTCACTAATCTTGAAGTTTCAAGCTTCCAAAACTATAGAAATACATTTCTGTTCTTCATAAGTTATCTGTCTCATGTATTCTATTACAGCGGCACAAAATAAACTATGACAATTGTGAACTATTGTAGGAATTTTTTTAGTCAAGTCTGCTAAAGACACCAATGAATCTGAATCCAGGGCATCATACCATTATCAAAAAAAAGGGACCCTGAGCCTACTAGAAGAAAGAGTAGGCCCCAGTCCTCACGTGTCAGCTTAGGAATTGACTTCCTTAACAAGACTCCTAAAGCACAAGAAATAAAATCAAGAATGAATAAATGGATGGATTCAAACTGAAAAGCTTCTTCTTAGCAAAGGAAATCAAGAACATGAAGAGACTACAGAATGGGAAAATAATCTTTACCACATGCACAGATAGAGCATTAATCTCCAGGATTTATAAAGAACTCATAAAACTCAGCACCAAAAAAAAAAAAAAAACACAATCAATGAATGGGTCAAGGAAATGATCAGACACTTCACAGAAGAAGAAATACAATCGATCAACGAATATATGAAAAAAATGTTCAACATCTCTAGAAATTAGAAAATGCAAATCAAAACTACTTTAAGATTTCATCTCACTCCAGTCAGAATGGCAACTATCAAGAACACAAACAACATTAAATGTTGGCAAGGATGTGGAGAAAAAGGCATACTCATACATTGTTGGTAGGACAGCAAATTGGTGCAACCACTGTGGAAAGCAGTATGGAGATTCCTTAGAAAACTTGCAATGGAACCACCATTTGACCCAGCTATCCCACTCCTTGGTCTATACCCAAAGGACTTAAAATCATCATACTACAGTGATACAGCCACATCAATGTTTATAGCAGCTCAAACTATGGAACCAACCTAGATGCCCTTCAACAGATTTTTGGATAAAAAATGTGATATATATACACAATGGAGTCTTACTCAGCCTTAAAGAAGAATGAAATTATGGTATTTGCAGGTAAATGGATAGAGCTGAAGAATATCATGCGAAGTGAAATAAGCCAGTCCCAAAAAACCAAAGGCTGAATGTTTTCTCTTATATGTGAATGCTAATTCACAATAAGGGGGTGGCATTTAGGTAAAAATAAAAATCTGGATTAGGCAGAGGGAAGTAAAGGGAGAGGAGGGGCTATGGGGGTAGGAAGGATAGTAGAATGAATTGGACATTATTAACCTAGGTACATATATGATTTCTTGACCAATGTTATTCTACAACATGTACAACCACAAGAATAAGAAGTTATACTCCATTTATGTATGATATGTCAAAATGCATTCTACTGTCATATATAACTAATTAGAACAAATAATTTTTAAGAAGTCCATTTCTTAAAATTGCCTTTTAACTTCAAAATGTCATGTAGCTTCATAACATAAGTCCAAATAGTCCTAAAAAAATTATAATTATTCTCCCTTTAAGGCAAGCAGGATAGCTCATTGACTTTTCAATGGCCTTGGCTGTAGCTATTTTACAAGTTTACAAATGTTATTCTAAGACCAACTAAAAGGCTAACCACACATTCAAGTCCATGCTACCATTTACTTGTGAGCCTGCTTCTTAATATTATGGTCATATTTAAAAAGTAGTCATATTTTTTGAAAACCTTACTCAAGTGCATTATGCTGGTTCTTTGCAGTGGGAAGAGTCTGGGTCAGTCTTGTCACAAACCACCGCTTCCCCTCTTATTTGCTGTTGCAGCTAATGTTCTGAGAACTATTTCTCATGGGTTTCATATCTCAGAAAACTACTATTATAGGCAACAGTACATACCCCCACTCTGGTTCACATTGGGCTCACAGAACTTTCTACATTTCCCACCACTTCTTTCTGGGATCCACACAGCTGCTAAGTTATAACTGCAAAAAGTTTCTGTTCTCTGCTCTAATCTTACTCACCATTGCTTTTGTTTAGCGCCTGAAACATTTGGATCAGCCTTAATGAAACTGAAATTCCAATGAATTACATGATTATCAATGAGAATTCCTCATAGGAAATACTTGAATTTTATTAAAGTATTTATATGTAGGCAGTATTGATGTCAAAGGGGTGCCCTTACCTTGTTATGTCCAGTCTGATATATAAGAATGCTCTACAATGCCCCAAAGTCTCCCTAGAATATCAGGATCAGAAGAGCAAGAATTTTTTCCATCATGTGGTTTTTAAATACCATCTGTTAGCTGATGACTCCCTAATTTATGCTTATAGCACAGGCTTCTCCCTTGAGCACCAGACTTACAAATTCAACTACCCACCCAATATCTGCATATATTATAAGTATCTCAAATTAATGTACCCTAAAGCAAATATATGATCTTCCTCAAATATGGTCT
Organism: Spermophilus citellus; assembly: GCF_964194105.1. Classification (NCBI taxonomy): domain Eukaryota; kingdom Metazoa; phylum Chordata; class Mammalia; order Rodentia; family Sciuridae; genus Spermophilus; species Spermophilus citellus. Next base: position 196,912,859 of record NC_138184.1, on the reverse strand, counting down.
TTCCTCATTTCCCCATCCCAGTAATAAAAACAAAACAAAACAAAACAAAACAAAAAAAAAACTCATCCCTTTGGCTGTGTAGGTTAAAAGCCTTGGAACCATCTTTGATAGATTGATGACATCTAATCTATCAGCAAACACTGGTGACTCTGCCTTCAAATATAAACAGAACCAAGTAACTTCTCATGGCCTCCTTTGGAGCCACCATACTCCAAGTCATCTTGCCTTTGCAGTAGCCCCCCCCCCAATCTGATATCACCACTTTTGTTCTTACCTCTATAAACAGAGCCAGATCATGCCACTCCTCAGTCCAAAACCCTCCAAGGGCTCCTCATCTCACTCAGGGCAAGGCCAGTCCTTTAACAGGTCTGTAAGGTCTGTATGATCCTCAGATACCTCATCTACTCCCAGTCCCCTCTTTCCTCATTTAGCTTCAGTCTCATTTGTCTTGCTGTTCCCCCAAAATGCAGGGTATGCAGGTCTAGGGGACTCTGCACAGGCTATTCCCTCTGCCACTGATGTTCCTTCCTGAGATAATCACATGATTTTCTCTGTAACAGTCTTTGATTCTGTCCTCAACGGTTCCCTTCTCAGTGATCACCCTATTTAACAGTACAGCTCCCACCCCCAGCACTTTCTATCCACTTTCACTGCTTTGTTTTTCTCCATTGTATTCATCACTCTCTGATATTCTGAGTATTTTGTTTGTTGGCTTATGGTGGCCCTCTCCTCAACCACTAAAATTAAGATTTATAAAGGAAAGGAGTTTTGTTCTCCCATTTAAAAAATCTAACTCCAGATCAAGAACCTGACATAGTGTAAGTTCTCACTAAATCTTGGTCACATGATTACAAGGCAGTCAGTGATTCCTGGTGATAATGAGTCTCTAGGGTGTTTCCCAGTGAGCATGATAGGGTGCCACAGGTCCTAGAGACCAGTGGAATCAAAGGAAAACCTGCAAGGGAAACTTAAAACTTCTCAAGGTTTTCCCTCATGTGATATGTGGGAGCATGCTTGGTAGACATGTTATTTAACTCCCACAAGTGACCCCAGGAACACAGAGCTGCAAAGGCCTCCCCATCTGATCACCACATACTATATCCATAGGAAGTTTTTGTAGTACTAGGGATTGAATTCAGGGCCTCACAAATGCCAGTCAAGCACTCTACCAATGAACTACATTCCCAGCCCTTTTTAGTTCAAGACAGGGTCTTGATAAGTTGCCAAGGCTGGATTCCAACTTGCAATCCTCCTGTTTCAGCCTCCTGAGTAGCTAGGAATGCAGGCATGTGCTACCATGCTGGCTATTCACAGAAGTTCTTTTAATTGTGCATTGCTCCTGACAATTTCTGGGCTCACACTAAGCTTCTGGACCCCATTTCCCTCTCCTTTAGGCTTTAGAGCACAAAATGTCTCCTGTTTCTCTGAAAACAGAATTTCACTACCTTTGAGAAAGGGCCCAGACCACAGAAAAGCCAGTTGATCCCAACCTGGAGGATAAAAGGGTTCAGAATTTGGAAACTTTAAAGAATAAAGACTCTCCTTTATCCTCTCTCAATATTGAGTATGTATGTGTGTTCCTACCATTCCTCTTCTGGATTCACCCATCTCTCCCTTCTTCAATAGGCCCCCACCTTGCTATTCCTGTTATTTGACCACTGGGGGAAATTGAAATATTGTTAGAATTCAAAGTGATATAACTGAACCCATTTTTTTTCATATAAACCATAATGAGAAATGATTGACTTAACCAAGGGCCTAAGGCACTATCAGGAAGACATTGTTTAATTAATTATAAATCATATAGCTATGGTGTAGGAATGCACAGACCTAGATAGAAGCTTGTGGAACATATCTAGCATGCAGGTTTCTTAAACACAAAATTTAGATGAATGCTACAAGATAAATGAGCTTCTTATTAACTGGAAAACAATAATTTGTATTATTAAAAACCCATACTATTATTAAAATGCTCATTTCCCTAAAGCATAGTTTTAATTGATATTTCCTCTAAGTGAAGTTTGGAAACAAAAGTACACACTACTTACAAAGGGCACAATGAGTTGACTAAATTGTCACAATCAGCAAAGGAGAGACTTGACCCTCCAAGAAACAAGGGCATCTCCATGTTCAGATGCCAATTCAACTTAATTAAAGGTAATCAAACAAATTAATGGTTATGTTAAGTAATAACATCAGGACATAGCCAAGGTCAAGTACATAGAAACAAATGATTGTAAGGAAAGTGGTTGCCTAAGGAGTAGTAAAAAATGAGAAAACAGAGTCTCACCTATATTACAGTGAAACATTATTACTTAGAAAATTATCTCTGTTATTCAAATACAGCAGAAAAACAAATTTGAAATCACTGTTATGTATATCTCTGTTTCAAACTTTAAAATTGTAAAATGAAGGAAAAGCACAACTCCAAACACATGTAACTTTAAATACAAAAAAATATATATAAGTAAAAACCAACAATTGGAGAAATTTACTTCAGGCCAAGCATATCCATTATTCTATTTCATCTTCTCCAAACTCAAATGAGAAGGGCATTATCTTATCTATTTTATGACTAATAAAAGTGTCTCACAATGAGGTCTTGAAATGAATCAAGTCTTAAAACCAGGAAGTTCTGATACTGGAATTTGAACTCAGATTCTCATGAATCTAAAAGCTTATTTATTCCTCTTCATGACCCAATCTCTTTTCTGATCTCTACATAAGGGAAGTTCAGGCTATGATTCTGGGTGCCTGGGGATGGGGTGGAACAGTAGTGAACTCTGAGCTCCAGAGCAAGTAACAATAATAATACTAATACATCAGACACCAAATTATGATGAAGAGCTGGGAAGGCAGTCAAAAATCTAACAAAAGATGCCCACCAGTGTTCTAGGAGGAGCAGGACTCCCATTGTATAACCAACCCTTCATCATAAAAATACCTGAAGAAGGGTGGAGTCTTTCACATCCAGAGGGTGAAGAGGTAGAGAAGGAAAAGCCACTCTCACCTGTAAGTGGGTGACATTTGATAATGGTGAAACCCATTACACAAATACCCACAGGGACTGGGGTTGTGGCTCAGTGGTAGAGTGCTTGCCTAGCATGTGTGAGGCACTGGGTTTGAAACTCAGCACCACATATAAATAAATGAATAAAATAAAAGTCCCTCAACAACTAAAAAAAAAAAATCTTAAAAAATACCCACAGGAAGTCAGGGTGAGGAACAGATGTGACCTCTATATCTCTCTCAAGAGATCACTGTAGTCATAGCAACACAGCAGTGAACACTTACTGAGGCCTATCAACAACTATGCTAAGTACTTTGCAAGCATAAAAACAACAGAAACATACTTGGTCACAAAATTCCTCCAAGGAGGGTGTTCTTGATATTCCTATTTTCAAATAAGAAAATGGAGGCTCATGGAGCAATATGGCTCCTGAAAGATTAATCATTACTCTATAAATTCTGATTTCTTATAGAAATACTGTATCTTCAGTGAAGAAAGTTCAACTTTTCTATAACTTATATCCTATATCCCCATAGTCTTATGCAAAGATTTATTACCTCTAAACTCTTCAGATTTCCTCCCCAACTATTTAAAAGTGTAAGAACAGTTTTTTAACCTATGGGACATACAAAACTAGGTTGTAAACTAGAGTGTGTAACCCCTGTTTTGGAGCAAAGATCACACCATATTAATGTGTATGCAATTTCCTCTCTAATATTAGGGAGGGATGCCATTCTTTTGGCATGGTTATATTAAAGACTAGTTGGATATTTTGAGGTGGTGCTCACCACTTTTGTGGGCCCTAGAAATGATACTAATAGTAATAATAACTAAAATTTACAAAGAGATTAATATATGCCAAGCTTTGTTCTTAGTGATTTTTTTATGTCTTATTATATCATGTCTTCACAATCCTATAAGGTATAGACATAATTATGATGAGAAAACTGAGGTTTCAAAAAGGTGGAATAATTTTCTTAAATGACTCAGTTGCTAGTGGCAGAGCTGATAAATGAGTCCAATTCTCCAAGATTCAGCAGAATGTTATTGCTATTGGTAAAATTTTAAATTAATTCCATAAACTAAGAGTAATCGATTTGAGTCATTTCAACAATTGGATATACAATACACACTAATCTCCAAATTAAATAACTCTGATTCCTATCTCTGTATTATAAACACAAGAATGATTTTGTTTCCTCTCCATAGGGTTTATTCTTGATTGGCCGTACATAAGCCTGCGGATCTGCTCTGTTAGGCAAAGCCCTTCTAACTAGGACTTTATTTGCTTTAGCATCACATATAGTATTGCTATATCCAGTAGAGTCAGGGGGCTCCTATCCATACATAATAATAACTAAAAATATGGTGGCACTGTGTAGTAGAGCAGAACCCATGTATGAGCTGCAGACTCTTCCTGTCCTTTGCATTAGGCAATATAGGCAGAGTAGTTTCATAAAAAATGGTTTGATACTAAAAAAAATTATTGCACTCATAATACAAAAATAAAAACTAAAATTAACAAGTACTGAAATAAATGCATATAAAGGACAGTGTCTTAAGTACAGTGGACAAATGCAGCTAAGCCTTCATTTGGTTAGATGGAAATGGTACTTTCTGTGAGAAATGTTCGCCTTTTAGTATATTTGATATGATGTGAGATAGAGCCCATAAATACAGAGGGTCTGAGTAGTGCTCCCCTAGCTTAGCGCCAAGATGCAGGTTGGGCTGCTCCCCATGGATGGCATCCCCAGTCCTCTCCATCCCAGGCCATTAACAGGAGAGGTTTCTTCTTTAGAGCCACGCCCATTATGGCATCTCCATGAGAAGCCTGGCTTGCAGGCATATAGAATGTATACACACTTTAACTTCTAGTTGACTTACTTATGGCTCATTTCTTCTCAGCAAATAGCAACCCCCTTCCTCTCTTATTTTCTGCCCTTCTTTCCTACCTAAAGGGAAACCCATGTGATAATGCTATCTCCAGGTACCAAAAGGCTGCAACTGATCTCAGACTTGCAGTGTGGCAAGTTTAAGATATGTATGCCAAACATAAAGGCAGAACATAAATTAGAGACTGATAAAAGATGAATTATTTAAAAATTACATTGAATGGATTGAATTCATAAAAGGCTCAGGGAAATAAATACAAGGTGATATTAAAGTTTACATTTCCATTGATATCAAATCTATTTAAAGTTTCTTTGTGATTTTAGTGATAATAAAGGATTATCATGAAATATTTAGTTAAAAAGACTGCAAACCAATATAGGCAATATGATCCTATTTTTGTTTTAAGCACATAACTGGGCATTTCTTAAAGAGTAGAAAAGCCTAGAAAGGTAAGAACAAAAATGTTTAAGACTAATAATAACTTTATCTGGATAATGGGACTAAGTAAAGAATGTTTTTCTAATTTTTCCATAATGAAAATAAATTATGGTTGTAAATTTTAAGATAATGAAAAACATCATGGCCCAGTCCTCAAGAAACATTTGACTATGGAATATAGGGAGTAGTATTTGTTTATTTTTTGGGAAAATAAGTAAAGTAATTAGTTAGTATCAGTGAATACATTTTTAAAGAGAACTTCACTAAGTACCAGAAAATTCTGGATCCATTTCCTGGCTCAGCCGTGGAACATTTGTGTATCTTGGGCAAAACACTCTGAGATACAGTTTAGTGATCTAAAAAAATAAGGATGCAAAAGTACTTACTATATTTTTTCCTCAAGACTAACATTCTTTGACTTCACCTTCTTAATTCTATGGTTATGAGTATCTTTATTTGCTCTTCAGATATATTCTAAAATTCATTAATTTATTCTTTCACTCCTGTATCCATACATCTATCCATTTGCTTAAATAACATTTATTGGCAAACTATTATGCACTTGGAACATATGAAAGTAATGTCCAATTATGCATATGAACATAGGAACGTAATGTTTGATTCATTCTACTGAAGCATCTCCTATAATTTTTTGGTGAAGTTCACTTTCTAGGTAGATTTCTCAGGGAATCATAGTCCATGAGTGCTTGTATGTTCATAATTGTTTTGTTTTTATAGGTTTTATACTTCAAAATGAGTTTGGGTTGCATATAAAAATCATTGTTTCATATTTTCTTTCTTTTTAATATCTTAAATATGTGGCTCTACAATTTTATAATGGAAAATAAATTTGATATAAATATGATTTTATTTTCCCTTCATAAGTGACTTGGACTTTAATGACAGAGTTTTTTCTGTTTTCCAATTTATTGCAAATATATCTTGGTATTGACTATTCAGTGTTCATTTTTTCAAGAATTTAGTGTATTCTTTCAACATAGATTTTTTTTAACTTCAGAAAAATCTTCTTGGATTATGAATTTTGCATTTTCTTTGTTTCATTGCTTTCGGTTTTCCTCTTCCAACGCTTACTCTCTCTTTTCCTATCTTCAATATTTATTCTTTTTCTCTTGTATTCTTTTTCTTTATTTCTGATTTCACCCCTTTTGTTAAAACTGTATTTCTCAAACCCTAGTGCTGGCAATGATGGGCTAGGTTGAGTCAGAACAATTTGAAGGTATTGAAAGGCACTCAATAAGGATTCATGAGTCCAGGACTCAGAAGAAAAGGAAATCACATGGTATGTGTCATCACCTTATGCATACATGGTGTATATCTTTCCATTCTTATGTTTGTATACAGTGCAGAGTTACTCCAGTAGTGTATTCATATATGAACAAAGGAAAGCAATATCTGATTCATTCTACTGTCTTCCCTATTCCCATCCCCACTCCCTTACCTTCATTCTCCTTTGTCTAATCCAAAGTACTTCTATTCTTTCCTCCCCCTACCCCTTATTGTGTTTAGTATCCACATTTTAGAGAAAACGTCTGGCCTTTGGTTTTCAGAAATTGGCTTATTTCACTTAGCATGATCATCTTCAGTCGCACCCATTTACTGGCAAATGCTATAATTTCACTCTTCTTTATGGCTGAGTAATATTCCATTTTGTGTACATTCCAAATTTTCTTTATCCATTCATCTGTTTAAGGGGACCTAGGTTGGTTCCATAGCTTAGCTAGTGTAAGTTGAGCTGCTATAAAAAATGATGTGGCCTTGGCACTACAGTATGCTGAGTTTTAAAAGTCCTTTGGGTATATACTGAAGGGTGGGATAATTGGGTCAAATGGTGGTTCCATTCGAAGTTTCCTGAGCAATGCCCATACTGCTTTCCAGAGTGGTTGTATCAATTTGCAGTCCCACCAGCAATGTATGAATGTGTCTTTTTCCCTATGTCCTTGACCATATTTATTATTATTTGTATTCTTGATAATTGCCATTCTGACTTGAGTGAGATAAAATCTCAGTGTAGTTTTAATTTGTATTTCTCTAATTGCTAGAGATGTTGAACATTTTTTCATATATATATATATATATATATATATATATATATATATATATATATTGACCAATTGCATTTCTTCTTGGGCCATCACCTTTATTATTAAGTTATTTGATTATTTGAGAACAATTCAAGAGGTTAGAGAAAATTGGAGTTCAGAGGTCTTCAGAGAGGATATATTTGTAATATATCCTACTCCTTGCAATCCATCTTACCATCATGTATGGGTGGGAAGGGACACCCTCACAGGTCAATGACTCAGTCCAGTTCTGAATTATACCAATCCTCAGTTGATATTTAGCCATCTCAGTTCTGAGTTTTCTGGTTAGATTATATTCTGCTTTAAATAGTTTCTATTGTTTTCCTAATTTCTTTTAGATAATTTTGTTATTAATATTAAATTTAGCTCTAAGTTTCTGATTATGTATTTTGTAACATATATAGTTATTGTTTCATAATTTAGTTCATTTTTCTGTAGTAGTAGATTTGGTGTTTAACCATATCCTTTTCTATAGATTACATATAAACAAAATCAGGTGTTCTGTGCTTTTAGGAAGTGGTTGTCTGGCAGGAGACTGGGATGTTGTTTTAGTCACATTTTTTTGCTGCTGTGACTAAAAGACCTCAACAGAACAAGAATAGGAAAAGTTTATTTGGGGGCTTATGATTTCAGAGATGTCAGTCCATAGATAGCTGGCTTCAATCCTCGGGGGCTTGAGGTGAGGTGGAAGAGTGTGGTGGAGGGATGTGGCTCACATGATGATAAGAAGCAGAGAGAGAGACTCCACTCACCACATACAAAATATATACTCCAATATACATGCCCCTAATACCCACCTCCATTAGACACACCCTACCCACTGACAGTTACCACTCAGTCCCATCAGGAGATTAATTCACTGACTGGGTTAAGGCTTTCATAATCCAATAACTTCTCCTCTAAACCTTCTTGTATTGTCTTACATATGAGCTTTTGGGGGACACCTCACATCCAAACCCTAACAAATGTGCTGTACTAGCCTTACACTACTTAAAAGCTTCCTCCTCTGGTATTAACACAATATATTGATATAACACATATTGATCAATGCATGCTGATATTTCTGAGTATTTCAGCCATCCCACTGCCTTCTGATATCTCCATGAATCCTTAGTGTATGGTTAAGATCTTTTTCATGTTATTCACCCATAAATTGGAGCATGGAACCTTCTTTGTTTTTTAACTATTATTCTCACAATATTTATTTGCTTAGATTTTCATTCAAGGTGGGCCTCTTTCTACTGATTTGTTAAAAATTTCTGCAAGAGCAGAACTCTTGCTGATTCCTCACCAAAACATCTGCACAGCTGCTAAACCCATGCCCTGTATGGATCCTGATATTATCTGTGGTTTTGGTGGGGCAAAATGCACTATCTCACTGTTCTGAGGCTTATGAGGATGTTTTTCATTTCGTTTGGGGGAGGATGTGGTGAGTTGAACTTTTGCTATTTTTGTTGTTCACTATGTTTTTAGGAAAGGATTTGGAGAAATTAAAGAGCTATGTATCAGGATCTTTCCCTGACCTAAACTCAAGATGGGCTAATTTTAAATCGTGAACCTATCAATCAAGACAACTCAGTCACTATCTCTGTGTCACTCTTGTCTTGTCTGGCTTCTAAGACTTTCTTACTTTCAATATAGTTTCTCTTTAATTTAGTAGTTTATTAACTTCCCTAAAGATATTATTTGGAACTATAATCAGTCTCTATCTCAGAGTTGCCCCTATTCCAATATTGCTTCTTCTTGCTTCACCAATCCTCTTCAAATTTCAGTTTCCTTCATTAGCTAGCCTCAGTTAAAATATGGCATGTACATTTTGAACAATTTCCTCAATCAGTGATTCTTTTTCCTTTAAAATCAAAATTGAGAACTGTATTAATACTAAAATTGCTGTATTTTTCTCCTAGTCATGTTTCAAATTGTTCTTTAAATTTCCGGAGCTCCAGTCACAATGCCTCCTTTAATGTTCAGAGGACTTGCTAAACCAAAAACAATTTTCTCAAGTTACTATTGTCTTGACTTTATAGTATATTCCTTTCAAATGAAAAGTAAAATATTCAAACCTGTTACCCTCACATTGCTAGAGTTGACATATTTCTCTGATGAATAAGTAAAATTAGGATATTCCTCTGTAAGTCTGTAGCGTTCTCCCTCATCCTTAGAATGTTTTTTTCTCTGTACAGAGAAATGGGAGGTAAGTTGGGGTCAGGTGGGGGAGATTGGTCTCTACTTTCCAGTGATCTACTGCAGGGTTCTATGCCTCACTCTTCTCAATTTAGTTCAATCATGAGTACCTCCTATGTGCTAAGTTTTGCGTTGAGTAGAAAAGATAAATAAGAAATCATCCTTTGGATACTGGAGTTACATATGGGTTAAAATTCTAATTTACTACTTACTAGAAGGTGATCTGAGTCAGCTCTTTAATCTTTCTATTTCAATTTCAATATCTGAGTGCAATAATTCCTATGTGATACAGTTGTTGTGAAAATTATATATAAATACATATATGTAATATATAATTGTACACATATAAATATATACACACACACACATATATATATATATTTGCATACAGTGAGCCATCCATATGTAGATTACACATCCATGAATTCAATTAACCATGGATCAAAAGTATTCCAAAAAAATTGCACCTGTACTGAATATGTACATACTTTTTTATTGTCTAGCAATGCAGTATAACAACTCTTCACATGACATTTACTTTGTATTAGGTATTTTTAGATTTTGGTATCTGGGGGTTTTGGGAACCAATCCCCCATTAATACTAAAGGATATGTGTGTGTGTGTGTGTGTGTGTGTGTGTAGTAGGCACTCAATAAATGTTCTTTTGGAAAATATTATGACCTACTTATAATTTGATAATATTCCTTCCTCTTTTTTTCTCTCCAGCCATACAAAATGACTATTACATGGCATATTATTTTTCTTAATAAAATTAAATACATATATTTTATTTTTAAGAATGTTTCAAGTCACTCTTCCTGTCTGTAATTGTGGGACATCTGTGAAATTTATTGAGATGACCAGCAGGGTTTTAGAGGTTTAAACTCCTGAATGGATCAGAGAGTTTTTGAACCTTCCAAAGTTGTATTTAAATAGAGTAAGTTTGTAACTTTTACATTTTGGGAGGGAGGTAATTTGTGGTTATCCCCAGATTTTTAATGGGTCTGAGAAACAGGAAAAAAAAAGTCAAGAATCACAAGGATGTTATAAAACCACAGCTGGAACTCAATAGCTTGTCTACTTTGGAGGTCAGAAACTATCCACATAAAATTGTCTTTTTACAATGCTTGTCACAGAACCATAAAGAGTCAAGAACTTAATTTTTATGACAGTAATAATGACATTTTTTCCTCTACTAGGAAGGACAGGTATAAAAACTAGAACTGAAAAATAAAAAGGAAAAGACTAGAAGGTGGCAGGCCAAATACTAAGTGCTATACAAAAATATCAAAAAGCAAAGGGAAAAAAGGAGGAAGAAGAATGGGAAGGAGAAAGAGATAGGCAGAGAAACAGAAATGTAAGAGAAGAGAAAGTGGTGGGTAGGGTGTTGGGTGCTGATGGTTGGTTCCCTCACTTCTTGTTTTCCTCTCCAATAATCTTCTCAAGGCAAAGATTTGCCTAAAGTCCAATAGAAAAATAAGCCTTACACACTGAATGAAGGTTTGTGTGAATTCTAATTTTAGCTTAATTTGATTGTAATACCTTCAGCAAGTCAGTGTTCTTCCATTTTATTATTTTAAATCTACAAGCTTCAGATAATGTTAGTAAAGTAGAAAAGGGTCTTGTCTCCATATGGATTGTATTGATCCAATTCCAAGAATGTGTTTCCCTATAGAAGCAGTGTCATCAACAGTTTTCATAAAAATACACTTAAAATATAATGGAAGAAAAGGGAACTAGCCTCTCAGCTAGCAGTTCTGAGCTTGGCAAACTGGAACATAGCATTTCTTCTCATTTCCTTTCTCACACCCTAGGGTGGTTTTTACCTACCCTTATTTATAGATTTGGGAATATGTCTGCACTTCAGAGATAGAAGGTAGCAACGCCATAAATGGTCATTTGTACATAAGAAGTAAAACTAGTTAAATTCCCTGATCCTTATTCTCTCCCTCAATTCTTTCCTGTTCCACATATGTGTCCTTCTTGCCCCTAGTACTTCTCCACATTTTATTTTATTCTAGTTGTATGCTGAGGGGCCTGCCCTTCCAGCATTGACTGTGGGGATCTTGAGAGCATGGAGAAACCCCTCCAGAGATGGTTTCAGAGAACAGCGTCTGCTTTGTGGCCCAGCAAAAATATCTTTTATAGTGGGTACGTGCCAATTTACATATAATAGTCATGATAGGCCAGAGGTGATGCACAACATATCATCTTACAAGAGTCCAGACACTAAGAGTTCAAGAACTGCCACAGAGGTCAACCTTGTACCTACAGGGGAATAACTTCTTTGCAAAGGAGCAAGAAAATTGTGCTTGCCAGTATTCTGACAGCACTTTGTCCCAAAACATAGTGTTCTATGTTAGGACTCTCCTTCTGCACAGTGAGCAAGATAAGCATTCCTCCATGAGGGTCCATGGTTAGGCCCTGCAACCGTACTACCTCCTAGTAGAACTGGAATGCTGATTCTTCTGAACTCTAGAAGATTCTTTCTGTTCTGCTTGTGCATACCATCTCATCTTCCACCTAGATCTCTCACTTTTCAAATATAGTGTGTTACCTCCCTGTTCCATTTCCACCTTCCACCTTCAACCCTTAGCCCCTGCCATTTCCAGTCAGGTATATCCTTGCCAAAAGTCTGACATATAAAAGAATGGGTAGTATCTTGATTGTCAATGCTCTAATATGTATATTAGGTGGTTGATGTACAGCAGAGAGGGAGAGAAATGCTATCCTGTTTCTCATGAGAAAGGAGGTCAAACTCCTCTTAGGTAAGAAATAGGAAGATAAATATTGAAACAGTTATTATAAGAGGAAGAAAATAAAACTGTTTTGTGTCTCTGCTACCTCGGATTTAAGTCCAGCTCAAAGTAGAGGTAAAGTTTTACTCTAAATTTGTTCCAAAGTATGGACATAACATACATGTAACTCATTGCTAGCCACAAAAGATGAAACAGAGGACATGTGTCCAAGTAGCTGTTCAAAGGTGTGAAGAAGTACTAATAGGAATTTTACCAGAGGAAACCAGTTTCCAGGACTAAGGTTAACACATAACAAAAGGAAAGCAAAACTGCCTTCTGCTTAGACAGAACTGCCTCCATACACAAGGACAGTACTCATCATCAGAAATAATTAGTATTGCAAGGAAAACAATGAGCTATAAAAAATAATTTAAATACAGTTTAAGCAACTACAAATCTGGAACAAAATAATGGACAGTAACTTCATTTTTGTAATAATTTGATTATTACTACTCTTTCCTGACATACATTTTATACAATGTTGTAATAAAATTAAGAGTCTAAAATATTTGCACTTAGACCACTAGTAAAGAGGACTTAGAATTACAGCTCTGTTGATGTTGACATGTAACCATTTTTTTTTCCTGTAGTAGGGATTGAACACAGGGGTGCTTTACCAATGAGCTGACATGTGCCCATTCTTACCAAAGACAGACTCAAAGCAAATTTTTAGAAACAGTTACTTCTGTTTTTGAAAAACATTCTAATCCATAGACTCTTGAGGCTTTAATAGTTGAAAATGAACTTAGAAATCACTTAATCTATCGCATCTAGTTAGCGATAACTGCCTCTTGGGTGAAAATCACTTATACACATTTCAGTATAAGCATCTTTATGATGAGTATCTCTATGTTTCCTAATCAATATTTGCTTCTAGGGGACTAAAAAATGTGGCAGTAAATTTAAACATCTGTTGAGAAGACATTGCCACTTAAAATTTTTGGTCACTCTTCTTATTATCATTCTAACTGTTGATAAAAAAAAATAACTAAATTTACTAAGTACTTGTAATGTATTAGGGCCTCTGCAAATACACTCCCATGTAACTACTCTAAAAGATGGGGCATCATCATCTCCCTTTCACAGTTGAGGACCAAATGGCTCAGAAAGCAGCTACTGAGTAACAGAGCCAGGATTAAAACACCTTTTGTTCAATAGTTTGTACTCCATCATGTTGTGCCATGGTGGAATTTTCAAAGAGTTATCAGAAATATAACATGAATACTTTTTCTCAACCTTGTATAGTATATGTTGTTTCAAATATCCTTAAAATTAAAACATTTGTACATGGGCAGATTCTACTGAGGTTTACCTCACGGCAAAGAGATTATTAGAGGTCATATTTCCTGAAGACCTTAAAAGAGCACACTACAGGGATACTGCCACATCGATGTTCATTGCAGCACAATTCACAATTGCTAGACTGTGGAATCAACCCAGATGCCCTTCAATGGATGAATGGATAAAAAAAAATGTGGCATTTATACACCATGGAGTATTACGCAGCACTAAAAAATGACAAAATCATGGAATTTGCAGGGAAATGGATGGCACTAGAGCAGATTATGCTTAGTGAAGCCAGCCAATCCCTAAAAAACAAATACCAAATGTCTTCTTTGATATAATGAGAGCAACTAAGAACAGAGCAGGGAGGAAGAGCAGGAAGAAAAGATTAGCATTAAACAGAGACATGAGGCGGGAGGGAAAGGGAGAAAAAAAGGGAAATCACATGGAAATGGAGGGAGACCCTCATTGTTATACAAAATTACATATAAGAGTTTACGAGGGGAATGGGATAACAAACATGGAGGGAAATGATTTACAGTAGATGGGGTAGAGAGAAAAGATGGGAGGGAAGGGGAGGGGGGATATTAGAGGATAGGAAAGGTAGCAGAATACAACAGTCACTAATATGGCAGTATGTAAAAATGTGATGTGTAACCAATGTGATTCTGCAATCTGTATTTGGGGTAAAATGGGAGTTCATAACCCAATTGATTCTAATCTATGAAATATGATTTGTCATGAGCTTTGTAATGTTGTGAACATCCAATAAAAACAAAAGAGAAAAAAAAAACAGTAAAAAAAAAAAAAAGTGCCGCAGTCTGGCTGCAGCAAACTAACAGGGCGGGGGTGGGGGGGTGGGGTGACGAGCAACTTGTGTACATTGATAAAGCAGGAGTGGGAGCCGTTTATTGTAGGACAGGAGGGGTATATATACATTCCACACAGCTTATCTTAATTAACATAAACTAGATACAGCAGTCAACCAATAAGGAATCTCCACATTTAATGGCTCGCTGGCATTACTTCACAAACCACTCCCTCTGCAAAATGCCAGGCGCCATCTTGACTTGTTTACACCCTAACAAAAAAGGGCTGGAATACTGAAGGTATTTGAAAATTCTCTAGTTAAATGTGAAACATTCAAAAACTTCAGTAATTGTCCAAATCACCATTGATCAGCATGGATAAATGATTATGAGCTCATTTGGGGGGCAGATAACACCACCAATAGGTTTTCACAGGGTCTATCTTTCTTCATTTCTCATCTGGAACATTGATGTTAATGTATCTACCATGGATGAAGAGCTCACTTTAGTCAAAATTATGTCACCTATTGACTTTAGATACTTAAAAGGGGCTTAATTTCAGGAGGGTTGAGAAAGAGCTCTCTTTCTGCTTCAGGTTTTATTATGGGCTGGTTCCCAGAAAACGAATGAAATGGAGCTCAGCATGCAGAAAGCATATTAATGAGTGCTTTTGAGATTAACACCTGTAAAAGGGAAGAGAAAGAAGCAGGAATAGGCAGTTCTCTGAGAGAACTTGGATTCCAGGAACAAAGTCTGATTGAATGAACATCTTTTTTATGAGTGGAAGCTACCCTATCCAATTAACATCAACTTTCTTATTGGGGCCAGACAAGGCACTGCCTGGCCAGTCTTAGTACAATGATAGACAGACCATACTTGATCAATATCACCTGCTTTGGCAACTGTGCAGCTCTGGGCCATGGGAACCCCCCACTATTTCCCTCACTTTCTTATCTATAAAACTTCAAAGTCATCCTCAGCCCCTTAAAGACAGGGCTAAGAATATGGGTCCTTTTGTCTTCTTAGTGTCCTTAGACTGACTGAAGTTTCTTCCATGCTTTCACTATTACCTTTTTTGCTTGGTTTTTGGGACAAGTGGATGGACCTGATTTGCTAGATTCAACATCAGGCCTCTAGCCTAGGATATCGGTAACAAGAGTCAAAACAAATGCTATTTTTGGTACATTGACGTCTTTAAGTCTCTTCTTAGACATTCCAGTTCTCCCAAATTTGGATCCTCTGGAACCTCACCCATTCCCTGGCCAATGGCCCCCACCCCTCTTCTCATAGTAACCAACTATTATTCCCCCAAGCCTGTTCTATCTTCCTCTTTTTTCCCTTCTCTGGATGAGCAAAATCAATCAGCTCCTCATTCCAGACCAAGCAGCTTTGTTCTTGTCTCTAAAGGCTTGGTTGGTGTTGGAAATATAAAATCCAAAGAGTCTTATTGTTCTACTCCAGCCCTCAACAAGGGTTTTGATTTCCTTTCAAAGAAAGACATTTTTCTTCCAGAGAAATTCTAGTACAATCTATTAAAAAATTCTCTACTTTCACAGGAAATTAATAAATTCATGAAAAAAGATAGTGAATGCAGACAGGTGATAAAGAAAAGGAAGGAAGGGTATGTGCAATTGTTGTAGATAGCAGTAAGGTAAAGGGATGTAAAAACCAGAGGTGCAGGATAAATTAGGAATATAGAAAATGTGTAAATTAGTCCATGAGGTCAGGTCATAAAAGAAGGGAAAGGGTCTCCAGAACAGGATGGGGCTGAAAGGACAACCTCAAATGGAGGAAGATACTATTGTAGGAAGTTTGCAGGTGGAAAAGAGAACTGAGTGCAATTATTTTTTAAAATATCATCTGAAGTTCAAAGCCAGCCTCAGCAACTTAGTGAGGCCCTAAGCAACTTAGCAAGACTCTGTCTCAAAATAAACACTATTAAAAAGGACTCAGTGGTTAAGTGCCTCTGGATTCAGTGCCTGGTACCAACAAAATAATCTGGTTAGAACAAAGGGTGAGGGAAAGTAGATAAGGGAGCAAGGATATTGGTACAAGTAGTTTAAAAAAATTCTTTTTAGTTGTAGATGTGCACATAATTTTATTTATTTATTTTTATGTGGTGCTGAGGATCAAACCCAATGCCTCACACTTGCTAGGCAAGTGCTCTATCACTGAGCCACAACCTCAACCCGGTTCAATTAACTTTTATGGGAAATGGAGAAGGGAACTAATTGGAAAAGTAAAGGAAAAAGCCCTCAGGCTTCAACTGAGACAGCAAGATTTCTTCCAGCAAACCCCCTGTTTGTGCTGTTGCAGCAATTCATAACAGTTATTATTTTATGGCTATAAAATGTTTCATCAAGTTATGTACAATAACTTTCCATCTATTTTACTTGATTCCTTAAAAACTGAAGTTCAGCAGTTTTAAAAAGACAATTGAGCTCACTTTACCTATATGGTCTACCTACAAATAATTAAAGTCCCCATAAAAAGGAATTAAAATAATAAACACATCTGCCTTTTTTGCAATATTATATTTTTCTTCAGCAAAAGATTATAATTTTTAAAAACATGCAAGCTGTATTGCTTTTTATTGTGACAAAATATACACAGCATAAACTATGCCATTTTAAGGGTACAATTAATGGCATTAATTACATTTATACTATTGCACAAATATCACCACCAAAGATTTCCAAAGATATTCCATCGCCCCAAACAGAAACTCTGTGGTCATTAAGCAATAACTCACCCTTGTCCCCTCCTCCAGATCCTGGTGATCTTTAATCTCTCTCTATTAATTTGTCTATTTTGGACAGTTCATGGGGTGTAATAACACAATACTTGTCCTTTTGTAACTGGCTTAAATCACTTAGTATAGTGACTTTACAGTTCATTCCTGTTTTGTCATATATCAGAGCTTTATTTCATTTTATGGTTGAATAATTTTCAACAGTACATATATACCATGTTTTGTTCAGCCACTCATTCATTGATGGTCACTGGATTTTTCTATATTTTGGCTATTATAAATAATGTCACTATAAATATCTCTTCAAAACCTCTTCTAACTCTTTCAGGTTTATACCGAAGAGTAGAATTGCTGGATTGTATGGTAATTCTGTTTAGCTTTTTAAAGAAACTACCCAGCTTGTTTCCACAGTGGTTGTACCATTTTATATTCCTGCTAGCAATGTACAAGTGTTCCAATTTCTCCAGATCCTGTCAAAATCTGTTACTTTTTTTTTTTTCTTATAGCTGTGGTAGTAAGTGTGAAAATGTACCTCATGGTTGTTTTGATTTCCATTTTTTTATTTTACTCTAATGACTAAGGATCTTTTCATGTGTCATTTGTTTATCTTTTTTTTGCGGAGAAATGTCTATTCAACTCCTTTTCCATTTTTTAGTCAGGTTGTTTGTCTTTTAATATGCTGTTGAGTTCAGTTTACTTGTATTTTGTTGAACATTTTTGCTTCAATATTCTTAAGGGATATTGGCCTATATTTTTTTGTGATTTTTTTTTTCTGGTGATTTTATCAGGGAAATGCTGGCCTCATAGAAGAGTTAGAAAGTGTTCCCTCCTCTTTTATTTTCTGGAAGAATTTGAGAAGGATTGGTGTTAATTTTGTAGGATTCACTATTGAAGCCACCTATTCCTAGACTTTTCTCTTTGGGAGATTTCTGATCTCTGATTCAATCATTTTATTTGTTATAGTACTATTGAGATTTTTCTCTTTCATTTTGAGTAGGTTGATAATTTGTGTGTTTCTAATACTTGTCACATTGCACCTGGGTTATCTGATTTGTGGTATGCAATTGTTCATGGTATTCCTTATTATTCCTTTCTAATTTTTAAAGTTGGCAATCATGTTCTCACTTTCATTTCTGATTTTCGTTTGTCTTTTTTTTTCCTCCTTGCCAGTTTTGTTAAAAGGTTTGTCAATTTCAATAATCTTTTCAAAGAATCATTTTGTTTTGTTGATTTTATGTATTGTTTTTCTGTTCTCTATTTATCTATGCTCCAGTCTTTATTATTTCCTTTCTTCTGCTGGTTCCATATTATTTCACTCTTCCTCTTCTAGTCCCTCAAAGGAGGAAGATAGATCATTAATTACTTCTTTTTTAATGAATGCATTTACGGTTATAAATATCCCTCTCAATATTGTGTTCACTGTATCCTGTAAGTTTTAACATGTGTATGCTTTTGTTTTCATTGGCCTTATGTCCTAATCTTTCTTGTATTTTTGTCTTTGACCCATTTGTTATCTACTAGTGTGTATTTAATTTTCACTATTTGTGGATATTCCAGTTTTCCTTCTATTTTGATTTATATAGTTTTATTATACTGTGGTTAGAAAAGATACTTTGTATGATTTTAACATTTTTAAATTCATGAAGATTTCTTCTGTGGCTTAATATATGGTCTATCCTAGAGAATGTGTCATGTACCCTGAGAAGAATGTGTACTATGTTTTATTGCTGGGATGTTCTCTGTATGCCTATTCAGTGACGTTTATGAATTATGTTGTTCGAATGCTTTAATTCTTTGCTTGTCTTCTCTCTAGGTATTTTATTTTTGGAAGTTCTGTATTGAAGTTTTCAACTATCATTGTAGAAGTTTGTCTTCATTTAATTCTGTCAAGATTTGCTTCAAGTATTTGGGTCTGTTTATTGGTACAAATATTTTTATGATTGTTATATCTTCTCCATGAACTAACTAACCCCTTTATCAACATACAGCATTCTTTGTCATTAAGACAGCATTTGACTTGGAAGTCTTGTTTGCCTGATATTAGCATAGTAACCTTTCCTTTCCAATTTATCTGTGTCTTTGGATCTAAAGTGAATATCTTGTAGAAAATATGTTAGTGAATCATATATATTTATCGATTCTGCAAATCTTTGCCTTCTGATCGAGGTGTTTAACACTTTATATTTAAAATTTTACTTGCAATGAAGAACTTCTGTTATTTTACTCCATGTTTTCTGTCTTCCATGCATCTTTCTGGTCCCCCATTTTCTCCCTTACTGTCTTCTTTTATGTTTAGATAATTTTTGTAGTGAACTATTTAACTCATTTTATTTTGTATATATATTTGTAGACATTTTATTTTTGGTTACCATGGTGAGTCTAAATAACTTTAAATATATAATATATTATATATATATATATATATATATATAAATAAAGTACATTTCACAACTTAAATTTATAGCATACTATTTTGAAATTGTACCATCTTATTCAAAAACATACAAAAACTATTTTCCCCCTTTATGTTGTTACTGTCCTTGATATATTTTATATGTTATATGCCCAATAGATTTATAAATTTTTATTTATGTGACTTTAAATCCTGTCAGAAATAAAAGGCAGACTTATAAACAAAAATAAAAGAATACTTGTTTTTATATTTTCCCATGTATTAATGTTTATGGAAATACTTATTACTTCATATGGCTTTGAGATACTCTCTAGTATTTTTCATTTCAACTTTAAAGTCTCCCTTCAGCATTTCTTGTATGGTGGATCCAGTGATAATTAAATCTCTCAGCTTTTCTTTATCTGAGTGTGTCTTTAGTTCTTCCTGATTTTTTGAAAGACAGTTTTTGTTGAACACAGACTTCTCAGTTAACAATATTTTTTTCCCACCACTTTAAATATCTCTTCCTGCTGTCTTCTAGCTGTATGATTTCTGTTGAGAAATAGGCCTTTAATCTCATTAAGTATTCCTGTATGTGATGAGTCATTTCTTTGCTGATGCCTTCAAACGTTTTACCTTTGGCTTTTGACTGTTTGGTTAGAATATCTCATTATGGGTATCTTTGAATTTCTTCAACTTGGAATGCACTGAACTTCTTGGATTTGTAGGTTAATATCTTTAATTAAATTTGGGATGATTTTGTTCACAATTTCTTCAAATACTCTTTCTGCCCCTTTCTCACTCTCTTCTAGAATTTCTGTAACATATGTTGGTTCACTTGGTGGTATCCCATATATATCTTAGGTTCTGCTCACTTTTTAATAATTAACATATTGTATTTTTTTCTTTAAAAAATGTCAATTAGAATCACAGTGAAACTGAGTGGAAGGTAGATTTCTCATAAGTTCCTTACTACCATATATGTACTGCCTTTTCCACTATCAATATCTCATGCTACATTTCTATCAATAAACAACACTGACACATCATTATCAATCAAAGTCCACAGGGTTATATTGGGGTGAATCCTTGATGTTATACATTCTGCTTAGACAAATTTATAGTGACATTTATCCACCATTATAGTTTTATAAAGAAGAGTTTTCCTGCTCTAAAAATCCCCATGTTCCATCTATTCATTCTTCCTTCCCCTAAAACCTGTAGCCCACCCTGGATCTTTTTACATTGTTGCCTTTTCCAGAATATAATCTGGCTGGAATCATAAAAGACATAGCTTTTTCAGATTGTTTACTTGGTAACATGCACTTAAGGCTCTACCATATCTTTTTGTATGTTGGTTGCTTATTTTATAGTGATGAATAGTTTAATTTGTCTAAGTATACAGAAGTTTATTTATGCACCTACCTGTGATAGACTTAGGCTACTAGAACAAAACACCACTGGCTAGGTAACTTAACAAACATTAATTTTCTCACAGTTCTGGAGACTAGAAGTCCAAGGTGCTTATAAATTCAGTTTCTAGTGAGTGCTCTCTTCCTGGCTTATAGATGGTACTCTTGTGTTATATCCTCATAAAATTTTACCTATAAGTATGGAGGAAGGAAGAGAGAATATGTACCAGTGCTCTGACATTTCCTATAAGAACATCAATATTTTTGGAGCAGGAACCCACACTTATGAACTCATAAAACCTTCACTATTTCCTTAGACACCTCATTTCCAAAATAGCCACATTGGAGATTGGGGTTTCAGCATATGAATTTTGGACACTACACAAACTTTTACTCCACAGAATACCTATTGAGGGCCATCTTGGTTGCTTCTGAGTGCAGGCAATTCTTAATAAAGCTCCTATAAATATTTACATGCAGTTGGTCGTGTGGACACAAGTTTTCAGTTCATTTGGATAAATATCAAGGAGAACAATTGCTGAATTGTGTATTAAGACTATGTAGTTCTGTAAGAAAATTGCCAAACCCTCCTTCAAAGTGGTTTTGCATTTGCATTCCAACAATGGAGGTTCCACATTCTTCTTTTTTTCTGCTCCTTAAAGTCAATAATTTTAATTCAACTGTCCTTCCCCAAGTACACTGAATCTTTTATATGCTTGCTCAATTTCCTTGGATTTTTTTTTTCATTTTAATCATTGTATTTTTCAGCTCTAGAATTCCTTTCTTGTTCCTTTTCACAATTTCTATGTATTTGTTAGTATTCTAATTTTGTTCAGGCATCATTTTTCCTAGTGTCTTTTTGTTCTTTGTTCATGTTTCTCTTTAGCTCTTTGAGCATATTTAAGACAGTTGTTTTAAAGTTTTTGTCTTGTTATTCCTATATCTCGAATCTTTCAGGGATGGTGTCTGCCTATTTGTTTTGTTCCTTTGAGTAAGTCATACTTTCTTATGTCTTTGTATAACTTGTAACTTTTTTAAAAAATGAAAACTGGACATTTGGCTATTGTAATATGTTAACTGGAAATAAGATTCCCCCTTCCCCTTCTCCAGGACTTCAGTTTCCTGAATATTAAAGACTGTGGCAGTTTATTTATTTATTTATTGTTTTATCTGGGGAAAATGCCTCTCAAAAAAGGCAGCTGTAAAATGCAGAGACCTCTGTAATAATTACTTGTTTTTTTTTAAAGTAAAATAATGGGTGGGATCCAAGGAATCAAGCAGTAGATGGACAAATCAGGAGCATCTCCTAAGTTATTTTCAGGAAATGAAGCAACAACATGCAAAGGTAAACTTTTTCCATCAAGGAATTCTTCTAACTTAACTTCAGCTTGTCTCATATATTACCGTGCCCTCTCCTTTAGTAGAAAACTGTGACTTACTGCAAACCAATTGGCAGTTCGTTTATTTAATGCTTTTCCCAAACTTTTATTGCAGACTGTATTCGTTGTCAGTGAGGTCACTAAAGTCTCTTTTCCTTGGCTTGTGTTCAGCTAGTGTTCTAACAGGGATTTTCCTGAATGCCATCTATTCTCCCAGTCTTAAAAATTGGCTCTGAGCCAGGGTCATTCTTTAATTATTCACATTTGCACTGTGCCAAGGGATCAGCTCAAGGTGAAAGCTTATTAGGGATTTCTCAAGTGTTTTCTGAGCATATGTCTTACCCTGGTATATATGCATAGCTTTCTAAATTCCCACGTGTATATGGTTGCTTTTTTTTTCTTTTTTTTTTATTGGTTGTTCACAACATTACAAAGCTCTTGACATATCATATTTCATACATTAGATTGAAGTGGGATATGAACCCCCAATTTTACCCCAAATGCAGATTGCAGAATCACGTCGGTTACACATCCACAATTTTACATAATGCCCTATTAGTAATTGTTGTATTCTGCTACCTTTCCTATCCCCTACTATCCCCCTCCCCTCCCCTCCCATCTTCTCTCTCTACCCCATCTACTGTAATTCATTTCTCTCCTTGTTTATTTTCCCATTCCCCTCACAACCTCTTATATGTAATTTTGTACAGCAATGAGGGTCTGCCTTCATTTCCATGCAATTTCCCTTTTCTCTCCCTTTCCCTCCCATCTCATGTCTCTGTTAAATGTTAATCTTTTCTTCCTGCTCTTCCTCCCTGCTCTGTTCATAGTTGCTCTCATTATATCAAAGAAGACATTTGGTATTTGTTTTTTAGGGATTGGCTAGCTTCACTAAGCATAATCTGCTCTAGTGCCATCCATTTCCCTGCAAATTCTATGATTTTGTCATTTTTTTATTGCTGCATAGTACTCCACTGTGTATAGATGCCACATTTTTTTTTATCCATTCATCTATTGAAGGGCATCTGGGTTGGTTCCACAGTCTAGCTACTGTGAATTGTGCTGCTATGAACATCGATGTGGCAGTATCCCTGTAGCATGCTCTTTTAAGGTCTTCAGGGAATAGTCCGAGAAGGGCAATAGCAGGGTCAAATGGTGGTTCCATTCCCAGCTTTCCCAGGAATCTCCAAACTGCTTTCCAAATTGGCCGCACCAATTTGCAGTCCCACCAGCAATGTACAAGTGTACCCTTTTCTCCACATCCTCGCCAGCACTTGTTGTTGTTTGACTTCATAGTGGCTGCCAATCTTACTGGAGTGAGATGGTATCTTAGGGTGGTTTTGATTTGCATTTCTCTGACTGCTAGAGATGGTGAGCATTTTTTCATGTACTTGTTGATTGATTGTATATCCTCCTCTGAGAAGTGTCTGTTCAGGTCCTTGGCCCATTTGTTGATTGGGTTATTTGTTATCTTATTGTCTAATTTTTTGAGTTCTTTGTATACTCTGGATATTAGGGCTCTATCTGAAGTGTGAGGAGTAAAAATTTGTTCCCAGGATGTAGGCTCCCTATTTACCTCTCTTATTGTTTCTCTTGCTGAGAAAAAACTTTTTAGTTTAAGTAAGTCCCATTTGTTGATTCTTGTTATTAACTCTTGTGCTATGGGTGTCCTATTAAGGAATTTGGAGCCTGACCCCACAATATGTGGATAGGAGCCAACTTTTTCTTCTATCAGACGCAGACTCTCTGATTTGATATCAAGCTCCTTGATCCATTTTGAGTTAACTTTTGTGCATGGTGAGAGAAAGGGATTCAGTTTCATTTTGTTGCATATGGATTTCCAGTTTTCCCAACACCATTTGTTGAAGATGCTATCCTTCCTCCATTGCATGCTTTTAGCCCCTTTATCAAATATAAGAAAGTTGTAGTTTTGTGGATTAGTCTCTGTGTCCTCTATTCTATACCATTGGTCCACCCGCCTGTTTTGGTACCAGTACCATGCTGTTTTTGTTACTATTGCTCTGTAATATAGTTTGAAATCTGGTATCGCTATACCGCCTGATTCACACTTCCTGTTTAGAATTGCTTTTGCTATTCTGGGTCTTTTATCTTTCCATATGAATTTCATGATTGCTTTATCTATTTCTACAAGAAATGCCGTTGGGATTTTGATTGGCATTGCATTAAACTTATAGAGAACTTTTGGTAATATCGCCATTTTGATGATGTTAGTTCTGCCTATCCATGAACAGGGTATATTTTTCCATCTTCTAAGATCTTCTTCTACTTCTCTCTTTAGGGTTCTGTAGTTTTCATTGTATAAATCTTTCACCTCTTTTGTTAGGTTGATTCCCAAGTATTTTATTTTATTGTGAATGGAGTGTTTTTCCTCATTTCCATTTCAGAAGTTTTGTCACTGATATACAGAAATGCCTTTGATTTATGCGTGTTGATTTTATATCCTGCCACTTTGCTGAATTCATTTATTAGTTCTAGTAGTTTCTTTGTAGACCCTTTTGGGTCTTGTAGGTATAGAATCATGTCATCTGCAAATAGTGATAATTTAAGTTCTTCTTTTCCTATTTTTATGCCTTTAATTTCTTTCGTCTGTCTAATTGCTCTGGCCAGTGTTTCGAGAACTATATTGAATAGAAGTGGTGATAGAGGGCATCCCTGTCTTGTTCCAGATTTTAGAGGGAATGCCTTTAACTTTTGTCCATTCAGAATGATGCTAGCCTGAGGCTTAGCATAGATAGCTTTTACAATGTCAAGGTAAGTTCCTGTTATCCCTAGTTTTTCTAATGTTTTGAACATAAAGGGATGCTGTACTTTGTCGAATGCTTTCTCTGCGTCTATCGAGATGATCATATGGTTCTTATCTTTAAGTCTATTGATGTGGTGAATAACATTAATTGATTTCCGTATATTGAACCATCCTTGCATCCCAGGGATGAATCCTACTTGATCATGGTGCACAATTTTTTTGATGTGTTTTTGTATTCGATTCGCCAGAATTTTATTGAGGATTTTTGCATCTAGGTTCATTAGAGATATTGGTCTGTAGTTTTCTTTCTTTGAGGTGTCTTTGTCTGGTTTCAGAATCAGGGTGATGTTGGCCTCATAGAATGAATTTGGAAGAGCTCCCTCTTTTTCTATTTCCTGAAATAACTTGAAAAGTATTGGTATTAATTCTTCTTTAAAGGTTTTGTAAAACTCCGCTCTATACCCATCCAGTCCTGGGCTTTTCTTGGTTGGTAGTCTTTTGATGGCTTCTTCAATTTCATCCATTGATATTGGTCTGTTCAAATTGTGTGTATCCTCCTGACTCAGTCTGGGCAAATCATATGACTTAAGAAATTTATCGATGTCTTCACTATCTTCTATTTTATTGGAATATAGGTTTTCAAAATAATTTCTAATTGTCTTCTGTATTTCTGTAGCATCTGTTGTGATATTGCCTTTTTCATCCCGTATGTTAGTAATTTGAGTTCTCTCTCTTCTTCTCTTCGTTAGCATGGCTAAAGGTCTGTCGATCTTATTTATTTTTTCGAAGAACCAACTTTTAGTTTTGTTAATTTTTTCAATAGTTTCTTTTGTTTCAATTTCATTGATTTCCGCTCTGATTTTAATTATTTCTTGCCTTCTGCTACATTTGCTGTTGTTTTGCTCTTCCTTTTCTAGGGCTTTGAGATGAAGTGTGAGCTCATTTATTTGTTGTTTTTTTCTTTTTTTGAGGAATGACCACCAGGCGATGAATTTTCCTCTTAAAACTGCTTTCATTGTGTCCCATAGATTCCGATATGTTGTGTCTGTATTTTCATTTATCTCTAAGAATTTTTTGATTTCCTCCTTTATGTCTTCTGTAACCCATTGATCATTCAGTAACATATTGTTCATTTTCCATGTGATGTAGGATTTTTCCTTCCTTCTTTTATCATTGATTTACAGTTTCATTCCATTATGATCAGATAAAATGCATGGTATTATCTCCACCCCTATATATTTACTGAGGGTTGCCCTATGGCATAATATATGGTCTATTTTTGAGAAGGATCCATGTGCTGCTGAGAAAAAAGTATAGCCATTTGATGATGGTTGATATATTCTATATAAGTCAGTTAAATCTAGGTTATTGATTGTGGTATTGAGTTCTATAGTTTCTTTATTCAACTTTTGTTTGGATGATCTGTCCAATGGTGAGAGAGGTGTGTTGAAGTCTCCCATAATTATTGTGTTGTGGTCTATTTGATTCTTGAACTTGAGGAGAATTTGTTTTATGAATGTCGCAGCACCATTATTTGGTGCGTAAATATTGATAATTGTTATGTCTTGTTGGTGAATGGTTCCTTTTAACAGTATATAATGACCTTCTTTATCCCTTTTGATTAACTTAGTCTTGAAGTCGATTTTATTCGATATGAGGATGGCCACCCCTGCTTGCTTGCGAGGACCGTGTGTGTGGTATATTTTTTCCCATCCTTTCACCTTCAGCCTGTGTATGTCTTTTCCAATCAGATGTGTCTCCTGGAGGCAGCATATTGTTGGATTTGTTTTTTTTAATCCATGATACCAGCCTATGTCGCTTTATTGGAGAGTTTAAGCCATTAACATTCAGAGTTACTATTGATATATGGTTTGAACTTCCATCCATGTTTGATTGTTTATCCTTTTTTTAAAAAAATTTAGTTTGTTTCTCCATGATTTTCTTTCCCCTCACCCTCTGTCTTTACCGAGGCACTTCCCACTGATGGTTTTGGTTATTGTTTTTCATTTCTTCTTCGTGTAGTGTTTTGCTCAAAATGCTTTGCAATGCTGGTTTTCTGGCTGCAAATTCTTTTAACTTTTGTTTATCATGAAAGATTTTTATTTCGTTGTCATACCTGAAGCTTAATTTTGCTGGATACAGAATTCTTGGTTGGCATCCATTGTCTTTCAATGTTTGAAATTCATTGTTCCATGACCTTCTTGCTTTCAGTGTCTGTGATAAAAAATCCGTTGTTAACCTTATTGGTTTACCCCTGAATGTAATCTGTCTCCTTTCTCTTGTAGCTTTTAATATTTTCTCTTTGTTCTGTATATTGGATATCTTCATAACAATGTGTCTTGGCGTTGGCCTACTGTGATTTTGTGTGTTCGGTGTCCTGTATGCATCTTCAATTTGTATATCTGTTTCCTTTTTTATTTCTGAAAAGTTTTCTGTAATTATTTCATTCAGCAGGTTACTCATTCCCTTGGTTTGAATCTCTGTACCTTCTTCTATCCCAATGACTCGTAAGTTTGTTTTTTTTATGTTATCCCATAACTCTTGGATGTTTTTCTCGTGATTTTTTACCAGCCTTTCTGAATTGGCTAGACTGTTTTCAAGATGATATATTTTGTCTTCATTATCTGACGTTCTGGCTTCTACTTGCTCCACTCTGTTAGTGATACTCTCAATTGAGTTTTTAATTTGGTTTATCGTTTCCTTCATTTCTAGAATTATTGTTTGATTATTTTTTATAATCTCTATCTCCTGATAAAGATGCTTAACTTCTTCTTTTATCTGTTTATGAAATTCATTCTCAATGTGTTCTTTCGCTGCTTGAATTTGCTGTCTTGTATCCTCTTTAAGGTTCCATTCCATCTGTCTAAGGTGTTCCTTGAGTTCTTTATATGACCATTTTTCTGATGACTCTAGTTCCTCCTGAATATTTAGGCTGTCCTGCATTGTTTGTAATCCTTTTCTTCCTTGCTTTTTGAAGCTGCTCATGTTACTTCTTGTTCTGTTTGACTGATGACTTACTGTTTACTCCTATAAATTTATTAGATGCTTGGGAGGAAAGGTATTAGAAGGGAAGGGAAGAAGTCACCAAAGAGAATGAGAGTAAGCAGGTAGAATTCAAGGAAGGGGGGATAAGATAATTGAAAAGAAATGAAAAGAGAAAAGAAGAAAAAATAGGAAATAAAAAAAGAAAAAAAAATTTAAAAAAATAATAAAAAAATTAAAATTAAAATTAGAAGAAAAAAATTTAAAAAAAATTGTAAAAAAAAATTTAAAAAAACAACAAGAAAGAAAAATGAAAATGAAAGAAAAACCCAAATCAAAAAAAAGAGAAAAGAAAAAAAGAAAAAAAACTAATAAATGCAGTCTTAGAGTTTGATTAACTTCTCTTCCAGTAGGTGGCGCTGTGCCCACCAGGCCAAGTTTCTCCTGCCAATACGTGGGAACCAATCACTGTGCAGCAGCTCCTCCCAGACTGGGCGAGTCTCCAACCTGAGTGCCTAGGGCCTCCTCTTGTGTCTAGTCACTTCCCACTTTTCCTCTAGCCAGGCCCCTCTCACGGGTGCCGCTCACCACAATACTGGCTACACGCCAGGTCTGCTGCTCCCGGGAGCCCTGTTTTCATGAACGACTGGGCACACTCTTCCAGTATGTATATGGTTGCTTTTGAATTTCCTAATTTCCCAAAGAAATTTGACCCAACTTTTGCCTAAGTATTATATGTTTCAACTATAATCTCACTCCTAGGTTGTTAATTCAGCCTGCAGTGTTTTTAGTTTTTTTGGCCTAAGTTATGACTTAGTTGAAATAGGGAATAGCACTTGAATCAGTACTTCTTTATTAGTCTGTGTGGGCTGCTATAACAAAATACCACATGTTGAATATCTTTTAAAAATCAGAAATTCATTTTTCATTGTTCTGGAGGCTGTAAAGTACAAGATCAAGGTTCTAGTTGATTTGGTTTCTAGTTTCACCCTGTTTAGCTGATGGGGTACTTCCTTCTGTGTCCTCACATGATGGAGAGAGGCAGATGGAAAAGAAGGAAGAGTGGAAAGAGTGAGAGAGGGGAGGGAGACAGAGAGGGAAAAAGGAGAAAGGGAGGAGGGATGGAGGGAGGGAGGCAGAAAGAGAGAGAGAGAGAGAGAGAGAGAGAGAGAGAGAGAGGAGAGAGAGAGAGAGAGGGAGAGAGAGAGAGAGAGAGAGAGAGAAAGGAAGAAGCACACTATGGTGTTTCTTCCTATTATAAGAGCACCAACCCTATCAGATTGGAACCTACTATTATGACTTAATTTAAACTTGATTATTTCCTCATAGGCCCTGTCTCTAAGTACAGTAACATTGGAGGATAGAGTTATAACATATGAATGTGTGGGGGCAAAGGAATTCAAGCCAGAGTACCTGTTCTAACCAATCGGGTTAGAACACAATAATTTGCAAACAAGGTCTGCTTTGCTTGCTCCTTTTCGAACCTGGTAAACAGCTCCACACTAGGGATAGGGGCTGCTGATGCTTTTAGACTGT
The DNA here is from genome assembly GCF_964194105.1 of Spermophilus citellus. Taxonomy (NCBI): domain Eukaryota; kingdom Metazoa; phylum Chordata; class Mammalia; order Rodentia; family Sciuridae; genus Spermophilus; species Spermophilus citellus. Next base: position 196,883,124 of record NC_138184.1, on the reverse strand, counting down.
ACTGCTGTGAGACTGTTGCTTCTTTATGACTGTAGCAATTGTTTAACTGCTGCTGCTTTGCCATACTATTGCCACAAGACTATTGCCACTCTAAATATCCCCATGAGGGAAAGGGGGGTAGTGTAAGGACAAGCAAAATCACCATGAAACATTCCTACTGGTTTCATGTGCCTTTTTCTTGATTAAGTGCTTAGTTGGTTGCTGTTTATCTTTATTTTTCAGAACTCTCGCAAAATCAGTTCTAACAGTTTCTGCTTGTGTTTGTGTGTATGTGTGCGTATGTGTGTTTTGATGTCTCTGTGGGAGAACAAGAGCTTAGAGCTTCTTACTCTGCCATTTTGTTGTCTTTATTCAAAAGACTGTAATATTTGCAGGCTTTTTCATAGGCTTTATGCTATTCCTTTAGACCAAAGTTTTCAAAATGTGTTTTACTTCTTGTAGAAAAATAAAATATTTAGGTTTCTTTTTAATGAAGTGATAAAATATATCTTAAATAGTGCAGAAGTTATATATTCTAACTAATTTAACCAAAAAAGTGTCATTCAATACAAGGATACAGGGTAAGAGCTCATGGAATTGGGCAGTAGGGCCATTTGTGGGGTAGTGGCCAGGGGAAATCTGAAGGGGACCAGAAAGCTCCTCTCTCCTCTCTTTCCCTTTCTAAAGGAGCCCCCAAACTCAGGGTTAATTAGTTTTCTCAGACAATTGGCTTCATTCCTTTCTCTCCCTGCAGAATGATTTCTTATTTGGGTTTAGCCTGATTTAAAACTCATGTTTGGTTATAGTTTTAGTGTTCAACAGAGTATAGCAAAAGCCTTTATGTCCCAACTCCAAATTCCAGATGTGGGAATCTCATTGATTCAGAATCTATCAATGACCAAACCTCATCCAATCACTATGGTCAGGTAGGGAGAAAGGTCCTCTCATATCAATATACCTAATGGATGGTTTAATCAGCTTTTTCACTGTTGTGACCAAAAGACACGACAAGCACAATTTTAGAGGAAACATTTATTTGGGGGCTCATGGTTTTAGAGTCTCAGTCCATAGGTGGCCGACTCCATTCCTCAAGGTCTGGGATGAGGCAGAGCATCATATCAGAAGTGTGTGGCAGAAGAAAGTGGCTGAAAATATGGCACCAGGAAGGGGAGAGAGGGAGAGAGAGAGAGAGCGAGAGGAGTGCTCTGCTCAAAAAGGACAAAAATATAAACCCCAAAGGTACACTTTCAGGGATCTATCTCCTCCAGACACACCCTAAAGTTACCATCCAGTTAATCTCTATAAGGGGATTAATGCCTTGATTTGGTTAAGACTTTCATAACCCAATCATTTCACCTCTAAACATTCTTGCATTGTTTCCCATGTGAGCTTTTGGGGGATACATAATATCTAAACCATAACAGGGAACCAACCTATAGATGGGAGTTATAGTAAAGGGCTGAAGAACTGGGTGCCTCTCAGCAGAGGTGACAAAAACCCAAAATGGTATCTACTACAGTTCATTTTTAAATTTTAAAATAAAATTTAAAAGAAAGAAAAAAATATGCCATAGTACATAGCTAAATATGTTAAGTTAGTTCTTTACAATAACAGTATCAACATTCATAAATAATTTACTCCTGTGGAATTTCAAACTAAAGCAAGCTTTGCCTATTCCATTTACAAAAAACATTTTCTGCTTTTGGTGAGCCACCAAGGAAAACAACTAAAGAACATTATGATTCTTATTCCAGGGAACTAGAAGAATACAGAGTAAAACCAGCAAGCCTAACCTCACAAATTGAGAATATTTCTTGCAATAACACTAATTCCTTGGTGCACACATTGTAGTCATGCTGAATCCTCTTCCCTTGATGTTAAAAGTAATTCCTAGACTTTCTTTTTTCTTTATCTTCTCCTCGTTCTGAACTGGCAAGTATTGTGAGAAATTTTGTTGAAAACACACTGTCACCAGTCTTCTCTCTTCTCAGTTTCCTAGTGTCCATTTTTTCCCTAGAATTTTTCATTACTACTATAGATCATCTATAACCACATATAGTCCAGTGTCTAGTTAAGCCAGTAATTTCATATGATTTGGGGTTACAGCAAGTAGCAGAAAGCAAGAAACAATACAGCAAGCTTCCTCTGTCCAGTTTCACTTTCTGAGGTTTCATTTACCCATGGTCAACTGTAGTCTAAAAGTACTAAAAATTTCCAGAAATAATCAATTCAGAAGTTTTAAATTGTGTGTCATTCTGAACATGTGATGAAACCTAATGCCACCCCACTCCATCCTACCCACGATGTGAATCATCCCTTTGTCCAACCTATCAATACTGTACACACCAGCTGCTCATTTTCACTTAGTAGCCATCTCAATTATGAGGTCAACTATCATGATATTGTAGTGAGTGTGCTGACATAATCTTCACTTCACTTATTAAATAATGACTCCAAGGTGCAAGACTAGTGATGCTAACAACCTTGGGATGGCAAAAAAAAAAAAAAAAAAAACCAATAAAGTACTTTCTTTAAATGAAAGGTGAAAATTCTTGACTTAATAAAGAAAGAAAACAAAAGCATATCCTGAGATTGCTAAGATATACACTAAAAGAAGATATTTGGGAAGAGAGGATCCATTCACTAACTTTTATTATAGTACACAGTCAAAATTATTCTATTTTTATTATAGTTATTATTATCTCTTACTGTGCCTAATTTATAAATTAAACTTTATCGTAGGTAACTACATGTAGAAAAAATGGCGTATATGTAGGTTTTGGTACTAGGTACAGTTTCAGGTATCCATGGGGTCTTGAAACTTATTCCCTATGGATAAGGGGGGACCACTGTTCAAAAACCCAGAAATCTAGGGTAATTCATCCACTATGTAATCAAGACTTGAATCCTACACTAAGGCTAAATAAACCTTATTCATCCTAACATATTTATCTGTTAGGTTACTCATGACAAACTGTACATTGTCCATAATTATATAATATTTACTTCTGACATTTCATTTCATAAAGCCTTTCTCTGTGCACAAGTCCTCCTCTCTAAAAGAGAAAGACATAAATTCTACCATATATATACTTGCTGTTGGGCACAATTTTGCTCTAGGATGAACACTTAAAATTCAGATCAAATTACTAGCTAAATATGTATTTATTACTAAGAATATTTAAGTATTGCTGGGGCAAATACCTAGCTACAGTTAGAAATTAATTAATAAAAAGGAAAAGGAGTCAGTCATAATTATGTATTCTTCTTAAAGCATAGTAAATTTTCAACAGGCTAATAAAATGAGATCTGACATTTAATAAGCTACCATCCTGCCACACACACTTAAGCCTAAACTGCTTGCCTATGAATGATGCTAATATTTACAAATGCACACAGTAAAATCAGCAAGTAAATTACCACCATTTGAAAGAAAATTCTCTATGGGATTCACACCTAAATATGTAACACTTATTTGCTTAAAAATTTAAAAAGGCAGATCTAACCAAATTAATTGAAAGAGTGTTAATACACTATTACATAAAATCATACTGACTATCTTTTGAAAACAAATTGAGATTATTGTCCCCATTTAATGAATAGGGAAATTGAAATTTAGGTTTAGGTGACTTTTCATGAGTCACCCAGTTAATTAGTGATAAGACTAAAGACAGAATTCCAATTTCAGGATATTATTGCTCATTCCACTTTTTTTTTTTTTAATATCCAGGACCACCAATGTTTCGATCTCAGTAAGATTCACAATTGATCTCTTTATGACCATATTAAAAAACCCTTATATAATTTAGGTGTCAGGGACCACAGGTAATAATAGCATCATATGTAATCTATTAAAGTAAAAAAGATAAACTCCACTTTAATCAATTGTTATTCAAATAACACCCACTTATGCCCATTATGTTAGGCTCTATTATAGTCAACTGTATTAGTTATTGAATGTTATATAACAAAGTATCCTAAAACAGTGGCTTAAAACAATTATTTAAACATGTATTATCTCATTTTTCTGGGGGCAGGACTATAGGAGCAGCTTAGTTGAGTGGTTCTGGCTCAGGGTCTCACTTGAGGTGACAGTTAAGATGCTGGCCAGGGATGCATGATGTCATTTCTATGTTGGACTATTGTTGGAGGATCTGCTTTCAAGGACATTTGCATGGCTGTTGGCTGGAAGCCTTAATACTCACCAACCCGGCCTTTCCATAAGTTGCCTGAGTGACCTGATGATAAAGACATGACGGCTACCTTTCCCTGAGATAGTTGGGCTCTCAGGGAGAGAGAAATGGACACCCTTACTAGACGGAGATCTAGACCTATAAGCATGATCAGTCATGTTTGTCCCTTTAACTAGAGGAAAAAAGCATTCAACACACGCTTGTATGAGATCAACTTGAACAAAAACATAATCAATTCAAATGTCACCAGATTCAAACTACACAATATACCCATAACTGATCTGTAGCTAGACTATTTAAATAAGATGAAACATCCTGATTCACAAAAGCCTGCCCGGGAACCTGCACTTTTCCTCCTAGGAGAATCATTCATATAGTCAGGGAGATCAACCCTGTTGAATAACTTGTCTTACCTTCTATGAGAGGCCAGGGGCATATGCACCCTGCCTTTGGGGTGTGTGTACCTTTCATTTGCTTTCTCTATTAATAAATTATTGCTTGTGCCTTGCTTTCAATACATCCTGGAATGCTTTTACATGGTGTAAGGCAAGAACCTGCCTGGGGCGAATGGAGGGTCCCAATGTCCTCTAGAGAGACCTCCTTGGACCCCTGTATGGTGACACTTTCAGCAAGTAATTCCAGAGAGTGAACAAGAAGAAAGCTGACATATCTTTTATAAATTCCCTTCAGAAGTCCACTACGTCATTTTCATCTTATTCTAGTCACAAAAAGTTACTAAGTACAGCCCAAACTTAAAGTTAGGGGAATTAAGTGCTATCTTTTGAAAGAAGCATGAAAGAATTTGTGGATGTATTTTAAAACCACTAAGTCATGAATATAAGTTAATTTATAAAATTCAAGTAATTATAAAATGACTTATTTAATATTTAGGCATTTAATGGAAAACTAAGTTTATTAGAGAATATTTTATTGCTGTGGTTAGCTTGCATATTCTGTCCCATTTTCATTTTACCCTATCAAAAAAAATTGTCAACATACTGCTATATAAATGATAATCTACCTCATTATATCAATTAGGAACTATATTTAAGACTTATAATAGAAAGCTCATATAACAAAATCTTATATAGAAAAAATTTATTTTTCCTCACATAACAACAACCCAGAAATGGCCAGCCTAGCTGGTAAGCTGGCCCTCCAAAGCAACCATGAACCCAGACATGTCTGGCTTCCTACACCATTAATATTGAGTGTGTGGCTTTTGTCATCATGGTTGAAGTTTTGTGGCTCTACCTTCAGCATGGTGTCCTGGTTCTAAGTAAGAAAAAGGATGGGTGTAGGTCAAATGGCTAAAGAAACATGACACAAAGGAATCCTGAGTTTGGTTTGGTTTGTATTTGGAACACTGTGACCCTTAGAGGAGTATCTTTTCTAGTTTCTTTGTGGAAGTATTTGGAACCAAGCTGTGGTGGGGGATGGGCCTGGGCAACAACTATACAGAAGTTGAGGAGGAAAGGAAATTAAACGTGGGATATAGTAAAGAGAAGTCTGGAGGCAGGGGACAAGAAAGGGCACCAACCTGGCTGTCATGACTCTGGCATTTCTCTTCTGGCATGTTCTGTTAGTTTATCTTTCTGGCCTCAGTTTCCTCATCTGAAAAGAAGAGACATCTGAATTAGAATCACTAGATGTTCCTTAAGTTTTTTAGGGGGAGAGGGAGTACAGGGGATTGAACTCAGGGGCACTTGACCACCGAGCCACATCCCCAGCCCTATTTTGTAATTTATTTAGAGACAGGGTTTCACTGAGTTGCTTAGCGTCTTGCTTTTTGCTGAGGCTGGCTTTGAATTTGCTATCCTCCTGTCTCAGCCTCCTGAGCCACTGGGATTACAGGCGTGTGCCTGGCCATTAAGTTTTAAAATTCTTTTGGAAGACTCTTTTGGATCTACTGATGTTAAGTCGTGGCAAACTATACACTAAAGCTGAACCCAAGCAAATTACAGGAAAAATAACAATAACTAAAATATGCTACTTATTATTTCTCCCAGACATGCTAAGTAACTTGCTAACATTACACAGCCAATAAATAGGGGAAGGGAAGCAAGGTTCCAGCCTGTTATGGTTTGAATATGGCTTGTCCCCATCATAAGATGTTAAGAGGTGGAACCATTAAGAGTTGATTAGGGCTCTGCCCTCATGAATAGCTTAATCCACTCACCTGATTAATGTATTGATGGGTCAATGGCTGTCCAGACAGCAGGTCTGCTATAAAAGGGAGCTTGGCAAGCTCTATTATGAGCTCCCTGTTTCTTGCCATGTGATATTCTGCTTTGCTTCAGGGCACTGCCAGCAAGAAGGCCATCGACCAGAACTTTGCCCAGAACTACAGCCAAAATAAAGCTCTTCTTTATTTTGACTATGGCTAATCTTATCATTGGAAAGGTTTACCTTTGTTCATTGAGGGAAAAAAAAAAGGTTATTCTTTGTTCACTATAACTTTCAATTAAATTAAAATTACACAAAGAATTGTGAGTTTGGTTTGGTTTGTATTTGGAACATTGTGACCCCTAGAGGAGTATCTTTTCTATTCCCTTGTGGAAGTATATGGAACCAAGCTGTGTATAGTTTAGCAACAGAAAATGAAGTGAAACAGACCAACCAGCCTGTTTTCAGAGTCTACTTTTAACACTTACAGGTTATTAAAGAACTGCCCAAGTCACGCATTTAAATGAAGCAGGCAGTAGCTTTCCGATCCTGGAGCTTGGCCTTGTAGAGGGTTAAAGCCAATGACATATAGACCTTCCACTCACCTCCTCACTATGTGGTGGGGTTGTCTGGACAGGTGGCAACCACCCCCTAAGAGCAGATGATTTTTGCAAGCTCTGAAGAACTTCTTTCTGCTATATTGTAGGACAGAAATGAAGTACTGACAGAATCAAAGTTTATGCACGTGTTCTTGCAAAAGGCTTTCTGATATCACTGTTTTTCAGTTCTTTCTGGTTCACACATCACGTTATGTAGCACCTTTCTGCATAGCTCATCTTGCCATATTTCCTTTCGTTAAGACCAGAGAGAAAGTGAGAGTATGGGGAGAAGACTAGCGAGGAAAAAAAAAAGGACGGGTTAAGAGCAGGTTAGAGGCCAAGATACTACTACAGAGTTAAGAGTCCGTCTCTCAGACAAAGGTCTCTCAGTCACGACCAGTCTCAGTTCTAGTTTCCTTCCTTTCACTATGTTCCCGTCCTCCTCAGTCTCCAAGTATGGAAGCTAGTGCAGAACCCAACGGCAGAGTTGGAAAGGTGAAACCCGTAGATAAGATGCGCAAGAGGGCTGCAACTAAGCTTAGAGCTTCTGATAGCCCCGACTTCCCAGACCCCTTCGCAGAAGGGCGGAGCTCGTGATCGGCGCCCTATCCCCGCGTCCGCACGTCGCCGTAGCCCCGCCCCTCCCTGCCCCCTCCGGCTCCGCCCTTCCCTGGGGCTGGTGCGGCGGCGGCGACGTCAGCGCTAGGAGACCCCTGGGTGGCGGTTGCGCCGTAGGCGGGCCGCGGCCTGGACGCGCTGCAGGGAGGGGCGGAGCGAGCGGGCGGGAGCGCGCGCCGGGCCCGCCTCGGCTGCCGCCGCCACCGCCGGGGGAGAATGATCTGGGCGGTAGCGGGCGGCTCGGGCTAGCGGCCACGAGCCTGTTCTGCGGCTGCCCAGACGAGGAAAGGTCGCCAGCCCCGAGTGGACCCCCCTCTCCGCCCCCCAGGAGGGGCGAGAGGGAGCAGCTGCTGATGTCAGGTACGGCCAGGAGAGGCGCCCTCAGGCTGCGGGTCGGAGGTCTGGGATCCCCTCGCCCTCCCCCCTCTCGGGGTGTGTGAGCCGGAGCGTGGAGGGTGGAACCGAACGCCAGGCGCCGCCAAACAGGTGTCTTGGGGTCGGGGCCGGGCTTGGGGCGTTTGGGCTTCTGAGGGAGGCGTGGGGCACTTCGAACTCCTGGTGCCTCCGCGAGCTGCCACGGGGGCCGGGTGCCCACGGGCCGTTATTTTGACGACATGTAGCCTCCTTGTCGTGGCGGGTCCTTCTTTTCGCCCTCCCGCACTCCTCACCTCCTGCGCTCGTGCTGCCGGGCGTCGGGCGTCCGCGTGAGGCGCGGGCTGCGCCCCGGCTGCGGGCCGGGTCACCTAGCGGTCCTGTCCTGCCGGGCCCTGCCTGCCCCGCCCCCGGGTCCTCCCCGCCCGGGTCCCCAGCGGCGGTCTAGCCAACTCGACTCTCAGGTGTGGGCACCTTCCGCGAGAGCCGGGCTGCAGCGCCGCCTGAGCGCCCAGCGAGCGGGCGCCGTCCAGAAGTGCCGGGGGCTTGCTTGGATCATCATGTTTGTCTGTAGCCGATTTATTTTTTAAAGTTTCCCTGCCGCTGACAGTGAACAAGCCAGGTGCGTGTCAGGGCACTTGCTACCAGAAAGAGGGGGGATTTTTTTTTTTAAACTCAGATTTTTTCCCCCCCTTTCCCCCTGCAAAGTGTGATGGATTCTGGATTCTGGCAAGTTGTCCATAGTGCTTTGAGTTTAGATAAATTGCATGCTTCTAATAGACCGCAGTTTAGGGGTAGGGATTTATTCATTTTTAACCCTTAGCCGCCCCCTCCCCCTTGCCATTTTTTAAAATAACATCATCAATAACAACACAAGACTCACATTCTGGAAAAGCTTATTAAGTTTCAAGTTTTCTAAATTCATTGTGAGTATATAGCCTTATTTCCTTTTAATGCTTTAATGATTAAAACCTATGCTGACTATGAATTGATTTCATTATGAATTAAAAAGTTACAAAGTGGGTTGGGGCTATAGCTCAATTGGTAGAGTGCTTGCCTAGCACGTGTGAAGCACTGGGTTCGATCCTCAGCACCACATAAAAAAATAAAATAAAGGCACTGTGTCCATCTACTATAAAAATATTTTTTTTTAAAGTTATAAAGTTAGAACTTTAAATAATTAGGCAATATGTAAGGGCCAGAAATATGTTAATTTAGTAAAAGATGGATGTAGAACATAGCTCTGCCTGGGTACCAAGAAAAAAAGTGTTGTGCTTAATTTCAAGTTGTTTAATTCTGGTAAGTTTGAGATGTGGGAATCCGAGTTTTTGAAGGTATTTAGATGACAGCTTTTCACTCCTGTATCAGAGAAATGTCAGATGAGGCTCATGCACATGATATGGAGAGTTCTAAATATTGTATGTAATAAACTGTATTTGTTTTATTTTCTGCCAGCTTTAGTATATATTGATGTATAGTTTAAATGAATATAAAGCTTCAAGTTACCAAACAGTTAACTCTTTTCACCATATGTTAAGTAAAACAGTGATTTAGTAAGGAAAGTATGACTCATTTAAAATTCTTCATAGTGAAAGAGAATGATTTTTCAGGACTAGTGGAGAACTATTAAATATCTTTCTCAAATTTGCCTGGAATTTGTATTTTTTCAATATCTTTCTGCTTAGGATTCAGCATTTAAAGATAGTTTGTGGTTATTATCCATTTAGAGTTTAAGTATACTGTCTTTAGATTGTATGAGTCTATATTTCTGAATAAATTAAATATCCAGAAATAAATATGCAGATTTAGTTAGGCACAGACGATGAGTTAATGTTTACCTAATGATAGAAATATAAAAGTGATATTGTTAATTATATTCGAGGTACTATTTGTATGTTGTTATGTGCTGCAGTAAAAATTCTGTTATACTGATTACCTTTGTAAGCCATGTTAATTTAGAGTCTTCATGTGGTAAAATTACTGATAGTAATTTTTGTGACAGTATATTTATAAATATTTTAATAGAAAATTATCAGCTTGATGCTACATTAAAAGTTTAGGTTTCCCAATAGAATTTTTTAAGTGAAGAAGGAAAAAAAATCTGTTCCTTAAAATGTGAAGTTAGCATTTTATTTTAAAATCTGGTTATAAAGGAACTCCGGTGTGAAATTAAATTTTTATTTTGCACCTAATTCAAGCATCCCAGGGGAAAATATGTGCCCAAATTTTAACGTGTGAAATTATGAAGTCTTCTTTGGAGAAAAAAAAAATAAAGAAGATGTTCCTTGTGAGTTAAGGAAACCCCTAAGAAGCTGGGAAAAACCAAAAAGAAAATTCAAATAAACTGTCCAGTCCCTGTAGAATGATCTGTCTTGCACATTGAAGGGACACATTTAGGACAAGAAAAAGCAATGTTGAGGAAATTCTCAAACAGGAAATCTGATTAAAATGAAAGCTATGTATTTAAAACATTACTTAAACTGGTAGAAGTTGGATAATGGGCAGAATTTGGGATTACATACAGCTTGGTGTAGTTGCTTGCATTCTGTTCCCCCCCCCCCAGGATTGCCATAATAAATAACCACAAACAGCCATTTAAAACAACAGAAATTTATTGTCCTAGTTCTTGTGGCTAGATGTCTGAAATCAGGATGTTGCCAGGACCATGTTGTCAAGGTTCTAGGGGAGAATCTGTTCTAGGCCTCTTCTTGTGTCACTGACAATTCCTTGGCTTGTAACTGTATCACTTTGTGGGATTCTCCCTGTGTGGCTCTGAAACATTAGTACTACAAGTGTGGTCCCTGGATTCTTGTATCACCTGGGAACTTGTTAGAAATGCACATTTTCAGAGTCCAGATCTTTGTTTTGAAAATTGTTATAATTAACTTTCCAGATGATTCTGATGCAGACTCAGGTTTGAGAACACTGATCAGGATGGAAAAGAAAGACAGTATACAAGATGAATTTAAAAAATAATGTTAGATATTAGTAAGTGCTATGGGTAAGAGTAGGATGGTCAGGGAAGACCACTGAGAAATAAAGACCTGAAGAAATAAAGACCATGGGGAGTGAGACCTATTAGTGTCTGGGCATATGTGCCCAGCAGATAACAGCAAGTATAAAGACCATGGGCATGTTAGAGAGATGTCAGTGAATTCAAAGGTAAAACATGGAGAAATAGTATTAGAGTCAATCCTGTGAAATTGTTATTTGTTTGTTTCTTACCTCCAAAACCACTAAGTCCGAGGAAGAAAGATCACAAAGAAAGGGGTGAAATAAGATGGCAGATTATGTGAAGGTCATTTTAAGGTTTTGGGCTTTTTAAGTGAGATTAGGAAGTTGTAAGGGTTCAGAGCAGTTGGGTGACAAGATACAAGTACAGTTTTAAAAAGATCACTCTGACTACTCTAAAAAATAGAATGAAGGAAAGGTTAAAGGGAAAAAAAAAAAGTTGATTGGAAGGTTTTTGCAGCAGTTAAGAGAAAGGGGTGGCTCAGACCAGGGCTGTAGTTCTGGAGAAGTTAGAACAGGTACAAGACTAAAAACAGATTAAAAGTAAATGTGAAAAGTAAACTTTTTTTCTTCTTATCTAGTTACCTCTGTCATCCATATGCCCTCCTGAAAAGCAGCTATTCTTTATATATATTTTTTTAAGTATTTTATGTACATATGAGAGACTTAAGTTTCAACAAGTTAAAGGAATAGTTATTGACTGGAGCCGATTTTCTTCTCCAGGAACATTTGGCCCTGTCTCGAATTTTTGATCAACCAGTGAGAATGCTGCAGGTATCTAGGAAGTAGAGGCCATGGATGTAGCTAAAAATCTTTTAACAGTGAACAGAACCACTCCAACAACAGTATTATCCAACTCATGGTGTCATGTCCGTGGTTCCAAGATTAAGAAACCCTGATTTCATGGGATTTTCAGAGGTGATAGTGGAGAGAAGAGAGGTCATTGTAGTCAGATGTATAGTAGGAATAGTGAAGCCAATAAATTGGATGCTTAGAGAACTGTTGATAGTTCAGAATTGCTGAAGTGTAAGGCACAGGATAGCAAAAGATGAAACTGGACACCTGGAGAGTCTAGATCAAGGAGAATCTTTTATATCATGTTAATTAAAGATGCTTAGTTTTTGAGTTGTAGGCAGTGAAGTTCCATGAAAAGCTTCATGGTATGACATAGTTAGCTTCATTTTATAGAGGTCATTATGGCAACAGGATGAGGTGAGGAGAGAGAGAGAGCACTTAAGTTAGAGAGGAGATAGGTTAGATATTGCAGTACTTAGATGTGAAGAATGTATGAAATAGGGCAAAGAGTAGAAATGGAGAGATGATGGATTAGAAAACTGTTTAGAAAATAAAATTGATAACACTTGATAATTGGATTTGGGGTGAGGATAAGGGGGATCATTAAGAATGTCTCCCAGGCTTGGGGGTGTAAGTCTGTGAGACAGCACATGCTTCACATGTGCACAGCTCTGGATTTAATCCCCAGAACCCTTCCCTGGCAGAAAAAAAACAAAAATGTCCCCAATTTCTCCTGTAGATAATCAAGATAGCTCTAAATGAAAAGGGAACCTATTGGTGAGTAACTTAGATAACCACCAATAATTAATATAAGAAGTTTTAAGGGAGTAAAGTAATGATTCACTTTTGGACATGAATTTGAGATGCCTGTAGTCCAGGTAGAAGTATTTAGCATGTATCTGTGCATGTGACTCTGAAACTTAAAGTTTGAAAAGTATCAAGAGATCCTTTTGTGTAACAAGTATGGAAAAATTAATGCACTTTGATTTTTCACTCTCTAGATAAAGTAGTCTACTTTTATTTAGTTTTTTTTTTGTCAGAAAGTAATCGGTGTATACCTGATTTAAAAAATAAACATTAAAATTAAGCACTAATTTAAAATTAAAAGTGAAAAAAAATTGTCCTTCTTGCCCATGCCACCTTGCTAAAGTTCTTATTTATACAGTGTACACACACACATTTATATATATTTTTTGTATTTTATATATACATAAGTGTGCACTTACACATAAGCATTTAAAATGGGACTGCTGTGCAAACTTCAGTAATTTGTCTAAAAAAATAAGTCTTTTACATAGTTCAAATGAATGAGGTTGTGGTATAAAAAGACAAGTGAAAAGGATAAAGTAGTGGCTAATGGATATAACATGATCTGTTTAATGCATATTAAAAGATGAATATACATATATGGTGACATAGGTTTTACTTGTTCTTTTTTTTGTTAAGTCTTTAAACAATGGATAATAGTTACTTTTGGTGAGAACTAGTGATAGAGATGGTAAAGTGTATATAATACTTCTTTGTATATTTTTCCTTCTCCAAGTATGCTTGGGTTTCTTATCTCATTTTCTGATTTAAAAAGCATACCTTATTCATCATTAATACTAATCTTAGCCAAAAGTACAAACACTTACCAGAGCACATAGATGATTGATTTTGGCAACTATATTCTGTTGTATGGTATGATACCTCCATACATACATTTCATCAACAAACATCTTGGTTTATAGCTGTTGTGAACACCACGGAAGGATTCTGTGATTTGTATCCTTGAGATAAATTTCTAGGTGTTTTCTCCTAGTTTTAACTTCAATTTAAAAAAAATATATTTAATTGTTAATTATAAAAAGAGATCCTGGTGTTTACTTGTTATGTTTTCCAAAAGATCAATTATTTCATTTTTGGTTTTTTTGGTATTATATATTGAACCCAGGGGCCCTCTACCTTTGAGCTACATCCATCCATCCATCCCCAGCTCTTCTTAATTTTTATTTTGTAACAGATATCACCAAGTTGCCCAGGCTGGCCTCAAACTTGTGATCCTCCTGCCTTAGCCTAACTTGCTCCTATAAGGGAGACATGCAACAAGTTAAGTACCAGCATTCAATGAAGAATAAACCAGGGTTATAGGATTTCAGACAGTGGTGAAGGCACAACTTGAATGCAGCAGTAGTTGATAGTTTAAAACATAGCAGGACTGTGTGTCAAGGAGTTAACAAATATGAGGCCTGGGCCTAGAAGCAGACTCAAGTACTTGTTTCCTTGGAGACTACAGTTAAGATAAATGTGGAATGTTGTGTCTGGAAACCCTTTATCTGAAGTTCTGAGTTGGAAATTGAAGCTGCTTCTGTTTATAATAATCTGTCATTCATGCAAGAATGGGATAGTCCATTCTCATGGATACAGTTTCAAATAAAATAGTTTCTGACACAGTATTGATTATAGAGAAAAGTTTCTCAGCACTATGTATTTAGTGTTAATTAAAAATGCATTTTATATACTAATTGTTGATTTGTCTGTTCATTCTGAATATCAGATTATTTTAATTATTCTGTTTTTCATTGGTAGTATATTTTAATATGTGGTAGAATTTGTCTACTCCCTTCCATTCCCCTTTTAAGAATTTCCTAATTACACTCACATATTTATTTTTTTAAACAACATTTAGAATAATTTACTATGTTATTTAATTTTTTAAAAAATATTTTATTTAAAATTGATCAGATAGCTGGACATGGTGATGCATGCCTGTAATCTCAAGGGCGTAGGAGGCTGAGGCAGAAGGGTCACAAGTTCAAAGCCAGTCTCAGCAAGTTAGTGAGACCCTGAGCAACTCAGGGAGACCCTGTCTCAAAATAAAAAGGGCTGAGGATGTGGCTCAGGGGTTAAGTGTCCCTGGGTTCAATTCTTAGTACCAAAAAGCAGGGTAGGGGATCTGATAGGGTTGAAAAAAGTATCTCTGTGATATTTTTTTTTTCATTTTTCTATAACTTCCCATTTATGTTCGCGTTTGTTTTTCCACACTTTTAGAAAAAGTTTTGTGAAGTTATTTAACAAATCTTCCTGTGTTTTTGCTGGGATCATGTTACATACGCAGGTGAATCTGCAGAAAATCGACACCTTTAACGTTGATTATTTTTTAAAAATTATTTTTACTTTGGTGAAATACACGATATAAAAAAATCACCATTTCAATCATTTTTAAAATTTACAGCTCAGTAGTATTAAGTACATTTATGATGGTTTGCAACTACCACCACCATCCTTCTCCTGAACTCTTCATCCTGTAAAGCTGAAACTATATCTATTTAAATAATTCCCTGTTTTCACTTCTCACAACCCCTAACCATCAAAATTCTCATTTTTACTTTTAAGTATTTCATCTAAGTGGAATTAAGAGAGATTATCAACAGGAAAAAGGCAAACCACAGAATTTGGGCAAAATACTCACAAATCATATGAAAAAGAATAATATTCCAAATATATAGAGAACTTTTAAAATTTAACAACAAAAAACATATTTCAAAACTAAACAAAGGACCCGAATACACATTTCTCCAAAGACACACAAATGACAAATAAGCAATGAAGGCAAGCATAATTGCCTTGTTCCTGATCTTATAGGAAACACTTGCAGGCTTTTACCATGTGTATGAGGTATGCTATGGATTTCTCATTTATGACTTATTATGTGGAGGTAGTGTCCATCTGCTATTACTTTGTTGAATGTTTATGAAAGGGTATTAAATTTTGTGAAATACGTTTTATTGCATCAATTGAAATGACTGGGTTTTCCCCCCACTTCATTCTGTTAGTGTGGTATACTACCTCGAGTGATTTTCATATGTTGAATTATCCTTGCATTCCCAAAATAAATCCCATTTGCTAATGGTGTAAAACTGCTGAATTCAGTTTGCTAGAGTTTTGTCAATAATTGTTGTTCATATTGCTTATTGCTTAGTAGTTTTCTTGGAGTGGCTTTGGCTTTAATATCAAGGTAAGAGTGGCGCCACAGAATGAGTTAAGTGTCCCTTTTCTATTTTTTGGAATAATCTGGTGTTTTAGTCAGCTTTTTCACTGCTGTGATTGTAAGACCTGACAAAAGCAATGTAGAGGTTGAAGAGCTTATTTGGAGCTCACAGTTTCAGACATGTAAGTCTATAGATGACTGGCTCCTATTGTTCTGGGCCAAAGGTGAGGCAGAACATCATGGCAGAAAAGTGTGGTGGAGGGAAGCAGGTCAGGACATGGCCACCAAGAAGCAAAGAGAGAGTGTTCCCATCACCATGAACAAAAATATAAACCTCCAGGGCACACATCCATTGATCCAGCTCCTCCAACCACACCCTACGTGCCTGCAGTTACTACCCAAGTTAGTCCTTATTAGGGGAGTAGTGCACTGATTAGGTTAAAACTGATAACCTGATCATTTCATCTGTAGATTTTCTTGCATGCATTGTCTCACACGTGAACTTTTATGGAACACTTAATATCTAAACCATACCATTTGATAAGTCTTGGCTTTAGTTCATTAAACGTTTGGTAGAACCACCTTTTGAATCCATCAAATCCAGAGCTTTTAGTTTTGGGGAGTTTTTTTTTTTTTAATCACCGATCCAATATTTTTGATTACTGATTCATTCTCCTTCCAGTTAGTAAGGATCTTCAGCGTTTTCTTTTTGACTTAGTATTGTTATACTTTGTTTCCAGCAGTTTTCATCAGTTATACAGTTGTTGGCATCAGTTGTTCATAGTGTTCTCCTATAATTCTTTTTATTTCTTTTTTTTTTTTTGAGAGAGTGAGAGAGGAGAGAGAGAGAGAGAGAATTTTAATATTTATTTTTTAGTTCTCGGCGGACACAACATCTTTGTTGGTATGTGGTGCTGAGTATCGAACCCGGGCCGCACGCAGGGTAGCAGTGAACCCATTTTCATTTCTGATTGTAGTAATTTGAGTCTACTTTTTTCTTAGTCAACCTACCTAAAGGTTTGTCATTTTGCTGATGTTTTTGATGACCCAACTTTTATAGTGAAAAGACATGTATTAAATATTGATAATCTAGCCATCTTTTGAAGAAAACTGAAATACTGTTAAACAGAAAAATCATTGAAAGCAGCTATTTGTAAAATTAATCACTCATTTTTAGATAATCAGCAAATATGATAGAAGATCACACTGCAACAGCAAACAAAATAACTAATCTTTGTTATTTTCTTCTTTCTGTTGGCCTTGAGTTTACGTTTTGTTGTTGTTGTTGTTGTTTGGTTGGGTTTTTTTGGTTCTTTAAGTTGTAAAGATAAATTGTTAGTTTAGCTTTAATAATTGCCCATGTTTACATTTATTGTGATTCTTGTTTCTTTATACTTTATTATCTAGTGTCCTTTTGTTTCAACCTGCAGGACTCTGAATTTCTTGAGAGCAGGTCTAGTGTATTGAATTCCTTTAGCTTTTGTTTACGTGAGGATGTTTTAATTTTTGATCTCTGTACATGTCTGGGAATTGTGGCCAATGATTGTCAACTGTAAGATGATTCTCCTGAAGTGGTTTATTGTGCAATCTTTTGGGGAATCCATAATGTGATTCCAGACCAAGTGGTTTTTAATTTTCCCCTCCTAAAAATCATAGCAGATGATGCCACTGCTCTGTTGATGGACCTGTTATCTCCTTTTTGCTCTATGGTAGTCTCATAGTGTGTTTGCATTCCCAATTCTAGCTCCTATGGTTTTTTGTGGGATGGCTGTTCTCATAGTGACAAAGCCTGCACTTACCTATATAGGTGTTATAGAAGCATCTGGGAAATCTATTTCTTAGGACAGATATTAACCAGTGACTGAAGGTAGGAGTAAACTAAATTGTAACCTCTATTGTTTCCAGAGCTACTCAGCGTGAGCTACAGTTGCCCTCTATGGGAATTTGCTTGGTATGTTCCTTTTGCTTTGTTCCTCTACCTGTTTTATTACCCTATAAAAGTTTCCAGGAAATACTTTTGTTGACCTTTAAGAGAAACCAAGGTACAAGTTGATTAAGGAACAAGTTTTTTTGGGTTAATCTGAATTAGAAATTAGTAGACACAAATTTCAAGCAGCTGAAATGTGCTCTGAGATTCTTAACAAATAATAAAGGCAAAATCTCCAAATGAGGAGGGGGATTACATCAGTTGTTTGTCAAGAATAATTTAGAGACTGGAAAATTTGAAGAATATACATAAAGCAGATGGGGAAGAATAAGAACAGATAAATTCTTGGGAAACAAAGGGAGTTAGATGACCCTCATGGCTATAAGATTTTTTTGCTCTACTGAAAACTATAGCTCTCAGAACTTAAATTACAGAATATAGCAAGTTGCACAGGGTCAAAGTTTATTTGAAGGTAGCTGTGATTAAAGTCTGCTCTCTCATGTCCTTCTCCACTCTTATGGGAGGCTTTACTCTGCCTTTATCTTTGTGATTTTAATTTTTTTGTTCTCCAATAAATCACTTTCACACAAGTGCCTTGGACTCAACTTAAGGTAATTACTACTTGTGTTGCTTTTTCTTTAATACTCTAACATGGGAGAATGAGATTGGATTTTGGTTTACTGTGTTATATATTTTTGAGATTCTCTTTCAAATATCGGTCTCAAACTTTTCTGTAAAAGAATTGGTTAAATTCTGAATTTTCTAAAATGATCTATGTAGAATAAAAATTATTTATTGAGGGATTGAAATATTTCATCCAGGAAAAGTCTGGACCTTCTTGATGTCTGATTCTCTTACATTATTTCTTTTATGGTTATTTAGGTTTTATATCTGGAGTGAGCTTTGATAATTAGCTTTCTTAAAAAAATGTTTCATTTGGCCTTTTATGTTTAATATTAAAGTATTGTTTTAAATCTGTGATTATGAATATGGTTTGAATTCTCATTTGAGAAAACCAGTGGCAAAAAGACATTTCTGAGCTAATTGAAGTAACTTGATTACAGACGACAGTAGGAGAAATTTATTACAAACTGTGAGTTAGATGAAACCAAAGAATTAATGTTAGTTTTGTTAGGTTTTTGATAATGGCATGGTAGCTTGTAAGAAAATGTTCATATTTTCAGAGAGGACTATCGAAGTATTTAGAGATAAGATGACTTGAGTCTGAGACTGGCACTAAAATACCATAATTAACTGAAGAATGAATACATGTTATTTTAAAGTTATAATCAAAATACTGGATATATGGGTTTTTTTGGGGGGGGCGGGGTTAAACTTTAATGTGCAAAGATTTTTTATAATTAAACTTTAAAAAAAACAACTCTTGAATTGCCCCATGATGAAATTAGAATACATAATTCTTAGAAGCACATTATCTTTCCTCCTTCTCCCCACTCTCCAGCTCCATTGTAGTTGGAACTGATGTCATTTTTGCCTAGATCTCTTAATTACTAGTATTGTTTTAGCCTACATAGCTTTTCTTTACAGGATAACATTTCTACGTTGTGAAATAGTTACCACAGTTTCTTGATAATTTTATGTTGGAAAGAATCACGTGTCTCTTACCAACAATGGTATGATTTCTCCATTTCTGAGAGGTTTTTTTTTTTAATATATTTAGATTTCTATCTTAGCTGAATTATATCTTTAGGTGGTATATTGAAGGTATATGGGTACTGAACCCTTGCATATTTGAAAATGTCTTCCTGTTTTGATTCTTAAATGACAACTTGCTTCATATTTAAGCCTATGAGCACACGTTTTTCCCCCTGAGAAACTTAGGTTTTGCCATATTTGTCATTAAATAATACTAGGCGCTTTTTAAAAAATCTGCCTAATGTTTTGCTTTTGTCTTGCTTGTTCCTGGATACTTATCAGAGTCTGAGTGAAATTCAAGATATCTTTTAAGTACTGATCTATATGTATCAGATTTTTTGGGTCATGTATGAGATCTTTATTCAGATTTACAGTATTTAGTACTTTTAAAGATATGTTTTAAAGTATATATATATTTTCTATTTATATATTATACATATACACACACACTAATGTTTGGAGAATGTGTTATTCTCTTTTGGCTCTCCATTGCTTGTCTTTCACGTCTGTCATTTTCTAAACTAATACAAAGCAGTCCTATACAGTTGCATTTTCGTTTTTAATGAAATATTTAGAATTGCTCTTTCATCTTTTTGCATCCTTTTTCCCCACTGCAAGATTTTTATATAGGTTCTATAATTTCTATTTATTTATTTTAAATAGAATCAATTCTCCTGGTATTGCTTAAAAATTGTGTTGGATGGAAACCTTTTTTACTACCCCCCATATATTTTTATGTACCATTTGGATCTTTCCTTTGTGCTACTGCTGGTTAATGGTTTCTCTCTAGTCATTTGGTCCCTGAGAGGGGTAAATAAGCAAGGTGTGGCACCTCGGGCAGCTGCTTTTCAGTAATTTTTTTTTTTTTAAAGGAGAGAGAAGGTCATAAAACTTCACTAGTCTAGAGGTATATCATTCAAACTTTGTATTTTTCTTATTTTGTCTGGGTGAGTAGTTTACTTTGACAATAAGTTATGCTTAATGTGTTAGTACATTTTTCTGTGCATCTTGATCCATAGCAACTGGTCACCATTTTACATTCCCTCTTGCAGTATACAGTGATCCATGTTCTCTACATCCTCACTAGTGTTGGGTAGTGTCACTATATTTTTAATTTAGCCATTCATATAGGTATTTAGATTTTAGTTTTAGTCTCATCTTCCTAATGGTAAATCAAGTTGAATATCTTGTTATCTTTACATCTTTGGCAAAATGTATTTTGTACAGTTTCTAATTGAATTTTTAAAGTGTTTTGGCTTCATTAGTTTTTTCTTTTTATGAATTGTGCTCTTTGTTTGGGTGGCAAGGGGGGTTACCAGGGATTGAACTGAGGGGTGCTTAACCACTGAGCCACATCCTCATCCTTTTTGAGACAGGGTCTTGCTAAGTTGCTGAGGCAGGTCTCAAACTTAGAATCCTCCTGTTCTAGCCTCCCAAGTCACTGAGATTAAAGACATTGCTGTATGTGACTGACTATGTTTGATATGAAGTCTAAGAACTCTTTTTCTAGCTTTAGATCCTAAGGATTTTTTTTAACCCTAAATGTTTTATACTTGCATGTTTTAGCACTTAAACCTGTAATCCATTTTGAATCAATTTTTATCTAAGAGATAAGACTTAGGTTCAGGTTTCTTATTTGGATGTTTTTATTTTGTTGTTTTGTTTTTGGCCTAGTATTGAAAAAAATGTTCTGCCTCTTCATTCATTTGTTTATGGACCTTTGTCAAAAATCAGTTGAGCATTTTTACGTGGGTCTGTTTCTGGGTTTTCTCTTCTGTTGCATTGATCCATGCCCTCTGCTGGTACTATATACTTTTAAATTATGGTAGCTGTGTGTCTTGAACTTATGTAGACTGACTCAAAATTATAGCTATTCTGGTTCATTTGCTTTAATGTAAGAATTATAAAATAATATTGTATATGTCTACAAGATAGTTTGTTGGAACATTCATAGGAATTGCATTAACCTTGCATATCATTTTAGGGAAACTTGACATCTTTTTTTTTTTTTTAACCCATGAACATGGTATGTCTGTTTAGGACTTATTTTTTTTCATCAGCATCATTTGACTTTTATTATAGAAGTCTTGAACATTTTTTGTTAGCTATACACATTTTTTGAGCAATTTGATGTCCAAATTCCTATTAATATTGATATAATGTATATATAAAGGGAGTTTTTTTTTAACTACTTGTCTTTGGTGTCTACATGTTCATCATTAGCATACAGAAATGCAGTTGATTTTGATATGTTTGTATTGTATCTTGTGACCTTGTTGAATTCACTTATTCTAGGATTGTGTGTGTGTGTGTGTGTGTGTGTGTGTGTGTGTGTGTGTGTGCAGGGGTGGGGATGCTGCAGCAGGGTATTGGGGATTGAACCTAGTGGCATTTTACCCCTGAGCTACAGCCCTGGGCCTTTTGGAGACAAGGTCCTGCTAAGTTGCTTGCTTAGGGCCTCACAAATTTGTTGAGGCTGGCCTCAAACTTGCCCTCCTCCTGGTTCAGCCTCCCAAGTTGCTGGGATTACAGCAGGTATGCACCACCACACCCAACTAGACATTTTTTTTCCATAGATCTCTAGATTTTTTTTTCATAATCATGTATTCTGCAAGTGGGGACAGTTTTAATTTTATATTCAATCTGTATGTCATTCATTCCCCTGCCCCCACCCTGCCTTTTGTGGTTCAGGTCTGATATTCATTTTTCTCATTTGTAATAGGGATACTGCTATCAAATTTTTAGGTTGCTGTGAGGATCAGAGAAGATGTTAAGTTTCTAACATGGTACCTCACGTGTACTGTATTTTAAACCTTTAAACTGTGCAATATTATATAGGAGTCATCCCAGTTTTACCAGGAAGTGTTAGAAAAATAAAAATCACAGCTCATTTTAATGTAGTTTGAAGAGAGAAGTATACTTTGAATATGTAGGTGCAACAAATGAAAATCACAATCCAGAACAAAATTATAAGTACTAGGTATTTTGCCTTGGTAAAATATGGAATAAAGCACTAAATAAAAAATTAAAAGGAAAATAAAAGAGGATTTTAAGGACTTTATTAGGAATTGCCATGACTTTCTCAGCCTAAAAATTGTGCAAAGACTTGCTTTCTTGGTTAAGGGTGTTAAAGTCTTTAGAGAGTATTGGTGATTTGATAAAGTGACTGAAAACCAAGCATAAAAGAAGATTCAAAAGGCACACCTTAAAGATACCATGAGTGCAGTTCCAGACCAACTTGATAGAGGAAATGTCACAGTAAAGCCAGTTAGAAAAAAAAAAAAAAATTGGTTCTCTGATGTATGTAAAGTATGTGTCCACAATACTATAAGTAAATAATAGCATTATGTCTAAAAGACCAAAATGTATGCACCTTAATTTAAAAATTTTGCTCAACAATGTCAGCAGTTACCTGAACCCTTCATGAATCAATAATTTTGCTGGTGGTCTTGCCTCCGTGTCAGTGGGTGCTCATGGATGAGGATGGTGGTTGCTAAAAATTGGGGTGGCTGTGATAATTTCTGAAAACAAAACAATGAAGATTACTACATCACTGGATTCTTTCTTTCATAAAAGATTTTTCTGTAGCATACCAGCTGCTGATAACAATTTTAAAAAGAGGGGTCCTCTCATACCCTGCCACTGCTTTATCAGCTAAGTTTATGTGAAATTATCATTCATTTGTTGTCATGTCTATATCAAGAAACCTCTTTGCTCATCTGTAAGAAGCAACTGCTCATTCATTATATTTTTATCATGAAATTCCACAATTCAGTCACATTCTTAAACTCAACATCTGTAGTTACTTCCTCCACTGAAGTCTTGAACCCCTCAGTCATTCATGAGGATTGGAATCAGCTAGCTTCCAAATTCCTATTGATATTGACATTTTGACTTCCCATGAATCAAAAATGTTTTTAGTGGCATTCTAGAATGGGTGAACCCTTTCTAGAAGATTTTCATTTGCCTTTGTCCAAACCAGAGGAATCAGTATGGCAGACAACCTTATGAAATGTATTTCTTAATAAGACTTGAAATAACTCATTTGTTCCATGGGCTACAGAATGGTGGTTGTGTTAGGCATGAAAACAACATTAATAATGGATACAATATTATTAAGAGGCCACCATCGGGCTTCTTACAGTGACTGGATGCATTATCAGTGAGCAGTAATATTTTGAACGAATTTTTTTTTTTTTTTTTTTTTTTTTTAGCAGTAGATATCAGCAGTGCCCTTAAAATACTCAGTAAGCCTTATTGTAAATAGATGTGTCCTCATCCAGGCTTTGTTGTTCCATTTATAGAGCTAAGGCAGAGTAGTTTTAATGTAATTCTTAAGGGCCTTAGGATTTTCTAAATGATAAATAAGCATTGACTTCAGCTTAAGGTCACTAGCTGCTCCTAACAAGAGAACCTGTCTTTTAAAGCTTTTAGCTATGAATTTTCTTTAGCTATGAGCTTCCTCTTTGGTATCTTTTTCCAACATAAGGCTCTTTCGTCTACTTGGAGATCTGGTGCAGTCAACTTCATCTAATGATCTGCACTAGATCTTGGGTAACTCACAGTGGTTTCTACATTAGCACTTTGTGCTTCACTTTGCACTTTTCTTTTGCTAAACCTCATGAATCAACTTCTAGCTTCATATTTTTCTTTTATAGCTTCCTTACCTCTCAACCTTCATAGAAGTGAAGAGAGTTAGACCCTCACTTTGGCTTAGGCTTTGGCCTGTTGGAGTATTCCAGTGGATCTGTCCTCCAGACCACTGAAACTTTTCATATTAACAGTAAAACTGTTTCATTCTCTTATCATTTGTGTGTACACTGGAATAGCACTTTTAATTTCCTTTAAGAAGTTTTCTTTGACTTTGATCAAGCTTTTGATTTAAAATAAAAAATGTATAAATCAGTCTTTCACTTGAACATTTATAGGCCATTGTAGGATTATGAACTGACTTGAACTTCAATATTGTTGTGTCCTAAGGGAGTAGAGAGGCACAAGACAGGAAGAGAGATGGGGAATAGATAGTTGGTGGAGCAATTAGAACACAAAACTTAAGTAGTCTTACTTGGGTGCAATTCATGATGCCTCCAAATAATAATACAGACAAAGGTCACAAAGCAGCATAAAAGATTCAGTAAGTTTGAAATGTTGGGGAAATTACCAAATTTTGGCAGAAACATAAAGGGATCAGGAGCTATTTGGAGAAATACTTGCTTGATAGAGGATTGTCACAACTCTTCCATCTGTTAAAAAACTATTTCTGAGGCACAGTAAATCAAAGAACAGTAAAACAAGATATGTCTGTATCTACAAGAATTAAAAAAAAAATCAGTCCTCAAACTTCTCTAGTGCCTATGTAAGAAGACTATTGAATAATATCTAATATCTATAAAGTTCTAAGGAGAATAATATTTGTACATGGTCAAGTTGTGCTTTGCATACGAAGATAATAGCAGACATTCTAGACATGCAAGAATTTCAGTGTAGCACCAGTTAGCACTGATAAAAGAACTGCTTGCTGAAATCCAGCCCTCAAAAAAATGTAACATGAATGAAAAACTCAAAATTTAGAGGAGCTGTAATATAATTACTGTTAGTGAGCTGAAATCCAGTTTAATGGGTCTAAGATTAAGCAGTCATGAAATTACAATTAATAAATTTTTACCAAACAAAAATAATTCACAAAAACTGTGTGTGCATACTGATTTCCATATTTCATACGTCAAGAAACCCAGAGATACTGTCTAAAATGGAAATATGTAATTAAATAAAGGGCCTCCAACTGCTTTGTGTTTTTCACAATTTTCTTTTTCTAATCTTAAAAGGGATCATTTGGAGAAGAGAGGGTCATACTTTAAATGTTCTTTTCATTTCAGTGTCTTCCTATATTCAGATAGCTCTAATTTATATGTTAAATCTTAAAATAACATGACTATTTCCAGTTCTGTAAATTATAACTTAAATGTGGTTAAGACTTGGAATTCTTGACTCATAGTGTGTCTGTGGAATGTTTCTGATCTCTGAGTTACATCTGTAAAATGGGAATAATATTACCTGCTTTATTCATGTAAAGCTCTTAGTACAGCACACAAATTTATAGTTACCTCTTCTATGACCCTGTTATTCACAGAAGGAAAGATCTGTAATGATATTCACCAAATGCTAATAGTTTCTTCTGGGTGATAAGATTTGGGTGATTTCTTCTTTCATGCATTTCTCTATTTATTGAAATTTTTTCTTTACAATAAATAACAGAGCTCTCTTTAAAAACAAATTTTAGTTGTGTTAGCACTTTTTTGCATCTAAAATCTCAAATGCTAAGCCTAGAAATCTGTATTTTTTAAAATGTTCAAGTGATTCTGCTGATGCATCAGATTTGGAAAGCATTTGGCATAAATAACTTCTCTCCACCCAATTCAGTTGAAATTCGAAGCCCCCAGAATTGCAGCATAGTTAAGCAATGTCATCTTCTAGTCTGTTCTGCTGCAGTACTGTTTCAGATTTGTTAAAAATCTGAAGAGGTACACATGATTTTGTTAGAAATCTGAGTGGGCTTTGAGGGTACATTCTACTTATCCGAGATATCCTAGGATCAGGAAAGAAAAGTAGCTTACAGATACTTAGTCATTAAGGCAGGTGTCCTTGAAATTGGAAGAGGGTGAGGTAAAAGTAGCAAGGAGAAGCCAGCGTATGCTGAGAGGGCAGAAGAGTAAGAGTATGGCATCACAAAACATTTTAAAATTAAATCAAATTATATATAACATCAAGCATTGTTTTCCAGGACCTCCTAGAAGACAGACTTTGAGCTTTGATTTTTCTTAGCTTCATTTTCTCTCTACTATTTTCTCTTTCAGAATCAGTACAGACAACCCTCCAAATCTACAGGTTCCACATCTATGGATTCAACCACCTGTGTATTAAAAATTCTTTGGAGAAAAATATAGCATATGTATTGAGCATATATAGGCTTTCTTCTTGTCCTTTTCCCCTAAATTCCCAAATAACAATTTCTGCAGTATAACAGTTATTTATAGAGCACTTATTGTATTAGGTATTACAAATAATCTAGAGTTAAAGTATGTGACAGAATTTATATAGGTTATTTGCAAATACTTTGCCATTTTAAATAAGGAACTTAAGCATCTGTGGATTTTTTGTGTGTGTGTCTCTAGGGAGTTCTGGAATCAAAGTCTGTAGATACTGAGGGACAGATATAATTGTCTTGAGGAGTAGAACTGTGCCAAATATCTGGTTCACCTCTCGACTTCTCCTTTCTTACAGATCTTGGACCAGAAATTCTCACTGCATTGATATCTTAAGTGTCTTCAAACTTCTATATTTTGAGTAGATTTTTCTGATTGTGCTTTGATGTTTGGTCTGAAAGCCACTCTGGAAATATAATATATATAAAATATATATTTAATAATTATATATAATAATATATATTCTTGAAATATAACCATGTGAAATTGTTTGATATTTGTCGTTATATTGATAATCTTAGTTTGTACATCTTGGTTTCATATTTAAAGGTAATTTTGATTGGGAGGCTTATCTCCCAAACTTTGGTCTTTATTGTATATGTCCTTTGTCCTTCGGTGTGAGTGGTGATTGGGTGTAGACGTTGAGAAATGTAATGGAAAGAGCACTGACTTTTCTTAAGCAGTCAGATCTGGGTTTAAATTGTGGCTCTTCTTGATTGTGCCAACATATATTAGTTATTTAACTTTTAAAAAATTCTGTTACCTCATCTGTGAAATAGGCATAGTGAGAATGAAAACGAAATTATGTATGGACAGTACCTGGCATATGGTAAATGCTTAGCAAACTTACTGTTTAAATTATCTTGGAGAATTAGAAACTATACATCTAGGACCATTCTAATAGCAATTTAGAGGAATTTATAATTTCATAATGTATGAATGCTTAAAGGGGCCATATATTTTGTGGGAGAGTTTTTTTAGGTATTTTTTGAGCAGCAACTGTGTTCCAAGCATCCTAGTTAATCTTGTAATAGATAGATATGATCCAGGATCTTGCAGTCCAGTGGGATAGCAGAGAGAGATGGTAAGAGCATGGTGTAGTTACTCCAATATCATGAAGTTGGGGTATTAATTACAGCTGGAGCCTCTTTTTTCATAAAGAGTCAGGTAAGGCTTTGTGGGCCATACTATCTTTTTAGAACTACTCAGCTCTAACTTGGAGTAAGAGTACAAAAGCAATCAGAACCAGCACACAAATGAATGGGTATGGATATGTTCACATAAAACTTTCTTTACAAAAGCAGATATGAGGCTAGCCCCTTCACAGACTAAATTACTTTGACATTTTGGTATGGGGGGCAGGGATTGAATTCAGGGGCACTTGACCACTGAGCCACATCCCTAGCCCTATTTTGTATTTTATTTAGAGACAGAGTCTCTTTGAGTTACTTAGGGCCTTGCTGAGTTGCTGAGACTGGCTTTGAATTGGCGATCCTCCTGCCTCAGCCTCTAGGCATCCACCATGCCTGGCTACTTTTACATTTTTAAAGAGTTGTTTAGAAAGAATGAGATGCTCTAGACAATATGTGACCCTGGAAGCCTGAAGTTTAATTTCTAGTCCTTTACAGAAAAAGTTTGTTAACCCCTGAGTTGGAGAATAGAGTAGCTTGTGATTGCTATAAAAGAAAGGTAGATTTTAAGTACTATTGAGTTATTGACAACTAAAGAAGTAAAAGATCATGGCAAGCAGTCTTGGGTTCATGAAGGATCCTGGTGGGAAGAATGGGAAATTCTGTGTGCAAATACTGACAATCATCCAAGCCAACAATGGTTATTCAACTTATTACCCATGTGTTTTATTTAATTGTCTATAATATGCTGTTATAGCAGCAAATAAGGTGGTAAAGTCAGATAAGTTAAATACTGTTAGAGTATTTTTTCTGTATGAAAGGAATTAACTTTCCATGATTACTGTAAACATCAGACTTTTTATTCTTATGTACATTGCTTTATACTTTTATAACACCTTTTTTTTTTTCCCCCTCCAGAAATACACTTTCGGGAAATGGCCTCTAAATCTTGGTTGAATTTTTTAATTTTCCTCTGTGGATCAGTAATAGGGTTTTTTTTATGCTCTCAGCTATTTAGTATTTTGTTGGGAGAACAGGGTGACACACAGCCCAATATTCTTCATAATGATCCTCATGCTAGGCATTCTGACGATAATGGACAGAATCATCTGCAAGGACAAATGAACTTCAATGCAGATTCTAGCCAACATAAAGGTATGGTTTATGTTATTAAGGAGTATATTAGTCTAAGCATTGAGTGTTGAGAAATTTATCTATATGAATTTTGTTATATCACTATGGATTATTCCAGGTATTAAAACAAAATTTTATTTGCCTAATGAGAAGGAATTGCTAAAGCCCATATTTATTTAGGAAATAAGTTATTTTAAGTTTATTTTTCAGTAAAAATGGTTCAGAAACCATGATTTGGAAAAAGGACCAAGTTTTAGAAAGTTTTTCTTTAGGCTCAATTTTGTTATCATGGTTCATCTGTATATGTGGGTTTTGCTGTTCTTTTGTTTTGCTCGTGGTTTATGCTGAGTCTTGTTTTTCTAGCAAAACTCAAGGTTATATCTTATAGTATGAAGTGTTACATATGTTTAATGTAAATATAGAATGATATTTACATATTAACTACTGATACAAATTGAAAATTGAAGTTTATATAAGTGATCTTCTATCCTTTTGAGAAAAAAAAAAACAGGGAAGTAAAAGTACAAAGGATGTGTTACAATGACTTCATTTTTCTCCTGGTCTCTTTAAGCAGATATTTTCAGTTGAGTCTTCCATGTTCCACTTAATGTTGTTTTTCTGCACATTTCTATCTTCGGTATTTCCTTTGTATGTGAAATATTGTCAACTTTCATGATTTTAATTTCCACCTGTTCCTTATAGTGTTTACTTTCAGCCCACTTCCAGACACTTTGAGTTGTTTCTTTCTTTCCAGTAGTAAATTAATTCTTCCCTTCCTTTCATGCAGGTATCAAAGGTGGAGGTATCATAGCCCAGTTGTTTTATCAACCATGCATACAATGAACAAATTGTCATGTTACATGAATGTTTATATAACAATGATTGAGCTCTGACTAGCCCTCTGTGTTCTTATTATAGAGCATTTTGGTCACTATGTACTTGTTCTGTGGCATATCTGTCTCAGATCATTAATTTGAGTCAGACTTCCCTGCTACCTGTAGGTTATATTATGCCTCACTGCAGGTGCATTTTTTGATACCTTTTGTTCCACCCAGTGGCCTACACAGTACATGTTATGCTAAAAATTTAACTCCTTTTCTTTTTCTTCTCTCCTAAAACTTGTTTTTCCTATATTACCATCTGCCTGCAACAGAAACTATGAACTCATGGTACCTACTTTATGTACCAATCAATTCCATTTGTGACTAAATTCTAATGTAATTTTAGATATTTCTTCCCCTCAGTCCATGGTACATTTTCCCTAATTCAAGCCTTTAGCTATATTCACATAATTGCACTTAACTGAACTTTCCCATATCTTTTGTTCTTTCTTTTGACGAGTTCTACTCATTTTAAGTTCTATTTTCTATGTTATCCCAAGTTCTTATGTCATTGCTCTATAGGATTTATCATCTACTACTTTCTTTTCCTTCAGCCCATGGAACCTTTGTACATATATTCTCTTAGTATGTAGCAGTTATTTCTTCACATGTCAATCTCCACTGTTAAACTGAATTTTTATGTGGCAGGAAGTATGTTTTACTCACCTTCATCTCCTAGGCTAGTACATGCCTGGTACAAAGTACTTAATGAATAATTAAAAGAATGAGAATATCTGCTAGGTCTAAAAGTGGGGAGAAAGCTGTCTTTTCCTAAATAAGACAGAGCAGTGACTCCCACCTATACCATTTCCTGTGTCCATTCAGTGTTTAGATGTCTGTATAGCTTAGAGATTGGGTTTCTTGGGTATTTGAGCAGTGAATGCTTTCTTACTAAAAATAGTGGAATTTTTTTTTCCTGCTTTTATCCTTTTGGATTGTGAATTCTTAATCTTCAGAGGACCATGAGAATACATGTTCATGCCCCACCCAGCCATTTCTTCTGTTCTCTCAGTTAACTAGCAAATTATACCTACCCTTAATGTAAATTTTTCACAGGACTGAAGTTTTATAACACAATGTTTAACCTTAACTTTAAAAGTATGCTTCTTTATAATAACCACCCTAAAACATTTCTACTCAAAAGTGTATTTTGTATACTCATGCTGGTCTGCAACTAAATAAGTGTTGAAGTTGGGAGTAGACAAACTTTATGATAATTCTGACAAAGTATTTTGTCCGAATCTAAAAATAAAGAATTAAGGCTTATGTTTTATATTTCTTTAGTTCACATTTTCTAATGATTTTTTAATTTTCTTTTTAAAAGTCTGTAATGATTAGAAATAAAAATTGGTCCTTCACCACAAATCATTTGAGAAGTGCTAGTCTAGAATCATAATTGGGCTCTTCCTCAAGACTAAACCAGTGCTTCTTACAATGTGGTGCTGGTCTAACAACCAAATAAGAAGCTTGCACCCAGATTTAAGTACTTAAGCTCTCTACTTAATTGAATACCTTTTTTTCTTTTTCCTCCTTTTTTGGTAGCAAGCCTTCCTTGATTAAAGAAGCACCTTATTTCTTTGCAATAGTTTAAAAAACACTGCTCTAAGGCTGGGATATAGCTCAGTTGGTAAAGTGCTTGTCTTGAATACACAAGGCCCTGGGAAAAAAAGAAAAAAAAACACTGCTCTAGACAATCTTGGAAATCCTGTACCCCTTGTTCTGTTTTGTTTTTGAATGGCGGATTTGCATTTTTGAATGAGGTATGTATAGAACAATCAGAAGTAAACACAGCCATACATTAACTCCTTTGCTAAGTTAAACAGGTGTAATCATGAGATGTTTTAGGGCCACCTCAGGGTTCCTGTGGACAGTTGATAACAGTGGACCTTCAAAAATGAACTGTCACTTCAGCAGCATGTTTTTTCTGCCCTTGAGAAGCTCATTCAGAGCAGTGTGAAATTCCTGTGAATGTTGTGCTAAAAAAGAGCTGAAGTCCTCTTTATAGTATAAAGTACCAAGCAGAGACTATTTAAGGTAGTATTTAATGTTCATCTGAATCACCAGAACTTGTTAAAATTCAGAGTCTGATTCAGTATGTTTGATGTGAAGGCTGAAACTCTGCATTTCTAAGAAACCCCCCAGGTGATGCTGATACTTTTGGTCAGTGAATTACAGTTTGAGTAGTAAGAATTAAGGTCCT
Organism: Spermophilus citellus; assembly: GCF_964194105.1. NCBI lineage: Eukaryota > Metazoa > Chordata > Mammalia > Rodentia > Sciuridae > Spermophilus > Spermophilus citellus. The sequence goes on along the minus strand of NC_138184.1, from coordinate 196,851,509 downwards.
AGTGAGTCTAGTGAACTCCTTGGATGAAACTGACATAAAACCAATAAATCAGAATGTAGTTCACAGTAGGTCGTTTTCTTTCATCTAAATTACTAATGGATGGATAGTTTTTTGAAATTGTTTAAGAAATGTTTTACTTCATCATAATTTGGATTTTGCATCAGTCTAAGTGTAACTTTTAAAAATGTTTGTTTAATAGATGAGAACACAGACATCGCTGAAAACCTCTTTCAGAAAGTTAAAATTCTTTGTTGGGTTATGACAGGCCCTCAGAATCTAGAGAAAAAGGCCAAACATGTCAAAGCTACATGGGCTCAACGTTGTAATAAAGTGTTGTTTATGAGTTCAGAAGAAAATAAAGACTTTCCTACTGTGGGATTAAAAACCAAAGAAGGCAGAGATCAACTCTACTGGAAAACAATTAAAGCTTTTCAGTATGTTCATGACCATTATTTAGAAGATGCTGATTGGTTTCTGAAAGCAGATGATGATACATATGTCATACTAGACAATTTGAGATGGCTGCTTTCAAATTATGACCCTAAAGAACCTATTTACTTTGGGAGAAGATTTAAGCCCTATGTAAAGCAGGGTTACATGAGTGGGGGAGCAGGATACGTACTAAGCAAAGAAGCCTTGAAGAGATTTGTTGATGCATTTAAAACAGAGAAATGTACACATAGTTCCTCCATTGAAGACTTAGCCCTGGGAAAATGCATGGAAATCATAAACGTAGAAGCTGGAGATTCCAGAGATACCACTGGAAAAGAAACTTTTCATCCCTTTGTACCAGAACACCACTTAATCAAAGGTTATCTACCCAAAACCTTTTGGTACTGGAATTATAACTACTATCCTCCTGTAGAGGTAAGTTTAGAAATTTTGATATTTATAAATATTTGAGACTGATGGACTTTTGTTAACTTAAAAAAAAACTAGCTAATATGTGTAGATTTTTTTAGTACCAACAACTAGAACTCTTCCTATGGCAGTTTAACAAAGCAGATGAGAACGGGCATCAGCCACAGTCATTCAACAAATATCTATAAATACATTTTAGATGAAGAGATACATAATGAACAGGGAGACTAGTAAAGATATGTTTTTAGGTGGTGGGAAGTAATAGGGGTAAAAAAAAGCCAGTTAAGAAAGTGAAGAATGACCTATAGTGGATGATATACTCTTTGTTGGATGATGATTAAGGAAATCCTAAGGGGTAATTTTTTATTAGTACTGAGAATTGAACCTAGGAGGTATCTATCACTAAAAACTACATCCCCCACCCCCGCTGCTTTTTTTTTTCTTCAAATTTTGAGACAGTCTCGATAAGTTACCCACGCTGGCCTCAGTCTTCTTGCCTCAGCCTCTCAGGTCACTGGGATTATAGGCATGCACTCTCACAACTGGCCCGATATAACTTTTGAAGAAAAACCTGAGTGATTCTAGAGAGTAGATTGAGATGATCTGGTTAAAGAACATTTTTTTTTAACTACCTTTATTTTGTTTATTTTTTAATGTGGTGCTGAGGATCAAACCCAGTACCTCACACTTGCTAGGTGAGTGCTCTACCATTGAGCCACAACCCCAGCCCCTGGTTAAAGATCCTTCTATTCCTCAGAAACAACATATGAAAAGACTGAGGTTCAGAAAGACTGAGGTTCAAATTCTCTCCTATTTAAGACTTAAATGACATTGAATGGACAGAATTTGGCTAAAATCTGAACCTCAATTTCTTCATTTGTACCTTAGCTTACATTCCTGAGAATTTTATCTAGATTGTAAAATATTTTAAATTTACAAACATTTCAGAATAACGATAACTATATTCATCATCTAACTTTAATAAATACTAATCTTTTGCCATATTTGCTTCAGATCTTTTCAAAGAAAAAAAGTGTTACAGTTGAGGCTTATTTAATATCCTCCTTAGTTCCCATTCCACTTTCTACAGAATCAAACACTATCATGAATTTGATATTACTCATTACCATGCATGTTTTTGTTTTTCATACATACTTATGTATCCCTAAATATTTTTTTAAAATAAATAGAATTATACCATCTGCATTTTCTACCAATTTCCCAATTCACACATTGAGATACATTAATACATGCATTAGCTTCATTAATTTAAACTGCTGTGTAGTAATCTATGAACATACAGCAATTTGTCCATTGGATATTCATGTTGGTTATTCTAGTTTTCCACGGTTGTAAAATATGCTGCATTGAACAAGTGAATATGCTAGGAATCATGAAACCTAGCTTTTATACTCGATTCTGTTGTTAGTTCCCTATGCCTTCTTCTGTCTGGCCCCTACATACTAACAATTCACTTCATGATACCACTCTCTTCTTCACAAGCCAGTGCTTTCAAATCATTATCTAGAATAATGGCTTTCAACCAGGAGCAATTTTGATACTCAGTGGGTGTTTGATAAGGTCTGGAAACTTTTGGTTGTTAAAACTAGGAGGTTGGGCTGGAGTGGTAGCATAGCGGTAGAGCACTTGTCTCACACATGTGAGGCACTGGGTTTGAACCTCAACACCACACAAAAATAAACAAAGGTATTGTGTCTATCTACAACTAAAAAAAGATATATTAAAAATATATATTAAAACTAGAAGGGAAGTTGCTATTTCAACCTAGTAAGTAGAAATCCATTAGATTTTTAACTGTTCACAATGTACAGAACAGTCCCATCCCCCAACAAAGAATTATCTGGTACAAAACTCATTGCCAAGGTTAAGAAACTCTGGCCTAAAGCATCTGGCCCAAGCTTAACATAACTAGCTTTAAAAGGAAATTTTAAGGTAAATCACTACTGCTGCTGCTGCTGTCAACCACCTTTGTTTGTATTATACAGACGTGGCATCTAATCCTTAAAATGATGTTGTATTTAATAGGTGACAAAACTGAAGTTCAGGAAAGTTAAGTAACTTGACTAACCGGGTAATAATTTAGGTAGTGTTGCAAACCACCATTATTTTTTTTAAAAACGTCTTTCCCATTGTACTGCTAAGGAGCTCCTCAGTGATTAATAGGATGTGTACCAAAAGAAGTGGATCAGGGTGGGTATGTTAAAATAAATATTCCATTGTTGAGGTAAAATTCTATGTTAATAAATGAATTTTAAGATTCATTTCTATGTAATGAGACTATTGTAATTTTATGCTAGCATTTTATTGCTTATTCTAGCTACAACAATTTCTTAGATTGTAAAGTAGGTATCCTGATATGCTTTTTGATAATCCATTTTTCTTTGGAAAAACAGATCTCTTAACATATTCTGACCATTTCAAGATTACTTGACCTTCCATATTTCTGCCCCATTTCCCATTAAAAAACATTCTAAAATTTAAAAACTTTATAAAGCATCTAATACACCAAAATGTGTATTAGTATTACTAAGTATATCTGATAATCGGTACATACGTTATAATAGCAAAAGGACAACATAATTGTGATTATTTTATAACCATAATATATCCTTATATCCTGTCTTCCTTTTTAAGAGTTAAAATAAGTGGAAATCATAGTCTAAAGCTTATATAGGTATATTAATATTACTATGTAATTGTATTATATATATATATATACACTATGTTTAAGTTTTTATAGGTGTTTCACATCTGGGATAATGAGCAAAATAGATTAAATGTTTAATCGAATAGATCAGCATGAACCTTCTCTAGGAATTTGCTACCCTGACAGAAACATCAAATCGTGTTTTTTTTTTTTAATTCTTCAGATACCAATTCCTATCCTAGATTGAGATTGATATTGTGTTAAAAAAAAAAAAAAAAAAAGACTGGTGCTGGAATTAAACCTGTTCACCAACCCTATTAGGAATTAATGAGAATTATGTAATCGAATAAAGTTTAAATTTGACCAGCTTACCTGAGGGCCTCAAAAGATTCTATGAAAAGGTTACAAAAGGTTCTATAAAAAGATCTCCTTTTAATAAACACCTTTTGCAGATAAGGAAATTGAAACTTTTGGAGATTTCATAAGTTGCCCAGGATCAAGTACGTATACTCAAATTTGTATTCAAATCGAGGTCTGACTTGAAAGTTCTTCTCACATACTATACTATTTGGGTTGACATAGTATTAGGTTACAGACCATAATGGACAAGGCTTTGTAGTTGTTGAATGCTCCAGAGGTATCTGAGTGTCAACCAAGTGAAAAACTACAGTAAGAAAATTATGAAGTAAAAGCAAAAGTTGAAAACAAATCTAGTTTTAATTCTTTGTATACCTGCGCTTTTCATTTGAGGAAGTTTGAATAATTTTATCTGCTGAAACACTGAAGAGTGTGAAAGAATATTGTATCAGTTAGAAATACTTTGGTAATTTCATGTTTGGTATTAAACCATTAGGAACTCAAAGTACTGTTGGTTTTTTCCTATAGGTCTAAAAATTAGGTACTTCTGTTTTACCTTGCCAGTTTGATGCTTGGATTCTTTTAAATTAGTGTATACCCTCTAAGAGTGTTATAATGTCATATGTGCTGTTGATTAACAATACCTGTTTCTGCTGCTCTTTTAGGGTCCTGGTTGCTGTTCTGATCTGGCAATTTCTTTCCACTATGTTGATTCTACAACTATGTATGAATTAGAATACCTCGTTTATCATCTTCGTCCATATGGTTATTTATATAGATATCAACCTGCCTTACCTGAGAATATATTAAAGGAAATAAATCAAGAAAACAAAAATGAAGATACAAAAGTAAAATTAGGAAACCCTTGAAAGAAAAATGTGAATGAACCGAGGTAAAATGTCCAGCATTGCAGTGAAGAACTTCTGCATTTCTGACATAGAACCCTTAAATCCCATTGAGAAATTCATTCTATGAGAACATTCCATATAGAAATCTTTCAACTGAAAGACTGTAAACTTAAGCTTTAAATGAGCTGTGAAGTCTGTTAAAATGTGTTTTGATACAGTAATATATAAATATAAATACATATATATGAAAAATATGTGTTTTCTTAAGACAGTGGCAAGGTAGAAGAACTAGAAGAGATTTTGTTGCCTGCTCCTGACCGTGTGTAATATTGTCACTGAAAAACTAAAACAGTTAAATTTGCTAAAACTGCACTGTACCATGTAACATACACAATGCTAAACAGATCTGCCTTAAATTTAGAAGGAAATATCGTTGCTCAGTGTTGTTTATACTCATTTGCTGTGTGATATAAATGAAACAATCCCACCACACAGTTGTCTAATGAAAATTCTGCTGTGATTATTTATAATCAGCAATATTTATTCAAAAAGAAGGTAGAATAAGAATGGCACTTATCCTAAAGTGCATTAATAAAATTACATTTTCAAAGTTATCATGGGCCTTGACTATATTATATACTTGGTTCTAATTAATCTTTTACCTGGTCCCTATTCCCTCCACACCAAATATGTTTAACCACTCTCAAATACTGTTCTCCACTATTAATGTTTATTTACAAAGCATTAATATCATTCTGTTAACATGCATTTAAAATATTTTTCAGGTTTACCCATTGTTAATTATGGGTATTAAAGCTATTTGGGCATGCTTTTCTTGTATCAGTGCCATTCTCAGGTATTGCTGACGTTTTCAATCGATTATTTAAAACTCCAACTACATGAATATTATTCCTTTCATTCTCATCCTATTAAGATGAGAACTTGTTTGTGCCTTTCATAACTTGTTTAAAGCCATTTTAAAATTCATTTTTAGTCTGAGGTGGCTAATACACTGGCAAAATATTTTGAATGCAGGTTTTGACCAGTTAATTTAAAACATTAGAAAATACAGAGTGCTTAAACAAACTAAAATGTCATATAATTAAAAGACCAAATACTTAGTCTAAGTTTGATGCTGACTTATTACTTTGGGATAATTGTCTTGCCAGTGAATAATTCTAACAAAGCAGAATACCCATTCAAGACTGCCATCAAAAAACAATTAAGATTATTATTAATGTTGCATACGATTTACATTTCTTATTATGCTAAATTTACATGGTTGTCCCTTCATTGACTGTTGCTTGGCTCATATATTTATTGTGCCAAAACATGTCAAAACCATGACTTCTCTGGGTGGTATATTTGAGAGGATGTTCATTTCAGTGGCTATTTATGGAGTACCATGTCCACATAGTGAAAACAAACACCTTTTTTAATCCAATACATTTGTTCTTGTTGATTTCATGATGGTTCATTCCATCTGGCAAAATTTCAAGGCCATTCATTCTGTTCTTTGAACAACTATTTACCATGGTGTGGACATGGACTTATCTGCTTTCTTTACTAGAAATGTAAATGGCTTAGCATGAACATTCAAAAATCTTAAAATTCACTTGTAGGAAATGAATGCTGCAATGAATCCTGGGCTCTGGAGTCAAGACTGCCTGGGTTTTAAATCCTTGTTCCATCACTTAATTATTTTTGTAACCTTGAACAATTTACTTATTTCTCTGTGCCTCAGTTTCCTCATCTGTGAATTAAGAATGATAATACTACCTACCTCACAGGATTTTTTTTGAGGATTAAATAAGTTAATATATGTAAGGCTCTTAGAACACTGTCTGGCTCAGAATAGGGAGCAATAAGTATAAGGTTTTATTGTTCTGTAATCTTAAAGAGTATAAATATTAAATGAGGGAAGGGATCAAATCAGATACTGAGGGAAATATTTTGTATATATCTTATAATAAGTAATAGCTAGTATTTATCTAGTGCCTACTGTGTGCCAGGTACTGTGCTTTACTCTGTGTACATGAGTTAATCCTCACATATTGGGTGTTATTCCTATATTACAGATGAAGAAACTGAGGTTCAGAAAATTAACTTTTTCACTGTCACAAAGCTAGTAAGTAACAGAGGTTGGATTTTTACTCATTCTATGTGCTCTGACTTGTATTAGCCTTGGAGTTAGTCATTTAGTATTATTCCCATTTTCACATACATGGTATGACCTCTGATATATTGGCCAGTAATAGTCATACTGACCAGCCAAATTCTCATAGTGATTCTTATCTCATGCTCTTGCCTGGGAGCTTATCTAAATGGTCTCAAGACCCTAAGCCCAGAAACTCTGATATTTAGCACGGGCTGTAGGAGTTACATTCTTACCAGATAATCTAGAGTGGTGGTTGTCAAAGTGTAGTTCCAAGAAGCAGAGTCAGCATCACCTGGGAACTTGTTGGAAATGCAGCCCCTCTTGGGCCCCAGCCCAGACTTCCTAAATCAGAAAGAAATTCCAGGACAGGAGCTAGTAGTTCTGTTTAAACAAACCATGTAGGCAAGTCTTACTGATCTTAGGAGGAGAACAACTGCCTAGCTACCTACATGATTCTGGTGCAAATAGTCTCAAACACTCAGGATTACTACTCCACGGATAAATAATTTTTTCAAAGATTTAGACCCAGAATATTTTGAATTGAGTATAGTCCAAGATGACACTACATTAAAGGTAAAATACTTTAAAGATAATTTAAAGAGTCTGTGGATCATTGATTTTGACAATACACTTTAGCTTCTCCATACTGACTAATATTGAGACCTATAGTAAAATCTACAATTCTCCCAAGTTTAGTAATTTCCCATTGGACAGGAAGGATTAGTGCTAATTAGTACACAGTAATTCATTTAAAACATACATCATTAGCATCATAAGAAATATCCACAACTAGCCAGGCATGGCAGAGAATGCCTGTAATCCCAGCAACTGGGGAGGCTGAGGCAGGAGGATTGCAAGTTTGAGGCCAGCCACAATTGTTATTAAAACTTTTTAAATAGAAGTAGCAAAGTGCTATTTAATAAAATGCAAAGCGTTTTTTGCTAATTCATACCATCAATTTAAATTTCATCACTTTCAAGATTTTGACTATCCTATATGATCTAAGAAGCAAAATAATTCTAAGTTCTTGATAAAGCACATAAAACAGGATTTCATGGTGATTCACCATTTTAGCTTAAGATCTTTGTCATTTGGATAAATGATTTTAGTGTGGTCTCAAAGCATAAGGCTTTTGCTGTCTTATGTTTTTTAAATACAGTATACTTATAAAGGTGAGAAGTTCATAGGTTTGAGGCAGGATTTTTGTTCCAGAATTTGTTTTTAAAAACCTTAATTTTCAGGAGTTTTTGTCACTGTAATAAGATTAGAAAATGCTGACCAGTTTTTAATGTTTTTGAATATGGTAATTAGACTTGAGCATTAAACTTGCTGATTATTTTCATAATTGTTTATTTTTCACTTCCTTGAGCCTACTATCAAGCTGTATTAGCAGACTGAGGCACTGTTGTACTTGAAAGACCCCCTCATTTAATTGATGAGATCATGTCTAGCCTTTTATTCTTCATTTAAATTTTCAGTTCATTAGATTATTATTCTGTTTAATTTCTATTCCTTTGTATTTATTGAAGTTCTTTATTTCCTTTATAAGTACCACTTTTAGTTACTCTTAATGCTGCCTTCATAAGGTTAATTTGGCTGTTACAGGTGATTAGAATTTGTATGACTTGCTGATAATTTTATACCTACTAACTTTAGGTTTCCCTAGGATTAAATGTCTAAAAACAAATAATGCCTGCTGGCTCTCAGGATACTTGCCCTACTTAAAAAGTTACAATTTTAAACTAACCCTCCATCTTTATTAAAGGAGGTAGTTACTTGAATCTTACCTACTCACCCTCTTCTTAAAAATAAAACTCATTTGCGCTATTTCTCTACTTCTTTATAGTAGGTTTGACAGAAACATACTTAAATCTGGGAGATAAACTGTGGTATATTTTATGCTAAGTGTAACATCTATTGATTTTAAAATGACACATTTATATATCAGTTGAAATAAAAAATTTAACAGATTAAAATAAGAATGTTTACCAATTTTCTTAGAGGAACCAACTCTAGAAAGTAGTTAGTTGTAGAATTGAATTGTGCTACTTCAACCCCCTTCCTCTCTAGTTTCAGTTTATATTAGTTTTGAATGACTTTGCAGGGCCCTACAAATTAATAATCTACGTGAAGTATATTAGAGGGAAACTAATCTTACTGCTAAGCAGTGTGTTGTACTATATAGTGAATGTTTGTGTTTTGGAATTTAAAAATTATTTAAAAGTAATTGTGTTATGAATGGTTTAAAAATGTTTGGTGACTTGCTTATTTTAAGTGATCACCATTAAGTCAGAAAAAATGTATTTTTAAATGTTTTTTAAAGTGCCTTTTGAAAATTTTTAAACAATGGATTTAAACAACTGCATAAAATAAATTACCATGTTCAAAATTGTTTCATCTGATTATTTGTAACCGAGATAAAAGTTGCGGGATTAATACTTTTTTATGGGTAGTTTGGGGGTGTTTTTCTGTCCAAGGTTTTCAGTTTGAAAAACCTTTCATGTTTTTTTCTGCAATATAGATCATTTAAGGTAACAAAATATTCCACTGTAACTTAGGATAATTTTCCTTAAAAAAATTAGAATACCTTCTGTATAGTTCAAGTGAGAAAGAGATGGAGAGAGAGGGCTAGGGAGGGGGGGAGTGGGGGGATAGGGGTGGGGGAAGAGAGAGAGAGAGAGAGAGAGAGAGAGAGAGAGTGTGTGTGTGTGTGTGTGTGTGTGTGTGTGTGTGTAGATGGAAGACGGATTACTTTTCTATTTGGTATATTTTCATTTATCATGTACTCCAAGAAATTCATTGAACAGATGATTGTACCTAAAAGCAACCGCTAGAAGTATAGTGGTAAGCAAGACATACAAATCCCTGTTTTTACAGGGCCTTAGAGTTGGAAAACAAGTCAATAGAAGAGTGAACAAGATACATCAGAAAATATTGGGAAAATAAAATTATATAATAGAGCAGTTTTCTGGATGGGACCTCAAGGAAGACCTCTGAGAAAGTAATATTTGAGCTGAAACCTGAATGATGGACATTTTGTATATTTCAAAAGTTCCATATCTGTCAAATTCTTTGCTGCTAGAATGTTTGCTTATTCATGCTTTGGGCATATCACAAAGGCTCACTGAAATAAGATCTGTAGGAAAAAAAAAAAACCCTTGGTATTTTTAGGCATATTTCATCCAGAGCTCAAGTCTATTGATACTAAATTTGTCTGATTTCAGGGTATGAAAAAAATTTACTGAGTATTATTCCTAGGCAAACTTGTTAACAGTGTCCATAATGCTCTTGAGTCTTGCCTATCTTCCTCAATTTTCAGTAACCTGCTACCCAGTATGTTCATATTTAACACACACAAGATATACATTGTTATTTGGATTAGGCAGCTTTAGAAGAGCTAAGGAGATAAATACTACTTCGTGTGACTTTAGTAGCAGAATTATATGAAATAATATCTTTTCCAATGATCTGTATTTAGTTGTGCAAGTAGATTTATTTACCTAAATACATACAGATTTCACTACTTATTTTATTTTTCCCAAAAGTATAATCTCAGGACTGGGGAGAAAAGAGGATTATTGCTGAATTTATCTTCTTGCTAAAGGAAAGGGACTACCTCAAATTTTTCATCAGATCTAATGATGCTGATAATAAAGATTGTCCAAGAGAAATTCCTTGAATAGTTCGTTGAGTGAACATTTAATAACTAAAATTAAGTTCAGCATCATTGGTATTCTTCAGATCTGGAAATATTAGTAAAATATAACTGAAACTTGTTTTGCCATGAGTTTGGTTTATTAATGGATTTAGTATTGCTGCCTAGAATTTTACCGTTCTTAAAACTGTCTATATTGCATTATTTCTTTTGCCAAAAGAACAACCAGTTTGTGCTAATACTTCTTGTATTGTTATTTTTCTAGCAATGAAAATTTGTTCAAGGACATTAAAACACTTTCTCATACATGTTGTCCCTATTATATAGTGCAGTTGAATCCCGCAGCTTACTTTGCAGTAACAAAATACTCATTGTCTTTATGAAATTCAGTTCTAAAATGTCAACTGTTGAATATCACTTTCCACTAATTTCATTGTCATTTTTAGATTGTGGAGAGGTGATGATGAAATCCTGAAAGTTGTTTGTAAGGGAATGATTCAACTTTTACTTGAGTTCTACATAAGACTATCTTTTTTTGTTGTTATACTGTTTAGTAGGATGGAAAACAAGGGACAGAAAAACATGGTTATAATTGTATTTTAATACTTAGACTTTAAAATATTAAAACTTTCTCATGCTGGTTAGGCTTATATAATAAGCAACTTTATTCAAGGTAACTCTGTTTAGAATAATTAGCCTCAGATATTATTTCTGGCTTATAAAGTAATTTTTATAAATCTACTTGCCCAATTGATTTTCTCCTCCCTTTGCATTTGAATCTTTGGCTCTTTGAACCTTCCCCCTAACTCCTTGTGTTTTCTCCCCCTGCCTTTTTTTCTCATTGGCAATAGATCTTTAGTTTCCTACAATTTTCATTATTCCCATTTTCCACTGGTAGATATGTTTTTTTTGAAAACTTTTTTGAAACTGCATAGATTTTTTTGAACTTAAGTTTCCTCTTACTAATTTAAGCAACTTTTCTAGAAGCCACTGAAAAGAGAAGAAAAAGATGGGACTCAGAGAATACATGCTAATACATGCTATCTAGAACCTACCCAGTGAAAATATAGGTGCTTGCTTGAAAACCAGTGAGAATCAACTTTTATTACCCCAAATTGATGTGATCTCTGGCAAAAGTGGTGCCTGAGATTTTTCAATGACACTTAAAGAGTTTAGGAAGAGAATTACAAGTTGTTTTTTTTTTTCCCACCTATTTGAAACAATGAGGCTGACTATTCTCATTTGCTTGAGGTGAGGTTAAGTCACAATGTGTTACATAGGTGAGAGTTATGTAATGCAGGGATAATTCTCATAGAAAGGTAGCATCTCTTATAATTGCCAGACAGAACTTCTGGTCCTGCTAGTGTGGGAAACAGTTGTTGCCCAGTTGAAAGAAAGCACAGCTTCTTCAGATTGAAATGGTCGGGGGATATGTGAGAGGCACTAAGCTTTTCTTCCTAGTTGTACAACATGCAGTGTTAACAATGGGATGAGGTACAGAGAGTTCATTAGGGAGGGTAACCAGCATTGAGGCCTTCAAGCATTTAAAAACAGATTCAAAAATCCTAATTTTAGCCTACAGATTGATGACCTCAAGGAGATATACATTCATTTATTGGTTTGGATCCATTTCTTTTTAATTAGATAGCAAATTCTTACCTTGTTAAATATGAAATCAATAGTGGCCTAGGAACTGAAATGACTGGTCCTCTAACATCATAGTTAATTAGGTTTCTAATCTTGATGATTTTCAGAACTGACAAACGATAACCAGAAAAAGAATGTAAAGTATATTTCATAGAATGAAACATCTCTTAGGAAAAAATATAAAAAATATTTTTACAAGCCAGGCGCATGGCGCATGCCTGTAATCCCAGTGGCTCAAGAGGTTGAGGATTGCGAGTACAAAGCCAGCCTCAGCAACCCAGTGAGACCCTGTCTCTAAATAAAATAGAAAATAGGGCTGGGGATGTGGCTCAGTGGTTGAGTGCCCCTGAGTTCAATTCCTGGTACCCCCTCCACCCCCACAAAAAAAATTATTTATTTATTTATACATTCTCTCCATGTCTTAGTTTGGAGAGAAACATCTATGTAGATTTGTTTCAGTATTAAAATGGTCCTCTCAGAAACGTTCATTTCTACCTTTTGAATGAAGTATGTATTCTTCAGGTGGCATGACCTTCTACCTTCTGACCCCCTAGGATGTAATTCCCCTTTAGTTTATTGCTACTTACTACCCAAAAGCTCAACTACAGGCAAATTTAACTTCTAATCAACATTTAACCAATATTTGAGTGGCGAATGATTTTTATTGCTTTCAAGGAATTCACCTTCTGTATACTCAGGCAATGTGCTAATTAGTTTGTATTGCATTATCTTTAATCTTTAACTATAGTCCTGGTAGGCAGGCACCACTATCCCATTTTGTAGATGATGAAATGAATTTACTAAGACTATTTGGGTGCAGAATCAGCATTTCAGTACATAAATGAATTAGGAATTTAAGATAGTAGTAATTAAGTAATTAAGAACAGTCCTATGTGTACTATAAGGATTAACAATGGAAAGAACTTTCCCTAAACATGTCTTCCCTTTTTACTAGTGTTTTTGTTTTTGTTTACAAATCCTTTTTTTCCCCCCTATGGCAGTGGAGATTTAACACAGAGTCGCATTAATCCTGAGTTACATGCTCAGATCTTTTTGTTGTTCTGATTAGTTATACATAATAGCAGAATGCCTTTTTTTCATTTTTTAATTAATTTTTAAATTTGTTTTGATTAGTTATGACACATTGTACACAAATGGAGCACAACTTATTTCTCTGGCTGTACATGATGCAGAGTCACAATGGTCATGCAATCATACATGTACATAGTAGAATGAGATGGACATTATTACCCTATCTTTCCCACCATCACAGCACCCCCTCCTCTTACCTCACTCCCCTCTGCCCAATCCAAAGTTCCTCCATTTTTCCCTAGCCCCCCATTATGGATCAGCATCCTCATATCAGAGAAAACATTTGGCCTTTGGTTTTTTTGGAATTGGCTTATTTCTCCTAGCATGATAATCTCCAGCTCCATCCATTTACCTGCAAATACCATACCATAATTTCATCCTTTAAAGCTAAGTAATATTTCATTGTGTATTATGCACCACATTTTCTTTATCCATTCATCTGTTGAAGGGCATCTAGGTTCATTCCATAGTTCAGCTATTGTGAATTGAGCTGCTATAAACATTGATGTGGCTGCATCACTGTAGTATGCTGATTTTAAGTCCTTTGGATATAAACTGAGGAGTCGGATAGCTGGGTCAAATGGTAGTTCTGTTCCATGTTTTTTAAGGAATATCCATAATGGTTTCCATAGTAGTTTCACCAATTTGAGGTTCCCATCAGCAATGTATGAATGTACCTTTTCCCCCACATCCTCGCCATCATTTATTGCTACTTATAGTCTTGATAATTGCCATTCTGACTGGAGTGAGATTGCCAGTATTTTTTGTTTTGTTTTTAATATTTATTTTTTAGTTGTTGTTGGACACAATACCTTTATTTTATTTATTTTTATGTGGTGCTGAGGATCAAACCCAGAGCCTCACACGCACTAGGCGAGCACTGTACCACTGAGCCACAACCCCAGCCTGATGCCAGTGTTTATTTTTTTAAATTATTTATTTTTTATTTGTTTTAAATAGTTATACATGAAGTACAATAATCTTGACATATCATACTTTTGAATCAGATGGGAGATAATTTCTCATTTGCCAGTGTTTTTTAAACCCCAGTTAATTTCTTCTACCCAATGACTTCATGTCCTGCTACCCTGTCAGGATCTTAGTAAAAATGACCTCTTCAATGAAGCAGTCCTAGCTCTCCATAGTCAGAAGTGTTTTCTTCCTTCTCTATTATGCTCTGTAGCACTGTTCAAATATTCCAGGGGTATATGAACAGATCACTAGCTTTTTATCCTCTTTGATTTCATGGGCATATGTATACATTTGTGCTTATGTCCATCATGTTTTTGATATATATAAGAAATGGATAAATTAGTGCTTACATATTGAAGGTACGTTTTAAAAAGTTTTTTTTTTACTAACAATGTATGCAAAAATTTTCAAACAAAGTTCTGTGGAGTTTTAGTTTGTATCTTAATCACTCATTGCAAATTGTCTTAGAGTGTACTGTGTATTACACAGATTTTAGCCTCTCCTGGAGTGGTTTCTTTTACCCATATATTTGCATATCCTGAAGTGCCTTTTAATAGATGAATTCTAAAATTATATTCTTTCTATAGAACCCCAGAATGCAAAAGAAAAAATCCTTTTGTATGAATATAATTACAAATAACTGAACAGAAATAACCCACAAGTTGAATGAGAAATAAAGTTTTCATTGGTACATTAGGTATTGAACCTTCTGAATTCCTAATTTGATAATAGTTGAACATCTTGAATATGTACTACAAGACAGGTTTCTTTTAGGTGGCAGTAGCTTTCTCTACTGAATGCCTAAGTTAGAGGTGATAATGAAGAATCTCAAATGTTACTAAAATCAGAACTGATTATTTTGTTAACCTGAAGCATATAAGAAAGGGGAGGTAAAAGAAACAGATGTTATACAGAAAGAGAGTAGGAGTCAACAGAATCTTATTGAAAGGGGCCACCAAGTTGTCAGAATCAAGAGGTGAAGGTTAAGAAACCATATCCTCTTTTTAAATATTCAAAATGTATTCCCCCTTTGTGATAATTTTCTTCAAAACATACAGAAAAGCAAAAGTCAAGAAAATTCATCCAAAATTAAGCTTCTTATGTCTATTTATTCCTGATTTTTTTTAATTGGTTGTTCACAACATTACAAAGCTCTTGACATATCATATTTCATACATTAGAATCAAGTGGGTTATGAACTCCCATTTTTACCCCAAATACAGATTGCAGAATCACATCAGTTACACATCCACATTTTTACATACTGCCATATTAGTGACTGTTATATTCTGCTACCTTTCCTATCCTCTACTATCCCCCCTCCCCTCCCCTCCCATCTTCTCTCTCTACCCCATCTACTGTAATTCATTTCCCTCCATGTTTATTATCCTGTTCCCCTCACAACCTCTTATATGTAATTTTGTATAACAATGAGGGTCTCCCTCCATTTCCATGCAATTTCCCTTTTTTCTCCCTTTCCCTCCCACCTCATGTCTCTGTTTAATGTTAATCTTTTCTTCCTGCTCTTCCTCCCTGCTCTGTTCTTAGTTGCTCTCATTATATCAAAGAAGACATTTGGTATTTGTTTTTTTAGGGATTGGCTAGCTTCACTAAGCATAATCTGCTCTAGTGCCATCCATTTCCCTGCAAATTCCATGATTTTTGTCATTTTTTAGTGCTGCGTAATACTCCATGGTGTATAAATGCCACATTTTTTTTTATCCATTCATCTATTGAAGGGCATCTGGGTTGATTCCACAGTCTAGCTATTGTGAATTGTGCTGCTATGAACATCGATGTGGCAGTATCCCTGTAGTGCGCTCTTTTAAGGTCTTCAGGGAATAGTCCGAGAAGGGCAATAGCTGGGTCAAATGGTGGTTCCATTCCCAGCTTTCCCAGGAATCTCCATACTGCTTTCCAAATTGGCCACACCCGTTTGCCGTCCCACCAGCAATGTACAAGTGTACCCTTTTCCCCACATCCTCACCAGCACTCGTTGTTGTTTGACTTCATAATGGCTGCCAATCTTACTGGGGTGAGATGGTATCTTAGGGTGGTTTTGATTTGCATTTCTCTTGACTGCTAGAGATGGTGAGCATTTTTTCATGTACTTGTTGATTGATTGTATGTCCTCCTCTGTGAAGTGTTTGTTCATGGCCTTGGCCCATTTGTTGATTGGGTTATTTGTTTTCTTATTGTCTAATTTTTTGAGTTCTTTGTATACTCTGGATATTAGGGCTGTATCTGAAGTGTAAGGAGTAAAAATTTGTTCCCATGATATAGGCTCCCTATTTACCTCTCTTATTGTTTCTCTTGCTGAGAAAAAACTTTTCAGTTTAAGAAAATCCCATTTGTTGATTCTTGTTATTAACTCTTGTGCTATGGGTGTCCTATTAAGGAATTTGGAGCCCGACCCCACAATATGTAGATCAGAGCCAACTTTTTCTTCTATCAGACGCAGAGCCTCTGATTTGATATCTAGCTCCTTGATCCACTTTGAGTTGACTTTTGTGCATGGCGAGAGAAAGGGATTCAGTTTCATTTTGTTGCATATGGATTTCCAGTTTTCCCAACACCATTTGTTGAAGATGCTATCCTTCCTCCGTTGCATGCTTTTAGCTCCTTTATCAAATATAAGATAGTTGTAGCTTTGTGGATTAGTCTCTGTGTCCTCTATTCTGTACCATTGGTCCACCCACCTGTTTTGGTACCAGTACCATGCTGTTTTTGTTACTATTGCTCTGTAATATAGGTTGAAATCTGGTATTGCTATACCACCTGATTCACACTTCCTGCTTAGAATTGTTTTTGCTATTCTGGGTCTTTTAATTTTCCATATGAATTTCATGATTGCTTTATCTATTTCTACAAGAAATGCCATTGGGATTTTGATTGGCATTGCATTAAACCTATAGAGAACTTTTGGTAATATCGCCATTTTGATAATGTTAGTTCTGCCTATCCATGAACAGGGTATATTTTTCCATCTTCTAAGATCCTCTTCTATTTCTCTCTTTAGGGTTCTGTAGTTTTCATTGTATAAGTCTTTCACCTCTTTTGTTAGGTTGATTCCCAAGTATTTTATTTTTTTTTGAGGATATTGTGAATGGAGTGTTTTTCCTCATTTCCGTTTCAGAAGTTTTGTCGCTGATATACAGAAATGCCTTTGATTTATGTGTGTTGATTTTATATCCTGCCACTTTGCTGAATTCATTTATTAGTTCTAGTAGTTTTTTTGTAGACCCTTTTGGGTCTTCTAGGTATAGAATCATGTCATCCGCAAATAGTTATAATTTAAGTTCTTCTTTTCTTATTTTTATGCCTTTAATTTCTTTCGTCTGTCTAATTGCTCTGGCCAGTGTTTTGAGAACTGTATTGAATAGAAGTGGTGATAGAGGGCATCCCTGTCTTGTTATTCCTGATTTTTTGATAGACCAATGATAACTCAATTGAGAAGATCCATTACAAGTTTAGACATTATTTCACTAAAGTACAAAGATTAAAATTAAAAATATTCCAAGCCCCAATCCCCAAAACTAATCCCTGACATCTAACTATACACAAATACAAATATAATAGTAAGCTAAATATGTAGTAAATGCTAATTTTAATATTATAAATATTCTTTTAAATATAATTGTTCTTGAGCTTGGCCAGAATCTGCAGATTGACCCAGATTGGGGAAAAAATGTCATCTAAGCAACAATAAAGTCACCATTCTCTGCGAATGGAAGTCAGAGGGAGGAAGAAAGACTGGATTTAAGCTTCTCTATAGCAAAATCTACCAAATTCTCAGAGGGATAAAAAAACAAAAGCCAACTGGATTTTAAATATAATGGCAAATGAGGAAAGTCAGGTAACTTGACGTTGGTGGATACTTCTTGAAAAATCTAGAGACAATTGGGAAGAGGACTGGTAGTGATTATTTGTTTATAATAAATAAAAAAGATAAAAATAAATACAAGTATTATGTCTATCTACAACTAAACGTAAGCATACGTATACAAAATATATATATAACACCATATATACAATTACCCAGAGTGATTACCTCTGGTGTGTAGTACTAGAATGGGGAGGAGATTTGCTCTTCATTGTATTGTATTTTGAACTTTTAAAAATCATGTTTATGTGTTTTCATAAGTAAGGAGTTAAAGCAGTGGGTTGGGAGAAGTTACTGAGATTTTTAGAACCAGGAGTAAAGAATGACCACAGATACACTTAAGCAGCATATCAGTTAAGCAGGTGTGTACACATGAACGGGAAGGATCTCAAAGCCAACATGGGAATTACTTTCTTAAATAGAGTGTATAAAGACTACTGAATTGGTTGGTAATAATAGATGAGGGGAGTGTTCTCCATGAAGAGCACATTTCACCATGAGAATGATTGACCCATACAAAACTGCCAGCAGCCCCATCTTGACCCATTTTAGCACCCTTCCTTCCACTACTTCAAGGACAAAGTCTACTCAGTAGTTATTCTCCAAGCCTTAACATCTACATTATTTTCATATCTTCCTTGAATCACACCTCTTCAGGCTTAAGTCGTCTTTTATCTTTCATGGAGATAGAGGATAATGAGTGAGCTCTTTGCCACATAATCTACCAGTTTCTAGAGCTTAAGGATGTTTAAACCCCTTGTTTTAAAGATAACAGAAGCAAGTCCAGAAATGAACTTGCCAAGATAACACAATTAATGCCAGATCTCACAACATAATTCAATTCTCCTGACTCCCAGGTCAGTGGCCTTGGCACCAAATCACAATTTTTATTTTTTCAAAAAAACCTGAGCCTGGGCTGGGGATGTGGCTCAAGCGGTAGCGCGCTCGCCTGGCATGCGTGCGGCCCGGGTTCGATCCTCAGCACCACATACCAACAAAGATGTTGTGTCCGCCGAGAACTAAAAAATAAATATTAAAAATTCTCTCTCTCTCTCTCTCTCTCTCTCTCTCTCTCTCTCTCTCCTCTCTCACTCTCTCTTTAAAAAAAAAAAAAAAAAAAAAAAAAAAAAAAAAAAAAAAAAAAAAAAAAAAAAAAACCTGAGCTATATACATTTTACTGATAAATAAAACTCAAAATGTATCTATTCTCTGCATTTTCCTATTATTTGCAAATAGGTTTTAGGTGTGGTAATGGTGTGTCAGCACTATATCAGGCTATCTACCTAGATTTTCTCTACTCATTTTGTAAGTACTACAATATAAATATTAGTTAAATCAATTTGTTAATAGAAAATGGAAGTTCAAGGCAGTTGTAGCAGTTTGAACTCCAAATGTAGCATAGACCCAGAACTCAAAATGTGAACTTATCTGAAAATAGGAACTTTTTCACCAACATAATTGGGTAAGGATCTCATGATGAAATCATCTTGAATTTAGGTGTCAATCCAATGTTAGTTGTCTTTATAAGGGAAAGGGGAAAGGGATTTAACACACAGAAGGATTCAGAAAAAACCATAGGAAGACGAAGATTGGAGTTAAGCTAGCACAAGTCAAGGAGTGCCAAGAGTCACCAAAAGCTGGAAGAATTCTTCCTTCTAACTTTTGGACAGTATGGCCCTACCAACACCTGATTTCACTTTATGGATTTCAGAACTATAAGAGAATAAGTTTCTCATATATATATATATATATATATATATATATATATGAGAAATAATAAAATAAAGGCATAAAATATATATCTGTATGTGTGTGTGTGTGTGTGTGTGTGTGTGTGTGTGTGTGTATATATATATATATATATATATATATATATATGTATAATGCATTTTTAAAATTTATTTTTATGTGGTGCTGAGGATAGAACCCAGGGCCTTGCACATGCTAGGTGAGTGCTCTACCACTGAGCCACAACCCAGCCCAAGTTTCTCTTATGTTAAGCCACAAAGTTTGCGGGGTTTTTTTAATTTTTATTTTTTATAGCAGCACAAAGAAATAGTATAATGCTTATTATGACAGAGCTGGAAAAGGACCATGAGGAAATTCAACTTTTGAGGATTCTGACACCAGAGCTCTTGGGAACTATAAAGAACATGGAGTGGATTCTGTTCAGTCTGGAAATCCCATTTCACTGTGCTAGTCTGTATCTGTCCTTTCAATTGTAGATTAAATGCCATTTCCTTTCCAGAAGCATCTTCTGAGTTAGGTTCTCCCGCTCTAGACTTTTCTTTTCAGCACTTAGCACTTTTTTTTTTTTTAACGCAGTTGCTTTATAAATTGTCTAGGGTGGCTGTGATGCATTATGAGACAGGGATCATGTGGATTTGGTTTCCTATTTTGCCTGGGTCAAAATAGGAATTTTAAATTTTAGAACAGAGAAATGGTGAGCACCCTGTCACTACAAAGAGAAGTTCTCAGGCTAACACATATCCCCCACCATTCTTAAGGAAACCTCAAAACAAAACACTATTCTTGTGGATGCAGAGTGACCCCTCAACAGGGTTTTTGTTTAAGAAAACATTGGTTTGAGCTTTTACATATGCCATCAAGCAAAAAGCCTGGCATTTATCTTAGGAGAATATAGGCCCAAAAAGGACAGAACAAAATCTTCTTTGTGAGTAGAAGATTTTGTTCCTTTGGTGTTTGAAAAGTTGGGCTTCCATTTCTCTACAGTGACCATTCCAATTCCAAGGCACTTTTTCTTTCTACATTGGCAAAACACATGCAGAGTGTTTGGTTAAATTGGTATTGAACACTGGTTAGGAGAGAACAGTATGTACAGATAGTCTTTAATTTTCAAGTCACAAATTTCATATCCAATTAGAAGAAATTTCTAAAATCCAAAATAGCAACAGCTCTTATTTCCTCCAGTCATTAATTCAATGATGGATTCATTAATTTACCCATTCAACATGAACTTTTAATGGACACATCTGGTCTGTCAAACATAGAAGAAGAAAAAAAGAGAACTAAGTCTGTGGCAAAGCTTTTGTGAGAGCCCTTACATTCTGTTTGGGGTTGACATGTGAGTGAACAAACAGCCTCACTACAATGTGATAGAGGCATTTACAAAGAGCTATATATAGCAGGACTGTGCATGAAGGGAGGGTTGAGGGATCTGGAAAGTTCCAAAGAGATGGTGGCATTTGAACTAGATATTAAAGAATGAATTGCAATTGCAATTTCATGAGAAAGTGAAGATATATTTGCAACAGGTAAGATGCATTCTTCTGATACAGAATAATCTCTTTCCCAAGTGAAATCAATGTGTCATTTTCCCTTAGGCCCGAAATAATTTTCTTTCATTGGCATATTTTTTGGTTGATTTCTCAGTAACTCTAGAATTCCTGAAGTTGCCTTCCTTACATTTTAAACAACTGCATTCAAGTAGGGTGTTATTACATTGTTTAGGAATAATATTTTCCTATTATTTTTTTTAGTTTTCACTTAATATGAAGGCATTATATTCATTACTAAAGTAGATGAATGTTATAAAATGAAAAGCAATATTCCCCCATTCTCTCTGCCAAACAGTCCTTTTCATCCAAACTTAAACAGGTAATATCCTCTGGGGGAAAAAAAAGTATTGTATTTATATTTTTTAATTTTCAAACTATACACATCATTGTTTTTAGTCTAAATCTGTTCGATAACTTGGACTTTACTCTTTTTAGATCTCTGAATGGGTATGGCATGATTTATTTAACCATTTGTTTATGGACAATTGAGCCCGATTAGAGACTCCTATTGCATCCATTATTACACTGAACATCCTTGAAATGGTTATGTGGGTAGAGCCATAGGATATTTTTCTGGCAGGGGAATTGCTGCTGGGTCAAAGAATTTAAATATTTATAGGTATTGCCAAATTGTCTTCTAATTGACAGACTATTTTTCCCCACCATTTTAAAACCAAAATTATCAAGCTTTTTAATGTTTATTATATCACTGTATTAACGTCTGATGTTTATATGATTCAAACTCAAAGTTTGTGTAATTTTTTATTTTTACAAACTCTGTAAATACTGGCCCATTTCATTTTCATACACACACATATGTATATAGAGAGAATTATTGAAAATGTTTCCTAACTTTTAAAAATTTATTCATACAAATATATTAGTCTTTCCTTAGAGATATTGAATACTGTATTTCTCCCAAGTTTATAAACAAATTATTGTTTTCCTCCATTACTCTTATGAGTTTCATTTTTTTAATATTTACAATTTTGATTCCCTCCAGAATTTCTTATATGAATTAACACAAGAAAATAATTTTGAAGTGGCTACCCAATTGTCCCAAAAGACTTTAATAATTCATTTTCAACACTGACTGTAAGTCACCCGTATCATATATGAAACATCAATTTATATGTGAACTCTGCTCTGGTCTGCTCATCTGCCTATTTTTTGTGTACTCCATTGCTTTAATGATTTTAGGTGAGGTACTTACTGAAACATGACTCTGCTACATACCATGGCATTATCCCTTGAACCCCTTCCAGCATTGCTGCTATAAATAGCCATCTTTAAAATGTTGCCTGGTTATTCCTGAGAGGTTCCTTAGGTACAGTATCGTTTCTTCCCAATCTGGAGTCCCTCCAACCCAACTCCTCCAGGGCATTCACTGTTATGACATAGCTGCTCCAGTGGGCACTGCCATCTTCTAGTGACGACTTCCCTCCTACCATCATGTGTAGCCTTGGGGAAAAGTCTTGTCTTACTCTTATTACACAGCAGAGACCACACTTCCCTGACTGTTCCAGAGTAACAGAAGGAAGAATTCAGAGAAATCATTTATGAGAACCACCAAGCTCCAGCAGGATCCTCATTCCACACCATGTTGGTCCCCCGCCTTCTTTGCCACCTGTACCCAAGGCACCAGAGGTAGCTTGACCACCCCTACTTCAAGCATTCCAGGTACTACTCCATCTTTAGAATCTAAGCCCAATGGATATCTGTACTAAGAGAAATGAGGATTTCCACTCACCTAATCTAATACTCTCAATAATACCCCTATTCCTCCTGGAGAACTGGCTTGTTCCCCAGCTGATGGTAAAAACATTTGCTCTCTTCTGAGTAGTACGGTCTGGAGTTTGGAAGTTGGTCCCCATAAGAAAAATCTCCCAATGATCTGATATTAAAATATCTGTAATTAAGATCTGATATTAAGAACCTTTCACAAAGCCTGCCTTTGTTTATACATATGATGGCTTGGCACAGCCAATCCCAGGTCAGGCTGTGCCAAGCTAGATCCTGTTCCTGCTTCACCTCACTGCATTCAAACATATCCTAGGCCCCAGCCCTGCCATGGTCAGCTGAGTACACTAATCAGCCTTGAAACATAGCAAAATGGTACGTTGCTACTTCCTTCATACCACATTCCTATTTTAAATCAGCTGTTTTTACATTAGATTTCAATCTCTTTAAAATATCAATTTTGGAAGTGGAAGGGGCAAAGAGTTGGGAAGATAATAAGTGATTTCTGTATTTTCTAAAGGAGCCTATCAGCATGTGACCAGCTATTTCTAAAGTAAACTATTTTATCTATCTGAAAGCCACAATCTTTACCAGGTTATCCCCTTTATTCCATGTCTTATTGTATTTAGATCTGCTCAGGCTACTTGGACAAATCCTCCAACAAATTTGCCAAATGGAAAACTAGCTTCGAAGTGTGGAGTGAGAACAAGTAACATAGAAAGGAGCAGAGAAATGTCACCCGAGTTAAGTTTCAAAACACATCAGGATCCAGTCTTCTCTGTACTTGAACAATACAGACTTAGAAGGTGAGTAGGGATAAAAATCTGCTGCATCTCATAAATCTTAAGGTAGGATTATTTGATAAGCAGTAGAATTTTTTTTTTTGCCTCTTACTAATTTTGTAGTCTTTACAAATCCCAAATTTGCTCTTTGATTACACCATGTCATTGCCTAGAAACTCAAAGGGAAGTGAATGAAGGAAAGAGGATCTGTGAAAACGTGAGCCTGTGACTTTACTCTGCAGCACACTTGTTAGCATCAGGATGATTATTTTTAAACAAAGTTAAGAAAGTAGGGATTTCCTTTGAACTGACAGTGTTTTTTGTTTTTCCCCAACTACCATCCTGTATTATATGGCAGGATGGTAGTTGTTTTCTCTCTGAAGAGTTAAAAGCTAGTTTCACCCTATGGCATGGTGTGTTAAAATCAATATTGTCAGAGTCACTTCCTCTTTCACTTCTGCAACAAGTAATTCTATCCAAGATGCAACCCAACCTATCCTAAACACACAAGTCAGCAAACAGTTGATTTATTTTGCTAGCTTTAATATGTCAAAAACCCCAGGAGGCTGGGGTGTTAGTCAATGACCTCTTTTGCATGGGAAAGAACATCAGAAACAATGTGACAGGTAAGGATCAGGCTTCTAGAGCCAGGGATGATTGTTACTAACTCTTGACTTTTTCTGACAACATTTCAGAACTCTTTTAGGAATACTAGCTTCCCCAAGGGCATCACTATTCATTTAGGTTTGGAGAAGGGGTATGTATCTGAAGGGAACATAGCCCAGTGACTTGATTTTCCACCTCACTACAAGGTACATAACATCATTTATTTATTTAGTCTTTGGTTACCTTGACTCAAGGCTAAAACACTAAAGAGTAACTTTTCAATTATATATTGTGGTCCCTACAACTTCCTTCCCACTGGATAAAATGTAGCTCCATGTGGGTCCTTTTGAGCTTGCTCTAAACATGTGAGGAATTGTATTTGATAGGAATTGCATTAAATCTGTATAGAACTTTTAGTAGTATGTCGATTTTGACACTATTAATTCTGCCAATCCAAGAACATGAGAGATCTTTCCGTCTTCTAAGGTCTTCTTCCAATGTCTTTCAATGTCTTTCTTTAGTTTTCTGTAGTTTTCACTGTAGAAGTCTTTTACCTCTTTTGTTAGATTGATTCCCAAATTTCCCCCCAACCTTTCTGCAACAAGAAGAGGATCTCTGATATGAAGGAAGGACTAGCCAGTCTGAGGGTGGTGGTGAGGAGCTAAGTGAAGCACAGGCAGTAAACTGTGCTTGAGAGGAGAAGCAACTTTCTTCCAAGTGTTCCTGAAGTCAAGCCTTTACCTAAGGTGTATTTATTTCTCATTAACCAGTTTCCCCCTACTCTTCAAATCCAGTTCTTCTATTCATATCAATTACTATTTTTTTTTTTTTTTTTTTTTTTTTTTTTGCCTCTAGTTACTTTGCTGGTCTTTGGTTGCAAAGAGAAAAAGATACAGTCTCACCGCCAGGAGCTCAATGTTTAGAGAGGACTCCTCCAACTCAAGCATTAGGAGGCATGACATGCATCAAACATGTCAAACCAAATGAGCACTTAGGGACAAGTGCTTACAAGTGAAGAGCAACTCAAGGATGACAAATGCCTATTTACTTAAAGCCCTGCCAGGTGATCTCTCCAGAGCAAATGAAATTGCCTTTTGGAAGCCAAGATTTTCATGAGATTAGAGTTTCAGAGGGGTCACCCAGTGATTTCTATAACAAAAAGTTTTGTTGGTAGCTTCTATCCACTATTAAGCTTATCTATTGAGTTTGGTTCTTCGTTTATCAAATTTTTAATTCTAGAATTTATTTTATTTTTTCATTGGTGCATTATAGTTGTACATAATAATGTGATCTGTATTACATATTTATACATGCACAAAATATAATGTGCCAATATCATTCCTTGGTATTTCACCTTTTCCTTCCCTCCTCCCATCCCTTGGTCCCTTTCCTCTACTCATTTTTAAAAAGTAATTCCTAGGTTTCCGGCAATGTTCTCAATCTTCATTTCCTTCAACATATTAAGCATAATCATTGTAGTATCCATGTTGATAACTCCATTATTTGGATTGTCCCTCATTCTAGATATACTGTTGTTATTCATTTATGTTTCCTTGCTTTATTATTTTAGATTGAATGTCATCTTTGGAAGGTACATCATACTTCTCAGTAGCCTTGTGAGTAGGAAGAATGAATCCATTTCTCACCTTATGGTAACCATGACATCTGTTCTACCCAACTCCTCCAGTGGCAATGGCATTTACAAAATTGACAAACCAAGAACCCCATTCACTTTCTGTGACTGACTTCTTAGCAAAGTTATAGGATTCAACAAAAAATTGTTCTCAGAGAACCAAACTAAGTCCCACCCTAATTCCTGCAATGTGTAGAACACCCACATTATATTAAATAGTAATCAGCCCAATAAAATCATTTAATTTTAGACAATCAGGGATGAGCAAACCTATGTGATCTTAGAAGGGAGGATAAAATTAATCCCTTAGCTGTTCTACTTCAATGTGGCTTCAAACTTAATAACTTAATTACAAGTACTGAGAAAATTCTTTTGCATTTTTTCAGCACTGTTGAGTCTCAGAAGCAAGCTAACTAAACATGCCTTACAGATCTAAATTCATTAAAAGCTACATTTGAGAGAAACCTTCGAGTCTTTATTTAAATAGAAAATCCTAAGGTATCTTCTAGACAGTTATCATTCCAGTTTCTAAAGTCTTAAAATATGGACTAGGTTATAGATGTACAGATGTACATAAATATATCTGAACATAAATATATTTACAGAAAGACAGACCCCAGCTTTGAGCTTTTCTTGCTTAGAGCTCGAGCCTTAAGTTTATAGATCTAAGAATTCCCTGGAACAATTAATGTACTGGGACATCCTCATATTATCAATAGGATTGTGGCATACAGCATGTAGAACATTAGCACATATATTGTCAATATGCTAATTTTTATTTTGAATATTAAAGTCATGTGATTGATAAGATTTCAGGTTTGATAACAAAGTAAACTATAATAGTCCTATTTACCAACTCATTCAACATACTGGTCTTGATCTTAGATTTGGGAAATGAATTCAGAACAATAAATAAAATTGTTAGTTGGAACTTTATGAGCATTGTATTTAATGATTTCCAGGAGGCAACCTTCATGAAGAATAAAAACACAGAATTGGGAAAAGGTTAAATTACATATTTAGTTGAAAATTGGATGACAGAAGACAAGAATTACTTTGCATTCCACTTTATATTTCCCTCAGAGGTTTGCAGAGAATAGGTCATCCATAAATATTTTTTCAACTCAAAGGATCTCAGACCATTACTTAAAATGTATATTGTAACATACCCATGTGCTTTAGATCCAATTCAAGGGGTCTGAGCTAAATTTACCTTTGAAGGCTCCTCCAGCCCTAAAGCTAATCATCCTGTTATGCCAGGAATCATCTGCTGTGCCAGTGACAGTCTAGAATCCTGGGTGGCAGATGTCTGGAGTGGAGCTGGAGAATCTGAATTTTAAAAATCATTCCAGATTATTCTACCATATATCGTATGAAACCTTGCTTTAAAACCACTGAATTATTTACATAATCTGCTTCCAGTGTTTGTTTAAAATGTAGCCATTCATATGGTATTTATGACTTAAAAGAATAATTTTTCACCCCTGATAATTCCCTCTTTCTCTATATTTCACATTTTAAAGAATCTTAAAGCCAATTTTTTAACCAAGATGTACCACTGGAAACCAGAACCTTCCCCTCACCTACAGCTGACTTTAATTTCTGACATTTAAGAGCACCTTATGTCCTGCTTAATGTTGGGCTAATAAGAAGCACTTTTTTTAAACTATCCGAATTTCTATGAAAACCAAGGTTATCAGGCCAAGACATATCTATAGAATTGTATTTTAAGATATGAAATATATATGTATACAAGTCTCAAGGAGTATGATGATTTCCTTGAGTTATTTTTTTAAAAGGTGGTGGAACATTATTAAATATTACCCATTTGAACTTTGAAATAGTGCCATTATTTTCTAAATGCCATAGCTTAGGTATCTATATATGATTGACAATTTACCCCTCATCTCAACTGTGCCAAATCATGATACATCTAGCACATTATATGCATTTATGGCCTCTGAAATTTTCACCTTTCCAATATTTCCTTTTAGAACTCTTGGGAATGAAATTAAGATCTTAAAAAAAAATTGAAGCTCATATCGAGATTTTAAAATCCCAAACTGTACTTTTGAATCATATTTTAATCTGCTAATTCATTTGCCTTTTCTCAGATTCAACTCAAAAACCACACATGTGCATCTAAATACAGAGATGCACCTACTGTAAAGGCCTCTGGCAAACTATCTCAGTTGGGACCTCAGAATCAGTTGCCAGCCAGAGGTGAGTGTTCAGGAAGTTGTGGTAAATGCCACGGGGTTAACACCCACATGGAGGTCAAGGGAGCAGGATTTGGCCTAGAGAGGTGTTGAATTGAAAAGCAAATGTAACAAAGGCCTAAGTCACTGACCTAGAGAAAGGCTAATGCTTGGATAGTCCTTCATTTTTACTCTGCTTGACGTAAGGCTTAGTGACCTTTATAGCCGAACCGTGAAGGACAGGATAACTCTCAGAGACAGGCCAATTTCCCTTCCAGACAAGTGCTCAGATAAGAACCCAACACTCCTAGCAGCTGAAGAATGAGAGCCTCAAACTTGAAGGGTGTCTGGATCCCATACTACAGTGTCTACTGTAGAATCACAGTTAAAAAAAAAAAAAAAAAAAGTGGCCATGAAAACTGTCTTCAGACCCGTAGTTGTTTTGTTTTGACTTTTCAAGATTATTCTAGACACTCCCACTACCAGTACAACTCTTTATAAAGCTTTGATTTTAAATACTTAAATTTTCCCCAGTTTGAAAATTAAAAATCAAACTAAAACAATGCTGGCCTAGGAATTTTCAAAAAATGCTCTGGACAACCTTAAGGTATGGCTTGTTCCAAAAGAGTAAATTCAGATCGTCTACATGGAGTCAGGCTTCTGGGAAAAGTAGGACTGAGTTTAGGACAGAGGGAGTGGCTGCCTGCCTGCTCTCTGGTGTGATTGGAATGGTCACAGAAAGATTCTTCAGGATCATCTACCCCGAAATCATTTTCATTCATAATTCTGAAACCCTGTGGTGCCTGCTTATGTCATTCACCTGGCTCTTGGATTAAACTCTTCCTTCTTCCTCATTATCATTTTGTGTCCAACTGAAATCCCTAGGCTTGAATATCTGATGCCTTCAGCCCCTCCAGGTCAGGCCAGCTCACAATCTGGAGGAACCACATTCCTCCACATCCATGGTCAGAGCACACAGGCAAAGCCGGCTTTATTCCCCATGGAGCCCTGGTGTTTGCCTAGTATGGTACGTAATTATACTCACACAGAGCTGCAATAAAAGACATGATAGGTTCTCCACTTCTCTGGAGGATTCCTAAATACCAGCAATAACCAGATTGTAGGACAAATGAGAGCCACTGGGAGAAAAAGGTGAGGAAGAGGAGGGGCAGCTATAGTAGGCAGAATTTTTATAGTATTCCTCCAAATATGTTCTGTTCTAATCCCTAGAATCCTAGAACCCATGACTATGATGATACATCACTCCTATGGTTGTGCTGTTATAAAGCACAGTTTACCTTAAGATAAAGAGATGATCCTGGAATGTCCACACAGTTTCCAACTGGGAACAGAAGAGGAAGTCACTATTACAGCTTGAGAAGGACTTGACACACTGTTACTGCTTCAAAGATGCAAAGGATGATATAAGAAGGAAGGTGATTGGCCCCCAAGAGCAGAAAGGGGACCTCAGTTGGTATTCATCAGTGCTACAACCACAAGGGACTAAAATAAGTCAACAACCTAAATGAGCTCAAAAGTGGATTATTTACTCAAGCCTCCAGCATAGTTAACAGTTTGATTTGGGCCTGTGAGACCGAGTATAGAAACTAGTCCATCCTACGGAGACCTATAACCCACAGGACTGGGATAATGAACAGTAGTGTTAAAAGTTGCTAAATTGGTGGTACTTTGTTACTGCAGCAATAGAAAACTAGTACAGCAGCCAAGACAAACAAGTGTACTGTTTTGAAAAAGCAATCTCTGTAGAAGGAAGCAGAATCTGCTTCTAAAGCCATCTGGCATAAGAAGTGGATAGACTGAGATCCAAAACACCTACTACTTGCTGGCTTGAGCTAGCATAGGCACCAACTTCCTCAACAAGATTCCTAAAGCACAAGAAGTAAAATCAAGAATCAATAAATGGGATGACAGCAAACTAAAAAGCTTCTTCACAGCAAAGGAAACAGTAGAGAAACTGAAGAGAGAACCTATAGAATGGGAGAAAAATCTTTGCTACCTGCATCTCAGATGAAGCTTTAATCTCCAAGATATATAAGAACTCAAAAAAAAAAACATAAAAAAATAGCCCAATCAATTAATGGGCTAAAGAATTGAACAGACACTTCACAGAAGAGAAATATGATTGGTCAATAAACATGAAAAAAAGATCAACATCTCTAGCAGTTAGAGAAATGCAAATTAAAACTACACCGATATTCTATCTCACTCCAGTTAAAATGGCAATTATCAAGAATACAAGTAACAATATATTTTGGCAAGGATGTGAGGAACAAGGTACACTCATACATTGCTGGTGAGATTGCAAATTGGTGCAACCATTCTGGAAAGCAGTATGGAGATTCCTTAGAAAACTTGGAATGGAACCACCATTCAACCCAGCTATCCCACTCCTCAACATATACCCAAAGGACTTAAAATCAGCATACTATACTGACATGGCCCCATCAATTTTTATAGCAGCTCAATTCACAATAGCTAAGCTATGGAACCAACCTAAGTACCCCCTTCAACAGATAAATGGATAAAGAAAATGTGGTATGTATACACTATGGAATACTATTCATCCATGATAATGAAATTATAGCATTTGCCCATAAATGGATGGAACTGGAGATTATCATGCTAAGTGAAATAAGCCAATCCCCCAAAAGCAAAAGCTGAATGTTCTGATATTCGGATGGTAACACACAATAAGCAGGGTGGGTATAGAAGAAAAAAAGTACTTTGGATTAGACAAAGGAATGAAGGGAAAGGAGAAGGAATGGAAATAGGAAAGACAGTAGAATGAACTAGACATTACTTTCCTAATGTTCATATAACAATATGTGGCCAGTGAAACTTCACATCATGTATAACTGCAGGAATGGGAAATTATACTTCATATATGTATAATATGTCAAAATACATTCTATTGCCATGTATATCTCGGACTATTCCCTGAGGACCTTAAAAAAGCGCTCTATAGGGATACGGCTGCATCAATGATTATAGCGGCACAATTCACAATAGCTAGACTGTGGAACCAATCTAGATGCCCCTCGATAGATGAATGGATAAAAAAAATGTGGCATCTATACACAATGGAGTATTATGCAGCACTAAGAAATGACAAAATCATAGAATTTGCAGGGAAATGGATGGCATTAGAGCAGATTATGCTAAGCGAAGCTAGCCAAGCCCTAAAAAACAAATGCCAAATGTCTGCTTTGATATAAAGAGAACAACTAAGAACAGAACAGGAAGGAAGAGCATGAGGAAAAGACTACAGTAAACAAAGACGAATGGGGGGAGAGAAACGGAGAGAGAAGGGAAAGCACATGGAAATAGTAGGAGACCTTCAATGATACATAAAATTATAAGAGGTTATGAGGGGCAAAGGGGGGAGGGGAAAGAGAGAATTGAACAACAGCAGGGGAGGTAGAGAGGGAAGATGGGAGGGGAGGGGAGGGGAGGGGGGATAGTAGGGGATAGGAAAGGTAGCAGAATACAACAGTCACTAATATGGCATTATGTAAAAATGTGAATATGTAACAGATGTGATTCTGCAATCTGTATTTGGGGTGAAAATGGGAGTTCAAAACACAATTTGAGTCAAATGTATGAAAGATGATATATCATGAGCTATGTAATGCTTTAAATAATCAATAAAAAATTTTAAAAAAAGTAATAAATCACTTTTTTAAGAAAAAAAATAATAAAAAATAACAAATAAAAAATTAAAACAAAATTAATAGCTGTATGATGGGAATGCTCCATTACACTGTGACATATTTGGGGTTTACCATCATGATCACATGGCTACCTGGGAGCTGTGGCTGCTGATGCCCACCATCAGAAGAGAGTATTGTGCAGCACATCAGTAGCCCAGGAAAAGGTCTAAATCCAAAATTTGAAAAATGGTTTTCACTGAATGCATGTCATTTTGATATCATTATATAGTAAAAAAATCATAAATTGAACCATCATAAGTTGGACCATCTCTATGTAAATCCATCCTACTGGTTCTGTTTCTCTGGAAAGCTCTGACTCAATATAATCATTCCCATCTCCTTGGAGCAAGAGGCAACCAGTGTCAGCTTTGCCCAAAAATGTATAACAAAACACTTCCAGGAATAGGGAAATTCTGGGAAAAGTTTTTTTTGTTTTTGTTTTTTCAAAGAAAGAGGAAGTCACACAAGGAGAACTGTCTGTGCCACTCCCTGGGCAAGGCGGTGGGAGGATGTGCTTCAGGGAGCACCAGTCACCAGCAGCCACCAAGTGAGACAGCTCTAAGTGAAAGGCTAACACGCCCAGAAGATAAGACAGGAAGATAAAGAAACTGTGACTCTCCGGACACTGGACATGGTCAAGCCACATTTCTAGGAGAATTGTGTGAGATAACTAAGTGATTGTTGGATATTTTGTTACTTAGAGCTGAAAGAATGTCTTGCTGTACACAGTACTAATTTAGAATACAAATGGGAATTTCTATTGGTGAGGCTGGACGATTTACTTTTTAAACAAGCACCCAGCTAAAGTCTTAAGTACTCCTGTTGTAAGGTGTCAAAGCTTCTTCTCCCTGGTCAATGTATCTTCCACTTTTTGGTGATATCAACAAATGGAGAGACATCTGTATTGCTCCCGTGTTACCATATTCCCCACAGATATGTTGATATTAGACATGCCATAAAATAATAAGGAATGAATCCAGAGAAAACATGCCCATAAGCTTTTTGTTGGAGAATATACACCAGATTGTAAAACCCATATTTGCAAACAAATCAGGAAATATTGGGTGTGTAGACAAGAAGGAGCAACCAAATTGCATTCATTTTTCATGCGGCTTACATAGGACCTGCTGACAGGATAGCAGCTCTCAGGGTCTCTGAAAATGCTTACCTATATTCATTTATACAACTTTTTATAAATTTGATAATTCTGCATATCAGAACACACCTTAACATACGTGTGTGTGTGTGTGTGTGTGTGTGTGTATTTAATCTGTCCAAAATCTTTGACTTCCCACTTAGAATATCTTCTAACTTAAAGTGTCTTCATCCTAATCTTACAGTCATCTGATGTTTCCAGCTTTGGATGTGCTCCTATGCACAGAAAGCTGTGTGCAGGTTCACTGAGGAGTTATGTCACCTCTCTCCTGTCCACAGCCTGCAGCACAATGCATGAACACAGTAGGGGGTGTTCATAATGTCATCTGTAGGATCCCAGAAGACAGGGGTGGTCCCTAACACTTTGGGAACTTGTGTTTTGTGAGGTTACTGGATTATAAGCACCATCTCATTCCCTCAGTCAGAATCCAAAATATTGAAAAGAAAAGTTCATTTCTAAAGATCAGGGGGTGAAACAGATCTCTCCAAGTTTACTCCAGTGTACTTTCTCCCAGGTTCATTTCACAGCATGCCTGATGTTCTCTTCTTTAAACGTACCTTGAATTCATCTGCTGTATGAGGATTAAATAGAGCAGAGAAATAACTATTTATCATCAATAAATAATATTCTGCCATTTAAAAGGAGAAAGTAGACAATGAGTTTCTTTCATAAAATTAGAATTTGTGTTCCCTCAAATTTAGAATCTAATATTCTTCTGATAAATATAACTCTCTACTGTATGTTTTACACAGCATGACCCATGTATAGCTTTAATATGCATTCACCGGGAATGCCCAAAGCACAAGTTTTCTGACCTTTTCTTTTTCACTTCATCCTCTTTATATCCCAGTTTGATATTTTGCAGCAAAAATCAGCAGCTCATTGAGCATATGAAGAAATAAAAGTCTGTTTTCTCCAGACTCTCTGAACAGATGTTTCTTACCTTAGGGCAAGCTTTTTATAAACTGAAAAGCAAACAACAAACAAAGGACTCTAAATTCAGTTTTCTACAACTGCTCCAACATCAAAAGGGCTAATTGTTCACCTGGGAGGAAAAGAAATCTCATGTAATGAATCAAAGATTTTATTTGAATCTGGTCATCCTCTGCTCATCACTAAAACTGACATATTTTTCCTATAAAAATCACAGTTGCCAAGTCATTTTCAGAAGAATGTGGGGGGGAAATAACCACTTGCTCCTCTATTTCCCCACCCTAGTGGTTTTTATTCCTTGTGCTGTATAGATGAAGACTGAGTCTCTGTGAGCTAGGGTTCCTTTGTTCCTTTGGGGGGAAACCCGGCCACATGCTTCAGGTTGACCTTGCCAACAGCCTCCATTCCCCCATACCTATGGTGTTTCTAGATCACACCTCCCTTTGGGGTCTGTTTTGTCCCTTCCACATTCCCCATCTCTACTGTTCAAGTCCTACTATCTCTCTCCAGGCTCAAGGCAGGCACCTTCAGCAAATCCCACCGCTCTTCTCTGTGCGTCTCATGGACTTGTGTTACAACTACTTAGTACAAACATTTTATCTTTTAAAACAAACTGGATGTCTTAGAAGGCAGGGACTAAATTGGGCTAGTTTTGCAACCCAAGATAAGAGACTGAATCTGAGATGCAGTCAATAACTGTCTATTCTCTGACCTGAAATCATCAGAACAATTTCCCACATGGCTTTTGGAAGAAAATGAACCAGAACTGTGATGGAGCAGGCAAAGCTGTCTTTGGGCACCATCTATGCCTAGTCCTGAGAAACCTGCTGATACTCCAACAGCCCCAAACTACCCAAGCCTTGTTATTACTTACTAGTGTCTCGTTATAAGAGATCAAGATGGTGGAGAATGGTTGAAGTTGGGTTTCACCCATTTTTTGAGCTCTACATTTTACTTGTAAAGAATAAGGGCCCAGCTTCATGAAAGTAAAAAAATTAAGTCATTTGTTGAATGAATTTACTAATTATGGGCCAGCACATATAGAGAAATGAACCAGTAGGGGCTTCACAGAAGAGGGGTTATCTGAGCTGAGGTTTAGAGCAAGTAATTCTTGAGCCTTAAGTTTCTCACCTATAAAGCAGAAATATCCACATAAAATCCTTGGGTTGTGCTGATAGTGAGATGAATGATATCTGTCTGTCAAGGTGATATAGACTTAATAGGGCAGCTATCTGGGGAATCTAGGGGAAAGGGTGATATAAATAGAAGAGTAATTTAAAGTCTGATTCCATATCAGATTATCCTTCCATTCTCCCTTGTACTCTTTCCATCCTAACTCTCACCAGGCCTGAATCCACACTGTTGGCTAGCCAAGAGGAAAGACTTGAAAGCACACACAGATCAGGATTACAGGGATGGCTGGAGATTTTAAGAGCCAAGAACTGAGGAAAAAACCGGTATTTGAAATAGGTACTGGTAGTTTTCTCAACTCAAGAGTTCTTAAAGTGATGGTGTTAGCTTTTGATACACAGCTGTCAAAGTTTAGTCTAAATATTAAATCATCTATGTCTTAAAGAAGTTTTCCACTCTTAACAAATAGCTATTCTTCTTCCCAGGTCTGTTGTGTCAACCATTGATGATTTTTCAGGTGGCTGTTGGCATTTCAAGAGATATTCGTAAGTTAGCAAGATTCTACTACACAAATACTTTCTGCATGAAAATACTGCTCTTTAAGTACCAAATATGTTTAAAAACATAAGCCTAACCTCTAAGGAATTTACCAATCCTAAAATCCTAAACAGGCATATCTTACTTTACTGTGCTTCTTTTTATTGAGCTTTGCAGATATTGTTTGTGAGTGTTTGTGTGTGTGTGTGTTTAGTTGAAGATTTGTGACAATCCTGTGTCAAACAAATCTATGGGAACCATTTTTCAAATAATGTGATCAATTTATGTCATGTTTTTGAAATTCCCTATTTAAAACTTTGCGTTGTTATTTTTGTTATGGCAATCTGTGATCTGTTACCTTTGATGTCACTATTGTTTTGGGGTACTATGAACCACACCCATATAAAACGGTGAACTTAATTCATAAATGTTGTATGTGTTCTGACAGTGCCAACCAGCTATTCCTCAATCTCCCCCTCTCCCCTCAGACCTCCCTCTTCCTTGAAGTACAAAAGTACTGAAATTAGACCAACTGATAACCCTACAAGGGTGTCTTAAGTATTCAAGTGAAAGGAAGATCCATACACCTCTCACTTTTTATCAATCTAGATAGACATCATGGAGTGAAGGAAACTGTTGAAACATGAAAAGCTGAAATCTAAAACTCTTTCACCAAACAGCCAAGTTGTGAGCACAAAGAGAAATTAAGGAAGGAAGAAAAATGAAAGTTCTACTTCAGGGGACACATAAATGATAAGAAAGTAAAATAGCCTTGTGATGATATGGAAAGTTTTAATGGTGTGAATAGAAAAATCAAAGCAATCGCAACACTCCCTTAAGCCAAAGCCTTTTCAACTCTATGAAGTTTGAGAGAACTGAGGAAGCTGCTGAAGAACAGTCTGGAGCCAGTAGCTGTTGGTTCCTAAGGTTTAAGAAGCCATTTCCATAACACAGAAGAGCAAGGTGGAGCAGAAGATGGTAATGTAGAAACACAGCAAATTATCCAGAAGATTCAGCTAAGATCACTGATAAAGGTGATTGAACCAGGCAGCAGGCTTTTAATATAGATGAACGGCTTTATCTCAGAAGATTATGCAGGATTTTCATAGCTAGAGAAGTCAATAACTGGCTTCAAAGCTTCAAAAGATGGGCTCTCTTGTTAGTTACGTGCTGCATCAAACCACTAAGTTGAAACCAGTTCTCATTTGTCATACCCAAAATCCTAAGGCCCTTAAGGATTATACTAAATCTCCTCTTCTCATGATTTATAAATGGGACAACAAAGCCCAGAAGTATCTCTTCTCTTTACAACATGGTTTACTGAACATTTTAATGTGCTCTTGAGATCTATTTCTCAGGAAAAAAAAAAGATTCCTTTTAATATATAACTGCTCATTGATAATGTACCCAGTCACCCAAGAGCCCTCACAGAGATATACAATGAGATGAATGCTACTGTATGCCCACTAACACAAAAGCTATTCTGTAACTTTCAAGCCTTACTATTTAAAAAATACATTTCATAAGGCTACAGCTGTCAAAGATAGTGCTTCCTCTGGTGGATATGTGCAAAGAAAATTGCAAACCTTCTAGAAAGTATTTACCACTCTAGATGCCACTAAGAGAATTTGTGATTCATGGGAAGTCAAAATATGAACATTAACAGGAGTTTGGAAGAAGGTGATTCCAATCTGCAAGGATGACTTTGAAGGGCTCAAGATTTCAATGGAAGAAGTAACTGCAGATGTGGTAGAAAGAACATGAGAACTGGAATTAGAAATGGGGTCTGAAGATGTTATTGAAATGCTATAATTCTATGATAAAACTTAAGTGAATAAAGCATTGGCTTCTTAGAGATAAGCAAAGAGTATTTTCTTGAAATAGAATCTGTTCCTGGTGAAGATGTTGTGAGACAATGAAGGATTTAGAATATTATACAAACTTAATTGATAAAGTAGGGCTTGAGAGGAGTCTGATTTTGAAGGAAGTTCCACTGTGGACAAAATACTATCAGCAGCATGCTGGTGACAGAGAACTCTTTCATGAAGAGTCCACTGATGTACAAATCTTCATTTTTGCTTTATTTTCAGAAATTGC
Source organism: Spermophilus citellus (assembly GCF_964194105.1). Taxonomy (NCBI): domain Eukaryota; kingdom Metazoa; phylum Chordata; class Mammalia; order Rodentia; family Sciuridae; genus Spermophilus; species Spermophilus citellus. Next base: position 196,813,525 of record NC_138184.1, on the reverse strand, counting down.
AACAACTACCCCAACCTTCACTAACCACTGTCCTCTTTAGTGAGCAACCACCAACATGTAGTCAAGACCTTCATAGCAAAAAGATTAAGAAAAGACTGAAGGCCTGGGGGATTGTTAGTATTTTTTTAAAAATCAGTGTTTTAAAGCAATATAGTTGTTTTAATATTGTGTTTTTTAGATATACTGCATAATGTGCATACTATACACAACCTATAGCATAAACAAATTTTATATGTACTAGAAACCAAAAAATGTGTGAGACTTGCTTCATTGCAATATCTGTTTTTTTGCAGTATTCTCAAACTGGACCCTCAATATCTCCAAGGTATGCTTGTATTACAATTCAAGGATGGCATTTTGGTAATAAATGTGACAGAAGAATTATTGATAAGGTATAGCAGGCAAATATGTTCCAACAGGCTTTTCTTGAGTTTGATAAATGTCTCTACTTTTTGAAGAGTTAATGCATATTCATGGTACAAAATTTGAAAGAAAAAGAATGCATTAAGAAATACATTACCTTGCTTTGATTTTTAAATCCTAATAGGTAAAGGTACAGTGCACTGTAGATTATACACAGAATAACTTAACACAAGAATAAACCAGAACAGAGAGACTATTAAGTAAGTTTTAATTCACAGTTGGGAAAAGAAATGAAATGGACAACTCAGTCTGTAGAAAAGACATTTAGGAGAAGCAAAGTTTAATAATAGATAAAATATGTAGATCTCAATGCTTAGTCCTCCCTATATTAATAGTGAATACTTTCAATAACTACAAGGTAGCTTAATTAATCCAATTTACTAATGAAGATAACATTCATTTTCTTGAGTGTGAATCCCAGTGCATCTTCTTACCAGCTGGAGAATATTAAGTACATTTATTAAAAGTTTTGAGCCTAACTTTCTATATCTATAAAATAGAGATAAGCAATATGAGCATATAAGTAAGTTACTTGCCATAGTGTTTGGAACATGAAAGAACATAATAATTCTTTTGTATACTTGATAATTAATAATTGATAGAAGTATTAAGTATAAGTATTGACTAAGTTGTATACTTGAACCAATCAGATCTATGACACAAAATAGCCAAAGAGACTGACTCTAGTTTTACATTCTCATGCTCAAGGTCTAACTCCAAGCTAAGGCATCTCAGCCCTCACCCTCCATGACTGAGGGTTTATTTCTTAGCAAGGAAAATGCAGCCCAAGAATCCCATTTGCCAATATGTATGATCATGTCATTAACATGATTGTGATTAGGTAATAAAGACATCTACTCATGTCAAAAAAATAGAGAAAAGAAAGTGTACTCTATTTCCATTTTCCATCTCTGATTGCCTGATTCTGTGGGTCTCAACATTCCTCTATTCACTCCACAGTCCCATGAAATATTAATTATAGAAGTTTGTAACCTTCTATAACATGGTTAACCACTTTTCCTGTTAACATAATTAACATGTGACCACTCAGAGGCAGGAAGAAAAACTCTCTTGAGTTTAGATGTTTTCAAAACCAGATTAAATATTAAGCCAATGAGGCATCTGGAAAAAGCACCCAGAACATTTCTTTAAAAATTCAGAAAAGTACTGACCTAAACTTTCTCAGGAATAGCGCTAAGTAAGTCAGGAATACTTTGATAGACCCTTAAGGGTGAAAGCTAAGCCCTCCAGGGACATTCTGGAGTAATGGAGTAATGCCAGTGTTCAGTTAACTGAGCATTCTGGGGGTTAAAAGGATGGAGGCCTAAGCTGTGTACTACTACCAGACGCAACTACAAGTAAGTGATTTAGAAATATTTGGAGATTAAATTTAAAGGGCATCCAGATACTCATAGTTGTAAGTTTACAAAATATTTCCAAATATCATCTGAGATGACACACATAGAATTTGCACTGCATCTTGATCGTGCATGTTCAGTTTCAATCCTCTACAGTAAAGGCAATTTATTGGCACTCTTTCCTCTCTGGAGAGGGAGACATGCCTGGTTTCACCATGGAAAACACAAATTTAGACTTTGTGGCGGGATTCACACACCCCACATCTTGCTAGTTCCCAGTTCAATGTATACAACTGAATCAAGTACAGCCCACTACTATTAGTTAAAAGTTTATACACACACACACAAAAAAAATGCCAGTCATAATGTGTGTGGTGGTAAGCTGACTCACATTGAGTTGTTCTGTTGGGTCTTCATCTGTTTTGCCACCTGGTGGGGTGCTTTCTGATACATGTGCAGATAATGACACATCAGTCTTCCAGATAGGTTTGCTTAAGTTGTTAGCCATTAGCTGTTAATACGTAGCTTGGTTTATTCCATAGCAAAATCCAATACCTTCATCATTTTTTGTGCCCTGTCATAAAGACATATAGAACCAGATCTTTCAACTTCGCTTATGAAGCAGAGATTGAACTCAGCAAATGCAATATGAACGGAACATTGAAATTCTGATATTAATTTTTTAATGTAAGGAGATATACTTCTTATGAATAAACCAGGAAGCAACTTGATCACAATAAAACCTTGAGAACATGTGAGTTAGTGTGACTCAAAAAGCTCTGGATAGAAACATCACATCAGGTCCTATCAAGTGGCAAATTCTTATGCTAAGGAAAAGAGCATTAAGCATAAATTTCTGAGCATTGGAAATGTGTTTTTAAAATTGTATTGAAAGGAGGATGTACCAAAGAAGCACCAACATATTCCTTTGTAATGATGAAATTTGTCTTAAAATTTAGGTAAAAAGCCAGGATATCTAGAAGCAAATTATAGAGAATGCAAAACCTATCCCTCTTAAAGTAGGTATTCAGCTTAATGAGCCATGTGGAGGTAATGGATACAGTGAACTATTGTTATTTTTGCAGTATCTAAGGGGGAGAGTGTAGATGAATCCTTCCTTCTCTGAAGTGCTTCAGTTCACTATGACAGGAATCAATGTATTCAATCTTATTCAAGATTTCTCTTAGAATCAAGATAACACGTGGATGTGTGGATCAATTTGTGCTGATAGTACCCCCTGCTATATCTGGAAAAATGTCAAGCTTTACTGCCTATATATATTTTTTAAATGAGTTGCTATTTGTATAATACAATATAATGCACTTGCTGTCTATAAAAATGAAGAATGTTCTATCTTTATATAGTAACAAAAACTCCACCAGGAGTTTTTTGCTCTTCTAAGATTTTTGTAAAGGAATTGGCAGCTGGCCCATCAGCCATTTTCACATAGAAATGAGGTTTCTTCCCTCAGCAACATATTTTGTAACAGTTATGAACATCAGTAAAATCCTTTTCACTTTTGCTCACCCAAGAGGCTGGTGTTCCTGGGTGCTTATTAATTGAAGGTGAAGGTATACAGTGGTACAAATTGGGATTTATAGTAAGAAAGAATACAAAACATCTTTTATATTATTCAAATTCTAGCACAAGAAATAAGACTGTCTTCTAAGTCAGGATATTGCCTTGAGAAAGGTTTCTCAAATAACTCTTTTCTCCTAAAAAATGAAAAACCAAGCATACTAGAGCTACCGGGGAAACATAAAACCCAATTCTACCCATGATAGTCTTCTATATAAAAGATTATTTTATTGAATTACAACTCAGTGAGGAAATTTTAGCAAAAAGTTATTAGAGCTTTCTAGTCAACTTGACAAGCATATCCTACAAATTGGCAAGACGGTGTAGATCTTATGTAATCTGAAATTTTTCTTACTCATATACATCAAACTAAGGACTAGAAATTGATGATGGCATGAATATAATTATATCCAAAAAAATTTCCATATTTTTTGATATCTTTGAACAAAACTGCAGAATATATTGTTTTATATCACTATAATTTAATTTGTTCTTATTAATTTAGGATTATAATAAACTATATTTTCATTCTACATTTATCCAAAAAGTATGATCTCCTCTCAAAGGTTTGTAATGCTTGCTGTATAAGCCTAGTTTGAGAAAAATAGAATGCGATTTTCCCTAAGGTTAAGGGCTAGGTTCAAAATCTAAACTAAGTCTAGCTTTCCAAAGATCTGGTGCTTAAGTTCCAACAGCAGCAATTCAACACAAACTCTGCCATAAAGGTAAGTGAATCTGATGAAGGCCTTCATTTGCTTTTCATTTTAAACCATGTCTTATAGGTTTTGATAAAATATAATGTATGTTAAAGAGCAACTTGAAAAGCTAGGGCCTTACATAATCACTCAATGATATAAAACAAATGTAGTAACTTGGTCTAAATTGTAAGAGCACATGCTGAACAAAATTATTTCAAATAGACATTCTTCTTATGCTCGATTGGATCTTGAAGATGCAGCATGTCTGTGTCCAGTGTATTAAGTTGTGTCACCTCACCTGCAATATTCTTCCAGTGGGCACTTCCTCTATATTTCAACTTTTTTTGAAAATGTTGGTCCCTACTCCCAACATCTTAGCCTCTCTCTCTTCCTCATTATCCCTTTACTTATCCAGTTATTTTCATGTTCTAATGTGGTACCAGATCCATTTTCAAGGTCTTCTCCATGAGAGGACACAGGTAGTGCCAACAATCCTTACCTGAGTAGCATTTTATCAAAGAGTACATTGGTTATTAGAGTTGGACAAATTAGAAAGCTTGTCTGATTCAAAATTCGTTTTGCTGCCAAGTAAATCTGCTTCTCCTAAGAGGAAAGTCTGTCTCACAGTCACATCCCTAAGTCCCACTGGACTGTGTGAGCTTGCTTCTGGGAAGCAAAGGAACTAGAGTTCTTTCAGATTGCTGCAACTGCTGCAGGTGGCTATGGGGCTCCTCTCTGCCAATTAGATGTAATCATTTCTCAGGTCTCTGGGCAAGCCTGGGTGCACACTTCAGCAAACTGGCCACTTTCCTTTCCCCACACACAGCAAGTGCTCAGAGTAGATTCAGGTTTGGATGTGTACACTCTTCACAATTTCATCAATAAATCAACAAATATTGCAAGATGTTCTATAATGCTTCACAGACACATCCCTATACAATCCTATTTCAATCTCCAACTGTCTTGCTCCTGCCAGAATCTCCAAGACACTGCACTTACACCCTGTTTTCAAGTAGGACTATGTCTTTGGACCAGTAACATATCCTTGGGTCACTTGAGCTTATGCCCCTCGATCCACAACCGAAGACCTACCTGAGTACTCTCCACCTTGGAGGAACTCCCAACAAACTCACACCAACTTTACAGAAATAAATCTTTATAGATATAAAATATTCAACCAATTCCAAATATTTAATGAGACTTAGAGGATACATGTATTTATTTCTGGGGTCTTTTTGGCTAACATTTTGGATCAGGATCAGCTCCTGTCAGAGAAAGGAGACAGGAAAGGAATAGAGATTTGTTCAACGAAGTACTGTTGTCCCTTCATATCTGTAAGGAATTAGTTCTAGGACAACCCCCTCATCCAAAGACACCAAAATTCCCAGATGCTCAAATCCCTGTGTAACATGGCACGGTATTTGCATGTAACTTTTACACAACCCTCCTATAATTTAAAACATCTCCAAATTATATTACCTAATATAATATAAATCTGTATAAATAGTTGTTATACTGCATTATTTAAGAAATGAGGAAAAATCTGTACATGTTCAGCATGGATACAACTTTTTTCCTGGTAATTTTTTTTTCAAATATTTATTTTTTAGTTGTAGTTGGACACAATACATTTTTAATTCATTTTTATGTGGTGCTAAGGATAGAACCCAGAACTTCGAATGTGCTAGGTGAGGGCTCCACCACTGAGCCACAACCCCAGCCCATCCTGGTTATTTTTGATCTGAAGTTGGTTGAATCTGAGAAGCAGAACCCACAGATACAGAAAGCTGAATATACTGGACAGATAAAATATGACAGCTGGAGATAATGAAAGGCCTATTAATGAAAGCCTGAAGAAGTGAAAGTGGAGAGAGAAAGTGAAGAGTCGAGAAGCTGGGAGGTAGAAGGCAAGTCAACCACTGCAGAGTTATAAATTCAGAAAAAAATTGCATCAAATATGGCTAGTTATCTGTTAGATTCTATTTTTCTCCTGGTTCTGGGAAAACAAAATTCTCATTTTTTTTAAAGGGCAGAAATGTCATCAGTTCAAAACACTGAACTTCCTGAACTTGCTTTCAGCTAAAGGTGCAATATGACACCAGAAAGATGTAGAATATCCCTGGAGGCTTTCTTTCCAACCTCAAGAACAAACTCCCCAAACATCCCAAGAACAGTGCTCTTCCCCTCTGCACTCTTTGCTTCTTTCTGCCCCCAGTGGTCCGGTGCTTGTATACCAGACATTTGTCTTGCAACCATGAAGAGGAAATCTACCAAGACCAAAGACAGAAGGAGCTGGAAGATGGAAGGAATGGAATTCCCAATGAAAGCCTTGTACATGGCATTTTTTGATATTTGAAACAAAGCACATTTCTAACAGATAGAATATGGCACATCTGGGAAGAGACCCACCAGATAAAACACGATACTCCTGAAAATGTATCTAACAAAATAAAACTATTAGCTACCTCTTGCTAAAATGGTAAGGGACTGCCATTAAATTTCCAGCGAATGAGGGATGATAAATGGAAATTAACCGAGTTACTCATTGTTATGTAAAATGAGCAAAATAATTTATCATTTCTATTTGGGGTTCTGTCTGTGGTATTTTAGAAAACCTAGGAATATAAGAGAATTCCCAAGTTTTCGTACAACCTGAGTCTGCAAAGTGTGTCTTTTTTCTGTAGAAGATTTTAAGTTCTTCAACTTTAAATAGTACTTCCTTAGGTGTGTTTCGAATCCTCAATCTGGCTGAAAATCATAATGTCATAATGTCAATATCATAATGTCCTAATGTCAATATCAGCAACATCATAATCCTCTAGGTCATTGAGCCAAAGGATACAATCAAACAATCACAGTCTTACAGTTCAGTTCAGCCCCTATTTCTGTGGTTCTTGCATCTTTTAACACCTAAAAATAAATTTAGTACCTGGATAAGGAACTAATACCAATAATGCTATTCACCCTGCAAGTTCCTTATCATTTTGTTGTCTAGGCAAATTGCAATGCTATACACTCTAGGTGAATTGTGAAGAATCTATTACGGACTCTTGAGAATCTAAGAATTGTGTGGCAGCCCAGTTGTTCTGATTCCAAAGTCGTGCTGTTTCATAGATTCAAATCTACCTTAGGTAAACTTGGCATTTATTGGTGATAATACAAGTATACAAGTATGGACAGAGGACACATTTCTAAGTGACCTCTTTTTAGGAAATGTGGATATATTTTTGTTAACAGTAATATGTAGTAAAAAAAAATGCTAAGATTCATACCAGAAAAAGGTTTGACTTCTGTTAATTAAAATGCAAACACATTTAAAGTATATACATAATACACAGTTGGACAAAATAAATTTATCATAAAGAAATTTTTTTTCCTGTTTAGACTCCCCGTTTCAAAACTGCATTAGTTTCTTATTCAAAAATAGATATCAACATAAGTACTATTTATTACATCAGCACTACCAACGCCTTTGTTATCCAGTTTGAAAGAACAGATCAGCCGTCAGTTTCACCTTACAGAAAATCATTTTCTTCTGTTTTGATAGTTGAAATGTTAGAAGGAAAAAGGACCCCGTGGGGCTATGCCCATAAGCAGGAGATGGATGTATTTCAAATGACAGTGCTGTTCCAAGGAGACTGATAGGATTTTTATTCCAAGGATTGGCTCAATAGTTCATTACTGAGAAAGTGTGTTTGATCAGGCAAGACCTTCAAATCTGAGCTCCTCTGTGGTCTGGGGAATGCTAATGACTGTCTGACAGCTTGTCACAGGCATTGGATTTTTTCCCTGGCTGGTTTTCCTCCTTTCTGGCGGTTGTGATGCTACGACAGAGTGCCAAGAGGCACCATACTATGATCTTGAGAGGATTCCGTTATCAGAAAACCATCTTTCACTGTGATATCTATATTACATCTCTATTCCAGGTCTCTCTAGAATATATAGTTGCACTAGGATGGTTTTAATTTGCATTTGTGTGCTATGTCATCTTTTTTTTCTTACTTTATGAATTTATGCCCAATTTCCCCAGTAGATTGAAGTTCCAGGAGGGTCCGATTATCTTTTTTTTTTTTTTTTAAAGGGTATTCTTTTTTTTTTAAGATAGAGTGAGAGAGGAGAGAGAGAGAAAGAACTTTTTAATATTTATTTTTTTTTTTAGTTATCAGCAGACACAACATCTTTGTTTGTATGTGGTGCTGAGGATCGAACCCGGGCCGCACGCATGCCAGGCGAGCACGCTACCGCTTGAGCCACATCCCCAGCCCGGGTCCGATTATCTTTGACACAGAGAAGTTCCCCAGAGATTGTACCTTTGACTTAGTTTACGGTCTTAAGAACAGTGTTTCCACCCCAAACTCTCTTGCAGCCTAGAAAATGTCCTAAATTGAGTGGGAAAGAGGAAGGGAGTGGGAAGAAATGAAAACCAATTCAAAGTCACAGTGCCCATGGTACCCATCCCTGAAGATGGAAAGGATGCTAGGCAAGAATTCTTTGCCTCTCTGGTCTTGTCTCATTACAGAGTGTCTCACAGAGCTGCTCACCAACCAGCACCAACCACTTTTTCTATGGGGCAAAATTATCTCATGCACAAATTATAATGATTTTCATGATAGATGATGCCTAAAAAACATCCTCAGAGGCAATAACAAATTGGAGGTTATGGGGGAGTGCTTCACAAATGTCCCAGCCCAGGGTACAAACTCATGTTTGCTCCAGACAGTTTATGCAGGATTTGAGAGGATTTGGCTTCCCCTTCTTCACCCTCCCTGGAGTATAAAGAGCTATGGTTATTCTAGTTTTTGATGAGTGCAGTTGTCTATGTGAGAATAATTCCAATAGGACTAAGTGATTTTTTAGACCATGATGGATGGGCATCATTCCTACTGGGGTTTATAGGCAAAATATAACCTGCAGTGCAGAGAAAGATGGATATTGTTATTTCTCAGGACCAATACATGTGGTGGGCATCAGAATAGTGAGTGTGAGGGAGTCATATCTCAGTTGATTGTGATAGTAGATACAGAAAACAGTGTATGCAGAAATCAACACTGGGCGGGGCACATACCAAAAGTTGAGGGCTTGATGCAAAGTTTGGGCAGAGCAGAGTATATGGCTAATCTGGAAAATCTATAAAAATGAAAAATGGGATAAGGTAGAACCTCGTTTCTTTTTTAAAGTCCTAAAAACTGCTCATTTTGGGGTTTCTGTTACAGATAATAAATAGGAGTGAATAAGGCAGAAAGTGAGACTGAGTATTACATGGGCTAAAACCAAGTGTCTGGGAGTTGAGAATGAGGACCTTTCGTCATGTCCAATGTAGGCAGAGCCAGTGAATGGGAGGCCCAGGACACACAATCAAGTAAATGCTGACTATGTGTTTGGGGGCATTGGGATGACCAGGAGGCTGCTGTTGGAATGTTCATCCCCCTATCTTACCCCAGGGCAGAATATGAGGTTCTTGTCTTGTTCCCCCCTATCCCCCAGCTCCCAGAGAGCTTGGCATATAACAGGTGCACAACAACTGTTTGCTGAAGAAGTGATTAATTAAACTGGCTAGTATTCCATCTCACTTTCATTATCAGACAGATGAAGAGGCAGCCATTCAGCCTATAAAAATCCATTCTGGATTTGGAAAGAATTAGAAGCCACCCGTTCAGGTAAGAGCAGAAAATCCCTCTTGTGCTTCTTACCGTTTTCTTTTTTCACACCCAACACCACTTATTTCCTTTCCCTTTTATCTGCAAAGAATCTGTTTTGTGCATGTCAAGTCCTAGCACAAGACTTCAGAGTGATGACTCACTTCCTGCCCCATCTCTCTTGAACCACACAGGTAGGTAGGGCATTGTCCAGCTCCTCAACATGAGAGCTCTTCTCAGCACCACTGAGATAACTGGGAGGTAATAACCGGGAGTAATGTTTCCCAGTACAGATAAGGCCTAGAAAAACAGCAGAGTAAAATGTGGATGAGGGATGGAGAGGGCCTTCCTGGAGGATACTTTACATCATCCTGAAGCTCATCTATTATTGAGCCATGCGTCAGCCCTGATTTAAAGCCTTAGCTTGCTGCACAACTACATTCAGTAAGGCTTTAGAATGGCAGAGTGACTTCCTACAGGAATACTTAGTTTTTCCCCACCCCCAGTGGTAGATTGTAGCCTTGGCACATTGTCTAGATAATTAGGATTCTTCATTATACTTGGGCAGATCTTCTTTTTTCAACTTATACCTATGATCCTTAGCTGCTACCTCCAAACCTTTTTGAAATTAGGCAATGAAAAATAAGCTAATTCTCTATAGACAGCTTTATCCAGAAAAAGAAAAGAAGAAGTAGGAAATATGGAGAATTTGCAGTAGGTATGCTTTTGGTTTCCTGAAGTGAATCAGAATTCTTTTAAAATGCAGATAGATTTTTGACAGGATTACAATTGAGATATTATTAAATCACTAGCATCCACCAGATTATAAATTATTTGAGCAATTTTTCTCTCCAGTCCTCATCCTAAGCTTAACATAGTGACTTCATCACAACCCTCACTGAAAAAGCATTGATTAATCAATGTGACATGAAAATTTGGATAAATTATTCCTATTTTTCTCAGTTTAACAAGAGAGAAACAAGCCAGTAGACAGAGGTGTATATTTGATAGAATATGCAAGTTCTCTTGAATATTTGGAATCTGGCATTCCTGACATGCAGAGCCTGTTAGGATTTAGCATCAGATTTTATGCAGTTAGGTTCTTCTGTGCATCTTACATTTATCAGTTTGGCGTCTTTTTCTCTCGTGCTTTTTACTGCAATACCCATGCATCTTATTAATGTAGACAGATATTTTTAAAAAGTGGAGGAATAGATTACCCCCATGGTCAGACTAGAGACTGTGGCAAGAGAGGAGGGAGTTCCTTCTGAATGACTAGATCCATTTTGATTTGCAAGAGGATTCTCTCCCCTGACTATCTCTTCTACTCCATCAGCTGTGCTGACAGAAAGTATTCAGAACAATATACGAGAATTCAGAAATAAATATACCAGTGGAAGAAAGGACGCATGTAGATGCCTCTTTTTCACTGAGAGTTTGTTCCTTTGGTGCTTTTACTTGATCCCATCCCACACTTTAGGGAATTGTGATTGAGGACTTGGCCCTAATTATAAGACTCTGGCTGTTGAAGCTGTTGTTTATGCCTGAACAACTACTCAGAATATCACTGTAATTACACATCTGCCACTCTGAGCTCTGCAAAAATAGGAGCATGACATAACTGGGAAAGGTTAAAAATGTGCTTAGTCCTCAAAAGAAAATGGGCTAAAAATCTGCTGGTATTTCATTATAATTTCTATGTTTTAAAATGATTTTATTGCAATATTAATATCTTGAAGGCATAAAATTCTTTGAAGTATCCTTATGTATACTTTCTCCCCTTGAGAATATGTTGTAGGCCTGTTGGTTACCATTATAACCAATTAGATACTAGAAAACAAGCAAAATGTTGTGTTGCTCACCGTCTTCTCTCTGTGCCATGCTTTCTGCAGGACTCCTCCCACACCATGTAGGCCCTAACCTCTGATGTGGGTAGAAGACTGACAAATCATTATCTCTAATACAGACTTCTCTTTAGAGCTCCAACCCCACCCACTCCTGGACATTGTCCATTGATATCACACAAGTATCACAAAATTAGTATTTGAAAACTGAACTCAACCTCTTAACTCTGAACTTGCACATCATCCCCTGCTACCCAACCAGTCACCCAGGCCAGAGTCCCATGCTACAGCCCTCCACCTCCATGCCTTGTCTTAAATATCTTTTCTATGTGGCTTCTCCTCTTATTGTCACTGTATAGTCAGCCCTACCTAATCTCTTCCATGGACCACTGAGATTATGTCCTATTTTTTCCCCCACTTCTAGTCAAGACTAATGCAATTCTTGGCTACCAGAATGAGATTTTTAAATCACATGGGTGAAACTGTTATTTTCCTATTTAAAATCTTTAAGCAACTTTTTGTGGCCTGTAAAACTATGTCCTAATTATTTTAGATGGTATATATAATCCAACACTTGCCACCTCTCCAACTTCAGAGACTACAAGTTTCATATATACCCTACATTGTAGTTCACAGAAAGAGCACATAAGCTTTGATTCATATCTCTACTATTCACAGAAAGCCATGTCACTCCATTTATAAAACATTCTTAAAATGACAAAATTATAGATAACAAATCAGTAGTTTCTAGGGGTTAAGGAGGGATGAATGCAGAAGGCAAGTGGGTACAGTCATGAAATGGTACTGAGAAATGTTTTGAATGTTAACTGCTCAATTTCAGTATCCTGATTGTGATATTGTGCTGTTTTGCAAGGAGTTATCAGTGGTAGAAAACTGGAATCTCTTGCTTTCTGCAAGTTCTTATATCTGTACACAAATTTATAATTACCTTAAAATTAAGTTTAATGAAAAACATGACTGACACGTTATACTAAATATATGTTGGTTTGACCAAATATTTCCAGGATTATTAAAAACTGACTTCTAGTGCCTTATTCTGTTCCTGTTACTATAACAAAGGGCCTGAGACAGAAGAACATATAAACAATGGAAATGTAAATGAAAGCTTGGTCCTTGTCTTCCACACCAATCTGATAATGAAGACAAGGTCTTGAGAAAAGATAAAGAAAGTTCATTGGTTGGTAGCAAAGAAGAAACACAGGGGACTCCTGTCACAAAAGCTGTGATTCTACCCAACAGCAGGAACAGGATGCTTTTGTAGAGGGGATTCAGAGAAAATGAGATTAGGGAGGAGAGATCAGGAAGGAGAAGATTGGGGAAAAGAAGATCAGAGAGGAGAAGTTCAGGGAAAAGAAGTCTGGGAAAAAGAAAAAAAAAACATGTAAGTTTCAAAGCCACAAGGGATATAGTCAAGGCATCAAGTGAGCCCATTTCAGAAATGCACCGTTTACAGTCCCAGGGCTGAAATCCAAGATCAAGTATCAGGTGCTGGTGTCTGGCAAGTCCCTATCCCTCCTTCCAGGATGGTGCTTTATTGTGGTAGCCTCACCTGGCAGAAGGGCAAGAGGGCTTAGTTCCTTTCAGCCTTTTTATAGGCTGCTAATCCCATCTAAAATGTCCCACTTCTTAGTGCTATCACATTGACAATTGAGTTCCAACATGTAAGTTTCAGGAGGACACGTTCAGACCCTAGCTCTCAGACCCTAGCACTCATTATTTCCTAGCTTTTTGTGAGTTACATGGCCTTAATTCTCCAAAGTCTCAATTTACCTCCTGTGTATAGCAAGAGACAATATTTTCTAGCAAAGCTTCCCCATTACTTGCTGAGGCAACAAATATCCCAAACATGCTATAAAAGCACAAAGACATTGGTTAGTAACCCCTGGGCTGCTCACCTCTGGTTCTGAGCAGCCTGCCCCAGTGTGCTGAGAAGCTATTATAATTTTCTGTGTGGGTGGTGACATGAAAAGAAGTTCTGCCTTATTGCGATGTTTGGAGGATTAACTGAGATGACAAATATAAAAATCCCAATGCAGGGTCTGGACTCTAGAAGGCATTAAAAAACATGTAACTGATTAGGAAATATTTTTCCCCTGCAAAAGAAGGGATTTAAATTTATGGCCATTTACCATATATTGGGGACTTTACATAACAATTCAAATCTCACAATGATTTTATGAATAGTATAAAATATAAATAGCATTCCATCCACAAAGAAAGTAAGTTTGGGAAAGTTCATTAACCTGCTCACAGCCCACAGTGAATGATTAAGCCAGTATTTGAACCCAGAGGTTTTCATTCCAGAGCCCAATTCTTCACAAGGCAGATCTCGAATGCATTGATGAATTCATTAATTAATAGGATCTTGGGAGGTGGTGGAAACTGTAGGAGGCGGGGCCAACTTGGAGGCAGCAGGTCATTGAGGGCATGCTCTAGAAGGGTATATCTCCTCCTTGGACTGTTCCTCTTTCTCACAGAGCTGCCCAGCCATCCTGAGGGAGCAGTTTCACTCCACCCTGTGCTCCCTGCCGTGTTTTCCTTCACCATAGTCACACAGATAATGGAGTCAAGTGACCATCTCTAGACCATAAGCCAAAACCTTTAAAGTTGTTTATCTCAGGTATTTTTTAAAAATTTATTTATTCTAGTTTGTTATACATGACAGCAGAATGCATTTCAATCCATAGTACACACATAGAGCACGATTTTTCATATCTCTGGTTGTACACCAAGTTGAGTCACACGGTTTGTGTCTTCATACATGTGCTTAGGGTAATGATGTCCATCTCATTCCATGGTCTTCCCTACCCCCATACCCTCTCCCTCCCCTTTGCCTTATCTAAAGTTCTTCCATTCCTCCCATATTCCCCACCCCCACCATCTCCATTATGGATCAGTCACAAATCAGAGAGAACGTTTGGTATTTGTTTTTTTGGGGATTGGCTTACTTCACTTAGCATAATATTCTCCTACTCTATCCATTTACCTGCAAATACCATGATTTTATTCTCTTTTAATGCTGAGTAATATTCCTGTTCCAAGAAACCAGTTTCCGTATCCATTCATCTACTGAAGGGCATCTAGGTTGGTTCCACAGTTTAGCTATTGTGAATTGTGCTGCTGTAAACATTGATGTGGCTGTGTCCCTACAGTCCTTTGTGTATAGACTGAGGAGTGGGATAGCTGGGTCAAATGGTGGTTCCATTCCAAGTTTTCCAAGGAATCTCCATACTGCTTTTCATATTAGTTACACCAATTTGCAATGTATGAGTGTGCCTTTATCTTAGGTATTTTGCAAGAGCAACAGAAAGCTTACTTACTGGTAAGTACTATTTTTGAATGAAAAACCTATCTTTGTATTGTAGGGAAGCAGAATATGTTAGCCTAAAATATGCCAGTTTTGCACAAAGATTATCCTGAGTTTCAAACAAATAGTAGAAAGAAAACAATCTTCTCCTCTCCCACCATTTGCCTAAAAGTAGGCCATAAAGTTCCATTTGTAAAGGTGGTTTCTCCTCCTGTAGAGGAAGGGTAGGAAAGCTCAAACTCTTCATCACTGCTGACAACTCTAGACTCTTTCCAGCCTAGAGATGGCACAGAGAAGAATCTCAGCAACAAACTTTACTTTTCAACCCTATCTTTCATTCACATCTCTCACACTTTTACCCCTCCACAGTGTGCCCCCACCAGAAACCCAAACCCTTCCTTGTCCTCCACAATTTTTGCTAAGTTGCTACATAAGCCTATGTCCTAAACACCCATTGAGATACAGTTTCTCCCACATGTGCCTGTGCAGCATGTGCTAATAATGTTTCTCTCCTGTTAATATGTCCTTTATCAATTTAATTTCCAGGGTTCCAGTTTGGAACCTAGGATAGTAAAGGAAAGGTTTCTTCTTCCCCACACACCCCCAACTATAATACAATTAGAGAGTGAAAGAGTAGGTAAGACTCAGAGTAGGTAGAAATGAAACCCTTGTGAGCATCCTATTACCAAAATAAATGCACTACTAATAACCTAAGTAATATTTTACATACTATTAGTAAATAGCTCTTTAGCCTAAGGTAACCCATCATATTCTTTGGGAAAGAAAATTGGTAAGATTTTGAAGTGGTTTGTCCCTCAAAGTTTCATGTGTTGGAGGTTGATCCTCAGTGGTGGATGTGAGAGGTCCTTGTGTCACTGGGGCACTGCCCTCAGAAGGGATTATGATAGCTTTCCTGGGGTACCTGAGCCCTCATATGAGTGAGTTGTTACAAGGTCAAGCCCAACCCCTGAGTTGCTGTCTGGCTTCCTGTTGGATATCCGAGCTCTTCCTCCCTCATGCACTCCTGCCAACTGCCACGAGGTTGCTATAGTCAAGAGGGGCCCTTGAAAGAGACAGCACTATGTTTTGGGGGTTTTCAGCCTTCCAAACTGAGTCAAAACAAACTTCTTTCGTCAACTAGTTGATGGTGTTATGATAGTAGCAACAGGAAATGTTGTAATACAATCTGCAAGTAGTTCTCAGCTCAGAAGGTTACAGACTTATCGCAAGGAGAAACTAGCAGAGGGAGGAAGGCAGAACCCAGGGGGAAGTCCAGTGCTCTAGTGTTTCCTGACCACCAGAGTTCCTAGAACAGGAAGACTTGACCGCTTTGGAAGTATTTATTCAAGGCAGGTACCCTTCCTTTCCATCTGTTCAATGATACTCAGTGCTTATTCAGGCTAAGTGGCATTTTCTAAGAAATAACAGAGTATTCAGATTAATAGACAATAGACCGAAAGAGGAGAGGGTGATCTGTGCAATTTTAAAGTGATAAGAGCTAAATAAGATATAATCATCAACTTGATGATGAGGATTTCCATGAATCACCATAAAATGTGAGCAATTTCCACAGAGTAAACTGTTGCTTTGGATATAGTGACCAAGACAGCAGCCCTCTGCTTTCCCTGTCAGAGGAAAACATATTGGTTTGGCAAATGTTTTATTCACTATCAGTTGTGTGATTTGCAATAGACACTTTGCTATCCTTGCCAACGAATTCAACACAATCCACTTTAAAACAAATGCTCATTGAGTACCTACTGGGTATAAGGCCATTTTTTTAGGCCTGAGAAATGAAAATAAGTCTCAGTACTTTCTCTTAAAGACAATAAAACAGGAACAACACATGAATGATACATAAATTATTATAATCTTTGAAGATTAGGATGTGTGAGCACATCTCATCCAACTGGAAAAGTTTTCTCTTACATTTGAGATGACACTGGAAGGTAGGCAAAATTTAAAAGACAGATAAGGAAAGGAGTTTTTTAGGAAAGGAAAAAGTGTGTCAAATACGAAGCAGATGAATTCGAAATGTCTTAGTCATTTCAGCTGCAGTGACAAAGCATTATAAACTGGGTGAGTCATAAATTAACAAATGGATTACTCACTGTTCTAGATATGGTCAAGTACAAGATCCAGGTACTAGCAGATGTGGTGTCTGATGAGAGCCATTTTCTGGTTTATAGATGGAAGCTTCTTGCTGCATCCCCACATGAAGGAAGGGAGTAGCTAGCTCTCTCCAGTCGCTTTGATAAGGACACTAATCCCAATTATGAGGATTAACCCTTCATGATCTAATAACCTCCCAAAGACCCCTGTCTCCTAATATTACCACGCTGAGGTTTAGGATTTCACTATGTGAATTCTGGGGGAACCCAGGCATTCAGATTAGAGCAGGGAAGAATCACGTGGTTGATAGGAACTGAAGGGATCATGGTAGGCTAGGGCTTGCTCTCCTATATGTTAGCCACAAGCCACAAGTCACTGAAATACTCAGCACTCAAAATGTGGCTAGTTTAAACAGAAACTTGCAGCAAATGTAAATTCACGCCAGATTTGGAACACCTAAATTTTGAAAGTGTAAAATGTCATTTTTTTATTGATTCATATATTGAAATGTTATGTCATACCTTAACTAGATTATAAAAATTAACCACCTGTTTATTTTTTTCCTTTTTAATATGGTTACTAGAAAACTTTAAGTTATATATGTGGCTCATGTTATTTTTCTACTGGGTTTCACTGTGTTATATTGCCTAGCTGCTGGGCACAGTGGTACACACCTATAATCCCAGCAACTCAGGAGGCTGGGGCAGGAGGATCACAGGTTTGAAGCCAGCCTCAGCAACTTAGAGAGGCTGTAAACAATCTAGTAAGACCCTGTCTCATAGTAAATATAAAACGGCCTGGGAATGTGGCTCTGTGATAAAGCACCCTTGGGTATAATTCTGGTACAAAAGAAAGAAATTATTGCCTAGGTTGTATAACAGTGTTTAAAAGGCACTTCTCCCTTAATATTAGCTTTTAGAAAGGTGAGGAGGTTGTGACACCGTAAAAAAGGTAGGGCACATGCTACTTTTGTGATAGTGCTTCATAATCAGAAGCAAGGACTATAACAAAAGCTACTCTGTTTGAATGGGTGCTTTACAATTTTATTTGCAATACAAATAAATGATAAAAATGATAACATCATAAGGAGGAAAACTGAACAATTTACTAAGTAGAAATTAAACAAAACATTCCTGAACAGTGGATCAAAGAAGAAATCAAAATATATATAAGATAGACAAAAATGAAAACTCCTCATGCCAAAACTTATGGAATGCAGCAAAACTCATAACTCAATGTCATCCCTCCCCCACCCCCCAAAATAGGCAAAGATCCTTTGAATAAATATTTTCCCAAGGACAACATAAAAATGGCCATTGGCAATATGAAAAGGTGTCCAATATCACTAATCCTCAGGGAAATGTAAATCAAAACCACAAGATATTATCTCATACATTAGAATAGCTATTTTCAAAAAGTCAAGAAATTTACTCTACCGTCATGTATATCTAAAAAGAAATAGCCTAAAAAATCAGTGTTAGCAAGGATGTAGAGAAAAGAGAACACTGTGCACTATTAGAGGGAATGTAAATTAGTACAGCCTTATGGAAAATATGAAAATTCTCTCTCACACACACATCCTAAAAATAAAACTACTGTATGATCAAATATTCTACTTTTGTGTATTTACCAAAAGGATATAAAGTCAATATCTCAAAGAGCTATCTGAACCCCCATATTCATTGCAGCCTTATTCGCCATCACCAAGATATGAAAATATCTGTTTCCTTTGATAAATGGATCACAAATCCTGCCATTTGCAATAATACAGATTAACCTAAACCACATGATGCAAAGTGAAATCAACCAAGCATAGAAAGATAAATAGTGTATGATTTCACTTAAGTTAAAACCTAAAAAAAATATCAGTATCTACAGAAGTTGAGTTCATAGAGGCACATAGAACAGTAATTGTGGGGTGTTGGTCAAAGGGAACACATTTGCAGTTACAATTTGACTAACTTCTGGAAATCTAATGTATACAATGGCAACTGTAGTTTATTTATTATATACTTGAAATTTGCTGAAAGATCTTAAGTGTCCTTACCATAAAAAAGTGACTGAGTAACTTGATTAGGAAAACCATTTCACATTGTATATTCATATTAACATGTTGTACATGTTAAATACACACAATGTTTACTTGTCAATTATACTTCAATGAAGGGGAAAAAGATTATATACATATTAAAGAAAATGCATAGAAATTTCTGCAAGAAAAAATTGTTATTATTAGTCAATCTCTCTAGCCTTCAACTTTCATTTTCCCTTGGAAATGATTGTTCTTCATAATGGAATTGTTAAAAACTAAAGGTTGCTTAGGAACCCAGCTATTGAGTTTTTTTCATACTGTCTGAAACTTTAAGTACTTCAGCATAGATAGTGTGATATGTAGGTGTGTGTTTAAATTGGCTTTAATCTATACCCAAGGAGATGTTTAACACCCAGAGTCCTCCAATCATACATTCACACTTGAAAGATGGATTGCATGTGAAAGTGCCTTACTCTGGATGACATTTCTGCAAGAGTTTCAAAAATTGTTAACTGAATCTTCACTTAGAGAGCTGTAAAGGGAGAGTAGAAGACCGTTTTCCACAGTGAAATGAGTGCTGCCTCCTCACTCTCAGATGAACAGGTGTGTGAGAACCCAAGGAGCTTAGCAGCCAAACACCTTGAGAAAAGACTCTTAAAATTTGCAACCTTGTCCTGCACTCTTCTCCTTAATGGAGTGTTTTATTTTCTGTTTCAATTATGAACTTCACTTTTCTTCCAATTAAAAGAAGAAGTTGTTTTCATTTTGCCTTGGAATTAGCCTGCTTATAATAGATACTGGTACATGTATCTTGGTCTGAGACTTAAGTACATCAGAGGTTGTGGGAAGACACATACCTCAGTGACTACACATCTTGGTTTGCCCAGGACGGTTCCAGTTACATTCATTGTCCAGTTCGTTATTAATAAAGCCAACTTTCACTCCTAAAAGTATCCAAGTCTGAATTATAAATTATGTGGCTACTCTTTTGTGGTTTTGGTTTTTGCTGTGTGTGGGTGCTGGGACTGAACTCAGGGCCCCTCAGGCATGCTAGGCAAGCACTCAACCACTGAACTACATCCCCGTCCTCTTTGGACATTTAAAAAATATGTCCATGAGTTTCTTGCCATTCTTCCCTTCAAGAGATAGAAACAGATTTTCCAACCTTTAAGTGTAAACTGGATTTTGTGACTGGCTTCTAGGAATAGAATAAGGAAGAAGTGACTGTGTCATGTAAGTCACCCTTGCTCTTTGTTGGATCACTCACTCTAGAGGAGGCCAGCTTCTACATTATGAGGACACCCAGGCAGCCCTGGGAAACCCACATGGCCAGAAACCCAGGACGCCTGCCAACAGCCCTGGAGCAAGCCATCTTGGAAGTGGATCCTTTGGTCCCAGCCAAGACTTCAGAGACTACAGCCCAGCTGACAGCCTCACTCCGGCTTCATGAGAGGCCCTGGGCTAGAACCATCTAGCTAAGCTGCTTGAAAACTAGTTTCCTGATTTTCAGGAACTGTGCAAGGATGTAAATGTTTGCTTTGTGTTGCTAAATTTTGAAGTCATTTATTAAGCAACAATGGAGAATTCTTATTATAGATAACTACCTATAGTTTCAAGCAGTTCTCATCTTTAGACTTTACTGATATTTACCAAAGAGATCTGAAAAATAAAGTGACCAAATTGCCCTTAGGTCTGCTTGAACTTCAAACCCTCTTGGTATGTTCCCATTCAGCATGGCAGAGCAAAAACTCACCACTAAATTACATTTAACAGCAGTAAGAGCTACACTCACTGGGCACTTATTTCTATGGAAAGTTTGCTTAAGGATTTCATAAAGGGTATCTGACCTACACTTCACAATAAGCCCCATGAAATGTGTTCCTGTCACATTCCTGTAAAGGTAGAACAGCCGTTCCCACAGCAGCCAGGTGGTGGTGGTGGAGACAGTTCTCAGCATATGTCTGCCTGACTTCAACCACTCCCTTCTCAACACTTAAAAGTTGCCACAGTCTTGGCTGGGCACAGAATCATGAGCCACCACACACCTTGTAGATTCAAACAGCAATTCTTTATTCCCGAACTCACACGGGCCTCCACACACGTTCTGGGGAAATCCCAGTTCTGCCACCGCTCAATTCACCTACTCCACGAGGCTTTTTTCCAAATACTTTCTGAATCTCACGAGAACTCAACGGGAACTCAGGCAGCAGGAACGCCCTATTCCCAGCAGCAATAATCTTCAACCTCAAACTTCCCTAAAACCCATATTGTCTTAAACTGGGAACGCCTTAAACTTGTCTTAAACCGGGAGCGCCCTAAACCCAAGGAGCGGGATACTTCCTCAAACCTGCAGGATACACCCTAATCCTGGATCCACCCTCGTCCTTGAGCAGGGTCACATTACATGCAATGTCAACAGCGAAATTCCAAGGCAAGTCCATTTAACATGGGGTACACTGGCAAGGAAATTTCGATGCATCATTCCTACTTGGCAATGGCCCTCAGCAAAAAGTAAGCTTTATTGCCTTGCAGAAATGAGCTCAGAAAAATGATATAACAGATTTTGACAAAAGGCCATGAGCAAATGCAGAAAGTCTTTGTCTGGAAGGGGTATTAAATCTGAGGTTTCATGTGCTCTTTTACAATCTTTTTTTTTTTTCCAAAGCAGATGATACATTTCACATGGTTGGAAACAAAATGTATTTCAGTGAAATCTCTCACCTGTATCCCCAACCACCTAGTGCTCCTTCCTGAAGGCAAAATGTGCTCTGCATCTATAAGACTATATGTACATATACCCTCCACAATCAACTTTTAATACATTAATGATAGCATAGAACCTATACTAGCACCTTACCTTTTTGTGTAAGAATGACTTGGGCATCATTAAATATAAAAAAGTATATTCATCTTTTTTACAGCTGCATTATATTCTAGTAATTATGTAACCATTTATGTAATAAGTACCCTGTTAGTAACCATTTACACTTTTTACCCTGTTATTATTTCAAAACATAAGCCAAGATAGCCACTCTCCAGTACTGTCCTGGCCAATAAAGGTTAGCTTTGAGAACATCCATTAGGGGAGTCACAATGAGGAGATGAGACAAAAGGAGAGAGAGAGAGAGAGAGAGAGAGAGAGAGAGAGAGAAATGTATCACTTACATATCCCAGAGAGGTCAGGAGTGCGATAGGAGGCTGATGGTCACAGGGAGGCAACAGGGAGTCCGCAGAGAGCAGCTGGGGAGCGAGATAGAGAGGAGCCGAGGGATCATGCCCTATTAAAGTCCCCAGGCATCACTCAGCCTTCCATGAGGTTTTATAGATTGGAGGGTTCCAAGCAAGCCCGTGCATGGGGCACAGTCACGTGACTCTCGTGTTGCCCATCGGGTTTATCACTGTCAGCAGCTGTGGGAAGCGTTGGGCTTGTGTCTGTGGGATGAGTGACAGGTGGGCTCTATTGCAAACCACCACAAAGGGAGGGGAAGTTGGGGAGGACTGGGTTTCAAATAACTTATATCAGGACTAAAAACAGATGCCGGCCAACTATATTAAACAAATTTATGACAGTACTGAAACCGTGGGCTTCTTCGTCTATTCTGAGAGTGGGATTAGAGCAAAAGAGCACATTATTATTTTTTCTTTTCTTAAATAAATTAGTAGGTTTTCATCTTCTAATCTATTTTATCGGAAAATAGCTGATGAGGTGGTTTGAACCTGGCAGGCTTATTAGTTTGATATTCAGCACATTCTCAATTGTGCAATTAAGGAAATGGTAGCTACTTTTTTATATAAAAAGTTTTCCCACAAACTTCCTTCATGCTCCCTGTTCTTTCGACCCACCCCTTCCTCCTTCAGCCTTAGACACTCAATTCTGCAGGCAGGAGGGTGGGATTCATCTTTGCCCTGCTATTTTCTCTCCTCCACACTGTGGTAAAATGGTCAGAAGATCCTGAAGTGACTTCAGATGTTCTTTCTTGGTTGCCAAGACCATGGGCCAACTGGAGGGATGCTCCTTCTCACAGTAGAAGATGCCCCACTCACATCAGTTGCTCAGGGGGCCCTTCTCTCCCCTTCCTCACATAACCCCATGAAGCTTCCACCAACAGGACAACCAGCATTTCCAGACAAGCTCTGTGAACAGCAGCCTGTCACAGGCTGCCTTTCCCTGCGACAGGCTGCTTCCTTACATCTGCTCTATAAAAAGGAAGGGTACAAAGGGTGCTGATTCCTCCAATGGAATACAGACTCCCAGAGTACATTCTGCGGGGAGCCCTGCCCTGGCACACCCCTGTGGGAGGGTGGAGGATGGAGACCTCCTGCTATTTTTTCCCTTGATGACCCAGTCCAATAAATCCCCCCTTTCCCCAACACAGCCCATTTCTAAAGCCCTGCTGTAAAAGGTTGTGGGATTTGTTCTGACCTTAACATGATAAGTGGTAAACACAAACAGACCCATATTGCATGACATTTGGCAATCTCCAAATCTTCCTAGTCCTGTGACAGCTGGCCTACTGAAGGTCGCAGTTGGCAGGTAAAGCACAGAGCAACATTTTTCTTTCTCACCTGTCCCCCTCAAACCTTACCTTAGGCCAGCTTGGAAGTTCTGTAACCCTTTCTGGTCATTGTCACATAATATAAAAGTGCAATATACAGAGGACTTTCAGGGATGTGAGACACCTCTGCATGATACTATAATGGTGGAAATATGTCATTATGCATTTGCCCAAACCCATAGATTACACAGTGCCAGGAGTGAACCCTCATTTAAATGATGGACTTTGGGTGATAATAATGTATCCACGTAGGCTCATTGATTGCTAACAAATGGACCACTCTCATGGAGGATATTGACAATGGGGGTGGTTGAGGGTAGGTGGGGGCAGGAGGCTTATGGGAAATCTCTGCACTTTCCACTCAGTTTTGTAGCGAATGAAAAACTATTGTAAAAAAGAAAAAATAAAGTCAACTAAAATTACAAAAAATAAGGAGTGCTATTAGTTGACCCAGCTGCAGAACTGAGGAGACACAAATGTCAGAAATACTGCACCACTGCCCCTTGCCACATGGTAGGAGAAGACCTTCATGCAGCACTGAGCCTTTGAACAAAGGGTAGATGACCAACTTACCCTTGAGATCATTTTTACAAAATCCCCGGGATAACAGAGATACAAGGGTGAGAAGCATTGTTCTATGCTGGATAAAACTATGCTCTTATGTCAGAGCATTTCAACTTGAACCACTGATGGAAGTAATTAGAAGGTGCTTACAGTTGAATGCTCATCAAACCTTCTCCCTGTTGGTGAATGGACACAACGTGGTGAGCATTGTGATAGATTCCTGCATGTAGAATATGACTCTTAGAAAACATTTGGAATGAATATGTGGGTATATGACCGGCAAGATGCATATATTCTAGAATTTTTAAAAATATTTATTTTTTAGGTGTAGATGAACACAACACAATGCCTTTATTTTTATGTGGTGCTGAGGATCGAACCCTGGGTCCCGCCTGTGCGAAGCGAGCACTCTACCGCTGAGCCACAATCCTAGCCCCTATTCTAGAATTTTTAAAATGCTTAACAAGAAAAAAAAAAAAGGATGCTACCAACTGAATAGTTCAACCAATCACAAGGCATTAGAACAGCAGTTCTAATGTTTACAGGTTTAGGAAAGTTTTTTTTTTTCATTTTATTAAATTTCAAGTAGAAAAACTGAGCACCAAATGAATACATTCAGCTTTGGAAAACTTTATTACTTAACTTAGGCTTGAGAAGTTTGAAAATAAAATACTTTGCATTTTAAGTTGCCAATAAAACTTTTCTCCCGATATGAATTTGCAATTCAAGCAGTAAAGTCATTCAGAGAAACATTATGTCTTTTCTTTAGGTTCACAGTGCCTGCCAACTTTTTATAGGCTTCTACTCAACTAGAGAAATCTCCTCAAAAGGCTCTTTAAACCTACGTTGTTGAGCATAACCCCCCAAAGCTCATTTCCCACACCAGTTGATGCAGAGCACAGTACTTAGAGGTTTATGTATTTTAGAAATCTGATTCTGAAGTGATGTTTGAGGTTCCCAATCCCTTATAGGAAGTATTTTTTAATCTGTTCTTTTAGATATACATGACAGGAGAGCGTATTTTGACATGTTAGACATACATAGAGTGTAGCTCACAATTCTTGTGGTTGTACATGATATGGAGTTTTACTGGTCCTGTATTTACATAGGAACATAGGAAAGGAATGTACAATTCATTCCAGGGTCTTTCCTGTTCCCATCTCTTCTCCCTTCCCTTCATTTCCCTTTGTCTAGTCCAATGAACTTATCCTCCCACCTCTTATTGTGAGTCCACATCCACATATCAGAGAGAACATTTGGCCTTTGGTTTTTATTTGTTTTGTTTTTTGTTTTTTGGATTGGCTTATTTTACATAGCATGATAGTCTTCAGTTCCATCCATTTACCAGCAGATGCCATAATTTTATTCTTCTTCATGGCCCAGTATTATTCCATTGTGTATACATACCACATTTTATTTTTACATTCATCTGTTGAGAGGTACTTGTGTTGGTTCCATAGCTTGACTATTGTGAATTGAGCTGCTATAAACATTGATGTGGCTGCATCACTATAGTATGATGATTTTAAGTCCTTTGGGTATAGACCAAGGAGTAAGATAACTGGATCAAATGATGGTTCCATTCCAAGTTTTCTAAGGAATCTCCATACTGCTTTCCATACTTGTTGCACCAATTTGCAGTTCCACCAACAATGTATGAGTGGGATTCTCATCAACATTCATTGTATTCTTGATAATTGCCATTCTGACTGAAGTGAGATAGAATCTTGGTATAGTTTAATTTGCATTTCTTACCTCTTTTGCAGTCTTAATGAGTTTTTATTTGGTTTGAGCCTGAACAATTACTTATAGGGAGGGGAATACTGCTTAATAGGAACCTTGAATAATTTAAAATTTTGACCTAGAGTAAACGACTTGATGCTTCCTACTGCTTGGGGTTGGAGGTTAACTCTACAGTTTTCATGGGAATGTCATAGGTCAGTTATGTCACCATAACATAGAGGTGACAGTTGTGTACTTAATTTTGTATCTGTTAATGAAAGTTATTTACTCTAATGGAGAAGAGAGCAAATTTCACTACAAATAGTATCTCAAACAGACCATAAGTGGATTCTCAACTTCTTACGATCTGTTCTTTTCCCTACATGCACCTGTCAGAGGGATAACTTCAAAAGTGCATATTACATTATATAAATTCTTAATTAGCCTGTCTTGTTTAGATTGTTTGTCATTACCTCTGACTGCCTATAACTACTATAATTCTACTTTAAAGAAAAAAACTATACTAAGACAGATAACGTGTATCACTTATTGGTTGGTGGTTATGTTATAGGATCTTTATAGGATCTTTTAGTGAGCTAAGGTGAATAAAGAACCAATTAAAACTGTCCAAAACAAAAACATCCCAAAGGCCAGGGTAGTAGTGAAACTCATAAGTATCTTTTAATTTAAAACTTGTCTTCCCTGAAAAATCCAGGCTGAGCTATCTGCAACGGAGGATTCTCTAGTTTTAGGATTCTTTAGTGTTGTTCTACCTCCCCCATTTGGATACTGTGTGGAGCCCCTCCAGGGAAACAGCACCAGAAAACTGGTGATTAGAAGAAATGGGCGTTAAAAACACACACACACACACACACATAAATTTCTTGAAAGCATAGTTGTTATTTATATCAGTGTTCCTGGGTCATGATGAAAGCCAGAGCCTCGTGTTTTTGTGGGTTCTCTGAAATCCCCATCACTGATGAGTCTCTCACCTGACAGCTTTTGGATACAAGCGATGCCTTTTCCTGGTGTCTGCTTTGTGAGTTCCCACTCAGCACCAGGTTCTCAGAGTAAACTCAATTGTTCCCATTGATGGCCAACCCCAGTCCCTAAACACAGTCTGTTTGGATGGGGTCCCTCTCAAACTATCCCCAACCAGCTGCTCCATATGGTCCACAGAGCCCACCATTCACACCCGACATTCTTACCTGTCAAACTGTCAGAGAACAGGCTGACCCTGGACAATAAACTCTCCTCCTAATGCTGCCAGACAGGACCAGTGCCCACTGCAGCCTCCTGCTTCCTGGCTCAGGCATTCCCAGGCACCAAGGCTCTAATAACCCTCAAATTTCAGGAAACACAATCTCAAGCCCTCCAAATGCAATTTTTCTCTGAGTTCCTGTCATCAGCTTAGCAAAAGGAGGAAACATTCCCCTCCACAATCCTTTTTTTTTTTAGGGACCACTCTAATATCTCTCTGTAAAAAAAAAAAAAAAAACAAAAAAACAAAAAAAACCCTTTGGGAGACTCTTCAACTCACCTCTCTGTGATTCTTCACCTTCTCTTTTACAGTCTGGAGGGAGGTGAGGGGTGAGTGCTGACATCACCATCTCCACGCACCCTGCACAGGTGACTCACTGCCTTGTTCTGGAATGGGGAAGTACTTGGCACTTATTGTCTTATTCTTGAAACTTGGGGTCTCTGCTGAAGTTTTAAGACAAAGAGAAAAGCCAATTCCAGTACCTTGTGGCATTTTATATGCTCTCAATTCTAGGTGACATTTTTTAAAACACCAATTTAGGAAGAGACTTTGAAGGACAAGGAGGAGAAGCAGCAGTGTGCCATGTCTGATTGACACTGAGATGTATCTCCACTCTGGGATCTCAGAGTGCAAGGAGGAGAATCTGCTTTAAACAAGGAAACACACCTCGCTCAAGTGTCTCTCCTCCCCGTTCTCACGCCCCCATTTTGCTTTAGACATCACTGTCTCTTGCCTGTGTGGAAATCTCTCTCTAGTTAGCAGTCTAAGCGTCTGATGGTTATCCCTTCTTTTGCTCTTGTAACAGTGGTCCACTTCATAAAGCCCTGGCTGTTCTGCCATTTCTTCCTCTCCTCCCTAATCTCTCCCCTCCCTACTCTCTGGGGAAACAGGATTACCTTGCTTCCCCAACCCAGGCTGAATTATCTGTCCTTGAATACACACCCACCACAGGAACTAAGTAATCTAGACTTTGGGGATGGCTCCAGAAGATCTCAGAAATGACTATCTCCCAAAGTAACAAGTGAATTACAACTCCAGAGAGAGAACATGTGGAACATAGCCTTTGAATCACCTCTTTAAAAGTCCCCTGTTGCCCCTGATGGGCAGAATCACAGCCTCTGGGAACAGAGGCCCCTGTGTTTCTCCTCTGCTAGCAAAGCAATAAAACTTCTTTTTTTTTTTCTTTTTCTCATAAACCATGTCTTCATTATTGAATTGGCATTGGGAACAAGGATCAAGCTTTCAGCAATGCTCTCATTAAATAGATCACACATGAATTTCCTAGGGCTATTGGAACTCACTGACTCGGTGGCTTAAAACAACAGAACTTCATTTCCAAAATTCTGGAGGCCAGAAGTCCAAAATCAAGATGTTGGTTCCTTTTGCAGGCCTCCAGGTAGAATCAGTTCCAAGCCTCTTCAGCTTCTGGTGGCTCTGCAATCTTAGCCTTCTCCTGGTGTAGATGTGTCACACCAACGTCTGTCTTCACCTGGCCTTCTTCTCTGTGTGCTTCTCGGTGTCTACTCTTTCTCCTTTCTCTTATAAAGACACCAATCATGGAATTCAAACCCACCCTAAGTGCAAAATGATCTCATTTGGGGATCCTGAACTTAATGACACTTGAAAAAGTCCTATTTCCAAGTAAGATTGTATTGGCAGGCACTGGGAGTCAGAACTTGGACCTATCTTGGGGGAAGGGGACACAGCCACTATCATCACAAAGGGGTCCCATAGGGTCTCTTCCTCTTGCACACAACACTACCGTCTGACCTCTAAACAGAAAGACGCAAGTTCAGGCCTTCTGCATGCAAACGGGAAGGTGAGAATGCCTCTGAAAGACCCCAACACCCTGATAGGCAGTGTTCTTGCTTGGAGAGACCAGGTGAGTGGGCAGAGGGGCTGCAGAGCACACGGTCCTAAGGGAGAGCATGAGGATGCTGTGCAGAGGCAGATTTGGGGAGAAGCAAAATCTGCAGCAGGCAACTTCCCCTATGTGGGGTGACATCCTCCTTGTCCTGGAAACTCTGCCCAGCATGCATATGTGTGTGTGTTTATGTGTGTGTGCATACATGTACACACACACACACACACACACACACACACACACACACACGATGTAAGGTCAGGCGCTGGTGACCAAAAGGAGGCAGGTTAAAAGATGCTAAAGGAGGCTTTATTGAGATTCGCTCCAGGAGAGAACCTCCAGTCCGAAAGAGCGGGTCAGGGGAATTGCACTCAGGTTCAGCCAGATTGGAATTTTATTGGGCTTAGGGCAGGAAGGGAGGGCTTGGGACAGGAAAGGGAGGTTTTTAGAGTCCCTTGTCCTCCTGGGGTTGGTCTGGGGGATCTTACTGAGATCCGTATCCTTCCAGGATTGGTCAGGAGACCCCACTGATTGACAGGTGGTTCACTCACTCCTTGTCTGTCATCGCCTGATTGGTTGTTCTTTCACCCCTGAGGGTTGCCTGGTGCTTTATTCCCTTAGCTGACCTAACCTCACCGAACTAACGCCTCACCTCACCTCAAACCGACCTCACACACACACCACCCAAAGCTCTGTGCAGTGGCTATGGATTTGGGGTAGCATTCTCTAATACCTATGCTGTGGTTGTCCCCCTGGGCTAAGGTGAAACCCCGTCCCATGCACCATGACAGATGTCACAGGTCACCGCTCCTTTATCTCCTGACCTCCAATTCATTTTGAACAGTGTCACACAGTAGTCTCCCTAAAAATCAAATCTGACCATAAAATAGTCTCCCTTTGAACACTTCAGTAGCTTCTTTTAGCTTCAGAATAGAAACTTCCAGGTTCCAGCCATAGAGAATACTCAGAATTTCTCTAAGTACTCAAGACGTCATTTCTGGAAGCCTTAAGTCTGGGGAAATTATCTTTAAAATAATTATAATGCATTTTTTCACTATAAGATACTGTTTGTTATAAAAAAAAATCAGGAAAATAGAAAAGACCATTCATATCTCTACCATTGTTTAATATTTTGGTGTTATTTATCTCCAGATCTGGAAAAGCAGTTCCATTTCTGTTTGGATTCACTACTTTAGGAAGGACTGTGAAACAAAGATGGTAATAATTTGTAATTTAGCCTTTGGCTTTTTGGATGTACTATTCTAACATAAACATCTTCCCACATTAATAGAAAGCATTTATTGACTGATACTTAACTTTCTGTCTTTCAAGGCTAAAATGCCTCCTCTTGTTCTTTTTTTTTTTTTTTAAACTTCCTGTTTCCTTCTAAAGGAAGAAGTTCAATGCAAATAGAAAATATATAGTGATACCAATTCCACAGGATTTCCTGTTCAACCAGAAATTCAAGTACCAGAACTCTTAATCTCTCTGATCTTCCAGTTCCTCATTTGTTAATTTAAAAAAAATATTTATTTATTTATTTATTTAGTGGTACTGGGTACTCAACACTTTGCCACCACCACCAAGAAACATCCCCAGTCCTCTTTCTTTCTTTCTTTTTTTTTTCTTTTGAGACCAGGTCTCCCCAAGCTATTGAGGGTCTTACTAAATTATAAGGCTGCACTTAAACTTGTGATCTTCCTGTCTCAATTTCCTGAGTTGCTGGGATTACAGGCATATGCCACCACACCAAGCTTGTTAAAGCTGATTTTTAAAAATAGTTCTGAGGATGAAATGAGGTACTCTACAGTCAGTTCCTTCATATCTCTGCAAATGGTCATCACGCTGGTGGTCTACGCACTCTCCCCTTCACTGTACTTCTGCATTGAGAGCAATAGTCAAATCAGTCCCATGAGAGTTATGGGCCAGGGAATGAACCAGGGACCCTCAAGATGTGCTTCCACCTTCTCCCTTGTTAGAGAGAGAATGCCTCTGGCAGGGGCTCCATGGCTTGTCAGAGCAGTACCAGAGGCCACTTCTCTGACTTCCAAATTACATTTATCCTCTTACCTGGAATTTAAATTTAAAATAAAACAAACTCCTCAGTCATTTAATCATTCACCGTTGAAAGCTGTTTAAGGAAGTCCTTAACAAGCACCTATTATATTGTTCCAGAAATGACAACTTATCTTATGCTTACACAAAACATTTGTTTGAGGAAAGAAAGTAGGAAACAAGTAGGAGCAGAGTATAATATGATCCCAAATAATCCCTTTTGCTGTCTCTTTCTCTTTCCCCCTCTTCCCTTTACTTCCAGGGGTGGTACAGTTGAATTTCCATTGGTGGTAGAAAATTACCAGCTGGGGAGAATCCAGGTCAGAGGAATCCCAGACTGAAAAGTAAGCAGGGAAGTTCTTGACTAAGTCCTTCTGCATATTCCAGGCCCAGAATCAGCTTCCATCCCCACAAATGTGAGATTGACAGGATAATCAGCAGTCAGCATACCCTAACCTTCACGTCTGCCTGGGACTTGGCCTGCAATCTGGGAATCAGACTAGAAGGACAACTGTTGTGGCACTCTTGGGCTTCCTGAGCAGGCCTGGGCAGCTCCCCGATGGCCTGTGTGTAATTATTGCTCTTCCAGAAGGTGCTGACCAAAACTATTTGCTGCTTTCTGGTACCCTGGCTTCCTTCCAGGATCTAGAGGTCAAGAGGAAATAACACTGGAAGGTGGCCACACTCAGAGGCAGAACCCTGAGCCATAGTCACTGCATGTCTCAGAGCCTTTGTTTCCTCTAAAATAAGACTCTCCTCGAACTATTTTATCTTAGTTCATGAAGTCACAAGAACAAACTGTTAAAGCAGTTATCTTGAGAAAAGAGGTTTAGCATAGGCTAAGAAGGACTGGGAGTAGAAAAAGTGCAGAGAAGCTTCCAGGAGGCTCTCCATCCTTACCTTCAGGAGGCTCTCCTTCACTCTCTTTGCCACTAGAGCCTCCTCTCTTTCTGTCCAGCTTCCTTGACTTCTACCCTGCCTCTTTTCTGTACCCAAATAACCCCTGCTTGCGCATGGCTGGTGTTGCCTTGGCCCTGACTAGAGCCCATTATGTCATTTGACTTTGAACTCCACTATCAACTGCAGTTCTAGGCGTGTTTCTAGTTCACAGTCCCAAGAGAGTGACCTTGGTTAAACCAGTTTTCAGGGTTGAGTCATGTCCCTCAAAAAGATATGCTCACGTCCTAACCCCTGGTACTGATGAGTAGAACTTCCTTGGAAATAGGATCTTTGCAGATGTAATCTAATTAAAATGAGGTCATACTACATTCGTGTAGGCCCTAAATCCAATATGACTGATGTCCTTAAAAGAAGAGGTCAAATTTGACACAGAGAAAAAAAATACTCACACAAGAAAAATGTCATGTGAGAACAGAGGCAGAGATCAGAGTGAGGCATCTACAAGCCAAAGAATAAGAAGGATTGTTGGCAGCCGCCAGACACTGAGGGAATCAAGGAGGGAAACTTCCCTAGGGTCTTTGAAAGGAACATGGCTCTGCCAATGCTTGGATTTCAGATTTCCAGACTCCAGAATTTTGAGTGAATGTTTCTGTTATCTTAGGCCACTCAGTTTGTGGTACTCTGTTACAACGGCCCTAGAAAATTAATCCATGCCGTTTATCTTTTGGTGTCAGGCCACCTTGGGAATTTGGTCATCTTAGGTTGGCTATTCACTTGTTTTGTTTGCTAAAGCACCATTTTTAGTATAAATTATTTTTCTCACCTGCAAGTTCCTAGGGACAGTTTTATAAAAGGTACGTTGGTTACTGTCCAAAACTGCCCCTTATTCACCGTGAACCTGTGACTGTGCCACTCACACTGGTCAGCCAGAAGAAGCAGTATTCACCTGGGCCAACCTTGAAGGCACGTTTACCTGGCACAGCCAGAGGTAACAAAATCATAAGGAGAGCTAATGATCGGACACAGACAATTGAATAGAACCAACATTTATGCCAAGTGAGATAAAAAAATACAAGAAGATCTGTGGCCTAAGGCTTTGGAGCCAGATGGACCCAGGTGCCAAAATGAAGAAAAAAGCAATTTAAAATCAAGATTGTGAATTTAGAGAGTGTGCAATATCCTCTCTTTCCTACCGCAGTGCTGGGTGATTCCAGGTGTATGTGGCAGAGATAAAGACAACATATGACTATTTCATATGCTGTGCTTTTTTGCATGTGCAATTAACTTCTTCTTGATGAATGAACCATCTAGAAACATTAGAACTCTATACTTTTGACAGAAATCAATATTTTTTTCAAATTTTAAAATAGTATTTATCGTGTGTTTTTCTGATTCAAAGTAACACAAGTTAATTTTTTATAATGTGGAAAGAACAGAGAAGCACAAAGAAGAAAATAATTAAGCAATGGCTATTTGTTCATAACATTAATTCTTCATTTAAGAACTGAATCAGAGGCTGGGATTGTGGCTCATTGGTAGAGCACTTGCCTAGCACATGTGAGCACCACATAAAAATAAATAAATAAAATAAACGTTAAAAAGAATGTCATCCCAAGTTTAAAATTAAAAAAAAAAGAACTGAATCAGAGACTATAAAATTATTGACAAGTGTGCTAGGTTTTTGCTTTACCACTCATCTAAATGTAATCTGCTTCCTTGTGTGTTTTAATTAACTTGTTTTCATGAATATAAAGTGATGTCTATTTACCATAAAGACTTATGGAGGAATCTTGTTTTAAAGAGTTTTTGGGTCTGATGTCTAAGGTCGCTTAGGATTGGTTCTTACAGTCAGATCTCTGCTTCAGATTATCACTGTTCACACATTTCTCTGTCCACTCCCATCAACTCTAGCTTTTACCCACCTTTGTTCCTCTAATTAAACAATCCTTTGCAAAACTTGTCAAATTATAGGATTCCCTTACATTGCTCATGTATATACTCTTTTGAAAAACCTTGGGAAAGATCTCTATCTGGAGCCAGAGACTTATTGGCACCCACTTTAAGTGATGTTGTCTTTCCTTGGAAAACAGGTGGCATTCATGGACTCTGATAATTGTCTGGTGTTCTTAAGCAAGGTATAAGATTGTGTGTCACCTCTTAGTGACAGCACATACAGGAGATACCAGAACAGCAAGTTTCCTGTTAAAATCCCTCTTGATTAAGAATTATTCTTTGATTCCTTGTAATGTTTCTACATTCAAAAATAGAGAAAAATCAGCTAGGTATTGCCTCATATGAGGCAAGAGATTTGCATGATCATAGCCTTAGAGAAGCTAAATGAGAAGTTGTAGCATTTAACACCAAACTTACTTCCCAGGTAAACAGTCACTTAGTTTCACCCGCAGAGGTTGCTCTGTGGCTACAGGACAACTGTGGCAAGTTGAAAATCCGTTACTGACCTGAGCTTGAGCTGTGTGTGTGAACCCACATCTAGGCTCTCACCCATCAGTGACCTGACTGTGATTCTGTCTCCAGTCTACAGCTCCTGAAGGTGGGTGCTGTGGCAGATGCCCTTCTCCTGTGCACCCAAGTCAGTAGACCTCTAGGGAGAGCCATAGCAGTGTTTATCTGCTGTGAGGTTCATTGAGACCATTGCCTCATAATACCTGTGAACTCCTCTGTTCAAGGTCCTCTCATGCTTTCAACTGATATGGAAACAGCAGACCCTCCTGACCAGATGAGCAAAGGATATTTCTTGCATGAATGGAACTGCCCTTCTAGCATTGTCCTCAGGTCCCTCTCCTATTCTCCACATTGGTGGTAGCATGTGGAAGGAAACGTCATCATTGAAAGAGATCATATCCTAGAGCAGAGTGATTACAGTCTAAAGGGTTGTAGAGAAGACAAGATTGGAAGATGTGTTGTTCTACTTTTATGTTATCAAATTTCAAATGCTAAATTTAACAAGACCAGAAGATAACTTATTCACATTTCCCTACATACCCTAGGGAAGACTTGCATGTATGGTCATCATCAGCAAAGAGTGGTAACAATCTTTGAGGGAGTCTTTGGAAGCCAATGCTCATGGATAGCATGAGGGATGATGATGTAACCAACATTACCCCAGGAGTATCAGGAAACCATGGCAGCAAAAATATCCTTACCTCTCTATCTCCTTCCATTCCAACAGATTATTTTTAATTTTTTTAGTTGTAGTTGAACACAACATCCTTACTGCAGTATTTATTTTGTGTAGTGCTGAGGATCAAACCCAGTGTCCTGCATGTGCCAGGCAAGTGCTCTAACCCTGAGCCCCAACCCCAGCTTTCCAACAAATTCTTAAGAGCCACAGAATTGTAAGAAATTAGCCAGGAATGATGCATTTGACAATAAAAAGCACAAAGAGATGGTTCCTGGACATGAACAGGGAGAAACATTACCAAAAATCTTCATGTGCTCTGATTGGACAATAAATAAATATGCTAGTACCTCTTCTCTTTCTGTTATTCTAAATCTTCATTTTAACAAATAATAAGACCTCACATAGGCCCATAAATTTTGTAATAAGTGTCAATTAAATTGTTTATATAGACAAGACCTTACAAACTCCACCCCTCCACACATACATATTCTGTCTTCATTCATCTGTTTTGAAAGAAAGAAGTGAAATTTATAGTTTCTAAGAAAGTTTCTTTGGTCTATGACCTTGATCTCATATCATTCCTTAGTCACTCTTCGTCCCTTTTGTATGCTCAGTCTCTCCCTCTCTGTTGCTTCTTTCCCACTGCCATTTTACACTATCAAGTTCCCCTATACTTGGAACAATTTTCTCCAGGACCCAGCTCCCCCAGTGAGCTACCACACCAGTGCCCTTTCTTCTCACCATCAAACTTATGGGAAGCATAACTAACAGCTCCTTTACCCATTTGCACAAAAATGTTTGTAATCCTGTTACTGCTATACCAGTTATTGTCCCTTTAGTTCTTTCCCTCCTTGGGATCTGACCATGGGTGTTCTTCTCTCTACTCTTAAGTCAGTTCTGACCTCTTACCTGAATATATTCTTAAGATCTGCATTTCCACCTGCCTGCTACACAGCTTTTCCTTTATGTTATCATGGTTATTCACACTATATAAACTTAAAACCAAATATACCATTGAGATCCAACCTCACCCAAAACACTACTACTGACTTCCCTTATTAGCTGTGGTCGTAGATACTTAGGAGCATTTTTGTTGTTGTTGTTTTTGATTTTCCTCCTTCCTCATACTGAATTTCCAAATCCTCCACCTGTGAGAAGTCCCTAATGTCTCTTTGGTACTCATTTGCTCTGGCTTGGCAGGTTACAATTGTTTGCTTATCCAGTATTTTTATCTCTAGTCTTTTCTTGTCTTTGACTCTATTCTTCACCAGGATGGCTGGTTAATAACATCATATGTTAATAATGACTTCTTATTGAATTGGAGATAACCAACACAGAGTTTCCACTGAATTCTGAAATGTCTCACTAAAAACCAATCAACAGGGGCCGGGTTTATGGCTCAGCGGTAGAGCACTTGCCTAGCATGTGAAAGGCTCTGGGTTTGAGCCTCAGCACCAATAAAAATAAATAAGTAAAATAAAGTGGTTTTTTTTTTTAAAAAAAAAAACCAATCAGCAAACAATATTCCTTTGTAGTTCAAAACACGAGGGACCTAGTGTTGAGGAGATCCCCAAAAGATGGTATGAGGAAAAAAAAACAACAACAAAGGAATGAAAATAGACAAGGAAGGAAAGTGAGATCCAAGGATTGATGAAATGTGTCTAACAGGGAACAAGAACAGAGAAGCAGAGGCAGTGATCCTTAAATAAGGTGGGTATGAGACTCCCAGGCCAGGAGGTGACCTGGAACATGGGAATATCTCTAAAAGAATGCCCAGGGTGGTGCTGAGCTTCACATGCTGCCTGTGTAGAACACACCTGGATCAATATGGTCATAGATGGCAGTCTCAGTTTAGAGATCATCTATAGATTTAAGTAGAGGCAGTTCACAATCATTAAATCAATCATTAAACCAGAAACCACATTATCATATAATAAAAGATAACGAGGACAATTCTCAGAGTAAAATCTGCTAAACTAAAGATATCTGATGGCCAAGCAAGCACAAATAGTTTTGCCACTATCTGTTAGAATTAGGGGATAGCCTTGCTCTTGTGTCTTGAAGGACAGAGGCCAGCACTACTGATGAAAGACATGCTCTGAGCCACTGAGATCCTTCAGGATGAGAGGCCTTGTGGACAACTCAGAGGCAAGAGCACGGGAGCTGGGAATGAATGCAGGGTGCAGCAGAGTGGAATCTTCTATTCTGGGCCAATGGGCACAATGCCTCAAATTGTGCCCCAGAAGCATCCACACAAAAAATTCATAAGTTCTAGTAAATTTATACAGTTGTGCTACCATCACAGATGAGTTTTGGAATATTTCTGTCACCCAAAAATTTCCCTCATGCTCATTTGCAGCCAATGTACATTCCCATCTGCTTTCTGTCTCTGTCATTTTGCCTTTTCTAGAAATTTTAGGCAAATGGAACCACTCACAATATGTAGTTGTTTGAGGCTTGCCTCTTACTGAGCATAAAGCTTTTCAGGTTCACCCATGTTCCTGCAAGTATTAGTAATCCATTCCTTTTTACAGCTGAATAGTATTCCATGTGCAGACAGCATGGTTTAGTTATTCACCAGATGCTTGGGTATTTGGTTGCTTCCAGTTGGGGGCTACTATGGATAATGCTATCAATGAAAATTCCTATATGAGTCTTTGTGAAGACACATTCTCATTTGCTTTGGGTTAAAATTAGGATCATGTGCTAGTCTGTGTTTAACCTAAGAAAATAACTGTTTTCCAAAATGAATATACCATTTTACCTTCTAAAAGGTAACCATTAGTGACCTTCAGTACATACATGTATATGTGCACACACACACATCTCCCATTGCCCAGCACAAAGGGTTAAAAATATCTCTTCAATACCGAATTTCCTTGGAATCTTTGTCCATTATCAACTCGCCATAAATTTATTTTTGAACTCTGTATTCTGTTCCATTAGTCTGAATGTCTGTCTTCAAGCCAATACCATATTACTTTAATTACTGTGGTTTTATATAAGTTTAAAGTCTGTTTTTTAAAAAATTGTTTTGGCTACTTTAAGTCTTTTGTGTTTCCATGTAATGCATGATCCCAAAGTTGATTTTAGAATCAACTTGTCAATTTCTATCCAAAAAGAAAAAAATAAAAAAACCAACAACAACAGGAGAGGGGGTGCTGCTGAGGTTTCAATTAGGATTGTGTTCAATTTATAGACCAATTTGGAAGAAATTGAACCTTGACAATATGTAATCTCTTTTCTGTAAGCATGATTTATCTTTTCATCATATAGATCTTTAAAATTTTTTAGCAATGTTATATTATTTTCATTGCATATATATTGCAGTTATTTTGTCAAATTTATTCCTAAGTATTTTATTCTTCTTGATCTATTGTGAATCTATTTGTCCTCTTTCTCTCTCTCTCTCCTGTCTCTGTTGTGCTGTGGATCGAATCCAGGACTTCATTCTTCTATCGCTGAGCCACATTTTCGAGTACTCTTGTTTTCTTAAATTTTACCTTGCTGATTGCTAGTATATAGTAATACAATTGATTTTTGTACACTGGTGGTGTATCTGGTAGTATTGCTAAACTCAGTACTTATAATACATTTTATAGAATCCTTAGGATTTATAGATTCCTATGCCTAAAATGATGCCATCTGTGAATATGTACAATTTTCCCTCTTCATTTCCAATCTGTATGACTTTACATTCCAATCTGTGTTTTTACATTCCAATTTGTATACCTTAACATAGCTTAAAGATGAAGCCTCAAGCACATCTTTGCCTTGTTCCTTATGCCAGAGAAAAAGCATTCTTTCACATTAAGAGCGATGGAACTGTAGGTTTTTTTTTTTTTTTTTTTTAATATATATAGATGTCCTTTGTCAGATTGAGAGGCTTTCCTTCTGTTCCTGATGTGTTCAAGTTTAATCACGCATGGGCATTGGGTTTTGTCAGATGTTTCTCCTGCTTCTATTGGGATAGTCATATGTGTTTGTTTATTTTATCCTATTAATATAGTGTATCACGTTACTTGATTTTTAAACATTAAATCTACCTTGCACTCTGGGATGCATCTTGCTTGTTTAGAGTATATAATTTTTCTTGTATTTTGCTGAGTTTGTTTGTAAGTATTTAATTAAAGATTTTTGTACCTATGTTCATGGGCCTAGTTTTTGTTTTTTTTCCTTGTGATGCCTTTACTGTCTTTGAGATTAGGGTAATACTGACCTCATAAAATGAATTGGGAAGTATTCTCTATCTTCTAAAACAGTTTGTTTAGTATTGATATTGTTTCTTCTCTAAATATTTGATACAACTCACAAGCATAGCCATCTGGCCTTAGGCTTGTAGAAAAATTTTTAATTGCTAATTAACTTTTTTGCTTGTTATGGGCTTATTCAGATTTTCTGTTTATTCTTGAATCAGATTGAGTAATTCATATCTTTCTATGAATTCATCCATTTCATTTAAGAGATGAGATGCCAAACTGCTATGTATAATAACTTGACAGAATTGCTTGAAAGTGGCAGAATTGAACTGTTGGTTTTATGTTGATTGTGGGGCTTGGCAGTAGGCAGAACATGAAAAATAGCTT
This sequence comes from Spermophilus citellus, assembly GCF_964194105.1. Taxonomy (NCBI): domain Eukaryota; kingdom Metazoa; phylum Chordata; class Mammalia; order Rodentia; family Sciuridae; genus Spermophilus; species Spermophilus citellus. The sequence continues at coordinate 196,773,866 of NC_138184.1, read as the reverse complement.
TCTCTTGTTGGAAGATAAAGTCATTCTTACAACACTGGGAGAGGTCAAGGAGGGACAGTCATCAGGGGGATACTCCTTGTGGAAGGGTATGAGGTCTCAAGCAGTAGGAGCTTAAGAGCCCAGGAATATTTTGGATTTTCTTTTTTGACGTTTAATTCTACTGTTGTCCTAAATTCTTTAGTAAAGTTTCCTAAACCCTCTACCTGATTTTAGCTGTATTTGGGGAGTTAGCAAAGGGGCCTTACATGGAGGAGAGTGATTAAAAAAGAAAGACAAGAAAAGGCAGCAACCTACACAAGCCAAGGACAAGACATCAGGAAGTGACTTCAGCCTCTGGGATAGTAGAGCTCAGAGGAAAGTAGAGGTGACACACTGCCGAGAAGAATCTGTGGACCAGGTAGACATTCCCCAATCGCTTTTTGGGATTTTTGTGGGGACACAAAATGGGAGGAAAAAAATGGATTTTCTTCTAAGGAATGAAGATTTTGTGTTGTTGAAGTATGCATACTCAAAAAAAAATAGCCACAGGTACATTAAGACTGGGCATAGATTAGTGCACACAATTTTCTTAGCAATCATTGTCCACATTCCTCAGAGAAGAAGTAGAGTCTAGATATTAGCAGTTTATTTTTCAAAGCATCAGATAAAAATCACATCACTTAAAAGTATTCTGTCTCCCAAGGACAATATTTGCTTGTTTAAACAGACATAGTAACTATTCCAGAGACATTTCTTATCACAAAGGAATAAATGGTTAACTAGTCAAATTTCTAATAGCAATGACAGTCTGATTGGGTAATTTATACTTTTTGTTTTGGGGGTTCAAAACTTTGAACTCATTAGATCACACACATAGATGACATTATAACCTGCCCATTATAAACAGGTCCCATCCTGAACCAAGAATGGCAGCTAGTCAGGCAAGCCGAAAGGAGAGTGTAAAAAGAGCATTTAAACCTCATTAGCTATGCAGCCAGACAATCTCTTTATGTCCAATTATTCTACTATTAAATGCCTGTGCATTCAACCAAAGACAAAGCTCCACCGTAGAGATTTAGTAGAGTAATTCACCAGCCACAGGAGTGAAGAGGGATTATTCGAAATGGAGTTTCCTTTCTTCTCTCCATCCTGTGAGGAGCTTTATCCATATTAAAATTGACACAGAAGGTAACCCTGTGTGAAACTGCCTGCCAGCAGACCCACTTCCCATGAATTTTGCATTGATTTCAGGTGTGAAGGGACACCCTCCACATCAGGGTGACTTCAGCACTGAGAAAATAGAGCACAAGAACATGTTGGAAATGTTTTGGAGAATTAATTTTATAATTCTTATTCTCTCCATATTTTTTTTTTTTTATTTCCTCCACCCCACCGTTCCCTCCTCTTCCCTCCTCCTCACATGCCCTGTGCTCCTTTGTTTCAGAGGGATTATGTGGAAGGCTGCAGAGCAGAGGTGTGCCAAAGCTTGGAGACTTTTACAGATTTGCTCCTAGAGGCTTAAGCCTACTGAAAGATTCCGGTTCAAGACAAAAGGGCAGGTCAATGCATTGCAGAGGATAGGCAGAGGGAGAAGGCTGAGGTGGGGAAAGACCTCAGAAAGACCTGACACACCCCTTGGCTGGAGAAGAGAGAGCTATTATCTCAGAGGAGCAGAGCTGTGGTTCTGCTTCAGGATAATGATCGAAGGAGGTGTTGAGGCTGCAAGGACACAGGGTTCTATGCCAAGTGTAGGTGGAAGAAGGATTGCACAGGAGTCCAAGCGGCCACACCAAAATAATTGCTGTGGACTCAGAATAGAAGGAAAATAAAAGAAGGGCCGGCCTCCAGCCACCATACCCTCCATGGACAATAGACAGACCTATTTATTTATGGATATAAAACAGGCGAACCAAAGTTTGCACAGCCCCCTCTGCACTAATAAGTCAGCCTTGGAAACTTGACATCATCCAGACAAGAGGATTTAATGGTGCCTAAGAATAGATGAGGTAGATTTGCTGCCAGGTTAGGGTCAAGGGAATGCAAATAAAAACGAAATTAATATATTTTAAAAACAGAGATGGGAATGCTCATATACTTGTCTTTGTAAACTGAGGCTTATATCAAAATTATCTAAACCACCTACCATCTCAGGCCTTCAAAACTGCTAACAGTTAATACATTTTGTTCCTGATTCTAAGCAACACCTAAGTTTCAAAATGCAAATCCTTAAAAATATCTTAGCCATAGCAGTTAGAGCTAATCTCCCATCTCAGGGCCAGGAAGTTCCTTGGAATAGGAACAGGAGAGTAGAGAGGCAGTAACCCCTCAAGAAGGTCAGGTGAGGTAGACCTACCACCACTGATGTGGACATCAGGTGTGAAAAGCAGGGGGAAGAGATCAAGCCCAGCCAGAGCTCCCAGAGCCACGACTCTGCAAAGAAAGCCCCTGACAGGAGCCTCCTTAGAAAAACAAATGACCCATGTCCTGCAGAGCTGGCTTTCACCACCATCCCATCTGTGGAAACCAAGGCCATCAGTATTAGAGAGAACCGTCGCAGAGCCGCAGAGATATAGAGAGGGCAGATGGCCCCTTCCTCCATTCCTGACCAGCAGTCTAGCCTGTGCTGTGAGGTGGGGGGACTAGTGGTGGGTTATGATATTGAAGTTTTATAAGTTAAAGTTTTTATTGAATTGGAGATTGAAATTTTATGAATGAATACAACTGATATAATCAGAATTGAAATTAGATTATTTTAATGATTGAAAATTTGTGGAGATAGATGGAGACATTAAGTTACCCAACTGTTAGCAAGCGTGGATAGTGGAGGAGCTGGTGGCTCAGCAGAGTATAGTTTGCTGAAGCTTTTAGAAAAATTAAAACTATATTTTGTTTATATACCATTAAGTTGAGCTTGCTTGTTCACAATAATTAGATTTATAAACAATTTAATTTCTCTTTTGCCCTTGGTTTGTTTTTCTACCAGCTTATTATCTATATCTGTTCATTAATTAAGAGTTCTTTGTCTACTAAGGAAATTAGCACTTGATCATGTGTTGGACAAATATTTTCCCCCATTTGTCATTTGTGTGCCATCCCTTTGTCATTAACGAATTTTTCCCTACAGTGCTTTTATATAATTAATTTCTTATTTTCCTTTTTGGATTCTGGTGTTTATATCTTGCTAAGAAGAGCTTTCCCTGAATTAATAGTAAAAGCAACTGCTTCATGATTTCTTCTAGTACTTTCTTCTCATGTCTGTAAATGCTGTTTTGAGAAATGTGAACTAGCCTTTAAGACAGAACATACACTGTGGCTTTTCCACTCTTACTTGAGTTCTTTAATCCCTGTCATTGACATCCTAATTTGCTGTGGTTCCTTGGCCTTTCAAGGTTTTCTTGAACCCCCACCATCTGGCTAATTGCTCTTATTTCTCACTTTGCCACATGAATATACTGATTCCTACTCCATGCACAAACCCTCTCACCATCACCCTGAATCTCTATTTAAGGAATGGCTTGGATAGAAAGTCCATCATATCTTTATCCCACCTGCAGGACTTGGGCTGATGTTAGGAACCCAGTCAGTTTCTAAAATTTGAGATCAACAACAACTTCAGTGAAGCAGAATATAATCTTTGCTCATGTTTTGGGGGCTTAGACTTGAATTTTCAATTCCATTTTGAAAATGAAGCAATGCCTTTACATTGCACTTTCCAGAATTTTCATCACCTGCCGAGTGGGGATTATATTGTTGAAAGTCAGCAGTGCTTATTGTAAGATAGAAGGAATTCACATTCCGCTCTGGAGGACACATTGTGTCCTGCATTGGAGGATTCCTGGTAGGCTATTGCCAGCTTGATCTGCCTGTCTCTTGGGATTTCTCTAAGGGCTAGAATATAACCTTCTAATAAAGACTGAAAAAACACACTATGATCAACATCTCTAAAGGGTTTTCCCCCTATTATGAATTTACTCATTCATTCAACAAATCTTCACTGAGCACGTTCTATACTCTAGCCATTGGTGATAAAATGGTGAACACAACCGATCTTCATTTTTATGGAGTGCACACACTCATGGAGAAGCCAAAAAAAAAAATTAAATAATATGTACTGTAAGATTGATAGAAATGTTACTATGAAAATAAAATAATGCAGAGCAAGGGGATGAAGAACATTAGGGACCAGGGCAGCGGGGAAAGAGAATGTCTCTCTGGAAAGAGAATGTCGGAGAAGAGAGCTGGATCAATGCAGGGAACAAACCTTGTGGAGATCTGAAGGCAAAGAATTTCTTTCTTTTTTTTTTTTTTTTTTTGAGAATTTTAATATTTATTTTTTAGTTCTCGGCGGACACAACATCTTTGTTGGTATGTGGTGCTGAGGATCGAACCCGGGCCGCACGCATGCCAGGTGAGCGCACTATCGCTTGAGCCACATCCCCAGCGCCGGCAAAGAATTTCAGAAATAGAAAACAGCCAAGCACAAAAGTTTTACAGCAGTAATGTGCTTGGTGTGTTCCAGAAAGAGCAAGCCGGTCAGTGTAGCTGGACAAGTATGAACAGGAAAAGACTAGGTATGTGGTTCTAGAAGATAATGTGGATCATTAGCCAATTTTCAACAGGACTGTTTCATATGGCTAAAATAAGGAGTGGATCAAAGTATGATCTCATGAATCGTATAGTTTATTGCCATACAAAGTGGACCCCCCCACCCCCACCTTTCCAATGCTTAATGTGGGGGAAAATAACAAGAACAAATCTCACAGGGAATACACACAATAGATGAGGTACATTAACCACAGAGTGAGTGAATTCCAATTTCATTTAGACTCCAATTATTAAAGACTAGTTGCTCAGTCAGGAGGCAGCGTCTATGGTCACATAATTAAATCCAAGTCCTGACGTATACTTTCTAGGAAACGTTCTTGGGACGATGGCCTCACCCACACAGGGGAGAGCCATGACAATGTGTAAGGTTCTCCTAGTAAGAGAGCAGTGCTGGGTGTGGGGAGAGGCTGTGAAAAGATGGAAGGCTGGCAGAGAGTAACCCTGCTACCATTGCTCAAGCCCTCAAAGTGTCTGTCAAAACCCCCAATATGTATGTGTTTGGGAGTCCAGTAGTTGAGGGCAGTAATTCACACCTGTGATCTGATAAGGTAGGTATACCCCAACATTTTCACAGGGAGGAGGATTCACTCCAGGTTTGTATCACAAAGTATATGTCACTCACACAGAAAGCTTTGCAAGCGACAGGAATCACTTCCAAGCAACACACCAGGAATGGACCTGATTTAGATTTTAAAGGGCTCACTCTGGCTGCAGTGTGCAGGATTGCCTATAAAAGAGTAGGAATGGAAATAAGAAAACTGGTTAAGAGGCATAACTAGATGATATGATATTGAGCTGGGCCAGCAATGCAGTACCAGACTTGATAAGAGATGGTCAGATTCTGCACCCATTTTGAAGGCTTTATAGAAGAGTCTAAGGCTGAGTGTTTGGCATGAACATATGAATGGCAGTGCTATCATGGAGGAGAACAAAGTGGGAGAACTCATTTGGGAGGCTGAGTCCACTGCTTCTCTGGTGCTGGGGTCAGGAAAGGAAAGAGGATGCAGCCAAGGAGACTGAGGAGAAGTGGCCAATGTCAAAGGAGGCCAGGAAATTATTTTCTGGAAACCAAAGGAAAAATAGGCACTTAAAAAGGAGGAGTGCCAGGCACAGTGGTGCACACCTGTAATCCCAGTGACTCAAGAGGCTGAGGCAGGAGGATCACAAGTTCAAGACCAGCCTCAGCAATTTAGTGAAGTCCTGCCTCAAAATTAAAAATAAATAAATAACAAGGGCTGGGGATGTGACTCAGTGGTAAAACACCCCTGGGTTAAATCCTCAGTACCAAAATATAATAATAATTAATAATACAAAACAGGAGGAGGGAGTGATGAACTGTTCCAAAGATTGCCACAAGATTAAATGAGGCTTAAGGTTTCCACTAGATTGGGCTCCTCTCCTACATGTTCCTCCTGTTTGATAAAATAGGTTCATCCCTGTGGCACCTAGAGCCCAAGACCTTCTCCAGTTTAGGGTGACTGCTTTTTGCCTATCAAATATTTTTCTTCTTTTTCCTCATAGAATCCCAGTTATCCAGGATGGCCATGTATCTACTGCCTCTAAATCTAGAAGGAATCATATGGCACAGGTCTAGCCAGAGAGAAGTACACAGAAAGCAAAATTTTGAAACATTCTTTACAAGGGACTAACTCAGAGGTCATGAGTGCCCATTTCCCTTAGTTTATTGCCTCTTCCCACCTGAAACCTGGATGTGATGGCTAGCAACTCATCCTGACACCAGAAAGACTCTGGATGCACCCTAAAGAAGGCAGATTGGGAAGCCAAGAGGTGCTTGGATTACCCAGAGATATTATGGCATCTCCATGCTGGTCATAGATGATTTATCTTTTGATTTCTTTTTTTTTTTCATGGGGAAAATGCAAACTTCCCTAATTTGTTTAAATACTCTGACACATTTGTTTTCCATTTTATGACAACAGACCCCTAACCCTAAGTGATATGGTGGTAGTACATTCTTCACCCGTGGGTCCCCTTGCCAGGCAGCTCCCACCATCCTACACAATGGAAGTAAGTCAGGGCTGGAGACAGCAGGCCGTGGTTCCACCACCTCTCAGCTAGTCCTGCATATCTGTGTGTCTTTGGTGAAGTTGCTTGAGAAATGTTTAAACTTTGCTTTCTTTGTCTGCAAAATGGGTATATTAGAAGAGTCCATCTTCCTTTATGACTATACAATTTTTCTTTAAAATTCAGTTTTTTCTTAGTTTTATCAGTAAATTTGTCTGGTTATGCTGCTTGAAGTAAATGTGAATGTAATACATCTCTGGTGCCTAGACTGGATTAATAATGTAGGAAATAATCCATGAACTACAATAAAATCAAGATTCTAAATGATACAAACCGAGATACTAAAATAGAAAGCTTCGTGCCTTTTAGTGACTGCCTGGTAAAGCAAAACAACACAAGAGCAAAAATTTCAGTTGTAAATGAACAATACTAGGCTTGACACATTTAAAAGCCTCGATTTGAATTACACAGTGAGAAAACTTTGTCAAAGGTCTCAGTGATTTGTACAGGTGTGGGTTTACAGGAAAAAAGAAATTAGCAATAACTGCTTGAAATGTTGATGGACCCCACCAGCCCCGCAGAGGGAAGGCAGGATTATGGGGGTCAACCTCAGTGGGTATTGGCTTCCCTGCTCAAGACTAATGTTTCAGGTTAATAGGGCTAACTATGTAAGTGTGTGTGTGTGTGTATGTGTGTGTGTGTGTGTGTGTGATTGTGTGTGTGTGTAGTGTGTGTGTGTGTGTGTGATTGTGTGTGTGTGTTGGGGGGGTGTCAAACAAGAAAAAGTAGAAGGAGGAAAAAAGAATGACTCTCCAGTGTCACCCACAAACACTAAAGTTACGACATGCCAGCACAGAATGTACTATTTCCAAGTCAGTGTTTTCCTTGGTGGAAACCCTCCAAAGCTATCTGAGACACAGAGAAAGGAACAGTCCCAGCCCAAGGGCAGAATTGCTTATGTCAGAATCAATGCTTATATTGGCATAACCTAGGACAAAATTCAGCCTTTCCATTCCAACTTCCTAATTACCTTGTGGGGCAGGTTGGGCACGTCCAGGGCTCTTACCACATTCAGACCTATCACTCTTACACTGTGGAAGGGCAGCCTGCAAGAGAAGTTTCCGGTAGCTGCACTCTTCAAGCTGGGTGGCAGCTGCAGTGGAGTCACTATATAGGGGCCCAGATCCTGTTCTCTAGAGCTGAGCTGACTCTGGCTTTGTTATATTCTGAGCAAGATCCTCTTCTCTACTTGTATCTATGGAAATACGCTGCCCAGATTATGAAGGATTACTGAGCTGAAGGCAATTAAGAAATGGATACAGAAGAGTTCTCTGCCCTCCCTCTACAAAGCAGGACACATATTTACAAAGACAATAGTTATCCCCCACCCCGACTTCTCCACCAGGGAGAACTAAGTTTAAGTCACTGGAGACAGCTCTAGGCCCTCGTCAGCCTGCTGATGCTACCAGAAGAATTTACGTGAACAAACTTAACTGACTACCCTTCAGCTACCATTTTTTTGTCTTCCCCAAAGTCATCACCATAGAGACTCAAGGTCCTTTTCCTTTGTTTTTTCCACTGTTCTTTGTTGAAGATGCTATCTGAACTGGGATGTGAAGCCACCACTTTGAGGATTGTTCATTGCACATTATCACGTACACATGAAATATATGTGTTAATAAACTTCTGCTTATTTTTCTCTTATTAATCTGTCTTTTGCAGTAGGGATCTATTCCAACTAAGAACCTATTGGGAACTATTATGTTTCTCCTACAGCTCAAATGTTTCATTTTTTTTTAATGATGCTTTTGTACCCTATTGGGCTTGTTCTTATCATCAGTGCAGGAATGGTGGTCTCTTAAGTCGTGACTACATTTGGTAAAGAAAAGCCACCTGGTGATCCCAAGAAAGATTATAGTGTCCCTGGGGCCAGGGAGCTCACAGGTATGCTCTGTGCAATCGATGGCAGGGAGCTGGTGTTAAGGTTTTGTGGTTCCTTGTCCAGAGCTGTTTTAACTGGACAACAGGAGGCCCCAGGAGGCAATGTCTTATCTCAAAGTCATGACCATACCATGCTAAAAGGACTTCAGATAATGTAATAAGTAGATGGAATAGATATTTAAAGATCACAGAGAACTGACCAACCCCACAGAACTGATGGGACACACTACCCCAAATGTGGCATCTTGGCATTTAAGAAAACAGAGGAAGCAAGAAGGTCACCTCTCATCTTCTCCCCTACCCTTCATGAATCATAGGAAGAATTTTCTGATCAGCTCCAGAAGCAAATAATAAGTTCCTCATGTGATAGTTGTTTCCCTATAGCTGGGGTAAACAAACTGAACCCACAGAGATGCCAAGAAGAATTGATGAGTTTCTCTCTGTTTATTACCATTAGATCACACTTCTTATGTCTGCCCATATTTCTTCACCCCTCTTGACTCCTCTATCAGGGTGACTATCACCCCGACAGGGTAGCTTCCTGCTCAGGAGGTATGAGCCGCCTGGGAAATAAAAAGTCTGAAATAATTAGTGAGAAATAAAGACAGAGCCAGAAATTAGATATGAAAAGGTGAGCACCCGAGAGGTTTACCAGTCCTGATAGGAGCTGGAACTGAAAAAGGGCTCTGATTTTTTACTTAAGGGGAATACATCAAAGGCAGGGATACGATTTCAGTGGTAGGAATCTTGGTTTGGTACTTGCTTCTCAGTGTGGCAAGGGTCTTGCAGTAAACAGGTTGATTGGCATTTTTGGCAAGCTACACCCATCTCAGAGAGGCTGTGTGGCTCCAGGGGATCACCCTATCTCTGGTGCTGCACTGAATTTGAGATGGAGCTAGGCAAGATGCTGCAAATGACATTCTCAAACCAGCAGGGTTCCTCCTGGGGGTTCCTGATACCCAGCTTTTCTACCTAATGTCTTCATCACTTTATTTCACACATAGTTCACAGATGGCTTCTCACACTCCCTCATCAAACCTACTGCAGGCAGAGCATCCCTGGTCTAAAAAGACAAAATCTGAAATGCTCCAAAATCAGAAGCTTGTTGAGCATCAACATGACACCACAAATGGAAAATTCTATACCACAAAATTGTTTAATTCACTAAATTATTTAGAGTATTATAATAAAAATCACCTTCAGGTTATGCAGGCAAGGTATACATATGAAGCATAAGTGAATTTTGTGTTTATACCTGGGTCTCATTCCAAAGATAGTTCATTATGTAAATATTCCAAAATCCAAACTAATCTGAAATATAAAATTCTGTTTCCAAGTATTTTAGATAAGGGATATTCCGCCTATTTAGATTTCTTTGGGTCTTCATTTCCTGATGAAGGCTCCCATGTCGAATAAACCTTACATTAAATAAATTTGTGCACTTTTCTCTTGTTAATCGACCTTGTGTTATAGGGGCCTTAGCAATGAACCCAGTATGGGTAAAGAAAAAGATATCTTCCCTCCCCTATAGAACCTTGGGACTGGTGTCATCTAGTTTGAAATCTGCTCTGGCTGCTGCTGCTATCTTCCCTGTGCTTGTTCATTAGGTTTAAGGTACCAGAGACAACAGGAAAGGGGAGAGGAATGACCCCAGGGGAGAACAAGGTGGCAATGTTACAGAACCACCTCAATAAAACATAACTGCTGGTGGTTCTCCTTCTTCAACCTATTGCCCATCTCCTAAATGAGAATTCTTTGATTCATCCATTCAACTAATACAAATTCACTAGAGCACCTACTATACACAAAACACAGTACTCGATTTGGGGGGATAGAGTGAGCAAGACATATAAGGCACTTGTCTTCAAAAGAGGTAATAAAAAGTAACCATTGTAGTAAAGTTGAATCTAGATGGGATATCAAGAAAAACCTGAGACATGAAGACCACACCAGTTAATGCAATAGCTGGAGAAGAAACTTCCAGATTTAAGGTAATAGCAAGTGTAAGCAATTTGAGGTGGGAAAGAGCCATGTTTGTGAAGGGATAGAACGGATACCAGTGTGGCCGGCGTGCATCAAAAATGAAGACGAAGAAGTGGGAGAGACTCAAGTAGGCAGGAACCCGTTCACCGTGGGCACTGCCTTGTTCGTTTAATGAGAGGCACTGAAAGATCCATTGCAGGACCATGGTTCTGTATAAGTTAGAGGGACAAGACCACGGGCAGTAATGGGAGAACACATTATGTGCTGGGGCTGGAGGGAGGAGAGGAGAGAATGACTGTGGGAAACTGGGGAATTCCTCCCTCAGCCTCCTTCTGCAGTTTCAACAGCTAAGGAGAGAGAACCACAGCTTGGGGAAGCATATTTATTCCATCCCCACCCAGATTCCAAAGATCTCAATGGCATCTGGTTTTCCCTAGTGACCACACACTGTGTCTTTCCTGCTGGGGGTATCTGACCACATTCTTCTCATTGCTTAATGTCCACCTAGCAACAGCTGCGCCTGTCTGGACATTCGTGTTTCCCCTCTCCTCTCGTTGCTGCTACTCACTATCCCTCCAGAGATAGATCGAATTTTTGAGTGTTTTGGGTGGCCCTACCTTTAGTTCTTTGAGCTCCAATAAATCCACTTTCCACTTATTTCTGACAACCAACTCTGGAATTACCTCAATAACTGCCACATTTCCCTCACATATTCCCATCCTATTCTCAAATCAGTGTGATTCTGACCCTAGACTGTGGATCTGCAGAGTCCATTATCCTTGCTAATTTTAATGACCATTTATAGAAAGTTTTTCTAGTACTTGAACATCAACTTTTTCCTTGTGACCCCCTACTTGGTTTGTTCCTCCCCATTTCTGCAACCAAAGAATCTATAGCCAGCCCCAAATGCTTACTATTCCTTGATTCCCTGTGAGGAAGACTTGGGGACTTCTGCAGACACACCTTCTGGCCAGCTTAGTCACTCAACCTCCAGAATCTTACCCTCCAATCTCAAGTTGCTTTTGGCTTTTCTCCTAAGAGTCTGACAATGTCCCCATACAAATTGGACTCATAGCTGGCCCTGATATTCCAGAACCGCCAAGAGAAACATTAAAACAAGGTCTAGCTATGACCTTCATTTCACACATATAAAAATCACAGGTGAGAACCTATGGATTGCAAAATCAGCCTCATTTCTTCATAATTATCTTTTCAAATGCCACTTATTACATTTAAGATTTCAACTTAAGAACAAATCATTACTCAATCAGCTGCAGGAATGAATGAGTAGATGGTACCACATCTGGGTCACCAACACAACTTCTCTAACTTGAATGATGAGGTTTCTGCTCTGTCTGTTCTCCCTCTGGCTCTCTGAACATCCTAGTCTTGGAAGTGCTGCGATTGGAGCAAACAGCCAAGAGACTGCTTCCATGCTGTCTGCTCTCCCTGTGGGTATTATCAGCTAAATCACACCAGCAAATTTCTTCCTCACTATTTGGAAGAGTCTAACTAATAATATAATTTAAAAGAACCAGATTCCATAGAAGCAAGCATGACTATCTCGCTATTCACAAGGCAGGCCAAATGATGGATAGATTTCCCTGTATGTGGGAAGAGAAGGAATATTATCTTTCCCCAAGGTTAGACTCTTCTATAGAATGTAAGGGAAAGTAGATTTTCCAGGCTCATGGTTTTCTACTTCTGTTTTCGGAAAAGTTGAAGAGGACTAAGTCTATGGTTTTATAATTGAAGGGAATATGAGAGAATTGGGAATAAAAAAGTGGATGCAGAACATGAAAAGCATAAAATTAAAACAAATTCAAAAACCACCGAAAAAGCATGAAATCACTTTTGCCATAAGAAAGTGGTTGCATTAAGTGTTTCAGCTACTGCCTGTATATGATGTTGTTGTACAAATGGTGTTGGGAGTCACCTTGTTCTCTTCACATCTGGGTCACTAAAGAGCTATCTGTGAATGACAGAATGGTACAGAAAGGCAGTACAGAAAGGGCAATGGGCCAAGAGCAAGAAGATGTGGATTTTGTACCATCTGATGATAGAGGTATTCCCTATGGAAAACAAAGACCAGGATCTGAGTTGTATTCTAAGTATTAACTAATTAACACAATTAGTACTGGGACTCCCTTGAAGATAAGTTCCACTGATACCTTGGTGATACACAGATGACTACACCTCATCTTGTTCAGTGGTAACCTCTTGTTAGAACATACCTTCTTAGGAAACATCCAATCTACTCACAAGTATGCCTGATACTACATCCAGGTGGAAAGTGTAAAACATTCAGTGAGCCACCTTTGCCCACTCTCACCCATTATGTTAATACTTACTAAGGCACTTGGGTTTCATTCTATGATACATCAGTTTTCCTCTGTAGCATTGAAGTGCTCACCTCTAACCTAATCTTAAGGAATGTAGAATGACTATTGAATGAAAAGCAATTGCTGATTTTGCAATCCATAGGTTCTCACCTGTGATTTTTATATGTATGAAATGAAAGTCATAGCTAGATCTTGTTTTCATGTCTCTCTTGGTAGTTCTGGAATATCAGAGCCAGCTATGAGTCCAATTTTTATGGGGACATTGTCAGACTCTTAGGAGAAGTATTAAATGTATTAAAGTATTAAGTAAAATAAAATTAAAGTATTAAATGAAAATTATAGGTTTGTTTCATCTAAAACTTCCTAACTGAAAATTGCAGTTGAGATTCAGTATTAATGTAAAGAATAGCTGGTGTTTTACAAATAGTTGTCAATGGTAATTGTAATGTAATTAATACTTAGAGCATCATGCAAGAAAATGGACATAGTCTTGATAATACTTGCTCTGTGTCCCTCATAAATTACAATTGCTTTCCAGAAAATCAAGCACTGGGAAGGACTTATGTTGGTACCATGGAAAAGGGAGTTAGGAGTTTGTTTAGATTTAAAATTCTAAGACACCCAGCTCTAGGTCACCACACTCTAGGTCTAGACCATACACTCAAGAGACCCCTTTAACATCTCTTCAATTCCAACTCAACTTTAAGAGGCATTTTTAATGGTCAAAAAGAAGTATTGCAAGTAACTACTGCTTTATGACTCACATTTCTAACACATTTCCCATATAAAAAGAAGTTGAGTTTCTGTTTCCATATTGGGCTGCCAACTCAACCAAACCACAGGTATGACGTATAGCCGCTCAAACCTTCTGGATACCTGTAACCCAGGAATGACCTGGAGCAAGAAAGGCTAGAAATTATAGTTCTTCACCATTAGACTCTGAGGCCCTAACAACCACAGAGTGGACTGTACCCTGAGGTGGACCAGAAGTGACTCAGAACTGGATCAGCTTTTAAGAGTGGGTTCCAGTCTAGCTGGTCAGTTACCCCATTTCTAAACACTCTGAGCTACAACCTGGGCAGTGAAAGCAACAGCAACATATTTCTTAGTTATAAATTTGAGTAGTAACTTTAGTATATAGCTAGTAGTGACTTTATTGATAACTTTTTTATATAGACTAACTAAATTAACTAAAGTGACTAGCTAAGTAAAAATGAGCAAACCATTCCACTTCCAGGAACTGAGTTACAGCATTTACAAGATAAAAGTCTTGAACGCAGTGACAACTAGTAAACTATAAAATTCTATTCAGGTTTATGACAAGAAACATCAACTTTATATAATTTAGGGAGTAAGTATTAAAATGAAAATTCTAGGTTTGGTTCACCTAAAGCTCTCTAAGGTATTTTTAAAAATTATTCCACTTAAGTCAATCTTGGGAGTTAAAAGATGCTTAACCGATAGAACCCTGGATTTCATTAGTAATAGGTTATAAACTTCATTAAAATCCCTATACTTCATTAAAACCCCTAATATTTTTAGTCTAAGTTAGAATAAAATTTCAGTTTTAGATAAAAATGTTTAGATTGTAATTCATTTGAATAGTACTTGACATTCCCTGACAATGATGATTTTATGAAATACTGTATTGACTGTCTACATGTAGATTTCATCTTAAATTGACTCCTTTATTATGTGGGGTCATTGGTGGTATGATATCTTTTATTTCTTTTTAAGTTCCAATAACACCTAACTCTGTACTCTAAATATAGTCATCATTCAATAATTTAATTATCGACTGAATCTCGGCAGTCAGGGGGGGAAGGACATTGCTACTGGTGTGGACATTCCCCTGATTAAATGCCACTTTTGCCTTGCTAGCTAATCAGTCAGCAAACTAACCATGGAACATGCTTCATCTTCCCCTTTCAAGAAGGTCATGGCTGAGAATGAGATCCAGAGTGATCCTATTAGGAAGATTTTATGTATACTCTATCAGGGAGATAAAAGGTCCAGGTGCCTCTCACATTTCCCTGTGGGCTATCCTTGAAGTTTTGACATTTCTAGAGGGGTCCCAACACCCCACACTCTCACTGTCAATGCCTGATTATATTCTAAAAGGCAACTGTTATTTGTTGTATTAGGGTTCTTGGGAGAGAGCCTGGAGAGTAGGGAGGGAAGGAGGGTGAGGAAGAAAGAGAGAGAGAGAGGGAGAGGGAGAGGGGGAGGGAGGGAGGGAGGGAGGAGAGAGAGAGAGAGAGAGAGAGAGAGAGAGAGAGAGAGAGAGAGAGAGAGAGACTGATTTTAAGGAAGTATCACAGGATACTTGTTGTTGGTAAATCCAAAATCTGCAGGGCAGGCTGACAGGCCCAAGACCTGAGGACTAGCTGATGTTACACCTCCACCTGGGGTCTGAAGGCAGTCTTGAGGCAGAATTTCTTCCTCAGGGGACTTTGGTCATTTCTCTTAAGGCTTTCAACTGCCTGAAGAAGGCCCACACACATGGTAGAAGGTGATGTGCTTGATTCAAATTTCTGCTAGTTTAAATACTAATCCTACCTAATTTCTAATTCCTTCAAAGTAACATTTAGACTCATGTTTGCCCAAAACATCTGGGCACTAAAACTTAGGCAATTGTGACACACAAAAAATTACTACACGTATCAAAGCAGAAAAAAGGATTTTGACAATTCTAGGTAACTTTTGCAAGTTCTTGTTTCGTTATTGTAAATAGTGCTCAAATAACAAATAGTGCTCATGTTTATTATTTTTCTAATTTGAAAGAAAAACACTTTTTTTTTCCATCTTTTACTGCGTCTTCCCACTGAATCTTGCTTTGAAATTTGCTCCATGATTATTATATGTTGGTTGTCAGGCTATACAGAAATAAAAAATGCATGACCCAGAAAGTATTGCTTCCAACCTCAAGGGGTAAGAAGAGAACAGCGTGCAAACCTTTGTGGTGCTAGGGGATTTCTGCTTTGAGTTTCCCTAGGACAACAGAGAAAGAAAATTTAGTAAGTAAATTGGCATATTGGTGTTACCTACATGCATAGACCTGTTGGTTTTCTCCAGGTGGTACACTTCTTCTCACTGTACAATGATTAGAAATTTGATTTCCCCTGGAGCTGAGTCTTGG
The DNA here is from genome assembly GCF_964194105.1 of Spermophilus citellus. Taxonomy (NCBI): domain Eukaryota; kingdom Metazoa; phylum Chordata; class Mammalia; order Rodentia; family Sciuridae; genus Spermophilus; species Spermophilus citellus. Next base: position 196,757,852 of record NC_138184.1, on the reverse strand, counting down.
GGCATAAGTCCAAGAAAGTTTTGTAAACTCATCATTCCCCTCCCCGATATACACACAGCTAAATACATTTAGTCTTTCAGTTGCCCAAGGAGATAAAATTGCCTCAATGGCATCTTCTCTTTATGTCTGTTTGCAACTTTACAAAAATCTCCTCCAGTTTTATATTCATTAGACTCTACATTTTTAAATAGGCCTCATAGTTACATCTGTAGCTGATGTAGCTACATCTTAGGGACAGAGAAGACAAGAGTGCTGGCCTGTCACTGAGACCAAGACAAAACCTCCTTTCTCCTAGTAGCCTGGAAATAAGATTATGTCGACCTGTCACTGGTTGTTTTTAGAGCCGGTGAGGCATTAAACTCATCTCAAGTTTAAGCCTTCATCCTTTAGGTGCTGCTGAGAAACCACTGCCAAGAGGAAGTGAATTCTAGGAACTGGTGTATCCACAAACATAACCCCTTGAATTTGAGCTTTTGTTCACTAAAGGTCCTGGCAGGCTTTCTCTCTCCTCAGTGACATTAGTACACAGAGCGGGAAGAGAAGCTGGGGTGATAAAAAGGAAGATGGGACAAGACCTGGAACTTTCAGAGATAAACCTCAGAGAGCACCTTTTGCTTCCTAGACCTGAGCTTTTTTTTTTTTTTTTTTTTCTAGATCCCCTCAAGGGAATAAAGACAGCTACAGTGAATTCTTCCCCTTCTAGAGCTGAGACCATTCTATTCTGTTTTAACTCAAAAGCCTCCCAGTTTTCTTTCCATCCCCCCCCCCCCAGCTTGGTTCCCAGGCATTAGCCCTAATCTGGTGAGGACACAGAGGTTGAAAAATCTTGCATTTTACCCAAAATGTCAAGGGCTGTGGCTTTTCAATGGTTCCAGACATGCCTGTAATTGATTTCTAATGTGTTGAGGGAAGCAAGCAGACCTGTGTTTCTCAATTATTCTCCTCACATGCTTAAAATTCTAGTGTACCATTAGATCCCGGAATGTTTCAGAGAGTTCCACAGAAAATGGAATTATTAAAAAGCAAAGCCTGAGGCAGATACTATTTAATAAAGTTACAAAACAGCTTCAGATTCTGCAAGTGAAAGAAAAATGGTTAGTGTAAGACCTATTCTGCTTTTTAAAATGGTTCTCACACATTCTTTATATATTCTGAAATTAAACGTTTTATTCCATTTAGATGACTTCTGCATATTAACAAGTTTGGAGTGTGACTCCAGGGCAAATTTTGTGCTTCTTTTTCTATGTTTTGTTCTCCCAGTTCTTCGGAGGGATTACATTAGCTCAAGTCTTTTAAAAAAAAAATTACTGCCTGAAGAAATTTAAGTCTCTCCTATTCTTTAGTAGGCAAATAAGATCAGGTTCATCTCTCCCCATAGGCACATCTCATGGAAATTATAGTTAAAGGATGTCGCAAGAGCCTTGAATCAGAGGAAGAGGACTTTGGATGATGCAAATATTTGCCAACATCAGGCTGTGACAACAGATATCCACAGCAGGGTCACCCAGATGCCAATTGGAGCTAGGTGGTGGTATTCCCCTCATACTTCCTCCAGGACAGGATATGCAGTTTTAAGGTAGAATTAAAATTATTTTGGTTTGCAAATATTTCAGAATAGTGGAGTATCTCAAGAATAAAAGTAATTTTGCAAAACCACTGTGAGTAGGACTGGGTTGCTGTACAAGTAATTCTCACTACTCTGGGATCCGTTTAACTCCAAAATTCTTTCGATATTGATGCAGGAGGCAGCATTTGAGTAGGCCAGAGGGCAATTCTTACAGGTGGTATTCTATGAATATCAGGTTAAATCACAGGAGGAAAAAAAGATGAACTGGAAGGGGAAAGAGTAGAATTAGAAGATGTAAATGGTGGGGGGCAGGTAAGAGGAGAAACAATATTTTTAAAGAGAATCTGTTTTTGTTGGAGATATAAATTGCTTCAAAAAACTACTTCCATGATCACAGGTTCCTGGGAGCAAGTTAAGTGATACTAGTGTCTGAGTTGAGAAACGAGCAATGCATCCTAATCCTAGGTCAATCTAACAGTAGTGCCTTAGGTAGTTGCCGACTTTCTGTGTATTTTTAACCCACAATCCCAACAAAACTAACATTTGCAAAGTAAAATGGAAATGAAAATCAAGACTTTTTAGCTAGCCACGACGGTATCTAACCAAAATTACTAGCCTTTTTTCCTTCAGCTGTACTCTTTTTTCTTTTCATTTTTATTTATTTATTGCCATTAGTTATGATAATTACTCATTTATTTCTCTTAGTAAGGCCAATACTTGATTACAGATTGAAGTCAGCCCCAAAAGCAAACCAAACACATGTAACTTCACAGAATATATTATGTCAAAAAAATCATCTATAAATTTCTTCGGGTTTAAGCAGTTTTGTCAAGGGGTTGAGAAACAAATTACATTATGTGCTAGGTTATAATGCATGGTATGATTTGGTTTTGTCCAATTTTCTTGGTAGGTATTGCTTATCTCATTTCACACATAAAGAAATATTTTGGAGGGTGTAATTGCCTGTATTCTTATTGACAAATGCTGGAATGGTGATTTATTCCTATATCTGTCTGACTTGAACTTTCTTCCATTAGTTCGTGTTTTTTTTTTTTTTTTCTGGTACTGGGGATTGAACTCAGGGGTAATTGATCACTGAGCCACATCCCCAGCCCTATTTTGTATTTTATTTAGAGACAGGGTCTCACTGAGTTGCTTAATGCATTGCCTTTGCTGAGGCTGTCTTTGAACTCATGATCCTCCTGCCTCAGCCTCCTGAGCTGCTGGGATTAGAGGCAGGTGCCACCATGCCTGGCCATTAGCTCTTAATATATTTCCCAATGTAGGGGAAAGTATTCTTTGAAGAATCAATTCAGAAACCTCCATAAATTTGCTCTTGAAATACATATATTATATGATTAACAAGATAGACTTAGTAATATGTGACCTGAGCAAGTCATCAACCTTCATGTGCCTGTTTCCTGATCTGTAACATTAGGTTAATGTAGTAACCTTATAGCAGCAAACAGCAGTGAAACAATAGAGAATCCAGAGACATCACCCACATCTACTCACCTGATTTATAACAAAGTGATATTGCTGTGCAGCAGGAAAGGATGATCACTTAAATAAACAGGCCTCAGTTAACTGAGTACCCATGTGGAAAGATACCAATGTTAATCTTCAGTTCACATCATTCCTCAAATTCAATTCCAAATGTACTGAGGACTTACATGTGAAATAGAAAGCAATACAATGCTTAGAATTACAGGAGAACAACTTCATTACCTTAGAATAGGCAAGTATTTCTTAAACTAAAAAGGAAAATGCTATAATGCAGGAAAAAAATAGGACTACCAGAAAAATAAGACTGTAAGCTTAAGCTCATAAAGAGCATTATTAAAAGTGAATAGTCAATCCATAGAAAAGGATTTTTCCAACACATGTATAACTGATGCTAATCCAAAATATTGAATACCCAAACAAATCTATCTAAAAGACAGATTATTATGAAGGTTAAATAAATTAATACAGGTTTACAGTAGAATTTGGCATAGAATGTTGCATAAACTTGATATATGCTAGTATGTGTAGCAGTTATCAGAACAAATGTCCCAGACCCTACTGTTTGGAATTTCTGTCTTTTTCCAGTCAATGTGTCTCAGGTTTGGGGTTTGGAAAATATGGTAACCATAGTAATGAGGCACCAGGAACTATATCTCTAGAATTCAAAATATGTGATTTAACAATAGGTAGAGTCATCTTTATTTTCCCAATATTGCAGTATTTTCTGCTCTTTTCTACTGCTGTGTGCTAACTGGAAAGGGTAAATGAAGGAGTGATATTACAACCTGAATTAGCTCAGAGGGCAAAGTGTGAGGGCCTTGTGCCTCCTTCCTCCCTGTCCCCCTCTCCACGGAAATCATCACCATTTCACAGATCTCTGGGTTCTGGAGGGCTGCCAGGACCCCAGAGCCTGTCATCCAGGGTCCTGGGCTCAGGAACTCTGTCCTGAGTCCTCACATCCTCACACTCAAGCCAGTCTGGAGCTGACGCCTTCCAAGGGGCCTAGAGTCCCTAAAAGCTTCATAGTCACCAAAGGTCTTCATCCTCGTCATCACTACCTTCTACCCCAAGTGCTGCCTAAACTGGAGTCTCTTCCAGTTCCATGTGAAAAGGCTTCCAGGACTCTGTCCTCTTGGGCTCCTGATTACTCCTTCCTCTTCAGCTACCCACTCTCATGGCCCTTCTTTACACTTTGTCATAATCTGAGGAGCAATTGCTCCTTGTAAGCAATAAATTCAAACACCCAACTCTCTATGCACAAACCATGTTCTTTCAGTTCTCTTTTTTTTCTATTCTAATGACACTGGTTCTTTAACTTGAGCAAAACCACTATCTCCTGAACACCTTCACTTCCAGTTATCAGTTTAGGAATGAATTGTGTGCCTCAAAAATTCATGTTAAATCTCTAATCCCCAGTACTTCGGAAATATGACCATTTGTAAAGAGGTAAATTAAGATAAACTAAGGACACATGGCAGTGTATGACTAGTGTCCTTATAAGAAGAGGAGAGCAGAATGCAGCACACATGTGCACGGAGAAAAAGACTACTGCAATGAGTGAGTGTTACATAAAGACGGGGGGGGGGTGCTTAAATAACAGCAATGTATCTTCTTATTCTAGAAGTTGGAGGTTCAAGATCAGTCTCTCAGTAGCTTTAGGCCTCTCTCTTTGGCTGGCAGATGGCCATTTTCTCACTGTGTCCTCGTGTAGTCTTTACAGTTTAATTTCCATTTAAAAAGAAAAAAAAAAAGATATGTTATTTAATTACCACATGAGAATCCCCCTGCTATTTTGTCCCACAAATTTTAGTACTTTACAAGTGGTGAAAAAGTAGTACATATTAAATAAGAAAATGTAAGAAAGTTAATTTTTTTTTGGCTTTTTGGATTTTGGGTGTTTTTTTTTTTTTTTCAGATTGTTTCTACAATGATTATAATACCTGGAAAGAACATTTGCTCATTCATGAAAATCTGAAAGTAGCTAAGAGAAATAATTTGCAAGTCCTCCACAAATGCTGGTTTGATAGTCCTTCCATTATTGTTTTTTGGTAACAAGTTAAAATTTTTAAAAGCATCACCTCAATATTTATGAAAAACACATCAAGCATGCTCCTGTTTGAACTTTCCAACAAGGTTCCTGGGGAGGTGAATAATGCTGGCATACAGCAGAACCCCTGCTAAACCAGCCCAGTTCAAGAGTGTGGTTTAACCTATATGAAATTCTTAGGGCCTCTTTATATTCCTATTACTGTTGTTTTTCTTTTCTAGCTCACAGCAAAAACAAACAAACAAACAAACAAACAAAAAAAACAACTTCATGATTCCTTTCCCATAGGTGGCACCCTGAACAGGTGAACCACCTAGCTTACCTGAAGATGCAACCTCCTAGCTAGGGATGATAGCATCCTAGGCAGTTAGCTCAATGGCTCCTTATTGGCTTTCATATCACTGATTTGCACTTAAACACTAACACCTAGCATAAGTAATTCCCTTCTATGTTTCCCCTTTACTCAAGATCCTGCTTGACCTCTAATCTGTCTTTTACCTTGTACCTACAATACTGTCTGGTTCCTTTCAGGCTACATGTCCTTCCTGTAAGCCCATCTATAATCTTTTGCATTCTGGGGAAAAGTAAATACATAGACCCACACACTATAAAAGCTTGACTCCCACCTTGGTAAATATGCCATTATAATGAACTAGGCAGCCAAGTTTAAATTTAGAATTCTTGGACTCCTCAGAGTTGCATCTGAATCTGGCCACATGGGAAAAACTGCTCATACCAGCTTCAGAGCAAGGCCCAATCCTTTCTTTTTCTACCATAGTCTATACATATCCCCAAAAGGTTATGCATATGCATATGTAGCCAACCCTCACACCAGTGCCACTTGACCTCTTAAAGCATGGACAGGCTCCGAAAACAAACTTGAAACCATTTGGGGGAGAAATTCCAGGGTTCCAGGTTCCTATAGAAGGATGACTTGATAGGATTTGCGCCTTTTCCAAGTTTTCCTTTGATCAGCATCATAAGTGTGTCAATTTCATTAGTCTTTTCAAAGAATCAGATTTATGGATCATATGTTGTATCTGTTATTTCTTTAAGTTATTTATTTTCATTCTTTTGCTTTTTAGATTTATTTTTAGAATTTCATGCTAATCCTGTACCATCTTGTTAGTTCTGTTCTTTGCATTATTCTTAGTATAAGTTGATCTAGTAACTATTAATATATATTTTTAAATGTATCTCAATATTCTTATAGTTATTATTTAATTTCTTCAGATAAAATATATAAACCTTACAACAATACATATTAATTTATCTCTGTCATCATCTTTTTTTGCTATTTGTCATATATATCTGTAAAAATCCAAAATTACAGAGCAATAATTTTTATTTAAGCCATCATATATCTTTTAAATGCATTAAAGTATATGATACATATGTATATGTACATGATACATATGTATATGTAGGTATATACACATTCTTTCTAGTGAGAATTTAGAGAATTTAAAAATCTCTCGTTAAAAGTCATACAATTTTTTAGTACTGAGAGAAAAATAATTTTCCATAGTGAAAGTGGAAACTAAAAATAAAAACTGAAAAGCATATAGTAAGTTCTAAAAATCTATTCAAGACTTTAAATAATATGTTCACTACTATTTTGTGGTTTGTGACTCAGGAAATCAAGTGATACAATCCAATATACTGTACTAATTAATTTGTATGTTACTTTCATCTATATATTTACCATTTCTAATGTTCTTCATTTCTTCCTGTATTTCAGCTTGCAATCTGGTATAGTATTCCTGAAGGTAACAGAGAGCTTCCTTCATGATTTTTCTAGTGCATATCTAATGAAAGTGAATTATCTGCAGTTTTTATTTTTCTGGGTCCTTTTTAAAATTTGAACTTTTTAAAAGATAGCTTCACTAGACACAGGTTGACAGTTCCTTTCAGCATTTTGAAAATGAGACCCTGTCTTCTGGACATCACTGCTTTTGTTAACAAAGTCAATTATGAATCTATTGTTGTTCTCCTGTATGTAATGTGTCCTTTTTCTTTGGTTGCTTTCAATATTTTGGGTGTGCTTTTCTCTGCATGAATCCTTTTTGAGTTTCCTTAGCTTCTTAGGTCTATAATTATTCCAACTTCTTTAAGTACAGACTCTTTTCATTATACTAGAAGCTCTTTCATGTCCCTTTGCAGTCCTTATTCCTTTGGCACAAACTTCTGGTTAAACTTCCTGTTTTGTGAGACCCTGATCTTTAAATTTTGTCTTTTTCATCTTCAAAAGTACTGAGACCAAACTTTAAGATATTCTGAAATAATGAGTTTTCAATGGCAAGACCAACTCCAGTGTTCTACTAATCTCTGACTTCTCATTTTCCCTCAGATTTGGGGGCCTTGTGATGATTTAATATACCATTAGCTGATTTTAAGAGGAAAAGTTCAGGATTTAAAAATATATTTTTTTTAAACTTAACTCTATTTTTTCAAGAAATTAGTTATTTAGAGCATAAAGATTTCACCAAATTAAATAGCTCTGCATATTACCAGGAACATAAGTCTCTAATTTTAAATAGGTTCAAAATGCTTTTGATTCCTAAATAAGAACCCATATTTAGGAATGGGGATATAGCTTAGTTAGTAGAGTGCTTCCCTCGCATGTACAAGGCCCTGGGTTCAATCCCCAGAACCACAGAAAAAAAGAACCCATATTTACTAGAGAACAGTTCCAAAAAAGACACATATGCTTTCTAAAATAATGAGAATCTAGAGAATAAAATAGCTCTGTTTATTAATGGCCGCACAGTGTTGTTTGTATTGGAAAGAAAATGACAATTCTCCATTGTAGAAGTGGAAGCTAAGGAAAACACACAGAAAGTGCTGGAAAACTTCTCAAGTCTTCCAACTGTTCCACTCTATTTTGCAGTTGTGGTTCCAGAAATCAAATGATAACCTTCAATTTCCTGTAGAAATTGATTTGAGAGGTTTTCCTCAAAATAAAATAATAAAAAATCTATTCATTTTAGATGCTCTTTTAGCTTAATGTAAAACAAAAATGACCTGAAGGTACAGCCAATATTTGTAATGGTAATTTGTTTAAGATGTATCTTCATTAATTTTGAAACAAACTGTTATGGAGGAAAAAAAACAGATAAAAATATACCACAGGAAAACTTTCCACCTCTTTGTGCCAAAATTCCACTTAAAAATTATTTTCCAGAGCATTTTGATACTGACAGTATAAATATTATCTATAAGATAAAGTTTAAAAGCTTTATAATCTTAATATATTTAGCTTGTATCTATCTTTATCAAACAAAACAGTCAAATTAATTACAAATATTAAAAACCCGGTATTTCCTCATACCAGGTTGCTTTTCTCAGGTAGTATTGGATTCTGGTTAAAATGAATCACAATGTCCACACTAGCTAAAAAGAATGTGTATGATCTTTCAATTAATCTTTAACTACACTGGTCAATGTAGAGAAACAACTGATCCTCTTGTTCCTGGTACAAGAGCTCCTTTTAAAAATACCTGGCCATACACAGCCAAGTTCTACAAGACTTTTAAAGAAGAACTAATACCAATACTCTTCAATTTATTTCAGGAAATAGAAAAAAAGGGAGCACTTCTAAACTCATTCTATGAGTCCAATATCACCCTGATTCCAAAACCAGGCAAAGAAACATCAAAGAAAGACAACATCAGACGAATATCTCTAATTAACATAGATGCAAAAGTTCTCAATAAAATTCTGGCAAATCAAATATCAAAAAGATCATGCACCACGATCAAGTGGGATTTATCCCAGGGTGCAAGGTTGGTTCAATAAACAGAAATCAATAATGTAATTCATCACATCAATAGACTTAAAGATAAGAACCATATGATCATCTCAACGGATGCAGAAAAAGCATTTGACAAAGTACAGCACCCCTTTATGTTCAAAGCTCTAGAAAAACTAGGGATATCAGGAACATATCTCAATATCATAAAGGCTATCTATGCAAAACCTTAGGCCAACATCATTCTAAATGGAGAAAAATTGAAGGCATTCCCTCTAAAAACTGGAACAAGGCGGGGATGCCCTCTTTCACCACTTCTATTTAACATAGTTCTTGAAAAACTGGCCAGAGCAATTAGACAGATGAAAGAAATCAAAGGGGTACATATAGGAAAAGAAGAACCCAAATTGGCACTATTTGCTGATGATATAATTCTATACCCAGAAGACCCCAAAAATTCTACCAGAAAACTTCTAGAACTAGTAAATGAATTAAGCAAAGTAGCAGGATATAAAATCAACACCCATAAATCAAATGCATTTCTGTATATCAGTGACAAATCCTCTGAAAGGGAAATGAGAAAAATCACCCCATTTACAATAGCCTCAAAAAAAAAAAATACTTGGGAATCAACTTAATGAAAGAGGTGAAAGATCTATATAATGAAAATTACAGAACCATAAAGAAAGAAATCAAAGAAGACATTAAAAGATGGAAAGAGCTACCTTGCTCTTGGATAGGCAGAATTAATATTATCCAAATAACCATATTACCAAAAGCACTATACAGATTTAATGCAATTCCAATCAAAATCCCAATGGCATTTCTCATAGAAATAGAAAAAGCAGTCATTAAATTCATCTAGAAAAATAAGAGACCCAGAATAGCTAAAGTAATCCTTAGCAGGAAGAGAAAAGCAGGTGGCATCACTATACCAGACCTTAAATTATACTACAGAGCAATAGTAACAAAAACAGCATGATACTGGCACCAAAACAGACTGGTAGACCAATGGTACAGAATAGAGGACACAGAGACTAATCCACAACATTACAATTATCTTATATTAGACAAAGGTGCCAAGAACATACATTAGAGAAATGTATGTAGCCTCTTCAACAAATGGTGCTGGGAAAACTGGAAATCCATATGCAACAAAATGAAAGTAAACCCCTCTCTCTCACCATGCACAAAACTCAATTCAAAGTGGATCAAGGACCTAGGAATAAAACTGAGACCCTGCACCTATCATGTTGGTTTAGGCCCCAACTTCCTATTTAATAAGACTCCTTTAGCACCAGAATTAAAATCAAGAATCAATAAATAGGATGGACTCAAACTAAAATGTTTCTTCTCAGCAAAAGAAACAATCTGTGAGGTGAATAGAGAGCCTACATCTTGGAAGCAAATCTTTACCCCCTCACACTTCATATAGAGCACTAATCTCTAGGGTATATAAAGAACTCAAAAAGCTAAGCACCAAAAAAACAAATAACCCAATCAAAAAATGGGCCAAGGACCTGAACAGACACTTCTCAGGAGATGATATACAATCAATCAACAAATATATGAAAAAAATGTTCATCATCGCTAGTAATTAGATAAATACAAATCAAAACTCTCTAAGATTTCATCTCACTCAAATCAGAGTGGCAGCTATTATGAAGACAAATAACAATAAGTGTTGGCAAGGATGTGGGGGAAATGGTACACTTATGCATTGCTGGTGGGACTGCAAATTGCAGCAGCCAATATGGAAAGCAGTATGGAGATTTCTTGGAAAATTGGGAATGGAACCACCATTTGACCCAGCTATCCCTCTTCTCAGTCTATACCCAAAGGACTTAAAAACAGCATACTATAGAGACATAGCCACGTCAATATTTATAGAAGCACAAGTCACAATAGCTAAACTGTGGAACCAACCTAGATATCCTTCAGTAAATGAATGGATAAAGAAAATTTGGTGATATACACAATGGAATATTACTCAGTATTAAAAGAGAATAAAATCATGGCATAGAGTTAGAGAACATAATGCTAAGTGAAGTTAGCCAATCCCAAAAAACCAAATGCTGAATGTTTTCTCTGATATAAGGAGGCTGATTCATAGTGGGTAGGGAGCGGGAGCATGGGAGGAATAGATGAACTCAAGATAGGGGAGAGGGGTTGGAGGGGAAGGGAAGGGGCATGGAGTTAGAAATGATGGTGGAATGTGATGGATATTATTATCCAAAGTAAAGGTATGAAGACATGATTTGGTGTGAATATACTTTGTATACAACCAGAGATATGAAAAATTGTGCTCTATATGTATAATAAGCATCGTAATGCATTCCACTGTCATATATAAATTTAAAAAGTTACTTAAAAAAATACCTGGCCATAGTCTCCTTTAGAATGACATGGTTCCGTTTATCATTAAATTCTTTCCCAGGTATGTTAATAATTGATACTTCTAAATGCTCCAGTTTTTTTCCTTATGTCTATTCTAAGAAAAATGACTGCTCTTTCTATTTTATTGCTGTTTTTCTAAAAATGTTCTAGTCTCTAAGTGGATTCAAGAAAGGGGTATTCTGCAACCTCCCATGTAAGCAGTCCTTCTCACTTTCTGCTACTTCCTTTTTACACCAGTATTTCAGTAACTTCTCCCAGCCCAAACCATTGCAGGAGCCCAATTTACTGCCCCAGGTTGCAGTTAATTAATGTCTGTCTTGTGCCAAAGTAATGACCTTTAGGGACCCACACAGGGTATTCTAGGGATAAGTAACCTCAGGATCCACATAGCACATTGCTGACTAAATAAGCCCTAGAGATTTATGTAACACATCCTTGGACATCCCAAATCATCATTATTTATTTTCACATCAATTTGAACTTCGTCCACTTGGTGGCAAACTTTGAGGGGAATCCAACAGTACTGTAATGATCTGTTTCTTAATTGAGGGGGTAGATACACAGGATTTTGTATGATTAAATGACTACTTATATATAACATACAACTTATATACAATTTATATCCTACTTATATATAATGTACACTAATATACTGTACAACTTATAACCTACTTATATATAACATGCAACTTCTATTATATAGATCCAATATTTCACAATATTAAAAAAATTGAAAATGGGAGTCATACAGATTAAAACTAAAGTGAAACTCTTTTTTCACCCATCAAATGGACAAAAATTAAAAACCTAATAATACTCGTGGATGGTAAGGAGGAGGAAAGCCAGCCATGCTTATAAGTTGGAGGATGTACATTGTACAGTCTTTAAGGAGGGAAATTGGTATATCTGTCAAAAGGTCATTTCTTTGTCCTTACAATTTGTCTTTGTAAATATATTCAATAGATATACTGACCTGAAGACTAATGGGTACAAGGGCATTTGATGAAGCATTGGTCATCATAGCAAGATATTAGAAACATTTAGATGTCCAGCAAAAATCGATTGCTTAATAAAAAGACCAGCTCTGATACTCTTAAAAAAAATAAGGTAGCTCTTTGTCTTCTGATAGGGAATGAATCCTATAATGGCAGTAAAAAAGTAAGGAGGAAATTCCAAAACAGAATGAATGGTGCTCTCAAAAAGGGCCTACAGTTGAGTACGGCTGCGTTGAATAGCATGTCCAAGGACTCAGAGGGAAACAAACTAGAAATATAAGCAGTGGTGAGGTCCTGAAGAGCCCTGAATACTATGCTAAAAGGCTTGCCCTTTATCTTGAATAAAATGTGCTGAGGGCCATTACCAAGTAGAAATGACGCATCAAAATTTCCTTGCTAGCGTACCCCATGTTAATGATTTCGCTGTTGACATTGCATGTAAGGTGACCTTGCTCAAAGACCAAGGCGGATCTGGGTTTAGAGCTGATCAGGTTTGAGGAAGTATCCCGGTCCTTGGGTTAAGGGCGTTCCCAGTTTAAGGCCTTGGATTTTAGGGAAGTTCGATGTTGAGGATTATTGCTGCTGGAATTAGGGCGTTCCTGCTGCCTGAGCTCCCATTGAGCTCTCGTGAGATTCAGAGAGCATTTTTGGGAAAGAGTAGGTGAATTGGGTGGCAGCAGAACTGGGATTGCCCGAGAACGTGTGTGTGGAGGCCGGTGTGAGTTCGGGAATAAAGAATTGCTGTTTGAATCTACAAAGCTGTGTGGTGGCTCGTGATTCTGTGCCCAGCCAAGACTGCGGCATTAATGGAGATCTCCTAAAACATTTTTAGGAGGAAGATGATTGGGTCTGAATTACTATAATTCCCCAGCACTGTGTGGGTAGAGATGGGAGGTGAGTGGTAAGATTGGAGGTGAGGAAGCCAATTGGGAAGCCAGGAGCAATGAAGAGTCCACAATGGAGAGGAACAGGAAGAAGTAAGTTGGTCCAGACCTACTGAGCAATCAGACATGAGGAATGAGAAAGAAGAAAGTCTAGAATGTTTCTCAGTGGTCAGATGAGGTCACTGGCTGGGGATTGTACACTCATGTAAAAATGGAATACAGAGGGACTTCAGGTTTGCAATGAAGGTGTTCAGTGACAAAAAGCAAAATTTAATAGACTTTGCTTCAAATTTTTCGCATGGGAACAGCTTAAATAATATGCCAAAATTTGAAGCAGCACAATTTTTATCAATTTTACTGCATTTGTCAATGTTTTTCTAATAATAAAGCATGTAATACATCACGTAGAAAATCTGCACTAATTCCAATATTTATTTCTTAGAAGATTAGAAATGAGATAATTACATAAGGGAAGGAGTTGGTTTTGTGTTTTCCAGCAGGGACATGTTCTGGTTTTGTTATTGTTGCTTTTTAAACAGCTGAAGGCAAGTCTGAGCAGTGCTATTCATAATAGAATCAGTTTGAAAAAAAATCCCAAGTTCCAGATACTGGCAAAACATAGCTCTCCTCATTAAAATGCAAGAGAGGAAAAATGGCCAAATGATAAATTTAACATAACACCAACTAATATGCCAAGGAGGAAATAACTGGAGAATTTCATTAGTATTTTAAAATAATGTCAAGAAACTCTTGAGTGGGGAGTGTAAGGGCAAATTTGAAGGACGGTAAAAATAAAATTGAAGCCTCCAGTCAATTTCAGAGAAAAGAATGGAGAGAAGTCTGTACTTGGCTGTCTTTGCAATCCACAATTCCTAATTTGCTATTTAGAATTCCCTTTATGGGGCTGGGGGTGGAGCTCAGTGGTAGAGTGTTTACCTAGCAAGTGCAAGTCCCTGAGTTCCTACTACCTTACTACCTATTTCCCCTACTATGGGGGTGGCGGGGGTGGGGGGGATGCATACCCTATTATGTAATTCTTGTATTTCTTTTTGCTTCCAAGATAGAGGGAAATTTTCCTGTCTCCAATTGATGTGGCAGCCATCTTGGGTGGAATCCCTATTGAATATAATACTTGGAACACAGGATGTGTTAACTTACCCCTCTGTAGTCACCAAAAATAACTTCAGAAGCTGGAGGGGCATGCTCAGAATTGGAGGATAGGACTGTAAAGAGCTGGAAACAGGAGAAGCTGCTGACAAAGTCAGATGAAAGAGGATATATTGGCTATCTTTTTTTTTTTTAAATATTGGCTATCTTAAAATAATAACACAGTCATTATTATGGCTCCGCGAGGTCGGAGCAGTAATGTGTGAGGGGTGAAGCCAGGAGGCATCCAGCTCCAGTTACAGCAGTGAGAGTCAGTGTTCCCTAGAAAATGGGCTGTCGAAGGAGGAGAAAATGTTCTACCAGAACCCAAGCAGTTTTAGACAAGTCCCTCAGGGTATTTGTCTAAATCTGATAAACAACCAAGGAGATGCATGACTCTGAAGGAATCTGGGTGAGTCTAAGAGCCATTATTTTCTTAATCAGATTAAAATTAAGACCCAAAATTTCTAATGTTTTAGAATCAGGTATGACTTTAAGTAAATTGTTTAAAGATTTTTTTTCAAAGACCACTGATTTCTATGAAATGATAAGAAATAATCATTGCCTAGAGTGAAGTCAGTTCAATATTTAAAAAAAATAAAAAATGAAATGTCACAAATAAATGTGTGAAAGATGATTTGTGACTGTCATTATTTTAGCAAGCACATGCACACATTTCTGGACTATTCTAACCTATTTTAGTGACATTTCACTTCAAGATGCCATGAGGAGGAGAAAAAATCTTGGACATTTCAACAAAATATGTCTTTGCAATGCTATTCACTAAAGACATTAAATTATTGATTCGTAGAAGGAAAGGGCATAAAATAGCTAAACAGCTAACATTTCAAGTCAAATGTTAGGCTGTCTGTTAAGGCTGGCAGAATTCAAATACCCATTGGTGGTTCTCAACAGGGCTTCTCAGGAGAATCACTTGCACTTGTTAATATACCCTGGCCCTATCTGGGCCTGTTTTAATGTGCATTTCTACCATAATTTAATTAGAATATCTTTCCATATATTTATTGTCCATTTTCTTTGAATTGATAATTCTTTTCATTTTCCTAGTTTTCTTTTTTTATTCTCTTTGATTTGCAGGATCTCTGGGTTTACTAGACATAAAAATTTCTGTTACACGGTATCGCAAATAACTTTCTCTCATTGATTTTTTTAACTTATATTGTGTTTAAGATCAGTATTAAGACTAAAGTCATGAAGCCTATCATTTTATACATTTAGAATACTCTACAAACACCTGATTAGAGCATTTCTTGGAATTACTGAAGCTGAGTTTTCCAGTAAATAAATATAATAGAAATAATCATCTGAGATATTTAACATACCAATGAGTTTTTATTAGTAAAATTGTGAAACATCATTCATACTTAATAAAATTCTAAAAATTTCTTCATGTCTTAATTTTAAATGGAGACTTCTTTAGATACATATTCTTGCTTTCAGCATGTCATATACACATTCTGTCCTTTTTTCATGAGAATAGAAAAACAAAATGTCATGTACCTCTCCCATCTCTGTTGGCTTTTTAATTGTCAAGAAATGTTCTCAGTAGGAGTTTTAAGAGTATGCTAAAATGGAAATAATGAAATGTAAACCATCAGCCTCTTGTCCAGAATTAATTCACACAAAGTTCAATTTGTTCTCTTTGATCTCTAATCTAGTTAGACAATAATCCTTCTGACTTCTCCCTTTGGGTTGCTAATGATGGGGTGGGGAGGGAGAGAGTGGGTGCTAATCTCAAAGTGAATCAGAAGGTAATAGTTTTCGCTCATTGACATGTCACTTTTCTCTTAGCCTCCTTTTAAACTGATATGATTTTTTCCCTAATTTTCCTATATTTCTCTTGCAAGTAGCTATTTATTTATGTAATGGCTTTTATAAAATGAATTCAATGTTTAAAAAATGCATTGAGGTTGTCCTGTGTGTAAGGAAGTAGAGACATGGAGACAAACAAGGTATGGATGTCTTTGCTCCAAGAGCAACTAGACAGTGTAAGGGACCCAAAGATGTCTACTTCCTAATCTCCAAAATCTGTGAATACACTATCTTACATGGCAAAAAGGACATTGTAGGTGTAACCAAAATGAAGGACTTTGAGGCAGGAAGATTATTCTGGAGTATTTAAGTGGACCTATCTAATCATATGAGTCCTTTAAGCAAAGATCCTTTGCTGACTGTAAACCAGAAAGATAACATGAGGGACATCAACCTGCAGTTGCTGGTTCTAAAAACAGAGGAAGAGGCCACAGCCCAAGGAATGTGGTTGGCCTTTAGACATTGGAAAAGGCAAGAAAATGGATTCTCCTCCAGTGCCTCCAGAAGAATCACGGCCCTATGTACACCTTGATTTTAGACCATGGAGATCCACAACAGATTTCTGAGGTATAGAACTTTAAGATAACACATTTTTGTTGTTTAAGATACCAAACCTGTGGTCTTTTGTTATAGCAGCAAAAGGAAATTAATGCGGATGTGCCTCAAAAAAGTACAAAGTGGCTCAGCTTGTGAAGAATGTGCAGAACGGAGACATAAACCAAGTACTTTGGGTCCTTGGTGTTGACAAGATAGGGATGAGAAGGAACCACAAAGGAAGAAACCTCCCAGTTGTCATTGGAGTGTTAGGACTTTGCTAGTTACGGAAGAAAAACAAGGATATTTCAGAAGAAGAGACAAATACCCAAACCAACCTTATAATATGTTTGCATATCAATTTTCTGTGGGGGTACAGTTACAAAAAGCTTGAAAGAGGAATAAAAATACTTTTTCTCCCATAAAAATAACAGCCTAGATACCCTGAAGTGTCCTACTTTTCAACAAACTATGGTGGCTAATATATACTTTTTAATGCATTGATGAGTTTCCAGGAAATGAGAAAATATGTGAAGCCCTAACCCAAAACTGATAGAATTCTAGGGGTTATAGTTCATTGGTAGAGCACTTACCTAGCAAGGATAGATCCCTATCCTGGGTGGGGGGGAGATATTTATATAGCTCATACTTTCATGCCAAGGACAACTAAAGAAAATTAAACAAATTGAAAAGATATCACCTAGAAATTACCAAGGAGTGAATAAAGATAATGGAATAACTAGGTATAAAGATGGGAATCTAGAGAAATGATGGGAACTCAATGACTTTTGTCCTGGAGAAGTTTCTCATCCAAGAAAGAGTGTTGAGAAGCTGAGAGGCATTAAGAAGGAGCAAAAAGTGTTAACTGCAAAAGGGGAGATGGGTAAATCTCACTGCTCTACAATCAAGGTAGACAAAAAAAGTGGAAGGAAGGAAGAAATGAAGGGAGGGAAAGAAAACTTAAAAGATAAGCTTTAAATTTGTCAGCAAAACAAATCCAAGCAAAGAATTAAAACTCAGACTATATTAAAAAAAAAACTCCAAGAATTCAATAAGGTAAAAAGTCCAATATAAAAAAAGATTTCCCACAGTTATAAACAGGCATTTCTCAGAAACAGCAGCACAGATGCTGACTAGGCATTTTAGGATGGCACCAGAGAATGCTACCTTAAAACAAGATACCATTTTCATTCAACTTAACAAAATTAAGCACTCTGATAACTCTTCTATACAACTCTTGGGAACTTATAATAAATTGGTTCAAACACTTTGAGGAAAAATTGGTATGACATATACTAGTTTTGAATAGTCACATGCCCTGCAACCAAGCAATATACACTAGAAAAACACTGATGTGGATATGACATGAATAAAAGCTTTCATGACAATGTTGATAAAATAATGAAAAAAAAGGAGATAGAAACAACTTGATCATTCCAAAGTAATGGTTAAATATATTGTGGTATATTCACATAAACATTACACAACTGTGAAATAAATGCATATAAACAATTAATAGTCTAGCAAACAATGGAGAACTATATAACACAATTTTAATATTTGTTTTTTCTTGTGATAGGTATCAAATCCAGGGCCTTGAGCATGCTAGGCAAGTGCTCTATCACAGAGATGTCCCCAGCCCATATAATTAATTAATTACTTAATTAATTTGTTGCTTGCTTGATTGATTTTTGAGACAGGGTCTCACTCAGTTGTCCAGGCCATTCTTGAACTTTCAATCTTCCTGTCTTAGCTTCCAAAGTCATTAGGTTTATAGGTATATGCTACCACATCCATTTTTAACACCAATTTTCTAAAGCTCAAAAAACTAAATAATAAGTTATTTAGGAATATATTTTATATGGAAAAATATATGATTAATTATAAATTGAATAGAAGTTGATGAAGACTAAAGTCTGCTGCCACTTTTACAAAGCTCTAAAATATTCAAGACTAAACATGGCTTAGAGATACATATAGTTTTACATGTAAAAGTACCTATAAAACCAGTAGCAACAGTTGTATATGTTCAAAATATGTCCCTAGCATAGAATGGGGGGCTGTGGTGGCAGATTGCACTCAAAAACTTCAATAGAGTGGGTAATGTTTGGTTCATTCCCTAGGTGATGATGTGTTCACTGGTGTTCATCCTATTATGTTTTTAAATTTACAAGGACTCTTTTGTAGTATCAAATATTACATAATACAATTTTAATTACACCCCAGAATTATAATATTATTTTTGCTAAGATGGCTATTCTTCCACTTCCTTCTTCCTTGAAAGTTCTTTTCTGCATTGTTGAACTTGAATGAGAGTCACAGTCTGAAAGAAGGAGAAAGTATGCTGTCAGATGATACGTACAAATGCTGTCTGAGCTCAGCTCAGAACTAATGGTCTTCCCAGACTTGATGTCACAAAATTATTATAAAATGACAGACTGAACTCTCCATTTACTCATATTGCAATTCGATGGCTCATTTTTCAGTGTGAGTCCTATCTTTAAATTATCCTGCTCAAAAGTAGATGTGGGCTTCAAGTAGTTCTTGGCTGCCAAGTGCCTTCTCATTCCATTGCCATCGAATCAAAAATTCCATTCACGTACTTTTAAAGTTGCTGTGTTTAAATTTTTAACTGAAACATACAATGAAGGTCTTATCAAACATGTTGGAGAAACAGGAAGTAACAGTTTATAATACACTATAGTCATCTTAATTCAGATTGATTTCTCTGTACTATCACTTTTGGGGCATGTATGGCAAAAATCTCACTGCCCTCACCTTATCCATGCCTCACCAGTACTCATGCATAAAAATATCCTGATCACTGGGCTGGGGTTGTGGCTCAGTGGTAAAGCACTTGCCTCTCACGTGTGAGGCACTAGGTTTGATCCTCAGCACCACATAAAAATAAATAAATAAAGGTATTGTGTCCACTTACAGGAAAAAAAAAATCCTGATCACTTCTAATTTTACCCAAAGTCCTTCCCCACCACTTACCTTCTGCTAGTGACAAGGGTGTGAAGGTGTGAGGGAGTGGGGCCATGGGCAGAGGTGGGTGTTTGACCTAACATAATATGTATGACAGGAATTAACAGGAATCAAACTCAGATCACAGGTCATGAAGCAGATAGATCCTGTGTATCAAAGTTATACAGCCCTGAGTTCCAGTCCCCAGCTCCACCACCTTTTAGTTGATTGACAATTGACAAGCTACTAAATTTGTCAGTGTCTTAGCTTTCTTGGCTATATAAGAAGTTAACATCACCACCCACATCATAAGGTTGTTGTGAGGATTTCATTACATTTTTAAATTATAAAAACACAAAATGGTGCCCTCTTTGTATTGGAGTATTTCTGGGCTTTCAATAGAGATAGGTTAATTTACTTACTCATCCTTGAATGCAGATTTCCTGGCATTCCTTTTCACTGTTGAATCTGTTTCCTGAGCCACTGCAGCCACTATACCAAAAGCGGGCACACGAGTTGACCTGTTTGTCATAATACCATCGAACCACATAATCAACACAGTTTCCAGGCTTCAAGTCTTCCAAACATCTAGGATCTGGGGTGGGAAAAGGATAATGCATTACTAGAGGTTTTTCTTTACTGGGATGAAAAGTAAAAGCTTTATGAAGTTATATTTTTAAA
This sequence comes from Spermophilus citellus, assembly GCF_964194105.1. Taxonomy (NCBI): domain Eukaryota; kingdom Metazoa; phylum Chordata; class Mammalia; order Rodentia; family Sciuridae; genus Spermophilus; species Spermophilus citellus. Next base: position 196,737,544 of record NC_138184.1, on the reverse strand, counting down.
ATATGCTTTCAACACATTAGCAGACCAACTAAGAAAATATGATTCTAAATGAGTGAAACAAGGGATCCAAAAAACCCCAAATATTCTGCCTACTACCTGAAACTCTACTACTACATATTCATTCATTTAAAACAAAAGTTTTTGATCTTTATGAAACCCCAATAAAAATGCACATGTCCCTGAAAGTGTGAGAATTTATTTATTAATACTTTTGTGGGGATTTGTTGATATGAGAAAGATAGGACTTCTTCCATTTACTTTGGATTTGATTTTAAATCAAGTTAATATTTGGAATGAAAATGACTTACACCTTCAGTTTATTCATAGAAAGTATCACTGTGTGTGCCTAAAAAGAAAAACCCTGTAAGTCACCAAAGGCAGGAAAATGAGAGGCTCTTTATATCACAATTCCTCTAAAGGACAACTCTTATAGGATGCTAAAAATATGACATTCTAAAGTCAATTTACTAATAAATTTCAGAAATGTACCCACTGTAAGAAAGCAAAGGCGAGTCATAACAATAAAGTCATATTATACTAATGAGATTCTTCTAATCACAGAACTTTCAATCTGTTAAATCCTTTTTTGTTTTCTCTTTTCTTTTTTTTTTTTTTTTTTTTTTTGAAATGGAGTCTCACCATGTGGCCTCAAACTCATAGGCTCAAGTGATTCTCCCACCTCAGCCAACAGAGTAGCTGAGACTACAAGACCATACCACCATGCCAACAATGTTAAATCCCTTTCTATTTTGTGATTCTCCATAGTACTTTGATTCACATTTAGACCAAATAGGAAGAAACATACTTCCTCTACCTCTGCTCTTAAAAACTAAATATTGTATATTGTATAACTTGTTTTCAAGCCAATCTAAACAGGGAAGTTGTTTTTCTTGCATATTTCACAAAAAATGCATATATATATGCATATATATAATTTTTCATATATATTAACTCCATAGAAAATATGTTGGTGTGCAATAAGAATTGTAATGCATTCCACTGTCATATATTTAAAAAATAAAACCATTTTTTTTTAAAAAAAGAAAATATGTTGATAAATAAAAATCTACATTTTTATCTTTTTTTCTCTTTCTTGTGCAATCAAGAGGTCAAAACCTCAAATGCCTACGTGTATGGAAGCCACATGTAAGACAACAGGGAGCAGCTGGACTATGGCAAACAGAACACAATCTTCTCTAAAGGCATTCAATTTGAAGTAACATTTAAAATAAAATAAACAGCTTTAAAACTTTTATAATAAAATTTATTCCACAGTCAGCCAGTTTACAAGTCTATATATAACCCAGCAAAAAATATCTTTTGTCCTCCCTGGTTAGAGTCAGTGCATTCTTTTTTAAATGAGATTTTAGAGACCATCTTTCTGTGCCTGCCTCATGTGGTAGGTACGGCAGTTGATTGCTAGGTGTCTCTTACCTTTGTGCACCAAATTATCCTGGTGTAAAATCAGTCCAGGACTTGGAGTTCTGGTTTTCATACTCTCAAGGGTGCTGAGCAGTGGCCCAAGAGTGGCAGCAGCCTCAGATGAGGAAGTAACAACCAATCTATGAGCCCACGTCGGCTCTAGAGGCTCATTCTCCTCATGCTTGGGTCCAGGGACACTGAGCTACACACACACACAAAAGTATTTATATTTTTTTTTGGTTATGATAATATCAAATAAAAAAGTTAATTTGCTTCTGGGAACATTTGAGGAAAAATTCCGCATGGCTATGTACCCCCAACTTTCTGATACTTACTATTTCAAATAAAAGCTCAGGAAATAAGGCCCCTTCTCTGTGTCAGGCATCTCTGAATAGCTGGGCTGTGAATTTCCCTACCACTTTGCTTAAGTGTTTATGTATACACACACACTGCCCACCTCCAAGCACAGATGCATTCCAGAGAGCTCTGTGTACAGGGTATGAATGATGTGAGGTTGGGACGGGGTTAACTTCATTCTTTTCTTAGTCACTGCTATAAGGAGGGAAAATAACCACCAATTTAATGTTTTCGTGGCCTTTTCTATCCATTTTATAACGCTAGAGATTTTAACAATGCATTCCAAAATATGTGCCATGATTCCAATCAATTTTGAGAATGGAAATCAGGGTGGTAGAGGACAATAACACAGCTGAGATGAAAACAATAGCAATGATTTGTCATCTAATTTGTTGCTGCCCAGTCTCAGCTGAAAACACCTGCCCTTCCTGTCACCCAGATCCCAGCTGATGCTAAAGGCTGTGGGTACTTAATTTCTAAGATATGTTGGACATCTAAGGAACAAACAATATAATTTCAAAAGCAAATTTCTGGGACTAAAACTTTCAAGTTTCATCAAAATTCACCTTATGTAATGGAACAAGGAAGAAAAGTTTTTGCTGGAAAAAAAAAAAAAAAGAAAAGTTGTGTCAGTTTTCTTGACCGTATTTCCAGCAGTTAGGCAAATCTTTTAGGGTAACAATTATGTTCTTTTTTTTTTTCTTTTTCCCCCCATTTGGATCCTAACTATACGAAGTTGAATCAGTAATTCACCTCAATTCTGGTCCAGTATGGTTATTTATCCTTGCATGCTCCCCACTTGTTTGTAATTCTGTTTGTTTGTTTGCTTGCTTGCTTGCTTTTTTTGAAAAATTTATTTAAATAGGTATATCTGTGAATGAGGTAACATAGTTACCTGGGATGCTTTTTTACCCTTGTTACACTGTATCAAGAGGCAGTTGTCATCATCAGTTGCTCTCTTCTATCTCAGCTATCCTGCATTTGATGCTGTGTGCATACCTATGTGTAGGCACGTGCACACACACACACACACACACACACCATGGTGGAAGAGCTAATTAATTCTAATACTCATGTATGTATATTTTTAAAGTTATTAAAGTACGTACTGCTACATGAGTCAGATTAAGTCTATTAGAATTGGTCACTGGCCCTATACAAAAAGCACTTAATTCGGATATGATAGTAACTTTTCACTGACTTCAAAACACAAAGTGGTTTAAATGAATGTACAACTTTGTATCACTTGAGGTTCCTCTTTATTTCAGAATGATACTGTGAGTAACACAGCAATCTGAATGTTAGCTTTTGCTACAATCATAGAACTTGAGAATAATAAGGCTAGAAGAAATTTTTCTCAGTCTCTTGCATTGGGGAGAACTATGCCCCATATCAGGAAAGAAGTACCATTGTTTTTTGCTTGCATATGTCATGATAAGCAAAATATAAGAGTTTGAAGAGTAGTTTATCAAACATTAAAAACCAACTGATATTAGTCTAACCTCAGATATACTGTCTGTAGGATGATAATGTTCCTTTGAAGTGCTCTGGGGAGCACCTTTTTTTTTTTTCCATTTCCCACTTTTTATTTTTTTTTTTTTTAATTTTTTTCCATGTAGCCTCTGCTTTTTCTAGCATTAGCTTCTTTTATTTTTTTCTTTTTTTTATTGTTGGTCGTTCAAAACATTACATAGTTCTTAATGTATCATATTTCACAGTTTGATTCAAGTGGGTTATGAACTCCCATTTTTACCCCGTATACAGATTGCTGTATCACATCAGTTACACTTCCATTGATTTACATATTGCCATTCTAGTGTCTGATGTATTCTGCTGTCTATCCTATTCTCTACTATCCCCCCTCCCCTCCCCTCCCCTCCCCATTTCTCTCTCTACCCCCTCTACTGTAAATCACTTATTCCACTTGTATTATTCTTCTCTTACCCCTCATTTCCTCTTATATGTAATTTTGTAAAACCCTGAGGATCACCTTCAATTTCCATGCGATTTCCCTTCTCACTCCCTTTCCCTCCCACCTCTCATCCCTGTTTAATGTTAATCTTCTTCTCAAGCTCTTCGTCCCTACCCTGTCCTTGGTTACTCCCCTTATATCAAAGCAGTCATTTGGCATATGTTTTTTAAGGATTGGCTAGCTTCACTTAGCATAATCAGCTCTAATGCCATCCATTTCCCTCCAAATTCTATGATTTTGTCATTTCTTATTGCAGAGTAATACTCCATTGTGTATAAATGCCACATTATTTTTATCCATTCATCTATTGAAGGGCATCTAGGTTGGTTCCACAATCTTGCTATCGTGAATTGTGCTGCTATGAACATCGATGTAGCAGTGTCCCTGTAGCATGCTCTTATTAGGTCTTTAGGGAATAGACCGAGAAGGGGAATAGCTGGGTCAAATGGTGGTTCCATTCCCAGCTTTCCAAGACATCTCCATACTGCTTTCCAAATTGGCTGCACCAATTTGCAGTCCCACCAACAATGAACAAGTGTACCCTTTTCCCCGCATCCTCTCCAGCACTTGTTGTTGTTGGACTTCATAATAGCTGCCAATCTTACTGGAGTGAGATGGTATCTTAGGGTGGTTTTGATTTGCATTTCTCTGACTGCTAGCGATGGTGAGCATTTTTTCATGTACTTATTAATTGATTGTATGTCCTCCTCTGAGAAGTGTCTGTTCAGGTCCTTGGCCCATTTGTTGATTGGATTATTTGTTATCTTATTGTCTAATTTTTTGAGTTCTTTGTATACTCTGGATATTAGGGCTCTATCTGAAGTGTGTGGAGTAAAGATTTGTTCCCAGGATGTAGGCTCCCTGTTTACCTCTCTTATTGTTTCTTTTGCTGAGAAAAAACTTTTTAGTTTGAGTAAGTCCCATTTGTTGATTCTAGTTGTTAACTCTTGCGCTATGGGTGTCCTATTGAGGAATTTGGAGCCCGACCCCACAGTATGTAAATCATAGCCAACTTTTTCTTCTATCAGACGCCGTGTCTCTGATTTAATATCAAGCTCCTTGATCCATTTTGAGTTAACTTTTGTGCATGGCGAGAGAAAGGGATTCAGTTTCATTTTGATGCAAATGGATTTCCAGTTTTCCCAGCACCATTTGTTGAAGATGCTATCCTTCCTCCATTGCATGCTTTTAGCCCCTTTATCAAATATAAGATAGTTGTAGTTTTGTGGATTGGTTACTGTGTCCTCTATTCTGTACCATTGGTCCACCCGCCTGTTTTGGTACCAGTACCATGCTGTTTTTGTTACTATTGCTCTGTAGTATAGTTTGAAGTCTGGTATCGCTATACCGCCTGATTCACACTTCCTGCTTAGCATTGTTTTTGCTATTCTGGTTCTTTTATTATTCCATATGAATTTCATGATTGTTTTATCTATTTCTACAAGAAATGCTGTTGGGATTTTGATTGGCATTGCATTGAACTTATAGAGAACTTTTGGTAATATCGCCATTTTGATGATGTTAGTTCTGCCCATCTATGAACAGGGTATATTTTTCCATCTTCTAAGGTCTTCTTCTATATCTCTCTTTAGGGTTCTGTAGTTTTCATTGTATAAGTCTTTCACCTCTTTTGTTAGGTTGATTCCCAAGTATTTTATTTTTGGGGGGGATATTGTGAATGGAGTAGTTGTCCTCATTTCCATTTCAGAGGATTTGTCGCTATTATACAGGAATGCATTTGATTTATGCGTGTTGATTTTATATCCTGCCACTTTGCTGAATTCATTTATTAGCTCTAATAGTTTCTTTGTAGACGCTTTTGGGTCTGCTAGGTATAGAATCATGTCATCTGCAAATCGTGATAATTTAAGTTCTTCTTTTCCTATTTTTATGACTTTAATTTCTTTCGTCTGTCTAATTGCTCTGGCCAGTGTTTCGAGGACTATGTTGAACAGAAGTGGTGAGAGAGGGCATCCCTGTCTTGTACCAGATCTTAGAGGGAATGCCTTCAATTTTCCTCCGTTCAGAAGGATGCTGGCCTGTGGCTTATCATAGATTGCTTTTACAATGTTGAGGTATGATCCTGTTATCCCTAATTTTTCTAGAGTTTTGAACATAAAGGGATGCTGTACTTTGTCGAATGCTTTTTCTGCATCTATCGAGATGATCATATGGTTCTTATTTTTAAGTCTATTGATGTGGTGAATAACATTTATTGATTTCCGTATATTGAACCAGCCTTGCATCCCAGGGATGAATCCTACTTGATCATGGTGTATAATTTTTTTGATATGTTTTTGAATCCGCTTCGCCAGAATTTTATTGAGGATTTTTGCATCTAGGTTCATTAGAGATATTGGTCTGTAGTTTTCTTTCTTTGAAGTGTCTTTGTCTGGTTTAGGCATCAGGGTGATGTTGGCCTCGTAGAATGTATTTGGAAGTTCTCCCTCTTTTTCTATTTCCTGAAATAGCTTGAAAAGAATTGGTGTTAGTTCCTCTTTAAAGGTTTTGTAAAACTCTGCTGTATACCCATCTGGTCCTGGGCTTTTCTTAGTTGGTAGTCTTTTGATGGTTTCTTCTATTTCCTCTATTGTTATTGGTCTGTTTAGGTTGTCTATATCCTCCTGACTCAATCTGGGCAGATCATATGACTTAAGAAATTTATCTATGCCTTCACTATCTTCTATTTTATTGGAATATAGGGCTTCAAAATAATTTCTGATTATCTTCTGTATTTCTGAAGTGTCTGTTGTGATATTGCCTTTTTCATCCCGTATGCTAGTAATTTGAGTTCTCTCTCTTCTTCTCTTCGTTAGCATGGCTAAGGGTTTGTCGATTTTATTTATTTTTTCAAAGAACCAACTTTTAGTTTTGTCAATTTTTTCAATTGTTTCTTTTGTTTCGATTTCATTAATTTCAGCTCTGATTTTAATCATTTCTTGCTTTCTACTTCTTTTGCTGTTGTTTTGCTCTTCTTTTTCTAGGATTTTGAGATGAAGTATGAGATCATTTATTTGTTGTTTTTTTTCTTTTTTTAAGGAATGAACTCCAAGCAATGAATTTTCCTCTTAGAACTGCTTTCAATGTGTCCCATAGATTCCGAAATGTTGTGTCTGTGTTTTCATTTAACTCTAAGAAGTTTTTAATTTCCTCCTTGATGTCTTCTAAAACCCATTGATCGTTCAGTAACCTATTGTTCATTCTCCAAGTGATGCATGATTTTTCCTTCCTTCTTTTATCGTTGATTTTCAGTTTCATTCCATTATGATCAGATAGGATGCATGGTATTATCTCTACTCCTTTATATTGTCTAAGAGTTGCCCTGTGACATAATATATGATCTATTTTTGAGAAGGATCCATGTGCTGCTGAGAAAAAAGTGTAACTGCTTGATGTTGGGTGGTATATTCTATATATGTCAATTAAGTCTAGGTTGTTAATTGTGTTATTGAGTTCTATAGTTTCCTTATTTAACTTTTGTTTGGAAGATCTGTCCAGTGGTGAGAGAGGTGTGTTGAAGTCTCCCATGATTATTGTATGGTGGTCTATTAGACTCTTGTACTTGAGAAGAGTTTGCTTGACGAACATAGGTGCACCATTGTTTGGGGCATATATATTTATGATTGTTATGTCTTGTTGGTGTATGGTTCCCTTGAGCAGTATGTAGTGTCCCTCTTTATCCCTTTTGATTAACTTTGGCTTGAAATCTATTTTATTAGATATGAGTATGGACATTCCTGCTTGTTTCCGCAGTCCATATGAGTGGTATGATTTTTCCCAACCTTTCACCTTCAGTCTATGTATATCTTTTCCTATCAAATGTGTCTCCTGTAGGCAGCATATTGTTGGATCTTGTTTTGTGATCCATTCAACTAGCCTGTGTCTCTTAATTGGTGAGTTTAAGCCATTAACATTTAGGGTTATTATTGAGATATGGTTTGTTCTTCCAGCCATATTTGTTTATTAATGTTACTAAACCTGATTTGTTTTCCTCTTTGATTACTTTCCCCCCTTTACTGTCCTACCTCCCACTGTTGGTTATTTTCATTGTTTCATTATTTTCATTGTTATTTTCCATTTCCTCTTCCTGTAATGTTTTGCCAAGGATTTTTTGAAGAGATGGTTTTCTAGCTGCGAATTCTTTTAACTTTTGTTTATCGTGGAAGGTTTTAATTTCATCTTCCATCCTGAAGCTTAATTTCGCCGGATACACGATTCTTGGTTGGAACCCATTTTCTTTCAGTGTTTGAAATATGTTATTCCAGGATCTTCTAGCTTTCAGAGTCTGTGTTGAGAGATCAGCTGTTATCCTGATTGGTTTACCCCTAAATGTAATCTGCTTCCTTTCTCTTGTAGCTTTCAAAATTCTCTCCTTATTCTGTATGTTGGGCATCTTCATTATAATGTGTCTAGGTGTGGATCTCTTATGATTTTGCACATTCGGCGTCCTATAGGCTTCTAGGATTTGGGATTCTGTCTCATTCTTCAAGTCTGGGAAGTTTTCTCATATTATTTAATTGAATAGATTGTTTATTCCTTTGGTTTGGAGCTCTGTGTCTTTCTGTATCCCAATGACTCTTAAGTTTGGTCTTTTAATGTTGTCCCATATTTCTTGGATGTTCTGCTCATGGTTTCTTAGCAGACTTGCTGAACTGTCTATGTTCTTTTCAAGTTGAAATACTTTGTCTTCATTGTCTGATGTTCTATCTTCTAAGTGATCTACTCTGCTGGTAGTATTCTCAATTGAGTTTTTAAGTTGGTTTATTGCTTCCTGCATTTCTAGGATTTCTATTTGTTTGTTTTTTATTACCTCTATCTCCCTGTGTAATTGATCTTTTACTTCCTGGATTTGTTTATGTAGTTCCTTGTCAAAGTGATCTTTCATTGTCTGATTTTGCTGTCTCATGTCTTCCTTGAGACTCCAGATCATCTGAAGCATGTATATCCTGAACTCTTTTTCTGACATTCCATCTGTTGTAGCTATTACCTCTTCTAAAGTTGAGTTGACCTGCATTGCTTGTGGTCCTTTCTTTCCTTGTCTTTTCATACTGCTCGCGTTTCTTTCTGCTTGGTGAAACTGTTGTGTTTTTGAAATTTTCCCCCTATTTATTTATATTGCTCTTGTATAGTTGGAAAATCTCCCTTGCAGGGTGGGTAGTGGCTGTGCTCCTCCTCTAATTAGGGTGATCTGTCTACCACGCTGGTCGGTTGCAGGTCTGCCCACCCTGCGGGTACGGGTGGCGGCTCTGCCCTGCCCGCACTCCAATTGTGGTGACGTAACTACCACGCCCTCGGGTCGTTGGTCCTGATCCGGATGTGGGCGGCGGCTCTGCTCGGCCCCTACTCCAATTGGTGTGACGTGTCTACCACGCTGGCAGGCCTCTAGGCCTGTTCCGCCGGTGGGTCGCAGGTCTGCCTACCTTGCGGGCTCGGGCGGCAGTTCTGCTCAGCCCCCATTCCCAATGGGGGTACCTGACTGCCTCTCCAACGGGTCGCTGGGCCTTTTCGGGACACGGGCGGCGGCTCTGCTCCACCCCCACTCCAACCAGAGTGACGTGACTGCCTCGGTGCTACGTGTCCACCATGCTGGCAGGCTACCGGGCCTGTCCTGCCAGTGGATCGCAGGTCTGCCTACCTTGCAGGCTCAGACGGCGGCTCTGCACAGCCCCTACTCTAAATGGGGTGACTTGGCTACCATGCCATCAGGTCGCTGGTCCTGTTCTAGGCGTGGGCGGCTACTCTCTTCAGCCCCAGCTGCAGTTGAGGTGTCATGATACCATGCCGGCGGGTCACTTGGCCTGCTCTGGGCGCAGGCGGCAGCTCCACTCTGCCCCCCTGGCCCCCACAGCACCCAGCAGGACCCGGACTGAGAAGCAGTCACCGCAGGTTCCCCAACCCTGGGCCAAAGCAGCTTCAGGAGCCAGAACCCGGCCTCTCCAATCCCGGCTCACGCTCCGCTAGGAGCAGGCTCCAAGGAGCGACCCCCGCGGGTTCCCCTGCCCCAGGCCAAAGCAACTCCGGGAGCCAGAGCCCAGCCGCTCCAAGCTCTCCGAGCTCGGTGCACGCTCCGCTGGGAGCAGGCTCAAAGACGCAGTCCCCGTGGGCTCCCCAGCCCTGGGGCCAAAACTGTTCCGGGAGTCAGAACACAGCCGCCCCGAGCTCAGCGCACGCTCCACTTGGAGCTGGCCTCAACACGCAGTCTCCGCAGGTTCCCCAGCCCTGGGCCAAAGCAGCCCCTGGAATCAGAATCCGGCCACTCAAAGCCCGGCGCACACCTTGCCAAGAGCGAGCCTCTAGGAGTATTCTCCACTGGTTCTCCAGCCCCGAGCCTGAGCGATCTGTCTGCGAGACGCAGGCAAATACCAGCCTGAAATCACCTGTTCCGTAGCTGAATGAGCTGAGATCAGTAGAAAACAGGGATGATTACATCAGCTCTCCAAGATGGCGGCTGCTGTCCTCCTCCATGGTCCGACCGGTGTCGAGAACCGAACTGGACCGCTTCTCTCCTCTGTCTCAAAGCCAGAACTCAGCACTAAGCACGGCCATTGCACCACTGGCAGGAGCCCCCAGAATCTGCATCGCTGCACCCCCACTCCGGCACCTCGCCGCTTCCCAGTGCGCGCCGCAGACTCCAGCTGCGGGGCGCGACCCTCCGTGCGGAGAAATCGCCCGCGTCCAAGCCCCCGCAGCTGAACCTCGCGCGATGGAAATCCGTCCACTAGATTCTGGAGCACCTCAATTTCACTGGAAATTCCCAACAAGATGGCCTTCAGCTGTTTCACCTCGTCTTTCTCCCACACAGTGATGCGGCGCACTGGGGTGATGCACTCCCTTCGCCGCCATCTTCCTCCTCCGCATTAGCTCGGGAGCACCGTTTTCTTAAATGAATTAACTCAGCCTTTAAATCCTTACCTAATTCTGTTCTGAGACCGCCTAAGTTATTCTTTATGTCTTGTAAGCTTAAGAATGTCTGGGTTTTTTTCTCAGTCACATGGTCATTTGGGAATTTTGACAACTGTAATTTACACCACATTCTAGAATAAGCATAACTTTTTTTTTTATAAATGAAACTATTTTCATCAATCCTCTGGATCAACATATTTCAGATATTTGAACAAATGCATAATTGTTATGGTTTGTAATTTTTATAATTTTCTTACTTATTATAAAATCAAATATTCATTGAAAGGAATTTTAGAAAACATGAACAAGAAAAAGAAGAAATAGAAATCAGAAGTAACTCTATCCCCCCAGAGATAATTATTGTTAATATTAAGGTATAATTTTTTCCTAGTTAATATGCATATTTTTTTTAAAAAAAAATGCTGCATGTTTGTTTTTCTATGCTTCTCATTCTTAATATATACTATGTTCCTAGTATATATTATGATCATTCCATATATTTTACCATGACTGCAACACTATTTTAAATATAGAATATCTATAATGATAATGGTCTTTTTTGAAATTTATTTCCTTTTTTTTTTCTTCTGTTATAAACCTCAGGTCTACTTTGTGGGCTGAAGAACACATATATTTAAGGCTTTGAGACAAAGTCTCCTCCAAACATGTTTTTTTACAAATTTGAACACTCAGCGAGTGTATTTCCTAAACTATTACCCTTTACTAGCTATTATGATTGAAAAGATATATAATTACCAGTGTCACTGTTGAAAAATTCTCCAGCTGATCTATAGACCCCTGGCATAATCTGCCCCCTCCACACAATACGATCTCACCTGCCACTATGACCCTCAGATATACTGTATGTAGGATGATAATGTTCCAGGACCCTTCATTTCTTCCTCTTCATTCTGCCTCAGGCTCTCAAAACCAACCCTTCACTGCAACCTATTTAGAGTTGCTCTCCATTTATAAAACTTCCAGTAACTACTCAGTACAGAGTCTCCTCTTCTAGATAATGCACAATACCTTCTGACTCTTCTGTACATGGCTCTGAATATACAGAGTGTACCCTTTAGCCCTACCCTGTATGGAAGCAGAACATGCCAGCCCCAAATATGCCACTTTTGCATGTTGATTTATTTTGAGGCAACTGAGAAGAAGCAGATACAGAAAAAGCTATCTGCCCTTTCTCCATTTGCCTAAAAGCAGGACCTAAATTTATAAAGATGTCCTTCTTTCTCTATCAGGAAGGACAGAGTTAATCACCGAAGACCACCCTAGATTTTTATCCCAGAGTTGGCACCAGAGGACTCTACATAACTGGCTCTTATCTTCCACTCGCTCCCCCATATATTCACCTTCCCACAATTTGCTACCCTGGAAACTCGAAATCCTTTTTGTCTCGTCACTTTTTTACAAATTTATGGTCCTTTTGTTAGGATTCTATACAAGCTCCCAGTGCTAACATCCCTTTGAGTTATTCATCACTGAATGCCCCTATGTGTTGTGTGCTGCACATGTTAATAAACTTCTGTTTGTTTTCCTCTTGTTAATCTGTCTTTTGTCAGTCAAATTTACAGAGCTCCAGACTAGAGCTTAAGAGGGTAGAGGAAAAAGAAAAATGTTCCTCCCTGCCACTATTTTATACCATTTCCTAGTTCACATATATAAACATCACAGCCCTGATAAGAGATATTGAACAATGCCATTGGTTCTTTTTCTTTGTATCTTCCTTTTATTCTCTATTTTCTCTTCTTTTATTTCAATAGCATAGAGAAGGCACTGAATAAATTCACAGACTGTTAGAGTCTTCCTATTACACTGTCTTCAGGCCAAACTTAATAAGGATGTGCAAAGAAAGAAGGAAAGATAATTTTGGAGTACTCAACTCCTCTAGGCTTTAAGGTCATAGTTTTTAGAATAAAAAAGATCAGCCCTAACATAACCTTCCAACTGTAAGAGGGGGACGTAAGCACTCATATTTAACTGGCAAAATAAACACCGATTCATTGCTAGTGGCTGCCTCTGGAGAGGAGGATAAAAAACGATTTCTGCAAGTAAACAAATGGAAACACTGGTCACTTCTGAGGGCAGGGTGTGCACTCAGGTGTTTATTATATTATACATATTAAACCTCAAAACACAAGCCTGCCTATGGGTGCGCACATTTCTATTCCTGCCGCGCTGGCCTCCCTTAGTGGGGAAGGATGGTTCCAGTTCCAAGCAGGGGCTCACCATAGCAAAGGGCACAAAAGAGGTGTCTGGGGCATGTGGGGGCTGACACCTGGAGTCCAGGACTACTCCATGCAGCTGGACAAGCAGATCTGTTATCATCATGCTCTTTCAGCCTTCACGCTGATCTTTAATAGGAAGAAAACAGACTTTGCCACATCTGCAGAATATGAATGCATGAGCTAATGAGGACTGCTGACCACGCCACACACCATTCCAAAAGGTCTTTTGGTTTCTGATTTCCAAACATTTTCCTCCTAATTCATTACCCAGAATCTTTTATATATCACAGACAAGCTCTTCAACTCTGAGCTCATGTCTGCTCTGGATGAATGCTAATTATCTTGTGCATTAGCCCTTGTGTTCAGATTCAGCCTTGTCCTAGCCTTGCAGGTCAAATTTCTCCCATTTGGGTGTGAGGATTCTGCTACTGCCAAATGGCTCCACAGCCAGCACCTTCAAGGTGTCTGGCTTCTCAGGTGGACCCTTCCCAGGGAAGAACACTTCTTTGCCAGGACTCTCAGTACTTAAATCCAACTACTCAAAAGAAGGTTCTTTACTTGTATTTCAAGGTTGCAAGACCCTCAGGAACACCTTAAGCTTGGGTTGCACCTCCCAGATTCACTGCAGCTTTCTTTCATGGAGGTGGAATGCAGGATTTTATTCTGTTAAACCCCTCTCACACATTAGTATAATGCCCTCCAGTATGACATTGCCCAGTACAAGTTTGAACTGCTGTAATCATATACTTTTTTAAAAAAGAACATTTTGGTAATAATCCCTTGTTTTACAGGTAAGAAAACAGACCTCAATAGAAGAGATGATTCAGTCAGATGTCAGGCAGCTATCAGTTTTCACTTCTAGAATTTCATTCATTGTGAGATAACAGGATAAACTTAACAATCTTTGAAAAAGACCACACATATTTAATATATGCATCCTAATTTCAGAAGTAAAATAGGAAGAATATAGTCTTTGGAGCTGAGGGAATTAAGTATTTAGTTTCATTATTGAGACTACAAACCAAATTTTCCAGGTATAGAAGCGTCTCAGATTCTAAGGGTAATAAATCTATTCTCAGTGATTTATGATGCTTAGCCAGAATCTCTACATAATAAGAGTTAGTTGTTATGTAGGGTATTATCAAGAATTTGCATTTTTGATCACAATGAAAATGTTAACTTTATTTTATAAATAAGTAAATTATCATATTAACCAATATAACCATATCTATATATATGACTAACTTAAGGCCATTTGTGAATAATTAATTTGGTCTAATTTCTGGAAATCCATTTTATTTAATTGGGTTTAATTTCTGGAAATCCATTTTACTTTTGGTCATTGGACAAATTAAGCTAGGCCTGGCTCCATGTTTTTTAAGGTTTTCAATAGCATTGATTATGGCTTCTGAATAGGCTACTTCATTTAGTAGTCAGTATAATGTGATTGAGCATTCTACACAATTTTACTTGCATAGAACATTCAAAGAAAATATAGATGCACTCAAACTTTATACTATTTCTCCTGTCACAGAGGCTTAGTACCAAGCTAAAATATATGCCATTGTGTTTTATATAGGTATTTAAAGAAAATTCAACCAAAATGAAATTGTGTGTAAGTGAAATAATTTGATGATGCTATTTTTAAAAGAAGAAACACATAAATAAAATGATACTATTAACAGGTATTAAATAAGCTGGAAAGGATGTAGAGAAGAAAGCAAAGACACAAATTATGACCATATGATATGATTAATGTGGATGAGAAATGAAGCGGTTCTGATCTAAAGTAACAGAGGCAAGGAGGAGGGGAGGGTGAGCGGTGGCGAGCAGAGAGAGGGATGACAGGAACTTTCTGAAGGAGACAGTAGTGCTGGGAGGTCAGGCTTACCACCTCATCCCAGTCTTCTTATGGATACTTGGCAAGTTGGTGGGAAGGAGAGAAAAGGACATCTGGAGAAGCAGCACTGTGAATATATTCCATGATACATGTCTGTGGAATCCCTGGGCACAGTCCTAAAAGTGTGACCATGAGGCCAAGAAAAAAGGCCTGGACTAGGCAAGCAAATGTGACAGTTGTTGACATGTACAACACGGGAACTCAGAACGAGAACATGGAAGAAGAGGAGAAGCAGACTGAGGACAGAGATCAGAAAAATTAAGACTCTGATGTTTCAGGGGTAGGCAGACAAAGATTACCCCCCAACAGTGATTGATACAGAGTGCTCAGAGGGGTGGCAGGAGAACAAGAGAGGGCTCTCACAGTCAAGGAAAACAGGTTCAGCGAAACAATGGCCACGGGTTTACATGCAGAAGAGCAGTCCAGTAAGGATCTGGAAATTAAGGAGGTCACTGGTGGCCTTTCTAGCAGAATTTCAGTGGCATAGTAGAGGCAGTAGCCTGACTTCAGAGGGTTTCCTGAGTGAATGGGAAGTCAAAAAGCTTTGAATGAATGACATTGAGGGGGAGTGGTTGGTTGGGTGGGACTGTGAGGTAGAGAAAGAGGGAGAGGAAGAGGAAGGAGAGAGACAGGGAGAGGGGAGAGAGAAATGGAAGATGGAGGGAGGGGAGGTAGCAAGGAACAGGAGAGAAAGAGAGACAAAGAGACAGCAACGACTGGCCTGAGGAATAATTTTATTATACAACGATAGAAAGAGATAGGATATTAGCAAGAGGGATGTGTAAATTAAGAGAGGTTTGGGGTATCTTTTAGATGGGTGAGTCTGAAGTCTCTTTACTGACTCTAGGGAAGAAGTCTGAAATATTAGTAGGAAATGGTACACCATTGGAGCAAAGTTCTGACCTTACAAGAGGTAGAAGGGAACAGGCTTCAGGGCACAGGTAGACAATTAAAAGGTATCACATCAGAGTTGAGGATGGAGCCCAAAGTCAGATTTGGGAAGGAAAAGACATTCAATTCCAACATCATGTCTGAATCTGCTCAGTGCTCCCATTCTTTAAAAAAAAATGTCCAGTGGAGTCTGGTCTCAGAAGTGGCTTTACTTAAATGGATCTTGACATGGAGTAAGAAACAATAATAATTGTGGGGAAAAGAAGGTATGAGATGGGAGAGATGGTGAGAGTGAAATGGAAATGGAGATGTTGGACTAAAATAAAACAGAAGTCAGACAAAGACGGCGAGACAGCCAGCAGTCAGCCACTAGGCTAATTTTCTGTAATATATGTTGGTACAGAATGTACATTTTCTTCATGGAAATGAGGAGTTTGCATGCTAGACTGAAGACTGGCAGGAAGAATCAGGATGCTCTCAGAACAAGGAGACTAACAACGCCCTCTTATTCCTCCACTGTGCCTCCTCCTGCTGAGCTAACCAGAGGGACCTCCCACGCCAGCTTGGCTGTGTCAATCACTGGGTTGCTGTGGAATCACTCTGCACAGGAATGCCACAGTCTCCTTTCTACTGAGAGGAAAAAGTCTTGCTGCCATTTATCTAAGTTACTTGCAGTCAAGGAATAATTTTTCATAATAACAGAAAAAGAAACTTTTAGAAAGGGCATATAGGGTTTCTTTCTACTTCTTCAAGAAGAAAAAATACCTAAGGTATTATTATAAGAAAGCAACTCCTACAAATAAACTGACACTGACATTATTTATTAATGCTTTCAGAATGACAAAAAGTGACTTCATGCAGGAAATTAATATGCTTATGGGCTTAATGGACCATTACTGGATATGATCAGTTGGCCTAATAAAATGAAGTTCACTTGATTTTATTGCCCTATTCCTATTTACATCTTGGAAATCTTAACCCAACTGGACCAGAAAGAATAAATGAACATGAAAGTGTTAACATTATTACTACCATAAATAAGGATATTTTTATTATAGTATAATCTTTTTATTACAGTATAATTGTTGTCCTTCATTGGAAAAAAATTTTCAGATTTCTCTTTTAACTCAACAACTGGTATGGCATTTATTTGGTCATAAGCATTTATTGAGCATCTACTGTGTGTAAAACAAAGCACTATTTTAGATAAGTATGACACAAAGTTTAGACAAAGATCATGTCCTTAAAAAATTTAAATGCACTAGGAAAGTTAAGACACACACATAAATAATTATTAACAATATAAACACAATAGATTCCAGAAGAAAACATAAATTGTCCAGAGATTTCAGGAGAGATACAGTTCTAATGGACGTACATATTTAGCTTCCTGAAACTGGCCTGTGAGTGAAATAGAGCTGGGGGTTGCTTAATGTCACAAATTTTAGTAGGAAGAGATCTTTCTGCATTCCATATATCCCAACATACCTGTTCCCAGATACTTAGAGCACATGTAAATCAGGATCAAATCTCATTCCACAGTTAAATAGAATGCTTAAAATGCTGGTCCTTCTTTGAGGCAGAAATCACAGACTTAGATTGCACACTGAAGTGTAAATAACTGATGTCAGATTTTCCCCTAAGAACAGATTTTCAAAAGAAATGGAAGAAGAAAAGACAGAATGAAAGACTGAAAGAAGCTAGGTATCTGAAGGAAGCAATAAAAACCACAGAGAAAGGAAAAAGCAACACAAAAACTTCTGAGATTATTTACTGGTTTTCCATTATTCCCTAGAGTAAGCTAGGAAACAACCTGAACTGATAGGTATTAAACAAAGATAAATTCATAGGCATAGAAATACAAATGTTTTCATATTTATATTTATATTAATAGGAAGAGGAGTGAATATATATATACATTATATATATATATAATATTTATATGTAGGCAGACTACAGATAAATGGATATCTCAGATTTAAAGATGAAAATAATGCATACATGTTTCCTCATATTAAAATATCTATTAAGAAACTAATTGCTCAAAAATTCACAATTGACTTGGTGTTTCTGCAGAGAGAACCAGTGTGAGAAGGTCTAGAAACAAGAGGGGCTATCCAAGAAGCTCGGGTGCATTGTGAGCTCCCACTACCTCAATCAAAGGCCTCCTAGAGACCTGGCCAATGCTCAGTTTCCCTCCTTGCAGCAATTGGTTTTACAAATCCAAACTATTCTGGATTTTCTCTTCTTGTTCCTTCCCCTCCCCAGTTACTAGAATGCTTCATCTGCTATGATCTGTTAATGTCACTTGACTCTCAGAGTCATCAAATTCCTGCAACATGACACGAGAGACATATCGCCTTAATGTTCCTCATTCCACAACAGAATGTTCTTGAATGTTCCTCAGGCACTTTACATGGTATAAACTACACTTATTTTATAAATTTAAAAGCCCTGTCCTATAATCACCATATTTCAATCTAGCCTATCTCCATTCCAGGCACCCAATTGTCATACCAAAACCCATCCCTCTCCCTAACCCTCAATTGCTTAATTCTGCTAGGAAAGGCTTTCCTAGCTGTGCCTCTGTTTTATTCCTACTACCCCTGCCTCAATTTAGGGCCTTGCTATCTCTTGCCCAGACAATCAGACCTCATATCTGGTTTCTTCACTCCTCTTCCTAGTTACCTGTGGCACTACAACCAGGGTTATTATTTTTGTGAACAAATATGACCATAGGACCCTTACTTTACAATTCCTCTGCTGTCTCCAGGCTAGCTGGCCTATAGATAAAGTTCAAGCTCCTTGGGTTGGCACATAAAGCCATTTATGATTAGTCCTCAAATGACCTGTCCAGCTTTAACTCTCATCATTCTTCCATATACACCCTAGGCTACAGTTAGACTGAACTTGTCCCCTTTTCTGGAAATGCCATGCCTAGATATTCCTAGATATTCCCTGTGCTGGGAATACTCTTCCCTCTTTACTTTTCCTTTGAAAAACTCTCAGTTATTGTCAACTCTGGGGTCAGTGCCACATCCTCTGTGAAACCTTCAGTTATGGACTAATTATGCTGCATCCCTCCAAAATTCATATATTGAAACCTAAACCCCAGTCTTCAGAACTGTGAGAAATAAATGTTGTTTAAGCCACCCAGTTTATGATATTTTTACCCTCAGCCCAAGCCAATTAAGGCACTTTCCACAATTCTCCCTGAGATTAAATGCACCATCTCTCATGCTTCATCCATAGCTCTGAGAAAACTCTTAAAGTATCAGTGCATCTTGTATTTATCTATCTCCCTGCTGGACTGTGACCTTCTCTCAGGCAGAAACCCTGTGTTAAGAGTTACCTCCTTGGATAACCTAGCATAGCAGTAAATGATCAATATGTGCTACTGAAATTCATCAGTATTTATACAGCAGAAATGTGATTCAATGATTATGAGGAGGGTTCAGTTTAAACATTACTTGCCAGATGAATCCTGAGCTTAATCTTTTTAAGGAAGACATTGGGAAGCATCTAAATACCTATTGGAAAATTGATTGTTTACATGGGTTGACATGAGGGACAAAGTGATAAGTCACACAAGGAGGCAAGATCCCAGCAGCGGATAGTACTCAGGAGAAGATAGACTGTGTATATTATTGTCTATAATTTATTTAAAATGCTCAGTATAGACCACGGCCAGCAAATCTCTCTGAGCCAAGTCTTAGTCTCTGTCTGTTTTTATAAAAGTTTTTGTTTTGTTTTGTTTTGGTGCTGGGGATTGAATCCAAAGCCTCATGTATGCTGAACCACACTCTGCCACTGAACCACACCACAAAGCCTATCTTTGTGATAAGTTTTATCAGAACACAGTTATGCTCATTCATTAAAGTATTATCTATGATTACTTTTGTACTTCCAAGACTTCTAATTAGAATAGAAATGGAATGACCTTCAAGGCAACAGTGTTCAATATATGACCCTTTATGAAAAGCAAAGTGTGCTGACCCTGGAATAGACCACATGGTATAAAAGTGTGTGTTGATTTCAAAACAATTCAGGGGCAGTTTGTGGCCCTAATTGGCATTAATCATCTTGAAGTCAGTGTTTATGGGACTCCAAAATATGTTGCAGGCCTTTCTGTTCTTTTTGGAAGAGGGTATAAAAATTAGTGAGACTTATAGTCTGTGCCCGTAAGATTTGTATCCTAGGCTGAATGCCCTTGGGTCCCATCACTGATCTAATGTTTCTTGAGGCCTCAGTTTAAGTAGAAGGTGATGTTAGAATTTTTTTTATGCTAGGGAATGAACCCAGGAGTGTTTAATCACTGAGTCATATCCCCAGCCTTTCTTAATCCTTATGTTGTGTTTTGAGACAGGATCTCCCTTAGTTTCAGAGGCTGGCTTTAACTTGCGATCCTCCTGCCTCAGCTTCCAAAGTCACTGGAATCAGAAGCAAGCACAGCCACACCCAACTATTTTACTCTTGTTCATGATGCTCTTTCATTTCAATGAAGTCTTTATAAAACAATAACACAGGGGCTGGGGTTGTGGCTAAGTGGTAGAGAGCTTGCCTGGCACGTGTGAGGCACTCAGTTCAATCCTCAACACCACATAAAAATAAAACAAGTATATAAAGGATAACACAGTAGTGCATGCTTGTAATCCCAGCAACTTGGTTGGGTGAGACAGGAGGATTGCAGGTTCAAGGCCAGCCTCAGTAATGTAGTGAGGCCCTAAGCAACTTAGCAAGACCCTGTCTTAAAATTTTATAAAAGGGGCCTGGGTACTGGGGTACATGTAGCTATGTAGTAAAATACCCATGAGTTAAATCTCTAGTACCAAAAAAATAATAAAATAAAGAGAGAGAGAGAGAGAATAACACAGGGACTTCATCAAACTTAAAGAACAGGGCATGACTGTGCCTGCCCACTTGCTAAAGGATGTCCGTATATGTAGCAGACACCAGTCTAGACTTGCTTTAGTCATAAATTGGTGAAGAAGAGACTGTAGGAGTTGCTTACTAGTTTGCACCTAAAATAACCTACTAACTGCTCATGGTATAATTGGCTTAAATCTGTTTCCAGAAGCTTGCTATAAGGACAGTCACATTTACCTCAAAATTCATTCAGGAGCTAGTTATTTTCATGCCCTATGACCAGGAAGCCCTGGTCATATATGTATATCTCCCTTCCATCCCCACTTTGAGCATAGAGCTGGTAGCTTAGTAAGCAAGAATGTGGCATGGAACATGGGAGAGTGACCAGTTGGACATGTGCAAAACTTGAAAGGATACAAAGCAGGGAGTGGAAGCACAGATGAAAGAAGAAGAGTTGTGGCCTTGGTATAAACAAATCTACAAATAGTGTATTATTAACCTGTTCTATTGCACGCAATTGCTTTGGTAGTGACAGGTGTGATATAAAAATATTGTTTGTAATATTTAGTGGGAAATTACTTATCAAATATGGAATTTTAAAAAATCTCATATTCTTGTTTATAAGCCCTAGAGCTCTTTCAGAACTGGAAATCTTGGGTCAAGAGCAAAGCACATGAAAATATCCATATCCCAGCTGATTCTGACAGCGCAGAGCAAGAAGGTCTTTGATACAAAATAGAATACACCATTTTAAGCTCAAAAAGTAAGCAAAACAGTTACTTACTGACTCAGAAATTTCTTCTGGGGGCTCTGGAGTAGATACGCCAAGTTCTTCCCCCAACACTCCAAATTCAGGTTGAGATGATGAGGAGCCAAAAACTTTAGCTAAATAGGAAGGAAAATCCTCACAAATTTTTGTAGACAACTTTTGCTTCAGGGTGTCTTTTAAAAGAAAGGGAGAAAGTAGGAGCAATGAAACATTACTTAAAACCCATTTAAAGCAATCAGCACTTTCCTTAAAATAAGAAATTCCCCATTCTTTGAAATCGACTGCTAAAGTGAACTGATTTAGTTCATTTTTTTCATTATGCATAAGAGGTTATCTAAAATAACTTTATTCAATTTCATAATACACCCCAGCACAAAGAGGCAAAAGAGGAACTTAAATGCTTACTTATCTAAAGTGTCAGTTTGCTGTGAATGTAAACCTAACTCTATGTAAAGGGTTAGCTTTGTCCACATTAAGTTATATAGGCACTTAGTCTGGTTTTAAGGAGAGTAAAAAGCCAGCTAATGCAAAAGAAGTATATTCCTCACTGCCTGTAGCAAAGTAAAAACTCCTTCAGATGAGATGATAAAGCTCTTAGGTTATTAAAATAGAAATTTTTTTCCTGAAACATGAATTACTTCTGGCCATTCTAACACATGAACAGCCCAGTGAGATTGAATATATCAGACCCACCAGTCACCAAGCAGGGGGTTAAGGTCAGGAAGCTTGGAGAAGGAAGGAATAGAAAACATAAGCTTTCTGAGCATGGTATGCTACCCTTAGGACTGGTGGTGCTGGCACTAAGGCGTGGGCAGGGCATGAGGCCTGGGCAGGGCATGAGGCCTGGACAGGGCATAAGACTTGGACAGTTGGTGCCCGGCCATGTCAGGCCCCACTCCCAAGTAGATGGTGGAGGAAAGATAACGACAAACTGAAGCCTGCAAATGCATTAAGCATAATTTTATATCACAAGCTTTCCAGGTCTGGGCCCTGCCAGCATCAGTCATCAGTTTCTAAAGAACTGGAATATATTTCATTGTAAAGTGATACAATTTAAACAGAGATGAGTCAGGATATTAGGCAGTTTCATTAGTAAGTATCAGTTCATGTGCAAGGGTAAATTCAGCACAGGGAAGCCCATCAGATTAGCATTAGTATGATGCATATCCAAAAGGCCATTCTCCAAGATAAATTCCTGATATCAGCACGTTTTCATAAAACCACAGAGCAGAACAAGCTCTCTAACTAATCCCAATTACTTGTGTTTCCCATCTCTTTAGCTAACTGTAACATTATCATTTGACGAGCATCTTTAACTACATTTTTTTTTTTTTTTTTTGTCCATGGTTATGTCCTGCCTTGCTCCATCCCTTACTCTAGTTAGGTAACTTTCTGAACATTAACCAATCTTAACAATATCCCCAAGTCCTAGTCTTTCTTTTCATTCCTGTCCATTGACCATGGATACTTCAGTTAAACAACTCCAAGGTCAACTCAGCCCTTACTACGCATGAATAAAGACATGGTATTGTACCCTCCAAACTGGAGGATACTAAATTTTTTTTTTGAACATTGATAGTTTATGAGTTACAATTTAATGTTGGCATAAACTTCATTAATCTCCTGATTTTCATTTTTGGTAATAATCTAGTGACATGATATTTGAAAGAATAATGCAAATTCCTTTCTCCTGGGGCACCCAGCCTTACCTAGCAGGGTCAAGAAGTCATCAAAGTGATATACATGCTGTGGATCAGTAGCAATTAGATTCATTTCTTTAAGGAACATGTCAAAGTTGGGGTCACTTTTCTTCACCACCCCAATCACAAATATCTCCACACCAGTGTCTTTGGCTTCTTTCACCACTTCTGTCAGATTCTTTTTATCTCGGGAGTCTGTCTGTCCATCCGTGATGACCAAGGCCACCTTCTTGATGCCTGGCCTGGCACTCTTGAACATGTCATTGGCAGCCTGCAGAGCAGTGGCTGTATAGGTACCTTCCCCCAGATACTGCATGTTGTCTACAGCCAACTTGAAATCATCCTTGCTGGAGAACTGCCTCAAATCAGCCACTATTTCCACCTTATGACTATAGTTGATTATGCCTATGCGGGCTGTGGTGAGGTCCACAGCAACACGGTCAGCCAGAGACTTCACAAAATTTTGGATGATCCGGAAGTTGTTTAGCCCCACACTTTCTGAACTGTCAATCACAAACACCAACTCCAGGGGAGTCTCTTTGCATTTGCGACCACAACCTAAAAGACAAATGTTGAGACCAAAACAAAACAAAACAAAACAAAACAAAAAAACTGCAGAAATGAAACCAAACCATCACTGATTAGCACCACATTAGCAGAAGAGGGGAAAGAATTAACGTGGGACCTGAACTATTATTTTCCTTTCCTGTGACTGGGAACAGCTGACATCCGTCTCCCTCCAGGCTTTATACTTGACTCAGATTCCATAACAAATAATAAACACCTATGTGTTCATTTCTTAAATTAAAATATATTTTTTAAAAGCTAGCATGCCCAGTGTGTGCCTTCCCAATTTTATTTTACTCTTCCTCTAAGAGGTAACTACTATCCAAAATCTGTTCTTCATCATTTCAACATCTGTTCTTAATCTACATCTGAAAGCTTCAACCCTTACATGAAACTGGAGATTTGCTCTCTGGCATGGAGGAAGTATTGGGATGAGAATTTTTAATTGTGGGGGGGAAGGATTGAGGTCTTAAACTATACATAAGAGTAGCTTCCCATAACTACTCTATTTATGTCTAATAACCCACAATGAGGACTGTAGTGGCTTCCCCGTTATCAAAGAGACCATTAGTCCATCTATGCTGTGAAACTGTTTGAGAGGAGGGATTCCAGAGAGCACTGGTCAATAAACAGCGTTTGTTTAAGTCAGTAAACAATCATTCAAAGCAATTCTAAGAGTCCCCAGAGGATAAAAATTATCAGAGTTTTCTTTCTTTTACATATATATTTCTCCTCCTGTTGCTCACCAACCAACCATAGAAAGTCATCAGGAAACTGGTGTTATTTTCACAGGGCTTTTAGTACCCAGAACCCATGTCCATATTGGTCTGTCATCATAGAGTTTCAGGCTGGCTCTTAGGTCCAGATGTCTTTTAGAGGACAAGCCAGTTCAGGGATTCCCTGTATGGAAAGACAATGATGTCCCTGCCTGCGACCACTTTAAGCACAGGAGTCTCTCTCATCTTTATTATTATTATTATTATTATTATTATTATTATTATTATTTGCCTTTGGCTGATCTCTTTCCTTCACTTCCCCTTTCTGACACCTATTTTAAGTCTAAAGTGGTCCATCATAGATTCATTTAGATATCACTGTGAAGCAAAATGAACGACTGAATGTCCTTCTGCCTTTGAGATTAAGGATAGCCCTAGAAATCATGTTCAAAACTCAACTCAGACTTCTTGGCTTCAGGAAAAACACAGACATTAAACCACCAGCTAGACTGGACTGGTGTACCAGTTGGTTTTTGTAGTCATATTTCCTGTTTGTTTGTTTTTTGCTTCCCTAGCTCAGGTAAATGTCACAGACTATAAATGAGCACTGAGCTTACAAAAGACCAGGCTACCCACACACCTAGTCAGGAACCTCAGGCTCCCTAACCACAGCAAAGACAACTTCCTTTGCTCAGTCAGGGTTCCCTCAGCCTCATCATTGCTTCCTCTCAGTTTCTCTCTGAATTTGCACACCCCTCACTAGCTAAATAATACACATCCTCTAGGGAACTCCTTACTACACCAACACAGACCATAGCAAGGATGGTACCTTAAATGGATGGACTTTTTTCTTTGATAGTTAAATCTTACCACATATTTTAATAATGAGCTCAATAATTTCTTCTCTCTGGGGAGAAAAAGGAAAATGTGTTAGCATTAAATGTATGATTATAGTATTTTTTTCCCAGAGTCTTAAAAGTTGTCTTACTATAATCAGCAGTGAGCCATTTGATGTAATCCTTCCACTGCAGAAAATGAAATAGCACAGAGGTTTAAAAGTTGGGTATGATAGATCATAACTGAAATGAAGTTGAGTTGTGAAACTTAATCGCTCAGAGTTCTGGAGTTCAATTGCAATTTCAGCATTTATCAGCTTGTAACCTTGGCTATTAGGTGACCTAACAGTGTCTGCATTGCAGGGCTGTGGTGCAGATGGAATGAGGTAAATGCACATACAGCTCTTAGCCTGAGATCTGTCCTCACTAAGCATTACCTACACAATAGCGAAGTGCAGACATGCGCATTCAGTAATGTGACTTAAACCACTTAGTTGCTTAGTGTGCTGAGAAACCAAGGTATGCTTCAGGGTCTAAAAGAATTTATTCTAGGCTGAAGTCCCTTCTGTTTTTTTCTGTACCAATCCTCAGTTTTGAAAGTCCCCACCTCAGTTTCCTACTACCCTCACTTTGGCTCTTCTAGGAAACATCCCTGTGTTTCTGAATGCTCCTTCCTTCATCCTGCAGTACGTCAGCTCCACAGAAGGGCCTGAGATGACCTGGGTACCAGAAGTCAATTTGTGATGCCCTACCCTGAATGGCATGTTTAAAGTGACTAAGATAAGACTACAGAAGACAGGAGACCACATTTGCCAAAGACATGAAGCTGAAAAGGAGGATTTACAGAAGCTTGGATTTCAACAGGAAGGAGCCAGTGGACCTAATCTAAGAAGATAAAATTTAACAGATTCAGGAGCAAAATTTTAAGGAATAAATCTAAAATGACAGAATTGGGATACAGGTGACATATCTGATAACATGTATATGGGAACTATTCAGTCATTTAAATCTAAGTTTTAAAATTGTAAACTGAGCAAAAAACAATGATTCCAAGTAACTATGTAAGAAGACCCTCTAATACCATGCTGAGTTACATTACAAAATTATATAAAATGAAGAGGTCAACCCTGTTTTCTCAGAACTTGCTATACTTTTCCATGTTCAGAGACACATTTAATAAATTTGTAATTAGAATGTATATGGAAAGGAACATGTATGAATTTATATTGAGTATAACTAGAAAGGGGAACCATAAACTTATATTTTCATGTTTAACTTTTTAAGGTAGAG
This sequence comes from Spermophilus citellus, assembly GCF_964194105.1. NCBI lineage: Eukaryota > Metazoa > Chordata > Mammalia > Rodentia > Sciuridae > Spermophilus > Spermophilus citellus. The sequence goes on along the minus strand of NC_138184.1, from coordinate 196,711,118 downwards.
AAAATACTCTATACCAAATTTTATGATTATAGTGTTTGCACTTGACCTTATAATTAATTTCTCATATTGTTAAATGTTCTAAAAAACTCCATCTCTAAAGTCAAATGTGTGATCACTTTTGGATGTATAGCTCTCTGATGAATGCTGCTAACTTATCCTTCACAAAAGTTACAGTAACTGACATCTCCAATAGCAATATATAAGGAACAAAAGGAGTCACACATTTTGAAGATGGGGAGTGAAAGCCTTCTGCAGCTAGAATAAAGCAGTCGGTGTTGAACTAAGATGCTGGCTGACCTCGTGGGTAAATGGTAGAGTTATATAAGAAAAGCGATTTTATTTTAGACATACAATGCTAGCTGTTATTATTTCTAATCACTGCAATTTGGTAGACCAAAACGTTTTATTGTTTTAAATTGATTTATTGGATTGCTAGTGAAGTCAAATTTTATTTCATATGAATGTTTCCAAGTTATATTCTTGAACACACAGTCTGTATTTTGTCCCGTTTTCTTTAATTTTAAAGTTGGTCCTTTGTTGGCCTATAAGGGCACTGTATACATTAAGGCTGTATTTTAATTCTTTCCAACATGTTTTTATGGCATGTATAATTGGATGTATACATATCAACTTTTCCCTTTTCTATTAAGTGACTGGAACAGTTTATTCTTTCACTAAAGTCACTGAATAACTACTTTGGCTATTTGGTGCCAACAACAAAGGCATCAAATTTATTCTATAAAAGAGGTCACAGTCTAGTAGGCAGTAAACAAATAGGCAAAGACTTCTATAAGTGCTCAGAGAACCAGAGAACCACGAGGTCTGCTGGGGTTGGGGCAGTGGTCCAGAGAGGCAGGCTCTGACTGATTTGGGGTGGATGGAGACAGAAGGCACATTCCAGGCGGAGGGAAGGGCACTCACACAAAGAACACTGCATTATAGTACTTGAGTAAGCTGGTGACTCCAGGTGTGTGGTAGGAAGAACAGAAATGTAGCAGTCAGGGAGCCTTGGTGTTATGTTGAAGGTGTGAACTTGAGCTGCACATTGAGTACAGGTGATCCCTAAGAGCAGAAGAGCTCTGGACTCACTCCTGTTTAAGAAAGAAGATCACAGCAACTGGTGGAGGGGTTTGAAGTTCCTAAATAGTTCAGGTAAAGAAAATGATACCAGAAGGCAGTGGTGATAGTGATGGGTGGGGAAGACAGGCCTGGAAGAACATTCCAGATGGAGCATGAAGGGAACTGGAGAGTAACTGAAAGAAGGGATAAGGGGAAGAAGGTGTCAAAGAGAAGGCAAACATGGTGGAGCCTTGCTCTGAGGTAGGGAGGAGTGGAATAGGGGAATGTTTGGGATTGTGAAAATGATTGGGCCTGGCTAATTATTTGGTGGACCTCCAGGACATCCAACTAGAGAAGTCCAGTAGCAGTAAGATGTAAGTTCTGGTGCAGTCCCCGCTGGAGACAGATTGAAGAAATGCTAGTGTTCATTTAGTTGTTCAAACAGGGACCACAGTTAGATTGCCTGGAAGAGGGACTCTCAGCCATGCTTTTACCAATGTGACCAACCACCCCCATTTGACAAACATACTCTACGTTATAATTTTTAAAAACAATAATTTTTAATTTATCCTATGATTTTACTGTGCTGTTCAATTAGCCTTTTCAAACTATACATCCCCCTGCCTTTCGTGGCTGTCCCTCTATAAGAGATTGAAGATGGAGAAGAGAAGACTGAAGGATTGTCACTGGGAAATGCCAACATTGAAGGGACAGGTGGAATAACAGAATCTTTTTACATAATTTGCTGAGAATTATCCAAAATATTTCACTCCATCAATAGTACTTTCCTCTTAAAAGCGTTTGTTAGTCTGGAAGGAATCTGTAATTGGTAGCTATTTGGGGGATACATTTGTTCAGGAAGAGAATGAGGGTAGGGAAATGAGAGAGGCCTTCCAAGGGGAGCTTTCATGGGGGAGCAGCCTGGATTTGGCAGGGGACAGGCCAACTCTAGTTAAAAAGCCCTGCTTACTTGCTCACTAGGTGACTTTGGGTATATTGCTCAACCTTTCTGTCTGACTTAGTATGTCTTCATCAGAAGCACAGACAATACTACCTTCCACATGGAGCTGTCATGCACATTAAATATGGAGTATTAGACATGAGAAGGCCTTGCCAATCAGCCTGCCTTTTTTTTTTTCTTTTTAACATCCTTATCCTCACCATCCCTACACTGTATTAGGCCTTGGCCAGCATTCATGCAGTGAATCCAGTCCTTACTCCCAAACTTAACCCAGATTTTCTGAAAATACATGACCCTTTGCCACCTGTTAGGTGGGCCAAGGCATGTAGGCCAATGTTGTTGACTTTCCAAACTATGAGTCCTTTGGGGTGGGGTGGGTGGAGAGAGGAGGAACATTCCAGGCAGAAGGAGTGGCAGTCACACAAATCACATTGCATTATGGTACTTCAGTAAATTTGTGACACAGGGTGTGTGGGAGGAAGAATAGGGTCGGGTGTATTTAGACTATGGCAAATGGTGGAGGTGGTGGTTATGCATAGAGTGACCATGCCCTTTGGCCCCAAGGAATGCTCACCAGAAGAAGGAGTACAGCCCTCCAAAGCTTGAGCACCTAGGTGGCTGAGAAAAGCTGATACTGATGTTAAGGAGCCTAGCTCAGTGCCTGTCACCTGTTAGATTTTAACAATGTACATTCTCTTTCCCTTCACTCTTCCCATCCTGTTAGCCTCTTGTTCTAAAATCTTGAAAACCAATGTCAATAAAATGATGTCTCCATTACTAAGATCATTGCTTCATGGTTTAAAACCCTGCACTCAACAGATAAAGTTTGGAGCCTTTATCTATTGCTCCAAACATTTTGAGGCCGGAGGGCAAAAAAATAATCAATGTAAATAATAAATAATTGGGTCTGATGGGGAAGGTGGGGGCTGGTCAGTAAGAAAATCAAATGCTGCCCTTTCCCCATCCTCCTTTCAAAGCCCTTCCTCCTGCTCCTGCTCCAAACTGTTGCTAAGGTGACCTGCCCCAAGGTTCCTCCTACAAGTTGTTAATTGATACTGCCTGGGCTGCTTTTTTGGCCATCCCATGGGCATCTCCTGGCCTCCAGTCACTTAGGCAAGATGGCAAAATGAAGGAGCAAGGTAAGGAGGAAGAGGGCAGGAGAACAAGAAAATCTAAGATGTATAAAAGGGACAGGACACTCCCACCAGCTATGGCCCCCTTCTTCCTGGGAGAAGTCTGTTTTTATTCTTTAAATAAAACTTGCTTTCTATGCTTACCTCGGCATTTCTCTGGTGCTTAATCTTCACCTCTGGGAAACAGAACTCATAGCCACCGGTAACCAGTGGTATCAATATCACACATCACTGTCCACTCTGGACTCTCCTAACTATCTCTGTCATGGCATTCATCACACTGTGGATAAACAACCTTATGTCTTTGTTCCCACGGGGCTGTCAGCTCTTTGAGGACGGGAAGACAGACTCTTATTCTCTACTATTTCCCTAGTACCTTTCTCAGAGCCTGACTCTACACTCCCCTAAAATACCAGTGAAAGAAATAAATAATGAGCAAATAAATGGATGAAGAATACATGGATGAAGTCCAATTCCTCATGCTGGGATAATATGGTGAAGTCCCACTGGTCATTTACGTACACTTTCCCCTACTGCTTGTTTTGTGGGGAGGAAATTATTGTATATATAGCTGCTTCATCCACTGTAGGCATTTTTGGGGTCGTAGGAAAAGAGGTTCCATGTGTGCCTCTCTGCTCTTGTTGTCAGCACCTGAACTCCCACACCCTCACACTTGGATTTTCCTGGCACAGAACATCAGCATCTCCAGACCATGACCTAGAGAAAAATCAACAAAAAGAAAAGGTCCCTTTTCCTCTTCTACTCCAGGAGATGTAGTATCTTCCGATCAGACAAGAATGAATCAGAAAGGAAGAATTAGGATTAGCTACAGAAATTCTAGAACCTTCCCATCCATGTGTGACTAAAGAGTCAGTTTTTTTTTCTCTGTTTTTAATGGTGTGTGGAAACGAGCAGGAAAATGTGGCTGCTTAACAAATATTTGTTGAAAGGTAAATCAATACATAAGCATAATCCTGATTTTGTGTTGCTGTTTTCTTTGGAACACTTCTTAAAGAAACCAATTCAGGGAAAAGAGCCCCCATTCTGAAATGAGAAGGATCAGATAAAATAAGAAATCATTTGGACATTCAGTTTCTTGTAAACAGCTCACTCCCTTGTTGCCAATAATAGCAGTGTGATCATTTCTACCAGGGGGTGTGAGGGGACTGGTCACACCTCTACCACAAGTTAGCCAAGGCTGCCTGGTGTAATTTCTCCTCCACGGTCGAATGCAATTACCTCATGCATCTAATTCAACACTGGGCTGGTAGCAGTAACCATCATTTAAATACCAACTAGAATCCTGCATCCAAAGAATTCATAATTCTAAAGCTAAAACATGAATGCAATAATTTTGCAAGCACAAAACCCTCAATTACCCACTAGAGCAGATACTCACTGTAAGTCCTGCATCTCCTTTTGGTCCTTGTAATCCCTACATAGTGCAAGAAGAGTTAACAGTCAATATAGTTGAAACCAGTCATGAGTATAAAATCACAGCTTTTTAAATTGCATCTTGCCTGTTTTCCTGGAGATCCTGGGTCTCCAAGTTCACCCTTTTCACCTTTCTTTCCCACATCACCCTGTTCTCCATGCTCACCCTTTAAAAATATGATAAAAAGACAAGTTTAAAGTATAAGCATTAAAGTCAAATAGCAAAAACTCTGCAACTTGGTTTATTTGCAACTGGTATCTCTTCAAGACCTGGAGCTCTTGTTGATACAAATATATAATATGAAAAAAAAATTGAGAGCAATTTGTTCACACTCCCTCAGCCATAGTTATTCCAATTTATAATGAACCAGAGATATGGAGTGGCCATGTGATCAACTCCACAACTTCAGGGAAGGCTATTGCATAATTGTCCAGATTCCTGAGTTATCTATTATCTCCTGTATGTGTAAGGATTTATCCCTTCATCGGCTGGCTTTTAAGAATGAAGGCAAGATTTTGTAAAATGAGCACATTTATAAGTAGAAAGGGCTATGCACAAGGTTTCAATTCCACATGGATGTCTGAGAGTGTTAGGAAGAAGTGTGATGCATACGTGAGAGCTCATTTAAAGTCAAAGTTAAGCTATTGAGAGCTCAAGCCACAGCATTTCTCTAATATCCTGAAATACTTACCTTCTGACCTGGGAGGCCTTGGCCCCTGGTGCCCTTTGGCCCTGGAAAACCTTGAGGTCCTTGTTCTCCCTATACAGGATGTAAGAAAGAATGTTTCTATTAATTGTCCAGGATGACTCAGAATATTTGGACTTTGTTGACTTTCTCTGCTGTATAGTATCCCATTAAATAACAGGACTATAATTTATCCATTATCCTATGGATGAACATTAATTTCTAATATTTCTATATTAAAAATAGTGCTTCAAAGAATATTTTTACATACCTTTGCACAATTGTACACTTCCCTAGGAGGAAACCTTTACATCAAAACAAATATACAGAATAGTACAAAATAAAATGAACACAAGTAAATACTTTCTGAAGTTGAACTGAAATACTCAGTTCTTCATGAGCCCAGCCCTAACATCTAACAGCGGATTTTCACAACTAGACTCTAAGGTTTTTTTTAATCCTCTGACATGTTGTGTTTCTAAATGGATTGCAAGTGTGGTGTTACACCCTTGCCTCCTCAATTCAACACAAGAGGACTTAAAATAAGTTTCCTACCATGGTCAGACTACTCAGAACTTACTCTCTGAATGGCATTGCACCTTGGTATCCCTTGAGCCAAGCCCAGTGCTATAAGATAGCGAACCCACCAGGAAAGTTTACGCAGTATTGTACAAATCCTGGGCTCAGCTAAGGAGACTCATGCTTGAAGAAGGAGTGCTTTCTTTATTAATTGCTTAGTTGGTTGAAGTGGACAGGTAAAGATTATTGGTCTCTATTCAATTTAGAGTCAAGAGAGAATCCTCTTTTCTCACCAGGGAATCTGGAGGTTTTAAGAGGCCCTGAACCTGGATAGGGACTGATATCAGTTACATATACCCTAAATATTAAACCAACACTTGGATGTGAAGCTGAAGATTCAAGGAAAAGGAGAAAAATCTGTTCTCTTTTTCAGAGAAGGCACTCCTCCCACAGATAGGTAACAGGACGACAAACAGGCAGGAATGTACAGGAAACAGATCACCCTCACTACACACACTGAAAGCCATGCTCCAGCAGGAATGAATCTGCAGCCTCATCGGAGGAGGCAGAAGGTCTGTCTTCATACAGACCAGAAGGCCAGAGCTTAGAGTGGCCTGAAGCACCCTGAGGAGTTGCATGCCTAGAATTCTACTGTGCTCTGCTCTAAGTAAATGTAAAGGAGAAAAAAAAATATGAGAAGGAAGTATTCTCTTAAGGAAGATGTTCCAGTAAAAAACACTTTGGTGGAGGTTTGTTTTTTCAGATTTTAATGAGATGAATGAGCTATTCGTGGAAGGTAGCTTTGGCTTGTCAGGGAGTCTCAGACACTGGGATCAGAACTGGGAGAATTGAGATCAGAGATCCAGGAGGGTTTCTGGCTGGGTATGAGGGAATTAAAAGTTCACGGGAGAACACTAAAAAGAAACGAATGGTTGGCTCTGTCCCAACCCCAAAGAACAGCCAGAGTGCAAATCACTGTGGGACCCAGCTGCAGTGGTGACTTATCACTGGGACATCTATATTTAGACAAAGGGAGTCCACCTTTCAACAATTATTCAGAATAATTATTCTTTGACAACATCTCAGATCTCCACAACAGCTAATACAAAAGTCGGTGACTAACTAGCTGCTTTTAAGAAATGACACAATTTCCTAACAAAGTTAAAAGCTATTGTGGCTTCCTCACCACACCCTGAGGGGAAATCTCAGAGAGCCAGTTATCATGTTTGGATCCTTCTATGTTCAGGAATTTATTTTGGGATACTTCACATATAAACATTTTCTATATAATTGCTAGCACTGTAGTCATTCCAGGCACCTGGATTTCCTTATAGTGAAGGCATTTTCCCTCACTTTAAATTACCAGTTTCCCTTCAAAATACTTGAAGGCTTCCTATAACTTTCAGAGTAGATTACGGGGCTAAAAGTCTCTTACCACGTAAGTCCATATCTTAGCTTGGCAGAGGTGAACACTATAGAATCAGATTTTTTTTCCCTTTATAAAAAAGTCTCAGAGAAACGATAAACAATGTTTTTAGCGTGGGTCAAAGCAACTGCAGGAAAGAACCTTTCAGAAGGTATGATTAAGTGCAAACTTTAAACCTAGCTGCTTAATCACTGTACCACTTTGTTGACTCTTAAATCTGTCCTGTTAACAATGTGATAGTTTTGTTTTCAGATGATTGCTTAATCTCCAGGAAAGAAGTTTCTAAGTGTAATGCACAACGACCTGAATGCTTCACTGATTTTTTTTTTATTACTGATGTCAGGAAACAATAGTGTTTTTTTCTAAATGTTCTATAAGATGCAGTAATTAAAAAAAATAAAATTCATAGATAATCAAAGAATGTAAAGGGGATGTCTTGCTTCTGCACAGAATATAGATAAGTAAAAAGTCAATCCTGCCCTTGTTCTTACAATGACTTACAACCTGTGGAGTCACAGCTTTTTTTGAATCTGTCATAGAGCTGTGGTTTCAGGGAAACCGGCCAAATCCACATGTAAGGAAGCAGGAATCGTCCACAGAGAGGCAGAACCTGACCACTCAATACCTGGGGGAGAGCCCAGGATTGGTAAGGAGGATTTGACTAAAATTTTTAATAAATTGCTAAAGGCCAATACAGGCTACCATGAGAGGAGGAGAGCTGGAGGCACAAGGGGAAATGGCACCCATCACAGGCTCTTCTTCTCTGGGGACCTTACCAGTGCTCATAAGAAACCTGGGGGCAAGTAAGAGTCTGAAGAAGCTCTCTTCTGGTGCAGGCAGAGGGAAGTAGGAATCTCCAGTGTCTTGGCCTGTCTGTGCTGCTATAACAATATACCATGGAAATAGGTTGCTTATAAACAACAGCAATCTATTTCTTATAGTTCTGGGGCTGAGAAACCCCAGATCAAGGCATTAAAGGATTCATTGTCTTGTGAGGGCCTGTTTCCTGGTTCACAGAGGGTGCTTTTTGCAGTGTCCTCACGTGGTGGAAGGGGCAAGGCAAACCTCTTAATTACCTCCCTGAGGCCCCCTAGTGCCTGACAGCATTTCAACATGGATTTTATGTTCAGACTATACCACCCAGGGCAGGGTACGACACTCCCTGTGAAACAAAAGTCCTAAAACTCTAGGGAAAGGCAGCAAACATTGTTATCTTGAGGGCACAGCGGATGACCCATGCCCACTGGAGGCCGGAAACAGAGTCAATTTGTGGGAATGAATCCTGGCACTGACCTGAAGAGCAGCTCCACTGCTTGGGGAGGTTCATAAAGTCAGGCTCAGCCAAGACCGTTAGAGGTCTCTACAGATTTGCTGGAACTCATAGAACCACACACTTAAAAGAGGGTGAAAGTTACTTTAAATAAATCATTTTTTACTAAATAATAATTTTTAAGGAAAAAAGAATCAATGAAATACTTGGGAAAATGTAAATAATGCCTCTAGATTTGATAGTATTATATCAATAATAATTGCTATTTATCACACCACTGTGTTATGTAAGAGAATGTGTTTGTAGCAAAAGGACTGCAGTTTGGGTAAAAAAGACACTGTAGCTGGAACTTACTCTCAAAAGTTAGAGAAAAAGAACATGAATGTGGGTACATACACATACTTTGATAAAGCAAATGTGGTGATGTTAACTTTTATGGAATCTGGTAAAGGGGAAATGGGAATTCTTCGTACTATATAACTTTTCTGTAAGTGTGAATTACTTCAAAGAACATTTAAGGTTAAAATAGCATATAAAATGAATGAGTATAAAGGTAAATGAATGTATTAAATGACTGCACACAGGCATCAGCTATCATCGTGACAGCAGCTAAAAAATATAAGGATACAAGTATTTTGTCTACCCAAAGTTTTGGGTACCCACAGGCCAAAAGAATACCAAGAAACCTAAAACAAAGCCCTGGTGTGGATTTCCTGAGGTGACTCCAGTTCTTTATATACAGGAGGCTTCTATCATCATCAAGAACCTTTGTATTTCCCCAGGATTGAACTGAAGATGGACTTCAGTTCAACCACTTGATCCAGAGATGGCATTGTCCTGCCTGAACATGGCCAGTTCATAAGCCCAGCACTGGTTATCTACCACCACCAGACTGACCTTTGCCTGCCTAGGCATAAGGGCAATGCTAACAGAGAAGTAGATACTTAGGCTGCAAGGCAACAAGGGAGCCTTCAACAGCCATTTTCCCTTCCTGTTTGAGTCACATCTCCCAAGTTTCCTCTGTCATCCCATAGATGATAATAGAGATATTTACAACACAGCAATACTTATATCTAAAGAGATACATACTTCATTTTTACCAAAGGGTATGAAGGTGCCCATTATTAAGTAAGATTAGAAACAAGTTATTCTAAGATTTCAGCACAGGCCCTTTGTCTTGGACTGAAATGTGGAAGGAGAGAGAAAACAGACTCAACTGGAATTTTAACCAAAACCCAGGCTCAATGTAGTGACAACACTTTTATCAACAAACTTTATAACTTTCAATTTTACCGTTGAGCTGTTTTCTTATCATTTTCTATAACTTGCTCAAAGAAAAAGGGTTAAAATCAGTTAAAATCAGTAATTTTAAAAAATGTCCAAAGTCCAGTATTTCCGGTTCAAATGGAATTCAGGTTCCTCCTGTCAAGGGCTGCAGTCCTGTCTGAGAAACTGCCAAGACCTGGTTACATATTGAAAACAAACAGCACTTCTAGCTAAACAGCCACAGGTTAACCAGGGCACTCTAGGCTGAGAGGGCTAGCTGTAGAAGCACTGAGTGGGGGCATTTTGCATTTGTAAGGAATATTCTTTGCTAAGATGCAATCATATAACCTATTAAAAGCTCAAACCTATCCCCATTACTTTGTAGTGGCCCTCACATGTACCAAACTTTTTAAAAATTACAATTCTTTTCTCAGCTTCTTCTCTAGTTTGCCTTTCCTCCTTTCTGATGGTGCTGACTGTACTGCTAATAAGGAAAAAAAAAAGAGTTATACATTTTGAAGTTGGGGAGTGAAAGCCTTCTGCAGCTAGAATAGCGTAATCAATGTTGAACTAAGATGCTGGTTGACCTAGTGGGGACATGGAAGAGTTAGAAAGAAAGAACAGTGACCTGTCTGAACAGTCATCTGGTGTTTAACGTGGAATCCAGGAACTACTTTGTATTGAAAGGGATTGCTTTCTCCTTTTTAGTAATAGCCAGTTCACTTGAGAAGGAAAATGGACTTTCTCTGTGGCCTTTCTAATACATAAAATCATGCAGGTCGATCAAAAGCACTTATCCACAGACTCCTAGAACAACCAAACTTTAGCATCATCTCCTTATCCCAGAAATTCTGATCATAATCATCTACTGTTGCATCTAGAAACATTTATTGTATCCCTATGTGCAGAGGACTGAGTTTATGTTCCTATTTAATTTTTGTAATAATCCTGGGAACAAACATATAAACGAGAAAAGCTAGGCTTTTGCAATTCTTCTGTAGCACCCTGGATTATATCTGATTTCATAACAATGTTTTCAACAGTAATTCTCTCTCCAAGCTGACAATACCTCCAAAACAAAACAAAAGGTCCACTGATTTTTCCTTTTGGAACAGAGTATAGTAGAAGCTGAGCAGTTTCCCCTTCTTTAACCTGATAATCAATAGCTTCTAATTTGTTAAAATCCTTTTCCTTTGAGGAATTAAACTCTTCTCACTTAATGTCCCATTTTCATACATTAACATTCTCCAATGGGAACAGGCTAATGTTTATTCGATACAGCAGCCCATTTGGCTGGGAGTAGACTGAATGAGTGAGTTACATGTTATCAGAGGAGCATTTGCTGGACTGCAGCTCTGATGCATGTGGTACCTGGCCAAAATACAGTCCCAGTGGGCTTAACAGAACAAAAACATGGCTTCAATATATTTGATTGTCATTCAAATGGTGATCTAGCTCCATTGTGTCTGGTGAGAGACAAGAAAAGCATTTACTCTTTACAGATTGAAACACTGATATTGAGTCTGTTTGTAGAAACAGTTTAAAACCCTGGTGATTTGTATTTCTTTCTTCAGAGCCTCTGTTGAAACCTGGAAAACAGTCAGCCTCATAACAAGGGTTTTCTAAACAGCTCCCATGGAAACTTCCATGAGCTGGACCAAGATAATGCTGTATCCATTTTCTATGGCTACCATAACGAATTACCAGAAATTTAGTGGTTTATAACACCACCAATCTATTCTCTTATAGTTCTGCAAGTCAGAAGTCTGAAACCAGTTCCACTGAGCTAAAGTCAAGTTGTTGACAGGTCCAGGTTCCCCTAGTGACTCTGGAGAGATAATCTGTTTCCTTGATTTTTTTTCCCATCTTCTAGTACCTGTCCACAGTCTTCCACTTTCTCCATCTTCCTGCACCTCGTCTGTTCCCACCACCACCTCACTTCTTCTGTAGTCTATTTTCCTCTGCTTTCTTCTTAATTGTAATTACTAGGGCCCAACCACATAATCCAGGATAATTTCCCCACCTCAGAATTTCTTCTGCAGTGTAAGGTGATATACACAAATTCCAGGAACGAGGACATAGATATTTGGGAGCCATTATTCAGCCTATCGCAATCGCTTTTGTCCCATTCATGCGAAAAAGTAAGATCACTGTTATGTTGCCTATAATTTAATATACTTCTCTTAGAAAAGATTAATATTTATATGTGCAGGTTAATGTCATTTGCACTCCAGGAGTGCTGAGTTTAAACTTAAAATATAGTCATGTGCTGCATAATGTCATTTTGTTCAACAGACCATGTATACAACAGTAGTCTCATAAAATTATAATGGAGCTGAAAAGCTACCATTAATTATTGCCATCATCATATTCCAATAATGTCACAGCACAATGCATTTTATACACATTTGTGGTGATGCTGCCAAAAACACACCTACTGTGCTGCCAGTCATCTAAAAGTATAGCAATACAATTCTGTACAGTACATAACTCAATAATGATAATAAATGACTAGGTGCTAATTTGTGTACTTACTATACTATACTTTTATCATTGTTAGAACATACTCCTACGTATGTGTGCATAACATCCTTACCGTAAAACATATGCACAAGGAGGAGCCTCATACATCTCATGTTTACTGCATTGCTTGATTGCATCAAGAAGCCATATCAAGTAACTGACCTGTACCATCTAGGTTTACATAACTATACTCTGTGATATTTGTGCAATGATGAAATTGCCTGGTGACGCATTTCTCAGAACATTTTCCTGTCCTTAAGCAAAGCATGACTGTACCATAATCAGTAGTCCATACTTCCAAGAAGCATACTTCAAATATTGCTATCTATTGTTCCAGAGACATATAGAAGCCATTCATCTTTGGTGAAATACAGGGTGTTCAAGATAGGTGGTGGCTAGAAATGTGCAGGTCACTTGCCCCTGAATGAATGGGGCCCAAGAGTTAGGTGAGCCCATAGGCCATATACTTTTGGTAGAGCACCACAATTTCAAAACTCCCTTCAGTACAGGTGCCTCATACCTTCATTCCACAATGAAGAAACTCTTCATCTGATCTGACTTGATCTGGACCTGGGAATAGGGTTGCATTTGCCTCAGAGTGATTATTTATGTAGTGCTTATAAAAATGCTGAAGAAGACATGGAATTGGAACCTTTCAGTGTGTTGTTTGGGGGCCAATTTGCTAATAAGGAATTAAACTTAGAATAGAATTCTATCTGAAACTTGCTTTAATGAAAACAGACCACCTGAGATAGCAGGCTTATCTAGGAAGAAATAGGTAATTGTAAATATTTACAGGCCACTGATACCAAGACAGTAAAAAAGTATAAATATCCAAATTAGGTCCCACTCAGCTCATGTAAGTTACATCCAAATTATTTTCACTTTTGTGAGTCAAGTTTTCCACATCATTTTTCTTAAACTTTTAGTCTCTATTTCCATTTTTCTATTTATAATTACTAGCAGGTGATAAAATGAGTGAACAAGTAGCAGATGAACATTTGCAAACAATCTCAGCAAAATCAAGCCAGGTAACTGGACTGTTTGTTTCATGAATATGTGTTCACTGTTGATTTTCTATCTGATTGACAAAATTTAGTCCAGTGTTCCAATAATAATCATTCTTAGTTTAAATCCGAAAATTAAATGCATTGATAGGTCACAGTGCAAAGAGTGCCGTGGTTTTGAGGGGTTTTACCAGCTGGTCTCAGCTGCATACATTAACATGTCTTGGCCTCTTGTCTAAATAGCTGTCTATAAAATCTGCCAAATTTCATGAACATCTTACATAGCATTTGAATATACTTGCACTGCCAATGATAAAAACAAAGAGACAGGGTTGGTTGAATGGCAGTTGACTGTGCTAGGGACAAGGACATCTGGAATGCTCCCTTTGCTGGCCATCTGCATAGCACAATTCTCCCAGTTCTCCCTGTATTTCTAGCAGCTTATGCCCTTAGTTGGTTTGATGACCTCCACCCTTCTCTCTTGGTGCTCCTTGTGCCCTCACAAAGTCTGCCATAGTCCTTCACTTTTACTTTAATATCCTTAACAATCTTGTCCACATCTATGATTTTAGTGGTGATCTCAGAAGGCTAATCTCCAATCCTTTAGTCCCCAATTCCATTTTTGTCTCCAAACTCCATGCCTGACTTCTATGTACTTTCTAGAGCTTCCTACATACTAAACATCTCAGAACCAAATCTGTCAACTACAATAATCTTACTGAGCCATGTTTTCTTTCCTTTACCTCTCAGTCTCTCATGCTAATGATTTTGTGTCCTGACCTCTGTACTCCCCCAACACCCTCACTCAATCTGTAGGTGAGTCCCAGACCTTGCAACTATTCTAAGAAGGCTTCCCTGATCTGCCCTCACCCCAATCCAGATGAATGCCCTCATATCAACCTGAACCTCTCTTGTAGCATGCATCTCCTAAGATGCTTGGATATTCACATCGTTTCTTTTCTACTTATCATGAACTCCCAAAGTAGAGGCAATGCATTTTATCTTTCTGCCTTTTTATCTAAGGTGCCTATTTTGGACAGCATGTCGTGCTGAGTCAGTGGAAACAGAGGCTAACCTTCTTTTTGGTAGAAGTTACCTGGAGACCAGGCACCCTAAACGCTTGTCTTAATTAGCATACCCCATAGATGTCAAGGTGCTGCTCAGGTTAATTCAAGGCAAATTTCATGATAACCTTGCAGGGATCAATGTGAAAAAGAGATAATAGGAATGTGTGGAAAAGTGCCAGCCAATCATTCATTATGTGGATCAACTGAAGAAGGTTCTTTGGACTTAGACTGTAGAGATGAGTCCAAGCCAATTTATTAATTGCTCCTGTCATATTGGCCTCTGAGATAGTTGAATAAAACAGGTAAGGGGATCTTTACAAGTTATAAAACCACTGTGGCTTATTTAAGAAGCATTCTGCTGATGGGCACATGCCACTAAAGCAGTGTTGCAAGGGTGCAAAGACAGCAGGAAATGCTGACCAGGACAGACACAGCCACGGTCTCAGCAGAAGGAAATGGGGACTCAGTGCAGTATTCAATCCTTGTGCCTGAATTTTCTGAATGAAAGAATTCCATGAAATGCTGTATGCTTTTCAAACTGCTCTTTTTCCCCCCCATATGCCAGACAAGAATGGACCCAGAAGCAGTGGAAAGGGCAAAGCCTCCTTCATACTGATTTAATAGTGGGGTAGGCTGAATAATGGCCTCCAAATATAGCTGGGTCCTAATCCTGGGACCTGTAAATATAATCTTAAATAAAAATAGGGTCATTGCAGACGTGATTTTTTTTTTTTTAAGAAAGAGTGGGAGAGAGAGAGAGAAAGAGAGAGAGAGAGAGAGAGAGAGAGAGAGAGAGAATTTTTTTTTAATATTTATTTTTTAGTTCTCGGCGGACACAACATCTTTGTTGGTATGTGGTGCTGAGGATCGAACCCGGGCCGCACGCATGCCAGGCGAGCGCGCTACCGCTTGAGCCACATCCCCAGCCCAGACGTGATTTTTTTAAAGATCCTGACACATGGAGATTATCCTGGATTATCTGGGTACATCAGATCAAAGGGAAGAAAAAGAGATTTGACAGCAAAGAAGGTAGCCATGTGATAACAGCAGAGAGAAATAAAAAAAATAAAATAATGACTTTAAAGATGGAAGAAGGAAACATGCATGATGGGATACAAGTCATGTGTCTCTAGAAATGAAAAAAAAAAAACAAGGAAGTGGGATTCTTCCCCAGAGCCAACAAGTTAATGTTGGCCCAATAAGATTCATTTTGGATTTTGGGCCTCCAGAACTATAAAAGAAAAATTTTGAATTGTTACCACTAAATTTATGTAAATGCATACTGTTATCCCTCTTACTTTTAGCAGATCAAACCATAACAAGAGTGTTCTGCATTAAATTATTGAAAAAATAATTTGGCTCCAAAATATTTTGAGTGCCAAGAAGTGCACACTCTGACATTAAAATGAGGCCATCAGCAGTGTTTAGAGTAGTTTTGGATTTTACAGGCAACTGGCTCCAAAGATGGCTCTTCAGGGAGTGGTGTTCTGTGACTTTTCTCTCTTCAGGAGAAAAAACAATGCTGAAAAATAATATTTCACACTAAGAGGAAGAGAAGGTTATTCAATGCACCGGCTTGCCTTTGCAATATGGTTGGAGACTGTTGGAAGAAGACTACGAATCACTAAAACCAATGGTTCAGAAACATCACACTTATTCTTTTAAACTTGCTCAGGTTTAGACTCACATTGCTTGTGAACTAAATTGTTGCAATAGTTTTTTTTTTTTTAATCTATGTCTTTCTTCAGCTCACATCCATCCATTCCAGAGATCTTCAAAAGTGAGGAAGCAGGAAATGATACTTCAGAAGACCCTGAGAATCTGAGGGAGGTAGATATTTCTAACTACACAGTCCACCTCCTCTTCCCCATACCTCCATCAAACAAGGAATTATTGTTGAGTTAGTGCACTGAGCATGCAAATGGTGTGGAGAAAGAAAAACGAGAAGAAAGTATATTCCCAAGCTGTAATAGAGTCCAACACTCAGCTAACCAAGTCACTCTGTCCTTAAAACCTGTCCAGGTTTACCCACAAGAAATGAAAACATATGTTCATACAAAAACTGGCACATGAATGTTCAAGACAGCACTGTTTATAATAGCCCCAAAGTGGAAACAACCCTAATATACATAAATGGACAAATGGATAAATTTGTATATTTATCCATTTGTATATTCATTCAATGGAATATAATTTGGCCTTAGAAAGGAAGTTCTGTCTAGATAGGGCAGAAGGGTGGGAGGGGAAGGGAGAGGGTATGGGGTTAAAAATGATGGTGGAATGTGATGGACTTTATTATCCAAAGTACATGTATGAAGACACAAACTGGTGTGAACATACTTTGTATACAACCAGAGATATGAAAATTTGTGGTCTATATGTATAATAAGAATTGTATTTCATACTGTTGTCATATATACATTTTTAAAAATTAATTTTAAAAAAGAAAGGAAGTTCTGATATATCAGGGATGCATTTTTTAAATTATGCTATGCAAAAGAAGCTAGACGCAGAATACCACATATTTTATGATTCCATTTGTATTAAATGTTTAGAATAGGCCAATCTATGGTGCCAGAAAGATTAGTGTTTTCCAGGCCTCAGGGTTAAATGAGAAAGGAATGTGAGTGATTGCCAGGGGCATGAGCTTTCTTTTGAGGATGATGAAAATGTCTAAAATTAGGTTGTGGTGATACTTGCACGGTTCTGAGAAAATTCTAAGAAATTATCAAAGTATCTACCTTCATGGAGTGAACTGTATAATATTCGAGCTCTTTTTCAACAAAGAACCCTTTCTAGGGCTCCTGTCATCAGAGCTGTGATCCCCAAACTTTGATGAACATCAGAAATATTTGTAGACCTTGTGAAAATAAGGATCCTACTCTCTGGGTTCCACTCTCAGAGTTACTGGCTTTGGGGGTTCAGGTAGAGCCCAAGAACCGAATGTCTACCACCAGGTCCTTAGGTGACACTGGTGGGGTGAGAGGCAAAGGCAGCTTGCATAGAGAACTGTCAGGGGACAAGATCCTGCTGAAGCTCTGCAGCGTGGCATGAAGGCCGGCCCTGCACCATCTGGCTCTGCCTGTGTCCCCAGCCAGCTTCTCCATAGGCTTCATCTCACCTTAATCCTCATTCACACACATCTATTTCGGGCTCTCTCACTTTTTTTTTTGTGGCGGGAGCAGGGGGAGTTACCAGGGATTGAACCCAGAGGCATTCAACCACTGAGCCATATCCCCAGTCGTTTTTTATATTTTATATAGAGACAGGGTCTCACTGAGTTTCTTAGTGTCTTGCTAAGTTGCTGAGCTGGCATTGAACTCACAATCCTCCTGCCTCAGCCTCCTTAGCCACTGGGATTACAGGCATGCACCACTGCACTTGGCCTCTCTCACACTTTTTGCCCGCATATTAGACATAAACTTATCACTATTGTCAATTTAAAAAAAAACATATCTGCCTGTGCAGAAATTCTGGAGGCATTTTGCTTCTAAGTGTTTGTGTTTGAGTCATGAATTATAGGTACAAGTTCTACATTGCTCTCATAGTTGTATCATCTTCAGAAAGGATCAGAGCTACTAGAAGACAGTAGCATTCTGTAACCTATGATTTTCTACCAGGAATTAGTGCAAAAAGGACTATCAACTAATTTTTAAGAAATGTCTTTCAGCAGAGGATTCACAACATTAGCCCTTTTATGCATCACTTTTTTGGATATACTATGGGGATTAAAGAAGTAATATTTATAAAGTCCTATGAATTCTTTCTATAAGAGAACCTTATGATTAACACTTCCTGTAAACAAACCTTAACCTCACTCATTTATATGTCCTGTTTTCCTTTCTCATTTCCAACTTAACACAGAAATTATTCCTGACAATGCAGACCAGATTCAGAGAGGCAACTCTTACACACTCTAGATTTTCTTCATAAGCTACTTAATGACAAATGAATTGTAGGTCTTCCTCTACCATTACATGTATGGATAGCACATCGAAGGCTAAGAAATAAAACTATGAAAACATCCATAGAATCAGAGTCTCCTATAAAAGCATACCTTTAAAGTCATTCATTACCAAAGTTAACTCAGTTTTTCTTGCATCATGCTTACTTCAAGGACACATCAAGAAAACCCCTGAGTCAAAGTATAATATAAAAGGAAAATAAATGGATAGTGAAACTGTATTCTCAAAATTTTATAGCCTAGGCTCATACTCAAAGTGAAATAGATAAATTACATCAAAGAATTATCAGCAGCAGAAAAATCTGCAGGTAGGCAGATTTCATTTGCATACAGGAGAGGGAAGTCTACCAATAGCTAAAGGAATAAGCCTTTCAAGACACAAAGAAGTGAAAATGTTAGTACAGTATGAGAAAATATGAGGTTATCTCTGGCAGGGGGAGAAAAATATATAGTTAATGACATTATAAGCATTTAGTGTACTACAATATAGCTATTACAAATCAATTCTATATTGATTAAGAGGGCATCCAAGTTATGTCAACTGGAAGAGGAAGCAAAGGAAGTTGGAAAAACTATGCATAGAATGATTTTTTAAAGACATTGTGCTATCTGTATGTATACACAGCTACTCTAGAATATGGAAGCTACACACCAAACTGCATCAGTGATTGTCTCTATAGTATAGGAATGAAGGGAAAGGGGAGAATTTTACAACTTTACATGATATGAGGGATGCAGACATAATACAAGGATTCATTATAGCCATATTTTAAACTAACAAAGTTTTGTAAAGTAGCTACAAGGTCTTTGGAAAACATACAATAAAAGAAAAATGCTTCCATTCTCAGGAATGTTCATACTCTGAACAGTCAGGTATTCTTAAAAATGTTGTAGAATGGCCAGGTGCAATGGCACATGCCTAAAATACCACCTACTTGGGAGACCCAGACAGGAGAACTGCCAAGTTCAACGCCAGCCTTGGCAATTAAGCAGAACCCTATCTCAAAATAAAAAATAAAAAGGGCTGTAGATATAGCTCAGGGGTAAATCCCTAGTACTGCAAGAAAAAAAAATGTTGTAGGCTTAGAATGAAATCTTGTGTGGGATGGGAGGGGGCTTAGAGGAAATCTTTTCTGATTTGAAAGATCAAAGACACACCTAGCAATTCCTTTCTTTTTGCAATCACAATTTTTTCCCTGTTTCCTCAATTGCTCCCATCAGCATACAACATACTCTAATATCTCCCATCTTTAAATTAAATATCTTCTTTAATCATATACCTTCCTCCATGTATTACTCTATTTCTATGTTCCTCTTTTCAGGGTGTTGCTTATGCTCTCCATCTTTGCTTCCTTCCTCACTATTCTCTCCTTTCAAAAACTTCTTTTTAAAATAATTTCAAACTCATAAAAGTATGCAAGGATAATATGAATGTTTTCCCCAGATTCCTTTCATCCAGATTAATCAATTGTTAATGTCTCCCACATCTGTTTTACATATTCTCTCTGCATCCTTGAAGATAGGAGGAGGATATTTGTGTACCCATAGCTTTCTTCAAGGTCACCAATGACTTCCATGTTGTCAAAAAATCTAATGATCATATTTTAAGTCTCATCTCATCAGCAGTACCAAAATCAGTGCTCCTTAAAACATCTTTACTTGGCTTCTGGACATCACTTCCTGTTGATTTTCTTTCCACCCTACTATCCCAACCTCACAACCTCCTTTGCTGGATCCTCCTCATCATGCAACACTCCAGCACAGCACTACAGGATGAGCTGAGCCCTGTCCTAGGATCTCTTCTGTTCTCTATGCTCACTCACCACATGTTCTCGTCTAAACACTTCAAATACCATCTATATATTGTTAAATATAATTTACATTTCTCATCCTGACCTCTTCCCTAAACTGTAAACTTCTTGCTCTCAAATACCTATGGAATAGCACCACTGATAGGTTTAGCTTTAGAGGAGCAAGTCTAAATTTCTACCCCCATTCTTTCTATATCTCTCACCTCAGGAAATGGCAGCTCCAGCCTTCCAATCATTCAAGTCAAAAATCTTCATGTTCCTTGACTCCTTTGTTTATATTAGACCCCACATCCAACCTAGAATACAATCGCTGCTCTCATCATTGCCACCCTGGCTAAGCCATCATCATCCCACACTTGCTTTTCATTTTTTCTTCTTTTTCTTTGTATCTTTTTTTTTATGGTGTTAGGGATTGAAGCCAGGGCCTAGTGCACGCAAGGCAAGCACTCTACCAACTGAGCTATATCCCCATCCCCTCACCTGCTTTTCATCAATGGCTTTCTATCTCACTTCTTCATCTCTTCACTGTCTACGTGTCACATACTACCAGAACCATACTTAACATGATTTATATCAGGTCACTTCTCTGTGGGACACCCTCTAAGAACTTCTCATATCACCCATAGCTCACCGCATTCCAGTCAAGCTGTCACTGATGCTCCCCAACTATCCAGGCATGGATTTTTATCCCAAATCCCTAAGAACCCCCCAGTTTCCTCCTATAATGCCTGCACTTCTACCCCACTTTTAAACATGCAGCATTGAACATCACAGGTCAGGACCATAGAATAAAGGACAAAGATCATTGCTAACAAGGAAGTCTTTTTGACAAAATAAGCAAAAGCAGGAAATAAGAAATTCTCCCAGTGAGCAAGGTGTGGCCCTGAGTCTTTTGATCCTTTAATTCACACTTTAAAATCCACTTTAATAAAACTGGTTACTCTGGGAAATTGTTTATTTTTGCACACTGGCTGACATTATTAGGATTAGTTCCAGTTGATGATCTCATCAGCAAAGTACCAAGGTTAAACCTCAGGACATTTTGCTTCCGCTTGTCAAATCTGGTTGCAATGTCATTCACCATATGCAATGAGAAATGGTAGATTATAAATACATGTACTCTGTGACTCAGAAGGGATGGGCTCATTTTAGTGTATGGTATATGAATTCAGTCTTACTAGCTCCCAGTCCCACCTCATATATCACTCTTGATCACAAATACCATCCATTACTCAATTAGCATAGGAGACATGCTAAATATAAAATGTATCAGACATTTCAGATTCAAAGATAATTGTTTTGTACAAATGTTTATAGAGAATCAGACCACATGGACTTATAGTTTTCATCACAAGTTGAACATCTGGGAACCAACTCTACCAGATATTAGATAAATATTAAGTCAAGATACAAAACAAGGTATAGTTTAAGTGCCCTTATAAGGTAAAGGGCCAGGAGGTAAGGGCTGTCACAGGGAATGTAAAGATCAGTAGGTCTTTGATCTTAGAGGACTGAAATATTGAGAAAACTCAGGAACAAGCACCCAGATCATTTGAGTCTTGCTAATTCTTAAAGCTGATCATTATTTGGGTACATGTTAAAAAATTTTTTAGACTTGTTTTCTTGATAAATAAATAAAGCCTTTTTCAAATTACATAATGCCTTTTGGATAAAATATTCACACCCACAGTTACTATGGATGAAGTTTTAATTCATTAAGAAACATACTGCAGCCTGGCGTGGTGGTGTGTACCTGTAATCCTAGCGGCTCAGAAGGCTAAGGCAGGAGGATTTTGAATCCAAAACCTATCTCAGCAACTTAGCAAGACACTAAGCAACTCAGTGAGGCCCTGTCTCTAAATAAAATACAAAATAGGGCTGTGGATGTGGCTCAGTGGTTGAGTGCCCCTGAGTTCAATCCCCAGTACCCCCACCTCCAAAAACAGAAGTATACTGAAAAATGTGAACAGCCAACAGAATACAAACACTTGTAGGACTTTGTCAGGGATGCCAGGAAGGCAAGTGGTATGTCTGTTAAATGTATATCCTAGGTCTGGTAATTTCACCTCTAATGTCTTAGCATGTCATAATCATAGATTGAACAAAAAAGAAAAAGGACAGATTTCATCTTTGTTCTTGTCAAAGGTAAAATGAAAATATTTATCTAGGATTAGAGTTTTATTTTGGGCTACAATCCAGAGTTATGATTATTATCTTGGGCTACAATCCAGATATCAAATACAGTTTGATATGCTTCAATATCCTAAAATTCTGTGAGTAGATTTATAATCAGATTTATGGATCTGGCATCAATTCTGTCATAATAGAATGTTTTCCATTGCATGCTTCAGTTTTCAGACACTGGCCACTAGATACACATCAGTTCCAAAGGAGTTAGATTTATGTGAGCTAGATTTTTAAATGCCATTTGTCATTGCCTGGATTCCTGCCATAGCCTCCTTGGTGCAATCCTGGCCCTGTGACAGTCTATTCTCAGCCCAGTAGTCATAGTCATTCTTTCAAAAAGTAAGTCAGACCATCCATTTAAAGATTCATCACACCCTTCCCTCTTCCTTTGCCTGCTCTTGTCATTGCTACAAAAGTTCTCATCTTCAAGCATACTATATTATCTCCATTTTTATTATACTTATTATCAATGGAACTCGATTCCTATGGAGTCAGGAATCTTTATCTCTTTTGTTTTGATATATCACCCCAAGCATCTAGAACCCAGCCTGTTATACTGCATGAGTTCAAGAAAAATTTATTAAACGAATTGCTTGAAATAAATTTGGATACAATTAACCAAAACTTACTAGTGGAATCAATATTCCATTTTGAAGCAGAAAGAACAGATGAATTTACATGTAAACATGTATATTAACTTGTCTTCCTGATATGCAAAACAAAAGCACATTCTACTTTGAGAAGCACATTATGACCCTAGCAAAGAGTATGTGTATGTCATTATTTAAGTACATTCATATCAAGAAACATAGCAAATATGATGGCTTACTTTTAAAAATCACAATAGTAAGGTAATTTAAGAAGCAAAGACAGATCGAGGGCTATGAAAGATTAATTTCTTTCTGAAACTGGCACAATAAACACAATGGAAACTATTAACTCATTAACTACTTCTTTCAAGACCAACAGAAACCAGTTAGAGAACTTTTAAAAGATTAGTATTCCAATGGATTAAAAATCTATTTTCTGCTTTGAAACCATTTAAAGCCTTAATTGCATACACCAAAAAAAAGTCTTATAAAAGCTCATAGTCTATGCCAATGAAAATAAATTATAATGAATGTGTTAGTACTACTCTAAATATCATCTCTACAAATAAGAATTCACAGGAAAATCTGTCCATTCCCAAGGCTTAAACTTCCTGGTAAAAAACCACAGTTGTGAAAAACTAACGAGTGGATAGCACCAGATGTCTCATTTATTTTTAATTTATTAACCTAAGAGAATCATGGGAAACGTAATAACATTGCATAATTATTGGCTGATCTAGTGACAGGCAATGATATATTAAGGTTCCTCTATCTTTAATTAAGACAATATGAGTTAGACCTATATTAAAAGTAGGACCTATATTAAAAGTAGGACCAATCAAGAACTTACTAAATACATACCCTATCACTGAGCAGAATGCACTGGACATATAAAGGAACCACTACACACAATACCCTCAGGTTTATTTCCGTCAGACAAGTATATTGTTTGTTTTTTCATCCTATTTTAGCAATAGATAATTTGATTACAAAGACACACATACAAAAAGCCAAATCCAATTCTTCTAAGTAAATATTTACCTGTTAGGCCAATCAGGTCTACCAAAGAGTCAAGTAACCCCATTGTATGAAAAACTAGAGTCTAGAAAAGAATTAATCATTTCACAAGTTTAGGGCTCTCTCTACTGATAGAATTCAATAGTTATTGAATAGTGTACATGAATAAATCTTTTTTGTGGGTCAAAGAGCATGGTTACAGGGAAGTTCTGTCATCACCTGTCCCGTAACCTCCATATTTCCATTCACATATTCATTACTTTGTTCATTCACTAAACAAATATTTACTAAGTGCCTACTATATTGCAGACATCCTTCTAGGTGTGAGGGAATTAGAGACAGATGAAAGAAACAAAGTCATTGTTCTTATAGTTTCTTTTAATCAGAAGACAGCAGATAATTAACCAACTAAATAAAGACAAATGTTTTCACATAATAAAAGTACTATGAAACCATAAAACAAGATGATAGAACAAAGGAGAATGGAGTAGAGGTAAGATAGTGTGGTAAAAAAAAATGCAACAATCAAAAATAAACTTGTACCAGGTGTGGCAGCACATGCCTGTACTCCCAGCAATTCAAGAGACTGAGATGAGAGAATCACAAGTTCAAGGCTGAACTTGGAAATTTAGCAAGACCCTGTCTTAAAACAATAAAAAGGACTGGGGATGTAGCTCTGTGATAGAGTGCCCCTGGGTTTAATCCCACTTTAAAAAAATATGTATTGTGTGGGCTGGGGTTGTGGCTCAGCAGTAGAACGCTTGCCTCGAACATGTGAGGAACTGGGTTCGATCGTCAGCACCACATAAAAATAAATAAGCAAAATAAAGGTATTGTGACCATCTAAGCTAGAAAAATATTTTTAAAAATATATTTATTGTGTATATATGTATGTACATATATATGTGTGTGTGTGTGTGTGTGTGTGTATACATATATTTAAACTTGGTTTCTTTTATCTGTCTCAAGTTCCCTAACATCTAGGATGTCGGAATGCAAAATAGTAGGCACTTAATAAATATTTGTTCAATATATTTTATTTTAATATGTATACACACATATATGTATATATATATGTATATATACAAAATGCATATATATTAAATGTTTATATATAGATTTTCAAAAAATTTATCTTTCTCCTTTTCTTTCAAATCCCCTCTATCTCAGAAGTGGAATATTTTTCTGCCTCTGTTTCTCCTCATTCAGAGCTCTGGTCTTCTCTTTGGATATCCTTAGGGCAAGGTGGACATCTGTTCTGGTATTGCCCTTAGGCCCATGATTCCCACTAGGATGTGAAAAGCAGTCCTAAAGAATGGCTGTTGAAGAATTTTTTATAAGATGAAGGAAAGATTATTATGGAGCTGTCTTTATGGCTTGCCAGTTTAAGTCATAAATACTCATAAAACTTCATAATCTTTCTTTTGTTGGGGATTCTCTGACCCTGAACAGGTAACTTATTTTACTTTCTCTCACTTCTTATATTCAAAATGACAAGTCATATTCTGCAACTGGATAAAGAAAGGTGCTAACAGTAAAAGCCAACAGTCATAATGTTCTTCATGTGTTTATAAAAACCAGCGTGGATTGCAGACTCCTTAGAGATCTGTCACAGAAGCTTGTCTACAAAGGAGTCCACCCTTCCACAAGCTAACTGGGAGGGGACTCCATAAGCCTTTGAAATGTGTGACATTGCAGCAGTTGCTACAGCTTCACATGAGGCAGCGACAGATCCAGCCAGATCCCACTGAGACTTCAGTAAATCTAGCAAAAAAATCAAAAGGTCACTAACTCCAATCCTTAAATTCTGATGGGACTGCATTCGCAGAAAAATAATTGCTTTTTATAAAAAAAAATTTAGATTGTCGAGGGAAATTTTTTTTTAATTTACATTGTTGGGGTGGGGGAGACATCACATATATGTCACATCTTGAAGTGTCAATTTTTAATTTTAAGATGCAGATTAAAATTTTGAGTGGCATTTCCTTTTCAAAGGCTCAAATTTATGTTTCCTCTCTCTGAAACCTGCCCTGACTTGATTGCTCCCATTACCTGGTAATTCAGAGAGCTTGGAGAAACAGTAGCTCTGGGTTACCTTGGCTTCCTAGGTCACTCAGACCTCGAGGTCTTACTTAACATCTTTGTGGTTTGGCTTCCTACCTCACAGGATGGTGAGCCTTGAATAAAATAACGTATGGATTAGATAGCATAAGAAGGTCCTTGTTCTTTCTAGGAGCTCTAAACTTTGAAAGAAAAAGGGTGAAAATATATACTAGAAAATTATTTCTGAACAATTATTTATGGTGGTTAAAAATTAAAAGCATTTTATAAATTTTTATACAGAAATTCAGGGAGTATAGAGACAGTAACAGCACCTAATTTATCCATGTCTCTTTTGCGGGGGGCGGGGGGGGGGGTGTAGGTGGTTACCAGGAATTGAACTCAGGTGCACTCAACCACTGAGCCACATCCCTAGCCCTATTTTGTATTTTATTTAGAGACAGGGTCTCACTGAGTTGCTTAGCTAATCATGTCTTTTATTCAACTGAGTTTTATATGGATGCTGTTACAAGAATGTAAAGGAATAAGTATATATATGGTGTGTCCCTACCTTTATATATTAGACAGATAGTGGACGGATAGGAGGACAGGAGAGAGGAAGGAGAGGGAAAGGAAAGAGCAGTTTAAACCAAATGATTGTAATTTAAATAATGTGCTATTATAGCATGATGAGTAGCTTTGATATATAAGGACTCAAGTGAAATATTTCATATGATTTTCTAGCTTTTGGTGACATTTCCAATCTCTTTTTAAAATATTCAGCATCAGCACATGGCATTGGACAATAATGTCTTCTTCCTAAGTCAGTAGTTGTTTCAACTTTTCCTTTGGAGTTGGGAAACCACAACAAAGCCTGGTGTAGGGAACCATATTAACTTTGGTGGAAAAAAAATGATTTCAAGATTGTTTTTCCTTTTAGGTCATAACAATGTAAGGAGTGTTATAGAAGCTCAGCAAATCTGTTATGGCTACTGGTCTTTGCACAGGTCCTTATTCACAGTAAACAGCTTAAAGGATAAGCTGTTAATAATGATGATTCAAGTCTGGCTAAGTTCAAAGTCTCAAGATTTCATTCCAATTCTGATTTGAGGAATTGGCTATTAAAAAGGAAAACTTTAATAATGAGATTGAAAGAGGAGCACATGCTACTCTATCCCCCAATGCAGGAAGTAGAAAGAAAGAAAATGAAGGGGAAAAGATGGGGAAGAAGAGGGGAGGGGGAAGAAGCATCTTTTTCCCTCACTGGCTTCAAGGAATAAAAACAACTTTGCCCAGAAGGAGAATGCAAGTTTGAACCTGCAAGTGGGAAATACTCTTGGTCTCAGGCCAGTCCCACTGAATAACACCAACGTTCCCTGATGTGAGCCACCTGGACACCTCCGAATACTGCACACTCAGCTTTTTGGGGATTGCTTTATAATCCATATAATTGTATTCAGTTTATACATTAAAATTTAATGTATAAAAACACGGGGATGCCTTCACACAGTGCATGGGATTTAGAGAGCATAAGAAACATTTATGGACATTTATAACCAGGATCGTCTTGTAGCCAGTCTCCCATACCAGTATCAGTTTGGGGCAGGTATAGGCTCAAAACACCAAACCACTATAAGTCCAACCGCTTTCTGGGTTTCGACTTTTATTTTTATGTAGAATTGTTGTGTTTTGTGTGGGTTTTGAAAGTTACAATAAAGGATAAGTATCAGAAGTTAATTCAAAGATGGTTTTAGCATAAGCACATCCACATCGTCTTTACTATGCTGTTAACTACGTTGCTTATCATTTCTATTTAATTTCTGAAGTATATGCAAATAGAATGCAGTGATCATATTATTACCAAGGCTGGCTTTATTTTCTGTTTTTTTTTATGCTGTTATTCATTTGTAGTCAAAAGAGGAGGAAATAACTCCAAGTTCAAACAAGAAAGAGTCCAAATTTAATGTATGTGTCTGTATACATGTTTCTCCCCAACTAATATTAACACCATCTATGGTGGTTTATGAGTTTAGAGACTAAAAAAAAATAGTTCTTAACCTCTCTGCAGGTATTTGAGGTATTTGCAACTCTGTACATATCAAATCTACCCCTGGCTTTTTATAAGTGAAATTCTTTTCTTCCCCTTATATCAGTTTTTTCAATGAATAAACCATTTCTCTTTGTCCTCTAAGGGTGGCAATTTTCTGTACTATAATAGATCCATTCTAACCACAAATCTAGTCAAATGGATTCTGGAAACACATTCAAAGCAATCAGGTCACAGATAGGAGCCAAACAGGAGGCTGGCAGGTGGACTCTTGAAGTTTCCACTACAGATTCCTGACATTTTTTGAAACAGCCTTTTTGGTGAAGGGACACCAGAATGAGCAAAAATACTTGATTTCATCAATAAAGAGCTTGGGATGAACATAAACAGATATTTCAGCACAAGTGAGATAACCAAAAGAAACCTACCTAGGAAATTACATGAATCTTGAACAGTGAGTAAAGAATCTTACAGAGTCTGGGTTCCATCCAAAATTTCTGAATCAGAGAGCTTTGGTAGGAGAAGCCACTTTTAGGCTTTCTCCAGGTTAGGCTCTGTGAACTGGGCTGACCCATCCACCACAACACTCCTGCTGGCTTCAAGGCTACTGACCTCCCAAGTAATCCCCAAGGTCTCCAACAATTCCCCGACTCCCCACAGGAGCCTGAGTGCTGGCCTTGTCTGTTGACGTCAACACTGTGTTCCTCATTCCATCTTTATGCCCTCCCTGAGGTCTGCCATCTCTTCCCATCCTATGAGTCCAGCTCTCCTCCCAGATGTCAGGCGTCCCACCTCCTCTGTCCAAGGCTTTGCCACTGACATGGATGAGTATTTTCTCTTCGTTTCCTGGTCCTACCAACCTCCAGCCTCCACCAGCTCTTTGGCTGGCACTCAGTCTGCCTCCTCGGACAAGTTCTAATTCATCAGGTGCTCTGATGATGCTTGAAATAAGATGATCAAGGATCTAGGATTCTCTTTTATAGAATAGGATAAAAGAAACGGTAGGACTGAACTCAGTCTGTAGAAGCTCCGGTGTCTGTTTCCCACAGTATCAGGAGAATGAGAGAGTGTGCTGAAGCTGCCTTGGAGACCACCTGTGTTTTCTGTTCTCTTCTAGAAGCACCAACATACTTCCAAGCAACAAATAACTTTATATTTTCCATCTTTTCTAGAAATGGGTTCAATTATGTGTGGCAGCAATTTCCAGCTCTTTACCAAACTGGTGATTCCTTTTCATCCTGGGCACATAGATTACCTTTCCCAAGATCCCTTGCAATTAACTATGGCCATGCAGCCATGCAATAAAATTGAATGGATGTGTGCCTCCTCCTGGTCAAGACTTTTAAGAAGTAGTTGTGCCCCTTTCACACATGCTTTTTCTATCTGCAGGGTGTAAATAGTAAAGAGGCCCAGCTAAGGGAGGAGCGAGAAATGAAAGACAAGGTTCCATGAAATTCTGTGTAGAAGAAAACTGCCCATCAACCAGGAACCCATGGTGGACTGTTATGTGAGTCATTATATATTTTGGGGGTTATGTGGCACTGGAGTCAGGACAACACTAGCTAATGCAACCAGTATATTGTGTTTAATAATATTAAATCTCGTGAATGTTAGAATCCTAAACCTTGCTCTTAGCAAATTCCAAGAACTAGTAGAAAGGGAAAGAAAGCAGGAAGAGATAATTATGTGAATAACTGCAAAGATTTACTACATACATAACTATAGGTTAAGTTATTATGTATACTATCTTATTTGATTTTTATTGTGCCTCACAACAACTTTAGAAGATACTAGTATTATTATCTTCTGTTAATCAATGTGGAAACTGAGGCAGAGATGTAGTACTCAGAAAGTGGAAGAGTCATGATTCAAATCTGTTAACTCCATAGCCCATGTTGTTGAGTAACAACCACTGAGTATACTCAACATTTGATACAATTTTATCTTCACAGCATCTTGTAAATGAGGCCTCCCTTCTCCTGTTTTAAAAGTAAGAAAGATGAGGTTGAACAAAAATAAATGATTTATCCAAGGTTATACAGCTCGAAAGAATCCAACCAAGGTCTGAGCAGCTCTAAGACTCTTTCACCATGGAGGTCAGAATGCAGATACAAGACAGAGGTCATATCAATCTAAATTGCCTTACATTTATGGGTCCAGCTGATCTGGAGTTTGGTCTGCCAGCTCTGGAACAATTTCACCACTGAAATCATGACTATGTGTCTGTTTTGGAGACATTAGGGTTTCTGTTAGACAGGGTTGACCAGATTCCCTAGCTTGTCAAGGAGAAGACTTTTACACACTGATAATAAACTGTCCAGGCCTAAAATAGTCAACCCATCCTCTGCCCCAGACTAATGATGTGGCAAGTACCATCAATGCCCCAGGGTTGGATAAGTAACACTCACGCTTGAAGGAAGAACTGAAACTGGTTATATAGAAGGTAATACTTTCAATGAATGAAGAATTCAAGAATAAGAAGAGTTATAATAGAAACCAGGGGTTGGGGATGTGGCTCAAGCGGTAGCGCGCTCGCCTGGCATGCGTGCGGCCCAGGTTCGATCCTCAGCACCACATACCAACAAAGATGTTGTGTCCGCCGAGAACTAAAAAAAAAAATAAATATTAAAAAAATTCTCTCTCTCTCTCTCTCTCTCTCTCTCTCTCTCCTCTCTCACTCTCTCTTTAAAAAAAAAAAAATAATAGAAACCAGTCCACAAATCCAACCGAGAAATGCTTTAAAGTCAAGGAGGGGTATCAGAAAACTTATTTATGAAAGGACCTCCTGATCCTTACTTAATACTAGGGGAATGAATGTCTGGGCTGAGAGAACACTGAAACTGACTTGAATAGATGAAGAAAAGGAAACTGAAGAACTGGAGAACAGCAACCTTGGTGGCCCATACTTGGCTAAATGTCCCACTGTCTTATGACATCCCTCCTGGCCTCACAAGAGCTCCGTGGGCATATCAAGGAATCCCTCAAGACACAATGCCATCCCTTCTCCCTCCCAAAAATCTATGGGATGATTAACATATCCAGTGTCTATCTCTAAGGCAGTGGTTGATACCGGAGGCTCACAATGATACAAGATGGTGGCATTATATAACCTCCTCACCCAGACTACAGACCTGAAAAGCCAAGGCCATTTGGGGATCAAAGACCACATCCCCATACTCATTCATTTAATCAGCAGACATTCGTGGTTGGGGAAAAGCACTAAGGCCCTCAAGGAGCTGGAGTCCTCTGCTATGCAGAGCCAGCTAGGCCTCAGGAGGGACTACAGGGAACACTGGAATGCCGTCATAGTACCCAAGGTTAGCACAGTAGCCACCTGCATGGTCCCAGAATCTCAGGGAAGGCAGGAGGAAAAATATCCCAAAAGAATACACTCTTCCACATAAAGAATCAAATGAATTGGAAAGGGCATAGGAAGGGAATCCCCTCCATCCCCCCATTCCTTCTAGTCATGTCCATCCCTTCCACAGATGGTAACCAGTGTCAGTCATTTCTGAATGGATCACTTGATCCTTCTCTGACTTTTAATTGTTTTTAAGGTTAAGATCAAAATTATTATTGTGGTCTCTAGGATCTTGTAGGGACCCTGATTAGTGGAGAGAAAGCTTATTCATCTCTGTATGTGATGTGAGAGTTTTGACATTGGTTCTTTCCCTGTGACCTCCACTCATCACACTGTGTTGCCCTCCATTCTCTCTGCAATGGCAAGATTGATTATCTTCTGACTGTAAATTCCACAAAGACTAAGTTCATGTCTTTTCACTCACCCTTTTATGTCAGCACTTAGCCTACCTGCCTAACACAGATGGTATTCAGTCAGTTGGCTGGGTGGGTGCAATGCTGGAACTAAAGAAACAATATTCCAGCAACGAAGTCAGGTGCATGCTAAAGCTGATCACTTCCGTGATTGAGCACTGGCCCCTACTGTCCCCAAGGCTCAGAAGGCCCAGAGAGACAGAGTGTAGTTCAGGCCAATGTTAAAGCTTAGCAGCAACAAAGGCTCCCATCAAAGCCTGCTAAGCAGAATAAAAGCAGGACCAAGTCTCTCTGATTCAAAAGGCCTTTGGAAAGTTGTGGGAAATACATCAACAAACAATTGTAAGGAATGAAATTTCACTGATTATGTAGTCTCAACATGACTCAGAGCAATGCCGCCAACTGTTTTCCAGTTCCCTCCCTTTGGCGGTGATGGTATAACCAAGGGTCAGGAGATGAGGTAGGTGTCCTGAGGGAAATACTTCTGCCTGCTGCCAGCCAGCACCAGGCAATCCAACAGGTCTTGAAAGGTTTTATGAGTCAGCCTCGGTCAAGTAGCATCAGGTCACAGCCCTACGTGGAGAGAAAGCTTCTCATCTCTGAATATGTGATGTGGCAGTTTTGACTTTGCTTCTTTCCTTATGATGCTGGGCTTCATGACCTAGTTTCACTCAGGATGGATTTGAATATGGCATAACCTGGAGGGCATAAGAAAGGCCCCCAGCCAAATGAGTCATGGTTGGTGAAGACTGACTTAATGCAACCCAAGGTGCTTCAATGCGAATTAAAAAATAAAAAAATAATAAAAGTGTTCCCTGAAAATAGAAGGGAAAAAATTACCACCAGATTTAAAGAAGTAGAAAGGTACATGAACTCCGAGCACAATGTGAGCTGGGCTTGTGTTGGTAACAAGCTCAGGGCTCTAACACACGTTTGTTTTCTACAAAAATTCATACAAAACATTATGTAGGGTGTTAACCTCTTTTAACTGTAGAATTTAAGGATTAAGTATGAGAGTGATATTGTTTATAGGAAACAGAGTTTTTGCTTTATTTTCCGGCGCTTATGTGCTATCAACAACATGCGGCCTGCTGTTTGCTTAGATACTTAGTCTGACAGATGAACAACTGTTATTTAAAAGACCTGCCATGGAAACCCTAGATGTTGTGTGATGAATTGTAAGATTTAACACAGATTCAGTGAGTTTTGCTCTTGATTTAGCTCACTCTCTCTACACAGGAGTAGGTGGTTTAATTCCATCACAGGATTTTCACATTTATTATCTTAGGCCCCTGCTGTCTCCTACTTACTAAGAAGTTCTGCTACTTGGAAGAGTCTGTTTTGAATGTTTCCACTTTTTTTAGAGTCAATATCAATTATCAATTCTCAATTGCCCACTCGCAAAGTTTTTGCATGTTAATAAATAAAAGCCAATTTATTGCAGGGAATGGGATGGTTAAAAAACAAAACCAATATGTTAGAAGAAGGAAGGGAATTGTTTGAAATTATCTAGTAACATGTAGATATCAAACTGTCTACTGAGACATGGGACACCCTAGCAATACCCCCTTTCTAGATTGCCTTATTGTTGCTGAGTAGAAATAAAGCAGAATACAAATACCATGAATCCCAGTAACAAAGACTCAGGCCATCAGTGCACTAATTCTCACCCAGGCTACTCAGGAGGATCACCCAGAGAGTTTTAAAACCACAGCAGCCAGCCTGGTACAGTGGCCCACATGTGCCATCCAGTTACTCAGGAGGCCAAGGCAGGAGGATTATAAGTTTGACTCCAGACTGGACAACACAGAAAGACCCTGTCTCAAAATAAAATTTAGAAAAGGACTGGGGATGTAGTTCAGTGCTGAGGTGCTTGCCTAGTATGCAGGAGACCCTGAGTTCAATCCCCAGTACTGCAAACAAGCAAACAAAGAACAGTACTCAATAGCTAGCCCCCCAGAGATTCAGATTTTAGTCTCCTAGGGTAGGATATCAATACTATTCAGAAAGCTCCCCCATGTGATTCCATTCACAGCTAAGACTGGGAAGTGCCCAACCAGGAAAGGAAGCTTACAGGTCAGGAAGGTGAGAGAACTAGGGAACACAGAGCTGGCATGAAGTCTCCATTCAGCTCAGAAACCACAAAGAAGAAACCACCAGAATTTTCCACCAACCAATTTGATAATGTTAAGCCTCCATGAAACTATTGTGCTTATACCATTTCTACACTTCTGGATGATCTCTCTAAATACTAGATGCAATTTTAACTGCTAACCTTGCATTAAATCCATTTCATAATAGCTATATTTTGCATTATCCACAGCCTCTTCTCCTCATCGCCCTGTGGAGTTGAGCAAGGATTCCAGCACAATCACATTCACTTACTTTAATTCCTTGTGATCCATAGCCAGGGGGACCAGGGGGGCCAGGCAAACCTTTCTGCCCAATATCACCCTGTGAGAAAATGGAGAGAAATTGAAAATAAAGTGTAAGAAGATTGAGGGAGAAAAAAATGTAAATATTACTGCTCTCAGCTTCAATTCTTTCTTTAGCCTAATTAGGAGCTTCTTGCTGTCCATAAGCTATTTTATATTTTATTTAAAGCAGTGTTGTTCTAAATATTTTTAGGCTACTCAAATGGTTTGCAAACAAAATCTTACATGTAATCCAAATATAAATAAAGAGGTAAAGGCAGAGCTGATAGGAGTAGACAGAAGGAGAGGCCCTGCTTGGCTCCTCTGCCCCACACCAAATCTGACAACCACTGATGCAGGATTCTGTGGGACCTGTAACATGTTATTCTGCTTCAATATGGCGCTAAAGATTTAGTGAATGTTGCCGAGATTGCTGAGATTGCTGCTAAAGGTTTAGTGAATGTTGATGTGGGCCCATATTCAACTTTCTATGAAAACATGATACATAAGTAAGTGCAGCATTTCCCAGGGTGTATTCATAAGATGACCCCATGTTTATTGAGGAAAGACTTTAATGGTGGAGTCAGATTCGAAAACACTATGTGCCTCCACATGGAAATCTCCAGTGCCCATTAATACAGTCATGCAGCCCTTAAGGATGGGGATATAATCTGACAAATGCATAGTGACTGTTTCTTGTACAAACATCACAATGTACTTATACAAACTAAGATGGCTATGACATCACTAGGCATTACACCTACCCTCATATGTGCAGTATGGTCTGGAACGAAAGGTTGTTATATGGCACATATATGAAAGGTTCAAAGAAGTCACCTAATAGGGATTATCTTTGTTTATCTCAGAAGCTCCTATAGTAACATTGAATAGAACAAACTCTGAGAAATTGTGGGTTAATATACATTACCATTTATTACATTTATTTTACATTTATTACATTACATTTATTTTATTTGATTACTTCCTCATTGCAAAACTATTTAAAACCAGAAATGAAGATGACAATAAGAAGATAAGTGGATCCATACTCTCATCACCCAGTGAGATAATGATTTTTAACATCTGGGGGTGGGGGATGGTAGGGGATCTTTATATATAAAGTGATCTATTAGGGCTCAAAAATAGCTTGCTGCCACATGGACAAATAAGGGATAAATTGCAATCCTGGTAATTCTGGGATTCTCAGTAAAATCTTTGACTCAGGAAGTCTTTTCTTCTGATCATGGGGTTCAGATTCACTCTGTGTATTTTGGATGTGCATACATCTATTTGAAATTTGAATCTATGATGACAGTTCATTCATACCTATTTTCCCTATGAACATGTCTGATACTTCTTACCTCATTTTTTGAACAAATCAAAAATATTTCCTAAATAAATGAATAAACAAAACAGTTTTCCAAACTCAGCACTATTGACATTTTGAATCAGATGATTATTATAAAAGCCACCCTGTTCATTGTAGAATATTTAGCAGTGTTCCTGGGCCCTACCCACTAAATTCTAGTAGCACCCTAAGCTATGACAGCCCAGAATGTCCTTCTGGAGGTCAGGGGGAAGGACAAAATCTCCCTCACTGAGAAATACTGGATTAAAAGAATAAAAGGATGAATAATCATAAAACTGGAGGAAAAAAAGAAGGAGACATAAAAATAGGCAAAGGGGACAAAGGAAGTTCTCACCTTCTATGGGGACAATAAATCTAGATCCATGCACCCAGGCTCTGCCCAAGCGAATATGGCATATGACACAGTAGATACATGAGCCCCTGAGTGACCTGCTGAAAGGCCACCTGAAGCACCTCTGGCCAAAGCAAAGACATGCTTCTTGATGACAGCACAGCCTATACGAAACCTAGAAATATTCTGAGCTCTTGGCAACTACTTACGGGAGGCCGCTTTCTAATTTCTTTTGAGGAAGCATGTGGATTTATAAATTTAAATGGTCCACTTTACTGAAAGTTTATATGATGTGAAAAAATAAGACTTGTTATGGGTAATCAAGGAAAGAATAAGTCAACACCAACACAAACACTTACTCTGAAGTTGCTGTTCACTTGTTTGGCACTGACTGCACAGGTACAGGGTGGGTATCCCTTATCTGAAATGCTTGGGACCAGAAGTGTTTCAGATTTTGGAATTTTTCAGATCTTTTTACATATATATACTGAGACCTTTTGTGTATGGTATCCAAATATAAGTACAAAACTCATTCATGTTTCATTCGCACTTTATACATATAGCTGGGTGTTGAGAGCCACAGCCAAAGGGGCCCCAGCAAACTTCCAGCTGCCAGCAAACTTCCAGCTGCCAGCAAACTTCCAGCTGCCGGCTGATGATTGGCTCACAGCAGCCCCAGCAACATCTAGCTGATTGGCTCCTCTGCGGTGATGTTCATTGGGCTGTTTCCCTGCCCTTCAGACTGCCAGCTGATGATTGGCTCACAGCAGCCCCAGCAACATCTAGCTGATTGGCTCCTCTGCGGTGATGTTCATTGGGCTGTTTCCCTGCCCTTCAGACTGCCAGCTGATGATTGGCTCACAACGGCCCCAGCAACATCTAGCTGATTGGATCCTCCACGGAGCTGCTCATTGGGGGACTTCTTTGGCTCCGCCCACACGACCCAGCCAATCGGCCTCAAGAACAGGAGGATTGTGGGAGGTGGTGCGGGTTGTGTGGGGGTGAGAGGCTTGTGGGAAGCCGGTGGTGGCAGTTGGGCTCTGAGGGTTTTTTCCTGAGGAGCTGTTTTGTTTGGCGTTTGTAGTTCTAAAAATAAAGTTAGTTTCTTTTGACAAGTGGCTCCTGAATTGTGCCCAGCCAGACTGCGGCAGCTGGGCATAATTTTAGGCCGAGGTTTTGACTGCCTCACATCACATGAGGTCAGGTGTTGAATTATCCTGTTGGTGTTCAAAAGTTTTGGAAGTTGGAGCACTTCATATTCTTGCTTTTTAGATTTTTAGGGATGCTCAACCTGCATCTGACTCTCACATAGAGCACAGACCTGAGAACTCACCTTTGGCCCTTGGGTTCCTATTCCCCGAGGCCCAACAGGACCCGGAGGGCCTCTAACTCCAGGCTCTCCCTGAAAAGACAAAATGAATGATAAGTTATTGGTTTAAAAATGTTTAGGGTATATCTCATGTTAAATATGCATTTTCAAAAATATATTTAAACATTTTTATAAACACCTGAGTTTCTCTAAGATATTGAGCCCATTTCTCCTAAATTGCTTTCCTATTTTGACTCTATGTGTTATCTCCTTTTGTTTAATTTCTCTTTTGTTCCACATTTTTTATTAGTGCATTATGGTTGTACATACTGATAGGATTTGTTGTTACACAGTCATACATGCACAAAATATAATAATATAACTTGGTCAATATCACTCCCTAGCACACATCCCCCCATTTTCCCTTTGGTCCCTTTCCTTTACTGATCTCCCTTTGATTTTCATGACATCCACCCCCATCTTTCTTTTCCTTTTCCTATCTAGCTTTTGCATATAAGAAGAAACATACGACCCTTGACCTTCTGAGTTTGACTTCTTTTTCTTAACATAATGATCTCTAGTTCCATCTGTTTTCCTGCAAATGACATAATTTCACTTTTTTATGGCTGAATAAAACTCCATGTGTGTGTGTGTGTGTGTGTATGTATATATATATATATATATATATATATATATATATATATATATATATATATATATATCACATTTTCTTCATCCATTGTCCATTGATGGATACCTAGGCTGATTCCATAGTTTGTCTATTGTGGAATCGTGCTGCTGTAAACATGGGTATGCATGTATCACTATAGAATGATGACTTCAATTCTTCAGGTTAAAGGTTGAGGAGTGGTATAGCTGTGTTATGGTGATTCCATGCCTAGTCTTTTCAGAAAACTCCATACTGACTTCCATAGTGGTTGTACTAATTTACAATTCCACCAACAACACAAAATTGTTTCTTTTCCTCTATATCCTCTCTAGCATTTGTATTTGTATTCTTGATGACTGCCATTCTGACTGGAGTGAGATGAAATCTCAGCATAGTTTTGATTTGTATTTTCCTAATTGCTAATGGTGTTAAGCATTTTCTCATATATTTGTTGGCCATTTGTATTTCTTCTTTTGAGAAGTGTGTGTTTAATTCATTTGTCCATTATTCATTGGGTTATTTGATTTGTGATGTGCATTTTTTTGAGTTTTTTATGTATTTTAGGTAGTAATCCTCTGTCAGAAAAGTAGCTAGCAAAAATTTTCTCACATTCTGTAGATTCCATCTTCACATTTTTAATTGCTTCCTTTGCTGTGCAAAAACTTTTTAATTGGATGCTACCTCATTTATTAACTCTTGGCATTATTTACTGAGCTTCAGGGGTCCTATTGAGAAAGTCATTGCCTGTGCCTGTATGCTGGAGTGTTCACCCTACATTTTCTTATAGGAGTTACATAGTTTCTGGTCTAATTCCTAGATCTTTGATCCATTTTGAGTTGATTTTTGTGCAGGGTGAGAGATAAGAATCTACTTTTATTTTTCTATATATGGATAACCAGCTTTCCCAGCACCATGTGTTAAAAAAGGCTGCCTTTTGAGAGTAGGCCCGGGTCCATCCCACCACTGGAAGACACCCATATGAGCTCAGGCTTTGGCACAGAACCACGACTTCTGATCAGCAGACCACTGCCAGAGCCCAGGTCTGGCCCAGATCCACCTACACTGATATATTGGAGACCCAGGGCCAGGGTAGGTTTGAGTCCGCCACCCTCTCCCCCACACCTGGGAGCCCAAGCCTAACCCACTTCCATCTTGGGACACTGCAGACATCGCCATAGCCTTCCCCACACAGTTGCCCCTACCTTTTGACATCAGACAGGGCCTAGAAACAGCTGCATCTCAGAGCAGGCATCCCAAAGACAGTGTAAGGCCCACCCTTTCAGCCCCATCTCTGTAAGGTGTTGGATCCATCTCGGGGCATCTCCACTATTATCTGGAGCTACCTCTGCTATTGCCGCCACCACATTTAGTTACAGTAGCATACATTGAGGGACACCAGCAAGGTCTGGAAGCCCAACATCAAGGTGAGGTACAGACAATCTGCACAGATACTACAAGATATAGGGTGGAAACTGTAATATCTCAGATCCACACTGCAAGAAAGGCAGACACATAGACAACATGAAAAAACAAGGTAGGAAAGTGCCCCCCCAAAAAAACCCAGGATACTATAATAACAGAACCATGGACAGTGAAGTTGATGAAATGTTAGAGAAGGAGTTCAGAAGGTTCATAATCAAAATGATCTGCGAATTAAAAAATGACCTAAATGAGCAAATACAAAAATTGGACACTCCAACAAAGAGATAAGAGAGCAAATACAGGTAGCAAAGGATGACTACAAGAAATAGATAGCCTCTGAAAAAAAAGCCAGAAATCCTTGAAATGACGGAAAAAATAAACCAAATAAAAAACTCAATAGAAAGCATAACCAACAGACAAGCTCACTTGGAAGAAAGAAAGTCAGATAATGAAGACAAAGTATACAATCTGGAAAATAAAGTTGACCACACAGTGAACAAAGTAAGAAATGATGAATGGAACATCCAAGAATTATGGGACAGTATCGAAAAACCAAATCTAAGAGTTATTGGGCTAGAGAAAAGCATAGAGTTTCAAACCAAAGGAATGCACAATCTCTTCAATGAGATAATATCAGAAAATTTCCAAAGCATGAAGAATGAATTGGAAAACCAAATACAAGAGGCTTACAGGACACCAAATGTACAAAATTACAACATATCTACACCAAGGCACATTACAATGAAAATGCCTAGCATACAGAAGAAGGATAGAATCTTAAAAGCTGCAAGAGGAATTGGATCACATATAGGGGGAGACCAATTTATATCTCAGCAGATTTTCAACCAGACCCTCAAAACCAGGAGATCATGGAACAACAAATATCAAGCTCTGAAAGAAAATGGATGCCAACCAAGAATCTTATATTCAGCAAAACTAAGTTTTAGATTTGATGATTAACTAAAAACCTTTCATGATAAACAAAAGTTAAAAGAATTTACAACTAGAAAGCCAGCACTATAGAACATTCTAAGCAAAATATTCCATTAAAAAGAAATTAAGGGGCTGGGGATGTGGCTCAAGCGGTAGCGCGTTCGCCTGGCATGCGTGCGGCCCGGGTTCGATCCTCAGCACCACATACCAACAAAGATGTTGTGTCCACCGAGAACTAAAAAATAAATATTAAAAATTCTCTCACTCTCTCTCCTCTCTCACTCTCTCTTTAAAAAAAATAAATAAATAAAAAGAAATTTAAAAACAACAATGAAAATCAGCAGAGGGAGGTATTACATTAAAGGAAAAACTATTCAGAAGAGAAATCAAGCCAAGTTCAATACCAAAAATAAACAAAAATGTCTAGAAATACAAATCCTGTTTCAATAATGAATGTTAATAGCATAACTCACCAATCAAAAGACATAGACTAACAGATTGGATTTTTAAAAAGACCCAACAATATCCTTCCTCCAAAAGACTCATCTCATAGGAAAAGACATTCACAGATTGAAGGTGAAAGGTTGGGAAAACTCATAACACTCACATGGGCTGTGGAAGCAAGCAGAGGTCTCCATCCTCATATTATATAAAGTAGACTTTAACCTAAAGTTAATCAAAAGGGATAAAAAAGGACACTACATACTGCTCAAGGGAACCATACACTAACAAGACTTAACAATTATAAATATATGTGCTCCAAACATCATCAAGCAAACTCTTCTCAAGTTCAAAAGTCAAATAGACCACAACAGAATAATTTTGGGTGACTTTAACACACCTTTTTCACCACTGGATAGATCTTCCAAACAAAAGCTGAACAAAAAACTATAAAAATCAATAATATAATCAATAACTTAGACTTAAATGACATATATAGAATATTTCATCCTTCAACAAGTGAATACACTTTCTACTCAGTAGCACATGGATAATTCTCTAAAATAGACCATATATTATGCCACAAAGCAAATCTTAGCAAATATAAAAAAGTAGAGATACTACCCTGCATTCTATCATATCATAATGGAATGAAATTATAAATCAATGAAAAAATAAAAATAAAGGCTACTTCAACACCTAAAGACTAAATAATACACTACTGAATGAACAATAGGTTGCAGAAGACATCAAGGAGGAGCTGAAAAAATTTTTAGAGGTGAATGAGAACACAGATGCAACATATCGAAACCACTGGGACACTATGAAAGCAGTTCTAAGAGGAAAGTTCATTGCATGGAGTTTATTCCTTAAAAGAAGAAAAAGTCAACAAATAAATGGCTTAACATTACATTTCAAAAACTAGAAAAAGAAGAACAAATCAACACCAAAAGCAGAAGACAGAAAAATAATTAAAATCAGAGCTGAAATCAATGAAATTTGAAACAAAAGAAACAATTGAAAAAACTGACAAAGCAAAAAATTGGTTCTTTGAAAAAATAAATAAAATTGACAGCCCCTTAGCCATTCTAATGAAGAGAAGGAGAGAGAAAACTCAAATCACTAATATACTTGATGAAAAAGGAAATATCACAACAGAGACTACAGAAATATAGAAGATAATTACAAATTATTTTGAAAACTTATACTCCAATAAAATAGAGAATATCAAACGCATCGACAAATCACTAGAGTCATATGATTTGCCCAAACTGAATCAGGATATTCTACATGATTTAAACAGATCAATTTCAAGCAATGAAATAGAAGATGCCATCAGAAGACTACCAACCAAGAAAAACCCAAGACTGGATGGATACACAGCCGAGCTCTAAAAGACCTTTAAAGAAGAACTAATACCAATACTCTTCAATTTATTTCAGGAAATGGAAAAATGGAGCACTTCCAAACCCTTTCCATGAGCCAATATCACCCTGATTCCAAAACAAAGGCACATCAAAGAAAGAAAACATCAGACCAATATCACTAATGAACATAGATGCAAAAAATTCTCAATTAAATTCTGGCAAATTGAATACAAAACATACCAAAAAGATAGTGCACCACTATCAAGTGTGGTTCCTCCCAGGGATGCAAGGTTGGTTCAACATACAGAAATCAATAATTTAATTCATCACATCAATAGACTTAAAGATAAGAACCATATAATCATGTCAATAGATGCGGAAAAAGCATTTGACAAAATACAGCACCCCTTCATGTTCGAAAAACTAGGGATAACAGGAACATATCTCAACATTATAAAAGTTATCTATGCTAAGCCCCAGGCTAACATCAATCTAAATGGAGAAAAATTGAAAGTATTCCCTCTAAAAACTGGAACAAGATAGGGATGCCCTCTTTCACCACTTTTATTTAACATTGTTCTTGAAACACTGGCCAGAACAATTGGACAGGTAAAAGAAATTAAAGGGATATGGATAGGTAAAGAAGAACTCAAATTAGCACTATTTGCTGATGATATGATTCTATACATAGAAGACCCAAAAAATTCCACCAGAAAACTTCGAGAACTAGTAAATGAATTCAGCAAAGTAGTAGGATACAAAATCAACACTCATAAGTCAAAGGCATTTCTATATATCAGTGACAAATCCTCTGAAAGGGAAATGCGGAAAACTACCCCATTTACAATACTCTCAAAAATAAAATAAAATACTTGGGAATCAACTTAATGAAAGAGGTGAAAGAACTCTTTAACAAAAACTAGAGAATGTAAAGGAAGAAATTAAAGAAGACGTCAGAAGATGGAAAGATCTCCCTTGTTCTTGGATAAGCAGAACTAATATTGTCAAAATGACCATACTACCAAAAGCACTATACAGATTTAATGCAA
Source organism: Spermophilus citellus (assembly GCF_964194105.1). Classification (NCBI taxonomy): domain Eukaryota; kingdom Metazoa; phylum Chordata; class Mammalia; order Rodentia; family Sciuridae; genus Spermophilus; species Spermophilus citellus. The sequence goes on along the minus strand of NC_138184.1, from coordinate 196,668,032 downwards.
CTCCAATCAAAATCCCAATGACATTCCTCATAGAATTAGAAAAAGCAGTCATGAAATTTATTTGGAAAAATAAGAGACCCAGAATAGCTAAAGCAATTATTAGCAGGAAGAGTCAAGCAGGTGGCATTACTATACAAGACCTTAAACTATACTACAGAGCAATAGTAACAAAAACAACATGGTATTGGCACCAAAATAGATGGATGGACCAATGGTACAGAATAGAGGACACAGAGACTAACCCACATAATTATAGTTATCTTATATTACACAAAGGCACCAAAAACATACATTAGAGAAAAGATAGCCTCTTCAACAAATGGTGCTGGGAAATCCATATGCAACAAAATGAAATTAAATCCCTATCTCTCACCATGCACAAAGCTCAACTCAAAATGGATCAAAGACCTAGTATTAAACCAGAGAAACTATGTCTAATATAGGAAAAAGTAGGCTCAAATCTTCATCATGTCATATTAGGCCCCAACTTCCTTAATAAGACTCCTATAGCACAAGAATTAATATCAAGAATAAAAAAATGGGATGGATTCAAACTAAAAAGCTTCTTCTTAGCAAAATAAACAATTAATGAGGTGAACAGAGAGCCTACATCTTGGGAGCCAATTGTTACTACATGTACATCAGATAGAGTACTAATCTCTGGGGTATATAAAGAACTCAAAAATCTTAACACCAAAAAAACAAATAACCCAATCAATAAATGAGCCAAGGAACTGAACAGACACTTCTCAGAAGATTTACAATCAAACAACAAATATATGAAAAAATGTTCAACATCTCTAGCAATTAGAGAAATGCAAATCAAAATTAAGATTTCATCTCATTCCTGTCAGAATAACAGCTATTAGGAATACAAACAACAATAAGTGTTGGTGAGGATGTGGGGGAAAAGGCATACTCATACATTGCTGGTGGGACTGCAAATTGGTGCAGCCAATATGGAAAGCAGTATGGAGAATCCTTGAAAAACTTGGAATGGAACCACCATTTGACCTACCTATCCCACTCCTTGGTCTATACCCAAAGGATTTAAAAACAGCATACTACAGGGACACAGCCACATCAGTGTTTATAGCAGCACAATTCACAATAGCTAAACTGTGGAACCAATCTAGATGCCCTTCAATAGATGAATGGATAAAAAAAAATGTGGTGTATATACACAATGGAATATTATTCAGCATTAAAAGAGAATAAAATCATGGCATTTTCAGATAAATGGATGGAGTTGGAGAAGATAATGCTAAGTGAAATTAGCCAATCCAAAAAACCAAATGCCCAGTTAAACTTTTGTCTGACTTAAGGATGCTGATTCATCCTTAAATCAGAGAAGGGGAAAAGAGGAGGGAGGGGATGGGAGGGGAAATAGGGTAGGAAAGATGGTGGAATGTGAGGGTCATCATTACCCTAAGTACATGTATGAAGACATGCAGGATGTGACACTACTTTGTGTACAACCAGAGATATGAAAAATTGGGCTCTATATGTGTAATATGAATTGTAATGCGTTCTGTTGTCATATATAACAATTATTTTTTTAAAAGGCTGCCTTTTCTCCAATGTATGTTTTTGGCACCTTTGTCAAGAATCAGATGCCTGTAGATGTGTGGATTTATCTCTGTGTCTTCTATTCTGTATCATGGGTCTATATGTCTGTTTTTATGCCAACACCATGCAGTTTTTGTTACTATCACTCTGTTCCCCCTTTTTTTTTCATTTCTTATTGCCATTTGTACAATATTTAAAGCAATTAATAAAGATTCACTTTAAGTCAATCAAGTTAATTAACTTCTTGGCAACATTAATTATGTACTTTTTTCATAACTCCCTTTTCTAGATTTTGGGAAAGTAATTACTGCTATTGTGAACAGAGGACAAAAGAGCACACGAGAATACAAAGCAGCCATTAGGAGACATAACCACAGCCTGAACTAGTTCCTGATACTGTTTTAAGCAACAAAAATTATGCTATTTGACTTAGGGATTGGCTCTATGGTATTTGTGCCCTAGGGAGATTATGACCACAGTGTAAATTCTATGCCTTTTCTGTTTCTCCAAGGTGTGGCAGTTTCATTAGGGAAAACTACCAGTATTACCAGAAAAGTGATGAGATCCAATAAACGTAGTTCAGGCCCTGTGCTTAGGGTCTCCCTGAAATGCTAACAAAGGACAGAAGCAGAGACATAAAAGCCTCTTCATTAATCACCTTCTCTATGCCTGAAATTATGCTAGGCATGTCCATGTATGTTATTTAATATTAGTTAGTATCCACAACAACCCTGATTACAATGATGATTAGTCTACCCAACCCAGTGAATTTATCAGATATGAGGAGATAAAATCTATGACGTGGTACAAGGCATGAGACTTTTCCTATCACTGTGTCTAGCATGGAGTAGGCACTTGGAGCAGCTCACTTTGCTACCCTGCTTTATTCAGGAGAAAACCAAAGTTTACCCGGTTCTGCATAACTATTAAAAAGCTGGGCTAGATGATATGGAGAAGAAGAAACCCTCACAAGAGCTAGCACAGCTCCTTGGGAGCAGTTTGACAATTTCTTTAAAAGTTCAATATATATTTACCACATGATACAGCAATCTCACTTCTAGGCATATATCCAAGGAAAATAAAAACACATGTCCATATAGAGTCCTTCAAATGAATGATCTTAGCAGCATTTTTCAGAGTAGCTCCAAACTGGAAACAACCTAATACCATTAGCTAGCAAATGGATAGAGAATGTGGTAAGGCACAAACTATAGATTTACTCTAGAATGTGAAATATGCCTCAATAAAGTTACAAAGAAAAAAAAAATAGGAGAATCAGAGCCAGACTTTGCATCTCTATTTTCCAAGCTCTTTGCCTTTCCCAAATACTTCTAGATTAAATCAAAAGAATGAGGGTTACTTTAAAACCACACTTTATTATTGACTTAATTGTCTAAATCCCTTTTTTCATAATTATGTACTTCTCTTTTGCCAAGGGGCAAATGATTCTGGTCTCCCATCTCCATCCCTTCCACTCAGTGCTTGGGTTCTTATGAGGCTCCAGGTACTAATTGTTTCTCTAACACTTCTCTCCTATGGACTCTCAAGTTCCTCCCTGTTTAAATGGTCATTCCCAGGTCAAGAGCTCCAAGTGAGAACATGGAGCTATATGTCTATGATCTCTTCTTTCTTGAGTAGCTCTGAAATGTTTTAAAGGCAGTATCTGTATGTTCACTGTGTGATGCCTCCAATGACACCTGGCTGATTCACAGACTTTGATATCTCCTAAAAGAGACAGATCTTTTCTCTTCCAAGCATTCTGACCCACCCTAACAAAACAGAACATGAGTGAATGCCGTTAAATAGACTTTACCTAGAATTATTAAATGTTTTATCCAAAATAATTCTTCAGTCCAACCCCATCCCAAACAGGATGGCTCTCTCTCTCTCTGCTTTGTTCCTGCTCTCCTCTGACCTTCCAGGATGTGGTTTAGAGATTAGAAAGGGTATGGCTGGACACCTTGTGCCTCCTGAAGAATATACAGCTCCACCTATGTGTAGCCTGGCCAAGAAAAACTAGACGGGGATCAGAGCCCGCCTTCAGATCTCCTGGTTTGCAAAAGTATACAGAAGACAGAGAAACACATTAAACAACACCACAACATACCATCAGCAAAATCCCCAAGTACAAATAACACATGCACAAAGACAATGCAAGGGAAAAAATGAGGGAGGAGCAAACCAGGATTACAAGAGACTTCAGAGACAGCTCAATCAAATGCAGTGTGGGGACATCAAGTGGATCCTAGTTCAAACAAATAAATATAACAAATTTCTGAGATAAGCTGGAAAAATTGCATGCTCGATATTTGGTATAATAAGGAATTAATTTTTTAGGTTTGATAATGGTTCTGTAGTTATGTTTGGAATGGAGTCATTCTGTATCAGAGACAGATACTAAAACTTTAGATGGATGATGTCAGGGGATTGCCTCAGAATAAGGTAGTTAGAGAAGGAGTGAGGGAATCCAGATAAAGCAAAATGGACTACATGTTGAAAATTGTTGAACTGTGATCACTAAATGAAAGTTCATCTCATTTATCTTTCTACTTTTGTATATACTTGATAATTTTTATAATAGAAAATTCTTCAAGAAACATTTTAAAAGCCATGAACAACATCCAACAAAAATCTCAACAATAAGCATGACCAAGTACTACTATAATATTTATCCTTAATAAGAAGAAGAATACATGATTTTAAAGAATTTTTTTAAATGGCCATAGGAGAGGAACACTCAGGTAGATTAACATTATTGGTAAAACTTACATGTATGTCATGTACTCTTGGTATGTGCTAAATGTTACCTAATTTTTAAAAAACTAAGGATATAGAAAAAAGGCAGGATTTTTTTTCTAGAAAGTAGAATTTAAGAATTTAACACTCTATTATTCAATTTATGAAAAACTTGATAATTTTAGTTAAAACCTCCTATTTGATTAGTTTAATCATATTAAAACATAACACAGAGAGAGATAAGAAACCAAGTGGGAAAAACAGTTGAAATGAATTATGAGTATACCTAGACCAAACCTGCCAGTGCCCAGTGTTGTAACTCACTTTCTCTTCGTATTCTCTTATTCTCACTCCACATTAGGGTTATCTGAAGGTTAATTGCAGTAAGGCAGCTGACCCTGAAGATGCTTTATTGCCCTTTATGTCCTGCAGCTGCAGCCAATGAGCTCAAAGATGTAACTCTGTGTCATCTGTGGAATTTCAGGGTGCTTCTCACACAATTGCCTAGCTTCATCCATATAATTGTAGACAAATAGCTATGTTTCATCTATCAAAATAATCTTTTGTATATTTCAATCTATAAAAATTTAATATGGTATTCACCTATTCTTTTATGAAACTGACAGACTTACATCAAGGCTTAACAGTCGTACAGATGCTAGAGTTGTCCTACAATGTGTATGTACCATACTCTCAATTGAGTATCAGGCACTTAATGGACTGCAAGTACACAGAGATAGTGGCTCTCCCATATAGTGGGCACTTGGAAAATGTGTCAAGTCTCTTGTTTCATAGGCCACGAATCCATGTTAGGTCGTTATACCCAACGAACAGAAGCAAGAAGACTGTGGGCGAGTGTTTTTGCCGCTTGACAGCACCTTTGATGGCTAAACCGAAGTGTGTTTACCTGTGATATTTTCAGATATGCACTTTGTTGTCAGTAGACAGAGTGACATTCTCAAGTAAAGGAAATTACAATAGGTTCTTGCATGGATTTAGCTTCCCATGTAACATCTAAGGGTTGTTGGAGCCTGCAGAGGGAGCCCTTGTACCAGGAGATAATGGACAGAACTGAGCAAATTCTGGAGTTTCCATTTGTAACTACATCCATCAAGTCCATAGGACTACAGCCTAAGTTCCACTGCTATCTGTCTTCACTTCCTTAAGAAAAGAATAACTGTTTAGATGGACTTGCACTTCCTCTGGGCTCACAAAATGACTCAAGATGGGAGATATTCCTCTCATTTTCACTTGAAATGGGCAAGTTTAAGATTATCTGCAGTACTTCTTTATGTGAATGAATCAATGAAGGTCTTACCTAGACCATAACTTTGAAGAATGGTTAACTTTAAGTCCTTTAAAAACATACACATTTTATGATGTTATAATAAGATATATTAAAACCTTCACCTTTAAAAAAAAAGAAAAAGAAATCAGGCACACTATCACATGCACCTTCTCATTAGCAAATCCCTGCTTTGGTTAATATTGAAACTATAATTATAAATAATAATGAACAGGTATTAAGTTTATTACACAGCAAGTATTCATCATTTATTATCTCAGCTGATCCTATTAATATCAAATTATTCCATTTTATAGGTAAGGAAACTGAGGCTACATAGTATACATAAACTGTCCAAACTCATGCCACCTGACACAAGTCAAGTCCAGGTATGATACCAAGCCCATTTACTATTTTAATGTTGGCTAGAACTAGATGGAAGAGGCTAACTTCTCCATAGATTTTCTTCCAGCTGCCATTTAATGCAAAGACCACACCAATGTGATTGTAAAAGTCCTTTTCCTACATTAAGTCAACTGTATGCTCAAGAAGTAGACATCCTGAGTTATAAAAATTCATCTGGGATTATATGAGGCCCATAACACCTGAACAAGTTCCAACTGCCTCAGTCTTCCCTTTCCATATTCCCTCCACTGCCATTCCTTAATTCTGTGGTTTACCACCAGGTTTTCATTGGTCTAATTCCAGGCATCCTACCTACACAAATTCTTAATCTCTCTTTTCATCCATCCTACAATGTGCTTGATTTGGCAGAGTAAAGCATAGGTGAATACTTCTGACTATAATGCTTTCATATATTAGACTTCATTTAAAAAGTCTTATTTACATTATCCTATTACTTTCTCAGAATAACCCTGTGAAGTAGACATTATTGTCCCCAATCACAGATGAGGATGCTGAGTCTCAGGGAAATTCAATGACTTGCTGAGGTCACACAGCGAATAAGTGGCAGAGATTTCAGGGCAGAGCAATGATAAGAAAATAACCCATTATTATACCCTACATATTTTATAAAAATTTAAATATAATATTTGAGGAAATAATTAGCCCATTAAACTATTTCCCCCTACCCTAAAACACACACATATTAACAAAGCTTTTAGTCATTATCTCTTCCTTTGTTTGTGCCAGTTAAATCCAGGGCACTCTTTGAGAGGACTGTGAAAGCAAATTACAGTTGTTCACAAAGAGATTTCATGCTTTTTCACTTTGGGGACAATAAAAACCAAATGAAACTCACTGTGAAAAAAATCACTCTTAAGAAGTTTTCAAAGAATGGTACTCTGAAAATTCTACTAACTGGTGAAGCCAAGGAGTGACTGAGTTTTAAAATAAGGTAGGAGACATCAAAGTGATAATTAACATCTGCTTGATGTTCTTTCTTTCTGGCTTTTAAATAAAATTAAGATATAACTACTAAGTCCTCAACTTCCACAAACATAAATACCACTCTGGAATGAATTATGTAATTCAGCATATGTCACAGTTTAGTAACTCTTGAATACCTCCATGTGGCTGCCAGAATTGGCAATGGAAAATTTAGAGGTTTTATTCTAAGTTTATAGACATAACCCAGGTCCTGGCCATAAGCATTGACTAATGACTGCCTGCTGTCATATCACCTGGTCATTTCTCACTGACAGGCCTTGATATAAAGAGGGAAACAGTGACAATTACCAGCATGATTATTATGGGAATGAAGAAATAATTAAGAAGATGCTAGAAAACACAGTATTCAAATTGCTATCAGGTTTCCTTTGGTATCTTCCCAACTTTAAAGTATTTAAAATAATTTCAAGTCTTCAAATCAATTTCTCTCCTAGAACTTTATAGTATTCACCCGAAATAGTCCATATCTACTAGTCCCTGATAATTTTAAAACTTGCTAAAGGGTTTTTGTGTTTTTGTTTTTTATTGTTTCTTCATTTTCTCAAAATCAACTCATGATTGCCCTGTGCCAAGAATCTCATTGGAGAAAGTCTTTCTCATTTAGTTAAGTTAGAAACACTGGTAGTGCTCCCGGTGAAAAGAGAAGAGAATGCTCTCTGGTACTCATTCTCAACATAATTTTCCACTGGGGGCAAGTTTCTGCAGACTGCATTATTAAAAACAAAAATGTGTTTAACAGGATGTGGGCAGTGAATGTTCAGGGAATTTAATGTGCAACTTCAGGACTACAGGGAAAGGATGCAGGTACTCTTGAGAAAAAAATAGAGTGTAGGGAAATAACAAGAAGAGACTAAATGAACACTGAAAGTCATAAGGTAACCTGGAGTGAGCTCAGACTCCAGGCATTGTGCATAGAGCTGAATCAGGGAGTAACCTTGAAAAGTCACCTAGTCAAGTTTCCCTGGTCTTGAATTTGACCTCTTCTGAAACCTATGGGTCAAATTGCCTGACATTCCAACTTTATATGGCTCTGGTTTTAATTAGCCCTCTTTTGAAATAATGGGTCTGGCCTGTAGCAATTTTGCAGGCATATTAGAGGGAGGTGGGTTTCAAGTCCACTTGGAGTTACAGACCCTTAACTTCGTTATCATTAAGCCAGCCTTCTTTGTCAGGCCTATTCAAAATGGAGTTCCTTGTCCAGTCCATGTCTGCCAGTGGAATCCACAAATTCCTAATGCATCTGTGTGAATCGGTCCTCTGTTCCATCACTGCCTGTTGGTGGTGTGCACATATGTGAGCCATTGCAGAGAACAGAGGGGCGATTCAGACGCTGGGAACATTTTTAGAATAATGACACTCAGTGGAATTTTCACATGGACTTGCATTTTAATTTATGACTATGGGCCACTTTTGTTAAATAAAGCATGTATTTACAATATTCAAACATTTAAAGTTTTTGAAAAATGTGTAACTCTTTTGGGTTTGAGTGTATGCTTATAAGGCTTATGTAATTCAGGTTTTGACCATGGAAAAGCTAGGATAGAAAGGAAAACAATCCAGCTGTACAGAGTTGAGATGGTTAGAAGATGGACTGCATTAGAGACAGAGCATCTGTGGATCAGGGTAAGTCATTCCCTCTGCTTTGACTTATTCACCCATTCAGTCTCCCATTCATTCATCATATTCATGGTCTACCTCTCATATGCAAAACCTAGTATCCAAAATGTTAAAAAAGGCAAGTTGCTCAACCTTTCTGGTCTTGATTTCCTTATCTATAAAATAGGGGAGTTGTTACAGATACCATGATGTTTTGGAAACATTTAGGTAATATGTGATAATTATAATAATAATTCGAAAAACAACAATCCAGTGAGTCTTTTCTGTCCACAGATGTTATCCTAGCATTTGATGGTTAAAAATTCCTTGGAAGGCCCCTACATCCAGACTAGATTTAAAGACTGGCCTAAGATAAACCATTCCAGAGCTTTAGGGCAAGGCATGACTTTCCCTATGATGAGCTAGGACACTGACAGGGCTGAAAGAACTGAGAGAACAACAGGGAGGTTTCTGTACTTCAGGAGCTCAGGGAGACAGCCTGATAGTCCACTTTAATAAGGGCCAGAAACAAACTCTTAGCCTCAGACACAGAAAATCGGTCCTTGGGCTACAAGTATCTCTCGGACCTTTGGGGTGACAATTAAAGAGCCAAGAATTATCTATAGCTTCTGAAAAGGACATGAGATGTCATGATTGTTCTTAAATCATCGGGAGTCCTCCTAACATCTCCAGGACTCCAGTGAAGAAATGCGGAATGTGATGGGTGCAATCTCCGAACTAGCCTTCCCCACCAGGAAGGAGTGTGCACTCAGACATAGGACACTGGACGAACACTTCCCACTTAACAGGAAACCAACTGTCAGTTCCTCTTCCCAGCGTATTTTGCAAGTAGATTTTAAAATTATATCTACCCTATCCTTGAAAGTTCTTACTAGAAATTTCAAAATATCTCAGAAGGTCTTATCAAAATTTGAATTAAATTCAAGGTAGAAGGACTGTAACCACCAAATGCTGTAAAAAAATTTTCCACTTGGGAAAAGCCGTAGAGTACCACAAGAGTGCTAGATGTCAGGGTTTGCATTTTATATGTTTTAAAACATAAAAACTTTGATTCTAATGCCTGTATCATATGCTAAACACATGTGACCTTAACTAAATATCACAAAAACCCACCATAAATTAATCGTCAACCTTAATAGCTTCCTTATTTCAAAACACATTTGTTTTGCAAGCTAATGCCTTAAGGCCAAAATTTTAAGGTAACTACACAGAGTTTAAATGAAAAACATACCAGGATATACATACCTATATAATCTCTCTTTCCCTTTCGCTCTCCCTTTCCAACACACTTAGTTTCTCTGTCATTTTAACTCAAAATGGAAGGAGAGAAACTTGGCACACATTTGAATTCTCAGTTTTTCACCGTCATTAACTATATTTGCTATTTTGAGTCTCACCTCCACTTTATCAGAGGAACATAGCTAACTGGAATTAGATTTTTCAAAATTTCTTCCATTCTTTACCGTGTGTGTGTGTGTGTGTGTGTGTGTGTGTGTGTGTGTGGTGTGTGTGTGTTTCCAAATGTTTTCTTCAGAAGAAAGGCCACAAGGCCTCTGTTAAAAAAGAAGAAGAAGAAGAGATGATGATTTTGGAAGTTATTTAAGCTGATACATGCTTTTAGAATTTCCTTCAAGTTTATGATCCAAGTTCCTAAGTTTCAAGACCAATTCACTCCCCTAACACCTCCTGGGGCTGGATGTGTCTAGATTATCATACTTTCCACAGGAAGAGACAAGAGGTAATGGAGAGAAGGGAAAGTACCTCTGAGGGAGGCAATGAACAGAGAGGCAAGTCCTGGCTAATGCTCCCTCTGTCCCTTCTACCCACAGTTGGAAGCTAGTGGAGGTTAATGCTTCTGCTCAGCCTCCCTTGTGGGCTAACAAAGGCAAGAGAGTCTCACTCATGACACACTTTCTGGCAATACATTGAGTCTTTCAAAAAAGAAATAGAAAGGCAGGATGACATCTAGCAAGGAACACCTTTTTTTTCTTGGTGTTTTAAAATAAACATATACATGAAAAGCAAATATGGGAAGCTTTTAGAGGGAACTGCATATGAAATCATTCAGCAAATGTTTTGGTCTGTATCTTAAATAATCAGAGTGGAATATTCACAAGAATCCAAATTTTAAATGTTCTTCATCTGTGCTTAAGTACTTTCCTTTATTACTAATACTAAATGTAAAGCACTAACATAATAGTACAATTTAATATAACATGATACATCCTTACATAAAACATTCAAAATCTACTCCATGAAAATGTAAATGATCACCGGTTTCAATTTGAATACAAACACAGTCCAGTATGTGTTTAATATTTTATTTTGTGTCTTATTTTAAATAAGAATAAGCTTCTACTTCACTACAGAAGTATTCAGTATAAAAAAGTTTTTATCGATGTTTCACTCTCAGCAGAAAATAAAGTTATTTTACCTATTTGTGATTTTACCTATTGCATTTCTCTATTAAAGTTTTAAAAATATTTTTTAGTTGTAAATGGACACAATATCTTTGTTTTATTAATTTATATGTGGTGCTAAGGATCAAACCCAGTGCCTCACATGTGCTAGGCAAGTGCTCTACCACTGAGCTACAACCTCAGCCTTCTATTAAAGGCTTTTTTAAAAAATATTTTGATTGATATTATACCTTAAAGAAAAAAAATAGTGTCTTAATACCTAAACTCAGTATAATCTACTGAAAATGTCAAGGCTTGCTCAAGGATCTGAGTTACTCCTAAGTCAGGCCAAGCTGGAACATTGAACAAACCATGTCCCGTTTGTCCTCTGTCTGTGGTTCATATTGTACTTTCACATACATCCTCTCACTGGACTCTCATAATTAACTCAAGAAACAGAAATGGAGCAAGTGTTATGATCTCCTTTAGAGATGATGTTTAGTGCCATGGGTCTCCAATTTTTTATTCTACCTGGGACAGGGGAATAGCTCCATTGTCACCAGCTCCATTTAGAGGAGCAGTATCTCTAAGTGCTGTAGCAGAGGCGCAAAAAAAAAAAAAAAAAAAAAAAAAAAAAGACAAAAAGACCATCATGGAGCATATATAATATCTTCTCTGTCAAGAGACTTAGAAGCATGAAAGAAACTAAGTGAGTAATTATATTGGGGGAAAAGTTCCCTTTTTGGAATGATACTGATCATTCATTCATTTTCCATTCATTCAACAGATCATAGGGCTCCTAATGGGTGGCATGCTTAGTTCCACCAGGAAGTGAGGAGGGGGCAGTACAAAGAGCCAGCCTTCAGGAAAAGTAACATTCTCATGAAATATGCGAAGCAATAAATGAGCACAATCATCTCAGAAGGTGATCCATTCTACACAGGAAATACACGGAAGGGAGGAAAGTGGGTTTCTTTTTGTATGCGTGATCAGAGAGGTGAGATTTGAGCTAAGACCTGAAGAAATGGCCATCCCAACAGAGCCAAGGGCTGGAAGCTTGGAGGAGCTGCAACAGGGTAGGCCAGCAGCATTGGCCAGACACAGGCAGAAGAGAGAAGTGGACAGAAGCTATGTCGGGGCCTGAAGAGCCTCTAAGGCCAGGGAAAGTGGTTGAAGTTTGTTCTAAGCACAAAGAAAGCCACCAAGTCATATCCCACAAGAAAGGGAATGTGATCTGATTTGTGGTTTTAAAAGATTATTCTGCCTGCTAAGTTAGGAGGGCAGAGGTGAAAGAGGAAAGAACAGTGAAGAGGCCATGTTAGTGGCCCAGGCAAAAGATGGTGGTAGTCTGCCTGGTGGAAGAAGGAACAAAAGCCAAGATACATTCTGAAGCTAGACCTGACAGCATTTGCCAAAAGACCAGATATGGAGGAAGAAGAGGGAAGGGAAGGGACCAAGGATAACTTACAGGTCTTCTAGCTTGAGCATGGGGCAGATGTAAATGCCTTTGATAGGGTTATGGGGGGAATAAAAGCCAAGGTTCTATTCTGGTTGTTAAGTTAGAAATGTCTATAACCAATCTAAGAGAAGACATCTGGTAAGAAACTAGATTCATGAGGCCTAAGCGTAAGGGAGTGAATTTAGAAATGAAAACCATCAGTACATGAGTAATGGTTAAAGACACAGGGCTGAGTGAAAGTTCCTAGGAAAGAGATGGCTAGAACAGTGAGGGGGGGGGGGGGGCTCTGAATTAAACCCTGATCTAGGAACAGAAATAGGAAACAGCAAGGGAATGATAGAGCTGCTACCAGAGAAGCAGGAGAAAAAACATACAATCTGCATGTTCATAATGGTGCAAGTGCCCCAGGAAGTCCATAAGTAAAGATAAATAACTTCATCAATTGCTTCAGACTAATCTGTTCTTCTGTCATGCTAAAATCACCTTCACCAAAGTCACATACTTATAAGTGCATTTTTTAGAAACTAGTATACTGCCTGCTAAAAAACCTCACCTTTGCTCCAGTGTCTCCTACTCCACGTAAACCCATTGGTCCAGGGGGTCCTGGTAATCCTCTAGGTCCCTGAGATAACATCAAAAAGGCGGGCAGTGAGCATCTTTGTAAAATGCAATGATCAGAAAAAATGGAGGAAAGAAGGGTAGGAGAATAATATTTTCAACATTACACAGTTTAACACTCTTTATTACATATTTTATAACAAACTAGAAGAGAGTAGTTTGAATGTTTCCAACATGAAGAAATGATAAATAGTTAAGGAGACTGAAATACAAATCATCCTGATTTGATCATTGTACATTATGTACATTATCAAATTATCATATTGTACTCCACAAATATGTACAATTATGTTTAAGTTTAAAATTTAAAAAAATACATATATAAAGAAAAAAAGGAAATATCCACACTTACAGACACACCAGGATAGCCGTCGCCTTTGAGTCCTGGAGCACCCTTGGGTCCCTGAGGGCCTTGGGCACCCTAGGTAAATTCCAATACCAGGTGATATCATGAGGCTAAACATGAAACACTGGCAAAACTTAAGCAACACCAACTCAATATACCAAAGAAATATTTGATGAGTGCAAAGGAATAATTTGAAAAATGTTAGGAGATAATCCTACCACATTCGGCAATTTGTTACCTCTTCAAAAGCCTTATCCACCTGAGCTCAGGGGGAAGAAGTACAGTTTGAATGTAGGGAATATATAGAAACCACTATAAAGTCCTCGATTGGAAACACAATTATCAGGAATTAGAAAATGGTTTGTGGGTAATATTTCAATTTTCAAAATAACAAATAGTATATCAAAAATCTGGGAGGAACATAAAAAATTCAGTAATCACAATGTGAAATAAGCAAAGTAAATTCATAGCAAAAATTTCAGGGTGGAATAGATAATTCTACACTCCTTGCTGTTGTGTTAAACCTACTGTCTTCATCAATGGTACCCAAATTACATGGGGGAATGAATAAACCCAAACGAAAAAAAAGGAGATTTTTTTTTTTAAGTTATGAAAGGATGGGACACTGATGGTTTGTGGTTCACTATCTTGGGAACTAAGGAAAAGTTATAAATATTGCTTAATAGTGACAATCTCAGGCATCAAAACTTTGAGCAGCAGTCATTCACTTTCCATTCAGAGCTTAGGGAGAGGTAATTTTTGTGTAATTGTAATTACACAAAATTTAATATGTAATTCTCTTACAAATAGAAATCCAAAAGATTTTTGAATAAAGTAAAATGGGGGAACAGGGAGGAAAAAATGAATCTTTTAGAAGATTTGTTAAATATAAAGTCTAATAAACCATGCCATTCAGTTACTGTGGCAACTCCTACAACCTTGTCAATCAAAGTAAACCACCCTTCCTGGTGCTCATGTTTTAAAATGTGTGTGTGTGTTTTGTTTTTTTTTTTACATTAGGAGAAAACTCTAAAAACAGGTAGACTTTTATTTTCCTCAAACAGTAAAAATAAACAATACCCAAGAATTTTCTTTATATACAAGCAAATTCTGAGATCAAATTGGTACTACTCCAACCCAAAATGTTGTCCAAAAGTTAACTCTCTAAAACGTCCTAATTCTATGACTGAATGATTGATTAGGGGAAGGAAAAATAGCACATACCTTTAAAGCAATGATAAATTTATTTTGAAACCATGCAACAGCTGTTTTCTCCTAGTAAATCTAAGAGACTAGTTTTATGTGATTAGACTTCTTAAAAATGATCATCTTTAAGAAATGTGTAGCCCCATATAAAAACTTAATGCACTATTTCATCAACAAAAACTTATGATTTTTTAAAAGATGTACAATAAAGAAAAAGCACATAGTCTTTAGAGGAGGTGAATTTTAGTACGTCCCCTGCTACAGGAAATTGGTCACTGAGTTTGAAAACTCAGAAGCAATTTTTTTATGCTATTTCAATTACATTTAAGGTTTAAGCTCTGAACATTCATGTACAAGACTTGTCCCCAAATAATATTCCCATTTCTTCCCATCCTTATACCAGGAAAAGGCCTGCAACAAAATAAAGCAATAACTGCCTCCCTGGTTAAGCTGAAAATAAATTGGAATCAAAATTCACTTTTCAAATCTCTCATCTAAGTTCCAAGCAATAATCAATCATCAGCTGTTATTGATTAACCTCTGCACCCACAGTATGGGGCAAAAAAAAAAAAAACCACATAGAAACACAGTTTACAAACATTTTCTTTTCCTAGATATCTTTGCCCTCTCTCCTGCAAAAAAATTTTACTTAGCTGGTTGCTTCTAATGTTAATAGGAAATATCAAGAGAATAGGGGTAGACTTTTATTTTGAACTCTTCACAGTGTTTTTATATATGGAATTTTGCCACTTGGCCTTTCTGCACTGGATTCAAGGGAATGTCCTAAAAAAATGATTTACTTTGAAGTCTTTCATTCAACAGAAATTTGGATGAAAATTGAAATCTGGTGTTTTGAAAGGGGTCTGAGAGTTCCTTGAAATAGTACACAAAAGTGAATTAATATGCCAAAACCTCCATTGGCCATTCAAAGAAGCATGTGACCTTCCCAAACCGTAAAAGCTAATGAATTAGGAAATAATGGCAGAAAGAATATCATTAGAGCTCAAAGGATTAGGAAGATGTTTGGTTGAAAGCAAATATCTTTAAATACAATTACCTACAATGCCCAATGTTCATCAGCAGGAAAGAAGTGAGGTTTGAAAACCCTAGCAGCACATTTAATTAGACTTTATTCTTATTTCAAAGGAAGTCCAGAGAGATAAGTATAAATCATGGATTTGTGCATACACAGTTATCAAACAGGATGAAAACTGTCACACTGATGTAATTAAAGAAAGTCATGTCTACAGTTTCTCACCAGAAAAAAGGAATTTTTATCTAGGGGCGGTGGTGCACAACTGTTATCCTAGCGGCTTGGGAAGCTGAGGCAGGAGGATCATGAGTTCAAAGCCAACCTCAGCAACTGAGCAAGGTGCTAAGCAACTCTGTCTCTAAATAAACACAAAATAGGGCCAGGGATGTGGCTCAGTGGCCGAGTGCCCCTGAGTTCAATCACCAGTACCCCCCCCTCAAAAAAAGGAATTTTATTTTCTTGAGCTGTCTACATAGCTTAGGTTCCATATAACACGAAGTCTGGGGTAGAGTGAAGAACCCATCCCAGTTTACATAAGATTTTCCCAGCTTCAGTCCTGAAAGCCTAGCATCCTAAGAACCCTCAATCTTGGACAAACTAGGGCACTCAGCACTCCAGCAGGAAGAAGTGCTAAAACAGTAAGAAGAATGGAGGATCTTCAACACTCCAATTTATGTCTGTTTTTAATAGGTTGTGAATTATGTTTCATTTAAAAGACGACTCCAACTTTTCTTTTTTTTTTTCAGTTTAAGTACTTTAACCTTTTTAGCTAAATGAGACATAAGATACGACATATGATATGAGAATATAGAAATGTGCCTCATGTGCCTCAAAGCTCCATGGCAATACGCTATTCATTTAATAAGTATTAATTATGGGGCCTGGAAGTCTGTTCCCATAAACAGAGATGGTTGATACCTAGGAATGTTATAAATGCTAAATTTTGCTGCAATGTTGGGTATAGTGTGAAAAGGGAAATGGTGATTTGTGACCATGGAAAACCAGTTGGTTAGGCTCTTGTATAATTATTTGTGTTTTCACCTGAAATAACTCAAAAGGATAAAAAATCAAAGCAAGCAAAACTTTGATCCAATAAAGCTTCCAAATGTGAGCTGTTTTGGACAGTGTCTTGCAAACAGCTATGCTCTCATTGGTAAATAAATGAAAGAGCCAGAGGCCATTAAAACCCTTATATCACAGACATTGCAAAAAACAGCATTTTCAAATAATTGTCTAATCAGCAAAAATATAACCATAGGAACTACTGTTTTCCACATGTGTAAAAAAATAAAATGATTTTTAAAGAATATAGTTCTAAAATTTATTTCATCAACACAGAGAATTTACAAGTAGAAAAATCCACTTAATAAGTACTAGGCTTTGGATCTTGACTGTCCCCCAAAGGTTCATGTGTTAAAGGCTTAGACCCCAGTCTGTGGCACTAAAATTGGGTGGTGGTAGACACTTTAAGAGGTGGGGAAGCTAGATCACTGTAGATGTGCCTTTGAAGGGGACAATGGGACCTTGCATGGCCTCTTCCTGTTCTTTCTTGGCTTCCTGGTTGCCTGGAGTTGAAAAGGCCCCCACCATGTGTTCTTGCCATCATACACTATGACACCACAGGCCCAAAGCAAGAAGGCCTAGCAAACATGGACTGCAACCATGAGCCAAAATAAACTTTTCCTCCTTCGGAGTTGATTATTTCAAGTATTTTGTCATAGCCATGAAAAGCTAACACTTCAGGCATTAAGTCGACTTCTCACATGCAAAGAAAGGAAAAGAACATGAATAAAGCGTACCTTTGGTCCTCGAATAAAAAGTCCAGGTTCTCCTTTAAATCCAGGCATCCCAGGACCTCCTCTATCTCCCTGTACATTTCAAATAACATTCACAGGCTCCAAGTTGTATGAGAAACCACAAGGCACACAGCATAAAAGAGACTGGCCAATCTGAAAGAGCTTAATCTACCAACTCAAGTCTTAAAATATTATATTTTTTTAACAAATTTGAGGGGAAGTTCAAATCCTAATAAAACTTGCCAATAAAGACTACTACAGCTGTTTGTAGAAAACCCACTGAAATAATAAGTGGCAATTTAGACTCAAATATTTAAGCTGTAAGAATGCCTGGGGATGTTCTTAAAACTCAGAGTATTTCTTTTCTGCCAAGCTTTTCAATTATAGATCCTAGTAAATTTTTTTCTGAATAAATGCAATAAAATTCTTGCTTGCCCTGGGGTCTAGGATTTGGAAGAAGTAGTACAGGATGAAGTTAACACTGGAAACTCTGTTAACTGCAGTGGCTAACTCTACTGCTGGCTTTTGGTCTGCTTATCTGTGAAATATCAGGGTTAAATGAGACCATTTCTTAGGGATCTCCCAAAATAGAAATTCTAGTTCACTAAATCATAATCCACTGGGATAATAAAATATAAATGTTTTTTTCCCCTCTAACTGCCACAGATCCAAGTAAAAGGAAAAAATTTCTAAGAATATATACCTTTGGCCCAGGTGGTCCAGGAATTGATGGTCCAGGCATTCCAAAAGGGCCCATAATGCCCTGTTCACCCTTGAAAAGAGGGAAAAAAAAACTACAATGTCTATTTTAGAATATTAGTCTTTCATAAATTAATGCGAAAATAATTTGAGCACCTTTTGTAAATCATTGCTAAAGTATTCAATCCATAAGATTTCAGTGTTCTTTATTAAATGTATTCAGTTAATTCCTAAGTGTTAGAAGAAATTTAATCTCTTGTGCAACTTTTCACTAGCTAATACAGATGTTGCAATCCACCGTCCTTCCCTTTTGTATTGTATGCCAGGAAGCTCAGAAAGAAATGTTTTGTTAAATTATAGCAATGTCTTCCACATAAGTTTTAGAGTACACTTCAAATTTCAATTTTTTCCTTTTTTTGTTTCATTTTAATGGCCTATAGTATATCTTTTTTTTTGTGGCAGGGGGTATGGAAGATTGAACTCAGTTGCAATCAACCATTGAGCCACATCCCCAGCCCTATTTTGTATGTTATTTGAAGACAGGGTCTCACTGAGTTGCTTAGCACCTTGCTTTTTGCTGATGCTGGCTTTGAACTTGCAATCCTCCTGCCTCAGCCTCTGGAGCTGCTGGGATTACAGGTGTGTGCCATGGCACCGGGCTCAATCTTCCACTGTATGTTACCTTACATCCTTTTTTAGAAGTTGAGAGTTCATAGATTTTTTAAAAAATTAACTTTGGATAGGGCTGGGGAAGTGGCTCAAGCGGTAATGCGCTCACCTAGCATGTGCAGGGTGCTGAGTTCGATCCTCAGCACCACATAAAAATAAAGATGTTGTATCCACCAAAAACTGAAAAATAAATATAAAAAAATTAACTTTGGATAGAAATCTTAAAGCATTTTTTTTCTTTTCCTCCCCTTTCTGCTCTCTTCCTCTCTAACTACCTTTTTGGATTTAATAGTAAGTCATAAAGACTCAATTTGGAGCAAGAGGTAATTCCTCTGTCTCACCTGAAATGTAAACCAGCAATTCTTAAATTTTAGTAAGCATAAGAATTATCAAAAGAGTTAAGTAGATATGCAGCCCTAGGTTTCAAGTCCCAGAGCTTCAGATTTGATCTAGGGGTGCAGCCCAGGAACAGGCATGTTCATGAAGTACCTCTGATGACTCTGACATGGACCCCATTACCATACTTTAGAAAACCATATTTCAAAGCAACTTTCACTGCACACACCACAAATCCCATTGTTTATGAAAATTGATAACATATAAGATAGTTTGGGAATAAAATTGATTTAAAATAAACAAGACAGGCATTGTGATGCACACATGTAATCCCAGTAATTCTGTAGGCTACAACAGGAGGATTACAAATTTGAGACTGGTCTGGGCAATTTACTGAGACCCTAATTCAAAATAAGAATTAAAAAGGGACTAGGGATGTAGCTCAGTGTTAAAGTGCCCCTGGGTTCAATTTCAAGTACGTATAAATAAATAAATCTATACTGGAGTGTGGTCAGAATTTTACTGCCAGAGTTTTTACAATCAGAACAATTTGGAAACTATTGCTCTGGAGTAGATGTGGCCAAAGCCACCCTGCCCCCAGATTTTGAAGAGCACTGGGATAACAATGGGTTTTCATGGATGCAATGTCTTCAATTTTGCTTCTTAGCCCACAAATTTAAATATTTACTATCTGCCCTTTACAAAAACAAAAACAAAACCATGGAGAACTGCACTAGCGGTTGATCTATTTCGATGCTATGCTTCTATCTGACCCTCTAGGACTTCAGATTGATGACTAATCCTTCCTCTGCCTGATTCATGTCCTCTGAGCTGTCTCTTGGGTTTCCCACTTCCTCCAGGAGGGACCCCATGGATCTGATTCACCAGTGAAGAGCCAGTGTCCATCTCCCCACCTAAGGCCTCTACTGGGTGGTAAAATTATCCATTACAACCCACAAGGTAAGAACACCAATCTGCTGGGGCCCAGTCCTTGTGAGGACATGTACAAGCCAGTCCTTAAATCTGAAACCTGTAGGGTTTGACACAATGCATAACTAGTACTGGCACATACATGTCAGTCAGGATCTGGCCACAGATAAACCCCCTATCCAATCCTGTGACAAAGAAACAAGATACCTGTTAAAATTCCTCACTAAAATGAGAGGCAAAGAAAAATTATGCTTCTAAATTTGATTTGTTCTAATTTTTAAAGGCTCATTTTAAACTATAAAAAGTATCACAGAAAGTATACAGTTTTTAGGCATACAAAGCCCCTGGATGAAGATACAATTATGCTTTAAAATATGGCAACTCTGCAACTCCACCTTAAGGGGAAAAAATCCTTATTTCAAAATATAAAAATACTCACTTTGAGTAAGAGCAACAAAAACATTAAAAGTAAACCCTGTTATTCACACTAATACAACACATTTCTTATATAGTGGACATTTCTCAAATTGTGCTTCTTGAACTACCAATGTCTGAGGACTTTCTTGGAGAAAAACAGATTACGGGGACCCACCCACTTATTGAATCCTTATCTCTAGGAATAGGACCAAGAAATATGGATTTGTAACAAACTCACCAGGTGACACTGATGGACGCTAGCATTTCAGAATCACTGGTCTACAGGTGAGGCTTTGGTTTTTTACCTGCTCTTGCTAATACCATTCTTTAAAATTTGCTCTTCAATCATCTCATCCTTGAATATACTCCTTATCTCTTTTCTTACAATCAGCATCTTCCAAGAGGCATAAATTCTCTTGGATTTGCAGTTTACTTCTTGACATATTCAACACAGTCACAATGTTCTCACCTGACTCAGGACACATACCTCCTTGCCTTACAGTCTCCTTCAATTCCTCCTCAGCTCCCTGTTCTGGACAATTTATGAGGATCACAGGCCCCTATTTTCTATTTCACAGTATGGATTTTTTCTCTCTGAATAACTCCATGTGATGAATACTTACTAGGTGCCAGGTACCATGCTGAATGCTTTAACTCCTTATATTCACAATAACTCTGTGAAATTAATCATATTTTGTTCTTTCCATATGGGAAGCAACTGGCTCTGAGAAGCTGGAGCTGAGTCCAATGGAAGGGGCCTCCTGAAGCCTGCTCCTCCTCAGGCTGTGCTGCCTCTCAGTCCCCCAACTTCTGGTTCAGCAAAATGAGATCATGAAGAATTGGTATTTTCTATGGCCCCAGCTTTATCTCAACTTCTGAATGTTTGGTGATTGAGCAGGTTGACATACAGATTCACTCTTAGAAGCATACATATTCCTGTGAAGATTACATACTCCATGGATCTCTTTACTGAATTCTATTTGGGTCTGGGAGTAGAATGTTTTCTAAAGGCTTTTTTTTATTATTATTATTTGGGAGGTTTTGTTTTGTATTTGTTGGGAAGGAAACAAGTAATCAAATTTGCAGTGGAATTCTAATCTATTGAAACCAGACACAATTACAATCTCCTGAAAGCATAAATGAGAATATAAGAAACATACCTTTGGCCCCGCAGGTCCTGGAAATCCCATATGTCCTTGATTTCCTTTGCTTCCTTTCTTTCCTTCATCACCCTGACAAAATAATTATGAAAATATAGATGTTGTAGTAACAAACCCTCTCCTAACCTAACAATGACCACCTCCAAGCCAGATTCTCAACAAATACCAATTTTAAGGCGATATGCCTGAGCCCGGCTTAGTTGTACAGGGTTTGTCAATGTTCTTCAGAAAAACTGAGTAACTCCAGAATTGTTCTGTCTTCATCAATTAGTCAATATAACTTAATATTTTTAAAAATCTACATTCTGAATCTTTGAGAACTTTTACTTGAATTTATACTTGTTTTGCGCCCTTGGTCTATTAACAGATGGTTCTGAGGCATTCAGAGTTTCGGGAAAGAGATCCGACTATGCTTTTTCATCCTGTCTTTCTGTTTTAATGCTATTTCGGTTTTAAAACATAAAAAAAGACATTGTTTACAATCCAATTTCTTCCCCAGTGGGGAGTCTAGTTCATTCCTCCCAAGGAGACAAATCATGGTAACATAGGTTCTGTCGTGTAACCGACGTGATTCTGCAATCTGCATTTGGGGTAAAAATTGGGAGTTCATAACACACTTCAATCTAATGTATGATATATGATATGTCAAGAGCTTTGTAATGTTGTGAACAACCAATAAAAAAAAAAACAGAAAAAAATATATATTTCAGCATTAACCGGAAGCAGATCCAAAAACAGCCTTCTGGATGTTTCCAGCATGGCTGTGTCGGGCAGGGCTCCCCCAAAGCAGTTGTTACCTTCAATCAGGAAGCCTCCCAATTTTATGACACTGTTTCAACTAAGGTTCTCCTGCTGTTATCATCAGGGTGTCCAGTTGGGGTTCAGGTCCTGGTGCCCCAAAGAATTGAGCAAGTGTACAGAAGTAACAGGCAAAGTATGGATTTATTGAAGGCGAAGGTAAAAGTAGCACTCCTTAAGTTGGAACAGAGTGGGCCCAATGTCTGGAAATTAGAGTTTTATATGTGGAGCTGTGAGATGTTGTCTTCCCTAGATGGACTTGATTCAAGGCCTTACCCCACTTGCTCCTATTGGTTACCTTATATACCTGATTCAAATATGGTCCAATTTTCCCCCACTGGTTACTTTAGAAAACCTAATTATAATACTGCCCACTTTATTCCCATTGGTCGTTTTAAAATACCAAACCTGTGGCGGAAGTTGTTGTGGTTATAAGGCCTCAGTGGCGGGAGTTTGCTAGGAGCCACAAGCAAATATACGATGTATGGCACCTTTGGTTGTAAAGTGACGCCAGCTAGCCACTGAGATATGATTATGTTAAGATTTACATTCATATGGAAATTGGACTCCCGCTGTTCACCCTGGCCTGCTACCGGACTCATGTTACGGGACTCATGGAGAGTTCCCATTGGTTGGGGAAGGATAGTAGGAGGAAATTCCGGGGGAGGTCCGGGGGACCCCCGGTTCAGGGAGACGGGAGGTTCCGGTAGACGCCCGCGTGGGAGGACCGGGTTTGGCTTGCCGGCGCCTACAGAGTATTGGCGGCTTTTTCAAAATAAAGTTTTGTTCCTGCTTGAGTGGCTCGTGATTCTGTGCCCAGCCAAGACTGCGGCAGGAGTTGTCATGGTAATGGGACTTACCCTACACAGGGACATGAGAGCGCATCCCCTGTCTATTCTTCAGCAGCATCTTTCTTAAACCCTACTCCACCATCTTGGCATCCTGAACTACTGCCTAATACTGCCAAATCCACATGTGGACCCACCCCACCAAAGGTATTGCTCTTTGGGATTTGCAGTTGAGGTCACTTAAATACTCATGATATAAATGATTAAACCATGGTTTTCAAACTTGAGCATCTGAATCACCTGGAGGGCTTGTTAGAGTAGATTGCTGGGCCCCACACCCAGCATTTCTTACTCAGTAGGTCTTCAATGGTGCCCAATTTTAATTTGCATGTCTAACATTCCCAGGTGATGTGACTGTTTCTGGTCCTGGAACCACATATTGATGACCAATAGACTATTCTACAGTCATCAGCAAAGAAAATGTTCCACCAAGAAGAAGAGGTGGGCTCCCGTGGAAAGGACAGATGAAATGAACTCCCAGAGTCCATACTAACGGACAGCAGCAACATAGGTTAAAAAAACAGGTGTCCAATATCACTATCACATCACTATTACTGTCATTAGAGACAAAACATAACCAATGCTATTTATTTTCTTCCACTCTCTTCCAAACCTACTTATTGACCTCAATTACCCCAGAAGGAAAGGAACATAACTAAATGAAATGAAGTGTCAACACTGCACCATGGCCTGCCTGGGCTGTAAGATGATCCTGCCACTCTTCTCCAATGGCCTTCCAGAAGCCACAGACCACCTCAAAGCCACAAGTCTAGTGGCCTTTCCCTGCAGTGCACATTCTCCTTGTTTATTTTGTAGTATTTATAGTGTCACAGGACATAGACTTCTTAAGCTATCAATTATAATTTTATTAGAATTATAATAAAATATTAATAAGTATACAAATTTCATTTTTACTTTATTCATATATCATCCATAAGAATCTTTATGTGCATATTGATGACTATTTTATAAAAGTTACGGAGACATCTGGCACTTTGGAGGCTGTCGATTATGTCACTACTAGCCTCACCCTACTGATGAATTTATATTTCTCATCTTCACACAGAAAGATGTCATTCAACCAGCATTTCTACAGGGTGTAAAACATACCACATTGTGAAATAAAATCACCATTTATTTTATTTTTAAATTCTTATCTATTTATTTACTTTGTGGTGTCAAGGAGCAAACCCAGGGCCTTGCACAGGCCAAGCACACAGCTTACACAGTGCCCCCCTAGATTGCCATTAAAAAAGTTATATTTCTTACTATTGTATGAGATTCTATAAAGATCTGAAGAAAATTTACGGACTTTCAAGTTTCAACAATGTGTCCTGAGGCTTCTTTTCCTTCTATGTGCTTTTTAAATGTCAATGTGACCATTTATTGAGAAAACATGTGTTGAACTCTTCTCTATGCTGTGTCTTATGATAGATGTTAGGAAAATAAAAATGAATAATACATTGCTGTCTTCCAAAAGCTTACAAGATAGTATCCATAATTTAAAGCCAGATGTAAATACAATTGACACAGCAAGAATAAAAAGCAAATTTCTCCTAGGTTGGTTCCTTAGCATCAGGACTAGAACATAGACAGGCTGTTTCCCCCAACACCTTGTCATTTGCAAACCTTGGGGCCAGGTTGTCCTTTTCCAGGCGGTCCTTCTGGGCCTCTTGTTCCTGGAAGCCCGGCTTCTCCCTAGAGGAAATCACACTGAAGTCTTAGCTAACGTTCCATAGACAGAATACATAATTCTACCTTGTCTCCTCTTATTGCCAGCAGATTCAGCTGAGACCCTCCACCCTAGTCTCAAAATTAATTTGGAAGCATATCAATGAATAAATTAACATTAAACTTCAGTTCAACCAGAGCAGCTGAAATATCATGAAAAAGTCTAATTTCTCAGCCAATTTCCAAAGTAATAAGCTCACTTTCCTTTGGCTTTTCATTCACATTTGGTGGATATTATTTTTAACAAGAAAGACCTTCAGCCTTTCCATCTGCTGTTTTTCAGTACTTTTATTGAAAAATGAGTATTTCAAATGTCAACTCAAAATTATTCAGGAAATCTTTACAATGGTCTTACTTCCTGAATGCATTTACAGACTCTCCTTTTGGAAGGGGTAAAAGGGGTATTTTTCTTTAAGTTTAAATTAATGTGCTTTCTAGAAATCCTGAAGGAACTAGGTTACTGGAAAATGCCAAGGCCAAAATACCAGAGAGGAGGCAGAGAATGTGAAACACTATTTTAGCCTTTAAATTGGTGCTCTTTCTATCCAGAGTAAGTGAAAGGGAAATTTTAAATTGTGTGACTTTTCTTTTTAAAGATACTCTTTGTCCTGGATGGTTTAATTTGAGCTCCTACAGGACCAAGATACCAGTCTGGTCCAATGGTTTGGACTCCAATAATATGAAAACCTTACTCTTACCTTCTTCCCTGCAGCTCCATCTTCTCCTGGTTCTCCTGTTTGACCCGGGGAACCTTTTGAACCTGGCTCCCCCTGGTGGATAAACAAAGATATTATCTCCCTTAAGTTTGTGTTTACCAACCACCTACATTCCTAGGTACTTGCAATTGGATACATCTTACAATGTTTGAGAAAAGTCTCTGAGCTGAGAAATCTGATTAGTAATTAATAGTAACTAAGCTGGTTGACCTTGGGCACATTCATTACTTCACATTCTGGGCCTCAGTTTTGTATTCTATGGCCATGGGTTCAATAGCAAGCCCCCCCAAAGTAAACTTGGTTAGAATAGTCTTTGCAGATATGGTCAAATTAAGATCAGATAATTAAGATGAGTCCTAATAAAGTATTAATGGTGTCTTGATAAAAATAGGAAAATTCCAAGTGAAGAAAAATATATAGGGAAATCATCATGTGGCCACAGAGACAAAGACAAAAGTGAAAATAGTAGTAGGGCAAGGATCAGGACCACACTACACAGACAAGCAAGGATTCTGTCTACAGGCTTGGGGGAAAGCAAGGCCTGTGAACACTTTTACTTTGGACTTCTAGCATCCAAAAACCATGAGAAAATGATTTTTTGTTTTCCTAAGCCACCAAGTTTGTGGTTCTTTGTTATAACATTACCTCTGGAAAACTAACATAAAATGAAATGAAAAATTGGGCCCCAACACCACTTCCAGTTCTCATATTCAATCATTCTATTTGCTTTCAACTTAATTTGTGATTATAAATAAGTTCT
The DNA here is from genome assembly GCF_964194105.1 of Spermophilus citellus. Taxonomy (NCBI): domain Eukaryota; kingdom Metazoa; phylum Chordata; class Mammalia; order Rodentia; family Sciuridae; genus Spermophilus; species Spermophilus citellus. The sequence goes on along the minus strand of NC_138184.1, from coordinate 196,641,494 downwards.
TGCTGGGTGTGGTGGTGCATGCCTGTAATCCCAGCAACTCAAAAGGGTAAGACAGGAGGATCATGAGTTCAAAGCCAGCCTCAGCAAATGCAAGGCATTAAGCAACTCAGTGAGACCCTGTCTCTAAATTTAAAAAACACAAAAATAGGGCTGGGGATGTGGCTCAATGATTGAGTGCCCCTGAGTCTAATCCCTGATACCTCAAAAAAAGAAAAAAAAAAGTTCTTTAAAATATTCATTAAAAAGTGTTAATTTCAAAGAGCATAAAAGTGTTCATGCTGCACTTAGTAAAAGCAAAAAAATATTCACTTAATCAAAAAAACATTTCTGCCAATATAAAAGAAAACTACTGGGAGTAAAAAACATAGTAAACCTTTTTTAAAAAAGTGGAAGAATATGATAAACATGAAAGAATAAAAAATAAACTTGAAAACAAAATGTACAAAGAGTAACAAAATTAAAAGGCAATAGTTTTAAAAACTAATAATAATGAATAAATATCTAACAGGAATTTTTAACATTTAAAAAAGAAAATTTTTAAATTTTATACAAGGATTTCTAAAAACTTTGACATCATTATTCAAAGTACATGTATGAAGACATGGATTGGTGTGAACATACTTATATATAACCAGAGATATGAAAAATTGTGCTCTATATGTGTAATAAGAATTGTAATGCATTCTGCTGTCATTATTTTGAAAAATTAATTTGAAAAATCTTTAAAAGTATTATTATCCATTCCACGGTTATTCATTTTTTTAAAAATCTACCAAAAAAATTCTGTAAAAAAATAAACAAATGCATTTTCAATTAAAAAAAAGAAAAAAACTAGAAAAAAAGGAAATCTACCCAATTTGATATGACCCAGTAATTTAACAATTTCACTTCTGAGTTCTTATCTGAGAAAAATGAAAGCACTTGTTGTCCACACAAAAGCATATAAATAAATGTTCATAGCAACTTTATTTAAATTATCCAAACCCTAGAAACAATGAACTTACAAGAGGCAAATGGATAAGTTGTGATATATCTACACAATGGAAAGCCACTCAGCAACATGGAAAAATAAACTATTCATAATGCTACAATATGTATCTCAAAATGCTTTTGCTAAGTGAAAAGAAACTGGAAAAAATACATAGTATATGATCACATTTATACAAAATTCTAAAAACCCATAAACTAATATGTACTGACAAAATGCAGATCAATGGTTAGAGATCATTGAAAAGCATATTAGTATACAGGAATATTGAGGGAGAGAGGGAAAGATGGTATTACAGAAGGTAACAGAACTTTTGTGGGTAATGGATGCCTTTATTATCTTAGTTGTGAGAGGGTTTCAAGCACAAACATATACTAAAACTTATCAAATAGTGAAGTTTAAGCATGTATAGTTATTATATGCTAATCATATAATAGTCATTTTAAATGTATGCGAAATCCTGAATAAAATATTAATCAATTGAATTATCATCATGAAAGAGTATACTTATGATCAATTAGATTTAACTCAAAAGTACAAGGATCATTCAACATCTAAAAACTCTGTTAATGTATCAGTTCAATAGGTAAAAAGGGAAAAAAAGATACAATTATTTAAGTATATGTAGAATTTGATAAAATTTAGTATTCATTTATAATTAGTAAACAGCATTTGGTATGGTTGAAATAAAAGAGAATTTCATTGACCTAATAGAGGGTATATCCCCAAAACTACAGCAAACAAGAGTGCCACTTTAGAAGCACTTCCTTTGAGGTTACTTCATTTCAACAATTTACCTAAGATCCTAGCACTATAATAAATAAATAAGAGAAAATAAATATAAAAATAAATAAGAGAAAGAAGGACTAAGAAAGAAAAATTGTTTTCAATTTCAGACAACATGATCATGTACACACAGTGTTAAATAAAAAAGCAAGAGAATCTACAATTAGAATAAGTGATTTCACATGGTGAATAGATTTAAAAATCAACATACCAAAACTAATACCAAACAAATTAAAAACTTTTCCTATAGATCCCTGATAACTAGAAGATACAGAAAAAGAGAAAAATTCCAATTGCAAACATTTTTCCAGGATATCTGAGAATAATTTTCACAAAAGAAGTACAAGTTATGAAATCTCTGGAGAAAATGATAAAATATTTTCCTAAAAATCTGAATTTTACCTTGTGGTTTGAAAGTTTCAATATTTGATCTCTAGATTCAATGCTATCCTAAGGGGACATTTTATTAAATTTTGCAATCTAATCCTAATATACATGTGAGAATCGATAGATAATAAGCAAGAAAGAAGATGATGTGAGTATTTTTCCCATCAAATGCAAAACTTATTTTTAATCTGTCATGGTCAATAGCAAGAAGTAGCACTGAGAGAGATATACAAAGAAAGCATCATATGCCACTCAGGCACCGCTCCTCACAAATACAGAATCCTGACATAGAACATGATGGCATTACAAATCTGTGTGACCAATATGGTTTCAAGAACTGAAGCACGAATACCTGGTTATCAATGTGAGGGAAAAAAAAATAGATTCTACATTAGCCCATACACAAAACAGATTCCATGTGGATTTAAGACTAAATTTTTTTAAAAGACACTAAAAAATATTCAGAAACACAGGAATATCTTTATGACTATAAAGCCAATAAATACTTTTAAAATAATATTTTTAAAGCAGAAGTCATAAGGTAATAGAAATGTAAAACTTCTATACACTAAAAGATACCCCAAACTGGAAATGCAAGCTCCAGCCTAGGAGAAGATATTTGCAACCCATATAACAAAAGAATAACATCCAGATAAAAAACTCTAACAAGGAAAAAACCTAACCTCAAAAAAAGAATGAATATAGCAATTTACAAAGAGAAAAGCTAGAGGTCCATTAAGCACATGAAAAACTGTTCATTTAGTAACAGGGAATAAAAACTAAAACAATGAGATATATTTTACACATTTTGTGCTGAAGTCATTGCCTGTTGCTAGCAGGAGCATGGTGTAGCACCCCTGTTGAACAGGACTTTGGCAAAGCAAAGTTGAAGACTTGCATACTGTGCAGTCTTCTAGTCCTACCTCTATCTTCCATAAGTGAGGGAAACTTGGACTCTAACTTATACAAAAGAGAACAATGTCAATGGAGCATGGTTGACAAAAGCAAAAAAATGAGAGGCAATTCAAATATCCATCAACAAATGGGTAAACATAAAATGAGATTTTTCACACAATAGAATAGTATAGAGCAATAAAAATGAATTAATTGATTATAGGCATATAAAAGTACTAATAAAACACACAAGACTAAGTATAACTGTATTGAAGAAGGATACGTATAGTTTAAGAACACAAAATAGTAATATGTGGTTTATGTATAAAAACACATGTGGGAAACTAGAAAAATTTGAAGGAATGATAAACACCAAAGTCATGATAGGGGTATGTCTGGGGAGGGGAGGCAGAGCAAAGGCCCTCAGACAGGGTGGAGCCTGTGTCTCTGCTTTATCTGTAGTGCTTCTTAAAACTGAATTTTGAGTCAACCCAGCAAAATGTTATCATTTGATGAAGCTGGGCAGTGGAATACATGTGCATTCTTTGTATTATTATGTATACTGGTGAGCATATTTGAAATATTTTATTTTTAAAAGTGAGAGAAACTTAAGGTTGCACAACTTGTAAGTGACAAAACTGGGATTTGAATTTAGGTGGTAAGGCTTAGCCTTGCTATATTGTAGACTGCCTCTCTGGAATTAATATATAAATGATATAATGTATATATACATATGTCATGCACTTAGCATATTAGGTAGCACATCAACACCATACAAAACTGTAGCTATTATGCTATATTAATATGTTTTTTCTTTATAATTACACATATAGCATGTCAATTATTCTTAGACCCTCAACTTACATATTCTTTTCTTTTTGGTGGGAGGGTAGTACCAGGGATTGAACTCAGGGACACTCAATCACTGAGCCACATCCCCAGCCCTATTTTGTATTTTATTTAGAGACAGGGTCTCACTGAGTTGCTTAGCACCTCGCTTTGCTGAGGCTGGATTTGAACTCGAGGTTCTCCTGCCTCAGCCTCCCAAGCCACTGGGATTACAGGCATGCGCCACCATGCCCGGGTTACCTTATATATTCTTCTAATACCCAAATGCTTATAGGAATCACAGCAATGACAGCAGAACAAGGGTGAAGTGTAGTGCTTAGCCTGGCTCATCAGACCCTACACACTTTGAAAATGAGTTACAGAACTTGTGAAGGGTGCATCCTTTTATTCAGTAGTATTTATTGAGTGCCTATCATGACCTCAAAACTGGTGTTCAATAATCAACAAGATAAACAAGTCTCCTGCCCCACGTGAAGCATTTCTTTTGGAATGGCACTGTATAATACCAATCATCAAGCAAGCCATGCATATAATCAGAATTCTTCTATTAGCCACATTTTAAGTTATATCAAGTTAGATAGATGGCACATGCTGATCTGTATTGCAATTGGACATAATAGCATCTGAACAGCAGAGTCAACTCACCTTTGGACCTTGCGCTCCAATCCCCACTGGTCCTCTAGGGCCTGTAGGTCCTATGGGGCCTACTTCTCCCTGGTAAGGAAAGAGTACTGAAATATTGCAGCAAAATAAAAACAACATATTCCTGACTTTGATCTCCTAAGAGTTGTCTTCTTTCAACAAAGTGAGATAAAATAGTTTCATGTGCTTAATTCATACATGTATTGCCTGGGATCCTCTAGGCCAGATGGATTTTTATCATATTTGGAACATATAAATGTGGACTGACTTAAAATATAGGGTATGTAGTATGTTCACAATTGGTTAAGAGCTCCTGTGGAGGCACCTAGAAAAGATAGGCAGTTACATTCTAGAACAACTAAAACGGACACATTGAAAGCCAAGATGATGTCTGTCTGATCAAGAGCAATATCATAACCAGAGAGAGCAACCTGAGTTTTCAATGATAAGCCTTCAATAAAAAACACAAGGAAAGCAGTAGTTTTCTATGGAGCTACTTCTCATATGGACAGCTGTAGGAAGTATACTCTCAGGTGAGAAGTCTCTTGGAAGCATTTTGTTTATTTAACCATGATTAGTGATTCCTTGAAACAACATTAAAAGTAGTTAGCTAAATAATAAGTGGCATGCCTTTCCTCCAGAGATAAATAACAGTTCCAAATAAAGAGGTAACTTGATACCAATGTTCATGGAATTAGAGGTATATAAAAACACAAATAAAACATAAGGCTAAGTATAAATATATTGCAGAATGATAAGTAATGGTTCCATTCAGCTTATTTCTGACTGTCTCCTTAACAGCACTCCTGGGGGAGTGCTTATGAGAAAACCAATTAGCCAAAACCCAGAGAGGCCTGGAACCACAGGCCACGGTCTACTGACATTACAGTTTGCATTGCCAGAATAGGGTCTACTACCCAAAAATATCAAAGAATATAAATAAGTCTGTATAAGTAAAACCTTCTTAAAACATAAAGAATATATATTACAATTTATAAATTGTTAGGAATATCAGTAATATTTGGTATAAAGATCTCTGATTTCTAAGTTCACTCTATCTGTTCTCTTCCAAATAACATTGACCAGAAAACAGCAATTCTACTATAGATAAACTCTGCTGTCATTTAGAAAGTTACCTTAGAACCAGGTAAGCCTTGTCCTGGGGGTCCCTGTGGACCAGGGGGACCAGTAGGACCTTGGATTCCCTTTGAAATAAAAAATTTAAGAATGTTATTAATGAAATCAAGAAGATATTTGGGTAAGAACAGTTTCAAGTCCTCTAACGCAATCATTTAGTTCTCATTCCATAATAGATGATTTATACAACATAAACGTTTTTTTGAATGGAGTGGCAAGGGCTTCTAGTTGAACCCTAGATGGGATGGCAGACTAACAGAAGAGAACAGCCTGAACCCCTAACAACACTGATGGAGAGTCACCAGGCCAGCTTGGAATTTTAAATAAGAAAAGTATAATTTCATCAAATTGTTGACCCAATTCATATCTCTGTCACATGCAAGCAAACCCTATACCCCTACTTGGACCGATTGTATATTGAGATGTTAAATTGAAGGTTTGATCTGGGCTCTAAGAAGCAACAAGCCAGCAGACCCCAAACTGAAGAATGACCAGACTGATTCTCTCCCTCACACTGCAGATGGGAGGAAGAGAGGACTTGTAAAGTTCTCCAGTAGTCTAGATTATAAGGAGGGTTTTTGTTTGTTTGTTTGTTTGTTTTTAGAAAATGGAAGGGGTTTGAGTTACTTCTCTCTTTATACTGGTCTAGAAAGAGGACTTCAGTGGATATTTCTTACTTGTACAGTTTGATTTTTGTTTTGGGGAACCAAGGGGCCAGAGTCCAACTCAAGCTTGAGAAAGCTAAGATGGCCTGTGGTAGCCAAAAGAAGCCAGGGGCCGTCTGTGGATCCAGAGTCTACCAGGGCAAAAGTCTCATGAGATGTCCCTGCAAAGAAATTGTATGCTAAGTGTAAGACAGAGTTGGCCTGGAACTATTATCAGTCTTGCCCAAGAGACATGGAAGGATCACAGAACTCCAACAGAGAAAGTCCCCAGTAAAGCAGAGGCAGAGAGGGAGGAGCAGCTGTAGGAAGGGACTCTTCATCACACCCTAGAAGGGACAGTCAAAGAGACCCATGAAGGAGCCCCACAAGGAAGAGGTCAGCTTCACACATCTGCAAAGCTCTGAGTGCCCAAAACCACCTGCTATAGCACCAAACAAGAAAGAGTCCTCAGGCCCTCACACCCAGCCTCTTCCCTGGCTCAGCCCCAGAGAATTGAGAAATACTCCCTCCCTACAGACGGTGCCAGATAATGAAGACTAAAAGCAAAGTTAACATATTGACTGAACACTTTTTGTTACAGAATTAAATCTGAGACTGGTAACTTGCAATGACCCTACAATTTTCTATTACTTAAAAGTGATTTGTTGTATTCAATGGAAGTGTAAATGATGTGATTCAGCAATCTGTATACGGGGTAAAAATGGGAGTTCATAACCCACTTGAATCAAACTGTGAAATATGATATATCAAGAACTATGTAATGTTTTGAACGACCAACAAAAAAAATAATGATAAGTTATTGATTTAAGAGGATGAAGTTACCTCTGTAATCCAGATTTTTCTTAATATAGATTGAATTCTAGCATTCTATCAAAAAAAAGGAAAAAGCAGCTTTACATGTATGAAGACATGAATTGGTGTGAGCATATTTTATATACAAACAGAGATATGAAAAATTGTGTTCTATGTGTGTAATAAGAATTGTGATGCATTCTGCTGTCGTGTATTTAAAAAATAAAAGCAATTTTTAAAAAAAGTGATTTGTTTGTTTTTTAAAGTCTATAGTCTGTTGGAAATTCTTTCAAGACAGAAAAAGAGTCTCCCATAGGGGGGAAAAATACATTAAAGGATGAATATAGAGAAAAAAAAATCTGTTTTGCTTATATCCCGCAAATAATGTTTATTTTATACAGTTATAATGTAATAGATGTTATCCCCTTTTTCCCTTAGATGATACCACTGCTTTAGAAGAAAAAGTCGGCTATGATCTACATACTGTGGGGTCAGGCCCCAAATTCCTCAATAGGACACCCATAGCGCAAGAGTTAACAACTAGAATCAACAAATGGGACTTACTCAAACTAAAAAGTTTTCTCTCAACAAAAGAAACAATAAGAGAGATAAACAGGGAGCCTACATCCTGGGAACAAATCTTTACCCCACACACTTCAGATAGAGCCCTAATATCCAGAGTATACAAAGAACTCAAAAAATTAGATAATAAGATAACAAATAACCCAATCAACAAATGGGCCAAGGACCTGAACAGACACTTCTCAGAGGAGGACATACAATCAATCAACAAGTACATGAAAAAATGCTCAACATCGCTAGCAGTCAGAGAAATGCAAATCAAAACCACCCTAAGATACCATCTCACTCCAGTAAGATTGGCAGCCATTAAAAAATCCAACAACAACAAGTGCTGGCGAGGATGTGGGGAAATGGGTACACTTGTTCATTGTTGGTGGGACTGCAAAATGGTGCAGCCAATTTGGAAAGCAGTATGGAGATTTCTTGGAAAGTTGGGAATGGAACCACCATTTGACCCAGCTATTCCCCTCCTCGGTCTATTCCCTAAAGACCTAACAAGAGCATGCTACAGGGACACTGCTATATCGATGTTCATAGCAGCACAATTCACGATAGCAAGACTGTGGAACCAACCTAGAAGCCCTTCAATAGATGAATGGATTAAAAAAATGTGGCATTTATACACAATGGAGTATTACTCTGCAATAAGAAATGACAAAATCATAGAATTTGGAGGGAAATGGATGGCATTAGAGCAGATTATGCTAAGTGAAGCTAGCCAATCCTTAAAAAACAAATGTCAAATGTCTTCTTTGATATAAGGGGAGTAACCAAGGACAGGGTAGAGACGAAGAGCTTGAGGAAGATTAACATTAAACAGGGATGATAGGCGGGAGGGAAAGTGAGAGTTAAGGGAAATTGCATGGAACTGGAAGGTGAGCCTCAGGGTTATACACAATTACATATAAGAGGAAAGGAGGAGTAGGAGGAAAATTATATAAGTGGAAGAAACGATTTATAGTAGAGGGGATGGAGAGAGAGTAGGGGAGGGGAGGGGAGGGGAGGGGTGAGGGGACAGTGGAGAAGGGGATAGACAGCAGAATACATCAGTCACTAGAAAGGCAATTTGTAAATCAATGGAAATGTAACTGATGTGACACAGCAATCTGTATACGGGGTAAAAATGGGAGTTCATAACCCACTTGAATCAATCTGTGAAATATGGTATGTTAAGAACTATGTAATGTTATGAACAACCAACAATAAAATAATTAAAAAAAAAATACAAATGCTAGTCCCTTGTTCTCTGGTTGACAAAGGTAAGCAGCCCAAACAATTTAGGGAAGTTAAGGTTGTTGCACTGTCAATATTGACTGGTTACAAAACATAACCCTTTCTGACTTTTACAGGAGTCCACAAGTTGCATACAAATAGGACAAAAAAATTACAGGATGTGCCATATGTAGATGTACATGTGTGTATGTGGTTATTTATATTCCACTTTATTTTGTAAAACATCTGAAGCTATCAAGCCTCCAAATATTTAGTGAAAATCTGGAGGTCATTTAAAAAAACTGTAAACATGATGATGGAAACAGAAGTTCACTCATAAACAGATGAGTAGGAAAACTCATTTCTATAAGTGACATTGGAAGAAATAATAATCACAATAATTCAATGGATAAACTTGTTAAATTAAGGATAAGAAGAAAATTGAATAACTGCATACACAGGTTAAATTTAAGTAGAATTTATGTCATTTATCTTAATGGGGTAAATAAATTCTTGTTTAAAGCAGTTTACAAAGAATACATTCCATTTGCTTTCCTATCCATTAGGGGTCTGTTCTATAAGGACAATTTTACTCAAAAATTGGTTTTTTCTCTTGGAGAAGAAAATGAAGGAAGTCGAGGAGGTTTGGGGTTTTTTGTTTATTTGTTTGTTTGTTTGCTTTTTAAGCTGCAACAAACTCCATCAAGGACCAGCATTAAAGGAAACAGGAAGTCACAGGTGGGCGGGCTGGGATCCACTGGCCATCTGGACAGACCCGTCTCTCTTTGAACCTCATTCTCCACCAGAGTGGTAACTCAGCATAAGACACAGGATGTGGCAGTGCCATGTAGCAGCTTTCAAGACCAGAATGTGAGCCCTGATGAAACCAGAAAATACACTAGAAATCCTGAGAAGGCCTGGTGGAAGAGTCAATCCAGGATCCTTCAAGAGTCAAAACACCCAACTCTTAATTATTATCTAAATATTTATTTACAGATTTATCTTGGCTTCTTCTGTGCCCTAATCCTCTTAACACAGCCAAGATTAAGGAAATGGAAAGAGGAGCAATAGCCAACTTCACTGTTGCCTGGGATGACAAAAATATGTAATAATAATAACAAGTTAGCAGATGGTTAGAAACAAACTCACAGCTAAATGTCTAGTGAGATTTGGAATTGTCCCAAAGTTTTCTTCTTTCCTTAATACCCTCGATAAAGGAAGCAGTATTCATGCTCTAGGCCACAGGATAATCCAAACCTTAACTATAAATTTTCATCAAACCAACTTGTCACTTTCTAACCTGGATGATAAATCTGTATTTGCTGCTGACGTTTTATTAAATGAGATATGTAGATAAATGCATATGGTAAACTGTGTGACATGCATTTATCAGTATGTCAAAATGAACCCCACTATAACATATAACGCACTATTTTTTTAATTTTCAAAGTGTATGGTAAATAATAATAGTAAAGTTACTGTTATACTATTTTCACATTATTTAGACAATTATCCAGTTTTTCCAAAAGTTATCAGATCTTAGAAGGTCTTTCCTTTCTTCTGACCAAAAGGGGCCAGGTGACTTTTATAAAATCCTACTTGTAGTTTGCTTATATCCAGGAAGAATAACACTTAAATAAATTGATCACTTCCAATTCTGGTCCCTATTTTAAGTTTAATACCATTTTTAGTTTGGTGTGTAGATAAGGGGTGGGAAGAACTCCCCTGGCATTGGGACCGAGTGGGACATAATCACAAAGTTTTGAGGGGAAATAACATACAAACTGACACATAAGTAGACGACTGCTCTCCCAAGGGGAACTAAAAATATAAAATGTTATCTCCAAACTCAGACCCTGGTTAATTAGGTTTTAGTGATAAAAGTCAAAGCGCCAAGAAACATAAAATTTATATTTGAGTCTTGGAAAGTTGTAAAACAAAAATGTTTCCATGAAACTGTCCTTGTACATTCATTTCTTAACATATATTTCATTGCAATTTGACTATCAAATGTACTCATAGATGTTTGCAGGATTGGCCTTCAGTGAACACCAGGATTGGGTTGGAATGCTTGGTACCATGAGAATGAAAACAAGCATCAGTTACCTGTTCTCCTTGACTCCCAGTGCCCGGGATGCCCATTGGTCCTTGAGGTCCCACAGGTCCCAAATCTCCCTGTATAGAAAATGTCAGAAGTACAACAATAAATAAAACCTCCTTCTTTTATGCTTTCCAATCTGAATTTAGGCTTGATTAAAATCTATATTTATACTTCAAAAAATTCAACAAGTAAAATCATAAGACCTCATTGCTTTTGAAGATCTCTAGAACAAATTTGCCAAAACAGTGAATGACATTTTCACTATTTTGTCTAAACTGGTTGGTATGTGCATGGGTTTATATTAAGAAAACATGTTTCTCACAACCAGAATTTCTGAATAGTTATCATAATAATATAAAAACTTCCTGTTAGGACCATAACATAAATATTTAAGAGTTTAAAATTCTTGGGGTATAAGAAAACTGGAATTTGAAAGATAAATGGAAGAAGATATTTTAAATTTTTCTAAGTAACTTTCCTCTCCAAATCTTATTAAAAGAACAAAAGTAAATACTACTCATACTTTATATAATATTGAACTATATTAAACTTGTGCGAAGACGCACTCTGGAATGTACTTCTTAGTATTTCAATTTTGAAATTAAGAAAAATCTAAGGTGAAGCCTACAAAATTAAAGAACCCTACCTTCTACTCCCATGAAATAAATTCTGTCCTTAACAGAGCTTACAATATTAGTAAAGGAAACAGAAGACAACAAGCAAGACAAGTAGATAAAATAAATGCCACATTGAATAATGATCAGTCTGTAGGGGAAAAACTAATTGAGAAAATGGTGTGGCAGTAACAATTGGAAAATGAACCCAGATGGCCTCACTGATGACAAGGAATGAGCCAGGTAGAAACCTGGAGAAAGAGCATTCCAGGCAGAGCACACAGCCAGCGTAAGGATGATCCCTGTACTTTTCAGAAACGGCAAGGGTGGAGATGGGGAGTGGTAGGTGATACATGGCAGCGGCCAGGCAGAAGGATCAATAAGTCCTGTGAGACAATGGTACTTGTTCTTGCTCTTCTCTGAGCGGTGTGACTGGGTGACTTCACCAAGAGTTGGAAAAAAGAGAAGGTCCAAAGACTGAGTCCTTTAATCTCTCCAGTCATTAGAGGTCAGAGGAATGAACCAGAAACAGCAGTAGAGACTGAGAAGGAGCACCCAGAGAGACCAAGCAAAGAGAGGGTTTCAAGAAGGTGAGGGAGCAAGAAAGGGTACTGATAGGTCAAGTCAAATGACAACTGAACTGACCACTTATTTCAATGGCAACTATATTTAGACAACTTCAGGTCAGCAAACTTTTTCTTAAACAGTAGGATAATAATGTTTGGGGCCTGAGGACAAAAATTAGGTCTCTTTTGTAACTAATCAATGCTGCTTTGAGAGTATGAAATCAGCCATAAACAATACACAAAGCAGCAGGTATGCTTGTGTTCCAATAATGTTGTCCTAGACAGACAGACAGGCAGCTGAGGCTGTGTCAATATGTTTTTATGAACAAAAGTAAATACTACTCATACTTTATACAAATAATGTTGAACTGTATTAAACTTGTGCCAAGATACACTCTGGAATATACTTCTTAGTATATTTTCTACCTTGGTCTAAATAAATAAGGAAAATATTATGGACTCAAGTTCTGATCCAGAACCCGATTATTCTGATTCAGTACTTGATTGTTCATGATGCAAGAGTCACTGTGATAAATGCTTTTCATAATTTTTCTCACTAATCCTCCCAATAACTCTCTATGGTGGGCATCACCATTTTCCAAATGACCTTAAGTAATTTGCTCCAGGTCACATACCTATTAAGTGGCAGACATGAGATTCAAATCTACACTCTGTCTCACTCCTCAACCCAACTCATAACCACTATTCTGCATGTATTCAATAAACACATGAAAATTATATCCTTTTGTACAGGTTTTTTTTACAATTAAAGTCTGTGTCATAACTAATTTTTTGTTTTGTTCCAAATATATGTATTTGTGAGCCCTTGTCACAGGGTGTTTATGTCATCGCTTGAATCACACCAAAGTCTTTGAATCTGATGCTGCACCTAAAAGAGTAGGAGAGGAAGAAAAGGGGAAAGGAAAGAGAAGACAGTATTGATTTAGGAAGGGGATAGCAAATAAAAGCTTTTTATGCAAAACATTTTCTTTGCATGAGCTCCAGATGTAAAAACACAAATGCCATGTCACAACAACCCTTGAAAAAGTTAATTTACTGAACTCACAAAACAATGGTTCTATTGTACTTAGTTCTCACTGCCTCCAAAGGAAAAAGAACATCTTACGTATTTTAGAAGTATTTTGGAACCGCAGTTACAACCAGAGCTGAGCTCTTTGAAGCAAGAATTGTATTGCATCTAAAATTTATATGATCCATTACTTATCATTATCTCTGCTATTCAAATACAGACAACCAGAAGAAATAACTACCAGAAAATAAAAGGAATGAGTCATTTCAAGATTGAGGATAATCATGAGTATCAGTTATTACTCTAATTTAATAAATAATATAATGTGTGCTTAATGGTTGGCATATAAATGACTCCAAATTGATATGAGGTCTCTGGTTTTTGCACATATCTTCTGTCTCCTCCCCTTGACAACTTTCACTTCCCACTGCTCTTTAGAATCTGAGCAGCTTGCAGTAACTTCTGTCACCAGCCTCACCACCCCTTCTAATTAGGGTCATGATCTTCAGATATTTTAAAGAAAATGAGTAACTAATGCTAAAGAGTAAAGCAACGTCTGATGGCCTGGAGCTGACCTGACCCTGGCAGCTGGGCTGCAGTGCTGAACATAAACAAGTTCATCAAAGCGACAGACCAAGACAAAAGCAAGACTGCTCTGTACTCATGTCTGAGACAGACAAACCACAAACACTGTCCAAATCCCTAGAAATGGCCAAACATCCTCCTGCACTAGCTGAAACGAGTTGCTGCTACTTCTTTGACTATTACATCTCAACCTAACACCATTTTTCCCAATTTCTAGATGAGACTCATTAAAATACTCAACCTTAAAATTATTCCCACTTTCTGGTAGCATTCAATGCAAAGCAACCTATGCTATCTTGAAAGGTCCCAAAAGTTACCCAACACAAACCCAAGTTCTATAAAAAATCTCTTCTTCTTCCTTCCTAGTTGCAGTTGGTCCCCCAGGGTTTACGGTTTCCATGTTGCAATGAGTCAGTAAACCTTTGTTTAACTAAAGGTGGACTCCTATTGTTTCTTGCTATAGGGTATCAACACTAGTTTTCTTAAATGAGTTCTATTATTTTAATATTTTTGAATGAATGCCTGAAGGTAGAGATGGACTGTAATGAGGCCAAAATGTTTTTAACAACTATTTTCTATTACACTAAGGACAGGTGTTTTTTTGCTAATGTCTGTCTTCAAAGATGCTTTCCTGATGACTGAAGTCACAGGAAGTTAGAAACCAAATAAGTGACACATTACTCTAAATAATGGGACTTCCCAGATCATAATTCATCCAATATAATAAATATACCTTGCATAGACAAGATTTATAATTAATTGAATACCTATGTGTCATGATTGTCATGTTATATTTGGTTTTAAAGTGTACACTCATTAAAAGCAATGACAAAAATAATTTTACTGGCATTGTTTCCATTATACACCTTGTATACAGTACCTTGTCCCCTTTGATTGACAGGCCTTGTAACCCTTGTGGGCCAATTGGTCCTTCAGAACCCTTTTCACCCTGAAAGTGCATGGAAGGGATATCAGCGCATTGGTAAAAATTATTTTACAAGATTTACATTAAAGTTACTATGAATTATACTTCAAATTGATTTTTTCAATCAAGTATCCAAATTCACTGCCCACTGTGAATGAGTAATTCTAACTGACTCTAAGATTTGCAATTTGCAAAAAAAAATTAGTCATATCATTTTCACAGGAAGGAGTCTGTCCCAGCAGAATACATATATAGCATTGCTGAAATTGGAAAAGAGCTCAATTTCCAATCTCAATAGAAATACTGAAACCAGGAACCTAATCAATTAATCATGAGGTACAACTACCTGGATCAAGCCTCCTAGTCCTTAACATGGCTACACTTGGATCCATGGTACAAGAAAATTTGTCTCTCATATATGTGAACCAATACTCGCAAGATTGGATTACTTATTAAATGTTTTATATCTGAACTTACAGAGACATTCATTGAAAATCTAGGTTTAGAAGGCTTCGTGGGAAACCTTGTATTTGCTTCTATGATCAAATGATCTCTGTGAACAGCTGTTCTTACTATATCTATGAAGTCATAGCACTTCATGCCTTTGTTATATATGTCAATCAGAAACAACATTCATTTAATAAGTTCATTAGAACCAAGAATAAAATCAAAGAACATTTTTAAGAAACCTAAGAAAAAGGAAAATATAGCTATATATTTCTATCCATAATTTATTCACTTACTCGCTACAAATTAACCACAATCGACTGAGTCAACAGGTCTGCCTGGCTGGGGAATGAAGTGCTCTGACTGGTGGGTTCTTCTGATCATTACCACAGAGCAAAGTCCCATGTACTTGACCCTAAGGAAACACTGAAAACCATGTGTTCTTTCCTTGTTGAAACAGAGGCCAACGTAGAGCCTGGGGTTATTATAAAGATTGTATCATCACATCATACTTCATTTAACATAAAAGTATGTTGAACATGTCACTAAGGCATTCCCTGGAATATACTTCTCAGTGTTTCACATATTCATTTCTTATTTGTTTTTTTTTTGTTTGTTTGTTTTTGTTGTTGTTGTTGTTTTCTTTTGTTTTGTTTTTTGAGGTTTGTGGGGTTTTTGTTTTGTTTTTGTACTAGAGATTGAACTCAGGGCCACTTGACCACTGAGCCACATCCCCAACCCTATTTTGCATTTTATTTAGAGATAAGAGTCTAACTGAGTTGCTTAACACCTTGCTTTTTGCTGAGGCTGGCTTTGAATTTGTGATCCTCCTGTCTCAGCCTCCCGAGGCACTGGGATTACAGGTGTTCAGCACCACACCCAGCCCTCATTTGTTTCTTTATCTTTAACACAAACACACAGACATTATAAAGATAAATAATTTTCACAATTTGAATTTTCCGGATTGTTTGGGCTGCACATAAAAAAAGACATTTATAATGTGCCAAAAATTTAATGAAACTATGTATCATAAAACTTTCTAAAATGTAGTTCTAAGTCTTTGACCTGTTTTCTAAGAATGATACTTTAGTTATGAGATATTATATTTATCCAAAATATTACTAACATTATTGTGGCAACTTTAATGTCTTAACAAGGTCCTCTTCAAAATTCAGCTCACAACATAGTATGAATTATTTGTTACAGCAATTGCTTTTCCTCTTTTGAGATTTGGGTTTCTCAGAGACAACTGAGTATTGATCATAATGAAAGAATCTGAGAATGAGATACAATTTTAGAGTATGAGGCCATATTGAGAAGGTCAGATCTGAGTGACCTGACAGAATAACTGTTGTGCAGGGTCTGAGAAAGCAACATATGGTTCTCTGGGCTGTGTGGGTGTGTGTCTATGTGGGGGGCGGGGAAGACTTTAGAAATGAAGCAACAACCCAGAAATACATTATTGTTTGCTGTGAAATTTTTTTAATAGTGCCCAACGTATTTTGGAGAACCATTTCCTATGTGGTGTTTGGCAGATGTGTTATAGATATGGGTAAACCACCTAGACAACAGGAAAGCAAACTACAGCCCACTGGCCAAATCCCATAGCCGGCTTTTTGTAAACACAGTTTTGTTGCAGCAGCCAGATTCATTCATTGATACGTTTTTATGGCTATTTCCATGCAGCAACAGCACAGTTGAGTCATTGCAACTGATACCATATGTCTTACAAAGCCTAAAATATTTGCTATCCAGCCCTTTACAGAAGTTTGACGTGCCCTGGTGCAGAGGAACTTGAGCTCCAAGAATTATATGTGGGAAGCAGTAGGAAAGTTTGAATTCATAATAGTTTGGTCCTTGTAGTAAAAAATCAGTTTTCTTATGATTTTGATGGCAGTATAAATTGATGTATTAGATTTCTGTATCCTATCTGTGTTTCATAAAACAAAGCTGTGAGCAGTGTTGCCATAGCTACACTGAATAACTTGACTTCTGGGCATCGATATGCTATTTATCACTGGAGCGTTAATGACTGCAAACTAAGAGTTTCTAATTTCATATGTGGTAATTACATGAAATAGAAATCTGTTGATGACTTATTTTATAATTAAATATTTCACCATACTTTTACATTAAAAGAAAATTGACAAATTCCTTCACACAATACAGTGCAAATAGTCAGGAAATACTTAAGTTCTAATAATCAGTGTTTTAAAAAATCTGTGATTCATGACTATGCAGGACAAAGTGCTGTGGGTTTTTTTTTTCCTAGTTCAGAAGCTTTTATTACCTTAGGTCCTGGAAATCCTTCTCCAGGTAAGCCCCTCTCTCCTGGTGCTCCCTCAGGACCACGGGGACCCTGGATAGGGTAGGAGGGAATGAGGAACAGGAGGTGAGAGAGCAAGAAAGAAAGGCAGCAAGAGAAAAGGAAGAAGAGGGAAGAAAGAGAATAGTTATATTTCAGTTCACAAGGATATGGCGGTGATATAGTCCTCCTAAGTTTTTCCTGAGTGTCTTTCTAGTAAGCTCCCAAAGTATTTTGGAAAACCATTTACACTGATCAGCAGAATTGTAGAGTTGTAAAGAAGAAATTCATCTTGTATTCAAATACTTATTCTGTTTGATTGGCATAAGCACTTCTAGGATCCTCAAATTAGAGGAAAATGGAAATGAAGTGATGCTTCCGAATAAGGATTAGGAAATAAATCCTATGAGGAAAGGCTAAAAATTCAAGACGGTGTGATCTGGAGAAGGATGCAGTGTTATTTTAAAATTTGGTTAAGTTTTAAGGGAGCCCATTGAAGAAATCACTGCACAGCTGTTGCAAAGCATTGGATACTACTTACATGTGTTTTGATTTCTGTCCTGATATACTTGGACTAAAACTTGAATTATTACAGGAACCCATTGACTCCACTGGCAGTTCTATGCATAAGCTGATATCTTGATAGATCACTGAAGGGAAACATGGTTTTCCATATTGATGATTAAAATTAACTCTGGATAACTATTGCTCAGAAGAGGAGCACTTCTAAAGGCACTAGAAGAGGAGAGGACTTCTCGGTCCTAGGCTTTGAAATGGACTGGCAGAAAACACCCTACTTGGAAAACATAAAACAATAGCAAGGTTTTCATTTAAACTAGAAAAAAAAACTTAAAAACTACGAATTTTCCCCTTTTCTTCTTGTCCAAAAGGTTGAAAAGGAACTAACAACAAACCTCTTAAAAGCAAAAACCAGAGAATTTCCTCTAATGATCTTCAGATGATTCAGATTAGCTAACTAGGGAAGTCCTGGAACAGTCTAATGAATTTCCCTCAAGGCCGAAAGCCAGCACACTGCAGGCTGCAAGTCGTTGGGCTCTAGGTACACTAATCCAGGATTACCTAAGAGATGCATTAGACTGGTGGCAGAACAAGGTTGCAGCATTATGTTCAGCAGTAGCAGACCCATTATGAATTTGTATTTAAGAAAGAAAACTAACTGTATCCCAGTGTTTAACTTCTTTGTGCTTTGCCCTGATATTGCATATTTTAAAAGACAGTCTTTTTTTACTATTCAGTAAAGACTTTAATTAAAAGAAAAAGCTAACATCTAATTGAATTTAAATTGTAATGCTTGTGACCTTTAACAATCCAAAATCTTAATCAAAGCACTAATATCCATGACAGCTTACTCTAATGGTAGAGCAGTCAGCTAGGGAGGAAATAAAAAGGAGCATGAAACTGGATTGCAAACTAAACTGAAAAGTGCCAAGTTAAAATCATACACATTCTCAAAGAACAGCAAATTTTTCTTCTTCCCTAATGCTAGGACTAATGAAAATGAAACTTTTTATATTAAACATAATGAATTTTTTCCAGCTCAGTTTTTTTTTTCATTCATTCAACAAATACTTATCAAACACCCAAGAAGTGGAAGGAATTGTACTAGGAATAGCAGACAGATCTCCTTGTCTCATGGAATTTAGTCTTGCATGCTAGTTAAAAGGAGATTTTGGTGTCTTTTAAACCAAGGTTCAAGTCTGACTTTTGCTATGTATTAGCAATGTCACCTTGATCAGATAATTCAATCTCTCCAAAGCTCAGCATCATCCTCAGAATGATGACAGTACTACCTCAGCCACTAGTATTATTGTAAAGATTCACAGACATTTAGAGCTCTTACATATGACTACATGCCTGCTGCAATTATCAGACCTAATTTTACTTCAGCTCCACCATTGTTACAAATGTCCTTTGTGGAGTGTTTAGAAATAAGGAAATCTCAGAGGTTGGTCTACATTAGGCAAAGTGGTGACAGACATTTATTCTGGCTGCACAGAATAAATGAATTTTCTTCCCTTCTCCTCTGCACTTGTAGAATACAGCAATGAAGGTGAAAGTGAAAGTAATGGAGGAGTTAAGGAATCCTGCGTTCAAGGCTGTTGAGAATGGAGTTAAGGCTCATGGGCCAGCACTTAGGGGAATTAAAAAATCAGTGATCCAAGGTTTAATTACTGTGAACTGTCAGAGAAATATTCCATACCATCAGTATGTTCTCAAGTTTTCCAGTTAAAGAGTCAGGATAGAAGATGATTATTAACCAGAGAAGAGAAGTAGCAGGTACTTGGGTTAGATGAACCATACTTTTAATTTAGTAGTCAGGAAAGACCAGAGGATCATTTTTAAAAAATATTTTTATTGACAGATAATAATTGTATGTCATTTAAAAAAGAATAAATGCTTCTATAAAAATGTCAGTGCCCTTTTCAAAGCCATGAGAACCAGTTAGAACTATGGCATATTTGTTTGTTTTTTAACAAACATCTCTAAAATATATTTATTTATATATTTTTATAAATTTATATATAATCATTATATATTTGTTTATATAATGATTCCTATATATTTTAACATATCATTAGATATAATAGATTAATATTTAATTATTAGAGATATATATTAGTTATATAATTGGGTTCCTCCATTTATACTTTAATCCCAATTACCAGTTGACACAGTCTAATCAGTGAAATGCTTTATTGAAACATTAGCAATGAAATTAAAATATGATTGCACATTGTATTTATCTTATTACTTTCCTTAATAAGATCAACAGTGTTAATAACCTTAAAAATGGTTTCAGAATACTCTGCAAGTGTTAAAGATAAATATGTGAAATAATAATAAAAATTGCCCATTATATTCAAACAGTGTCATCTATTTTATTTTTAACTTCAAAGTAATTAGAGTTCTACTTCAGGGGATATCTTTTTTCCCCTGAGAGTACTCTGAATGACCTTGCATAAAAAGTAGATCACTTTGAGAGTCTCAGTTGATTTACTTTTTATAAATCAGCTATATTTATCAGATCAGCACAAAACAAGTAATACACAAAAATGATAGCTAACTATTCAAAGGCAGGCCTTAGAGTAAGAATATTAATTCCATCTATTGGTAGATTTACATTACTGCGGCATTAGCAAGAGTAGCCCTAGACCTAAAACTATTTGAAATGATTGGGGCAAAGGAACAAAGTAAAGGATTTTCAGCAGAATCTCTGTCAATCCTCAGGTAACTCTTTATGTCACTTCTAAATAATTAAAAAAAAAACTCACTTTGTTGATTTTTTTTATTATGACATTTTTGTTGCAATAGTTTGACACTTTATTTGGGATTCTTCTCATCTTTGTTAGTATTTTGTTTCCAAATAAGTCAGAACTTCACAGCATCACTCTCATTGGTGTAATTGTGGCTTAGAAAACAAGCCAACAAACAAGAATTTCCTGTTCTGAGAATACTGTGAAAACTCTGGCTCCAGACAGAAAGATATGGAATATGATTTTTTTTTCCAAAATGAGTTATAAAGATATAGATGAGCCCAGAGAAAATAAAGTAGGGCTCAACAACAGAGATGAAAACTGTGTATGCATCTAAGATGCTGCTGTGGCTGTGCTGGGGAGGGGGGAAAAAGAAAACAACATTTGTGGGGTAGAAAGAAGTCAAGGAAGCCTAGAGCAAAAAACAGTAGCAGAGACTTTGGCTCAGACAATGGAAAATGAGGAGCAAATCAGTGCTGACATCCCACAAAAAGTGAAGACCTTCAAAGTTGTGAAACTTAATGAAAGGGACATTAGCAAATAGTCATTTACATTGACACAGGGGTGTGGGCAACAAGAATTGTGTCTGCCTTGGCGAGGCCTCTGAATGACTGGAAAGTCCCAAACTAGACTTGTGCTGTGTTTGGGTTTGCAACTTCTATTGACACCACCTCAGCAGTCTCTGAACACTTCTGTCAACGCTTCATCATCAAGAAAACTCCTGAACTACATAAGAGGTGCAAACACAAACTCCTCTCAAACACCCTTCACACAGGACACTTGGGGTTTTCACAACTAAAGGCCTGCTGAAAATCAGTTCAGATTCCAATGTTCAGAACATAATAGAAAATAATTCACAACGAATAAAAGTGAACCAAGATAACATAAAATCCCCCCAAACTGACAAATAATAGGAGACAAAATGTATACTTTAGGGCTGGGGCTTGGGGCTCAGTGGTAGAGTGCTTGCCTAGCATGTGTGAGGCACTGGGTTCAATCCCCAGCACCACATATAAATAAACTAAAGTATTGTGTCTATCTACAACTAAAAAAATTTTTTAAATGTGTACTTTAATGTTTAATGTCTTAAAAAGAGTAAAAAACACAAGAATCAGAGTCTAGTGTGGTAAAAAGTTTGGATAGAAAGATAGATGATAGATAGATAGATAGATGATAGATAGATTTTGAAAATACTCATTAAACTAAAAATTTAATGGATGAGTTAAGACATTTTATAACCTGATTAACCTAATGAAGTTAAAGTTATACATTACAAGTTACATTTAAAGAAATTACCCCAAATGCTTCAAAATGTCCAATAGGATTTCAAAATAAATAGAACGAGGGCAGGGTGAGCATTTGAAGAGATAATAGCTAAGAAATTTAAAAATTGTCAAATCCTCAGATTCATAGAACAGTGCATCTAAAGTCATATAATTGTAAATTTATCCATATTTACATGTATCATAATGACTTTAAGAAAAAATATTAATAAGAAAAATTACAAAAGCAGCCTAAGATAAAAGGCAAATTACTAAGAAATTATAAACGAACTGCAAACAAATCAACATGAACCACTGTTGTCAGTAGACAGTGGAATTAGTACACAGCTAAGATTTTCACACCAGCCAAACCATTATCATTAAAAAAAAAGAATGATATTTCAGCTAAAAACCGAAAGAGTTTACACATAATCTGATTGGAAACAACTAAGAAATATAGTCCTTAAAAAAAAAAGAAAAGAGGGAAACTGATAAAACTATGTTGAGCAAAAAATTGGCAAATATGTGGGTAAAACTAAATTAAATACTGGTAAAAAATAATAAGTTAGGTGGGATAAAATAAGGTAGAACAAAGCTAACAGAAAATAATACTTTGAAGGTAGAAGAGATGATTGGAGTAAAATCCTTCTGTGGTCAGTGTGTTTTCAGGAATGGGTAGTACTACTGATGACATTTCAAACTTGTTAACTTATAATACATGACAAGTCCAGAGACCACTTAAGAAATAAAAATATACATACCTATGTAGTCATATACATACCATGTAACTTCATACATATATGTGTATATTCTTAATAAATATTTGATATTTTTGCCATTTCCTAATTAGATCTTTGTTTTATCATTGAGTTTTGAGTGTTCTTGGTATGTTCGAGATACAAATCCTTTGCCACATATGTGGTTTGCTAATATCATCTCCCAGTAAGTAGCTTGTCTTTTTAGCCTGTTAACGATCTTTAACAGGAAAAAATATTTTCCATTTTGATGAAGTCCAGTTAATCTACCTTTTTCTTTTTTGAATCATGGTTTTGGTGACATGTCTAAGAAATCTTCATCAAGCACTGAGTCCCAAAGATTTTTCCCTACATTTTATTTGTAAAGCTTGATAGTTTTTACATTGTATATTTAAATGCATGGTTCACTTTGGGTAAATTTTTGTATAAGATGTGAGACTTAACTTGAGGTGGTTTGGATTTTTTTTTTCCTCATAGATATTCAATTTCTCCAGCACCATTTGTTGAAAAGACTATGCTACTCCATTGGATCAGTTTTGCATTTTTTTTAATCAAAAAATCATTGACTATATTTCTGTGGGTTCATATCTGGGTTCTGTATTCTATTCCATTGATCATTACCAATACCACACATTCTTGATTACTGTAGCTAAATATTAAGTCTTAATCCAAGAAGTGTGATTTCTTCAAGTGTATTCTTTCTCAAAATTGTTTTAACTATTCTAGCTCTTTTGTCTTTGCATGTAAATTTTAATTATTCTATTCATATCTACAAAAAATCTTGCTGGTATAATGAAAAGACTTCCATTAAACCTTTAGGGAGAATGTACATCTTTATGATGTTGAATCTTTCAATCTATGAAAATGGCATGTCTTCTCAATTTATTAAATAGTCTTTAATTTCTTTCACCAATGTTTTGTAGTCTTATACAAATTGTGTCTTTCCAATTCATTTGCCCATTTATTGATTGGGTTGTTTGTTTCTTCAGTGTGAAGATTTTTTGAATTCTTTATGTATTCTGGATATTAATCTTCTCCCAAAGAGTAGCTGGAAAAGATTTTCTCCCATCCTATACGCTGTCTCTTCACACTGTTGTTTCCTTTGGTATGCAGAAACTTTTTAATTTGATGCCTTCCCACTTGCCGAATCTCACTATTATTCCCTGATCTATTGGAGTCTTATTCAGGAAGTTGTTGTTGCCTGTGCCTGTGTCTTGAAGTGGTTCCTCTATGTTTTGTCCTAGCAATTTCAAAGTTTCAGGTCTTACATTTACGTCTTTGACCCATTTTGAGTTGATGTTTTATACAGGGTGAGCGATAGTTTCAATTCTTTACATATGAATATCTAGCTTTCCTAGCACCATTTTTTTCTCTCCAGTGCATGTTTTTGGCACCTTTTTTGGTAAGAATCAAATGGCTATCGCTTTATAGGTTTGCCTCTATCCTCTTTTCTATTCCACTTGTCTATGTGTATATTACGACAGATACCACTGAAATCCAAAGGATCATTAAAAACTATTTTGAAAACTTACACATACAATCTGCCAAAATTGAACCAAAAGGATATAAAACCTAAACAGATCAATAACAAGCAATGAAACTGAAGCAGTAATAAAAAGTCTTCCAGCACAGAAAAGCTCAGGAGCAAATATATCCACTGCTGAATTTTACCAGATCTTTAAAGAAGAACCAATATAAATGTTCATCAAACTAGTCCATGAAATGGAAAGGGAAGTAATGCTTCCAAACTCATTCTACGAAGCAAGTATCACCCTCATACCCAAATCAGATAAGAACACACACACACACACACACACACACACAACACACACAAAAAAACCCCCCAAAAATTGCAGACTAATATCCTTGATGAACCTAGATGCAAAAATCCTCAATAAAATACTTTTCAACCAAATTCAACATCACATTAAAAAGATTATACAGCATGATTAGTTTTTAGTCACTAAATATAATATTAGCTGAAAGTTTTATAGCAGTTTTCTGAGAGGTGTTGTCAAAGTTTTATTAGGGTCTTGGAGGGATTTAATTTTGTCAGATGCTTTTTAATATCTTTGGATATGATTATGAGATTTTTTTCTCTAGTGAATTAATATGATATATTACATTGATTTTCAATTATTAAGCTAGCCCTGCATCCACTGAATAAACTCTATTTTGTGAAGCTGTATAATTATTTTTATATGTTGTTGAAATCTGTTTGACGATACTTTGCTAAAGATTCTTATATCGATATTCGTGAGGGATATTGGTCTGTAGTTTTATTCTTATGTATTGTTACTATTTTGTTTTGGTGTCAGGAAAAACTGGCTTCATAAAATAAGTTGGTAAATGTTCTTTCCTCATCTTTATTTTCTGGAAGAGGTCATGAAAGTTTTACTGCCATCCACAATATTTTACGGTTTAAAGATAATTTAAATCAAGGATAGGTAGTTTTGTCTTGTTGGAGGTTTGCTAAATCATTTTTTTTCTTTTTAAATATGCTTAAGATATTTCATTGCTTAAAAATAAAAATGTTTTCAATGCTAGAATGAATAAGTGAAATAAATTTTTAAGTTTATTACTGAGTGTGAAAAGTCTTAATACAGTTCTTTGAGAAAAATATCCATCAACTTAAAGAATAAAAAGTTCTGAACTGCTTTCCCAACATTTACAGAACTTTCTTCAATATTTCAAACTCTAAAAACCATAAAATTAACAATATTAATATTTTAATTTTACAAAAGTTAAAATGTGAGACTATGGTGTATTAAAATATCCATGAGTTTTCTATCTTCATAGGGAGGAAGAATCTCTATTCCACTCACATCTGAGCTGATTCTATGCTTGTTTTAGCCAACTGCATCACAGAAATGATACCAGGTGATTTCTGATACTGAGTTTTACATGACAAGTGGTTTCTGCTTGCTGGAACATTCCTGCTTTTATCTAAGCTACCATGTTGTGAGGAAGCCCAGAGACCACATGTAGAGGCAAACTGAGGAGAACTGAGGTCTCTGGGCAAACCCAGCTTCACCCATTCCAACTAACTTCCCACTATATGAAACTCCCAAGTCCACCCACATTATCATGAGAAATAACTATTTATTGTTCTAAAGCATTAAATCTTAAGATGATTTGTTAAACAGTAATGCATTACCAAATTGGATACTCAAAGAAGTTAGTGGTTCACTTTTAAGAGCAATATTTAATGGAAATTAAGACTACATCACTTATTTTCAAAACTTTCATCCTATGTATTTTTCCTCCACATTAAGTTTTTTTTCTTAAATTAGCATATCCAGGCATTGGTGAAAACTCAGGCGCACAAATAACATGCTGCCATTTCACTCAGAGTAAAGCAAGGAAGAAGCGTATGATCCTGATACTATTTACATGTGAGTAACTATACCATGCAAAACCAAGTTGGGACAACAAGTATCCACAATTGGTTGTTTTTACTACTCAGTAAGTCAGCTACGGTTATTTTCTAGGAAAATAATGGTTACCTGAGAAGTTAAGAAGCTTCTTATACCAGAATAGTTGGGTTTCATTCACTTTCTCTTCAGATCTGTTTTGATAACCTGTGTTCTATTATCCAACAGTAACAAACTTCAAAGCTACACAGGCAGAAGTGAATAAAACAGGTTTTATCTTTCTACAATCATCCATCCTAGCTTTAAATCACACACATGGATTTGATAATAATATCCTTAGTCTCAGGAATTTTTCTCATGATTATAGGAAAGTTCATTACAAATGTATGGATATTAAGCTTTAATCCACATCTATCAACTCCTAGGAAATGTTGACATATAAGATCTCTTCTTCTTAAACAAGCTGATTCATTTTTAAGAGATTATAGTAAGAGACAGATGTAAGTATCATATACACATATATATGGGTGTGTTCACATGTATGTGTGTGTGTGTGTGTGTATATATATATATATATATATATATATATATATATATTTGTATATGTTATATAGATAGATAATATATATAACCCCACTTCAAGTATATGAAAAAATAATGCTTGGATCTGGTCCTTGCATACATATTTTCTTTTTATCCAAAAAGATACAAGAAAGGTAGCAGAATACAACAATTACTAATAGGTCATTATGTAAAATTGTGGATGTGTAACCGACGTGATTCTGCAATCTGCATTTGGGGTAAAATTGGGGGTTCATAACCCACTTCAATATAATGTATGAAATATGATATGTCAAGAGCTTTGTAATGTTGTGAACAACCAATTTAAAAAAAAAGAAAAAAAAAGAAATAAAATTCACCTAGGAAAAGTTAAAAAAAAAAAAAGATACAAGGTGGATTCATTTAACTATTCATTCTTTTTTAAAATTTTTTTTGTTGGTTCTTCTTAGTTATAGATGGCAGGAGAACCCATTTTTATAATATTATACAAGTATGGAATATATCTTATTCTAATTAGAACCCCATTTTTTTGGTACTGGGGATTGAACTCAGGGGCACTTGACCACTGCACCATATCCACAGCCCTATTTTTTCGTATTTTATTTAGAGACAGGGTCCCACTGAGTTGCTTAATGTCTCACTTTTGCTGAGGTTGGCTTTGAACTCGTGATCCTCCTACCTCAGTCTCCCAAGCTGCTGTGATTACAGGTGTGAGCCACCATACCCTGCCTAGGACCCCATTCTTGTGAGTGGACAGGCTGGTGGGATTCACTTAGAGTTAGACTCACTCTACATTCTTTCCTAATTCTTTCCCCCCTCCCTTCCTTTCATTCCCCTTTGTTTAATCTACTGAACTTCTCTTATTCCCCTCCCCCAGCCCCTTTATTGTGGTTTAGTTTCCATATATCAGCAAACACATTCAAACTTTGAGTTTTGGGGATTGGCTTATTTCACGTAGCATGATAGTCTCCAGGTCCATCCATTTGCTGGAAAATGTCATTGTCATTCTTCTTTATGGCTAAAAAAAGCTCCATTGTGTATATTTACCATATTTTCTTTATTCATCAGTTGAATGGCAGCTAGATTATTCCATAGCTTAGTTATTGTGAATTGAGCTGCTATAAACATGGATGTGGCTGCATCACTGTAGTATGCTGATTTTAAATCCTTTGGATGTATATGCTGAGCAGTGAGATAATGGGATCAAATGGTGGTTCCATTCTTAGTTTTTTGAGGAATCTGTTAGGTTCAGGACAGGCTGAGTAAGCTGTCTTCAGGGCATGCCAAACAAAGTTAGCTGCAGGATGACCTGGCCTCTCAAACCCTCTGTCTGGTTCTTTATCAACTATTTGCTTCAAGCCCAAATGCCCAAGCTCACGCTCAAGGCTGAACACTCAACCCCCTGCTCAAGGCCAAACACGTAACCCCCCTTGTGCCAACAAGGCAGCTTGCAGACCCAGAGACCTCATTAGATTTGAGCTATAAAAACTCCCTCCTGCTGGGCCCCTCTCTCTCTTGCTATCTCTCTTGCTTTCTCTGTCTCTCTCTTGTGCTTGCTCTCTCTCTCTCTCTCTCTCTCTCTCTCTCTCTCTCTCTCTCTCTCTCTCTCCCCCCCCTCTCTCTCTTCTCTTTCTCTCTTTTCTCCTCTGTTGCACTGCTGCAATAAAGATCTCTTGGTTGCTCTGAGTGTTGTGGTCACTTTCCTTTTAATCTCCATACTGCTTTCCAGAGTGATTGCACCAATTTGCAGTCCCTCCAGCAATGTAGGAGTGTTCCCTTCTCCCCACATCCTCACCAACATTTATTGTTATTTGTATTCTTGATAGTTGCCATTCTGACTAGAGTAAGAGGAAAACTCAGTATAGTTTTAATTTGCATTTCTCTAATTGCTGGAAATATTGAACATTTTTTATATATTCATTGACCAGTTGTATTTCTACTTTTGAAAAGGGTCTGTTCAGTTCCTTTGTCCATTTATTGATTTGGTTATTTTGTTTTTGTTTGTTTGTTTTTTGTTGGTGTTAAGCTTTTTGATCTTTGTATATCCTGGAAATTAACACCCTATCTGAGGGGCAGGTAGCAAATATTTTCTCCCATTCTGAAGGCTGTCTCATCATGTTCTTGATTATTTCCTTTGCTGTGAAGAAGCTTTTTAGTTTGATGCCATCCCATTAATTGATTTTTAATTTTATTTCTTGTGCTTTTGGAGTCTTTTTACGAAAGTTCGTAACTGAGCCAATATGTTGAAGTTCTGGGCCTACATTTTCTTCTAGCAAGTGCATGATTTCTGGTCTAATTCCTAGGTCTTTGATCCACTTAGAGTTGATTCTTGTGCAGGGTGAGAGATAGGAGTGAACTTTGACTCTATTACATATGGATTTCCAATTTCCCCAACACCATTTGTTGAAGAGACTATCTTTTCTCTAATACATGTTTATGGGGTCTTTGTCTAGTATGAGGTGACTGTACTTATGTGGGTTTGTCTCTGTGTCTTCTATTCCGTTCCATTGGTCTTCTTGCCTATTTTGGTCAATGCCATGCTATTTTTGTTATTATAGCTTTAATCATTTTTTCTGACCCAAAAGAACACATGAAAATAATGTGGCTCTTTTTTTTTTGTTTGTTCCATCTTGTATGTTTGCTACTTACCGGCTGTCCTGGCTGACCAACTCCAATGGGTCCCGGAGCTCCTGTTCTTCCTTCTTGACCTCTTTCTCCCTGAAAAAGTACAGTGGGCACTTTAAAATAAAACATAGCATAAAATAATCTGGAGATTTCAAAAAGGATAAATACAAAATAGCCAAACTTTTAATATCCATAAACGTGTTTAAAATCTAGAGAGAGAAAAATGAATTTAATTTGAATTTAAGTAAATTTAAGTAAACAAATTACCCTCAAATGTTTATCATCTCTTCTTTAAATGTAATACAGCACTTTCCTCTTTCACAATCTATCCCATAGTAATGGTAAGATGAATGGCTTGGCAATTCATTTTGGACACCAATGGGACAAACTAATGATAGTTGTGCTATTCCTGGCCATGATCCTGGAATGTATTCATCCCTTGTCCCTACTCTGTCCCTTCCCCCTCTCCCTTAAACTCTGTTTCATACTTGATCTCCTGTAGAATGCTTCTCCAATAACTCTGCCCATAGAAACCCTGCTTTCCCTGGAGTCTCAATGTACTTATTGTTGAAATGTTACCTATGCTGACACTTGATTACATTCAGAGTACAGTTTTAGTGCTGCATCAAAGTCTTATTTTACTACTGCATCAAGGCCTTATTGTCTCAAACACATAGAAGAGTCATTTAAAATAAGCACTTCCACTCCATTATATCCAGTATGGTACAGAGCATCCCAGGAGGGCTGTTTCTTACTTTCTATTTCCCTGCAAACCTTTCTGTCAACAATTATTTATTCAGTGTCCTAGTTTCTCTGGTTCCTGCCCATCTATGCTTATTTAATGTGAGCAAGTGGTAGTTGATGTGTTAAGATATTTCACTTCACAATTACATATTTGTATGTTAATGTTTAAAGTGTGGAAACTCAAAAGAGCTACACATATTTTATGAGTGAGTGGATATTTAGAGATAAGCAAATTTTTCATTTCAATCAAAATATGATTAATTGATTATTCTTGTGACAACTGCCCCTGGTCAGAGCATTGCCGTGTCCAAGGATGCAAATGTCAGTAACTTCTGCAGGGAATCTCCTCATGTTTACTACGATTAGGCTGAATTGGGTTCAAATCACACTCCCCCAGGTTTTACAATAAATTCAATAGTCATCAATAGACAAAGAAACAATCATCTTTACCTTAATACCCTGTTGTCCAATACCAGGGGCTCCTGGAGGACCATACGGGCCAGGAGGACCTGGCTCACCCTGCAGGGAGAAAGAGTGCTATGTTAGGTCAACTTAGTAGTAGTCATTGAGCAGCTCTGAGATGTATAGTGTTGTGATAGGGGTTTGGGGGGTAACAGTGGAACCTAGGACACAGCCTCTACCCTCAATCATCTAAAATCCATTTGGAAAGACAACTGAGTCCCAGAGTTGAATTACCTACTAGGCTCAGTGGGCACAGTCTCTAGGGCCCACAATACTTGTAGGAACCTGTGAACATATTTCCATTTTAAATTTTTAGATTATTACAAAAATCAATATCATAATAATGAATATGTAATAATGAATTGAGCCTGGCTTGTATTTATCTTTATATCAACTCAGTCATACATTTTAAAATATTTTTTCCTGGATGAAGTGATCCTCTAAGGCAAACGTTTTTAGGAAATATGAAAGCCGCAGTGTAGCCCTCACTCATTCATTAATATTTTTGTTCGGTGCTTTGGCAGACTCCAATGGCTACCCTCTCTCCCTGTCTCCTGCCTGCTGGTAGAAGAACCCTGATCTGCTCATGACAAGGGCAGCTGCTCTTTGCTCTCACAGGTATGGGATGAATGATAAGTAATCTAACTCAAGCCTGGGATCCCCTTTCCCATTGCTACCCATTAGTCTAGGTTGGTCACGTGACTCAGTTCTGACAAATGAGATGGGAGGGACCTTGCTGGATGTAAAGGAAAAACCTTTTGCCTCTGTCTTTTCTTTCCTACATGGAGATGTGGTAATGTCTTGTATCCATGATAAAACAATCTCTACTATAGGAGCCAAGAGCAGAAGAGGACCACACAGAGCACATGGAGAAGAGCCTGACTGCTGGATAACCTTGCTGAGCAGCCAGTCCTGTCCCGGACTACCTACTGCAAACATTCTCTTCACTCAACAGTGACAGTTTTTCTGATTTAAGCCACTCTTAGTCAAGATGTTGTAACTCAAAGCCAAAACATTTTTAATTAATTCAGACTACCATGGGGCAGGCCCGTAATAGAACTCAGGCATCTCAGAACTAGATGGGACCACGACACTCAACCCTCTCCATTTCCCAGATGGTGAACCTGAGTCCAGACAGTTACCTGGTCTGTCCCAATTCACACCTCAACATCACTTACAGATAGGACTTTTCCAGTCTCTCAGGCATCTGGCCCTATAACATGATGATAGGAAAAAGGATTCCAATTGCTATTGATTTCAATTGTCCTTTTTAATACTGCTAAGTTTTTTTCACTTATTAAAATAATATATTGTCATTGTAGAAGACCTGTCATGTATTAAAAAGCATACATTTAAAGAAATTTTTAAATTACTTATCTATAATTCCTATTAATTTTTTGTGTGTTTCTTTCTAGTTTTTGTAAATACACATGAATCTTTAATTTATGCTAAGGAAGAGTTCTGAATACTCTTGTGTTTGAGTTAATGAATACTTGCTATTGAAAATTTCATTCAACAAAAAATAAAATTTTCATAAAACCAAAGATTTATCTCTTTGTGCATGCAAACAGAAAAGTGGAACATAAATTGAGACTAGCCTTCTCTCAGATTAAGGGAAATAAAAAACTTTTCATTAATGTTAAAATCTCCCTTTGCCCTGGAGACTTGTGATTTTGCAGGGGACACTTAACAATCAGAGCAATATGCTGTTAGTAAGGGAATTATTTTAGAGCAGTTGTTAACTTTGAGCATTGCAAAGGAGAATGAGAAGGGACAAGAAGAAATCAACTCCCCAAAATATATACCCAAACTCAAGATAAATTAAAACAAAAGAAATATGTCTTAAAATAAGTTGCCTGAGATAGGCACAGTGGTGCACAACCATAATCCCAGTGGCTCAGGAGACTGAAACAGGAGAAGGATTGCAAATTAAAGCCAGCCTCAACAAAAGCAAGATACTAAGCAACTCAATGAGACCCTGTCTCTAAATAAAATATTTAAAAAGGGCTCGGGATGTGGCTCAGTGGTTAAATGTCCCTTGGTTCATTCCCTGGTATCAAAAAAAAAAATCAGTTGCCAGAATTTTTGATTTTTTGGCAAATAAGTGGTTTGATATAAATGTATTTACTGATCATGCTATTTAGGACAAGTCAATCTGGCTGATAAATCAACTAGAATTTACTTTTTAAAAAAATCCTTGGGTTGTACTTGATTTTCTGTGTAGTTTAAATCTAGAGTGGACACACCACAGCCATTCTTATTTTACATGTTCTTCTCTCTTTTTATAATATCAGACATAAAAATTTGCAATAAATTTGAAGCTGATTTCTTAACATCAAAGTAAAAGTAAATGCTAGAAATTATTCAACTTTCTAGAGCAAATTTTTTGCTTCAAGGAACCTTTATTTCTTCTTTCTTTCTTTTACAACTTCTGTGCTCTCCACTCAAGTTGAAATCTCCTTGTAAATTGTAGAAGTCCCACATGAGGGCCTGTTGCCATCACTCTGCAAGTCAACACAACTACTTGTTCTGTGGAAGGTTAGGAAGTAAATACTGAGAATACAGTTCCTAAACTTAGAGAATACAGTTCCTAAACTTAGAGAACTGGCTCAAGAGATGCACCATCAAAAAACTGCAATAATAATTTTAAACCCTAAGTTCATTTATTTTCTTTTCTATACTTCCTATATGTACTTTTGGTTTTGTAAGAGGTGATAAGGTATTTAAACTATGCATCTGGTAGTGAGCTTGAGGATTTTTGATTAGTGGGAGCTCTTCCCTACTCAGTACTTAACTACAGGTTTGATCAGAAACAAACCAACAGCACAGGTCTGTGACAAAGTTTCTTCTGACTACTTTCAAGGCATGGTTTGGTTGTTATATTAAATGTGTGAACCAAGAAATCAAGAGAAGCAACTCTGTTACTCCTGAGTCTATGGGTTCCCCTTAGGCTTGGCCAAGTACCAAAAGCAACTGAGAAATTTTTTATTATTACTTTTTTCAAGGGAAATACAGGGATCCAAAGATTTTAGAGTGAAGGCTTTCCCTTACTTGAACACAGTCCTCAGAAACATATCTTCACATTTCCTTTGCTTATATTGATTTCTCAGGAGCCTAAAATCTCAATGTAGGACCCACTGACCAACATAATTATTGTTTTCCCTTGACCTTTCCTATAAAAACTCTTGTGGTAGTAATGGAGATGATCCTCATTGTAAAAGATGATGTTGAGACGAGACCAAGCATGGTAGGAGAGGCAGCACTCTACTTGGAATAGTTTTCTGGAAATTTACTAACAACACACCCTGGGTAATACTATAGGCTTGATTCCTTTCCTGCTATTATTCCTGCCCCCAACCCTCACCAACACACACACACACACACACACACACAGAGAGAGAGAGAGAGAGAGAGAGAGAGAGAGAGAGAGAGAGATTGCATACCCACAATACCTACAGTACCAACTGTACTTATTTCTTGACTTCACTTTCTTTGATGACCAGGGTCAACAGGTGAAGATAACAAAGAGGAGTGGGTTAAAATAACCCCAAAGAAAGTCTTGTTTCATAATATCTGTGATTGTGAATATACATGAATGTGACTGTGAACAGGTATGGGAGCAATGAGACCACCTTAATCCTCCTCAGAAACTAAGAACACCCCTACTTCTATGGACCTCAAGAGCAGAGGAAGCCCATGTTTAATGAGACCAACTATTTCATTATCTCTTTTAATCTTATGATAATCCTAGAAAATAGGGTTTGATTCCATTTATACTGTAGGAATATAATCTTTATTTTTTAATTGACTTTTCAGCATGCAGGGAATCTATGGGATGTGGGAGGTATGGCTTTGGAATTATCCCTGGTTCTATCACTTACTAATAATTTGAACTTTTGCAAGATCCCCAAATGAAAAATGATGATGATTATATCTGCCTTGCAGGGTGGTTGAGAGGATTCAAGATATTGTGTGTAAAATAGCTGTTTAATATATGTAGATTCAATTGTTATTCACCATGTCTTTGTTGACCAAGCTGACGCCAGGTTTTGTGCTCAATAAAAGGTCTGGTGAATAAAAATCTATACCTATAATTGAGTACCAGTTTGCATAATTAGAGACATAAATCAGATTGCGCCTGCACTTTGCAGAAGTGTACAATCTGGCTGGAGATACAAATGAATATGAAACAAAATACAAGCATGTAAATTATCTATAATAAAGATATTAACAGAGCATACAAGTCTCTGAGACAGAAATATTTAATTCTGCCTCAAGGAACTGAGAAAGTTTCATGATAATGAGGGAATACTTGAGCTGAATGAAGAGGTAGCAATCATAGTGAACCTGGTGGGAAAGAAAAGGAGCAAAAGTTCAAAGAGAGGAAACTGTGAGGCATAAAATGACATGAAATGTTCTGCAGAAAGTAAGTACAAGGAGCCAGAAACAGAGTGACAACTGGGTCACTATCTGGAGCTGCACTGTCCAGTGGAAATACACAGTGACTATGTATGTAGATTAAATTTTTCAATAGTCTTATTAAGAAGATAAAAAGAAACAGGTGGACTATAATTAATAAATATATTTCACTTAAAATATCTAAAATGTTATTATTTCAACATGGAATCAATATTTTAAAAGCATTGATGCTTATATTTTTCACTAGTCTTAATACTAAGTCCTTGGAAACCCAGTCTTATTCTGACAGCAATCTCAGTTTGGATGAGCCACATTTCAAATGCTCAGTAGCTACATGTGGCTACTTTGTTAGACAGTTTCATAGAAATTAAAGAGCCTGGAGCATCGGGTCAGAATCATGGACAGTAACAACATTTAGGTGGAGGAAACATGGAAGTTCTAGCAAGACATCTTGCAGGAGGCTAGAGGAAAGGAGCATTTCAAAAGTCATTTCTAAAGACAGACGTAGTACCTTTCACTCACAGACTTGGTCATCCTCCAGTCTCTTCTACCTAAGGAAGGGGTTCACAATCTCTCCTGTGTCAAACCAGAATTGAGGGGACTATTCTTCCTCTCTTCCTCCCACCATGTGTAATGATTATATCCCAAGTACATGTCAGTATGCTTCCTAAATGTGTCTCAAACTATCCCCTTCTCCATCTACATCTCTATAGTCTACACCAAAATCAAAACACCTTTTGTTCAAACACCATCAATGTCCTTATAATATCTTACCTGCACACTCCAGTTTGTTCCCTCCTTTGCTATCAGATAAATCTTTTAATTTTAGTCTGAACAAAACCTTTCAAGGCTTTTTCCTTTGCTCATAGGATATAAACAGAGCTATTTACATGGTATGATCATACTGTCTCTTTGGTTCCTTGCCCTTGACTTACTCCCTCCTGCCACAGGATATTTGCACATGACACTCTGTCTGGGATGCTCTTACCTCCCTCTTATCTGGTTATTCTTTCTCATCTTTCTTATACTAATTTAAGAACCATGGCTTGAAGGAGGGTTTTTCTGATCAGGTGAAATCTCTATTGTAGACACTACAGTATAAATAGCACCATTTTTCTCTTTTTCTGTATACACACTACATTGGCAACTTTGCCCAGTAGTTATATGTGGCTACTTTGTTAGACGGTTTCATAGAAATTAAAGAGCCTGGAGCTTTTGCATTTCTAAGTGTGTTAAAAGCCTTTCCACTAGACTATAGGCAGGATGCACGTAATTTCACTTTGCTTTGCATTTTCAATGCAAAGCTAACTACTGTCACTCACTCAACCACTCATGCGTTAAACATTTACTGAACATCAGCTAGGGAGTAAGGATCATGCTAGCTGTCTAAGACAAACAAAAGGAAAACTTGGTCTAAACCAGGAGAAGTTGTGTCTGTAAATGCTTCTTTAGGGTCATATAAGTTTCAATCAGGAGCAGTTGTACATAAATTACATAATGATATCAAGGGCCTATTAAACAGTTTCTTCTACAAACTCACCTAAGATAAAATTAGTCTCTTTTCCAGCTGAAAAAGTAACAAAATCACAAAATAGCTTAAGGTTAAAGAACAGTTAGGCAAAAGAAAACCCAATCCCCCCCATTCCTGGAACTAGCTGTAACCAAAGCAATCTTCTTTTTTTCTAAGACAATAAATGGTTATCCAATTTATTGAAATACTGAGTTGTTTAAGAAGAGAAATTTACCTTTTCTTGGATAATACAATTATGAATAATTTAATCATTCCTTGGGATCTTTTTAACATTATGATAAAGATATATTCAAACCATTTCTCAGATATGGATGACACCAGCTGTACTGTATGCTAAGTCTTGTGGCCCTGATGCTCATGCATTCCAAAGGGAAGAAAGTGAGGGACAGTATTTTTGTAAGTGCAGAGTGGCTTGAGCACAGCCAGGTTCCATCCTCAGCTGAAACTCCATGAAGTCATGGGTACATACAGAGGCTTTGGAGGAAAAATCAGAAAAGTCCCTTTTCAGAAAGAAGGAAGGAAGGGAGTGAGCGAGCTAGTGAGTGAGCATGTGAACAGGGGATAAGAAGATAATATTTATCAAGTACTTCTTAAGTCAGGCTCCATTTTTGTACCTAATTTCTCGTTTCAGAGGAAGTGTGTGTAATAAAAGGCTATTTTCAGAAAACATCAGAATAAACTTGGTCTACATTATTGTAAAATAATATATATTGTCGAATTAACTGCTTCATAAAAATTACCCACACACAAGGTTCTCACTATGAGACAGGTGCTCAGTGTTATATGTTCTAAAATAGCACAAGGGAAGGTGGAAGAAGAAGGCAATTTATCTATAAAGATCAATTAATACATAATACAATATCACAGTGTTTTTAACTACTTGAGGATTTAAATAAGGTACTTCACCTTGGGAAAAGACTTCAGGGATATCTCCTTATGCTCTTTGGCCCTAACTCCACAGCTCTAACGCTAACAGATGGTCCATCCATGCCACAGTCCATCCCTAACTCCCAGGAAAGAGTATCTTGTGTTTTAACTCATCTGATCCTCACAACTGTAAGAGCTGGGTGCTGTTATCAACTTGCCACATGGACAAGAAAATGGAGTCATAGGAAAGTCAAGGAACTTGCCCAAATCACAGCGTTAATAAAGCCAAGGCCTGGTTTCCATCCCAGCAGTTTGGCTTTAAAACAATGACAAACTGCCTCTTGAGACTTTTCCATTCTATTCTTAAAGAATTTCGAAAATAATTTCATTACAGACTAAACTCATTTCTTTGGAATTGGATGAAAACTACAAAACCAGATAGTTGTAATCTATTTATAACTGAAGGCCCATCATATGAAGACAAAGATTCTCTAAAAGGAAAAATATGAGCCAAGATGAAACATGATCTATACAAACGTACTCACTTGCATTTCAGGTACATATGTCTACCTTCTCTCTCTCTCTCTCTCTCTCTCTCTCTCTCTCTCTCACACACACACACACACACACACACACACACACACACACACATCATAGCCCAGCTGCTAAGGACCATATGTATCAGAGATTTGCATGGAAATCATCTACCTTGAAGCTACTGGCTGACATTCCACATGTTCTGGCAGCCACTTCTCGTTGTCACTGTATCAGTTGTCTCATGTCAAATGAGTTAATAAGCTCATTTAGAGTCCTGGTGGGCAGATGTGTGTACAGGTCACAGCACTCTCCACAATAAGAATTGCTAGATTACTAATGACTCTTTCCTTTTAATTAGGCCCAGTACAGAAATAGCATTTAGACTTTGACATCTCTGAAGGAAAAACATTCACGTAATTTGGCTATGATCTTCCTTTAATGGATACTTATAATTACAGTTATAAAAGGATTCTTCCTGTAGATTGAACAGTCACAACTCTGTTCAAAGTTGTTAGCCTGTCAGAAGGACCAGAAAGCCTTATTGTTTTGATAACTAGAAAAGCTGACACGTTCAAGGACCCTGTTTTTTTTTTTAAAGAGAGAGTGATAGAGGGAGAGAGAGAGAGAATTTTTTAAAAATATATTTATTTTTTAGTTATCAGCAGATACAACATCATTGTTTGTATGTGGCGCTGAGGATCGAACCCGGGCTGCACGCATGCCAGGCGAGCGCGCTACCGCTTGAGCCACATCCCCAGCCCCAACCCTGTTTTTAAAAATGGTTTGCAGGTAGTCAATTCTGCTCAGAGTTGTGAACTCAAGATCTTTCTGTTTGATTAATTATTCTTTACTAGAAACTACAGGTACTACATATGTTTCACCTTATTTACTCCACCTCACATTATGAGGAATTAAATATCCTGTAACAAATCCTGATTTTTTAACTGGTTGAAAGCAACATCATGATATTAGGAGATTGTTAGGTATTTGAGTTATATGAGAGCTGAAATAAATCTATACAAGATGCCTGTTTGAGGAGAAAGTTTAAAATTCTGTATAGGTATTCGAATTTGTGGTGTTGAGCTATTTCCAAACCACAATTTGGAAATATTAGTGATATTTAATAGGTTAACCTACTAAAGCTACTAAGCTAAACTTTGGACCAACTTAAGTTTTTAAGTAATTATCAAAACAGAAATGTGTCTTTAAAACAACCAAATCTTCAGTAGTGATTCTTCTGCTCTAGTGAAAATAGTAACTATGAAAAAGTGACTAATTATATAGGCAAAACAAAAAAAAAATCCCAAGTCTTTATGACACTTTTAGAAGAAAGTACAAGTAGAAATAACACATTAGGTTATTATGTGTTATTAATATTATTATGTTATTATTAATAATTATTATGTTATTAATGCATGAAAAGCTTTTAATGGGTCACATCAGCGCTTCACTTACTCTGTATTACCCAAATAGGATGGGAAAATGGTCAACATCCCTGAGTGCTACCTCCCTCCCTCTGATTCCACCGCCATATTCCAATTTCTCTATGGGTTTTCTTAACATTGAAGAAGCTAAATTGAACATAAAGCAAGACCCAATTTCATATGTAAGAGGACTTCAAGTCTTGAAGGCAGAAGAAGAAAACAGGAAAAAAAACTTACAGGAAATATGAACATTCTAAAATAGCACAATGGAAGGGGAAGAAGAAGGCAATTTATCTATAAAGATCAATTGATAAATAATACAATATCACAGTATTTTTAACTATTTGAGGATTTACATAAGGTACTTCATCTTGGGAAAAGACTTCAGGGATATCTCCTTATGCTCTTTTGGCCCTAATTCTACAGCTTTAACGCTAGGATACCTCTGAGTGTCACAGCTGCTTCTATCCATGCCACAGTCCATCCCTAGCTCCCAGGAACACAAAGGCTATCTTGGAAAGAGCAGATTTGCATGAGGCTTGTGAAGAAAGTATGCTTCAGAAATAACCTCAGAAAGACATCAAGAAATGGCAAAAATGACCTAATTTGGGTTGGACCCACCCAATGTTCCACTGGGTTTATTTGTTCACAATTAATTTTGGTAACTTGTTCTCTGTGATTTGAAAGGTCTACGCAGTGAGACATTTTTTTTTCTATTTATGAGAGCTCCTTTGGCAGCCAGATGTGATTGCATCCTGGGCTGCCACTGCAGCCCCATGGAAGTTGGTAGTCTTGGGTTCACAGGGACTCCAGTCTTTCCTCAGAGCCCAGAGAGCGCTGTCTCCTGAGTTACATTTCAGTTTGGTCCTAGGTATAAAGCTTCTTGACCACCGATGTGATTATAATTCCAATTTATTTCACATACAGACTACTGGGATATTCTTCTCATGAATACCTCCACGTGAGCCTTATGTGCGAAAGAAGTTGAGGTGGCCTCTGAGCCAATGTGTCATTCTGAGAAACATCTATGTTTTGTTGCTAAGGCAACAAGGGCATTCAGTGCAGAATAGGAGCTACTTTACATGTGGAAAGTATTAATGACAGAAATGATTTGTAAAATGGCCAGAAGCATATATTCCCTTGATTTAACCCATGTTGTTTTTTCCTTTTGTCCTTTGGCCACCTTTTCTGAAAAACCCTTTGATGAAGAACATTCTACTCCCAGAGCAACAGAAAGTGACTGTAGTTGATGAGAGACCATTCATAAATTCAAAAATATGGGCATATACCATCTAGAAACTCACAGAATCTGCAAATGTTACAAGCCTAAGGTTTCTATTTTAAGGTCTCATAAGAAATACAGTATTTGAAAATGCAAAATTAGAATTGCTGTTTTCTTTTCCCCAAGTGATCCCCTTCCTTCTTTTCCTGTTACTTTCAGATGAACAATATAGTCAAGTAGAAATGCACCTTTCAACAGAGTGTTGTGCTCAGCCAGAATATACTAGAAGAGAAAATATGCAACTTCCATACTGTTCAAAAGTAAAGCATTTATCTCAGAACAAATATTCAGGAAATTCAGCCATTTTTTGTAAAGGGATAAATAGCACAGGGTAGTTAAGAACATACTTCTGGGTTTGAATTCTGATTCTGTCCCTTACTAATTTCATAGACTTGGACCCTTTCCTTAAACTCCTTGTGCCTTGGTAGCCTAATTTGTAAGATATCAACAAGTATTACAGAAATTACAAAATAAATAATCCTCCCTATGCTCATTAGAAAATGCATAATTATGGGCTGGGATTGTGGCTCCAAGAGAAAGCGCTCACCTCGAATGTGTGAGACCCTGGGTTCAATTCTTGGTACCACATAAAAATAAAATAAATATACTGGGTCCACCTATAACTAAAAAATAAATATATTTTTAAAATGCACAATTACTGGATTTTAGAGATTATTTACATAAATTACAATATCAGTTTCTTGAAAACATTTTCTAATAAAATGATAATGGGTGAAAATAAAGAAGCCACTATCTAATACAACATTGTTTACAGGCCAAGGAACGGATTTGTTTATTATGCCTTCAAAATGTAGAAGTACTTTCTGGGATGCAAGATGAAATCATTCCCTGAAAGCTGACTTTTAAGACAACACACTAATAAATGTATGAAATGCAAAATAAGGGTCCACTAATGATCAACGTGACATGGATCTCTAGCTAATGGATCCAAAGTGTAGTAGAAATCATATAGAAAGCAGTAATATTCTAAGAAAGGAAGAGTTGAGAGACCTCTATCTACACTTGTGACCTTAAACCAGAAATAGCACTAGAGGGAGACAGGGAAGCTCACATGCCCTCCTTCCAGCCTCCTAACAACTCCCGACATTGCCTAGAAATGACACCTTTTCAATTGGCAATGATCTTCTGTGTTCACTTGGCAGTGAACTTTGTGATTCAAACCTGAGTGTTAATTTTATGTCACGTATATTTTATTACAATTAAAATTTCAATTTAAAGAGATGCCCTTAGGAAACAGACGAACTCTTCCAATACTTTTGGAAAAAATTACTTCTTTTATGCCTATGCTATAAAACTCAAACACAAAGTGCTATTATGTCAGAAAAATCATAGCCACTCCTCCTTCCCTGAAAAACCCACTTGACTCATTATTTATTAAGAACTAATGCATTGTCTGAATTAAAAACCAAATTTTATTCAGATAAATTGTTCTTAAAAAAAAAACTGGGGCTGGGGTTGTAGCTCAGTGGTAGAGCACTTGCCTCACATGCATAAGACACTGGGTTCAATCCCCAGCACCACATAAAAATAAATAAATAAAATGAAAATATTGTACCCATCTACAACTAAAAAAATATTTTTAAAAAACCACCTAAGTAGTAAGTAAGTCAACTAAACACAAAGAGATATAATCACATGATGCCAGCTTTCTGTGGACCTGTCCTCATCACCACTGTTGCACAGTCACCATTACCACACACACACACTGCTCCCAGCCCAGCACCTCCCAGAGCCCTCAGGAGCTGATGGAGTGGCCTGTGCTTCTAAGGCAAGCCTTTGATCTCCAGGCTTTATTTCTTATTTCCAAAATAAAAGTATTGGGCTGGTATGATCTCTAAAATCATTTATGGCTCAAACATTCTATAATTCTATCGCTGTTACAATCTCCTGCTCTGATCCCGGATTTTAAGCCTCTATTTCACAAACATGAACATTATCATCTTAGGTAACCAATGAATTCTAGAAACATGCACGTGCTATCAAAATATAGATCTTTTGCTTGTTGTGGGATTTCACCTATAGTCAAAGCAATTTCATGAGAACTTCTACTCAGTATTCAACAAGGCATTTCTTTCCCCCAGAGAAAATTAATCAGGGGCAAGCACTGGAAAAGACAATCTCCCCAGATGAAGCTTGAGCCTGCTCCCTCTGAGAAGCCCATTCTATTTTAATTTGCCAATTAAAAGTGGCCTGGGAAATCTCAAACTGTCATTATCTCATTAAAATACTATACTTGTCACTCCCTTTCTTCTCTCTGAAAAGTTAACACTTAAATTGCCCAACTGCTCCTACAACTTAAATCCAATATTGCACCCTTAAAAGATTAGCTTTTTCTAGGGTCAGTTGGGAGAGCAGCTTCTGTAGCTAACAATCGCTACAAATTCCACACAACTTCAGTCACGAAGCCAATACCATTTATTGGAATATTTACTACATCTGTGAAATGTACTAAGCATTGAGAACAGTTAAAAAGAAACCAAAAGGATTGTTTTTAACAAATCAAAGTCACTCTTTTGGGAAAGGGAATCTTATAACAGGTCTTTTATAGACCCCTCTTGGCATCCTCACTTTGTATTTAGTTCTCACTAAACCCCTCCCTGTCTGTCTTGCCTTATGATCAATGGGTGACATTACAAGCAGGGTACTGATAGTTGTGGTTGCTTAATCTCTGTTGGTATAACAGTTATAAGCTCCATTCCTTAATAAACTGTATACTAAGATGGCATTGTATGTGGACAAGAGAATATTTGAATTGTGTTATTTTGTAGTGTTTTTTAGTTTCTAGTGAGCCATAAAATGACTAAAGGACAGGAGTAGGAAAACAATACGGTGAAGAATCTAGATAATGGTTTATGTTTAACAATGTCCCCCTTGAGTAATAGACTAATAAATGATAAAGCTATGCCACTGGCTTCCTGCATTTACTTGATTGATTCTGTGTGTACACCTGCAGGTTATTAAGTATTTCCAAAGATGCTTCCTCAAAGAGTCCATTGATGTCAGTCTAATAAAAACATGCATTACCATAAAGCCATGGGGT
The DNA here is from genome assembly GCF_964194105.1 of Spermophilus citellus. NCBI lineage: Eukaryota > Metazoa > Chordata > Mammalia > Rodentia > Sciuridae > Spermophilus > Spermophilus citellus. Next base: position 196,597,808 of record NC_138184.1, on the reverse strand, counting down.
GGAAGGCACTCTGCCTGTCTCTAATCACAGGGTAAGATTACCTTATTGCCCTGAAATCCCTTTGGGCCTGGATCTCCTGGAGGTCCACCAATGCCCTGCTCCAAGATGAAAACAAAGAATTAGTTCTGTATACAAAAGGCTAACCAAGAATGAGCCTTTCTTTAAGGTTCCTAGATATCCTGGAGTTAGAAGTCAGACCATATAGCTCAGAGTTACATTGGCATCAGATTCAGTCAAGAAACTGAATGACGTAAAATTCTGAGTTGAATGAACAGCTTCTAAAATAGCACATATGCTGCTCTCAGCATCTTATTAATGAGGTATTTGTTACCTAAACCTGTGTTTCTAAACTTATTCCAATGCCAGACTTTGAAAAAAAAAATTTTCTTTCCTATTAAGCAATTTTTTTTTAGTACCTAAGCCATATAATTGAAATTAATCATTTCCAATAACCAGAAATACTGGCTTGCTCTGACGATTTCAGGCCAAAGCAAAGAAGTTGTTGGCTAACTAGATTCTATGTAGGAAATCTTTGGTAAAAGAACAACTTTCAGAAAACTTTCTGAAAAGTTTAACTTTTCTAAAGTGTAACTTTAGAAGAGACAAGTCCCTAGGCTGGAAAAACAAATTCAGATTATTTTCTGAAATCCATGTAATTTGTCTAAATTAAACAAATTCCTTAAATGATCATTCCATGTTATAGAGGACTAAGTACTTATAGTAATGGAAAAATACAAATATTATAATTTAGAGAAAAGCACAACTCTTCCAATTATAGCAGCAATGCAAAAATACTCTGAATTATTTTCATCTCCTTAAGGTGCTCAGTAAGTAGATTTGCTGGCCAGTACCTGTCTTTAGGGAGCCTGAGTTAGCTAATCAAAACATTAGGAAAGTTGTTTTCAAACTTTGCTGAAAAATTGGAATCATCTAGGGATCTTTAAAAATATTGATATCTGGTTCCAATCTGCAGACATTCTGATTTAATTGGAAGAGGGTACAAGTGGGTAAAGGGATTTTTAAAAAAAAGTTTCCCAGGTGATTCTAATCCAAACCTAGATCTGGTTTTAGTAACCTTACCTGAAGTCCTTTTGGTCCTTTTGGTCCAGATGGCCCTGGAGATCCCTGTGTAATAAAATTAATCGTAAGTATCTATAAATATCTATCTCCTAAGGGCAGTTATTTTAGGTGGGAGGAAAGGGAATGTCATGTGGCAACAGCCAGTCTTCCCTGGTTATCCAAACACCAAAGCCAACAAGTTGAAATGATTATTTAACAAGAGACCTCAGGTCAGACTTTGTCTTAATAAACAAATTCCATGAAAATCCAATTGTACATGTCAGTTTTTAGCCTACACATTGACATTTTGATCAGAGTAAAGCAATTACTTCACAAAATCCTTTAGAAAGCAGCATGCTTGGTAGGATAGTTTCCTTCCAATAAGGAATGTCACTAGTTAACAATTTAGTGAGTTATCATTGTATCTAGATTGCTCTTTTGTCCCTCTTCAAGACATGGAACTTAGCAAAATACTGTTATTTTAGATATTATACGAATAATATCTAATTTCTCCTTTCCCAGATTCCCATTTGTTATGAATAGAGAACTATCAATTTACTTACTCATCTGCCTCATTTTGACATTGAAGTATTTATGATTGCTATTTTAAGTAGTAGTATAACAACCATCTCTGTGTACAAATTTTTGTCCGACTTCTGATTCATTCCTAAGAATAGTTTCCTAGAAGAAGATAAACTGAGGCAGAGACTAGAAACACATTTAGGGTTCTGCATCACTCTCCCTTGCCTCTCCTACCACATATAGAAAGAAACTTCCTCTGTGAAGTTTGTTGTCCATTCCTATCACCTGAATATAGAAAGCACATCTTTATCTTATAGAATATCCATGAAGACTGAATATCATATACTAGTTCAGTGTTTGCTAATCTGATTTGTGAAATAATATTTTAATGTCTTAATTTCATTTATCTGAAAGCTACTATGCTTGGACATTTTTCTCATTTCTCTTCTGTATCTCTTCATGCTCTTCATATATTTTTCTTATAAATTTTCTTATAAATTTGTGTGAACTCTTTGTATCAAGGACCCTATTTCATTGAACATAAGACACATTTTTTTCATATTTTTGTGTCTCTAACATTGGAGATTCTTAGTCAATCACATCATATATTTATACAATCACATCAGATTGGCAGTATTTTCTTTCTTTTTGGTACAGAAAACAATGAAATACATAATATCTGGCATCTTACTCAATGAAAATATATTAATTATTTGTCCACCATTTTTAGTTCATGTTTTTCCAGGTAATGTTTGACTTTGGTTTTTGTCCTGAGTGTCCTTTCTTCTGTATTTCCATGACCCCATGTTCATCTCACATTTTTCAGTTGTCCTCTAGGAAGAACCTCTTCATCATTAAACTTTTCATTTTGCCCAGAGATAATTACTAAGCCTACACTTTGCAGATCCACCTGACCTTTAACTCTATAGTAGTTTAAAAGCTTCCAGAGAGTCTCAAGCTATTTCAAGTGTTTAATTCCATGGACCGGTGTCATTACTCTATCCTCTTCTTTTAACTTTCTGCTTTACTTTTTCTCCTTATCTTCCTCCCATAATTAAAGATATTTTAAAAGTTAGTATCTTGGGGACCTATTGTTAATAGTTCTTAGCGATAATGAAAGCTATTTAGTTTTACTCTGTACTTTCTTGGATCTTTTATCGTTATGTTTTTAAATATTTTCTATATTCTTGTTCTATTAAGAAACTTTTTAACATACTGAATACTGTCTCTAGTTTAAATTCTTCATCGGTGTTTTTATTTTAGCTAAAATAAATTCAAAATTTCAAGCCACTATCCATGCTTAGTTCTTCCAAACTGTTTTTAAGTATTTCTCTAATTTAACAGAGTTCTTCACTCTTTGGAAAGTGTCTGATCTCAGTGTTTACATCTAGAGAGAAAATAGATTAAAATGCAGTGTTGGAGTTTGAATTGACTTTACTGGTTATCTCATTCTTCCCACCATGACTTTGTGTAGATCTGACCTCAAATGTTAAGGTATTGCAGAACAAAGTCTTAATGCCCTATAAGAAAGGCATTGGGCCTTCATTCCCTAGGTTAGGCCTCCTTTTGTTTGCTACTTCATGATCCACATATGTGAAAATTGATCCATTGATTCTCCATCTCTTTTAGAGCCACATAATTCACCCCAGGAATTTCCTCTTAAGAAAACAGACCAAAAGGTATCACAGCTGTTAATATTTATAAAACATCCTCCTTACTTTGTCACCTTTTATTCCTGGTTTACCACATTCTCCAGGTTCACCCTAAAAATAAATGCATAAAGTGAATAAGAGGACATTTACAGACAGTCAAGAGTAGGATTTTTCTTAAGATTCCCAGCAAAATCTTATGACATGAGCGCTCCACGAAAATTCTCTACAATTTTATCCTCAATACTGAGATTTGCATGGGCGTTGAACTCTGAAAACCTTTCTCCATCAGTTGTCCTTAACTTGACAGGATCAAACCAGTGATGCCACCTAATGAGTTGTGACATATTGTTAGAGGAATGAAATTAAAAGGAAAGTAACTGATCATCCACCATGTATTAGAGGGGTACCATGATAAGTGAGCAAGGTCAGCTGAGAGACAGGGGCATAGCAGTGAGCATGCTACATATTTTCCACTATTATGCTCTACTCTACTCTCTTCTCTAGAATGTTGATTAAAAAAACTAACATTGAAATTATGCTTTAGAAATTATTAATGGTTTTAACAGACATTTATGACATTACCTGTCTGATATAGATATTATTAATCCAGTTTTACAGACTGAAAAATTGCAATTCAAAAAGATTCGGAAAATGTGGTCTATATACTTAATGGAACACTACTTAGCCTGCAAAATGGAAATCCTATCATTCATGATAATATGGATGAAACTAGGGGACATAAGTTAAATGAAATAAGCCACACAGAAAGAAAACTGCTTCATGATTTCACTTCTATGGGGAACCTAAAAAGGTTGAACTCACGGAGGCAGAGAGTAGAATGGTGGTTACCAGGGGTAACAGGTTGGAGTTTGGGAGAAATTGCTCAAAGGATATAAAATTTCAATTAGAGAGGAGCAATAAGTACAAAAGACCCATTGAACAACATGGTGACTGTAATTAGTAACAGCATCTTGTGTTCTTGAAAAGCATTAGAAGAGCGCATTTTTAAGTGTTCTCATTACACACACACACACACACACACACACACACACAAATGGTAACTATGTTAGGTAACACATAAGTTCATTAGTTCAATCTAACCATTTCACAATGCATACATATTTCAAAACAACATATTGTATTTTACAAACTATAAAATGTTTGTCAATCAAAATTATTTTAAAATAAAAGTAAATATTTATTTTAAAAAAGGTTAAGTGGTTTGCCCAGATGAGAATTAGGATCTCTGAATACTAACTCATCATATCAGACTTTGAAGACTTCTAGGAGTTAAAAGTAAAAAGTCACATCCAATTAGAAAAATGACTAAACTTTCATAATCATAATAAATAATCTCTTACTTATAAAATGTTAGCATTTTCAAATGCTTTCATATATATTTACTCTGAGTCTCAAATAAATTCTTATTTTTAAGAAAAAGGAACAATTGGAGAGATTAAAAGTTTTACTTACACATACATGCTAGCCTATATCTCCTAACCCAGTGCCTTCAATATTAATTTCTGCTTCTGCTGCAATTTTGTTATCTATGTGCTGTTCTACGACATGCTACTTGGTGTGTCACTATTAACATAAGGAAATTGCACCAGAATGTAATTCAATGCATTGCTTCCTTCATCAAGGAAGTTGTGTCATGGGAAATAACTGTTAGCTGAATTTAACAGTGTTGATAGTAATACAGTAAACTTATATTCTGGTTTAAGCTTTTTCTCATTGCTACCAGCAAACAGTAACAAGACTGGCAGCCAGCCTGAAGACCACATGTAGAATAGCACTCCCCTAAGGAAGGAAATAACAATTGTAATCACCAATTATGGATGCGAAGTGTGTGCCAAAGCCTTTACATGATTGCTATCTCCATAAGTATATCACCTTGCACAGTACATAATGTACATATATAAGATATATGTATATATCCACATATATTCATATATCCAATCATATATAAGGAATATGAAACTCAGAAAGATTAAATTCTTTGCCTATAATCACAGACTTGAGTCCGTAAGACTTCCAGATTCATGTATCAGTCACCATAGCCAAACAGGGCACCTTATCATGGGATATAAGTTATTTCCATTGACCTGGCATTTCTACCCAAGGTCAACCTGGAGTTTCACTGACATCAGGAGCATAAAAGAAAACGGTGTAATTCTTTGAGTCAGCTATCTGTTAAAAAGCAATCTGCTTTCTCTCTACATCATTTTTTTTCAACTTTTGTTTTTTTATTTTATTTTTTAATTTGTTTTAATTAGTTTTCTATGACAGTAGAATGCATTTTGACACATGGCACACAAATGGACCACAAATTCTCCTTCCTCTTGCTGAACATGACTAACTCAGGGAAAATTGAGTCTTCACTCAGAACAAGTTGAACATTAACTTCTGAATGTAAATAGAAAATCATTCTCAAAGACCCAATTAGAAAGCAATTAATTTAGTAATGTTAGATGGAAACAAAATGAGTCAACCACTAAAATATAAAACAGAAAAGTACCAAAAATACATTCAAAAATCCTTTTGGCTAGAATTCACATTCCATTTGTCCAGACAAATTTGTTAGCTCTAGGGTCCTGAGGAACAGCATTTGTTTTGGGGGCAGATTCCCATCAATGAAAATATTGTATTCATGTAATTTGCCTCAGAAAGGCATTTTCTTTTTTTGGTAGGATCATTAGTCCCTGTGGAATGGTCACAATTATATAGTTCTAGGGAGCAAGTACTTCAGAAAACTATAAACAGATTAGCTCTGTTCCTAGCCTTGGATTTCTGATGCTACTTCTCCTAGTGAAATTCTGGTTTGAATGTCGAAGGTTCAGGGTCACTTTTCTCTGAAAAACTGTATTTTCCAAGTGAGAACTCTTTCAGTGAATCTAAAACTCTCCAGAAGGTTATATGAATCTTTAAATATATGTGGGTGTGTGTGCACGTGCACGTGCATGTGTAGAGCTTTCTGGTGTTGATAACTACCTCATTGTTTCAGTCAAGATGGGGGAATTCATATTTTACTCAGCTGTATATAGGATAAATTTATAATTTTATAATTATAAAAAATTTCAACTTTCCTATGTTAAGATTTTTCCTTGCCTCTTCATAATTGAACCTTACATTTATAGTCTTGCAAGCACTTTACAATACATTATCACACCCATTATTCCATTTATTCTCCAACCACCCTGCAAATTAGACAGGACTGTATTACCAGAGATCTTGAGTTGTTCAAGGACTTATAGATACTAAGTACATATCTTGATTCCTCCTGACCCTAGAAACAGCCACCACTTGTTTCCCTCTCAGGCTTGGGAAGAAAATAGAATACAGGAATGATTTTATGTAATGTTTATGTGTGCCCTCCAAGCAGGTTTGGGCCATTTTGCAGGAATTTCTGGGGTATCGGTTACTCAAAATACGATCTAGAAGAGGAGCAGTCTTTTCACCCTGCAGACTCTGTGGGAAGTGGGGAGGTCAAATGGAACCCATAGACAATTCTTACCTTGTCACCCTTGTATCCAGGAATTCCCTAGTTAAAAAATAAATAAAAAAGTAAACCATTATAAAGCAGAATTAGAGGAAGAGTTAGATGTTTTTCATATATAAGGTATAATAAAAACATACCTATACATATCTATGCAGTCTTAGAAAATAAGATAATACACATGTGAACTATTTTACTTTATGCTTGGGAAGCACGCATTTATTGAGAAGGAAAGAACCTATGTTTCCCTACTATTTCTATTCTATTTCAAACATTTTTTTCCAACCCTAATCTCTTACCCTTTGGCGTCAAACTGAAGGAGAGAAGCTATACTGAAAGTCATTGTAAAAGTGATGACCCATAACAGTTCTTTCAAAATTGTTATATTTACTTTTAAACTGTGAACTATGGCAGCTGAGAATGTCTCTCAGAGGCCATTAGAGAAATTGTCTTTGAAAATGAGCTGAGATAATGGCCTTTGGAATATAGGTAAATATCTGTATCTATTATGGCCCTCCTTTCAAATTTAGTTTCAAATATATAACATTGAGAAAATGAATGGTTCCTCTATCAACATGATGAGACAGTGGCCTTTTAAGTTATTGTCTTTTATATCAAGCTGGACACGGGGCCAGCACCTCTGCTGTCTTCTGAGTCAGTCCTGGAAATCCCATACAGCCTTCTCCACTGTGACTCTACCCATAAGCCCTTTAAGTGATGCAGTATTGAATATTAAATGAACCAGGAAGCTATCCACTCTAAGCAAAATTAATCTTTTCCAAATTGGATTTCACACCTCTTTCATACAACTATATTTTTCAAGCACAGAAACAAAATTATATGGCATATTTAAATCAAGCTGGAGAAACCAATGGCGTAAACAAGCTATTATTGCTGTTACATGTGAGTCAGACTACAACATTTTGTCCTGTTATGACTTTTTAACAAAAGGAAACTTCATTAAGGAAATAAACCTTCTTTCCAAATGAGTGGTCCCTGAGGAATAGAACATAAAAGTAGAATTAGTGGAAGACATGATGAAACTACAATTTAATCCAGTTTAGAAATATTTATTTGTTCATGTTGTTTAATTTTTAGGAGTGTGCTTAAAATTAAAGGTCATATTATAGATAACCACCTATAATGGAATTCCTATTAAAACCATTCATGCTAAAAAAGCCTGTTCTTCTAATCTCAGGAACCTTAGGGCACTCTCCACCCATTATAACACATATCCATATTTATAATTCTGTCATCACTTTATATTAAAAGAATTAAGATTATATTTTGGAAGGAGCCATATAGCCTTACAAAATAAAGAAATATTGCTTTTAAGTAGTCTTGTCTTTCTTTCTTTCTCTCTTTCTTTCTCCTCCTGTTTTCTTTCTGAAAATCATGGTCAATTTACTGTTTGGTTGTTATATTAGCTCTTCTTTTTAACTTCTTTTATTCAGGGCATCTTAATTGCTAGTTTTTATATAGTCAAATTTATAATATCCAAAATGGCACCCAAACTGCAAATTTTCTCATTTTCCTATTTCTAGTAATGATACCATCACATTTCAAATCACACAGAATCAAAATTTTATAATCATTTGTTTTTTCTCTCCTTGTTTTACCATTATATCCCTTTAATCCAACCTGTTCAAAATTCTGTAACCGCTTCCTGCTGTACTTTAAACCCACTCTTCTGATCCTGGCCTGCAAGGTCCTATATGATTAGCCCCTGCCTATCTCTGAGGCCTTGTCGCCCATCACTCGTTAACATGTTCTGGGGTTCTTTCCATTTCTTGAGTCTACCAAGCATGTTCCTATCTCTGGGCCTTTGTCTCTGCTCCTTCTTCTTAGACTACTTTCCTTACCTTGTTTTATATTTTCATAGTACTTCTCTGGCTGAAATTATCTATTTTTATGGGTATTTCTTGTTTACCTCACTGAAACACTTGCTAAGACAGGGACTGTCTTACTCACGCCTGAATCCCCAGCACTTAACAGAGTGCCTGGCATATAGCAAGTACTCAATAAATATTTGTTGAATATTTGAGTTAGAGTTAGTCAACACATGTGGTCATTTCCACGACTTCATGGATTCTCACAATATTCTTCTTTTCTATTTTGTCCTTGCTGTAACCTGATATTGTTTAATGTAATGCAAGCCAAAAATGTGAACTACATATATAATATTAAATGTCCTAATAGTCACATTTTAAATGTAAAAATAAGGAGGTGGAATTAATATTATATTTTGTTTATACCAACAGGTTTAAAGTACTGTCATTTTAATATTAAATTAAATTACCAATGAGATAATTTTTTGAACTAAGGCTCTAAAATGCAATGTATATTTTACTCCTACAGCACACCTCAATTCAGAGTAGCCATGTGTCAAGGGCTCGATAGCCACATTTGATTGGTGGTTTTCATACTGGCCAGAGCAGATTGAGCCAAATGTCCACTACAGTAGCAGACCTTCTTCTAAGTGCTTCTCCTTCTCCTTTTTAGAGTCTCATTAGATTAATCACCCCATTACACAGCTTTTGGGTCATTGTACCTCATTAAAATTTCAGGGGCTTCTCATCACCTAGTAGACCCCAGACCTTGCAGCAGGATTGGGCATTTTGTCCAATCCACCCTTCACACTGAGTCTGACAAGTAACCCATCTCACCATTCCCCATCAGTATCCTCCCTCAGATTGGTGTTCATGGCTTTCTCTCCATCTGCCTGTCTTTTCCCCAACTTGTCCTATCTTCGCCTGTCGCAGCCTTGTATCTTCAGGAATCATTCTGTAAAATATACCTGGATGACTCCAGTTTCCTCTCAGTACCTGTTCATGACCTTTTAACAATATTTTGATATTCTGTTTCAAACTGTAGCTATTTGGAATATCTTATCTCTCCTAAGACACAATAAGCTTTTAAAAAATATACTTTTATTTTTATTACTAGTCTGCATCTATCTATAAGAATCCTAAGAAATGTTTCCTGAGTAAAATAACACAAATTTCTGAATGAATGCTTGCTTAATGAGACTGTCAGAGTTTCTATCAGATTCTTTCACAAAGTTAATTAAAAATACCAAGAGAACAGTACTTAAATCTCTTGGTCTGAGTCCAGGGCTTATACCCAAGGGGACAAGCAGAGAGGCACCACACAACAAGGCCTCCTTTTTTTCACTTTCTCTGCTATTTGCTACCCTTACCAAAATGCTCAGGAAAATGAAAAATAAGACATGCACTATATTATTTGTCAAGCAATCTTTGTTATCTTTTAATTTGGGAGATAAGAAATCAACTAAAATGATAAATGTTATTTTGTTTGTAGATTGTATTGACAACAGCATAGTTTAGACCATGTAATTATTATAACATTGAAACTCAACTTATTCTTCATCATGAAAAAGGACACAAGAAATAAATCAAAATGCTTTTGTCATTTGAGCCTTTCACAATTGTCCAGTTAAGCTTCAGGGACTGTCATAGGATTGAAAACCCCTGGTTCCATCAAAGTATGTTCTCCTCACATTTCCATTTCCCAAGGTCATATATGTCTGATTGCCTGCCTGAGTCATCAGAGCACAGGTAGGTGAAAGTCCCCTCCTGAGGGGATCAAAATGGTCAATCCCAGAAGGTTAGCATCCCGAGATCACTTCCACAGGAAGGCATTCCAGTTGTGTACATACCCCAGGACCTCTTTCTCCAGTTTCTCCTTTTTGAGCATCACCCTACAACAAACAAAAATCAGTCAAAATTCCACAGGCTTGCAGAGTGATTATTGCTCAGTTGAATGAATGCATTCAATTCAGAAGTCTCAGACTAATAGGTTAACCCAGTTAGGAAAAATCTTAAGACTACTATTGGCACTATCATATACAATATAAGGAAGAAAACAGCAGCTCAGATAAACTTTGCCCTTTGAGAATAAAGCTAAATATACAGGATTCAGATACATTTTTGCAGCTTAGGACACATCCCAGTTTCACAACATGGTCATTTTTTTCTCAAATAGAGCGTTGTATTTGCTCTGAGCCGTACACCCTTGCTTTTCTCCAAGGGGCTATGGAATGTTTTTCAAAATGTATTTAGGAGTGATTGGTTGATGTCAGCAAGATTTAGGAAAATAAATTATGGAGCAAGAAATTACAAACTAAATACATGACTGGTACACATTAACTTATAACAGGTATTTAAAACAACAACAAACAGCATGATGGCATCAATTCAAGCCTACATAATATGAGTGAATATAGGGTGTGTGTGTGTGTGTGTGTGTGTGTGTGTGTGTGTGTGTGTGATTTAGAATGAACCAAAGACGCTATACATTCCCTTTCCTTGGCAAGCAAGCAATTGCCAAAAATACTTTCATGCATATAACATTATATTTTTCATACTTTCCTAAAAGTATTCTCAGAAATAGGATTGAGTCAAAATTTCAAGTATTTGAATGTCTCCTCTTTATTGCCCAATTTATTCCAAAATATCTGTGCCAAGTTATCTTTGCAATGAAGAGCAAACCGGCTTCACTACCATATCACTATCGTTAGTTATTACTTTAAAATCGCCATGTTAGTTGCTATAAGAAAAGAAATGTTCTTAAAATTCAAAACACCCAAAAAACAAACTAGGTGAACTAGAAAACTACTTCTAATGAGCCTCTGGATTCCAAGTTTTTAAAATGTGAATTATTAGTGTTAAAGGATATCTCATTGTCTTTATTTCAGTTTCTTTCATTACCTAATAAAATTAAATTTTTTTCTATTTTTTTTCTTTATTGGTTTTATGTCCTCTCTTGAAAATTGTGTCCTTTGCTCACTCAATTATTAAAAACTTTATATTTTCTCATCAGTTTTACAAGTTTTTATGTACTATAGAAGTTAACCCAATGTCCCTTGTATTCGGTGTCTTCACATTTTAACTATTATTTTTCACTGTACAGAATTTTGCCTTAAGTTTTCACATAGTTATATTTTCTATTCTCTCTCTTTGTGATTCCTTCAGTCTTTCTTGAATTTAGAACACTTTGTCCCAACAGTAATATAAATAGGTAATTTTTTTTAATCTGTGATTTTTTGGATAGGTATACACATTTAAAAAAAAAGAATTAGAGAAATGACAGATGATGTTCTAGGACAGAGAAAACATCTGGTATAGGTCAGTTATCCATAATGCAGATCCATAAAAAACACAAGTGCCAATGTGAATCTGATATGGCACATGTATTAGTGGTTCATGAAACATTGTCCTAATTAATTTGGGCCATTATTATTCAAGTAACAAATTCTGCTTAGCTAATGTCCCTAGATTTTCTAAACTTACAGTCTAAAACTTTCATATTCTATTTAGAATTTGTAAAAGCAAGCAAACAAAAACAAGATAGATAATACAGGAAGTCAATGTCCTATATTCTTCTTAAAACTCATCAGATTCTTGCCATATATTGCAATGCTCTTTATTTTCTTTATGTTTATTCTTTAAATAAGTCTAGACAGATATACACTGATTTAAAAGAAAGCAGTCTATTCATTTACCGGATTTCCTTTTGGTCCTCGCTCACCTTTAATACCTGGGTTTCCATGTCTACCCTGAAGGCAAAGAGAGAAAAAATTATTTTGAGCAAGTATTCTATTAGTTTTCTTTATCATAATTTATGATCTGCCACATCCCACAAAACAAAGGAAGATTATAAAACCTTCACAGAGATTCAACTCTTTCATCCCTTTTACTACTGTACTATCTCAGATGAACAAATTCTGCAATTGTTTAAAAGCATAATATCTCTTTCTTCCCAACAATTACTTCTTCCCCAAATAATTACTTTTCAGTTGCTTGTAAACAAAATCAAACTCAAAGATTAAAAGGAATGACTTAACAGGCAAAAATATAGGAATTATTCCTATCCTCACTTAATTGTGGACCACTATAGTCCCCCACCTCTGAGTCACTTTTTAAACAACCAGACCAGCTTGCTTGTCTTTGGTCACAGAGGTTCTAATAGGGGACAACCTCAAAAGATAGGAGAAGGGAGCTCCCCAATCCTGTTCCAGAAAAGCACTTTGTTTTACTAGGCTCAAGCCACCCAAAACGTTGCTTTTCTGAAAACTGTTTTGGGGGAGTTTAATAAATATTAAACAGCATAGCTCTATGGTTTACCCCTATTAAAACATAAGTGGCTGAAATTGTCAGCTTAGTTTAGCAACTGTAAACTTTCTTACTCGCACTGTTCATTTTAAAACATAATAGAATATCCTTTCCTCTGGCAACTTTTTATTGGGGTTGTGGGGACAAACAAGTTCATTTCTTAACACCTTCAGTGGTAAGACTGATTTGAAAAGGAACAAGCTTTGGAACCAAGTCTCAAGGTAAAATGTGTCATATTCTCAGATATTCACAAAATGCATTCCCCTCCCCACCCCTAAATAGGAGCATTAGTTCAAAATCGAATCCATGTATTTTGTGAAACATCTCCCCAGGCTTCTGAACTCTAAGGATAAAGTTTGCAATCCCATCAATAAATGAAATGCGTGTTAAGCAGCTTGGATGCTTTCTGATATCAGTCAGAAAAATATTCAGCATCTCTAGCAGTCTTAATGTCATTTCAAATGGTTTCCAGCTACACAGATGGCACTTTTGATCCTAGGCTAGAATGGACGATGGTATCAGATATCGAATCGTCATACTAAATCCCGCCATTTATCTTTGGTTGCCCAGTGATTGCTTCCATTTGACAGAATTTACCTAATCTCCCAAAATGCCCTACTGGCCTCTCCAGGAGACCACACTAAGTTGTTGCTGCATTGCTATGAAGGTAAGAGCTTCCCAAGAGGACTGTGTCCTTGCTTCTAGTAAAACAAAGCTTTCCTAAAGTACTGATGACCTGTATTATCGTTTTCTGTATTTTCACTTCATTATTCAGAAATCATGGGCCCCCATTATCCAATAAGCAATGACACTGAAAAGCCCTTTCTGAAAGCAGTTTCATCACTGTGCCATCACCGTCTTCATCAGCCTCAAGTCTGAAGTAATAGTATACTCACAGGAGGCCCTGGTTCGCCTGGATCCCCCTTCTCACATTCACAGATCTTGCGTTCACACTAAATCAATAATGAAACACAGTATTAAGCACACAGTGAAATATAGTTAGGATAGCATTTCAAATATTATCCAATACACAACTGGAACACTCCGTTAGAGAAAGCTGACCTTGCAAATTCATGGAGATTTTGCTCTATTAAATTATTCCAGGCAAACTCAGGTCGATTAAGAGCCAACTACTAAAGTATTATTAAACTTTGCTATGGTTAAATAAAATAGATATTCTGTCAAAGATTTATAGATGCCAATTAAAATAGGAAAATAAACATTTTCAGTGGACTTTTGGAATATCTGCTCTACTCTTCTATATAACACATGACGGCTTCATTATAGAGAAATATTAAGTTCTCCTTTACTCAGCAAAAGAAAACATTTAACGTATACCACATTTTGTCAATCCTAAGAAGCACATTTTTCCTCATATTAACACCTCTGAAATCAAAATGAGTCTCAGCATAGCTAACAAGTCAAATATGACACAGTATTTGTTTTCTGCACATGCACTTCAAGACTTACAGAATGAAATGAAAGAAAATGCCAGAGAACACCAAAAAACATGCTTCATTGACAATGGTTTTGATGGTGGAGGCCAGGATTATGTGGAAAAACAAGGGCATTGACTCAAGATTTAGACACTGAGGTGAAGTTTTAGGGAAAAAAAAACACAATTTATTTTGCTTATATTTTTCTCCATATATATGCACAAAAGTAATACAGGATTTAAAAGTCTGTATCTAAATAAATGTAAAAGGATTCTTTCCATAAATGTAAAATAAAAGTTGCAATTGATGAGAAGGCATTTGTATCACTGTTTAATGGGCAAAGATGTTTCCTTTATTGATGGGACATAAAATGATGTTGTATCTGTGCATAATTCAATGAAACCTGATATTTTACAAGGTTTGGTTGACTTCTATTATCTTATGCAATGATAACTGTAAATGTCCTGATGTTAAACAGTTTATTGAAAAAAGTTCAAATGTTCCAAACTCTTTCTTTTAAGAAATACCCACGTTGTTCAGGAATCCTCAGCAAACTCATAATATCTCTTGTGCAATATCCTATCCAATCTATTGCTGTTGGCCAGCTTCCATTGTCCTATGCCCTAGTTGCCATCATGATCCTCAATTTTCTCTACAATAGGAAAGACAATGAGCTTATAGTCAACCAACCAGCAGCAGGGGATGATTCTAAGCTCTTTTCTCTTAGCACTAACCATAAGCTAGCCAATACTGGGAACATCTCCCCAAGTACAGGAACTCCATGAGTAGCTGATGTCAGAGATGAGTTTAGAATAAAAGAAGCCATGTCAAAGTAAGCAAAAACTATGCCATTTGGTTATCACTGATTTCTAAAATTATTTTTAATCATATTAAATAGTCCCTACTTTTCCTAAAATTTTCAACCTACAGTGGGTAGAGTAGCAGAAAAATCAGATGACTATTTCAAAAGAGAGTGGTTCGAAAAGAATTAAGCATTTTTGTTTAGTCACACCTAAGCTTCTAATGTGAATTATAATGCTGATCTGATAATGCAAGCTTTCAGAGTCATTCATAGTAATCAAAGTATGTGGTGCTTACCTTCTTTTCAAATAAAATATCCTAGGAGGGAAAAAAGAATGAAACATTAACTCAATTAATGGTTCTGCTTCCAGCTTCTTATTAGTCTTAATTATTCCCTATGGGATATGCAATTTCCAAGTAGAATAGCAATTGAGCCTTTTTAACCTTGTAAAAGCAATAAAGCCTGCCAGCCAACCACCCAAGGAGCACTCTCAGCCATGTAATAATAGGAGACATGAAGGGCACTAACATTAAAAATTATTCTATGCTTTCCTAGGATCTTTACCCTTTTGCATTCTGTGCTTTATCTTTTGTTTCTTTGATCAGCATTATACTCTCTATAATTTAGCTACAAACTTAATCAGTCATAATGAGAATGTCCTTACTTTTACTTACAAAGACTAAGGCAGAATACATAATTGTGTATTTTCCTTTCTGCCATTTTTTCCAGCCTTATACATGTGTGAATTTATTCTTTGGCATCAAAACATTCATTTTAAAGTCATAATTTTGTGAAATGTAAGTGGGCTTTAGATAGTTGTTAGTTAGCTTAGTGAATAATGAACAGGTGGGCAGAGGAAAGGACAATGAAGGGGAGACATTGGACATATGCATTAAGAAAATCCACCGGTCAGGATCATGAGTTCAAAGCCAGCCTCAGCAAAAGCAAGCTCTAAGCAGCTCAGTGAGACCCTGTCTCTAAATAAAATAAACAGGGCTGGGGATGTGGCTCAGTGATTGAGTGTCCCTGAGTTCAATCCCTGGTACCAAAAAAAAAAAAAAAAAAAAAAAAAAAAAAAAAAACATAGTAGAATGGGTTAATAAGTGAAATTCAGCAGTTAAAACAAATGCATTGGATGTATGTAATTCAACATAGTTAAGTTTCCAAAAACATCAGGTGAAAAAGCGTTTTGCAAATGGATATGTACAATATAATCCAAATTATAAAATATTCAAAACACACATTAGAAGCTTGGTGTCCTCTGGGAAAGTGAGAGGAAAAAAAATTCAAAAGGAGCTCCTGAGAGACAATTTTTAAAACCCTGATAATTTAAGCCAAATTATAAAATTTTAAAACAACTACTAAAGAAAAACTCAAAGTTTTGTCACTTTACAACCTTTTTAACAATAAGCAATATCGTTGTCAGTTTTCCAATTCATGAATTTAGCTGTTAGTGTGCCTGATGTGAAATTCTACACATCAGCTCTTCTTTAGAAAATTCAATTTCTGTCTTGCTGTATTGTTCTTTGAAAATATGTGCCATAAAGCTTAAAATCATAACAACACAAGTAACTATTTTTGGAATTCATTTGATTATGTGTTTGCTGGAATTTATATTGCTATGGAAACAAAAATGAATACAAAACTTTAGAATAGAAAAGACTGTTTCAAACAAAGAACAAAGCCTCGTCCCTAAGGGCACTCACTTATAGTCTATAGGCCCCAGGGACAGAGGACAACACACAGCCAACAGTGCAGGGGGTCAGGGAGAAGGGCAGGAACGAGATGGTTTCTTGGAATAGGTGGGGTTTCTGGATGATTTCGAAGAGAGGAATGCAAAGGACCAACTTGTTGATGGCATGCCATGCTATATGTCAAAGTTTAAGAGGAAAAAAGTCATAAAGACGAGTGTGGGCAATAAGACAAAGGAAGCAGTGAGGAGGGACATTTAACCAGAGTGGATGGAAGGGCCCACGTGAACACAACTGGATGCCTTGGGAAGTATCGAGGGCTTCCAAGTGGGCAGAGAAGCATTGTGTGAGAACAGCTGAGGCCCGTGGTCAAAGCCAGAGGGAAAGTCACATCAATTACAGTCTAGGTGGAATTTGAGTTTCAATATAAAGGATAAATAATAGAGACCCTCACTAGAGCTAAGGCCTACGTTTTATTAATAGATCTGGATTTTTATGATGATATATGTATATGTCAAAGAAGAGGGTGAGAGGGAAGTGCCTATTTTACAGAGAAGAGTTACAAGGTCAATGCTACCAGAAGGAGACAGAGGAAATGTGAGGGATGGACAACGTTATTAGCATCATAGCAAATGGGATGAGACTAAAGCACTCAGTAGGCAAGGATGACGAACACTGTAACAAAGCACAAAACTTACAGCTTAACATAATAGTAAAATTGCTAACAAAATCTGAAATACATTAGAGCAGAAATAAGACTCCAAGCAAGGGAATCCCTGAGAAAAAGAGAAGTGGATCATTATTTAAAAATAAAGCATATAATTCTGAAGATGATATGGAAATTACCAAAATGATTATTTATGTGAAGGAGGGAATACCTAAAGTTTATGTTCTTTCTGATGATATTCATTAAAAGAGACCAATTTGTCACAACTTTTATTCTCATAAAGGCTTTTTAAATATTTACATTAAAAGTGATAGAGGAAAAAAATTGTTTTCACATATTCTTTTTTTACTCTTCTAAAGGACCAAGTAATATATATGGGACATTGGTTGAATTTGTTTCTTAGGTTTCAACACTACTATATGAACCATAATAAACTAACAATAAAAATATTTCACTTATCCCCTTCAATTCGGAATCACCACATCCCTCGTGGGTAATTCAGAATTAAAATGTTTTCATGAGATTCTTTCATGAAACTGTCTACTAGAGATATCAAGGCATATACACTGACTCTGCAATTCATCTTGACTCCTGCAGAGTTGACTTATTCTGGACAATTGTGTCAATTAAATTCAACTTAAGTTTACTCTGCAATAAAATGGAATACACTGCTAATCCAAAGAAACAACTCTGACTAATTTCAAAATCATTAGGCTGGGTAAAAAAAGTTTGCCACAAACAGAGCACACACTGTATGAGTTTACTTATAAAATTCTAGAAAATGTACACTAACCTAGAGCAACAAAAGTCATATCAGTATTAAGGCAAGTATCCCAAAGGTGTAAGGAAGAAGCTGGGTGGTGGAAATGTTCTGTATTCCAATTGCATTGATGGTTTCATGGATGTATACATTTTTAAAACTCATATGTTATATACTTTAAGTAGATGCAGTTTTGTAGTTAAACTATACCTAACATTTTTATGATATTTATGAAATAGTTTTTATGAAATTCATAGTTATGAAATCATTTCAAAATAAAGTGGTAAAAATTCAATTAAAGATATAATACAAATAGATTAAATGAGGAATGTTTCCAATAACCTGATCAGGAGTCAAATTCTACTTCATAGATGGTGAAATAGAAACATAAATCCTGGAGTATTGTTCTTTAAAGAGCTTAAATAAACACTCGGGAGGGTTGGGTGTGGTGGCATTCATGTGCAATCCCAGTGACTCAGGAATCTAAAACAGATGGATGGCAAGTTCAAGGCCAACCTCAGCAACTTACTGAGACCCAATCTCAAAATCAAGATAAAAGGATGATATTGTCCAAAGTATATTGTTATATTGTGTGCATTAAAGATTATGTAACAAATCCCATCCTTATGCACACTTATAACACACCCATAAAAAATGTGGGAAAAATAAATAAATAAAAAGGACTGGGGTTGTAGTTCAATGGTAAAGCACCTTCGGGTTCAATTACCAGTACAAAAAAAAAAAAAAAAAAAAAATGACTTCTGCTCTGGACCCAGGAAATGGTTGGGGAGCAGGACCTCTTCTAAGAACAGTCTTATTCATTAAGCTTCCATCTGAACAAACAAGCTGAAATCACAGGATGCTAAGGAATAGCAACACTGTTGGTCATTTTCTGATTTCCCTAGAAACAGACCAACAGTCCTGCCTCCAGTCTCCTGGCAAGAGCCTGTGTGCCCTTTGAGGTAGAATTTCTCAACAAGAGGAATGTCAAGAGGAAGTATGAATATCCTGAGCCTGCACATCTGGCCAAACAAGGACTTGCCTGCCCCACATCTTCTATATTCAACTCTTCTCACAGGATAATGACAGGGAAGTAGCAGCAGGACACTCATGTTTACAGTCCCAGGATTCTCTTCTGCACATGCCAGAATTGTCTTAAGTGGTAAGGACACCTTGGGCCATGGGTACAGTCAGGGTTCAATGTTATCCCAGCACCATGGCAAGGTTCCCTCTCATGTGAAAGAACTGTTCAGGATGCACACTCACCCCAAGCACTAGGGAGCTAGGTGTCATCTCTCTCTCAAGTCTAGGCAGAACCCTTCCCATATATCCTCAATCCCCAAGGAGCAAAGACTAAAAATAATAGTAGAGATGTTGTTTACCTGTTTCAGGACATTTCTGATTGAAAAAAAATACTTTTAAACAGTTATTATTTCCTCTCTGAATACACCTTTATAGAGTTAAGCATGCACACTTTGGGGTTTTGACTGACCTTAAATTTTCAACCATAAAATAGAAATAATAACAGTACCCATATCATAAGATTTTGGCAAACACAGAATAAAGTAAAATACACACCTAATATGTAATTATATCCAAGTAGAATGTCGTGTGTGTGTGTGTGTGTGTGTATGATGTACTACTATTTACCTCAATTTAGAAAATTTCAAATCTGTGTTTTAACTAGATGAAATTAATAATTAAGAACATAAGCAAACTTGTTTTTATCCTGGAGGTCATTTTTCCTTGCAAGTAAATTCAACTTTCCTCCTTTCTTTCTTTGTCTGTATACTGTTTGACTCATAAAAACTGGCAATATATGGTATTACAATATCACTTAGATATTACTTAGATACAATATGTGATATTACTCAGATAAAAAAAACTCAGGTCTCATGCTGAAAACAATTGACACTAAAAAGATAAGAGTAACATTAGGAAAAGCATTGGAGGAAGGACAAAAGGATCAAAACGATCTTCAGAGTAGGACCTGACTTTTCTTTGCATCATAGAGAAGATATCCACATGCTCAGTGCCTAAAGGACTAGGCTGTCTTGCCTTCTTAGAAAATCAAAGAAATCAGTATTTTTAAGGAAATAGATTTTTTTAAAACATTTAAAAAATCAACCAATTCATCTTCAGGAGTTTTCTTTTTGAGAAATGTTGTCAAGAGGGATTTCTTTTTGATTGCTATGCCTCATGTTTTCCAAAGCAGCAAGGAGAGACTTTCACACATAGCTAAGCAAAAAATACAGAGAAGCAATGAGGCATCTAACCAGACCCATCAAGTGGGATTCATTGATTTGATGGAGAAATTGTTGGTTGACTTCAGGTGATTATAAATTAAATGGGCCTATTTAATTTATCTAAGAAACAGAAATAATTTTCAAAATTGGAGTTCTACTACTATAAAATTCTATTTTGCTTAAGTAGTATAATGTGGCAATAGGTGAAATAGAGCCAAAAATATTTCTGCAGATGTGGAACCGGGAAAAGACAAACTTGATATAAATACAGCAGACCACAAGTTGACCACAAAATTAATATATGTAAGCAGCATTCACAATCTTAGGATATATAAACAGAAGCCTGAGGTGTATGATTGGAAAGTAATCCTCCCAAATCCTCAGTCTGGACTAATAATAAAGTTAGGAATGCAATTTCAGGGAATGAGCCTTGTACTTTCCCAGCTTACTTGGTATAAGGAAATGAAGAGAGACTTCAGATTTTTCTTATAGAAAGAAAATTCCAAAGAAATTTGTGTATATACTTTTTTCATGTTTCTTTCCCAGTATCAACCCTTACAGAATTTATAACCAAGATATCAACATTATGGTGCAAAATACTTAGCATATCCATTTGGTACCTACCAGGCGATCCCGAATTTTATCTACAATGGTTGGATCACTCAACAGTAGAATAGGTTCACTGGGTGCATCCCCAGATATCAAATGAAGTTTGGTTTTATTGACAGTGAGAAGTCCAATGGTGATAAATGATATTCCTGCATTTCTAGCACTTTCAGAAATACTTTGAACATCTGGATTCTTTGGATGGTCCATGCCATCAGTCATTAGCAAAACCACTTTCACACCATCTTTACGTCCTTCTCTCTTAAGTAGCCAAGTGGCATTGGAAATGGCATAATAAGAGAAGGTGCCTTGTCCAATGAAATTCATAGACTTAACCCTCTGCTTAAACGTCTGCAGGTCCTTCCAAGAAGAGAAAGGTGGATCGATCTGGACTGAGCTGCTGAACTGAAGGGCTGCCAGTTTGATGTCATATTTCAAAGAGTGACCCGGGGTCAATTGGAAGATCTTGTCACTCAAGCTATCCACAAAATTTTTCTGTTTATCAAAGAGGACAAGTTTAGAACTTTCAGAGCTGTCCACAATGAAGAGCACATCTATGAAGCAAACAGAGTCTGAAATAGAACAAAAAAGATTAGGCAACTTAATTGTTCTAACTCATCAAACTGAATTGTATAGGAGCCCCCGAAGGTGGCTGTTGTATTTGGTTTTGAGAAGGGAGTGAAGTAGATATGAAAGATCACGTTGGAGATAAGGCTTAACTTGTAAAGATCTAAATCTCTTTCCAAGACTTTCCCCTTGTAGGATCATGCAAATGAAGAGCAAACAAGTAAACAAAAGATCATATATTCACAGCATATTCTCAATGTTAAACCAACTTAAAGTAAGAGGAAAGGAGGGCACATTTTTAAAATTCAACAAGTGAGGTTTTCTCGAAGTTAAAAAAAAAAAAAACCACAATGCTTTATTTCTTAGGTTGTTTCTTAGGTTGTGTGTCATATCAGTGAGTCCCCATTTGGTTTTGATTTTTGTCATCAACTTTGTTGAAACTAAGGGACAAAATGACTGTACTCATCAACAGCAAGGGAGAAATAAACTTATTTTGAAAACAGAGAACTTTGAATCCCAGCTCTGTTTCTTACTAGTTTGCCTGTGCCTTAAATGTGCCATTTAATTTCTCTGAGTCTCAACTTCTCTATAACATGAAAGTGACAGTCTCTGTCCTGCCTATTTTACATGTGAGGCTCAAATGAGATAACAAATGCACAAGTGCTCTAAAAACTTCGATGTGCTCTAAGTGTGTAAGATGTATTACTGTCATAATTATATCCAAGTAGAATGTCATGTATATACATATATGTGATGTACTATTATTTACCTTAAATGTTATTTAGAAAATGTGAAATCAGTGTTTTAGCCAGCTGAAATTAATAATTAAGAACATAAGCAAACTTGTTTTTACCCTGGAGGTCATTTTTCCTTGCAAGTAAATTTGACTTTGCTCCTTTCTTTCTTTGTCCGTATACTGTTTGACTCATAAAAATTGGCAAAAGCAAGAGACAGAAGGCAAAATATCTGCTCCACATTATGGTAGACGGTGAAAACTCATCTGCCTGGTAGCACCTTGAAACAGAGAAATTAGTTATAAATACTTCAATAAAAATAAGGTTTGCTATTTTTTAATTTCAAGCTTATAGAGTCAAAAACTGGCATGTTACTGGAGAAAGGGTTTCTCATACGCATTTCTAGAAAAAATATTCACATTGAGATTTTAAGTTTCTAACCCAAGTAAATCATGGCACCCATAACCAAATATTTATTAATAAATATTTCTATATATTCAAGAAGTCTTAATTTCCCATTATATTATGAGGAGCAGGATGTGAGAAGAGCAACTGAAGACATTTCAGCCCGGCCCCTCATGGTGGACATGGTTCAATCACAGCATCTGCTTTGACATTCCCAGATTCTTCTGAGTGAATTCAGATTCACTCATTTTTATTGTAACTGTTCTCCAATCCAACATTTTGCAGGATTGGAGAACACTACCTCCATTTCAGTCCTAATATTATACACATAACTTCAGTTGTTCCAGAGGTCAAGTCAAAAATTAATCTACCCTTCGGTTTTTATAGAACCCCACTTCCCTTTTCTACTCTCACTTTGGAAACTTTGTCTCCACCAGGGTTGGAGCCAATGAATTAAAAGAGTATGAGAGCCAATCAACAGAGTTACTTTAAAGCTTCCAATGATAGCTGGAAGAACTAAAGTTAGCTGGAAGAACTAATGAACTGAAACAGGTTTGCAGTCAGGAAGTATCCCGCTATGAACAACCCTGTGAAACCATTTTTCTAGATAGATTAACAAAGAAAAATTATAATTCTGTTGTTCAGTCATCATCAGTCAATATGCCCATTTACACATCGAGTGACTTTTTAGCCTGCAGAATTCCCTGACAAGAAAAGGCTGATATGTTGCTAGCTCAGTGTACCCAAGAGTATGAGAACAAGAAAGCTTATTTGGAACAAATATTCAACATGGTTTTGAAATGTTTGCCTGCTTAAACTATATTGACTTCAAAAGTTCTGGAAAAGGAATCACATTTTCCTTCTTTGGCACCTTGCCTTCAAGGAATGTGAACTGGGAAATCGTGAGCATGATATTTCCAGGCTCTGAATAGAGCCTGGAAATACACACAGTGGTAGTGAGGAGTGAGACAGGACACTGATTTCTTTCATAACTGCCAGATGGACAAACCCCAGAGAAGCAAAGCTGGTGGGTTGAAGACAGAGCAATATTTGGCTCCATTCCATTGTCTGCTCTTCACATAAGATTATCCTGTAGGAAGGTCATTAAGAGAACCTCGCTCCCACATAACCAAGCACCTCTGCTGGCAGGTGCGTCAAGTGCAATTGGCCAAATGCCAGCTGATCAGACCAGGTATGCCAAGATTGAAGATAACTAGGTATTTGGGAAAAAATAAGAAGTGTGCTAAGGAAATAGAACACACAAAGGATAGTCCTCCTCCAGGAATCTTCTGGTTAACCAAGGAGAAGAATATAAAGTATGTACAACTTAGATTCTGAAGATTAGTGTAAAGATAAGCCTGTATAGATAAACATAGCTATTTTTGCATTTACAAAGGGGTAAAGGAATAACATTATGTGTCTTGTGTCACCTATGATTTTTCTCTTTGATTGAGTCCATACCATAAAGAACATCTCAGAATTTCTGGAAATAAGAGACTGAGAACTAAATTTCATTGAGAATAAGAGATTTTATAAGCTATTTTATCAAACAATACATCAAAGACATAAAGAAGATGAATCCCATGCATGATACTAAGAATTTGAAAAGTCTTCTCATGCACAGGGCTCAATTAGACATACTGACTTTAACTCAAGACTTATGTTTTCTCCCAAATAAGCACATTATTATACAGTTTTATTGACATATAATCATAAATTCATACCAACCCCTATATATATGACATTCTACACAATTTATTCAATAGCAATAACCACACTACCTCACATTTTATTATTATTTGCTCTGAAAGTTTTTATCCAGCCCTTTCAAACCAAAGTTTTCCTATTCCTTTTCATTTTCCTGGAGTACAAGGTATACTTTCTTCTACTTTTCTTCCTCTAATTTTTTAGTTTTACTGCCTTCCTGAATTCTCTTTCTTCCTCTTAGTTTGGCTTTGTGGAATCCCACTCACATCTAATCTCTTTTGCTGTGTTTTTCTGCTCTTTTTTTTTTTTTAATAATTCTCAACTTTCTTTCTTTTAGATGCCATGTACAAGCAAAATAGGTTTCAGGAATGAAAAATGTCATTAGTTAAATGAAAGAAATGTAAATCCATATGTTTATTATAGGTTACATTTATAAATGCATAAACAAGGATGGTCTTTAGTCAAATGTTACTTTTTTGCTTTTGGCCGAAAAATTATTTCATATAAATAGCAGAATCAATAAATTACAGAGACTTTATATTTTATAATGTTTCAGATACAAAAATCATCTTTCAGTAGAGTTTGCTGATTTTATTCATAGTGTTTGCCTCTCATTGATTTCTGCATGAAGATAAAATGATTGCATAAGTCCTTGTTCAAATTGCCAAACTAGCTTATTAGATACAGAACGTATTCTATAATTAATCCTGAATTATAGAATTTTTGTTCCAAAAGACATTAACATTATTCTAATGCAATTTAGTAGACTAAATTAAAAATACATTTTAAAATAACTTTAAAATAAAGTTTAAACTTATGCATTTTAACAATTAGTTATATTTATCTAATAATTTATTTCAAGTAATAGCAGAAGATGAAAAATTTTGAAAAGCTTTCTTCATATAATAAATATGTAAACCATTTAATTTTCCACAGTTCCTAGATGGTCCTATCTGAGTTAAGTGATTAAAACAAAGTTGTTATGTCTTACCTTATAAAGTTTGTCAAATAAAAATTAAAGACTGGTTGAATGTCCACAGCAAGGACTACTGTTAGGGATGGAGGTAGCTTATTTGATACTGATCTGTTCTGTAGGAAATAAAAATTGTCTTTGCTTTTGGATCTTTTGTAATCTTTTATTCATGCTTATTAGACTCAGTTAAAGCAAGAGTGGTCAGGCATTTGGCCAGGGTGCAAAGTCTGGGTGGGATCAGTAAGCAAGTTAAAGGAACAGTGTCCTTTCAGAATAAATCTGTTTTTCAGACTATTATAAAAACAACTCAAAACAAATTTTCTACATTTCAGGCATTCATTGACAATCTTTGTTTCTCTTGCTCTGCCTTCTCTTTTAATTCTTTTCTTTCTTTTTTTAGGGAGGGGGATTGGATATGATAAGATATTGCTTTTCAAGAGAGATCACACATTGATAATTATGGAAGTTGAACGATGAGCATATAGAAGTTCATTATTCTAATCATTCTACTTCTATGACTTTTTAAATTTTTCATAATAAAAAATATATATAGTGCTAGTGAAAGAGGGGTCTGACTTTAGTCCTGGTTCTGGCCCTAGCTTCAATGAGAGCCTTAGTTTTCCACTTAGGAAATGAGCGATTTATTCATTAAGATCCTTTCAAACTATAAGAGAGGCAGTTTTGTAAGTGAGTTAAAGCCTAAATAAACACTCTAATTCCACTCTCTTTTAGTTGATTTTAAAAAAACCACTAATTTTGGAGGTCATGCAGCTAGGCGATATAATGATAGTCTTTGTCTAATTTGGAGGTCATGCAGCTAAGCAAAATATTATAAGTCTCAGCCCAGTTGTGCTAGAGCTGTGGGGTAGGTTGCAATAAAGCCAAAGAAAGTGCCCAGAAACATCATGGGAAATGTGAATGCTTAGAAGAGATCAGAAAGTATTACAAGAAGAGCCTGGTGACAATAAGCTAAATAGGTGGCACCTCCATCTCTCACAGTGCTTCAACAAGCAGTTCCTTCTTTCTCTCATAACATTTTGTCCAGTGGTGGCTGACTGAATGAGTGATGTATATCCTTTCCATAGTCCCCTCAGTTCTGCTCCCATCTCCACTAAGAAAGGGATTGTACATGTTAGGTTGCAGAAGCAGTGATATTGTCAGCATAATTTTGTTCACTTCTTTTATTCCATCTGCATCCAAAGGAGCAACTGTCCTGGCACATATTCAAGAAAATAGCTTCCTATAAATAACACTAACTTGTCCTAGTTCCCCGTGTGGATAAGAGAAAGCCAGTGTCCTTCAAGATCACATGTATCTGGATTTTCCTGCCTGGACTTGCTCTCATTCTTCCCTCAACTTGTCTAGGTTTGGGGGATCAGAAAGGGGGCATTCAGGGACAGGGTGTTTTACTGTATCCCTTCTCTTTAGGGAGGATACAGTCTTCCACTAGCTTCTCTGTAGGTGACAGCTCTGACTGAAGCCTCCCAACCAGCTAAAACTGTTCTCTGAATAGATTTGCATTGCACTACCTTGACCTGCAACAGGGTCTTTCAATTATCTTCCCCTGTTCTCCAGGGCATCGTTAGCTTTTGCTGCCCTACCCTGTTCTCTGATGAAAAATGCCTTTTGTATACTAATGATTAACTGCAGTCTTAGCTATTTCTGTAAAACAGAACTAAGAAGACAGTTACAAAACTTTCTAATCAGTAACTTTTCTTTAGATTTATTGAACCCAGAACATGTGGTGACCTATAGATAACAGCAGCCCAAGCGCCAGAAAAGCAGACCACCTGAAATTTGTTCCAGACTACCCTGGAATTTGTAACTACCCTGCTTCCCACCTGGTAGGCTCAAAACTCCCTTCATAAGCCTTACACCTGCAACCCCTCAGCAAGACGGTCTTTGTTAGCAATGGCCTCCATCTTCTCTGGTTTGCTACCTTTCCAAGTAAATTTTTTCCTTGCCCCCAACAGTTTGGCCTTGAGTCACTGGTGAAAACCAAACATCAGTTTGTGGTTGTAGTTTTACAGTGGTCAGTATTCTGAGGTCTCCATCCAGGAAAGGATATCACAGCAGTTGTTCCGTTGTCTTTCTTCCTGTTTTCTACCTTGTGGTTACAGAAGCATGTCAGTGTTTATCAGTGCCAGATGTACCCTCAGAAGCCACCTGACCCCTGGACAACAGGCAGGCTGACTTCTCTATGGATTGCCTCTGAGATAGAGAATAGCATGGTTATTGAAGAAAGTAATAGAAGTGTTTGTGTTATAATTGTTTAAAATCAGCATTCTTAGGAAGGCATTTTCACATTTATGGATTTCCTTATTATAACAATAATAGCCTCCGCTTCATGATAGTTTATTAAGTGTGAAGCCTCTCACTCTTCTTGTCATTTCATCCTCTACAAGTACACATTTGAGCATCTTAGGAACGGAGAACATAGGAATGGAGTGGGGAGAAGGGATTAAGGAGCAGACAGGTAGAGGGAAGAAATCACGTGTGTTTTTGAAGGGCAACATGAGGGATCTTTGTGATAAGGGAAACAGTCTGTATCTTGACTATCACTGTCAACACCCCAGTTCAGATATTATACTGCAGTCCTGCAGGGTGCTAATCACTGGGGGAAACTAAGCTAAGAGCAGAGTATCTCTGTATTACTTTTTACAACAGCTTATGAATCTACAGATATCTCAAAATTTAAAAAAAATTTAAATTAGCATGAAATAAGTGCTTTCAAAGAAAAAAAAATGCTTGTTTGTTTTTTAAGAATTTATGTTTGTTGGGCACAGTAGTACATGCCTGAGTTGCTAAGGCGACTCAAGAATCTGAGGTAGTAGGATCACAAGTTCAAGGCCAGACTTGGCAATTTAGTGAGACCCTCAGCAACTTAATGAAACCCCATTTCAAAAGAAAAAGAAAAAAGATGGAGGAAGGAGTTCGGTAGTAAAGCACTCCTTGGTTCAATCCCCCATAACAACAACAACAAATGCCAGAATGAGACTTTAACTCAGGCCAACCTGACCTTTGAGTTTCACCTACAACTACTTCATCATCAAACTGAAGCTTTTGAGAACTGCACAAGTGGGGTTGGGGATGTGGCTCAAGCGGTAGCGCGCTTGCCTGGCATGCGTGCGGCCCGGGTTCGATCCTCAGCACCACATACCAACAAAGATGTTGTGTCCGCCGAGAACTACAAAAAAAAATAAAATAAATATTAAAAATTCTCTCTCTCCTTTCTCACTCTCTCTTTAAAAAAAAGAAAGAACTGCACAAGTTTCTTTTCTTTGGCGGGGGGGGGGGGGGGGGGTTGTACCAGGGATTGAACTCAGGGGCACTCAACCACTGAGCCATATCCCTGCTGGCTCAGATTCCCCCTGGCCCCCAGGGCTTGGGCCCAGCCCTGGTTTCTTGTGTGCACGCCAAAGAGGCCAGCTCACAAGACCTTGAAAAACTTGTGGTTTCTGTTTTCATATTTCAGCCTATAACGGTCATGTGGGAACGTCCTGACCTGCTTGGGTCTGATAAGGTTCCTGGTTGAAGGTTTAGTATGAGTCGACAAGAACCATTTGTTCCCCTCCGTCCTTGCTCCCGCCTACCAGTAATTTTCCATTCTATCTGCAAGAAATATATAAGTATGAGCTGAGATAATAAACTCTCTCTTCCCTGGATGAAGAACCTTGGTGTCCTGTGAACTCTTTTAACCCCGACGTTAAAGGAAGAACAGATGGCAGCCTCTCTTAAGGAGGAGGACCCTCCTGAAGTCCCTACTGGGAAAAATAAGAGACACCTTCAGGTTAATTTAGAGAAGGACATTGAAGATGCTTGTTGCCTCTCTGAAGAGGAAGAAGAATTAGAAAAGGAAATTCAAGAAATGGAGGGCCGCTTAAAAAGAATTATCTCAAAAGCGCCTAGTGCACCCCCACCTGTCCCTCCTCCTCTTTATAATCCTTATTGGGACGGAAACGGAGACACCCCAATCAGGAGGGCTGGGGTCCATTGGAACCCTAAAATAGCTCAAACTTTTCCTGTGATAGAGAACGTTGACACTGATGGACAACCGACCCGGGCCCACGTCCCTTTAGCCTTTAAAGATATCAAACAACTTAAGGAGGCAGTTATTAATTATGGGCCTCATGCTCTCTTTACGTTAACACTCTTTGAGTCCTTCTCAGCTAATCAATTGGTTCCTAGTGACTGGCAACAACTCTGTAGGGCTGTTTTATCAGGAGGAGATTTTTTGTTATGGAAAAGTGAGTACCATGAGAGATGCCGTGAGTTGGCCCAAATTAATTTGAATGCAGGCCATCCACGGAGAAATACAGAAATGTTGACGGGGACTGGGCAATATGCCACCATTGATCAACAGATAAATTTTGATCCAGGAGTTTACGCTCAGATTGCCTCAGCTGCTGTGCATGCTTGGAAGGCCCTACCTGTCTCCAAAACAGAGACAAAAATTTCAAAAATTTCTCAAGGACCTTCCAAGCCATATTCAGACTTTATAGCCCGCCTAATGCAGGCAGCGGGTAAAATATTCCCAAACCTAGAACAGGCTATGCCTTTGATTAAACAATTGGCTTATGAAAACGCTAATACCTACTGCCAAAATGCTATAAAGTCCTCACGAGCTAAAAGTGTTGATGATATGATTAGGGCATGTAAGGATATAGATGGGCCCCATATCACCGGTCAAGTCCTAGCCGCGGCCCTTAAAACTGGTTTTCAAAAATCTCACAATCAAGGGACTAACCCAAAGGGGTGCTTTAAATGTGGCAAGAAGGGTCACATACAAAGAGATTGCCCGGAATTTCATAAAAATCTTGGTGGAGGAAAACCTGGACTTTGTCCCCGCTGCCGTAAAGGCAGACACTGGAGTAGTGATTGCCAGTCCAAATGGGACGTTGATGGAAACCCCATACCGTCGGGAAACGGGAACAGGGGCCCGCCCTGGGCCCCCGAAACCAAAGTGTACGGGGCAATGCCGAGACAGAGTCAAACCTTAGGGATCAGGCGTCTCCGCCGCCTCCCAGTAACCAACCCCTTTCTATCAGCCAACTCCCCCGGGGAACCCCAGGAAGTGCAGGATTGGACCTCAGTTCCACCTCCCGAGCGGTACTAACCCCACAGATGGGACCCCAGATATTACCTACTGGAGTGTTTGGACCCCTTCCTGAAGGGACAGTGGCATTAGCACTGGGGCGAGGTAGCGCTGCTCAGCGGGGATTGAGAGTCCTTACTGGAGTTGTTGATTCTGATTACCAGGGAGAAATAAAGATTCTGGTAGAGGCTACACAGGGACTTGTTGTCATCCACCCGGGAGAGCGTATAGGCCAATTGGTGCTTCTGCCCTTGGTATCTGTCCCTGGACCTAATCTTCTTAGATCCCGAAAAGGGGGGGCATTTGGCTCCACCGGGATTCCCAAAACCTACTGGGTGGCTCACTTGGATTCACGCCCCAAATTTACATTAAAGATACAAAATAAAACTTTTGAGGGAATATTGGACACGGGGGCGGATGTTTCCGTCATCTCCAATAGACAGTGGCCTCGCGCCTGGCCCCTCCAGAGTCCTTCTGCTGTCCTACAGGGGATAGGTCAAACTAGACCACAAAGGAGTGCATCCTTCTTAAAGTGGGAAGATAATGAAGGTCACAGTGGTTTCTTCCAACCTTATGTGGTGGCTGGGCTTCCCACAAATCTTTGGGGAAGAGACCTACTCCAACAGATGGGGGCTATCCTTACTACCCGGACCTTGAAAGAAAACAACCATTTTGTTAATAATGTAATGCTGGACATGGGATGGCTGCCTGGACAGGGCTTAGGAAAGGGAAATGAGGGCAGAACTTCTCCCATAGACCCAATGGGTCGAGTCATTAGAAAAGGAAAGGACCGACGAGGACTGGGAAATTTTTCTTAGGGGCCACTGAGGAGCGGCTACCCCCATTAGCCATTACATGGCTATCGAACAATCCAGTGTGGGTAGAACAGTGGCCCCTGACAAAACAAAAATTACAGGCCGCTTCTTTACTAGTTCAGGAACAACTCAACCTGGGACATTTGGCACCCTCCACTTCCCCTTGGAATACTCCTATTTTTGTCATAAAAAAGGGATCAGGAAAATGGAGATTATTACAGGACCTAAGGGCGATTAATAAAACTATGCAGCCCATGGGGCCCTTACAACCAGGACTGCCATACCCGACTGCGATCCCTAAGGATTAGCACCTTATTGTCATAGACTTAAAAGATTGCTTTTTCTCTATTCCTTTACACCCAGAAGACCGAAAACGCTTTGCCTTCTCCCTACCATCCATAAATTTTAAGGAACCATACCACGGTTTGAGTGGACCGTCCTACCCCAAGGAATGTCTAGTAGTCCCACAATGTGCCAATATTTTGTAGCCGAAGTTTTACAACCTTTTCGGGGCCAATTCTCTCAGCTGTATCTTATTCATTATATGGATGACATTTTATTAGCAGGGCCGCAGAGAGACTCACTCCTTCGGGCTTATGAGACCCTCCAATCTCTTCTACAGGGAGCAGGATTGATCATAGCCCCTGAAAAGGTTCAGTTCCAACACCCTTTTCACTATTTGGGATACGTTATCAATCATATCGGGATCTATCCCCAGAAGCCTCAATTCCAAATACATCACCTCAAGACTTTGCACCAATGGCAAACTTTCTTGGGAGAAATACAGTGGCTACGTCCATCTTTCCATATTACTACAGGGGAGCTTAAGCCTCTGTATGATCTCCTCCAAGGGGACCCTTCCCCTACCTCAGTCAGGAAACCCACACCTGAGGCTTTACAATCACTAAAACTGATAGAGAAGGCCCTACAAGACATGCAGGTTACTCAGATAGATTATTCTACACCCCTATCATTTGTAATCCTGCCATCAAAATTAACTCCTACTGGAGTGTTTTGGCAAACAGGTCCCATCTATTGGGTCCATTTACCCGCTACTAACTCTCGGGTAATAACTCCCTTTTATGAACTAGTGATAAATCTGATCTGGAAAGCCAAATATTTGGGTGATGCACTGTTTGGGAAAACTTTTGACATTCTCATTCAAACTTATACCCAGGATATGATTTTAAAATTACAACAAGAACATGATCTTTGGTGTCTTTTCCTTTGTAATTTCAAAGGTCAAATTGATAATCACTTTCCCCGACATAAACTTCTAGAAGGCCTTAAAAAATGTCCTATTATTTTTCCTAAAATTATTAAAGGGGAACCTATCCCGGGAGCTCAGACTGTTTATACAGACGGAGCAAAAGGGGGGTTTGCTGTTGTTTTTGACGGATCTCAAGTAATCCGACACCCTGTACCTAAGCTGTCTGCCCAAAGATCAGAAGTTGAGGCTCTAATTATGGCCCTTAAACTATACAATTCCATCCCACTTAATGTGTACACTGATAGTCTCTATGTTGCCAATTTAGCCTTAGTTATTGAAACAGCCCCTTATATTGGCAGGCAATCTACTATCATGGAACAATTACAAACGGTTCAGCTCCTTGTTTGTGCTAGACGAGATCCTTTATTCATTGGACATATCCGAGGACATTCGGAGCTTCCTGGGCCTCTGGCGGAGGGTAATGCTAAAGCAGACACCGCCACTCACTATATGGGCCTAGTATACACCATAACCAAATATGATGAGGCCTCACAACTCCATGCTAAATTTCATCTAAATGCACAATCTTTACGCTTCCGCACAGGATGCTCGCGTGATCAGGCTTTACAAATTGTTTCCCTATGCCCAGTATGTGCTCCATTTCTTCATTTTCCCAGTTTAGGTGTTAACCCTAGAGGCTTACACCCCAATGATATCTGGCAAACTGATGTTACCCACTTCCCTAGTTTTGGTAAGCTGTCTTTTGTACATGTTTCTATTGATACATATTCTGGCTATATCTTTGCTACATTACACACTGGGGAAAAGGCCAAAGATGTTATTGGACATCTCTTAAAAGCTTTCTCTTGCATGGGCAGTCCACGCTGTCTCAAAACAGACAATGGACCCGCATATATAAGCCAAACAGTTCAACGGTTCTGCACCCAATGGGAGATTGAACACAAAACAGGAATTCCTTATAACCCCCAGGGACAAGCAATTGTGGAACGAGCCCATCAACATTTAAAAATTTATCTACAAAAAATAAAGGAGGGGGAAATATATAGATGCTGCCAGGGACCACAAATGCTATTATCCATAACTTTGTTTACTTTGAATTTTTTGCTGACCGATGCTAGGGGACGGACGGCTGCACAACGCCACTTCTCCCCTCCCACTGCACAAAATGCTCAAGTATGGTGGAAAGATCTATCCACCGGAAGGTGGCAGCCTTTGGCTCCAATCTTAGCGAGAGTGAGAGGAGCTGTATGTGTTTTCCCTCCAGGAGCAGAAAAGCCCATTTGGGTCCCGGAACGCTGCATAAGACCGGTGAACGACAAACATGAGGCTCCGGATGAAGACCCCCAGACGCCTGAGCCCGCCGTTGCCGCCGATCTTCCGAACCGTGAGATGGATTCTGTTGGTGATGTTCCCTCTGGGTGAGTTAGTCCATGGCGGCCTCCCAGTAGGCACAAATCTTCAAACAAGTCCCCATATTCTTAGGAATCTGAAATGGACTATACAAAATGTGGAAACGGGAAAAATTGCAGTTTTGGCCCAGGGTACCGGACATTATCCCTCACCAGGATGGTGGCCGAATATTACTTTTGACCTATGCCACCTCGCCCAAGATTCATGGCCAGATACAGAAAAAACCAAGGAGGATTCCTACCCCCCTTGTCAGTTCCAATCATGGTATATATGCCCGGGACGACGACGTACCTGGAAGTGTGGAGGACCTGAGGCCTATTACTGTGCCTCGTGGGGATGTGAAACCTCTAGTAATGGGTATTGGCTTAAGAATTCACCCAGGAATGACTATGCCCACTTCTGGCAAACAATAGAGGGAGAATCAAAAACTACTATTCAGTTCACTTCCAATGGAAAACAACAACCAAATTGGACTCAAGGATATCTCTGGGGGCTGCGTATTTATACCCCCAGACAGTACAATCCTGGCCTGCTTTTTCGGCTCAAACTGACCATAGAACAGCCTACTGGAAGTTTAATAGGACCCAATCAGGTGCTTGGAGACCAAAAGGCCCCATCCGGACCCAAGCAGCCCATGGCCCCAACAGTAAAACCTTCCCCCAACGGTCAAGCAACAACTATGGGCTATCAAACCTTTGATTATACCCCTGAGCCCATACACCCTGGAACTGGAGATCGCCTTCTTAATTTGGTCCGAGGAGCCTTTTTTCGCTCTCAATGCCACTAATCCTAACAGGACCCAAGATTGCTGGCTATGCTTGACCTCCAGGCCGCCCTATTATGAAGGGGTAGCAATGCTGTCTAATTTATCCTTTAATACCACCGCAGATCCTAAATGTTATTCTTTGCCCAGTTATAAGTTAACTATCACGGAGGTCATGGGACAAGGGGTTTGCTTGGGAAAGGTACCGCTTTCACGCCAACATCTCTGCAACATTACCCGACCTATAAATCAATCCCAAACTGACTATTTGTGGGGTCCCAAAGGATCCTATTTTGCTTGCAATACTGGGTTAACTCCCTGTGTTTCCATGGCAGTCCTAAATACAACTACTGATTTCTGTGTGCTGGTACAACTATGGCCGAGGATATCTTATCATGGGTCAGACTACGTCCTGGGACACCTTGAGGGACATACTCGGTTCCCCAGAGAACCCATAACTATGACTATTGCCCTCCTATTGGGCATAGGCGGAATAGCAACTGGAATAGGAACCGGGACAGCCGCCTATGTCCAGGGAGGTCAATTACTAAGCCTACAAATGGCTATGAATGAAGATTTAACAGCCATGGCTAAGTCAATTACCGCCTTGGAAAAGTCCCTCACCTCCCTCTCAGAAGTTGTGTTACAAAATAGGAGGGGACTAGATTTATTGTTTCTAAGGGAAGGAGGACTATGTATAGCTTTAAAGGAACAGTGTTGTTTTTATGCAGATCACACTGGGGTAGTCCATGAAACTATGGAAAAGGTCACGGAAAGATTGGCTAAAAGACAAAAGGAGTTTGAAGCACAACAAGGATGGTTTGAACAATGGTTTAAAAATACCCCATGGGTAACCCCTTTGATATCCACTGTAATGGGACCGCTTTTCGGTCTCCTCCTTATAGTTGCTGTAGGCCCCTGCCTTGTCAAGAGAATGACACAATTTATTAAAGACCAAATTAACATTCTGACTTCTAAGCCAATACAGGTCCATTATCAACACCTACAAAC
This sequence comes from Spermophilus citellus, assembly GCF_964194105.1. Taxonomy (NCBI): domain Eukaryota; kingdom Metazoa; phylum Chordata; class Mammalia; order Rodentia; family Sciuridae; genus Spermophilus; species Spermophilus citellus. The sequence continues at coordinate 196,562,026 of NC_138184.1, read as the reverse complement.
CAAGGATGATCTTGCTGAAGTTTGTCTCCGACCAATTCGAAGATGACTTTTCTACAATGATCCCTGCTTCATGCCTTCCTCCTTTTACCCCCTTTTTTCTTCTTTATTTTTATTATTCCTCTCCTCTGACTCTATGCCTTATAGAACCGGAACCAATTAAAGACCTAATAATGACTGGCTGGATCGCTACCACTAAATGTCTTGGTAAGAACGAGCTGATCTTGTAGTACCCAGAGACGGGCAACTTTCACGCTTGCACTGCAACCTAAGACAGGGGAATGGGGCCTCCCCAGAGACGGGTAAGCACTGTAAGGGCAGTGAACGACCTAAGACAGGGGCTACTTGATTCCCTTTGACGTGCAACAAACAAAAGAGGGGGAACTGCTGGCTCAGATTCCCCCTGGCCCCCAGGGCTTGGGCCCAGCCCTGGTTTCTTGTGTGCACGCCAAAGAGGCCAGCTCACAAGACCTTGAAAAACTTGTGGTTTCTGTTTTCATATTTCAGCCTATAACGGTCATGTGGGAACGTCCTGACCTGCTTGGGTCTGATAAGGTTCCTGGTTGAAGGCTTAGTATGAGTCGACAAGAACCATTTGTTCCCCTCCGTCCTTGCTCCCGCCTACCAGTAATTTTCCATTCTATCTGCAAGAAATATATAAGTATGAGCTGAGATAATAAACTCTCTCTTCCCTGGATGAAGAACCTTGGTGTCCTGTGAACTCTTTTAACCCCGACGTCTCTCGCCAGACTCGGTCCATTCGCCGGACGGGGCATATCCCTTGCCCTATTTTGTATTTTATTAGAGACAGGGTCTCACTGAGTTGCTTAGCACCTCGATAAATTGCTGAGGCTGGCTTTGAACTTGAGATCCTCCAGCCTCTGCCTCCTGAGCCACTGGGATTACAGGTGTGCACAACTGCGCCCAGCCTACAGAAGTTTCTTGAGGCCTTAAGTAACAATGTAAGTTCCCAGGGAACAACCATGTATTTACTTGTTGTCCTGTGATTGTTAGCCACATTTTTCACTTCATGAGACATGGTTCAAGGCATAGGAAGTGGTATTTGTTTTCAGGTCAACTCTCTTATTCTTGGCGTTAATTCACAATATGCAGAATAATAATACCTCTAAAAGGCAAACCAGTAATTCATGGAGGGGAGAAACAAACGGACTAAAGTCTTGGTGCTTTGGAGCTGTTCTTATTGAAGTGGGTGAGAGATTAGAATTCTGTTTAGCATTTCCTCCAATCTAACAATGTCAAATAGGATAACCCAAACCCAAACTTTATCTATCAGCACTGGGTAGATGACTCCAAAGAAAATCCTGAGTTCTGTCAATTAGAGCAGTTGACTTTGCACCCTGAAAAACAATGTGCTTTAGCTGAAGACTCTAACCTTAATCCCAGCTGATGGTCTTGAATTAGTACATAATCAGACATATACCAGGCCAAATAAGATAGTGTGGATAATTGTGTAGCCTGGGAACAGACAACCTGGAACCCATGCCCTTCTAAGAGTTGTTCTATAGTCTTTATAGAAAAAAAAAGCACACTATTTTTTTTATTATTGCTACTATATATGTATATATGGCATAGAGTAAGCACTCAATAGTATTGAGTTGAACAAATAGCTATTAGAAGTGATATTTTAGTGTTCATTAATCACCTAAGGACTATGATAACACAGATTGCTGTCTGCTAGAGCACTATTAGTTTGAAAATCTTTTTTCAATTTTTTTTCATTTTCTCCAAATACTCTACCACGGCATTATCTATATTGACTTCATTTGTTTGGGCATCAGTGCCAAAAACCGTCATTTCAGTAGTGAGATGGTATTTTGGGATCCTATGATCATTAAAAAGAAATCAAAGATGGTAATGACTTACATGTCTCAGAAAGTTTTATCTGCATGAAGTCATAAACACACACACACACACACACACACACACACACACACACACTCACACGCACGCACGCACGCTGGCCAAAAACAGCTGAAACGTATCAAAGTGAAGGGTGCACTCAGTGAATGACTTTCTTACCTACCCAATTTGGAGAATTTGGTGCTAGAAGTACCTTTCTGTGTTTGGGGGGGCTTTTTTTTTCCTCCAATATAAAATTTTGATATAGTAGAATTTCCAACTCTTGCTCCAAAGCTCTGAAACTTCTGGAATTCATTATTTTTCCTTGGTCCCAAGAGTATGACTTGGACATGTTCTCATATCTTTCAGTATATTAGAAGAATATCAAAATAGTTTGGTCCTATTTATCAGCAAAGGGAAAGATTTAAAGCATTCAAAGGCAATAGGGAACCAAAATGATCATTAATAATAAAATTTAGGAAATGTGACTTTGGTAAGTTCTGGAACAGTGGGACTCCATGCCCCTTGCCCCTCGCCAGATTCTGATTGAGTTGACCCTTCCAACGTACCCTGTATTTTATATTATTGTTATTCTTATTTAATAAATTATTTTTAGAATAAGTTTAGATTTACAGCAATATTCACTCCATTATTGTTTACATTGTTTATATATAGTCATAATATATTTTGTTTCATTATCTGTTATTTGGTCCCCAGCTTGAAAAATTGGGTCACATAGTTGACACATATTGTCTCCTAGACCACAGTCATAGAATAAGTTCCCATTGTGTTAACATTATGACTACAAAAATGTTCTTTTCTCTAAAATGTTCCTCTGATATTAATATTTCTTCTTTCCATATTGTTTGTTCCTAGGAGCAATTATGTTACACCCCCCCCAAAAAAAAAATCAGGAAACTCACTAGGATAAATCTACAATTTTCCTTTCTAATAAATATCAGAAAGTAGATTGGTCTAGGTATCTCAAAGGGTTAAATGTTCAATTTTTTTTCTTTAATTGTTTCTGTCACTCAGCAGGTAAAACAGCCTTAGCTTTTTTGCATGACACTCAACAAAAGAGAACGATCAGATCTATCACATCATGATTAATCCTGGCTTTTAACGGAGAAAACACTTGCTATTTTCAGTTAGCTAATTTTATTTTCTGGGGTCAGACAGTGTTGTCCTATATCTTGTTGAATTCTTCAATTCCCCACTGGTTGGTATTTAAACTTTCCTTGTACTGGGAACAAACCATAGCATTGAATCTCAAAACTTAATATAGAGATGATATTTATTTAATCTTTCCATTTCATACTTGATAAAATAGAGGACAAGTGTTAAGACCCAAAGGTCAAACCTGCATGAGCGAGGAAAGGAAGTTTAGACCTTTGTGCATCAACTGGCATCTTTCTTATTCCCTAAATACTGCAGGAGGTTTGTAGGGCTTTTTATCGTTCAGTCTAATGTCAGAGCAGGAGAAAAAGGAGGCTATACAGTCGACAATGTATGTTTGGAAAATGTGGGGTTAACTTCAGTGACAAATGACTCAGGAAAAGAATCATCATGTGCTAAGTTTCAGCACATTATGATATGTCTAATATCTCACTGTGTATAAATCTAAATTCCTGGACTATCAAATGTGATGAATAACCCTTCTTGGAACCAAGAACTGTCTCTTCAAGGTTTTGACAGTTTTGCCTGAATTTTCACACCAGTTCCCATGCCTGTGGTCCATGCTATTGATCCCTTACCAAAATTCAGCCAGATACATAGGTAAATATCATCATATGGATAATAAGTTGCAGAAACTCACCACCAACTTGAGTTTGTGATTAGCGTATTTGAGATTTAATAAGAATATCTAGCAAAAGGAAGTTTTCAAATAATCATCAAATTCCTGGGACAAAAATGTTTTAATAACATTAAGTAAATTATTATCCCATATTGTGAACCCATTAAAATGATGTTTTATACAACATTGCCCTTAATTAAGGTAATAAGGTCACCTCTATTTTTTAGTTACATATAAATTATGTAGTTCTTCCTATACAATATAGTTTGTTTCTTTTGTTCTTTTGAACTCTGTACTAAGTGTAAATTATTTGTAGACAAAGTTTACAGTGAAATCAAGGTGAATTAATATTTGGGAACTTTAAAATATAAAAACTTAAAGTTAAACTCTACACAAAAAGGTATTTACTATAATCATTATTCATTGTTTATATCCAGAACTATATATTATAAAATTACACGATAGTTTTATTTACTATAAGTAACTTTTAGTTCATTATACATTTTCTATTTTGCTAGAAATAGAAACTTCAGAAATGTCAAATACTAACATAAATTAGGACTGATCAGTCAGGAGGGACTATTGTTTGAAAAAAAGATATTTGGGCACCACCTTGTGGAGCTTTGTAGAAAGACAGTGTGAGAGTCAGCTTGTCTCCTACCATCAACAGATCAAAATTATTAGTGGCCTACAATGATAACCAGGTGGAGTGTAAATTACTTTCTACAAATTCTCTGGACAGAGGAACAAGAGGATGAATCAAAACAGTGGTAAAACTACTTTTATATATGATGAAGAACCTCTCTAAAGTAACATCTGATGAAGTCAGAAATTCAGATCAGCTCAGAGTACAACCCAGGATTACCCCCATTTAAAGTTCATCTGAGAAGGGGCTTACAACCTTTAAGCATCCATAATTGTTGAAACGGATCTTCAGAGGCTGAATCACCAAAGTTGAGACTTTCTGGAACTTTTGGGAAGAATGGTTTTAGATCTCAACCCATTTCAGTGTGAAATGCCCCAGAAGGATCTTGAATTAGAAAATATAGAATTTAGACCAACTCAAAGCTTGGCTGTCCAGAAAGGAGAGATCATTTCTGATTTTCAAATGACTTCAAAGAAGTCATTGTTCATCTAAAAAAAAGTAGTTGTCAGCAGAAACCATAACTGGAGAGGACATAGGGATATCCTTCCCAACTCCTCAAAATATTCCCTTGGAGACAAGACAAGGAAATGAAGATAAAAAAGATGGATACAACCATTCCTGGAAAAATAATAAATTACAACATTTCTACTCAAAGAACTCAAATTTCTTCCCTACTCCTTATTCAGGAAGAGAACTGTCTTAGGTCTGAAGAGGAAGATGCTTCTTGTGAGAATCAATACAACTTCAGAAAGAGCAAGGGTCAAGACTTTTAATTCCCAGGAAGGGACTTTCTTATCAAAATGTCTCTGTGGGGATGCAACCAGGGTTTCTCCTCAGACCAGACCAGTCCTCCTCTGAGTTTCTCCCTACCCACCAGAGCAATAAGAAAAACTCCATGTGTGAGGGACATCAAAAAAATATTGCATAAGCCCCCAAATCATAGAAATGTGAGGAATGTCCCAACGTCTTTAGGTATCCTTGTTACTTTTTAGCCCACCAGAGAAGACACAGGAATGAGAGGCCATTTGTTTGTATTGAGTGTCAAAACACTTCTAAGCATCAGATCTACAGGTGCACCAGATGATTTACACCATGGAATAACCTTTCACATACATCATCCACAAAACCAACCTGAGGGTCCAGGAGAGAAGTCACACAGGAAAGAAGCCTATACAAGCTCCCTTTGCCAGAGAAGATACCACCAATCATCTACATACCACCATCACCTGAGGATTCACCAGAAGATTAGACTCAAAAGTGTTTCCTCCACACCAGAAGCTTCCTCAATTCTGCCCTTGTGTAATTTATATACATATATATGCATATATATTTCCACAGTATTTACCCATTGAGAATATACCATGTAATTTCCTGAGTATGTTTTTTTCTATTGTATCACACCATGTAAGGCTAACGAAAGCATGGAATTTGTCAATTTTGTTCACAATAGTATTCAAGTCCTTGAAAAGTTGCTGATATTACATGCTCAATAAGTAGCTACTGAATAAGTCAAAAACAGAAATTATATACAAAATTCATTAATTTAATTCCTTCTATTCATGAGGTACTGATCGAAAACAAACATAATACACCATTGCATCAATCAAGAAGAGACAATAGGCAAGTAAACAGGCAATGGAAAATTTTATCTGAATTTTAAAAAATTGAATACACTTATAGTCTATAGTGTGATAATCCAATACATGTATATAATGCACAATGATCAAATAGCTAGCATTCCTGTGTCCTCAAGTCTTATAATTTCTTTCAAAAAAAATTTGAAAAGCAAGCGAATTATAATTCTAGTTACTTATACCATGCCAAAGTGTTTGGAATTAAAGTATGCTGGTCTGCAACTTACTTTAAAATGCATCATAAAAAAATCCTGCACCTCCAATTATCAAGAATACAGGTAACAATAAATGTTGGCAAGGATGTGTGAAAAAGGAAATATCATACATTGTTGGTGGGACTGCAAATTTGTGCAATCACTCTGGAAAGCAGTCTGAAAATTCCTTGGAAAACTTAGAATGGAACCACTTTTGACCCAGTTACCCCACTCTTCAGTCTATACCCAAAAGACTTAAAATCAGCATACTAGCAGGGCGCGGTGGCACCACCTGTAATCTCGAAGCAAGAGGAACTGAGGCAGGAGGATCAAGAGTTTAAAGCCAGCAAAAGCAAAAGCAAGGCACTAAGCAACTCAGTGAGACTCTGTCTCTAAATTTAAAAAATACAAAAAAAGGGGGGTGGGGGTGGGGATGTGACTCAGTGGTCGAGTGCCCCTGAGTTCAATCCCTGGTACAAACAAAAAACAAAACAAAACAAAAAAACAGCATACTCTAGTGACATAGCCACATCAATGTTTATGGCAGCTGAATCATTGTGAATAATTAAGCTATGGAACCAACCAAGGTGCCCTTCAACAGATGAATGGATAGAGAAAATGTGGTATATATATACACAATGAAATATTACTCAGCCATAAAGAGGAATGAAATTATGGCATTTGCCTGTAAATGTATGGAACTAGAAACTATCATGCTAAGTGAAATAAGTCAATCCCCCCAAAAACAAAGACGGATCGTTCTCTCTGATATGTGGATGCTAACCCACAACAAGGGAATGGAGGGAGGGGAAGAATAGAAGTTCATTGGATTAGACAAAGGGGAAAGAAGAGGAGATGGGAAGAGGAAAGACAGTAGAATTAATTGGATATAACTTTGCTTTGCTCATAAATGAATACATGACCAGTTTAACTCCACATCATGTACAACCACAAGAATGGGATTTTAATTGGAATAGACTGTACTCCATGTATAATATGTATAATATGTCAAAATACACACTATTTAAAAACAACAAATAAAAAATTAAAAAATTAAATTAAATAAAAAAGATTGGATAGAAGAATGAGTAAATGGATAGGTATGTGATAGAGCAAATGTTTACGGCAAATTCAATGTCAATTTGGTGGGTAGTAAGTTTGTTGTGTAATTGTATTAACTTTTCTGTATATTTGAAAATGTTCGTAACAAAATGTTAGAAAAGGGAGAGAGACCTGCAAAGAAGTTACCACGCCTAGTCTGTGATGCAGAGGTTCTAAATACAAGAGCAAAAGATAAAGGGGTACTAATAGGGCATTATGTAAAATTGTGGATGTGTAACCGACGTGATTCTGCAATCTGCATTTGGGGTAAAATTGGGGGTTCATAACCCACTTCAATCTAATGTATGAAATATGATATGTCAAGAGCTTTGTAATGTTGTGAACAACCAATAAAAATAAATAAATAAAATAATAAATAAATAAAAGGGTGTTCCCCAACCATGGTATCCTACGCAAGGTTCCACATGAGCTGGCATCTCTCCAAATTGTCCACCCTTTTTCTCTCTACTGCCCAGCCCACTTTTATATTTATGTTCTTAACCCCAAACTCTATTTCCACCTCCGAGCTTTTGTTCTTACAGATTTCTCTGCCCAGAAGGCTTCACCTGCAGATCTTTGCATGGTGGGCTCCTTATCATTCACATCTCATGACCTCAGAGAGGCCTTCCTCATCTACTGGCATCTTCTCCTGCCGATTATCTTTTAATCATATTTCCTCATCTCATGAACTAAAATAATTTTGTGTACCTCTTTATTTTTATATTCTTACACTACAATGTAGCTTCTAGGAAACAGGAATTTCATCAGTCTAATTCAAGGACTGGTAAATTTTTTCAGTTAAGGGTCCAGTCATCAAATAGTTCAACTTTGTAGATCATATGACCTCTATCTTAAGTACCTAACTGTACCAATGGAGTACAAATCAGCCTTAGATGATATGCAGACAAATGAGCATGTCTGTATTCCCGTAAAACTCTATTTAAAAAAACAGGCAGCAGGACAGATTCGGCCAATGGGCTATAGTTTTCTAATTTCTACTCCACATCACAACTCCCAGAAAATAGTGTATATCTCACACATTTCAAAAACATTAATACCTATTTGTAGAATAAATAAATGAGAGTATATGGACTTCTATTAGAAGGATCCAATCAACTCACTAGTCAACCCAGGACAGTAGAAGCCTCAGTAAGGAACATGGTTTAGGTTCTAACTCCCATTAGATTTTCATGCTTCTTCGTAGGATTTCTTGTCTCATCTTCCTCACCCCAAGCCCTCCATAATCCATCCTGGATGCGAAATATAATTGACACACAACTCTAAGCAAGTCTTAAATTAAATTGTATAGATTTGAAGACATTAGGCTCTACCCAGAACACTTTCAACTCAGTAACAGATGGACAATTCAAAATAAGTTAAACAAAAGCAAAACCATAAAAGTTGTACAATCTTGTTAAAATGCAGATTCTTTTTGGTAAAGACTGAAAGTTGGCCTGAGATACTCTATGCCCAAAGGTAATACAAATACTGTTGATCCCAGGGCAAACACAGCTTTAGATAACTGAATCTAGGTGATAACTAATTTGGTCAGCACTTTCTTCTTGTCCATCTCTCAGTTTTGCTTTCTTGTGTTGATGTGCTTAGTCTAACTACAAACAAGCTTCCTCCAAGTTCAGAGGCACTATCCACTGACAGCCCCATTCCCATCACTCCAGCACTAGGACCATCCCATGAAAGAGAAGAGACCATTTCTCTTGAGACCTATAGTGCAAGAGTCCCAGGATCATGTGTTTTTTCTGATCCAATCCCCACCGCCAGATGAATGCTGTTCTGTGATTGGCCAGTTGTAGATCACTGTCTGTCTTTGTTAGAGGTAGTGATGCTAATAGCCTTATCAAAACTATACCCAACCGGATGGTTCCCAGAAGAAAGAAAGGTTCCTTTCAGACAAAAATAAGATTATCTATAATTGGGGTCAACAATGTAGATGTTCCCATCTTCTACAAGAGATGCCAGCAAACTTCCCCAGTGTGGGCCGAATCTGCCAACTAGCTGTTTTGTAGGTAAAGGCTTATTGTAACTCAACTATGCCCATTTGGTGACTGTTTTCTAGCAGAAATAAATAATTGCAACAGGGACCAAATAGTCCCTCAAATCTAAAATACTTACTCTCTTTACAGGAAAAGGTTGCCAACTCCTGATCTTCAAGACAACATTGGAACTATTTATACTGACATTTAAAACTATTTATAATCTCTAAAAACATTCCATCTGCCCTTCTCTAAATCCTAATCTAAATTCCCTGCAAGCCAAAGTGGATCCTGCTCTAGTCAAACATTCTCTATTTCTACCACACTAGAACCCACCTTCATACTGGGCTCCCCTTCTAAATATTCTCTCAATCTGTTCTTCCTACCTACATCTTACTCATGCTTTAAATCCCATATGTGTCTCATCTCCATGACAGCCTCCCCAACTTTTCTTGTGATTATCTTCCTAATAATCATTCACCTTGACTTCTTGCTAGATAACATGAAGAGCATCCAGTCGATTGTGAATTTTAGATAAACAATGAATAATTTTTAGTGTGAGTATGTCCCGTACAATACTTAGGACATACTTATAAAAAATATTCGTTCCATATCTGAAATTTAAATTTTACTTGATGGTCTGTATTTTTTTCCCTAAATCTAACAACCCTAACACTAACCCATCTCTTGATTATTACTCAGACGTTTGTTCAGGTATTAACCAGACAACTGATATACGTTTGACTCATACGCATGCAGTTCAGATTAAACAAATCAACATAATCCAATGGCCTAGCTAAAGTAACTCATTAAGAGGTAGACACAATACCCAGTTCAGGCCAATGAGATCATACAGCTGTTTGCTGATGATTTCTAGGAATGAAGCTTTCTTGCTCTTCTGAGATAGCTTTCAGAAATGATCTTTCACAAAAAAGAAGTTCGTGCATTTAAGGGTAACCTTTTTAATAATAGAAAGTCAGTCTTTTAATGAAGCTAATCAGAGCAGGAGAAAAGAAAAAGAAACATGGTCCTTATTAATATCATTCATCCACTAAATCAAAGTAAACTTAAAGCTCGTTCTATCCCTAAACTCTTAACTGGTATGCAGCCCATAGAGATTACTCCCTATTCTGAATCCTTCCAGCAATATTTATGGTACCACTCATCTAATAATACTTATTGTGTTTGACACAGAGATGTAAATATTTTTGTTATTTTTCTCATCTTATGATATCCATGATGATGTACAAATGGTCATTCATCAATAGCAGTTGTAGAATGAATAACTATTTGAAATTATTGTGTCTTCTGTGGCCATCTTCTAAATAGATTTACCTTTCTAAAGATTGTGACAACAAACGTGAAAAATTCCTCAAAATATTTCATAGGAACCCTATGCCACTGCCTTCATATTTCTATGGTACTTCTGCTAGTGTATAAATTTTGGCATCTCTCTGTCCCTTCTTTATTCCTCCCCATGGAAGGAGTTAGATTTATCTGGAATAACAGGGATGAGAGTCTAATATTCATTGTTTCATTTTGCTTGAACTGGACAAATTAATATGTGAAAAGTCCTGTGCATATATGACTTTATCATTTTCATACTTATTATTCAGATTTAAGGATGGGAGACAGCAAGTGACACCCTTTGCAGCTGTAGTACTCTAGAAAAAGTACTACAGAAAGCCCAAAGTCTAAATACATGTACATGGGCCAGGAGACTAGATTTGAATCCGAAACCTAAGCCACATTCAGCGCTACTGATAAAAACACTGATATTTTGATCTTTATGTCTCTGACTGTGGTGCTATTTATATTTCTCAATTAAATATAAACCCAGAGGAAGAATATTATGAATAATTATCATTCTTAACACCCGTTTCCCTGTGTATATATGTAGCTTAAAATGACTACATATTATTTCATTCGCCATGCACTCTTCTCTCCAACCTCTACCTTGTAAAATAAATACAAATCAGAGAAAACCAGGGTAAAAGGAATAATTTTTGGTGACTAAAATTTTAAAGAGCTTGTAAAAACTACAATGTTAACTTCAACCACAAAAGCTTCTGGAGTCAATGTTTTTATTAAAATAAGTAATTTTATCTAATTCTTTTTAACAGTCAGGATAGGTTTTACTTATATCCAATAATGTCAAGGCAATCATTGATACATCAGTCTCTTTTATGAGCTATTGAATAGGAGTCTTATTTCCCATACATTCATATAAAATTACAAGTACAAAAAAGTCTTGGCAATAGACATTCACTAAATGCAATTCTAATATTTATAGGTATTAATACAAAGAGTTATTTCTATGTAAATGGAGAATGCCTTAGTTCTTCAATCAAACATGTAGAATTAACATGTATTTGGGGACAAAGAAATTGGAATGCAAAAATGTACACAGTAAAAACTCATGCACCAAAAAAAAGAGCACTTTCTATTCTAAATATGAACTTACCTTGTTCCCAAATAATGAAAAAAATAAAAATAGCTTAAATTTCTTCACAGAACATTGTTGACTATCTTCCTTTTTTGAAAGTCTCTTATGGGGGAAAAAAAGACTCTCACAGTTTAATTCAATCTCTTGGGGCTCTTCAGTTTATGCTTAATGCACTTATTTTTGGCATCATTACAAAGAAACAATATGATAAATATGTATGTCCTTGGCCGACATGTTAAAAACAAATACAGATTGGAATTAAATTTTAAGGCACTAAATAAACCATTACAGAGATGCTTTTTATTTTATTTTATTTTTTTACATTAATAGACACTAAACTGCTTTCTGGAGAGGTTATTTTTGAATCTACTACATAAACATCCATCATATAATAATATTGTTCATAGTCTGAGCATTTGTTTAATTTATACACCATGTGTGAATGTCCTTCATGGTACACAGCACCATTCCCTTTACTCCCCCAAATTGGAAAAGTGCCTCTTTCTTAAAACTTGCTACATGGCAACTATCAGAGGGATGATGATGTAATGTCCCTCCTGGAGGCATTGAATCTGCAACCTGCAGAACTATGGGTCTCTGCCCTTGGTAACATCACACATTTTATGCAATTAAGGTCTTTGTGTGGAGTTGGAAAATTGTTTCATGTATTTATTATTATATTTTTATTTGTATTATATTTTTGAAGATTTAAATTTTTATTTGCATAAAAATGTTTGTTCACCCTGATTACAGCGGGTATTACCCTTTCATTGAAAGAGCATCATAATACAACTTTAGTTTATCCCACTAAATATAGTTATCCCTTTCTATTTTTAGGGGGCAGATTTTCCTTGCCACTTGGATGAAATCACAGTCAGGAGTTATAAGTCTTTGAATCGGTCTTTGATATAAAAATAATTTATTTTTTTGTCATAAAAACCATTTCATTCTCATAATTAGAATTTTTGCTCCATGTAATAGCCAAAATAGAGCTTGAGGTTTCTCAGCTCAGGCTTACTTCACACTGGAAGTGGGCAATAGGAAAGGGACAATCGTCAAGTCTTTTACCTTCCCATTCTGTGCCTCTCTGCCTTCCCCAAACTCATGAATAGCAGTTTCAGGCCCTTCCTGGTAAAAAGAAAAGACCTACTTAACTGGTTATTGTCTTGCTTTGATTTGGAAAAGTATTTGGGTGATCTTTTGTCATGACGGAACTCTTGTGCGTTCTTTAGAGACTTTGCTTCACTGGTATTCTCTCATCTAAATTCTCCTTTATACCAACTGTAATGTGCGAGGCCTCTTTCCTTGTGGCTATCAAATATAATCTCCACCTCATATCATCCTGTTCCCACTGGAATACCTCTAACATCTCTCTGCTACAGAAAACTTATTCCTGCCAAAAAGTCCTATTGACTCTTCCGGACTGATTCTCTCACTCTTGTGATCCCATCAGGTTCATTGGGTATGTTCATGTATCCTCTATCCTGACAAACTCTGGGAATGAAGGTTGTTTCTAGTGAACACACCTCTACCTCTCACTTTTTGCCCTTCAGAACTAGCCAGCCATAATACTTCCCCCCACTCCCAATAGCAGCCATCCGACTTCCTACCCACCTCCCTTTTTTAAGACACGTGTCTTAACTGTTCCACTGAGAACAGCACCCCAGACCTCTCCTAGGAGATTGCTATGAGACTCACAGGAAAGAATTTCTCAAAACAAACAAACAAACAAAAAAAAAAAAAAAAAACCTCTCCTATACTCTTCAGTTGCAAGCCCTTCATATCTTTAAGAGGGTTTATCTTAATATTGCAAAATCTTGTCCATCTCTGCATAGATGGAAGCATCTCATTTTAGAATGTACAAATGTTCACTACCTATAGTTCTGTTCCAGTCTAATGGGGCTTTACCCAAACCTACAGACAGCAAATCCTATTTTTAATATCCAGTTATATAAACAATATGTGGTATAAGCATGGATAAATCCTGAAAGAGATACAGAAAAATGAAAACAATTATGCAGGGTAGAAATACCTTAATTTTAAGACATGCCTCTTAATATCATTTTAACAACAATATTTTTTAATGTTTCCAGTTGGAATGGACACATTTATATGTTTTGACAATTATTCATCATACATTCATGAATTTGATTCAAGAGATAATGAGAATGGTGATGAATGGAACATGTACCTCACATTCAGAATTTCCAATACAGCTATAAGATAGTAGTATTATAAGACAGTTTGAGTGTGTGTGTGTGTGTGTGTGTGTGTGTGTGTGTGTGTAGAGACTAAGAGTCTAAGGGAAGTGCAACAAAATGCTAAAGAGTCCAGCTGGATGAACATTACTTCTAGCAGCCAAACCCTTCAAGGAGGGGCTGGAAGGATATATCTTGAGAGATGACAGAATTTAATTTTTCTTAATCTTGAAGGAGGGTATTTCAGCGGGTGGTGGGAGGGGAATGGAGCAAAGGCTTGTTATAAGAAAAGTGCTATGGAAAAGTAATTGGGCTGGAGCTAGTATGGTTTCAGGCATCAACTGGGAAAAATATGTTGGACCAGAATGGAGACAGTTTCATATTGATAACTTTTAAAATATATACCAAAAACATTTGTGCATGTTACATAGAAAGGAATATTCACCAATATATGTGACTTATTAATCTTCAAATAATAAATATATGTATATATACCTCATTTATACAACTAACACATTAAAAATCTACTAACTTAATAAGTCAGAATTACCCAAACTCTTACACATAGTTGAAAACCGAATCCCCCTCTCAATATTAAAGTTCCAAATTCTTTTAAATGTTTTTCAAAAGAAAATAAAATACACCCAACAGAGCAATGATTATAAAACTGCCTGGTACAAAAGTGACAAAAAGGAGGCTGAAGCTTGGAGTTAAATTTGTTTCCATGTCATTATTGCCTTGAGTCAAGTCCATTATCCATTTGAAAGTTTTCTTCTTATATCTTGTATATTACATCAGGAATAGCCCAAATGATTGACTCAAGCCAAATAGATGTGATTTGATTTTGATGGGATCTAATCTTTTTCTCAAAAGGATGATGATTCTGAATGTTGTATCTTCAGGTTGATTTTTTTCTACCTTCTAGCTGTTTCTTGGAATCTTTTTTTTTTCACTTTACTACCAACATAAGACTACATGTACAATTTCTTTGGACTTTGTCTGGTTTAGATTATTCTATAGTTCATTTGATTCATTGAGCTTACAAATTTTCTTTCTCATCAACCATCATGACTTATAATACTAACTAACACGGTAAGTCCAGGCTGAGGAATTTAAATGTTGACCTATAGGAAATGCAAACCAATGAAAAGTTCTAAGTAAATAAACACTGGAGGTGTGCTTCAGAAAGATCAATCTGGCCACACATAGGAGATAGACGAGACTAATGGGAATCAGAGACCATGGGGGAGACATTAGACTGGTTGAGGAGTATTTAAGACCTAAACCTGGGCAGTAGTGATGGGAGCAGAAGCTGGCAGCCACATCATCTCTCCACTGAGTAAATGTCATTTACTCCAATCCTGTGCAATACGGGGTAAAGAGCGTGTAGTAAGACTGCTGTAATTTCACTGGAATAATGTTTCAATTTGACATTAATTTGGAAAACTACTACTTTAGTGCTTCTGAGCTCATCAGAAGAGATGAGCCAAATTACCACAAATTAAACAGAGACCTGGTGAGAACAATAAGCAAAGCAGAAAATGTAAGCTTCATTTGTGTCACGATGGTCATCCTAACACTGCACCTATTAATAAGGCACCCAATTTTTCACCTTATTTTCTCCTGAACTTTGGAGGTGCAGGATTATGATATATCTATCATTATAGAATTTAACAATCTCTCCAACTGAAATCTTACAATAGCTTTTATTTTTTCTCATTATACATTCACATAAACAAAAAATACATATTTATTGTAGAAGACACAAAGTGTATGATGAAGAAAATGAAAATGATATGTAAATGTAAGACACAGAAAAATCTACCATTAAAATGGCACCTGTTAAAATGAGGGTAAATCACAAGCATGTTTATAATATTATAATATCCCTGTCAGTAGAGTGTATTTTCATACATTATACAGACATACAGTATAACTTCCCATTCTTGTGGTTATACATGATGTGGAGTTACACTGGTTGTGTGTACATATAGGAACATAGAAAAGTATGTCTGATTCATTCCGCTGTCTTTCCTATTCCCATCCCCCATCCCTTTTCTTCATTCCTTTTTGTATAATCCAATGAACTTCTATTCTTCCCCCGACCTCCAGTGTGTATTAGTATCCACATATCAGAGAGAATAGTTAGCCTTTGTTTTTCTAGGATTTGCTTATTTCAATTAGCATGATAGCCTCCAGATCCACCCATTTACCATGAAATGTCATAATGTAATTCTTCTTTATGGCTTAATAAGACTCCACAGTATATACCACAGTTTCTTTATCCATTCATCTGTTGAAGGGCACTTTGATTGGTTCCATAGCTTAGGTATTGTAAATTGAATTGCTGTAAACATTGATGTGGCCATGTAACTCTACTATGCTGATTTTAAGTCCTTTGGCTGTATACCCAGGAATGAGATAACTGGGTCAAATGGTGGTTCCATTCCAAGTTTTCTGAAGAAAAATTGCTTTTGAAAGTGGTTGCACCAATGTACAGTCCCACCAGCAATGTATAAGCAAACCTTTTTTCCGACATCCCTGCCAATATTTATTGTTGCTTGCATTCTTGATAATTGCCATTCTGATTGGAGTGAGATGGAACCTCAGTGTAGTTTTAATTGCTAGTGATGTTGAACATTTTTTTATATATTTGTTGGCCAATAATATTTATACTTCTATGAAGAGTCTATTCAGTTCCTTTGCCCATTTATTGATTGGGTTATTTGTTTTTGTGATGCTAAGTTTTTTGAATTTTTTATATATCTTACAGATTAATGCTCTGCGGTGCAGGTGGCATAGATTTTCTTCAATTCTGTAGGCTCTCTCTTCACATTCTTGACTGTTTGCTATGAAAAAGCTTTTTAGTTTGATATCATTCCACTTACTGATTCTTGATTTTACTTCTTGCACTTTAGGAGTCTTGTTGAGGAAGTTGGTTTCTAAGCTAATGCTAACATGATGTAAATTTGGGCCTACTTTTTCTTCTAGTAGGTGCTGGGTCTCTGGTCTAATTCTTAGGTCCTTAATCCACTTTGAGTTGAGTTTTGTGCAGGGTGAGATAGGGATTTAGTTTCATTTTGCTGCATATGGCTTTCCAGTTTTCCCAGCACGATTTGCTGAAGAGGCTCTTATTTCTATAATGTATGTTTATGGCAGCTTTGTCTATTATGAAATAACTGAATTTATGTGGGTTTGTCTTTGTATCTTCTACTTTGTACCATTGGTCTTCATGTCTGTTTTGGTGCCGATGCAGTACTGTTTTTGTTATTATAGCTCTGTAGTATAATTTAAGGTCCTGTATTTTAATGCCTCTTGCTTCATTTTTCTTGCTAAGGAACGCTTTGGCTATTCTGGCCCTCTTATTTTTCCAAATGAATTTCATGACTGTTTTTCTATTTCTGTGAAGAATGTTATTGGAATTTTAATAGGAATTACATTAAATCTATAAAGTGCTTTTGGTAGTATGGCCATTTTGACAATATTAATTCTGCCTATTCAGGAACATGAGAAATCTTTCTTTACTTCCTTTTTTTATTTGTTTTAATTAGTTATACATGAGAGTAGAATGCATTTTGACATATTGTACACAAATGGAGCACAACTTCTCTTTCCTCTGGTTGTACATGGTGCAAAGTCACTCCAGTATTGTAATCATACATGAAATAGGGTATTAAAGTCTGTCTCATTCTACTGTCCTTCCCATCCCCACAGCCCCACCACTCCTGTCACTTCCCTCCGTCTATACAAACCAAAGTTCCCTCTTTCTTCCCTACCTCCCTGTGCCACTATAGATCAGCATCTGCTTATCAGAGAAAACATTCAGTTTGGGGTGTTTGGGGATTGGCTTATTTCACTTAGCATGATATTCTCTAATTCCATCATTTAAATGCAAATGCCATAATTTTATTTTTCTTTAAGTCTGAGTAAAAGTCCATTGTGTATATGTAAGACATTTTTTTTTTTATCCATTCATCTGTTGAAGGGCCTATAAGTTGGTTCCATAGTTTAGGTATTGTGAATTGAGCTGCTATAAACATTGATGTGGCTGCCTCACTGTAGTATGCTGATTTTAATTCCTTTGTGTATAAACTGAGGAATGGGATAACTGGGTCAAATGGTGGTTCCATTCCAAGTTTTCTGAGGTACCTCCATATTGCTTTCCATAGCAGTTGCATAAATTTGCTAACCCACCAGCAATATATCAGTGTAAATTTCCCCTCACATCCTCGCCAACACTTATTGCTTGTATTCTTGATAATTGCCATTCTGTCTGGAGTGAGATGAAATCTTAGAGTAGTTTTGATTTGCGTTTCTCTGTTTGCAAGAGGTCTTTCCATCTTATGATTTTCTCTTCAATTTCTTTCTTTAGTGTTTTGTAGTTTTCATTGTAGAGGTCTTTTGCCACTTTTTTTAGATTCATTTTATTTTATTTTATGTTTTGAGGCTATTATGAATTGGATAGTTTCCTGATTTCTCTTTCAGTTGATTCATCACTAATATATAGGAATGCAATTGATTTGTGAGTGTTAATTTTATATCCTGATATTTTGCTGAATTCATTTATTTTTCTAGAAGTTTGCTGGTAGAGTTTTTTGGGTCTTCTAAAAATAGAATCATGTCATTGGCAAATATGGATAGTTTAAATTCTTCTTTTTCTATTAGTATCCCTTTAATTTCTTTCCTTTTTCTAATTGCTCTTGATAAAGAGAGTTTCAAGGACTATGTTGGATAGAAGTGGTGAAAGATGACATCCCTGTCCTGTTCTAGTTTTTAGAGAGAATGCTTTAAATTTTTCTCAATTTAGAATGATGTTGCCCTGGGATGTAGCATATACAGCTTTTACAATATTGAGGTATGTTCCTACTATCCCTAGTTTTTCTAGTGTTTTGAACATGAACCATGAATGGATGTTGTATTTTGTTAAATGCTTTTTCTGAACCTATTGAGATAATCGTGTGATTCTTGTCCTTAAGTCTATTGATGTAAAGAATTATGTTTATTGATTTCCATATGTTAAACCAACTTTGTAACCCTGGGATAAACCCCACTTGATCATAGTGCACTATCTCTTTAATATATTTTAATGCAATTAGTCAGTATTTTATTAAGAAGTTTTGTATGTATGTTCATCAGGAATATTAGTCTGAATTTTTTTAAATTTTTTATTCTAATTTGTTGTATATGACAGAAGAATGATTACAATTCATATTACACATATATAGCACAATTTTTCATATCTCTGGTTATTTACAAAGTATATACACAATATTTGTGTCTTCATACATGTCCTTAGGATAATGATATCCACCTCATTTCACCATCTTTTTTACCATCATGCCCCTTCTTTTCCCTCCCACTCCTTTGCCCTATCTAGAGTTTGTCTAATCCTCCCATGCTTCCCATCCCAACCCCATTATGAATCAGCCTCCTTATATCAGACAAAATATTAGGCATTTGGTTTTTTGTGATTGGCTAACTTCATTTAGCATTATATATTCCAACTCCATCCATTTACCTACAAATGCCAAGATTTTATTCTCTTTTATTGCTGAGTAATATTCCATTGAGTATATACACCACATTTTCTTTATCCATTCATCTACTGAAGGGCATCTAGGTTCATTCCACAGTATAGCTATTGTGAATTGTGCTGCTATAAACATTGATGTGGATGTGTCCCCGAAGCACTTTGTTTTTAAGTCCGTTGGGTATAGACCAAGGAGTAGGATAGCCAGGTGGTTCCCTTCTCAGCTTTCCAAGTAATCACCATACTGCTTTCCATATTGGCTGCATCAATTTGCAGTCCCACCAGCAATGTATGAGTGTGCATTTTCCCCCACATCCTCACCAACACTTATTGTTGTTTGTGTTCTTAATAGCTGCCATTCTGACTGGAGTGAGATGAAATCTTAGAGTACTTTTGATTTGCACTTCTCTAATGGCTAGAGATGTTGACATTTTTTCATATATTTGTTGATTGATTGTACATCATATTCTGAGACGTGTCTGTTCAGTTCCATGGGCCATTTATTGATTGGGCTATTTGGGTTTTGTTGTTGTTGTTGTTATTTTGTTTTTGTTTTTGTTTTGGTGCTTAGCTTTTTGAGTTCTTTATATACCCTAGAGATTAGTGCTCTATCTGATGTGCATGTGGTAACAATTTGCTCCCAAAATGTAGGCTCTCTATTTACCTCACCTTATGATTGTTTCTTTTGCTGAGAAGAAGCTTTTTAGATTGGATCCATCACATTTATTGATTCTTGGTTTTAATTCTTGCTCTATAGTCTTATTAAGGAAGTTGGGGCCTAATCCAACATGATGGAGATTTCAGCCTACTTTTTCTTCTAATAGGCGAAGGGTCTCTGGTTTAATTCCTAGGTCCTGATCCACTTTGAGTTGAGTTTTGTGCATGGAGAGAGATAGGGGTTTAATTTCATTTTGTTGTATATGAATTTCCAGTTTTCCCAACACCATCTGTTGAAGAGGCTCTCTTTTCTCTAATGTATGTGTTTGGTGCCGTTGTCTAATATAAGATAACTGTAATTATGTAGGTTAGTCTCTGTGTCCTCTATTCTGTACCATTGGTCTACCAGTCTATTTTGGTGCCAATACCATGGTGTTTTGTTACTATTGCTCTGCAGTGTAGTTTAAGGTCAGGTTTAGTGATACCACCTGCTCCACTCTTCTTGCTAAGGATTGCTTTAGCTCTTCTGGGTCTCCTATTTTTCCAGATGAATTTCATGACTGCTTTTTCTAATTCTATGAGGAATGCCATTGGGATTTTATTGGAATTGCATTAAATATGTATAGTGCTTTTGGTAGTATGGTCATTTGGGCAATATTGATTCAGCCTATCCAAGAACTAAGTAGATCTTTCCATCTTCTAAGGTCTTTTTAATTTCTTTCTTTAGCATTTCATAGTTTTCATTGTAGGGGTCTTTCACTTCATTCATTAAGTTGATTCCCAAGTATTTTATTTTATTTTATTTTTTGAGGCTATTGTAAACGGGGTAGTTTTCCTTGTTTCCCTTTCAGAGGATTTGTCACTGATACAGAGATGCCTTTGATTTATGAGTGTTAGTTTTGTATCCCGTTATTTTGATGAATTCGTTTACTAGTTCTAGAAGTTTCCTGGTGGAATTTTTTGGGTCTTCTAGGTATAGAATCATATCATTGGCAAATAGTGCTAATTTGAGTTCTTCTTTTCCCATCCATATCCCTTTAATTCATCTGTCTAGTTGTTCTGGCTAGTGTTTCAAAAATTATGTTAAATAGAACTGTCTTGTTCCAGTTTTTAGAGGGAATGCTTTCAATTTTTCTCCATTTAGAATGATGTTGGCCTGGGGCTTAGCATAGATAGCTTTTAAAATGTTGAGATATGTTCCTATTATCCCTAGTTTTTTTCTAGTGTTTTGAACATAAAGGGGTGCTGTATTTTGTCAAATGCTTTTTCTGCATCTGTTGAGATTATCATATAATTCTTATCTTTA
The DNA here is from genome assembly GCF_964194105.1 of Spermophilus citellus. Taxonomy (NCBI): domain Eukaryota; kingdom Metazoa; phylum Chordata; class Mammalia; order Rodentia; family Sciuridae; genus Spermophilus; species Spermophilus citellus. The sequence continues at coordinate 196,540,671 of NC_138184.1, read as the reverse complement.
AGTGTATTGATGTGATAAATTACATTTATTGATTTCCATAGTTGAAACAACCTTGCATCCCTGGGATGAATCCTACTTGATTGTGGTGCACCATCTTTTTAGTGTTTTTGTATTTGGTTTGCCAGAATTTTATTGAGAATTTTTTCATCTATGTTCACCAGAGATATTGGTCCAAAGATTTTTTTTTTCTTTGATGAGTCTTTGCCTGTTTTTGGAATCAGGATGATATTGGCCTCATAAAATGAGCTTGGAAGTGTTCCCTCTATTTCTATCATGAATGAATATGAAGAGTAGAGTTATTAGTTCTTCTTTAAGGGTCTTGTAGAATTCAGCTGTATATCCAGTAGGTCCTGGGCTTTTCTTGGTTGGTAGGCTTCTTCTATGTCACTGCTTGAAAGTGATCTGTTTAAATTGCATATATCATCTGGATTTAATTTGGGCAAATTATATGCCTCTAGAAATTTGTTGATGCCTTTGATATTCTCTATTTTATTGGAGTACAAGTTTTCAAAATAATCTCTAATGATCTTCTGTATTTCTGTAGTGTCTGTTGTGATATTTTCATTTTCATCACATATGTTAGTGATATGAGTTTACTCTCTCCTTCTCTTTGTTAGCATGGCTAAGGGTTTGTCAATTTTATTTATTTTTTTAAAGAACCAACTTTTTGTCTTGTCAATTTTTTCAATTCCATTGATTTTAGCTCTGATTTTAATTATTTCTTGCTTTCTACTGCTTTTGGTGTGGATCTTTCTAGGGCTTTGAGATGTAATGTTAAGTCATTTATTTATTGACTTTTTCTTCTTTTCAGGAATGAACTCCATGCAATCAACTTTCCTCTTAGAACTGCCTTCATAGTGTCCCAGAGATTTTGATATGTTGTATCAGTGTTCTCATTCACATCTAAGAATTTTTAATCTCCTTCTTGATGTCTTTTGCAACCCATTGTTCATTTAGTAGCATATTATTTAGTCTCCAGGTGTTGAAGTAGTTTTTATTTTTTATCTTATCATTGATTTCTAATTTCACTCCAATGTGATCAGATAGAATGCAGGGTAGTATCTCTACTTTTTTGTATTTGTTAAGAGTTACTTTTTTTGGCATGACATATGGTCTATTTTAGAGAATAACCCACGTGCTGCTGAGAAGAAATTGTATTAGTTCGTTAATGGATGAAATATTCTATATATTTAATAGATGCTCCATTGTTTGGGGCATATATATTTATAATTATTATGTCTTGTTAGTGTGGGCTCCGTTGAGCAGTATGAAATGTCCATCTTTATCCCTTTTGATTAAGTATGCCTTAAAGTCTACTTTATTTGATACAAGGATGGAAGCCCCTGCTTGCTTCTGCACTCCATGTGAGTGGTATGATTTTTCCCAGCCTTTCACCTTCAGTCTGTGGATGCCTTTTCCTATGAGATGAGTCTTCTGGAGGCAGCGTATTATTATTGTTGTTGTTGTTGTTTTTAATCCAATCAGCCTAGCCTATGTCTTTTGATTTATGAGTTGAGTTCATTAATATTCAGGGTTATTGTTGAGACATGATTTGTATTCCCAGCCATTTTTGTTTCTTTCTTTTCTTTTTTGTTTTGTTACTGAACTCGACTTGGTTTCTCCTTTGCTTTGTTTTCCCTATATTGTAATACCTCCCTCTGCTGATTTTCCTTGTTGTTTTTTTATTTCCTCTTCATAGAATATTTTGCCAAGGATATTCTGTAGTGCAGGTTTTCTAGCTGTAAATTCTTTTAACTTTTGTTTATCATGGAAGGTTTTTATTTTATCATCAAATATAATTCTTAATTTTGCTGGATAGAACATTCTTAGTAGGAATTCATTTTCTTTCAAAGCTTGATATATGTTGTTTCAGGATCTTCTGGCTTTCAGGGTCTGTGTTGAAAAATCTGCACATAACCTAATTGGTTTCCCCCTATATGTAATCTGATTCCTTTCTCTCATGGCTTTTAATATTCTCTCCTTACTCTATATGTTAGGTATTTTCATTATAATGTGCCTCAGTGCGGATCTCTTGTGATTTTGTACATTTAGCATCCTGTAAACCTCTTGTATTTGGTTTTCCAATTTGTTCCTCATGTTTGGAAAGTTTTATGATATCATTTCATTGAATAGATTGTTCATTCCTTTGCCTTCCTCTATACCAATAACTTTTAAATTTGGTCTTTTTATTCTATCCCATATTTCTTGAATGTTCTACTCATGGTTTCTTATCATTTTCATTGTGTGGTCTACATACTTTTTGAGATTATATATTTCATCTTCATCGTCTGAGGTCCTGTCTTGCAAGTGGTCTAATCTGTTGGTGATTTTTTCAATTGAACTTTTAATTTGTATATTGTTTCTTTCATTTCAAGGATTTCTGTTTGGTTTTTCCTCAGAACCTCTATCTCCCCATTGAAGTAATCTTTTGTTTACTGTATTTGTTTATGTAGCTCTTTGTCAAATGATCTTTTACTGCCTGTATTTGCTCCTCTGTATCAGTCTTTAATTCACAGGACACTTTAGTTATGTGCATCCTGAACTCCTTCTCTGTAATTTCATCTGCTGTGCTGTCCATGGATTCTAATAATATGGTTTCTTGATTTGTTTTCTTCCCTTGCTTTTTCATATTGGTTGTGTGTCTTCCCTTCTAGCACTGTGGATCCAAGGTGTTATCATTTTTACCCTATAGGTTTATAGTGCCCCTGCAGGGTTCCAAAACCTCTACTTTGAGGGTTAGGACAATGTTAATAGATCCCAATATAAACAAGGTACCACCTAAAAACACATAGTTGCTAATAGACATTTATAGAAATGGTGAACTCAATTATTATCTACAATGTACTCTGTAGGTTTGTAAAGTGTTTACAATTTCTGATGGTGGACAAAGAACCGAGGGTGAGGTATAGGAATATATGCTGAGGAGGTAGGAGGTGAGGATTTAGAGTTATTATATCTTAGAAAGTGTGAAAGAGAAATCTAAAGAAGAATGTTAGTAGCAGGAGAATAGAGAGGAAGTAATTTGGGGTAGACAAGTTAGAGGGAAGACAGTAGAGTACATAAAACAAACACATATATATTAAGAAAAATAAAAAATGTTAAAATAGTAAAAATTGGAGAAAAAAGAGAATATACAATACAACTGTAATATACTATTCTGTTGTCTCAAATCTCAATATCCTAATTTATGTAAAGTACTTGGTTTCACATATGTTGGGAATGAGAGGGAAGGAGAATACAGAGAGAGAAAAATGAAAAAAAAAATCTTGAAGAAAGAACCAAGGATTGTTTCAGTTGGAGATCAGTATCTTTCCTGCTTCCCATCTCATCCAATAAGTGGGGTTGTCTATTGTTAGCTGGTATCTCCGCCCTCACGTTGGTGAAGGTAACCAGGGAGGGAGGGTTGTTCCTGGGTAGAGGGCACCTAGAAGTGGGGTGTGGCACCTGCAAGTCCCCGAAGGAGACTGAACCTCTGGGATCTCTTTTTGGGCCTGCTCCTGTGATGTGAGTGCCTGGTCTTATCTCACCTGAAGACCTCCAAGTTCCTGGTCTCTGTGTTAATCTCTAAACTGTATCACTCTCACCCTCTCCCTTCTGCTTCCTAATAAGTGACCTTTCTCTCCAGGGCTGTTGTGTGTGGTGCTTTGGGCGTGCTCTGCACCTGCCCCAGTGAGAGCTGTATTGTGTTGACAGTCACTGTGCAGGGTTAGCAGCTGCTGAGGTGACGGGGGAGTTAGAAACTGGGCACCTGTTCAGCCAGAGTTCCAAACTGGGAGTTGCCCCCACTAAAGATGGTGATGAAGGTGACCCAAGATGGAGGTGTTTGCTTTCATTGATGGGGTTTCAGGTCCAGTGAGGGGAACCAGGCAGTGGCATTAAACGATGAATTCAGAGACTGGGTCTGTAGTGTGCAGCGTGTGGCTGTGGCTGTCTTCAAAGCCTGTGAGTAGTTCCCTGGTGCAGGAGGGCTACAGCACATAGGGGACTATCTCCATTGCTGCAGAGTCCCAAGATGGAGGCGACCAGGAGAACCCCACATTAGTTGATGGGAGATCTACACAGTAGTGGTGGCTGGAGTTACTGTGTGCGGGTAGCTGCCAAGTGTCCTGAATGGGAGCTGCATCTGGGATTTCTGCTCAATTGAGTGGCCAAAGATTTTGTGCAGGTGCTAATTCTGATGGTCCTACTTGGCACCCGGTAGTTCTGTGTGGGCGAGGGCTTGAAAGACCTACTCTGACACCGAGGCCTGGAACCATAGATGAGCACAGTGGTCATGATTCCTGTGTGGAAAACAGGAATATTGCTCACAAAGAAGCAGTATTCCATTTCTTGAGTCCCAGGTCACGAAGCAACACAGCATATTGCCTCCCTCTGGACTGCCATCTTGGATTCCCCCCAGTCTGATGTTTTCTTTCCTCGATGTGTCTTTGTCTGGTTTTGGTATCAGGGTGATACTAGCTTCATAGAACGAGTTTGGAAGGTTTCCCTCCTTTTCTATTTCTTGGAATAATTTGAGGAGGACTGGTATAAGTTTTTCTTTGAAAGTCTGGTAGAACTTAGCTGAGGATCTGTCTGGTCCTGGGGCTTTTCTTTCTTGGTAGGCTTTTGATGGCTTTTTCAATTTAATTGCTTGAAATTCCTCTGTTCAAAGATTCTATGGCCTCCTGATTCAATTTGGGTTGGTCATATGTCTCTAGAAATTTATCAATGTCTCAAGATTTTCTATTTTATTAGAGTATAAAATTTCAAAATAGTTTCTAATTATCAACTGTATTTCATTAGTGTCCATTGTGAATTTCCTTTTTTTTTCTTTTCTTTCTTTATTTATTATTAGTTCTGCTCAAGACAATACAATGATCTTGACATATCATACATTTTGATAAAATGGGGTATGAATTCTCATTTTTCCAAGTGTACAGATTGCAGGATCACATTGGTTATACAGCCACGTATATACATACAGCAATACTAGAGTCTGTTGTATTCTGCTGCCCTTCCTATCCCCCCTGCCCTCCCCTCCCCTCCCATTGCCTCTCTCTACCCAATCTACTGTGACACATTTCTCTCTCTGTCTTTTTTTCCCTTCACCCTCACACCATCATATACGTATTTTGTATAATGATGAGGGTCTCCTTTCATCTTCTGTAATTCCCCTTCTCCCTCCCATTCTCTCCCACCTCTCTTCCCTGTTTAGTGGTACTCTTCTTCTCATGCTCTTCCTCCCTACTCTGTTTTGAGTCACCTCCCTTATATCAGAGAAGACATTCGGCATTTGTTTTTTAGGGATTGGCTAACTTCACTTAGCATAATCTGCTCTAATGCCATTCATTTCCCTGCAAATTCCATTATCTAATTATTTTTTAGTGCTGAGTAATATTCCATTGTATGTAAATGCCACATTTTTTTTTATCCATTCATCTATTGAAGGGCATCTAGGTTGGCTCCACAGTCTAGCTATTGTGAATTGTGCTGCTGCTATGAACATTGATGTAGCTGTGTCCCTGTAGTATGCTCTTTTTAGGTCTTTTGGATATAGTCCAAGAAGGGAAATAGCTGGGTCAAATGGTGGTTCCGTTCCCAGCTTTCCGAGGAATCTCCGTAGTGCCCTCTAAATTGGCTGCATCAATTTGCAGCCCCACCAACAATATATGAGTGTACATTTTTCCTGAATCCTTGCCAGCACTTGTTGTTGTTTGACTTCATAATGGCTGCCATTCTTACTGGAGTGAGATGATATCTTAGAGTAGTTTTAATTTGCATTTCTCTGATTGCTAGCGATGGTGAGCATTTTTTCGTGTATTTGTTAATTGATTGTATATCCTCTTCTTTTTTTTTTTTTTTTTTTTTAAAGAGAGAGTGAGAGAGAGAGAGAGAGAGAGAGAGAGAGAGAGAGAGAATTTTTAATATTTATTTATTTATTTTTAGTTCTCGGCGGACACAACATCTTTGTTGGTATGTGGTGCTGAGGATCGAACCCGGGCCGCACGCATGCCAGGCGAGCGCGCTACCGCTGAGCCACATTCCCAGCCCTGTATATCCTCTTCTGAGAAGTGTCTGTTCAGGTCCTTGGCCCATTTGTTGATTGGGTTATTTGTTTTTTTTTTTTTGTTGTTGTTGTTTAAGTTTTTGAGTTCTTTGTATATCCTAGAGATTAGTGCTCTATCTGAAGTGTGAGGGGTAAAAATTTGTTCCCAGGATGTAGGCTCCCTATTTACCTCTCTTATTATTTCTCTTGCTGAGAAAAAACTTTTTAGATTGAATACGTCCCATTTGTTGATTCTTGATTTTAACTCTTGTGCTATCGGTGTCCTATTAAGGAATTTGAGCCCGACTCCACGAGATGGAGATTAGGGCCAACTTTTTTTCTATTAGACGCAGAGTCTCTGGTTTGATTCCTAGATCTTTGATCCATTTTGAGTTAACTTTTGTGCATGGTGAGAGAAAGGGATTCAGTTTCATTTTGTTGAATATGGATTTCCAGTTCTCCCAGCACCATTTGTTGACGATTCTATCCTTTCTCCATTGCATGCTTTTAGCACCTTTGTCTAATATAAGGTAGTTATAATTTTGTGGATTGCTCTCTGTGTCCTCTATTCTGTACCATTGGTCTACCAGCCTGTTTTGGTGCCAGTACCATGCTGTTTTTGTTACTATTGCTCTGTAGTATAATTTAAGATCTTGTATAGCTATACCACCTGTTTCACTCTTCCTGCTTAGAAGTGCTTTAGCTATTCTGGATCTCTTATTTTTCCAGATGAATTTCATAATTGCTTTTTCTATTTCTGTGAGGAATGCTGTTGGAATTTTGATCAGAATTGCATTGAATCTGTAGAGTGCTTTTGGTAATATGACCATTTTAATAATATTAATTCTGCCTATCCATGAGCAAGGTATATCTTTCCATCTTCTAAGGTCTTCTTCTATTTCTCTCTTTAGGGTTTTATAGTTTTCATTGTATAGATCTTTCACCTCTTTTGTTAAGTTGATTCCCAAGTATTTTATTTTATTTTTTTGAGGATATTGTGAATGGGGTAGTTTTCCTCATTTCCATTTCAGAGGATTTGTCACTGATATACAGGAAAGCCTTTGATTTATGTGTGTTGATTTTGTATCCTGCCACTTTGCTGAATTCATTTACTAGTTCAAGAAGTTTCTTGGTGGAACTTTTTGGATCTGCTAGGTATAGGATCATATCATCAGCAAATAGTGCTAGTTTAAGTTCTTCTTTTCCTATATTTATGCCTTTAATTTCTTTCATCTGTCTAATTGCTCTGGCTAGTGTTTCAAGAACTATGTTGAATAGAAGTGTGAGAGAGGGCATCCCTATCTTGTTCCAGATTTTAGAGGGAATGCCTTCAATTTTTCTCCATTTAGAATGATGCTGGCATGAGGCTTAGCATAGATAGCTTTTACAATGTTGAGGTAAGTTGCTGGTACCTCTAGTTTTTCTAGTGTTTTGAACATAAAGGGATGCTGTATTTTGTCGAATGCTTTTTCTGCGTCTATCGAGATGATCATATAGTTCTTATCTTTAAGTCTATTGATGTGGTGGATTACATTTATTGATTTCTGTATGTTGAACCAGCCTTGCATCCCAGTAAATTTCCTTTTTCTTTGCTAATTTTAGTAATTTGAATTTTCTTTTTGTTAGTATGGCTAAGGGTTTATCAATTTTATTAATTTTTTTCAAAGAATGAACTTTTGTTTCATCTATTTAAAAATTTTTTGTTTCAATATCATTGATTTCAAATCTGATTTTAATTATTTCCTGTCTTTTACTGCTTTTAGTGTTGATTTGTTCTTTTTCTAGAACTTTGAGATGTAATATTGGGGGTATTTATTTGGTGAATTTCTATCCTTTTAATGATTGAGCTCAATGCAATGAACTTTCCTCTTACCACTGCCTTCATAGTGTCCTAGAGATTTTGATACGTTGCATTGATATTCTCATTTAGAATTAAGTACTTTTTGTTTCTTTTCTGATTTCTTTCACTATCTACTGGTCACTCAATAGCACATTGTTTAGTTTCCAGGTGTTAGAGTAGCTTCTATTTTTTATTTTATTGTTGATTTCTAATTTCATTCCATTATGATCTGATAGAATGCAAGATATTATCTCTAATTTTTGGTATTTGCTAAAAGTTGTTTCATGGCATAAGATAGGTCTATTTTAGAGAAGGATCCATGTGCTGCTGAGAAGAAAGTGTATTCAGTCATTGAAGGATGAAATATTCTATACATGTCTGTTAAGTCTAAATTATTAATTGTATTTTTTAGTTCTGTAGGTTCTTAATTTAGTTTTTGTTTGGAGGATCTATCCAGTTGTGAGAGAGGTGTATTAAAATGACCCAGTATTGTTGTGTTATTGCCTATTTGATTCTTGAAATTAAGAAGGGTTTGTTTGATGTACATAGATGCTCCATTTTGGGGGGGTATAAATATTTATGATTATATTTCCTGTTGATATATAAATCCTTTAAGCAGTATGAAATGTCTTTCTTTGTCCCTCTGATTAACTTTAGCTTAAAGTTCACTTTACCTGATATGAGTATAGAAACCCCTTCTTATTTATAAGATCCATATGAATGATGTTTTCTCCATCCTTTTACCTTCAGTCTGTGGATGCCTTTGCCTATGAGCTGAGTTTCTTGGAGACAGTGTATTGTTGGGTCTAGTTTTTTAATACAGTTTTCCAGTCTATGCCATTTTATCAATGAGTTTAGGCCATTTACATCCAATGTTATTATTCAAAAATTATTTTTATTCCCTGTCATTTTGAATTAGTTCTGGTTTTTACTTTGAATTAGTTTCTTTTTTGATTGACTATTCTTCTAGTGTATTTCCACCCTTTTCTAGTTTTTACATTTATTTTTCATTTCTTCTTCATGAGTTATTTTGTAGAGAATTTTCTGTAGGGCAGGGTTTATGGTTGTGAATTCTTTTGTTTATCATGGAAGGTTTTCATTTCATTGCCAGTTCTGAAGCTTAATTTTGCTGGCTATGGTATTCTTTGCTGGCATCCATTTTTCTTTCAGAGCTTGGTATATATTATTCCAAGACCTCCTACCTATGACAGTTTGATTTGATAAATCAGCTGAGGTCTGGCTTGGTATCCCTCTGAATGTGACCTTTGTTTTTCTCTGGCAGCCTTTAATACTCTAGCTTTATTCTGTATGTTAGGCATTTTCATGATAATGTGCCTTGATGTGGTTCTGTTGTGATTTTGTATATTTTGGGTCTGGTAAGCCTTTTGTATTTTATTTTCTATTTATTCTTTAAGTTTGGAAATTTTTCTGATATTATTTCGTTAAAAAGATTGTTCATTCCTTTGGTTTGTATCCCTAAGCCTTCATTTAACCAAATAAATCTTAAATTTGGTCTTTTCATTTTATTGAATATTTCTTAGAAATTCTGTTCATGGTCTCTTAACATCTTTTTTCCATAGTCTAATATATTTTCAAAATTATATATTTTGTCTTCATTGCCAAAAATTCTGTCTTCCAATTGGTCTAGTCTGTTGGTAATGCTTTCCATTGAATTATTAATTTTTTTTTAGTTGTAGATGGATACAATATCTTTATTTATTTAATTTTTTATGTGGTGCTGAGGCTCAAACTCAGTGTCTCACCATTGAGTTTTTAATTTGGCTTATTGATTCCTCCATTTTGAGGATTTCTGCTTGGTTTTCTGAATCTCTCTTTCTTTATTAAAGTGATTTTCACTTCCTGTATTTGCTTTCTGTTTACACTCCTCAGATTGTTCTTTAACTCACAGTGTAGTGTAACTATGTACATTCTAAAATCCTTCTGTGACATTTCTTCCACTGTAGTGTTGATAGATTCTATTACTGATATATCTTGTTTTGTTTGAGGCAATTTGTTAGCCCTTGCTTTTTCATGTTGTTTGTGTGTCTACCCATCTATCAGTATGGATCTGAGGTGGTAGAGTTTCTACCCTATGAATTATAGTGTCCCTGCAGGTTTCCAGTACCTCACCATTTAGGGGGAGACAACAACCAATGCAAACAGTATACAGCATTAAACCAAAAGTTATTGTTATGATGTCTACAATGTAATTCTTACAATAGATACAAATAGTATAATCAGTTATTGCTTAAAATATAATACAAACTTACATTTGTAAAAAGTTTTACAATTTTGAATGGTAGACAAGGAGAGAACAGAAGTGATATAGGATATGATGATTATAATAGAGGAGGAGAGAAGATAGAAGTAGAAAATTAAAGGAAGAGTGAAAGTACAATAGAGTTTACCTGTTAGCAGAATAAAAGAGAGAAAGAGAATCAAGGAAAGAGATATGTGAAAGAATAAAATATACATAAAGTAAAAATTTTTTAAGTTAAAAATAAAAATAAAAGAATACAAAACAAAACTGAAATATACTAATAAACATCCTAGATCTCAAAATACTTATCCATGAAAAGTAACTCTTGAACAATGCTGGAAATGAGAAAAAAAAAAAACAAATGTGAATATGTGTAAATATCAATGAACAATTAAAATCACAATCAAACAGAGAAAAGAAAAGAAAAATATCTCAATGAAAAGTTCAAGAATTGTTTCCATTGGAATTCAAAAGATTCTCAGCTGTCCTTTTCAGCAGTGTTAGGTGGGGTTGTCTGTAGTGTGATGGAGTTGCTGGAATGAGAGAGGTTATTGAATAGGTGGAACTTCTAGAGTTGGGGTTTAGGCTTAGGTAGGCTCCAGGTTCTTCAATGAATGCCATTTGTTCCGGAGATTTTAAGTCAATGTACCTCCAGGGTCCATTAATTGCTAGTCCACATTGGAAGACTGCACCCCAGGTATCTCCCCTGGGTTCTATTCATGAAGTGCAGGAGCCAATTCTAAGTTACTATGTCACCTGTGAACCCCATGCTTCTTAGTCTCTGGTTCAGTCTCCAAATTCAACCTTTCCCAGCTGGTCCTCCAAGCAACTAGATTGGGGGTTGTGGTGTGAAGTAAGTTTCTACCACCAGTGACTAATATTCCCCTGTGTAAATCCCTCTCCACATTTGATTTTCTCTTGGTCACTAGGCACACTCTATACCATGCAGTGTAGATTTGCCTGCCTGTATTTTGGACCAAACTTGGATTGCCAGGAATCAGCTCCACCAGCTGCTGGCCCCCATGCTTCAGGGCTAAATGGTTCCTTCCTCTGTCCTGCGCAGGCAGCTGGGAGAGATGTGCCCCGCCACACACACCCAGACACACACAAAGATATTCTGCAGCATGCCTTTCAGCTTAATCTAGCAATGTCTTTGACCTCTAAACTTTCCATACCCAGACATGCTTCAGGCCTCCATTTTGCTTGCAGAGGGACCACTCTGGCTGGTACCTCTGGCCATGGCAGTGGCTGTGGGGCTGGGGATTTCTTCCTTATTTTATTATAGCCCACTTTTGAGTCCCTGGTCTGCTTTGCATGTCCAATATTAAATACCAATAAAGTCCCCCTGGTTTTTCCTTTTTGTCTGCTCACTTTGCTGATAAGCTGCCTATCTGCTTTCTTGATTTTACACCATGGAGCAGCCAGCAAAGCAACCTTCTCTATTACACCATTTTGAAACCACCTATTTCCTTTATCTTTAAATATTTTTTCTTTTACAGGAGTAACAAACCAGACCAACTCATCACCTGTTTCTGTAAATGAAGTTTACTGTAACACACCTATGAACACTCACCACAGTCCTTCTTCATTACCACAGCAAAACTGAATGGCTGTGACAGAAGTGTTATAGACTGCTAAGATGACAACATTTACTATTGGCCTTTTACCAAATATGTTTGCTAACTCCACAGAATTAGCTCAAATAGTTATCTCATTTTATAGCAGATGGGCCAGTGTTTATGAGTGCGATATTGGACCCAGATTGTCTAGGTTTGTGTCCTCACTTCACCATTTAAAATGGATGAGCTTATGTAACTCATTTAGCCCTTCTGTACTATTTTTCCTCATCCATAAAATAGGAAAAATAATAATATCTTCCACACAAGCCTTGATGAAGATGAGGTCGACTCTGAGATGTATCTCCAGATCCTTCATCAGACATGAATGACTTATTCCTTCAACAGCTGAGAGTTCTGCCAGTAGATAGCCCTCATTTGTCAGCCTTCTTTGGGAATTGCCTTGCCTGAGGAAACTGCCCCATTCAAAATCACTTCTTTTTCATGGGGCAGCTCACATCCAATGATACATTCACATCAATGGGGTATTAGAAAGACCTGGGTCCTTGGCCCCAACTCAGGATGATTCTGAAGGATTTATCCAGTTCTAGAGTCTCCTGTGGGTTGGCTGAAGTCTTTGTTGCTATTTCATCACAGGTTAGTTTTTCCCTCTATAAAGTTCTGTTCCTCCTTATTCCTATCAATAGGTGTTGATTCCACAAGTAATCACTCCAAAATATCCTACATCCTAACCTTCATCTTGAAATCTGTTTCCCAGGAAACCCAGTTTCAAATAGCATCTTAAATAAGCCTACATGGTAGAATATCTGGCATGTCCAGATGCTGTGTAATTGTTTGTTAAACAAACAATGCAGTGGGAGAAAATAGTATGGAAATGTACGCTTAAGGAGGAAAAAAAATAAAATAACATAAAATTTCCTAAAATTAAAGAACAGTTTATTCACAAAAATTTTAAAAGAATAATAAAATCTTTTACTCGGTATTTAAATCTCTTTGGATTACATTTTAAATATTACTTGCAATATAAATATTTAAAATGTATTAGAAATCATAACCTTGGTAAGTACATAAATTTATGTATCATTTGTTATGCCAAGGATATGTAAAGAAGTGCATTGATCCAGAAAATTTATTTGGAGTATGTGAGAAATTTTTTTGAAGATCACTATTTTAAGTTAAAGTAATATAAACTTTTAGATGTTTTTTTTTTTTCCTCAACCTTGGTGAAAACATTAAAGATTGCCTAAGCCAGGTCATATGTTTACAGGACCTTAATTTCAGCTTAATGCCCCCTCAGCCTCAATCTAAGAGTAAATACTATTATCAGGTACAGGACTAATTTTATGCATGTGGAAATAAAAGGAATGGGATAAGGCAGCCACATGAGAAAAAGTTTTGTTTTATTAACCAGAACAAAACCACATTCTGGATCACCACAACAAAAATGAAGATGCTTAAACAGCTTGTTTGGGACACAAAAAATTTAAGTTTAAAAAGAAAATATTGAAACTGAATTATAGCAATTCAGGGATCCATTGTAAACATGCATGTTTTGGCCAGGCACAGTGGTGCATGCCTGTAATTCCATCGGCTTGGGAGGCTGAGGCAGGAGGATCACGAGTTCCAAGCCAGTGTCAGCAAAAGCATGGCACTAAGCAACTCAGTGAGACTCTGTCTCTAAATAAAATACAAAATAGGGCTGGGGATGTGGCTCAGTGGTCAAGTGCTTCTAAGTTCAATCACTGGTACCCCCCCTAAAAATTTCATATTTTGTAAAGCCAAACTAGTAGTATATCCTCAGACCAATCTGTCAAATTCTCTGATATCTTGTCCCAGCAGTTCAGGAGGCTGAGGCAGGAGGATGGCAAGTTTAAGGACAGTCTCTGCAACTTAGCAACACCTTGCCTCAAAATATAAAAAAATAAAAAAGGCCTGGGTATGGGTATATAGATCAATGGTAGAGCACCCCTGAGTTCAATCCCCAGTATCAAAAAGAAAATTCTCTAATACAGTTTAAGCTTTCTGACAAATATAAAAATGCTCTCTCCCACTCAGTATTTTTGAAAACATATTATGCAGCAGGTGCTACAGGAAACCAAAAGTGATGCACTAAAAGGTTGCTGCCCTTGAAGAATGTGGAGAATGGGAGTCAATTTCCAAGAAGAATGAAAGTGTCACTTTTCCCTATAAGGGGCTTTCCAGTGCAAGTAACTGAGGACAACATGGAAAGAATACACTTTTGCAAATCTTGGACGAATAAGGAAGGAGAGAAAAGGAATGTACTGGGGGAAGATGTGTAGAATACAAAAAGATCGTTTTAAGATGTATTCAACAAATATTTATTGAGTACATATTCTGTGCTATTCACTGTTTTAGACCCTGATAACTAAGTAGAAAATAAAGGTCTCTGTACTAGGGAATATTCTAAGCCCCTAAAACAGGCCCAAACCGATAATTTTAAAAGAACAACATTTATTTTCTTTTTGGAATGGTCCCAGAAGCTTGTAGTTGATTCAAGGGAGGAGGTACGTCAGCTTCCCCAAATATACAGGGACTTAGGCTAATGGCTCAGCTTTTCCTCCCTTACTAGATGGCTCCCATTTCTAATCAGTATTTCTTTTTACCACTTGCCAGACAGCAGGAAAGTGAGAAGAGGAAATGGATGGCAAGAAATTTCCATTTTAAGGGACATGATCCAGTTCTACTGGCATCTCAGTGGCCACAATTTTATATATGTGTGTATGTGTATACACACACACACACACACACACACACACACGTAGCTGAAGGGGAGACCCAAGAAATCTCTTTTTTAACTGGGTCACCAAGTGCACTGCTAAAACTTGCAGGTATAGGTATATCCTCTTACGAAAAAGAAAAAAAAAACAATGAAAACTAGGCACATGGGCATATAATTCTGAAAGAAGACAACTATGGGTAAGGAAAGAGATGACTGTGTATATGAAATTGTGGTAAGTATTACCAAGGAAATTATGGCTGAGAGGAGCCCATTTATATGTATTCTGTGACAAGTGAGCAGTGTCTTAAATAAAGGGAGAATATAAGTCATGCAGATTTCTGCTAAAAAGCACCTAGGCAGAGGGAACAGCAGTGCAGAGGTGCTAAGGCAAGAGTACACTTGCCAAGTTCAAGAAACAGTCCAATCACAGAAGACAAACAAAAAGAAGCTAATGAAACGGAACCAAGTCAAGAAACTATTTCAAGAGGGAGCAAGTATTCCAGTGTTAAAAGCTGCAAGGATGAAACTTTGGCCATTGGAACTGGCAGCACAAAGGTCACTGTGACCTTTACAAATGGCATGGCAACTCTAAAAAATTGAGGAGAATGAATTCTGGGAATACACAAGAAAATGGAATTAGAGAAAGCAAGTATGGTCCTCTCTTGAGGGGAACATGGGAGTGAGCACATGAAGGTAAAGAACCAGTAGAAATTAAGAGGTTGCATATATATGCGAGAGGAGAAAGCAAATGTTACCAGGTCTCAGAAAAGGAGAAATATATAGGGCTCCTTTCCTTTCTCTTTGGCAGCTAAAAGAAGATACAAATGGAAGTGAAGGAAGATGTTGGAGGAGGGAAAGAAGTAGGAGGAGGCTGTGGGGATTCCTACCTAATAATTTTTCCCCCTCCTTTCTGACAGAGGAGGCAAAGTCATCTCCCGAGATTAAGGGGACAGGTTTCCTCAGTTATGTATGGCAGGAGTGGATAAGTCAGACATTTGTATTGATCTGAGATGGTGTGGGGAGACTTGGGGTCAAGACCCAAATCACTGAGAAGATTCAACAAGATGGTGCTGAAGCGATGAGTCCTGCTGTATCTTTCTTCTCTCTGCAAATGATTTGGGCATTGTGATGTGATGTTAGATTAATTACATGAGGGTCATTTGAACATAAGCACCCACGGTCAATCTGATAAACCCAGAAAGCTAATAGATGAATAATGACAGCCTAAACAGTTAGGGACCCTGGACAAATAATGATTCACGTTCTGGAAGGCACTGAATAGGACCTGGAACATTTCATCACACTACTCTGAAATTAAAACTTGTGAATTGCTTATTTCTGGAATTTTCCATGTAATATTTTCAAACCTCTGTTTTATATGTGTGTGTAACTGAAAACCTGGAAAGCAAAACCATGATTAGTGGAAGTACTACTGTAGCTATTGCTATGCCCTCCCCCATGCCCCAGCACTTGCTTGTTCCTCAGCCTTGGAAGTTTCTTCTATTCCAAGCCTTTCTGACCTGTCTTTCCTGGCTCATCCCATCCGTACTCATAGTTCTTGTCTCAGCCTAGCGGTCCTCAAGGAAGCTTTGCTGACCACCCACCCACACTGAGCCGCAGTCTCTCCTGTGTAGTATTCTGATGGCCTGTTTCCTACAGGGACCCTGTCATTTAATTGTCACCCAGCATTCAACAAGGTGCTGGGTACTCAACAGGTGTTCAAAAGACTTGTTTGTGCAGTGATTAAAGGGTGAATACATCCTGAACCCCAACCCTTGGCTGTTCTACTACGTCTCCCGCAATAATTTTTAATAGAAATTAAAACTGATAGAGGAATTAATATAAAGGTGCTTGAAGACCACTCAGAGCAGCAGTGGCCCTGATGGGCCTCAGGCTGCACGCTTAGACTCTCTTCGCTGGGTCCCTGGAGCAGGTCTTGCGGGGAGGCCTGGGCGCTGGGGCGGCGGGAGGCGGGCCTCACCGTCCCGGGCTCCGCCCCGGGGCGAGGGAAAGGCGGAGCTGGCGGGAGAAACACGCCCCTTCCGAGGCCGAGAAGTGGTGTGGGGCCTGGGCCCCGGCGCGGTCCCCGGTCACGCGCCGCGCGCGACCGCCATCTTGCCCGTGTCCGGCTCCCGCGGCGGGAGGGGCGGTGTCCAGGCCGGAAGCGGCCGTGCGGCGACGCGCTGCCACCCCAGGTCAGTGAGTGCGGCTCGGGCCGCGTCTGTGCTCTCCTGGCGCCGGGGCCGCCGCAGGAGGCCTGGGAAAGCCCAGCTGACAGGGCCGGGCGGCCGCCGGCCCGGCGTAGCCTCAGGTCCTGTCCGGGTAGTCGCCTTCCGCGCTGTGGGATGATAACCGCGAACGGCGGCCGGCCGGGCCCTGCTCGGGGACACCGGAGCCGCGCTGCAGCCTCCGCCGCGGCGGGTTTGTGCCCTTCCCAGGCTTTGAGGAGAGGCTCAGCGAGGTGTCTGGAGCGTGGGAGTCGCCCGCAGATTCCAGGTTTACCCGGAATAGCAGCGCGCCCCATTCAGTTGAGCCCTATTAAATACTTCTTGAAGGGTTTCTCACCTGGTGAGCTCGATTCTCTTCAGATATGGGTAGTGGAAATTCCTTCAGAGGATGAATAAAGTCTCTTTGCTTTGCTAAATTTGCTTAGCAAATGTCAGCTTTCGGAGGCCTTTTGCATAATTATATTTTAAGGGAAATTTGGATATGTGCAGTGCATCCTGAAGATGGCAATACTGGAGATTTCTTATCACCTCTATACTTATACAGCAGTTTGGCATGATAAGAAAAGTAGAACACAATAACAACAAAAGCACGTGATTGCATATTTTGTATTATTGTAATGTATTGGACTTCTTTCTAGGGTTGGGATGTGCTCTAAGTGTAAAATAACATGGGATTTCCAAGACTTGGCACAAAACAAAGTTCTTAGTAATAATTTTTTACATTAATTATAAATTGAATGTTTTTGATGGTTTGGGTTAAATAAAAATTACATTTTAAAGTTTAACTCCATCTATTTCCTTTTACTTTTTAAATGTGGCTGCTACAGAATTTTAAGTCATATGGCTAATTCTTTATTTCTGTTTGTTAGTGTTGTTAAAAATGTTCTGGTGATGAACTCTGGCTCAGTATGGCTTTCTTTTGCTGAGAAATCATTGAAAGAAGTGATCACTTGTTAAACTTGAAGGTGAGAATCTAAATGTAAGCTGTACTTATTGCAGACTACCCCATCTACACTTGATTTTTCAGTGTCTCCACTGTTTGAAAACATTAATTTCCAGGGCTTTGTAAGATAACTAACATCTGTGTGAAGCAAAGAGCTCATCTGATTTGTTTGTAACAACTTTGTAAAATGGAAATAAAATAATTTCATATCAGTTTTATGGTCATAGATTATTAAGGAACTTGTTAGGGTCTAAGCTGGTGGAGGGACTGAGTCCAGGTTGTTTTCTTTACTTTCCAGCATATACCTAGTTGTGTGTGTTTATTAGCAAGGATCCATCTATGTTGTGTATTGGATTTCTTAAGAGGGTGGTTATAGATGCAGTTCTCTACAAGGCCAATTTCATAATGTGCAACCTGTATAGTAGCATGGGGCCTAGCATTTACAGTGGCTAACACTGTAAATATTAAAGCTCTGCTGTCACCATCTTGAAATTTTAAAAAATTTTTTAAATAAGAGGGTCCTGCATTTTTGCCCTGAGAAAATTACATAGCTGATCCTCTTCCTATACAGTAACCTAGGATGGAAGTTTAGAGTTCTTGGAAAAGAGCCCAAACATCTTTATTCCCAGACAAAATGAAAAGAATTTGTTAGTTTCTTTCTGTCAAGTTCTGAACTTCTGTAAGTTACTGTAATTAGTTTTGTTGATGGTAATAGAAACGTTTTAAGTGTGTGTCATCAGAAAAAAATGCTGATAATTCTCCATTGAAAATCATGTAAATCAAAGATTTTTTTTTTTTTTAAATTGCAGCCACACTTTCTATTTGAGTTTTTGAGATGGATTTTTCCATGAGGCATCTAGTTTTCTTACCATAGATCATTTCTTTATTTTTTATTTATTTATTTTTTTTTAAGAGAGAGGAAAGGGGAGAGAGAGAGAGAGAGAGAGAGAGAGAGAGAGAGAGAGAGAGAATGAGAATGAATTTATTTATTTAAGTTCTCGGCGGACACAACATCTTTGTTGGTATGTGGTGCTGAGGATCGAACCCGGGCCGCACGCATGCCAGGCGAGCGCGCTACCGCTTGAGCCACATCCCCAGCCCCTAGATCATTTCTTTAAAAAGCAGATTCTGTAATGGAAGCTTACATAAAAATGTGTTTATTTAAGTATTTATCTTTCAATGAGATAGAAAGATGGATCACATCTCAGGATATCTCCAGTTAAGAGACTTCCTTTTGTGAGAGTGTTAGTATGATTCTTCACTTTCAATATCTGTTCCTTCTTGTTATCTTAGCTACTTTCTGTTACACAAGGTGCCTCTTTTTTTTTTCTTAAACTTTCAAATTCCTTTTAAGATTGAACTGTACTTCATCACTAGAATGCAGATTTCATTAGACCAGGGACTTTATCTGCCCTTGTTCATTGCTGTGTTCCCAGCATTTAGAATGGTGCCTAGACTATAGAAGGTGCCCAGTCAACAGTTACAGAATAGGCCCAGCATGTTGGTGCATGCCTGTAATCCCAGCAGTTTGGGAGGCTGAGGCGGAAGGATTGTGAATTCAGAGCCAGCCTCAGCAACTTAGCAAGGCCCTAAGCAACTCAGTGAGACCCTGTCTCTAAATAAAATACAAAAAATTAAAAAGGGCTGGGATGTGGCTTAGTGGTTAAGTATCCCTGAGTTCAATCCCCAGTACCCCAAAACAAAACAATTATAGAGTAAATAAAAACAATGTATTAGAGTAATCATCTAGGATGACTTACTTTGAGGCTCTTGCCCATCATTGAAACCATTTATGACTTTGGGTACTTTGCTCATAGCATGGTGCCAGCTTCTAATAGAAAAAAGAGTAGAATCAAGATAGAAGTCTGAAGGAATTGGTAAAACTTGAAAATAGCAGTTATTATCTATTCAGATGCCTAGCACTGTGCTGGGTACTACAAATATAATGAAACAAGAATTTCATCTATTCCTGGGAACTTATAATTTAGTAATAGAGGATTTAGAGGAGAAAAAATGTTCAAATAGAATACCTGTCTAAGAAGGACAAAATAGTTGACATAAAAGTTGAGGAGGTGTTAACTTGGCCAAGAAGAATGAAGAGTGTTTGAACCATTAAAAGCATCATTGGCAAAGTTATAGTGATGGGGGTCAGAAGTAGATTTCTAGGAATTAAAAAGAAGAATAATGTAATTTGAACACAGAGGGAAAGAATAGTAGTGTGCTAACAGACCAAAGCAGCAGGTAGAAAAAGGTATTAAAGAGTTTTGTAGGTTAGATATGTAACTGGTTGAGTTTGTAAAAAGATAATTTTGATATTCTATAAAGGGAATTTCTAAAGGATCAGAGTAGAAAGATGAATAAAAGAATTGCTGAATAAGCACCACAGACCAGATATGTTATATACCTTATGGAGTTAGTTGAGCCTTGAGACTATCTTGTCTAGTAACACTTGGCATCCTGGGTGGAAGAGAGAAAGTAAATACTTGGCTTGATCTAAGATTAGGGAAAGGCAAACCCAAAGTGGAAAAGAAATGAACAAATTGAAGGTATTTTAAGAATTTAATTGAAATGATTTAGCCTAGCTTCAGAAATGTTAAGTAAATAAAGTCACTATAAGAATTCTTAAATGTTTTTCCTAGTCACCTAAATTATGTTAGCCTATGAAATTCTAGACTGGTAATTCCTGACGAAAACTGCAAGATCAAAAACCTAAAGAATTATGTTTGAATTGAATTACTTAATATAATTTTAGTAGGAGTCTGTGTCAGACTCTATACCTGATACTGGAAATAGAGATGAATGAACCATATCTTCACCTTAGAACTTGACAATCTGGTTTTACACATAACAATCACAATGAAGATTGCAAATGTGTTTGTTTTAGTCAGGTTTTTGTTGCTGTGACAAAATACATGAAGAAAGCAACTTAAAGGAAAGATTTATTTTGACTCACTGTTTCAGAGGTTTCATGTTCAATTGGCTTCATTGCTCTAGACCTCTGGTGAGGCAGAACATCACAGCAGAGAAGGTATGGTGGATCAGGGCTGCTGATTTCATGGCAGCCTGAAAGCAAAGAAGAAGGGGCTGGGAACAAGATACAGTCCCCAAGGGCATGTCTGTAAGGACCCACTCCCTTCTACTAGGTCCTACATCCTGGTCTCCACCACTTCCCACTAGTTCATTCACATTATGAATCCATCAATGGATTAATCCATTGATGAGGTTTAAGCTCTTATGAACCCATCATTTCCTGAAAGTCCCAACTCTGAACAGTGCTACATTGGGACCAAGCCTTCAGTACATCAGCCTTTGGGGAATATTTCATATCCTCACTATAAAATTATTCATTTTGAATCCAAATTATTGCTGCTTGCTAATCTCAGAAACAGACATTTATTTATAGGCAGCCTTTATTATTAAAACATCAGTTTTGACTAAACCAGTTTTATTTTGTGCTTAAACTGCTAAAATACTTTCTAAAAGTTATGTATTTACTGGAATACATGATTGGAAACTAAGAGCCTTTAATTATCACTTCACTTAGTTTCCCAAAGAGTAATGTGTATGTACTGATGGTGATAAATGGGATGATCTTATATAAAACACAAGCGTGTTTAATAGTTATATGTTTATTTTAGTTTAGAAAAAATATTAGCACATTATATCCATGATTTATGGAACTCATGATAAGATTAAGGTCAATTTTAAGATTCTTAAAACATCAATTTAAAGAAAAATATTAACAGTATTGATGATACATGAAATTTGGGAAATACTAATCTAAGTCAACTGTTATATAGATAAGAAAATGAAGCCCTTCTCCTTACATACAGCAATTTTGCCAAGGCATATAACTAAGGTTCAGCAAGCTAGAAATAGAATTTAGTCATTCTAATGTTCATAAGTTTGTAAGTACGTATGAGAAGTATATAGAAGCCTGCTTTTTATTAAAAGTTGAAGGAACCTCTGTCTTGATATCATATTGTACTTTTAATTTGTATTGTCCTATGGTGGACATGTGGCTATTTATATTAAAATTAATTAAAAGTAAGTAAAGTTTAAAATTCAGCCAAGCTTGGTGGCACATGCCTTGTAATCCCAGTTACACCAAAGGCTGAGTCAGGAGGATCTTGAATTCAAGGCCAGGTTGGACAATTTACCCTGTCTCAAAAATAAAACTTAAAAAGAAGTGTATTGGAATACAAGAAGCTCAGTGGTAGAGTATTTGTGTAGCATGCATGAGGCTCTGAGTTTCATTCCCCAGTACCAAAAAACAAACAAGCCAAAATAAATTGAAATTAGCCACATTCCTAGTGCTCCTCAGTCACTTGTGGCAAATGATTCCCATATTAGACAATACAGATGTAGAGCATTGCTATTATTGAAGACAGTTCTGTTGGGCAGTGCTGCTCTAATTACTTAGGAGCATGTTTCAATTATGCTTTTAAGTTTCCCCCTTCAAAGGAATGGTACTTAGTAATTTGCTCATGCAGTGAGGTTAGTATAATCCTTAAGTGAAATTGAAGGTATAGTAACAGTATGATTAAGATAATTTGTCATGGAGAATAAAGCCAGGAGGGAGATTCTCAGATTCCTACTAGCTCATTTTATTGAAGGAAGTGGTTTATCAATATATATTGTCTTGTATTGTAGAAGATGAAGAGAAGAAATACAAATATATTGAAAAGGAGGATGCTTTTGTAGAGATTTTTCTGACTTTCTGAATAGTTTGTTCAAATTAAGAATTATATTTTATTATTTTAAACCTCTTATTTTTAAATGCTTTTTAGTGAATGGACCTGATTTGACTCTTTGAGCACATCAGTAAACATGAGTGGTACAAAACCTGATATTTTGTGGGCGCCACATCAGGTTGATAGATTTGTTGTATGTGACTCAGAACTGAGCCTTTATCATGTGGAATCTACTGTGAATTCAGAACTCAAAGCTGGATCTTTACGTTTATCTGAAGACTCTGCAGCTACATTACTATCAATAAATTCAGATACACCCTATATGAAATGTGTTGCATGGTATCTCAACTATGATCCTGAGTGTCTCCTAGCAGTTGGACAAGCAAATGGTCGAGTTGTACTTACAAGTCTTGGTCAAGACCATAACTCAAAGTTCAAAGATTTGATAGGAAAAGAATTTGTTCCAAAGCATGCAAGACAATGCAATACCCTTGCATGGAATCCACTGGATAGTAACTGGCTTGCTGCTGGTCTAGATAAACACAGAGCTGACTTTTCAGTGCTAATATGGGATATCTGCAGCAAATATACTCCTGATATTGTTCCCATGGAAAAAGTGAGACTTTCAGCAGGTGAAACTGAAACAACATTATTAGTAACAAAACCTCTTTATGAATTAGGACAGAATGATGCATGTCTCTCTCTCTGTTGGCTTCCACGAGACCAGAAACTACTTCTTGCTGGTATGCATCGCAACCTAGCCATATTTGATCTTCGGAATACAAGCCAAAAGATGTTTGTAAATACAAAAGCTGTTCAGGGAGTGACAGTAGACCCATACTTCCATGATCGTGTTGCTTCCTTCTATGAAGGTCAGGTCGCAATATGGGATCTTAGAAAATTTGAGAAGCCAGTTTTGACTCTGACTGAGCAACCAAAACCCTTAACAAAAGTAGCATGGTGTCCAACTAGGACCGGTCTGCTTGCCACTTTAACAAGGGATAGTAATATTATTAGATTGTATGATATGCAGCATACACCCACTCCCATTGGAGATGAAACTGAACCTACAATAATTGAAAGAAGTGTGCAACCTTGTGACAATTATATTGCTTCCTTTGCATGGCATCCAACAAGTCAAAATCGAATGATAGTTGTAACTCCCAACCGAACAATGTCAGACTTCACTGTTTTTGAAAGGATATCTCTTGCCTGGAGCCCAATTACATCTTTAATGTGGGCTTGTGGTCGTCATTTATATGAATGTGCAGAAGAAGAAAATGATAATTCTTTAGAAAAAGATATAGCAACAAAAATGCGCCTTCGGGCTTTATCAAGGTATGGACTTGATACAGAGCAAGTGTGGAGAAACCATATTTTAGCTGGAAATGAAGATCCACAGCTCAAATCACTCTGGTATACTCTGCACTATATCCTTTATATTGTGAATTTGTGAGGTAATTGGGTAAAAGGGTTCTTAAAGTTTCCTGAAAGGTCAGTCTCTAAATATACTGAATGTTTTCTATGTAAATACAGGTTACTTAATATTAAAATTATGAAGCAGAATTGTGCAGAACTCTTGAACTTGAAATGCTGCTTTGTAAATTGTGTAGGAGTAATAAAAACATACAATACAGCAGAACCATATTATTTGCATGAATGCCTATTTTGAATTGGTTCCTAATCAAATTTAGTTTGAAATATTTTATTATACATCATCACTAGTATTTCCTATGCATTTAAATACTTATGAAGCAGTATACAGAAGATATGGATCAAAAATCTCCAGGCAACAAAGGATCATTGGTTTATGCAGGAATTAAATCAATAGTAAAATCATCTTTGGGTAAGAAAATTCCATTTTATTTTCTTGAAAATGTTTATAATGTTTGTATGCTTATTTTGTCACCTATCATTTAGTTGAAAGTAAGTAATTATTTCAGGATTATGTACATAAATACCCTTCTATTTTTGTTTTCTGATTAGATATTTTAGTGAATTGTTAAGTTAAATGCATAAATATATTAACATCCAAAATCCGTTTGGGAGGAAATTTTAATATTTTTTTTAGTTGTCCATTGACCTTTATTTTTCATTTCATTAATTCATCCAGCAAATATTTATCATGTGCTGTGCGCCCAATATTATTGCAAGAATGGGAGACATAACTATGGGGTATCTCCTTATGGAGATTGAGCAAGATCAGTATCATCTCTTATCTTGAAGAGTCTATATTCTAGTTCAGAATATGGACAAGTAAACAGGCAGTTATAATATGAGGAAAACAGATTATTATAAGAAGAATTCTAGCCAGGCATGGTGGTACACACCTGTGATCCCATTGACTCAGAAGTTTGAGGCAAGAGGATCACAGGTTAAAGGCCAACCTCTGCATCTCAGCAAAACCCTTAGCAACTTAGCAAGACATTGTCTCATAAAATAAAAAGGATTTAGCTCAGGTGTAAAACACCAATGGGTTTAATGCCTAGTGTGAAAAAGAAAAAACAGAGAATTCCTAATTTGATGGTTAGGATTAGAGGTTTCCTGGAAGAGGTAAAGGCAATAATAAGGTCCAGATAGGGAGCATCAGATGCAGTGAGCCCAGAGGGAAAAGCATGGCACAATTAATTTGGTTGGTACAGAGTATGAGGGATGAAGTGAAGAGAAGAATAGAAGGCTAGAAAGTAAGCAGTAGACTAACTCAGGAAGGACTTAGAAATTATGTTAAGGATTTAGGGATGTTTATCATTCTGCAACAGGGAAAGCAAGGAAGGATTTTAAAGGGTAGTTGCAGAATTAGATTTGTGTTTTAGAACTTACTTTGTGTATAATGAGTTGGAAGGGGGATCAAGATTGATAGTAGGGGTGTTAGATATAAGCCAAAGTGGCCAGGCAAGAAGTGATGATGTCCTTATCAAAATTAGTGGCAGAGCCTAGGGAAATATGGGTAAATAGAGAGTGGGACAAAATTTAATGGTTAATTGGATAAAGGGGATAGAGAAGACAAAAAAATCAAAGACGGCACATATGTATTTAGTTTGGGAAACTAGTTGATTCTGGTACCAGTTAATTAAGATAGGAGGAACCCAGAAAAAGTGGGTTTAAGAAGAAAATGTTTATTTTAGAGCAAGTTGAAAATCAGGTGGCTAATTAGAGATGTCCCATGAGCAATGGAATATGAGTTCAAAGCTCATGGAAGGACTATAATCAGAGAAAATAGGTTAGAAATAAAATTATATTTGATGGAACAGATGAAACCATTCAAGGTAATAGCAGAATGTTATGTAATAAAGAGTTTACCAGATTTCTACCCAACTTAATGAAAATATTTTATCTGTAGTCCAGCCATTCAGGAGACTAAGGCAGGAGGATCACAAGTTGCTAGCCTTGGCAACTTATTAAGACCCTGTTTCAAAATAGAAAGGACTGAGAATATACCTCAGTGGTAGAGTGCTGGCCTAACATGTGCTAGGCTTTGGGTTCAGCATCTAACACTGAAAAAAAAAAAGGATTCAATTCTGACCTAGATACTTTGTCTATTCAAAATTACTTCAAGATGGGTGTGGTGGCAGGCATGCCTCTGATCCCAGTGGCTTGGGAGGCTGAGACCAGAAGATTGGAAGTTCAAAGCCAGCCTCAGCAAAAAGTGAAGCACTAAGCAATTTAGTGAGACCCTGTCTCTAAATAAAATACAAAATAGGGCTGGGAATGTGGCTCAGTGGTTGAATGTTCATGAGTTTAATCCCTGATACGCTCCCCTGCCCCCAAAATTAATTCAAGCATCAAAATAGGATTTTAGTGTTTTTTTTTAAACACTAAAATGTTCTGATAAACAGTGGAATATTTTATTGCTTTGTTATTTCATACACACACACACACATACTCACACACACACAGGAATGGCATTGTATCTGCTGATTTTGAAACAAATTTTAATTATTTTTCAGATATATTAAAAATTCTTATATTAAAATCATATGATTATTAAAAACACATAAGGGTTGAGGTTGTGGCTCAGTGGTGTAATGCTTGCCATGTGAAGCACTAGGTTCGATCCTCAGCACCATATAAAAATAAATAAGTAAAATAAAAAGGTATTGTATTCATCTAGAGCTAAAAACTATTAAGGAGAAAAAAAAAAAATGTGAGCTGGGTGCACACCTGTAATCCCAGCAGCTTGAGAAGCTAAACAAGAGGATGGAGAGTTCAAATCCAGCCTCAGCAACAGCAAGGCACTAAGCAACCCAATGAAACCTTGTCTCTAAATAAAATGTAAAATAGAGCTGGGGATGTGGCTCAGTGGTACTCCTACCCCAGGCAAAAACACATGATGACATCATCTCTCTTAGTTGATAACCCTAATTACTTGTAGCATAGTTATCAAGGTATAAAAAGGTCTCAGCCAAAATATGTAACAATATTCATGCAATTGATTTAAAGGATATGTTTCCATTTTTTAGCATTAAGCTCTTTGGTTTCATGTATATTGATTCCTATTTCATGACAAAATTTCTGTAAAAGAAAAACTCTTAAATTGTATTATTAAACTGTAAGAAAATGTTTGAAAAATGTTGCTCTTTGCTCACCTATTTTAAGTTGTTATTTTTTACTATTTATTAAATAATAATAGCCTTAAATCTCAAATTTTGGTAGTATGAAAATAAATACCTCAGGGCTTCTACCTGAAATATAGTAACTACATCCTACCCAAACAAAGTAAAAAACTTCTTTTCAAAAGTGCCCTTTTAACTCCTTGGCCTGAAATGGCAACCGTAGTCAGTTAAAAATAGAAGTTATTTGGGGGGCTGGGGTTGTGACTTAGTGGTAGAGCACTTGCCTAGCATATGTGAGGCAATGGGTTTGATCCTCAGCACCTCATATAAATAAATGAATAAATAAAGGACCATCAATGTATAAAAGAATATTGTAAAAAATATTAAGTTATTTGGGACTAGGGATACAGCTTGTAATGGAACATGTATATATAGCATGCATAAGGTCCTGGGATAAGTTATGACACCCTCCAAAAAATTTTTGGACTAGGGATGTAACTCTGTACTCAGCATGTACAATGTCCCGTGTTTGATTCCCGGAACCACCAAATAAATAGTTTCAAGCTAACTTTCAAAAAATGCTTTTATTAGTGCATTATAGTTACACATAATTGTGGGGTTCATTTTTGACATCATCATACATGCATGGAATATAATTTTCTTTGTTTCAGTTCCCAGTACTACTTCTTTCCCTCTTCTCATTTCTCCCCCAGCTACCCTTCCTTTACTCTATTATTTTCTGTTTATTATTTTTTTAAATTGGTGCTTTAAAGATATACATGAAGGTGGAGGTCACTGGTATATTTGTGTGTGTATACATATATGTTATTTTTACATATGTGTGTGCGTGTGTATATATTATTATGTAGCATAATTTGGTCAATTCCAGTCTGTAGTTCCTCCCTTTCCTGTCTTTCCTCCTTCCCACACACCCTCCTTAATCTACTCCACTATTGGCTCTTCTCTTTTTCATGGGACCCCCATCCTCCATCCCTGTTCCCTTCTCCGCACCTTCTCCCCCATTTTGCTCTAGCTTCCATATGAGAGAACATTTGACCCTTGACTTTTGGAGCTTGGCTTATTTCACTTAGCATGATGATATTTAGTTCCCTCCATTTACCAGCAAATGCCATAATTTCATTCTTTGTGATTGAATAAAACTCCTTGGTGTACATATACCACATTTTCTTTATCTACTCATCTGTTACTAGCATCTGAACTTGTTCCATAACTTGGCTATTCTACTTTGCAGTGCTATATATAAACATTGATGTGCCTCTATCACTATAGTATGCTGATTTTAGATCTTTGGGATATATACCAAGGAGTGAAACAGCTGGGTCCATTTCTAGTCTTTTGAGGAATCTCCATACTGCCTTCCAAAGAGATTGTACTAATTTGCAGTCCCACCAATAATATGTAAATGAGTGTACTTTCCCCCACCTTTCTTGCCAGAATTTATTGTTTGTTTTCTTGAAGTTTGCTATTCTAGTAAGATGAAATCTCAGTGTAGTTTTGATTGGTATTTCCCTAATTGCCAAGTAGGTTGAACATTTTTTTCATATATTTTTGGGCATTTGTATTTCTTTTGAGAAATGTCTCTTTAGTTCTTTTGCCCATTTGTTAACTATTTTTTTTTCTTTTGGCAGGGGGTTGTTTTTTGAGTTCTTTATATATTCTTGATATTAATCCCCTATCAAAGGAGTAGCTGGCAGAGATTTTTCTCCCATTCTATAAGCTCTCTCTTATGTTTTCTTTGCTGTGCAGAAACTTTTTAATTTAATGCCACTCCACTTATTGATTATTGGCTTATTCTTGAGCTCTAGGGATCTTGTTAAGGAAGTCAGTGTCTGTGCCAATATATCAAAGTGTTGACCCACTTGGATTTAATTTCTGTGCAGGATGAAAGATAGGGATCTAGTTTCATTCTTCCACATAAGCATATTATCTGTGTTTGAGTGTTAATTGGTCATTTTCAGATGGTGTTTTGCAGAGCCCTAACTGGGGTATGTGTATATGAATGTGGTTTTCTTGGCAGAATTCAACCATAGAAAGAAGTTGAAGGTGCATAGAGAAGAGGATAAATCAAAATTCCTAGGAAAGGGAGGGAATGGGATCTAGAGCACAGATTTGGCTTTAAATTGGAAGTGCATCTCTACTCCATATTAACCAAAGGCAAAAGGGAAAGGATAGGATAGGAAGGATATTTAGATTTCAGTGATCAGAGGCTGAGAGGCTAAAGATTCCTTGCAGTTGTGGAACTAAGATATCCATTTTCCTGCTGTTTGATAGTCATGGACTGTCCTTGGGTCTTTGTTCCTTGCCACAGGTCCATACCACAGATCTTCTTGCCAACATGGAAGCTTTTACCTTTTAAAGACCTGTAGATCTCTATTCTGCTGCTTCTATCACTTTGAAACCCTCTTTTAAAGGACTCACTTGATTAAGTCAGTCCTTTTGGGATAATCTTGCATTCATTGACTTAAAGTCAACTGAAGATGCTAATTAAATTTTATCTGCAAAATTCTTTTACCTCTGCTATATTCTATAGTTTACAAGCAAGTCACAGGTTCCTCTTGCACCTAAGGAGAGAATTCCCATTGTATTTTCATTATAGTACTTACCTTAAACTGTAAATGCACTTAGAACACTTTGAAGCCTATGATATGATTTCATCTTGTCATGTCTTGTACCACAAAACAATGTTTGGTCAACAAAGATGGTCCATCTCTCCTTTATTTTTTTTATAATTATTTTTTTTGAGGGGGGGGGAGAGAATGAGAGAATATCTTTTTTTGTAGATGGACATAATGCCTTTATTTTTATGTGGTGCTGAGAATCAAACCTGGGTTATGCCCGTGCTAGGTGAGCGCTCTACCGCTGAGCCACAATCCCATCCCAGTCTCTCCTTTCTTGATAAGGAACACATGATGATGGTACATAGAAGGGGGACATAGGGAGAAAGAGAGACAGAGCTTCTACTGAATCTCAGGTAGTGAGGATACCTTGCAAGTAAAACAGATATGTTACCTTCCCTCTTGGAGCTCATGATCTATTGGGACAAAAGATAAGATGAAAATAAATAAGTAAATTATGTGAGCTTATATATGTGTATGTGTAGGAAATGAAACAATTGAGTGGTGGGTTATATGATAATGGAAGAATTGTAGATTAGGGCGTCAAGGACATTTTTCTTGAAGCAATGACTCAGCTTAGTCCATCTGAGCATTTCTTATTCCAGTAGCTCTTTGGTAATTAAACTAATTGTTTTATTTAGAAACATGCAAAATGTTTTATTTGTGGCATTCCTTATTTATGCTGTCATGAAATTGTGACTACAAAGTTGAATGTCCTAAATATGTTGTTTAAATATTTTTCTGTGAAACTAACCCTCCCCCAATATATTTCAAAATAACAGTAAAACAACATAAAAATATTTTCTGTTTTTAGGAATGGTGGAAAGTAGCAAACACAATTGGAGTGGGTTGGATAAGCAAACTGATATTCAGAATTTAAATGAAGAGAGAATCTTGGCTTTACAGCTATGTGGATGGATAAAGAAAGGATCAGATGTAGATGTGGGGCCATTTTTAAACTCTCTTGTACAAGAAGGAGAATGGGAGAGAGCTGCTGCTGTGGCATTGTTCAACTTGGATATTCGACGGGCAATCCAAATCCTGAATGAAGGGGCATCTTCAGAAAAAGGTATTAGGTTATGTTCTAAGAACTGGAAGTTCATAGAGTCCTTCAGAGAAAGGATGCTGATAATTTTCAAATATCTATCTAATCAATATTTTATGTAAATTTTAATTGAAAGAAAAATTAGTACAGTACTATATATCAGTAAATATTAACCCGTCCCATTTATGTATACCTTAGTTCAGGTCTGTTAAAAAAAAAAGATGCATCTTAAATGTCATTTTAATAATATTAGGAATTTTAGTACTTTTCTATTTTAATTCACATAGATTTAAAAAAGTTATTTCCTTAAAGATTAGGACTACTTGTTTAGAAGCATTTTCATGACACATATTAGCTTGTATTTTAGTTTATACTCACTCATTTGGATGTTTATTGGCTGACCATTAGAAAACTATAAATAACATTTTTACTTTGACCGATATAAATTCCTTTTTCTTTTAACTTTTTGTTATAACTTTATTTATTTATCTTTTATGTGGTGCTGAGGATTAAACCCAGTGCCTCACATGTGCTAATCAAGCACTCTATTACTGAGCTATAATAACCCCAGCCCCCAATAGAAATTCTTACAAAAAGGACATTTGAATCTACAAAAATGCTTCTATTTGAGTCTGGTGATTAAAACATATTTTCTATGTGATATGCTTTAAAACTATAGAAATATGATAAGGCATTTTGCCAGAGGATCCTTAGAGAAACAAATCTTAATTGAAAACTTCAGTTTTTTTTCTTACCAGTAATATTTCACTTGAAAACACCTAAGATAAGGCTATTGATTTTTAGTACACCTAGCAAATTATATCTGAGTATTCAGAATATTTACTTAAATTTTCACTTGCTGGTTCATTTTAAAACTGTTATAATTCAGTAGTCCTATTAAGAAAATAACATGAAAATAACTACAATATATTTACTGCAGTCTGAAAGTTGGAAAATGTACTATTTTGCTCAAATGGGCATCTTTTCCTTTAGCTTTGCTCTAACAAAAGTCTTTTCTATTTGAAAGTACAATAAATGATATGTGATGATGGAAAAAGAATTGGTATTTAAATTCTAGAATGCAGTGTCTGGGCTCAGAATGTAGCTCAGTGGTAGAGTGCTTGCCTAGCATACTGAAAACTCTGGGTTCTCTCATAGCACTGAAAATAAATCAATTTCTAATTATAATTTTGCCATATAGCCTAAGAGCCTTATACTTTCCAGTTCAGGTTTACCTGGAAAACTTAGTGATAGATTTAAAAACCTGTACAGACTATAATGGAAAAATATCATTTCAGTGATTTTAATAACTTAAGAACTTAAAAATAAGATTTTTGAGTCAAGCATTTCTTTCCACTTAGAAATAAATTCTTCTACAAAGATTTGCTTTTTAATTTTATTTTAAAGTGTTAAAAAAAGAGTTGGCAGAGGAAGTAATCATGAAATAAATTAGGGAAAATGTAAAAATGAAGAATAAAGCTGTTAACGTAAAGTGGGAGGTGCTGGAAAATAATGGTAGAATAAAGCAATGGAGAATAAGGAAACTATAATAAATGTAGAAAATATTGAAGAGGAATTTTTTTTTTAGAGAGAGAGAGAGAGAGAGAATTTTAATATTTATTTTTCTTAGTTTTCGGTGGACACAACATCTTTGTATGTGGTGCTGAGGATGGAACCCCGGCCGCACGCATGCCAGGCGAGCGCGCTACCGCTTGAGCCACATCCCCAGCCCCTGAAGAGGAAAATTAAGGAGAACTTTGTTTTCTCTTTTAAAGCTAAACTTATGTTAGAAGGCTAGGCAGCCACAGGGCTGAAGGCCAGGTTGCAGCTTCCTAGCAGCCACATAAACAGAAGAACAAATCTATTGGTAACAAATGCTTTGTTGCAATTATGTCTAAGTGAAATTCTCTGGTAGTTCTGGTAGCTCATTTGTCCTAGAAAAATTAAAAGTATAATACTATAATTAGAATGCTGAAGTACTGGCTTTGCAGTTGATGCTTATATACATACATATGTGCATTATATATTTAAAAATAGGAAAATGAAATTATTTTGAAAATTGCATCCTGAGATGCAAGTAATATTTACTATCAGTGTTTTGAAATAGCTCAGTATCCATGAACTTGATGAAGTGGGCAGTAATTTTGATACTAAATAGTAACATACTGTATAGGAAACTGCCTAGAATGAGAACTTGAAAATTAAAAGATGTCCTGTACAGGGTTTGCAAATATATGTATGAGTTTTATAAAATGGAAAATTTTTAGTTGTAGTCCTTGCTAAATTTTTCATTCTAAATCAAAATCCTTATATTAGTGGGCTCATTTTTCTGGGTGTGAAAGTTTCCCCCTGATTTCTCTTTGTTCATTGTTCAAGAAATGTGGAAGAAGGGGATATTAAGTTTTTCTCTCTTTGATTAACTGGCTGTTTTTAATATACAGGAGATCTGAATCTCAATGTGGTAGCAATGGCTTTGTCAGGTTACACCGATGAGAAGAACTCCCTTTGGAGAGAAATGTGCAGCACTCTACGATTACAACTAAACAATCCCTATCTGTGTGTCATGTTTGCATTTTTGACAAGTGAAACGGGGTCTTATGATGGAGTTTTGGTAAGCAAATTTGTTTCCCCAAACCCTCCTTTGAATTAAGTGTGAGTATTAATCTGTTAAAATTTTCAAATATCTGTTGTATAAATCATGTTTTGATGCATATTATATATTTAAAACGGATTTGATCCATGTTATATGTAGTGTTAACAGATATAAAACTGGATTTGGCTTTTAAAAATTTATTAATATAATTTACAGATATACAAGGAATAAAGATTTCATCCTTTAGCTTGAGAACTGAGCTTGAAAATCTACAGCTAAATAAATATAAAAATATATTCTCTATTTAAATATTTTGTGTGTGTATGTAACTTTTTTTTAACTAAGTAAAGTCATTCATGAGCACTTGATCAGTTTTGATAAGGGTTGACATACATCTTGTCTTAGTATTTGTCATTTATAGACTTATTCCTGTTTGCAAGATTGCTTAATGAAATGATCACACTACTTGTAGTAGACAACTTCATTTTTTTCTTATTTTGTCATTTTGTTGTTATTTTTTTCCTTCCTCCTCTAGGCACCTATCACCAAATAACTGAATAGCTTCTTTATCACAAAGTGAGGAAAGAATGACATGAGATATGCTTATCAGTTTTTAGTTGTTGGATTTTAAGCTTCATATTAGTACCATATGGCTTACTTTGCACTCTTAGGCATCTTTTTATCAAGGAGAAGAACTTTCTACATTAAAACTTATTTGTTTTTGTTATTATAGCATTTCTTATAAAATAAACTTTGCTTGAGTAATGGATTTAAATGTCAGTCCCTAAGAATTTATAAAAATATGTATTTCATTGGGGTATCTTATGAATTTTTAAATAAATATTAATGTCTGTTTTGGCAAAATCCATACGCCAAATATGTTGTTCTGTTACTTTTAACAAATTAGTATTAAACTTTTCTTACCACTTCAAATTAATATCTAAAAAATGTTTTGTAAAGTGTTGTTATTCCTTTTGTTAAGCAGATACTTTTTTTTTCCCTTGGGTGTAGGAGGTTGAATCCAGGGATGCTTTACCACTGAGCTACATTCTCAGTCCTTTTTTTTTTTTTTTTTTTTTTTAAAGAGAGAGAGAGAGAGAGAGAGAGAGAGAGAGAGTTTTTTAATATTTATTTTTTAGTTTTTGGCGGGCACAACATCTTTGTTTGTATGTGGTGCTGAGGATCGAACCCGGGCCGCACGCATGCCAGGCAAGCGTGCTACCGTTTGAGCCACATCCCCAGCCCAGTCCTTTTTATTTTTTTACTTTGAGTCAGGATCTTGCTAAATTGCTGAGTAGCCTTGAACTTGCAATCTATCTGCCTCAACCTCCTGCATTTCTGGGATTACATAAACGTAAGGTATTAACATTGTATCTTGAAGAAATAAAATGATACTTTGGGAAGTGAAAGAATAAGACTAGAAAAAGAAGTGAATTTATGGTTAGAGAAATGTATTGTTTGAATATTAAATTTGCATATTTTTAGTTATGTGATCTATAATATGTATCCTTCCTTTTTTATACCTAATTTTGGGTGATTAGTAAGGTATAGCTAAGAAGGAAGTAATCCAAGCTGTTTCAAGAATATAATTTTTACTTGATATATTTATAATTAATGTTACATTTTTTAATATTAAATTGCATAAAATAGTGAAAAGTACTGAATTGGAAAGTCAGATAAAGGCCTGAATCTTTTTCCTGCCAGTTACTTTTGCCATTCATTGAGCTCTAATTTTTCTCAGCTGCAAAATGAGACCATACTTAAAACCTTTAGAGATCAAAATTATAACACATGGAACCAACTCAAGAGTTTGTTAGGGCACAACCATATCATATAATTGAGAAAGTACTCTAAGATAGGGATCAACTGAAGGAATGTATGTTTAAAGAAGGAAAACTGTTTCATAGACTGGCTGCAGTAGAATTAGGATCTTTTTTCTACCTTTAAAATTATTTTGTATTAATCACAAAATTTATATTTTCCTAAATTCATACTAAACATCTTTCAACATATTTTTACAATATTGTAAGTATATAAAAATTAAAGTTATAATGTCATGAAAAATTTGTCACAGACCAATTGTATAAAGGTATTTTACTTCAGACACAAAAATATGTCTGTTTACTTGTAAGATTTAAAACTTGTCACTTTATATTTAGAAAGATGTGTGAGTATTCTTTCTAAATTCTGTAGTGGTATACCCAGTTCACAGACTTGTCAATTAACTTAACCAAGAAAAGATTGTCTAGTGTCCTTCAATTTAATATCTGTGATGTAAGGATTATATGCCATCTTAAATTGGATATACTATGCACATCACTACTAATATTTTATGTTGGAGTTATATAAGACTGAACTGAATCTTCTATAAAATTGTATTTGGTCTCTATTTGAAAGATTTTACTTTTAAGGACAACAATCTCTAAGTTTCCTTGGAGTTACATCAAAAAAGGCATCTTAGACAATAAATGGCTTTTCCAACATGTATACAATAAGTTAACACATTTGAAAATAAAATTCCATGTTATGTGTATAAAATATTTACTCGAACATTTTAAAATTTATAGTGTATACAGCTAATTCCTTGCTTTTTCTTTCCAGTATGAAAACAAAGTTGCAGTACGTGACAGAGTGGCATTTGCTTGTAAATTCCTTAGTGATACTCAGGTGAGAACTGATTTAAATCTACATTTGAGGTGCTTAATTTTTATTATCACTTAATTAAGAAACTAATATTTGTATATAATTATTCATATGTGGGATTTATGCATAAATTCTTCTAAAAAGTAAGGTAGTTTTTTATTACACTGAGATATTGTAAGCATGTCTATCAAAATTAAATTTACTTGTTTAGAATATTGACTTTATATTTTAGTTTATTATCATTTTGAGGAGAAAGATTAGTTAGTAGATAAAAATGTTAAACTCACTTCTTAGTGATGCTATAAAAGGGTTCCTTCTGTTTCAGCAGAGTACACAGTTACTGGCTGCCTATGTTATGATATAGTGAGGGAGAAATGCATGTAAACAACTAGTAATGCTGTACACTCAGTACTGTAATAATGATAGCATGCTGAGAGAATGTAGAGGAATCTTAGCTGAAGTTGGAATGGAATGTATTTGGGAATAAACTAAAGGAAATGCTTGTTACTAATGATTTTGAAATTTCCTTACAAGTTTAAGAGTCTGACTACTAGAACTAGTAAATGAATTCAGCAAAGCAGCAGGATATAAAATTAACACGCATAAATCAAAGGCATTTCTGTATATCAACGACAAAACTTCTGAAATGGAAATGAGGAAAAACACTCCATTCACAATATCCTCAAAAAAAATAAAATACTTGGGAATCAACCTAACAAAAGAGGTGAAAGATTTATACAATGAAAACTACAGAACTCTAAAAAGAGAAGTAGAAGATGATCTTAGAAGATGGAAAAATATACCCTGTTCATGGATAGGCAGAACTAACATCATCAAAATGTCAATATTACCAAAAGTTCTCTATAGGTTTAATGCAATGCCAATCAAAATCCCAACGCCATTTCTTGTAGAAATAGATAAAGCAGTCATGAAATTCATATGGAAAAATAAAAGACCCAGAATAGCAAAAGCAATTCTAAGCAGGAAGTATGAATCAGGCGGTATAGCGATACCAGATTTCTAACTATATTACAGAGCAATAGTAACAAAAACAGCATGGTACTGGTACCAAAACAGGCAGGTGGACCAATGGTACAGAATAGAGGACACAGAGACTAATCCACAAAGCTACAACTATCTTATATTTGATAAAGGGGCTAAAAGCATGCAATGGAGGAAGGATAGCATCTTCAACAAATGGTGCTGGGAAAACTGGAAATCCATATGCAACAAAATGAAACTGAATCCCCTCCTCTCGCCATGCACAAAAGTTAACTCAAAATGGATCAAGGAGCTTGATATCAAATCAGAGACTCCGCGTCTGATAGAAGAAAAAGTTGGCTCCGATCTACATATTGTGGGGTCGGGCTCCAAATTCCTTAATAGGACACCCATAGCACAAGAGTTAAAAACAAGAATCAACAAATGGGACTTACTTAAACTGAAAAGTTTTTTCACAGCAAGAGAAACAATAAGAGAGGTAAATAGGGAACCTACATCATGGGAACAAAGTTTTACTCCTCACACTTCAGATAGAGCCCTAATATCCAGAGTATACAAAGAACTCAAAAAATTAGACAATAAGATAACAAATTACCCAATCAACAAATGGGCCAAGGACCTGAACAGACACTTCTCAGAGGAGGACATACAATCAATCAACAAGTACATGAAAAAATGCTCTCCATCTCTAGCAGTCAGAGAAATGCAAATCAAAACCACCCTAAGATACCATCTCACTCCAGTAAGATTGGCAGCCATTATGAAGTCAAACAACAACAAGTGCTGGCGAGGATGTGGGGGAAAAGGGTACACTTGTACATTGCTGGTGGGACTGCAAATTGGTGCGGCCAATTTGGAAAGCAGTATGGAGATTCCTGGGAAAGCTGGGAATGGAACCACCATTTGACCCAGATATTGCCCTTCTCGAACTATTCCCTGGAGACCTTAAAAGAGTGTACTATAGGGATACTGCTATATCAATGTTCATAGCAGCACAATTCACAATTGCTAGACTGTGGAACCAACCTAGATGCCCTTCAATAGATGAATGAATAAAAAAAATGTGGCATTTATACACCATGGAATATTACGCAGCACTAAAAAATGACAAAATCATGGAATTTGCAGGGAAATGGATGGCACTAGAGCAGAATATGCTTAGTGAAGCTAGCCAATCCCTAAAAAACAAATACCAAATGTCTTCTTTGATATAATGAGAGCAACTAAGAACAGAGCAGGGAGGAAGAGCAGGAAGAAAAGATTAACATTAAACAGAGACATGAGGTGGGAGGGAAAGGGAGAGAAAAGGGAAATTGCATGGAAATGGAGGGAGACCCTCATTGTTATACAAAATTACATATAAGAGGTTGTGAGGGGAATGGGAAAATAAACAAGGAGAGAAATGAATTATAGTAGATGGGGTAGAGAGAGAAGATGGGAGGGGAGGGGGGATAGTAGAGGATAGGAAAGGTAGCAGAATACAACAGTTAGTAATATGGCATTATGTAAAAATGTGGATGTATAACTGATGTGATTCTGCAATCTGTATTTGGGGTAAAAATGGGAGTTCATAACCCACTTGAATCTAATGTATGAAATATGATATGTCAAGAGCTTTGTAATTTTTTGAACAACCAATAAAAAGAAAAGTTTAAGAGTCTGTGATTAGGTTTCATATTGCCATTGTAGAAAACAAGAACTCTGCAGGTTAAAATGGGGATAATACTCTTTAAAAATTAGTAAACCATCCATAGTTTTTAAATAAAATAACTTTTCAGAATACAGTAAATGTCTTGCTTTTAAAAATATTTTAAGTGCATATGGATACTGCATTGAAGATTGGAATAGATGTAGACTTCTTGAGAGAGTACATAGCTGGCTTTTGACAAAGGCTTTTGTTTTAAGATGTTTTTCATTAGGAATGAAATTGTTTCATGTGTAGTAATTTTCAAGTACAGAATATATAGTGAAACAGGTTACTTCAGAAAAATCACTTTGAATTTTTCAGTTAAATAGATACATCGAAAAGTTGACCAATGAAATGAAAGAGGCTGGAAATTTGGAAGGAATTTTACTTACTGGTCTTACTAAAGATGGAGTGGACTTAATGGAGAGTTATGTTGATAGAACTGGAGATGTCCAGACGGCAAGTTACTGCATGTTACAGGTTAGTGCAGATTGACAGCAGCTTAAAAAAAACAAAAAACAAAAAACGTGGTTTGTCAGGCATGGTGTCACATATGTGTAATCCCAGCAGCTCTGGAGGCTGAGGCAGGAGGATTACAAGTTCAAAGCCAGCCTCAGCAAAAAAGCAAGGTTCTAAGCAATTCAGTGAGACCCTGTCTCTAAATAAAATAAAAAATAGGGTTGGAGATGTGGCTCAGCAGTTAAGTGCCCCTGAGTTGAATCCCTGGTAACCACCACCCCCCAAAAAGCTAAACTACATTGTGTACATTCTGTATTCCCTCAATTGAAAGTAAGTATGCACTTTTGCTTGCTTGGGATTTTTGGAAGGCATTTAGCTTCAACCTCGTCAGATGATGTACTGTGGACTTGTGAGTTAGCTTACTGTCCCTAAGTCTCCTTATTGGGTTATCCAACTTTTTCTTTGACTGTGGGAAGTACCAATCATGACTTTGTCTGAACTTATGTGAAGTTGAAATGGAATAGGGAAACTTCTCTTCAGTTTCTCCAGTTGTTGACCAAACTATACCTTCTATAAACGAGATAGCCAACCGGGCATGGTGGTGCACTCCTATAATCCTGGAGGCTCGAGGCTGAGGCAGGAGGAGGGAAGTTCAAAGCCAGCCTCAGAAAAAGCAAGGCACTAAGCAACTCAGTGAGACCCTGTCTCTTTGTAAAACACAAAATAAGGCTGAAGATGAAGCTTAGTGTTATAGCACCCCTGGGTTCAATCCCCTAGTACCAAAAAAAAAAAAAAAAAAGAGACCCTTTCCCTGAT
The DNA here is from genome assembly GCF_964194105.1 of Spermophilus citellus. Lineage (NCBI taxonomy): Eukaryota > Metazoa > Chordata > Mammalia > Rodentia > Sciuridae > Spermophilus > Spermophilus citellus. Next base: position 196,500,930 of record NC_138184.1, on the reverse strand, counting down.
TTGTCTTGCAGTCTCATCCAGAGTATCAAAGGCAAGTAGTACCACAGCTCTCTTAACTCTCACTTTCCCTTTTTATTATCAGTGTTATTTATGTATTTGTTTATTTATTTTCCGTCAGCTTTTATTGTCTGGTGGTTAAAACCAGATTCCTGGCAAAGATTGCCCTCTATTTTACTTTTTTTGGAAGTGTTCTGATTCTTTCCCTGAAATTTCCTGTAATATTCTAGCTAATTTGTCCTTTCATGGATCAATACTTTTTCTTGCCCTCTTCCTTTTACATAATATGAAGTTGTGCTCTGTACTGGGTAAACATAGTAAAATGCCTACTCCCGCATGCTACCTTCCTGTGAACATGTTCAAGTGCTGGCCCATAAACTAGAGTAAACTAGTAAACTTGCATATGGTATCAAGATACTGTCTCTGAAAGAAGGTATCCTTTAACATTTTTTTTCTTAACTGAAATAAGATTCTAGCTTTTAAATTTGTTGACTACAGAGTGTAAATGGGTTAGTAACTTTTTTTTTTTTAGTTGTAAATGGATACGGAACCTTTATTTTTTTATTTTTATATGGTTCTGAGGATTGAACTCAGTGCATCATACATGCTAGGCAAGCGCTCTACCACTGAACTACAACTGCAGCCCCAGTAACTTCTTATTAATTAATAAAATATATTTAAAATGTAAGTAGTAAATAACAATGTCTTGCTTTTATAAAATCTAGTGTGGACAGGCAACCTCCCAGCAATATGGGAGGTTGAGGCAGCCTGGATTTTAAGTTCGAAGCCAGCCTCAGCAAATTAGCGAGGCCCTTGGCAACTTAATGAAACCCTGTCTAAAATAAAATTTTTTAGAAAGTGGGGAGGCTGGAGATGAAGTTCAGTGGTAAAGTGCCCTTGGGTTCAATCCCCAGTACCAAAAAAAAAAAAAAAAGTCTGATAATGCCATCTATTAATTGGAATGTTCCCTCCATTCACATTTATATGGTCAAAATTAAGTCTACCATCTTACTATTTGTTTTCATTTGCTTTTTCCTTTTGTTCCTATCTTCCTTTTCTGCCTTTATTGGGTTAGTTGAATATTTTTGTGTTTCACTTTATTTCCCCTACTGGCTTTTAAGCTATACCCCCTTTCATTATATTTTTGTTAAGGTTAGATTAACCTGAGGTCTCATATATGTATCCTTAATCATCAAAGTCAGCATTTCACCACCTCATACTTCACATTTCACACTTCACACCTGACAAGTCATTCTTCCTATTGCACCCTTTTCTGTTCTTACCCCACACTTGGCTGTTTCTTTTACTATATACTTGGGGATTAACAAGTGTTACAATAGTTTAATTTCATTTACATACCTTCTCCTTTGTTCTACACTCAAATATTTAATTTCTACATATATTATAGACTCCATCTTACAATGTTACTGTTTTTCCTTTTAGCAGTCATTTGTCTTATAATAAATCATGAGAAGACAGGAAATAGACTTTTTAATTTAAATATTAATTTATTTTTAATTAAATATTTTATTTAAATACTCCTGGCATTTATTATTCCTCCTGTAGAAATGAGTTTCATGTGCTATAATTTTCCTTTGGTCTTTTTCTTTAGGATTTCCTATAATACAAGTAATGGCTTCTCTCTCTCTTTTTTTTTCTTTAATTTTAGCTGAAAATATCTAGTTTACCTGTTTTTTTCCTTCAGCACATTAAAGATGTAGTTTCAGCCAGGCACAGTGGTGCACACCTGAAATCCCAGTGACTCAATACTGTAATCCCAATGACTTGGGAGGCTGAGGTGGGAGGATGATAAGTTCAAAGCCATCCTCAACAATTTAGTGAGTCCCTAAGCAACTTAGTGAGACCCTCAAAAATTAAAAATAAAAAGTGCTGAGGATGTGACTCGGTGGTTAAATGCCCCTCAGTTCAATCCCCAGTACCAAAAAATAAAAGTTATCGGTTTCATATTATTCTGGCCTCTGGCATTTCTGATGAGAAGTCAATTATTTTTGTTTTCTTATATGTGATCTTTCATTTTTCCTTGGGCTTCTTTCAGCAGGGGGGCACTGATATGCCTTATTGTGGATCTTTTTTATCCTGCTAATAATTGACTGAGCTTCTTGGATCTGAAAGTCAATATTTTTCATCAGATTTGGGAAATTTTGAAGCATTCTTTTTTTAAGTATTTTTTATGCCTCAGTCTTATTCTCTTTTTCTACTTGGACTCGTCTGCATATTTTAAACCATTTACTATTGTCCTTAGATGCCTGAGGTTCTGTCTATTTTCCTTCTCTCTATTTTTTCTTTGCCTCTGTTTTTCAAATTGAATAATTTCTGTTGATTTGTTTATTCATTCTTCTCTCACCTCCTGTCTGCTATCAAACTTTTCAGGGAATTCTCAATTTTAGTTATTTAGTTGTAGAATTTCAATTTTGTCATAGTTTACATTTCTCAGCTTAGATTCCGTATTTATTCACTTAAGTACTATTTTCCTTTAAGTCTTTGAACACAATTTCTTTGAAATTGCTGCATTAGTCTTTGCTAACATATGGGCTATTTTAGTTTAATTTCTGTTGACTCCCTTTTTCCTTGAGTTTGAACTACATTTATTAATTCATTGCCTAGTGGTTTCTTCATTGACTATTGGGCCTTTTGTAAATGATATTATATAGATCTGGCCTCTAACTTTTCTTTTCTTTTCTTTTTTCTTTTTTTTTTTTTTTGGTAAATGTTCATTATTTTGGAAGTGGAGTTACTAGCTGATCACTTTGAACTTATATTTTCTTAGGAATCTGTGGAAAGCCCAAGGTATTTTTTAACTCCTTCTATTTTGGTCAGGCTCAAACTCTAAAACTGTTTCCTCTGTAGATCATGATGTAACTTGATTTTAAGCTTGTCAAGGCAGAACTAGAGAAGACTTGACAAATATGAATTGACCACATTCTAATTGGCTTAATCCTTATTGTCATGGAATAGAAAAGAAGAGGATATGAAGCTATCTAATTTTTCTGTGAAAAAAAATTTTTAAACCTGAGATAATGTGCTACTTTAACACTTAGTCCTGCTTAGTTGGCCATGTTTAGGATTAGAGTAGATATCTTCTTTCTTTATGAAATGAATTATCAAGAGTTTCTCACATGTTCTTTTAGCTAAATTCAACTGTGGAAATGAGAATTGATATATAATAAATGAAAGGTATACTATTTTTGATTAAATATCTAAAGATAGATTATATTAGCTGTTACAGGTTTACACCCTTTTTCTGTAAGTAAAGTATTTGCTAAATTTTCTCTAACACTTTACTTTTCTGCCTGGCCTTTTAGTAACACTGGAGAAATTAGGTTTCAAATTAACGTTCATTGTGTCCTTGGAAGTAGAGTCTTTGAGTATTTCTCTGTGTTGTGAATTGTAGGAGACAGTCTTGGACAGGGCTAACAGTCTTCTGTGAAAACCCAAAGGAAGTACCAATGCAGTGTGAAAGTCATAGCAACCAAGGAAAATACAGCTTTAGGAAAATTCTTACTCACAAGAAACTGAAGTTTTTAATGAGAACAATTCTTAAGAAAAACCAAATTGCTGATTTTTACTGTGGCCTATGGGTAAAAAAGCTAAGAAAATGTTTGGTTTAGTTTCCTCCCTTCCTTATTATTTTTAAGGCAACAAATGTATGTTTTAATTGAAGGCAAGAAAAACAATGAAATAGACAGATTTAACAGTTAATAGATGTTCAAAAGCAGCATTTCATTGTCACAGTACTTTGCTAGATAAGGACAAGGCTCAGTATTAGTTTACATATTAAGCAATTTTGGTCTGTATTTAAAGAAGGTAGTAAAAAGGATTTGTGAATCCAGGGGTTTTAATAGTTGGGACAAAAGGTATTCTCATCACTGTTTATTGCCTTCAACCAAGAAGGTGAATTGTTTTCTCCTGACTCCTTAAACTCAACTAAAAGAGAATAACACTTCCCTGACCAAGTATGGTAAGAACACTGCACATTCATATCATTAGTGAAGACCACTTAAAGTAAATTAATGGAGCTTTCATCCATTATTTTATCTGTGTTCTCTGTAGGAGTCAGTTTTTGGCAAAAAGGAGGCCTGTGTCTTCTGTGTGGCTCATATGCACATGACACCTGAATTCCCTGGTTTAAACCACAATCTTTTGAACAATTTGAAATAATTTGTGTTTTCTTTTAGGGTTCACCTTTAGATGTTCTTAAAGATGAAAGGGTTCAATACTGGATTGAGAATTATAGGAATTTATTAGATGCATGGAGGTTTTGGCATAAGCGAGCTGAATTTGATATTCACAGAAGTAAGTTGGATCCCAGTTCCAAGCCTTTAGCACAGGTAAGTATATTGTTTGTGAAGAATCAAATGGTAACAGTTTATAATTTAGTTTAATAAATTATTAGTAGCTCATTCTTTTGCTTATATTGTTTCCATTGGTGAAATCTAGACTGCACTTTATTCATGATCTTCCTATTCTTTGGTTCTCCCACTTCCTGAAAATGGTCTTCATATTCTTTGGTTCTCCTGTTTCCTGATAATCATCTAAGGTGGCCTGAAATAGAGCAAACCACAGCAGGTCAGAGGATCTTAGGAAAACCTAAATCCTAGGACTGTCTGGAACTTTTCAGTACATGTCTAAATTATTATGTGATCTTAGAAATCTGTGGTTTTTTTTTCTGTCCTGTTTATGTGCAGTAGAGGTAGATTTGAGTAATTTTCATGTTAAGACTGTGTACATATATTTATATGTCTGATTGCTCATGGAAATATTTTTATTTAAGCACTAGTTTAAAAAACATGAGATTGGTTATCCTATAAGACATGTGGCACGATAACATCTGTATTTTCATTCATGTTATATATTAAGTTATCCTCATTGTGAGCACTGGATGGTGCTATTTTCTTATTTTAGGAAATTGACAAATTGGTGTGCTTATGTTAAGACAACCAAAGTCCTGGTAAAATACCATTATATCGTATATGTTACTAATCTATGTAAGTGATTAAGAACTGAGGAATTTATTATAAAAGCAAATGAATAGCTTCTATTGCTTTTATTCCAAAATTTTAATAATTTACCATTCTATAATCCTTAACTCCATTTTTATTTTCCGAACAGACTGTTTTCTTTGTAAGGAAATTTTGTTCAGAAGATACTGAATTTTGGTTTAGAAATCATATTGGAATATTTCATAGTGGCCCAGTGTGAATTCTAATGTCCTTTTTAATTCTAAAATGTTGGAATCTAAAGTTGTTGGTTTTTTCCACTAATATCAATAATATTAGGAAGAATATAACTAGAAAAGCTAACAGAAAGGAAGTACCCAAATAATGAAAGTAAGTAGAAATTTTAAATGAGAGCTAGTCAAACTTAGCAGATAAATCATTTTGCAATATAAAAGTTTTGAAAGATTATTTTAAAATAATGCTTGCATCAAACTTATTCCATTGATTTGCATTACATTTATTTCTCCTTTCATTTGTTTTATAGGTGTTTGTGAGTTGTAATTTCTGTGGCAAGTCAATCTCCTACAGCTGTTCATCTGTGCCTCATCAGGGCAGAGGTTTTAGTCAGTATGGTGTGAGTGGCTCACCAACAAAATCTAAAGTCACAAGTTGCCCTGGCTGTCGAAAGCCCCTTCCTCGATGTGCACTTTGCCTCATTAATATGGGAACACCTGTTTCTAGCTGTCCTGGTATGACATAATTCTACAAGATATTTTTCTCAGTCTAAACTCTTCCTACGTAATTTAATACTGAAAATAAAATACATACTAGCTTGAATTTGTATTATTTCTAAGAAAGGGCATTTTACTGGTTTGAAAGCCTTTGTGGTCCTTCTGATTTATAAAATCTATACATAAGAAGTAAAATCTGGAGCTGGGGGAGTAGCTCAGTGGTAGAGCGCTTGCCTCACAAGTGTGAGGCACTGGGTTCAATCCTCAGCACCACGTAAAAATAAATAAAGACATTGTGTCCATCTACAACTAAAAAAATTTTTAAAATCTTTATCCATGATATCTCAGGTAATTTCATAAATGCTGTCAAATCTAAAATTTGTGAGAAAAGCTTAAATATGAAGTAATCTCAAGTATACCATGCTATTTCCACTAATATCAATTCTTTCATATTTCATGTTCAAAAAACAGTGTGCCCACATCTATTAACAAATACCTTGTATTTCTAAGGAGCTTTTGATAGTCTCATAGCTTTTTTGTCATTTCTTTTTTTTTTTAAAAAACCCAGTGCTTTGCATATGCGAGGCAAGCACTCTACTACAACTACATTCCAAGCTACCCACCTGCTTTTTTTGGGGGGGGGGGCAGTTGTCAAGGAGACAAGTTCTTGCTAAGTTGTACAGGCTGGCCTCAAACTTGTATTTCTCCTGCCTCAGCCTCCCATGTAGTGGGGGGTATAAGTGTGTGTCATTGCACCCAGCTTTTAACATTTCTTCTTATTTCATCCTGGAAACGACCTGAGAAAGACATAGAGAAAAAAATTAATCTCATGTCCCTTGAGTTCTGGGTTTTGGTGGTGCTGTTCCTGTTTCTTAATTACCTACTAAATGAATTTGATTTTAAATGGTTAGAAATTATTTTTTACTATTTATAGTAAACACATGGAAATTTTCTTGATAATAGTAGAGAATTGACCATGATATACCAGTGGCTGGGAATACTCCAGCTATTCAATAACTTGGAAATAATACTGTGGCTAAAATTTTATCAAAAACATTTTGGATGTTTGCCACACTGGTATAATAAATAAAGAATTAGATGTCATAAGGTCTGTTTTAGTACTAGTTCTATGATATTCACCCTGTGACATTCAGTTACTTTAGCATTCTTTAATATAAAAGTGTTGGGCTAGTGATTCTTACTGGCCTTAATATTTCATAATTCTCTACTAGTTATTCATGTATGTAGTCTACTTTATTGTTATATTAATATCTGTGAAAGTCTGACTGGCATTGTTGGCTGAGTAATTATTTTTCAGTCTAGATGCCTTTTATTAAAAAGTGAAAACAATAAGTAATATTTTTAAATGTACATTTTTATTTAAATTTTAACCAAGAGTTTTTATTCTATTCCTTGCATGCTAACAGTTTTTTAGGCCTGCCTAATCCTAATAAAAAATAACAGTTTGAAATATCTACTACAATTAAAGAACAAGGAAATAAAGTGTACAATAAGTAAGGCATATATGTATGTGAACTGACATATAGAAATAGTTAAATTTAGTACATCTTCTGGTCCATAAGAAGGAGATAAGGATTATTTGCTTTTTATTGACACCTGAGTGCTGTTCCATTAGCTTTTTGGTCTTTTCTATTTTTGAAATAAGAAAAGATAATAATTTTCTAGAACTTAAAATAAAATTTTAAAACATTTCAACTCTCTGTTGTAGAGTGTAATATAATAATAATAAATACTCAGATTTATCAGATCTTAACATTTTTCCATGTGTGTTTCAGAAGTTTATCTAGATATGCTTCAGAAATAAATTCTTTATGCAATATATATTTGAGCACTTATTTTACTAAATATGTTAAAACATATAACAAGGTGAAATTCTTCATGGAACTTATGGTGTACAGTAAGCATAGATAACTAATATAAAAGAAGAAGTCATGTGTTCTAAAAAGAAGTCCTGGTACACTGTTCTTCATCTGTTATTCCAAAATCTGTAGAAAGATCTAAATATGCAGAGGATTTTTTTTTAATATTTGTTTTTTAGAGGACACGATATTTTATTTTATTTTTATGTGGTGTTGAGGATTGAACCCAGTATGCCAGTCGAGTGCGCCACCGCTTGAGCCACATCCCCAGCCCTGCAGAGGATTTTTTTTAAAATGAATTTACAATAATCTCATTTGGCAACAAAACTTTTCAGAATTAACATGAAGCTAGTAAGATTTTTGCTTCTCTTTGTGAATATTTGTATTTTTCACTGTAAAAATGCTTATGTTTGCTGGACGCAGTGCTGCATGCCTGTAATCCCAGTGGCTCGGGAGGCTGAGACAAGAGGATTTCGAGTTCAAAGCCCGCATCAGCAAAAAGCAAGGTTCTAAGCAACTCAGTGGGACCCTGTCTCAAAAATACAAAATAGGGCTGGGGATGTTTCTCAGTGATCAAGTACCCTTGAGTTCAATCCCCAGTACCCCTCCCTGCAAAAGAAATGCTTATGTTTTTGATCACAGATTGCTACCTCAGACTTCCACTTCACTGGGTGTATTACACAAAATATACTTACTAATTATATTTCTAAACTCTAAAAAAATTCTGAATTTTGAATCACACTTTACCCCCCCCCAACTTGGATAGGGAATATTATATTAGGAAAATGTTAGACATTTTGAAAGAGATAAATATTACTTTTATATGAATGATAATCTGGAAAGCTTCAGGATGAAGGTATCATTAAACTGGTGGTCCTTTATCTTTTGGTAGATTTATGCATGTGAAGATTTTGGGGAATACTTTCTAGGTATAGACCAAGATTTAAAAATTATGAACTAGGATAAAGAGAATAATAAGTATAAGTACAGAAAGTATATGGGAAGTACCAAGCATATCAGTATGATGAGAATCTAGGAAGTAGAGTGATAGGATTATTGTAGGAAAATTTAGGGGGAGCCTGAATATGATCTTCAAAGACATTGCCGAAACATGTTAATTAGAGAATGAAAAGCATATTTTCATCAGAAGAATCCTATTTCCAAAATAAAACAGGAACCAATAGAAATCAAATACTGTTTCATGGAAGTTTAAAAGTGCGGGCAATCAAATCTCTCTGGTGCATCTGCCTATCATGTTTCATAATCCAAATAATTAGAATTTCCATGAGGTTATTTAACTGAGAGTTGCATAGTTTTGTATTCAGTTGTATATCGAAGGCTAGAACTCTTTTGAAATAGTTCTAAGTAACATTCTTATAAAGACTATAAATTTAAACATTATTTAATAATTGTTTATTAGTATATACTGTTATAAGTAGTAGATACATTACAATGAACAAATATAATAATCTCTGTCCTTATAGAACTTAACTTCTAAATGGTAACATATTTGTTAAAAGTTAGATTATATGCTGGTTTTCTTTTTATTTTTCTTATTAGTGCATAAGTAAAACTCTGCTTTCTCTTCAGTATTTTCTAGTACTTCTTATAATTTGTTATAGATCTTTTTAAATTTGAAGTCACTTGATCTTAAAAAAAAAAAAACCCTTTCCCTTTTTAGTGGGGTAGACCTTAGTATTTCCAGTTTCATTAGAAAAACCTAAGAATTAGCCTACTCCAGACTCAGTTTGTTTTCTGTGTATGTTAGAAGTTACAAAAACGAAGTGAAACTCACTAATGAAAGCTTTACACAAAGATATAAAATAATGCTCTATAATATCAATATTTTTCTCTTTCTCTTCCCCCCTTTTTTTCCCCTCTCAATGTTAATTGTTGATAAGATGTTAAGAATAATTTCAGTGTACTTACATCTTAAACAGTACTTCTACATTCTTTCACCTTCATATCATAAGTGAAAATGAATACTTTTAGAAAGACTCCTTGACTCTTAAGACTATTTCTGTGGTCATTAAAGTGTGACCAGCAGTGGTCTGAGGGAAATTTTGATTATAGCTTCCTGTGCAGTATGTCTTAGTAGGTTACATTTGCTTTAATTAGACCTAACAGTTTTATTTAATATTTTTCTATTTTGGTCTCTAATTTTTATGGGGCGGGGGGGTCCTTAAAATAGTTTGGTTTGATTTGTGGTTTTAGAACAAAATACATCCAAGTTAGCCAAAATCAGTAGAGTGAGCATTTTAAGAACACTAAAAATCACATAATGATGTATGGTCATGTACATGTATAAATACTCTTATGCATTTTTCCTTAAATTTTTGTAAACTGTGTATAATATATATAGGAGTATATTTATCATGAACTATAATGAATCAAATATTAAGATCCCCTCCTTTGTTTGTCACTGTCTATACCAATACTTTTGATCATTCTTCCCTGTCTTCTATCTCATATCTTCCCCCAAGGTAGCCACCATACTAAATTGCATGTTAATCAGTCTCCAGCTTGAATGTACAATTTTATCATGTTTAGTTTGCTTATGTTAAGCGAGGATGTGGAGAAAAGGGTACACTTGTACATTGCTGGTGGGACTGCAAATTGGTGCGGCCAATTTGGAAAGCAGTTTGGAGATTCCTGGGAAAGCTGGGAATGGAACCACCATTTGACCCTGCTATTGCCCTTCTCGGACTATTCCCTGAAGACCTTAAAAGAGCATGCTACAGGGACACTGCCACATCGATGTTCACAGCAGCACAATTCACAATAGCTAGACTGTGGAACCAACCCAGATGCCCTTCAATAGATGAATGGATAAAAAAAAGTGGCATCTATACACAATGGAGTACTATGCAGCAATAAAAAATGACAAAATCATAGAATTTTCAGGGAAATGGATGGCACTAGAGCAGATTATGCTTAGTGAAGCTAGCCAAACCCTAAAAAACAAATACCAAATGTCTTCTTTGATATAATGAGAGCAACTATGAACAGAGCAGGGAGGAAGAGTAAGAAGAAAAGATTAACATTAAACAGAGACTTGAGATGGGAGGGAAAGGGAGAGAAAAGGGAAATTGCATGGAAATGAAGGGAGACCCTCATTGCTAAACAAAATTACATATAAGAGGTTGTGAGGGGAATGGGAAAATAAACAAAGAGAGAAATGAATTACAGTAGATGGGGTAGAGAGAGAAGTTGGGAGGGGAGGGGAGGGGGGATAGTAGGGGATAGGAAAGGTAGCAGAATACAACAGTTACTATTAGGGCATTATGTAAAAATGTGGATGTGTAACCGATGTGATTCTGCAATCTGCATTTGGGGTAAAAATTGGGAGTTCATAACCCACATCAATCTAATGTATGAAATATGATATGTCAAGAGCTTTGTAATGTTGTGAACAACCAATAAAAAAATAAATAAATAAAAATAGGAATGGAGCCACCCTATGGAAAAAAAAAAGAATTTTATATGAATTATATACAGAATTAATTCTCGTACTTGCCTTTTTAAGCCCAGTTTTGGACTTTCAGTTTTTTATTTCATTTTAAATGAATATATCTGTGGTTTATTTTTCAATACTGAGTATTCTATTCAGGACTCTAACACAGTTTTTGCATTCTTTTATTGATGAACATTTGAGTTATTTCCAGATTTTTACTATTATGAATAATGGTGCTAAGAACATTCTTATAGGTCATCTTTTGAGATGTAGAAAAGCTTCTCTGATGTATTTACCTAGAAGTAGAATTGCTAAATCATAGGATTATGATATTGTAAGATTCTTATTGCTGACATTTTACCAAGGATTTTTGTCTTTTCAGGAGAGAGATTGATCTATAATCTTCCTTCCTTGTGTTATCTTTGTCTAGTTTTTGTTAGCAAAGTTAAATCTGCCTCATGAAGTAGAGTGGGAAGTTTCTTGTTTGAAAGAGTTTATATAGATGAGATGTCCCTTCACTGTTGGCAAAACTCATGTATAAAATAAGCTTGATGTTTTATTTATGGAAATATTTTAAGCTGTTGTAAAGCTGTAACTCATTGTTTTATAGTTGGTTTTGATAAAATTTATACTTTTCTTTTGTATGGGCTATTAAAAATGTAAGAGAACCCCTTTTGCTCAACATTTATTTAATCTAAACGGCATCAATATTGCTATTTCAACATGATGTGAAACATAGTCTTAGAAAAAGCATTTAAGAAACTTAAAATATTGTGATATAGTTAATAAAGATATTTTTCTTTTCCTATAGGAGGATCCAAATCAGATGAAAAAGTGGACTTGAGCAAGGATAAAAAATTAGCTCAATTTAACAACTGGTTTACATGGTGTCACAATTGCAGGCATGGTGGGCATGCTGGACATATGCTTAGTTGGTTCAGGTAATCAGTACATTTCTTTTATAAACTTGGAGTTACAGGATAGAAAGTAGATAATCTTTTAAGTAGTTTAGGTTATTATTGTTATATATTGTTAACGTATAATGAAAGGATGGATTTCTTTTTTACTCTTAACAGATAATTAGCTACATTTTCATCATTAGAGAGCCAGGTAACCTTAAATTATAAAATTAATTTTATGTAGATTAAACTAGTGGCATTACTTAACTTTATTTGGGGAGAGGAAATGTTTACAGTTTTTTTGCAGCTGACTGAATATTCCATAATTTTTCATGTAACTGAATTATAAATATGACATATACCAAACTGCTATATCAGTTCTTTTCTAAGTGACCTTGGTATATAAGAAGTAAACACCTCATGTAATGGAAAATTTCTAGACCAAACTTAACTTCTGTTTTGAATGGTTCCAGTGGTCGTATGCACCTCTCATTGTTTCATTGGCTTTAATTTAAAATCTGAGCATTCTTACCACTTTTACAACTGTGAGATATCTTTCTATATATAAAGCAGTTCAGTCTAGTAACTTCCTCAAGTTTAGCCTGGCAGATATTTCTAATTTTTGTAATGTTTTGTCCCTCTGGGTTTTAACTTTCTATTTTTTTTTCAAATGCCATTTTCAAAACTTTCATTAAGATACATAGATATAGATAAATATGTGCACATACATATAGTTTGGAATTGTAACTGTTATTTGACCTATTTTTTTAGGGATCATGCAGAATGTCCTGTGTCTGCATGCACCTGTAAATGTATGCAGTTGGATACAACAGGGAATTTGGTGCCTGCAGAGACTGTCCAGCCATAAAATGTTATCACCTAAACAGAAACCTTCAAGTGTGGAGCTTTCTAATAGATGTCCTTCATAGCTCAGAAACATACCTCAAAATAAGTCACTCATGACATTCCTATAATGGGAAAATAAATCATTCTATCAGATCAGCAATTTGATGTTTGAGTGATTTTGATGTGCTTCATAGAGACAAATGCTACTGAAATGAACATCAGAATGTGGACATGTTTTGTTGAGTAGGTTGGAAAACTTCATTTGGAAGAGCTTTCTAGGGTTTTGTGAAAATTATGAATGCTGTATTAGCAGAGTTTCTGCAATAAGAAAGAACAAACCTTGAGCCTATATCTTTGAAACTGAAATTGGATATCTTTCAATAAAAGCTATATACTTTTACAATACAGTGTTCAGTTCAGTGATTCAGGTGATAGTTTAAATGTATTCATGCATAGATTGCTTTTAGATAAAATTTAAATTCATGAAATTTTTTTCTAGACAGCTCCTAACACACACTGGATAATAAATTTTATCAATATGTATTGATACACACACACACACGTATGTGTATAAATGCATGTATGTATGTGTTTTTATTTTTATCTTTTCAGTACCAGGATAGAACCAGGGCCTCCTGCATGTAAGGCAAGTTCTCTACTACCAAGCCATCACTCTAGCCCCTTTCATTAAAGTTAAAATTTGGGATGGTAGTATTAATTAAAAAGAAAGTACATTGTGTGAATTGCACTCCCTAGGAATAACAATAATTAAAAGAAGTGGGCACTAATTAATCAACGTGTCTAACATCTGCTCAGATACAGGCATCAGAGAGGTGAGAGTGGTATGTTGTTAATTTGACATCCTTCTGTCTTGTGACCCACATAGCAATGACAGAGGCAGCTGCCTTATCCCCTATTCTAATACCTGACTGTTTTCCCTCCTGCCTGAACATTTTGTAGATTACTTTGCTGATTATAAAAAGCAGCCCTTTACTGAAATATTAATTTTTGTAAAATACTCCTATCCAAGAGTGTAGAAACAAGAAAAGCTTCCCAAATGGTTTAAAACTCTCTTAACCCAGATAGCAAATTAATATAACTGGAGGACTGCAGGTATACCTGAGTGGTAGAGCACTTGGGCCTCACATACATGAGGCCATGGGTTCAATATCAAGCACAAAAATATATAATTATTTATAAATACGTATTAATTGCCAAACCCACTGATTACCAATTTTACTTATGAATTGTACGTGATAAAGTCATAAGTAAAAATAATATCAAATCTTACAGTATATTATTAAGAATAATAGTTACTGTTAATGCCTACTATGTGCCTGGTACCATGTACGTTATTCTATTCTCACATAACTGTGAAGCAGATATACTATTACTGTTCCAAGTCTATACATGAAGCAACATAGGCTTGGGGACGTTAGGTCACTCATGCTAGGCAAAATAAATTAGAACAACTGACAAATACAAGTGTTAAGTTAGTAATGGGCTGATTAAAGAGACAATAGAGGGCTGGGGATGTAGTTCAGAGATAGAATGTGTGCTTAGTGTGAATGAGCCCCGGGTTAGCTGTGTTCCCCGATATTGCATGTGTTTGCACACACATACTATAGGTTACTGTTCTCCTGTGGGCATAGATTTAAAAGAATAATATACATTTTGTGGATAATGGGAAGTGAACATTTGGAGATAATAGCTTGTGACAGTTTTAAGGCAATACAAGTGTTTTTCAGCACAGGTGAGCAATATATATCAAAAGCCTTTTTTAAGGGTTTATGCTCTTTGAGAGTATACCAGAAAAAAAAATTGAGATATTGATGGGATAAATGCCTAGGATGTGTTTCTATAATGTGGTTCTCCACAGTATTGGTTATAATAAAAACTTGAGCACCTAGATGTTCAATGATAGAAAGTAAATCATGTGTACAGGGAAATAGTAATAGTCTATCAAAATGGTATAGATATCATAAAAATCTATGATATATTGGTAAGTGAAGGGAAAAGGAAGGTTATAGAATATTGTATAGCATATATTTGCATGGGAAACTTTAATATAGAAAACAAAAGTGTTCAGGGTGAAATTTTCTGAAATTTTCTGTGAAATTTTCTATGTATCTTCAACTTTTTTTTCAATAATGATGGATGTATAAATAGCTGTATATGTTTATAATATACATTATTAACTTATAAAAATTATCTAGGACCTGGCATCTTGTTATTACCATCATGAAAAACCAAATACTGGGATTTATTCAATGAGATAAACATGCTACAAAGTATTATAAAAATTAGCACTGAGATCTAATTGTTCAGAAAGCATTTTCTGGATTTCATATTGTATAGCAATATATAAGTATAGCAAAAAGAAGATGTCCTCCTATAATCATCTCTTTCATAATATTTGCAAATAGTGCATTTTGTTCTCCATTTAGCACATCCAGGAATGGTTTCATAAAGTACTTCTGACTTCCTTGATGTTAGTGGTACATAATAACTTTTATTTCAATTTTTCTGTCCTAGAACTTCCTTAAGAGATTTCTGACTTCTGTTTTGGCTCTGAGCCTATAGGAGAAAATCTATTTTCTGTGTATAGAATTTATTTGATTGTTTCCAGTACTATGTTACTTATGTTTAAGTGGCAAATTCTGAACGTGCCTGCATGACTATACTTCCTACAAACAAGCAAGCTTTTGCAGGCCTACGTGTGCTACACACAGATTGACGGCACCTTAGTTACTTAGGAGGAGCTGTATGTCTAATGGAAGAGGTAGACATAAGCATAGTTTTCAACAGACTCATACAGATTAAGATCATTTTGGTATTTGTCTCTATGAGCCAAAGATAATGTCAATTTCTTAATTTTTAAATATTTTCTGATTAGAAATAATTTGAGGAAACAGAGGTCCATAACGTGTTCCAAAAATGTAATTTTCTTATTCATGTATTAATAGTACAATGTTCTAAGATGTTTTGCTAAAAAGGCAACATTAAGATTAAAGGATATTTACGTAATGCCAGAATGAGTAACAATAATGATTTAGTGCATATAATCTTTTTTTATTCAATTTATGAAAAGCATATTGCCTTAACATAATTTTCTAGCTGGAAATTTAGATACAGGGATCTAATTAGTTGTGCTTTTAAAGTATAAAGTCACAAAGACAGGGTAGTCTGGAAACATTTGAAGGGATTAATATCTCATAAACTTGAAACAGGCATTCAAGAATTTATGTAAATCATTGGTCTTGAATTTTTTCATTTGAAGAATATTATCCATGCTTGTATAAACATAAATTACATACATGTACAAACACACTTGAATATGCGTGTACATCTGTGTGTACAAGAAAACTTGGACTTTGAAATAGAAAATGTTCAAATTTATTTTTATCCAGATTTGTATTTCATGGGCTAGACACGTTTTGCTATTGACAAACAAGTTACCACTGTATAATGTGATAAAACTAAATTACCTTTTTTTTAGCAACAAGTGTTATAACTAATTATTTCATGGTAAAAACTTGAATAGTATAAAGTTTACATACTATTATTATACCAAGGAAAAATATTTTACCATCCATTTAGATATTCATCAGGTATACTTAATATTTATACAACTATGGGTATTTACCTGTATGGTAGGTATATAAAGTTTCTAAAATAGAAGAAGATATATAATTTAATGGGCACAAATATTCAGCATCTTAATAAAATGTGTTTGAAATATCACTTACACAAGTAATATGTGTTATTATCTCAAATCTTCTGACCTTTCCTTCCCTCTGCAGAAATAGAAATGTAGGGGAGAAAAATAACAGAATGTAGAGTCAGTTGTGACCCGAGAAAAATTAACATGTTTTAATGATAGACAGTTTTCTGAAGTGTTTTAACTTTTTAAAAATTGTGTACAATTCTTTCAATTAATGCTAAGATATTCCTACCTTTCAAAAGAGAATACTCCTCCAGGCAGAAAAACTTATTTTCCATTAGAAGAATCAGGAACAAATTGTAGATGAGTAGGCTAAGGCAGATTCTCAAGGTCATTTGAGGAAACTGCTCTTGAAAATTTTGTTCACCTGATTTGATGAATAATAATTTTTTCTAAGTGTACTATGTTGAATTCTGTTACTTCTATCTTCAAAAAGTATTGTATGAAGTGTAGAATAAATATGTCAGTTCTTTAAGGGGATTTAAAACTGTATTATCCTTGTTGATAAAACATTTCTTCTGGGGAAAAATTAGCCCAAAATTATTTAATATCTTTCCTTGTTTGCCTTTTTTTTACTACTTTTTTTTTCATTTAGAGTCCATTCCCAATATATGGAACTCAGATTTTTAAATAACTTTTCAAATATCTTACGCTAGACTTTTAGCTGTATGTATTTTCTCAGGCAGAGACATCTGATCAGAATGAAAATGAATTCTCATAGAACAAAATTGCCAAGCATATGTGATGGAACTGGAACTGTAGGGAAAAAGGGCATAACTTTAATCTCCAAAGAAGCTTAAAAATAGCTCCACAGTTATTATGCATGAGGCTGACAATTGACATTTCTTATTTTGGCAGCATTCACCTACAGCCCTCTCTCAGCTCCACAACACATTCATCTCTGGGATAAATGATTAATGAGCTGCCTATCATTTTCACTCCTTTTATGCCAAGTGGTAGAGTCTTCAGTTGATCATATTGTAACCATCAGCATCATTATTAAAATTGATTCTGCCACTAGAGGATTGTACTAGGACAATTGATTAGCATTTAAATAAAAGAATTAAGTTTTACCATTAATAACAATCCTTTCTGAGTCACTGTCACATCTGGTAAGGTGATTTGGGTTTTGTTTGTTTTGTTTGTGTATCAACTAGCATCACAAAACATTAGATTGAGATAGAAAACAGAAGGGTTATTCTTATTTCAAGAACAACCCCCTTTAATTTTCAGAGTTCCTATCATTTTTATTAATCACTGTCACATTGTATTAAATGTAAATTTATGATCTCCTGCAACTTGCGTGCCATGGTGAGCAATGCATTTGCCAAATTATTTCCATTAGGGAAAAAGTAAAATAATAGAGTTAGACATTTTTGAAGGACTAGAATTTATCCAGAAAGGAGAGCATTAGCGGATCTAGATTGACAAATGATATTCAAATACCATGAAAGGAAAGTCCCTACACTTCAGCAAGCAGATGTGAGAATGAGAGGCTAAAACATCATCACGTAGAAGTCTGGGTGATGTGGTTTATATTTCTTAGGCAGATGGCAGATTATGTGGGTCTGCATAGGCCTACAAAAGAGTGACAGATTGTAGTTTCAGTAAAGTGATACATCCAAGGAAAATGAGTAGAACTTGGGACTTCTATATTTTCTCTCTGCTCCTGAAATTCCTGTCCTCAAGTTTTCAATATTATAGAATTGAAACTCATCTACTTTCATTTCCCATCATGACACTGGTACATTCCCCTTATATTTCCTGTTTTCTCTCTTTGTCCCTTTCTGAATTTCATAAGACCAACTTTTCAATTTGCCTCTGAATTAAGACAATTACCTGAATTATATTGTATTAGTCACCCAATTGAAGGGCACATGCATTTCCTTCAGAGCTGAAACTGATTGTACAGCATAGTGGAGCCATTGTAGGTTTTTCTGAGTTCGATTGCTTCTGTCCTATATTTGATTAATACTTCAGAGTCTAATAGTTAGGCTGTTGGTGGTAATACTGTGAGTTTTCATCTTTTTCCATCTGTAGGTATTTTAATAAGCAGTTTGAAAAAGCTCCTTTGAAGACTGCTAAGTAGAGGACATTTTTACCTATCTTTGATTAATGTAGGTACCTGTGATTTGTATTTTGGGAAATGGGCATAATATAGCCATAGGAAGAAGAAAGTGTGATAAGATAAACACATGGGAGCAAGATTTCTACCTGTGGACCAATAGCAAACTTCCTTTATATATTAAAACTTGTTGAGACTGGGGTTGTGGCTCAGTAGCAGAGCGCTTGACTAGCATGGGTGAGGCACTGGGTTGGATTCCTGGCACCGCATATAAATAAATAAAGGTCCACTGACAACTAAAAAATACTTAAAAAGAACTTATCAGTGACAAAAATACCAACTCTTTGCAGTCACTATGAGATGAACAGGTGAGACCAAGATGTACTTGATCTGGTGGTGAGTGAGTGACCATACCCTTCTCTTCTTGAGCCAAGTAGCTTATATTTCATCTGCTTCCTCTCAGAACCCTAGTCAGCATAGCATTCTAGGCATGAACTATTAAATGGTCAGTGTTCACTTATTGGTTATTTGTAACAATCACTGATTTGGAAATTTACTAATAAGACATCTAAAATCATAAGTTGTTAACTGGAAGAAAGCCAGTGGACATTTAGGGAGGTGTTCTAACTGGGTGGTAAAGCTGAAATTGGATCTCTTGTCTCTTCATTGAAGTCTAACACTTTTATAGACCAATGAACAGGACCAGGTGAACTCTTTGTTAATATAACGTGAAATTTCAATGATTTTTTCAATCATTTTCAATGATTTATTGTTGTTTTATTTTTTTAAATAATTTAGGTTATTGATACAGCTACTGTTGAAAAAAGTATGGCAATTCTTCAAGAAGTTAAAAATGGAATTACTTTATGATCCAGCAATTCCATTTCTGAGTGTACACTTAAAAGATTTAAAAGTAGGGGTCTCGAAGAGATTTTTGTATAGCCATGTTCATAACAACTTTATTCACAATAGCTAAAATGTGGATGTACTTTGTGTGTCCAAGGACAGATGAATTGGTAAGTACAATGTGATATATACATACATTTGAATATTATTTAGCCTTTAAAAGGAAGGGAATTTTGACATGTTACAATATGAATAAACCTTGAGGGCATTGTGTTAAATGAAATAATACACTCATGAAAAGACAAATATGACTCTACTTGTTGTATGAAGTACATTAGTTGAAAATAAAAAAAAAAAAACAAAACTAGAAAGGTAGTTACCATGGGTTAGAGGGGAAAGAATAGACCATTGTTTAGTTGATAGAATTTCAGTTTTACAAGACAGAAGAGTTTTGAAAGTGGGTGGTGGTGATGGTTGCCCAACATTATGAATGTATATAATACTACTGAACTGTATACTTAAAAATGGTTAAGGTGACAAATTGTATGTTATATATGTTTTACCATGATTTTAAAAAATTAGGAAAAAACAATGCAGGATCATGCCAAAGAAAAGAAAACCAAAATATACAAAGTAAAAGTAAATGTCTTAGTCCTTTTTTCCATTATCCTTATGTTTTATAGTCTGCCTCCAAAATTCAGACTCTTACTTTCCAATGGAAACTGCTTAGATGGTAACATACATGAATCATATTGATCTGTGACTCTGTGTCAATCTTTTCCTGTTTCTCTTTGCATGGATAAGATCATACAGTATAAACTTTTCCTCTAATTGCTTTTTTTTCACCCCAAATGTATATCTTATAGAGTTTTCCATATTAACCTATACATAATTACTTTTAAAAAACTGGTGTATGATTATATATGAATATAATAGAAAGTTTGCGTTTTTCCTATAAAAGTTAAGTGTGTTTTACATTTTGATAGACAACTGCCAAATGGCTCTCCAAAAGGATGTGTCAACTATTCCCATATAAACTACATAGTATAGGAAAGTGTCTATTTTTCCAACTAAAATTTCTACTTAAATCCATCTTGTAGATGAGAATATTAAGTTATAGCTTATTGTAGCTGAGTGTGGTGGCTTACACCTGTAATCCCAACTACTCAAATGCAGAGATAGGACCACAAGTTTGAGGCCAGCCTGGGCAACCTAGTCAAACCCTGACTCAGAATAAAAAATAAATAGTGCTGGGGATGTCGCTCAGTGGCTGAGTATTTGCAAGCCCTGGATTCAATCACCACACCAAAAAGAAAAGGAAAAAAAATTAAATAGTTCTGAGTGAAGTTAACTATAGATTTTGTATGACTATCTACTTTTTATCTTGTACTCGGTATTCATTTCCATATGCAATGGTGTTTGCTTTTGAGGAAAAATAAATGTGAAAATTCCAAATTAGATGAAATTCTATTTATCCACATTTTCTCATAGAATTTGAAAATTGCCTTTGATCCATTTCTTCATTGTCCTAAATTGGTTTTAATATTCTTTAAAAATGTCTTCCTCCACAATGATAAGCCATGTATGTCACCTAACCCAAAGAGAAAAATGAAAGCCTTCCCTTGCTTTTCATCTCACTTCAGTTGGGAAGAGTTCAGCACTGATCACATGAAAACAGCTATCTAGACTAACCTTTGTCAAGAGATGCAGTATGTCACAGTAAAGTCATGTCTTCAGAGTTAACACAGACATGACTTGGACTATCACCTACCTTAGCCAGATTAGGTAATACCTCCCAGCTTTAATTGTCTTACCTGAGTAGTAGTGGTGGTGATATGTTAAATATTATAAAAGAAGAAGCCTTCAAGAGTATCTATTGTTATTGCTGGCAAATAATTTGTGAGCTTTAATGTATTTTGTATAATTTATGTAGTTTAAAACAAGTAACTCTAGCTTAGAGTTCTTTGCCAAGGTTTAAAATTTTTTGTTTTTGTTTTTGAAAGATAATTATTTCTCTCAATGTTTAATCAGATTCTCCATGCAAGTCACTTGGGCTCACAAGATACTGATTGTAGTTAGTGTGTGTAGAACTACTAATACTGCCAAAGGTCTCTTAAGGTCTTAGTTCATAGATATTTTCGTCATAACATTGCTAAGCATATTATACTTTATCATCTTGACATTTATTTTAATCATTACTATTTATCTTGTCATTAGTTTCCACTAATAGAATTGTGTTTTTAGGGATAACAGTATCTAATTTCCTGTTTTGAGGATGCTTTCATATATTGACATGCCAACATGACCTGATTTGGCTGATTTATTGAGAATGAATCATTCTGAAAATAAACCCTGTTTACTTTGAGCATTTACTATATAGGAACAAATCTCTATCATAAAGCATTTTAGTTATACTTTTGAATGGGTGATTTATTTGAATGTGTATTACTCAAGATTCCCCAGAGAGTCAGAACAAATAAGATATTTATAGATATATAAAAGGGAATTTATTATGGGAATTGGCTCACAGGATTACAGGGGCTGAGAACTCCCACAATATGCCATCTGCAAGCTGGAGAAACAGAAAAGCCTGTTAAGATAATTCAGTCCAAGTCTGAAGTCCTGAGAATGAAGGGAACAATTGGTGTAACTCAACAAGAGGATGAAAGTCTGAGAACCAGAGGGGGGTGCTGGTATAAGTCCCAGAGTCTACAAGACAGAACCAGGAGTTCTGATGTCCAAAAGGCATGTAAAGACATGTGCCACTCAAGAAAGAGAAATCACCCTTCTACCTTTTTATTTTGTTTTAGCACCAAATGGATTGAATGATGCCCTGCCACAGATACGAAGATGGATCTTCCTTAATTCCAGTGAATTGGATTATGTTCATTCAAACAGGTGAGGGTAGATCTCCTTTGCTGAATATACCCATTCAAATGCAAATTTCATCCAGAAACATTCTCACAGCCATACTTAGAAATAATGTTTTATCAGGTACCTGAGTATTCTTTAGCTCAGTCAAATTGATACATAAATTTTTTGAGCCTTAAAATTCTTTTATTTTCAATCATTTTTTCCCACATTTCTTTATTGGTGCATTATAGTTGTACATAATGTGTTACATAAAGTTAATCACAACATGGTTCCAAAGTCAAAAACTATAAAAAGAAATGAAGTGAGAAGTTTTCTTTTTGGTCCACCTTATCTTCCAGTTCATCAAATGTGTAGTATTTTGGAGAGGTAAACAAGAAATTCTAATGAAGTGTGATAGTACACTCAGTCTTTTCATTATCAGTGATTCTTGGTAAGGTTTCAGGGTCCTGAGACAGGATATTTCAGAATTCTAGGGTGTGAAACCCAGTAATAACTATTTTAATATTTACCAAAGAGAGGTGTAAAAAGACTGAGAAACACTGAAAAATTAGTAAGTTGCCACAAATGAAATAAAATGGTTATTTGGCCTACTTCTTGGAATATCTATTGCAAAAATCACCTGTGTGTGTGGCGTCTTTCTTGAGGTTACTTATATGAGAATGTGACCTGAAGTAATTCAAATGTGTTCACTCTGGCCACTTCTCACTAAAATGTGTGAGTTAAAACTAACAGTAATACTTCTGTCTGGATACAGAATCTAGCTAAGCAGAAATTACTTATTTCCAAGTTGCATTTTATTGCATGTAATTATATATATATATATAAGTTGTACATAGCATTGTATAAATTTATATTTGTTTTACAATATTACTATGCAATGTAATTGTAATATTTTCAAGTCCTATGGAATGAGACTCTTCCTTTCATGATTGCATTCTTATGAAAAGTTACAGAAATGAGTAAATTAGTCTTTCAGAAAATTTCTCGAGTCCACTATTATTTAAATATGTGCACCTAAAGTTTCTCATCAATACAAAAGATGTTTTATCCTGCACAAAGGAATCTGCTTTGCTTTTCATGAAACCTTTAAAAAATTTTTAGCATACATTCCTTTTCATTTTAAAATCTGCAGTCTGTTATATAACCTACAGGCTACATGAGTGAGGTAATCTGCTTTCTTCTTTATTGGAGGGGAAATATTTCCCTGTGACACCATGTAATTTGCTTTGCAACAATTATTGCTATTTGTAACCATATCTTGTGATCATAAGACACATGAAGCTGAATTTAGAATCTGATGAGAACACAGAAGGCAGCAGTACTATTTCTAAATGTCATTGACTTAATGATTTAAAATTCATAAAAATTTTAGAAGTTCAATGTATCAATCCAAATCATCCATTTCTGAAATGTACTTTACATAAATTGCTTGGTATATGTTGTTCCAAAGGACTGTTTTAATGCATCATTTTATTTTACCAAATCCTTGTGATTTCTTAACCTCATTTCCTGTGAGATAATTTATCAGACAACTTATCTCTAGATCCTATTTTTAAATATTACCTAATCTGAATGTCATGTGTTCTAGATTGTTTAGGAGTCAGACTTAGAAGCATATGGTGCCTTATAATTCTTTTCATCCCTTTGATTAATGAATCATAAAAGTGTAAAAAACCTATATCTTTTATCAATTACTTTAGATAGAATTTACAAATGTTTCTTTGCACTTTATCTGGCTTATATTTTCTTTAAAAAAAAACTATCAGTGGATTCAATCTTGAATCACAGATTAAACAGGAGATAATTATTTTTGTTTGAACACCTTTTCTTAAGCATAATTTCAGAGTTCATATGTACTCATCATATATTTTTCATGGATTTCTTAAAATGTATTAACTTTATACTTCAAATAAGTTTAGATTATAGAGTAGAAAAAGAAAAGCGGCATAACATTCATCCTGAAATGTTATTTTCCTTAAAAAGGAATAAAGCAGGATATTAGTGCCAATTTTAGCAATGGGTAATCATGTGACAAATAACAGTAATGAATCACCCCAGTATCCTCCACTGATAACTGAAGTTTACATTTGGGAAAATCACTTTGTATGAATTTATGATGAGAAAACAGGGAAAGGGTAAAAACTTTTGCAGCTGTCTCATATTCTTTTTTGGAAATAAGAGGAGTATAAATAAATAAATATCATATCTCATCTTGAGTTGTTTTCATGACTTGAGCATACTGTTAAGAGTGAAGGAAATTGCCCAGAGGGTCAATTTCTTTAGGTCACAGGATTTTAACAGAAAAAGCAGTCTACAAATTCTCCTGGTTTGAAAGCAATGATTTCTAATTCCTAGTTCCTCCCTTTGTCCACAGTGTGTTCATCTGGAAAACATTTAGTCATTTCTGAGGAGATCCCCAAATGAAGCAACCTTTGGTCCACTGTCTACCTCTCATAAAAGGTCAAATACGTGACCAACTAGGGCACAGTGTTTCTGAAGACATATGGAAGAAATAATTGACTAAAAGGGACTCTAATCACTTTAAAGGATAGATGCTTCTCTTAAAAAGAAAAGTATACTCTCTCACTATGTCCCACATTTTCATAAAAACAAAAGCTTCCCCAAAGCTAAAGAAAAATATTAAAATACTTCAATAAAATGTGGTACTATTTCTCATTTTCTACAGGGCTGTGCTAAATTTACAGGACACATTTGTCATTAAATTATAATGTGTTAATTGGAGTTGAATTAATGAAAATAAATATTAGAATATAAATAATATTTCCTAAACGAATATCTAAGGTAAAAATAATTTAATAATTTTTAATTAGTAATTATTCATCAGAATTTTCCCCTGCTAATTTATCTTCCAAGATTTAGATTACAAGATACCATGATCTTTCATTGAAACCATTCATTTAAAACTATCATTAAGTGAACTTCACCTCTTTAACATTTTATGGTGTAAGATTTTCAGAGCCTTAGAAAATGTCTTATTTTCCTGAGTAGTATTTCAGATTTCTGTGAAAAAATGAATAGTTTTTGGAAAAGGGGACGATTGAAGTCAGTGTCGTCCGTGGGATTGCCCATATACTACTCTGCTCATATACTTTCCTTTCTTCCAACTTATAGCACTCACTTTTCTTTTGGTAACTGCTTTCAAGTTTCTGTTTTTTATCTTTCAGTAAAAGAAACACTGAAACAAACATTTTTTAATATGCAAAAAGCACCATTTTTTGTCTAAATCTTTAAAAATGATGAAATAACTACAGAA
This sequence comes from Spermophilus citellus, assembly GCF_964194105.1. NCBI lineage: Eukaryota > Metazoa > Chordata > Mammalia > Rodentia > Sciuridae > Spermophilus > Spermophilus citellus. The sequence goes on along the minus strand of NC_138184.1, from coordinate 196,475,382 downwards.
TATGGTGCCCTGCTGCTGACATTGTGACATGTAAAGAAGAAACAATACCATGCTAACTACAATTTTAATCTTACAATCCAGATGAATGTACTACATTATAAATTGTTCATAGCCTACAACTCTGGATTTAATTAGCCATTTCATAACCTCATGCTGTAGGTCAAATGGGGTCATAAACAATATAAATGGCTTACCTCAAATTGACATCATTATAACAAAGTAACTTGAAACACATGCTTTATTAGTAGATTTAGTATCATCTTCATAGGAAAGATAACCTATGGTACCAGAATTATTAATTTTCTTTTTGCAACAGATGAGAATCAAATTCCATGTGTATTAAATAAGGGAAGAAACAAAATTGGAGTTTCACAAAATAGAACCTACAAAATTTGGTCATTCTTTTTTTTTCTTTCTTTCTTTCTTTTTTTTTTTTTTAATACTAAGGATTGAACCTGGAAGCACTTAAACACTAAGTCACATCCCCAGCCTTTTTATTTTTAATTTTGAGATAGAATCTTGCTAAGTTGTTTAGGGCCTCACTAAATTGCTGAGGCTGGCTTTGAACTTGCAATCCTCCTGCCTCAGCTTCCCAAGATGCTGGGATTACAGAATTTGATCATTATTAATCATGATGGATCTCTTCAAAACCTTAGATCAGGAGATATTAAATAGCTGAGATTGAGTAACTTTGGGCTGGGGATATAGTTCAGTGGTTTTAATCCCTAGTACTATCAAAAAGAATTTGAGATATCTTTAGAAATTATTATTCTTTGTTATTGACTGAGATTCCAGAGGGAAGATTTCAGACTTTGTATGTATTTCCAGTAATAAGCCTAGAACTTAATATAAAATATTTGTTGAATGAGAATGTATATCAAATTAATACGTTAAAAAGACAACCTCAAAATTGAGTAAATTTAGAGGTAATACTAGTGTATCAGAGCATTTAACTCACCTTATGAAGAGAGATGCCTTGAGAGCTATGTATAATTTTGTGTTTTTTCAGATGAAAATAAAAGCAAAGATTTGAAGATCTCTGTAAAACTGCTATGGAAGATAACTATTTTGTTGCTTATCATCCCCTACATTAGATTGTGTGGTATTCCTTCTACAATTTAATATTAGGGAAAGTTTGTCCTACTGAATTGACGTCTATTAAAAATTCTCTAGCCTATTAAAATTCCTTCCTTCCTCTATATGCCCAGCAGGACATGAAGATAAATTTAATGCCCAATTATATTTTGCATTTTAGGTTGGGAGATTTGTAGTTATCTTTTTTCCATGTTTTTCATTTTATTTTTGTAGCACAATCCTTTCTTTAGAAAAAGTATGTCTCTGTTTTATCTACCCTTCATCTTTATTTCCAGTTCTTCTTTGATATTTCAAAAAGTATTGTTCATAGTCCATGAAACGCTCCTTGTCTTTCATGATATTCTGTCAGCAAATACTTATTAAATGCCTACTAGGTGTCCGGCACTGTTGTGATTATTCTGTTGACTGACTGATTACTCTCCCTCATCCCATTTGCTCTTCCGACTTCTGCTCTGTGGTGGCATAGGCCCAGTATGGTTCTGTCATTGGTTTTATGACTTTCTCACTGTAATCTGCACCTGGCTTTAGGGACAAAATTTCTTAGTTGAAACTCTCAGAATCAGATATATTTTAGAAATCAGAATTTTTGGAGTTTAGAAAAGCCATACTATATACCTACCATGTGTTATTTAACAACCTCCACAGGGAGAGGGGCAGTACCCTATAATTAAGTATATTAATATTTCTGCAGTAAAATGAGTATTTCCATGACATGAGATAAAGACCATAAATAACTTCACTACAATCCTTATCATGTTTTGTTGGCAAATGAGTTTTGCCCTAAGTTTAATAAAAAGCTTTTGGTTTTCAAACCACTGCAGATCTCAAAATTGCAGATAGATAAGGGATGGTAGAACTCTTTTTTATTATTATTTTTAGTTGTAGAAGGACACAATACCTTTATTTTATTAATTTATTTTTGTGTGGTGCTGAGGACAGAATCTAGTACCTCATATGTGCTAGGCAAGCACTCTATGACTGAGCTACAACTTCAACCCAGAGTTCTTAAACTCTAGTGTAAATACTTTAGGTCTACTGGCTCTCAAATCTGTCTGGCCCTACATTATATGGTGCTGGGGAATGAAACCAGGGCCTCATGAATGCTAGGTAGCCACTCTGCCAATGAACTATACTCTTAGCCCTTGTCCTGTTTTTAATAGCTTCTGTAAAGGATCTGTCCTCACTAATTTTTAATATCCCAGTTTGTATTGAAACAAATTTATTTAACCCACTGAACTCTTTCTTGGTTCTTATTCTGTTTAGCTTTAACATTATCACTAAGTTTTATGGAATCCATTATAATTATCCTGAACTTGCCTCCCATCCTTGTCACAGCGTCTGTTATGACTCAGGCCTTCATTACTTTTCTCCTGGTTTTGTGGCTTCTCAAACTAGACTGGATTGACTAATTTATCCATGCACTATGTTAGACATCAGGAAATACAAGAAGACAGACTTTAGGTTCCTCATACATAAGTGCCTTTTCTTAGTGGGGAAAACTAATGAGAAGACTGGTTAAATAAATTAGGGAACATTTGGTACAATGGAGTATTTTGTAACCATTCAGAAGGATGAACTAACTCTATATGCCAAGAATCAAGACATTTTAAGAAATGTATGTCACAGAACAGTATAGTAAGATCCTATAGACAGAATGTCTCTGTTGAGAAAGTTCTGGAAAATTGCACACCAAATCATAGTAATGACTCTGGAAAATAAAGCAAAAACTTTATTTTCTGATTTGTTTAGTGTTTTAAAAAATGAGAATACATATTTTTAATCTAAAAAAAAGAAAAAAAAGAGATATAACAAAAAGTGACTAACTTTGCCTAAGACATGAAAATCTTAGGGAAATTTTGCTTTGGGCTCATAAATGGACATTCCTTTTAATGCAAATAACAGGTTCAAGGGCACCCAGTTCCTAAGGGGTAGAGTGTTCTGGAAATGGCAAATCTGGTGCTGGAGGGAAGCTTCAAGGGGAAAGTAGGTGAATTGAGGTGAGATATCAGATTGTGAAGGTTCTCAATTATTGTTTGGAAATATGGACCCAATTTAGTTAGCAGGGAGCCTCTGGAAGTTGTTATTTTAAAAATACATTTTTAATTTTGAAGCAATTTTAGATGTATAGAAAAGTTAACATGCGTTCTCCTGTAACACCTCACACAGTCTGTTTTCCTTCACGTCATCTTACATTTCTATGGTATCTTTGTCAAAACCATAAGAAACCAATTGATAAATAACTATCAACTGAACTCTAGTCTTTCTTCAGATTTCATGTTTTCCCATTAATGTCCCTTTTCTATTCCAGGAGCCAATTTGGGATCGTACATTTAGTTGTCGGTCTCCTTAGTCTCCTTTGAAGCTCTATGAATTCTTGTCTCTCCTTTTTTTTTTTTTTTTTTAATGAACCTTTACAGTTCTGAGGGGTGCTGATCAGCAAGTTTATAGAGTACCCCTCAATTTGGTTTTGTTTTGTCTTATCCCATGATTAGACTGAAGTTAAGGGTTTGAAAATAGTATCACAGAGGCTAAGGACCCTTCATATCACATCAGCTTAAGAGTGCACATGATATCCACATGACATCACTGCTGATGTCAAACTTGATCACTTCATTAAGGTATTTGCTAGATTTCTCCATTGTAAGTTTTTCAGGAGTATTCCTCTTTTCATTCTCTCCAGGCTTTTAAATTTTATAGAGTGAGATTTGAATTGATAGTTAATATAATCTTCTTAGTTAAGTGATGGGAGGAGCATAAAAACAGGAGGGCCAGCATGTTAGCTTTGGTTGTTAGAATAATTCAAGTGAAAGATGACAATCAACAGAATGCTCACTGGCAATGGCAGGTGAAGGATTGGCGGTATTTGAGTGTTTCTGGGCAATAGGTAGCTTATGATAGGCTTTAAAAGAAACAGAAAATCTGGGTTGGGGTTGTGGCTCAGTGGTAGAGCATTGCCTAGCATGTGGGAGGCACTGGGTTTGATTCTCAGCACCACATATAAATAAATAAATGAATGAATAAATAAATAAATAAATAAAATAAAGGTCCATCAAAAAAGTTAAAAAAAAAGAAACAGAAAATCAAAACCACAATGACATACTACATCACACACATTGGGATGGCCACACACAAACCAAAAATTCCAATAACAAGTGTTGGTGAAGATGTGGAGACATTAAGAGTTTATATACACTGCTGGTGGGAATGTAAAATGGTACAGTCACTTTGGAAAACAGTCTGCCAGTTCCTCAAAAAAATTCAGTGTATTTACCATTTGATGCAACAATTCCACTTCTGGGTATACACCCAACAGAAATGAAAACATATGCACACACAAAAAATATATACACAAATATTCAATGAAAGCATTATTCATTATAACCAAGTGGCATCAACCACTCAAGTGTTCACCAATCAATGAAATGGATAAACAAAATGTGCTGTATGTGTACAATGGAATATTATTCAGTAACAAAAAGGGATAAAATGCTGATACATGTTACAACATACAGGAAGTTTCATACACTACGCTAAGTGAAAGAAGCTAGTCACAAAAGACCAGGATTCTATTATCTGAAATGTTTAGAAGGGAGATAAGCTAGAGACAAGAAAGTAAAATAGTACCTTCTTATTCAAGGAGTGATGTGTTATCTTATTCCAAGATACCCCCATAGATGCCTGAAAGCATGAATTAATGTGTTGTGATTCTGCAACAATGAATCTGATAACTGAAACAGCTATTAAGGTAAGTTGGTGGGTAGCAATCTTCAGTGGACAAATGGATGATTCGTGTCCTGGGCAGGATGTAAGGAGATGGTGTAGGAGTTTATCATATTACTCAGGACAGGGAACAATTTAAACCTTATTAACTGTTTATTTCTACAATATTCCATTTAATATTTTCAGACAGAAGTTGTCTACAGGAAAGCAACCAAGGGAAGCAAAACTAGGGATAAGGGGGCAACTGCAAATCAGTGATTGCTTAGGGTTAGGGCAATAGGTGATCATGACAGGATTAGGCTATTGTAGGTAAACGGTACAGAATTTACTTTGAGGGTGACAAAAAATGTTCTACAATTTATTATGATGAGGGTTGTACAATCTAAAACAAAAAAAGCATATGACTTATTTCAATGAAATTATTATAAGAAAAAACTGGAACGTGTGGTAGGGGAGCTATACTTGTTCAAATTATAGTCATTCAAACTGCAGTGCTGGTGGGACATAATAGGTATAGATGTTGAGCAGCCTAGAAACAACATTGGGGTTAGAGATATGGAATCATAAATATTAACATAGAAGATGTGACAGATCCTAAATTCATGTAGCCCAACTTACTAAATATAGTAACTTAAGAGAAGGTTTAAGGGCACTCTCAACATTTAATAGCACCGACTTTCAGGGGTTAACACAGAATTAAGGGCTTGACCCTAGCCTTGGCATGCAAGACAACATTGAGACTGGCTGTTCATAATAGCATTATTCATCATAACCAATTTTCAACCAATTGTCTTTGTTTTATAATAAAATGTTTTAGCTTTGGCTATGTCTTTTAAGTAATCTGGAGAATATTTGGGGATAATAAGTTAACATTTAAGATTACATTAATTTAAAATAAAACATTTTTGTACAGCTTACAAAGTATGTGAGCCTGGAATTATTTTACTTCCTCACTGAAGAGAACTGGTTAAGCCATAAAACCTAACTGGCTACATAGGCCATCATAGTTATTTTGTGGAATCTTGTCTTATACCTGCCGTATCTCTCCTTGCTCACTCCTAATATTACCTGGTGTAGACAGGAATTCCATACTAAGGGTAATTGCAATTGAAAGTGTGTGTGTGTGTGTGGGGGGGAGGCACAACAAAAAAATAAAAACAAGTGATTCCACTAACTCTTGATGATCATGTACCCTTTGTTTGGCATTAGTATATGTTCAGTTTTTAAACTCAGAAAGAAAGATACTTCACAAATTACAGAAGATGTAGATTTCTGCTTGTTCCTTTTCATAAAAATTACTTTAACTAGAGTATCAACTAACTAACATGGCAGAATTTATGAGATGGTGAGCATATCTTTCACACAGTTGGCCCAAGGTTTCATTTAGTAGTTCTAAGACCTGATCTACAGTTATGAAATTCCAAGCTTATGTTTGAATTCAGGACTAAATAAAAATGAAATGACTACTAGTATGCATTATTTTAATTTTTTATTAATAAAATAGAAACTTAGATTATTGACAACTGCTTTGATCTTATATCTTATCTGACCACATAATGGAGTGGCAATAGTTTATAAAAGGACTTGGGTGAGAACAGTCAATAGATCAGTTTCAACAAAAATGCAGATTAGGATGTCTAAAGTTCAGTAAATGAAAATTTAAATGGAGCAAATTAAATATTAGAAATCATAGGAGTCTCTCCCTCAAACAAGTGGGACCTCCTTTAATTATCTTCATCATAGCCACTTGCAATCACAAGAAAATTCAGTAAGATCAATCACGTTGTGTAACCCCTAAGGGAAAAAACTGAGGGAACTCATGGGTAATTTTCACAGCTTCATTATAAAGTCCAAGATCTGAAAAAAACATGTAAACAAACATTAAATTCACCATGAAAAGCTGTAACATCAATTATTATCTAAAAGATTTCTATTTCTCTTTTCTCTCCCTTTTAGAGGTCAATTTATTTTCACAACCCAATTTCTAAAATTCAGACATAAATCATATTTTTTGTAGTTCAAAAATAGAAGAGACATGGAAAACAGGAGACAATCCACTTTGTTGTCCATTATATAGGCAGTTTCTGCCTGGTCCATTTTAGGCATTACTGCATTGTTCCATGCCTTCAATTCATATATTAAAATAAATATTATTTTTATCATATTTAAAAAATTTCTCTTCTATAAATATTAGATTTTGTTGAGTTTTCTTTGTATACAAGCAAAAACTAAGAAGCAGGGAAAAATGTCCTCCCATTTTTCTATGGGATTGGAAAACTATAGAAATTGAAAATATGGCAGGTCTGTGAGTCAATACCAACACATAATAAGAAGAGAATTGTTTTCCTCCTACTTACATAAAACCACTAAATACTAGAATGCTTTATTTACCAAAAGGATTGTTATCTTCTTTAAACTGGACATAAGATGCACACATGATGGTTGCTTTTGCTGTTACTCTGCCAACTACTTCCACGATTCCAGAAATTTCTTCATCAAGCTAAAACATTGAATGTTAATTTGGTGTTATCTTATTTTCAGTTGATAATTAATTTGGAAAACTGTTATATAGTTTACTTATCTTTCAAATTATACAATTTATTAATCTTTCATTGTAACAAAGTAACTTCAAAATTTGCTAATGTTAAAACTGAAGTGTAGCTTTTTAAAAAATGTTAAGTAGTTAACTGTCAGTATGTTACAAATCCTGTTACCTTTTAGTTGTAGGTTATTGAAAATGTCCAGAATTTCTACAAACAGTAATTTGTTTTAAAAAGACCCAATGAGAGGAACTTCATATAATTTGTATTTCAAAAAGAGTGAAATGCACACACTGACCAAACAGCATAATAGATTTATCTTCATAAAAGCCAAGCAAGTGTTTTTAAACACATTAAACATTAAATGTATAAATGACAACCGAAAATATGTAAAACAAAAATAAAAATGAAAGTCAGGTTTGATGGAATCTGCCTATAGTTTCAGCTACTCAGGAGGTTGAGGCAGGAGTATTGCTTGGATCTCCAGCAGTTGGAGATCATCTTGGGCACATAGCAAGACCCTGACTCAGGGAAGGAAGGGGTGTGAGGGGTGGGAGAGAAAGAAAAAAGATTAAAAGAGAAAGATAGAAACTCAAATTCTTGAGGAAGGAAGAAGTAAACAGAAAAATTTTATTATGTGACTTTATAGTCTTTCATAAGGAATGAGAACTGTTACCCAACCAACACTTAAAGGATATATTTAAAAAATCATAAGCCCAAAGAATCATAAGTTGAAAATGTAAAGGAAAATACAACAAGAGAACAGGAATTTAATTTTATAGCTAGGGAAGGTTTTTTTTTTTTTTTTTAGGTGGGGGCAGGTGCCAGAGATTGAATTCAGGGGCACTTGACCACTGAGCCACATTCCCAGCCCTATTTTGTATTTTATTTAGAGACAGGGTCTCATTGAGTTGCTTAGTGCCTTGCTTTTGCTGAGACTGGCTTTGAACTCCTGATCCTCCTGTCTCAGCCTCCGAAGCACTGGGATTACAGGTGGGCATGGTGGGTCAGCTAGGGAAGTTTTATAAGCTCCTTCTTATATTCACTCCAAACAATCAGAAACACCAACAAACCAATCCAAGATAAAGAATCAAACATAATATAGAAGTTAATACTTAAACATACAGGCTCCATCAATTCAATGGTTCCATTTTTTCCTTCTCCATCTGAAAGAATAAACATCTTTCCAGTGGGATGAATCTAAAAAAAATAAATATACAATTTTAAAATTTCCAGATAAACAAAACTTTTAAATATGTCACTAAAACTACATAATTTTACCAAAGATGAACAGACTGACCCTTACTTAATTATTTGGTTCAAATTACAATCAAGTGTTATTAGATCTGGTCATGGGATGCCTAATTCATTTTGAATTTCAGATAAACAATGAAGTTATTTATTCATTAGAGGCTCCTATTTTCATTTAGAAAATCTGGTAACCCAATGCTAAAATCAAATAAAAGGAGGTAAAAGTGGAATCTTCTGGCAGTCATGATTTAGACAGTACATATTCCATGAAGAATATGTAATAAAAACTAAGCATGGAGTAAAAGAACTGATTGCTAGAAAATCTGGATTCTACTCCTGGGTGGCACCTGCCCCTGTCATATAAGAATAACTGATTTCACTCAGTGGATGAGGATGAAAAGAGTCACCGAAACCTTTATAAATGGTTTTCCTTCAGTGCTCTGAAGTCACTGACTCCAAGACTTTGGGTCTGTTTCTTGCCTGTAGGATGAGTGAGCTGCACCCTAACCTGGGGTAAGATAATGGGCTACTGCGGCATCTGGGAGCGACAATCAAATAAATGTTTTATGGAGAAGCAAATTTAAGCAGAAAACGACGTTCATCAAAGACAATTACAGAAAGAAACGGGAGGATGAGCTTAGTTGGCATCAGTCAAATCTGGCTAAACCCAAAACTGAGAAGGCAGACAGGGAGTCAAGTATATAATTCATATAAATACAGAAGTGGGTGAGGGGCGCTGGAATTTAGAACCCAGGACATTAGAAACCACTTAGTTTCCGCGCCATGCAAGTGGCGCCCAAACAGAGCTGCAATGGCTAAAGTGTGGGGAAAGTTTTCTTGTGCGAAACAAAGCAAAAGGGAGGGGAATGAGGCTGAGGCTTTTGGTTCTCCTACCGTTACCCTGAGTCCACCACCCAGGAGGTCACGGCTACCCACTGGGAGATCCCAAGACCGCGAGCCCGCGCACCTTTTCCAGCCTTCCTACGAAGCAGACCGGCCTGTCGATGAACTGAGATAGCATGCTGGCGTTGACGCGGGCCTTGGGCAACTCCATTAAGTCAACCATGATTACGCTCGTGACCGGCGGGAAACTAGCGGACTGAAACTGAACACCCCGCGGGAGTCGGTGGGGATGATTTCCCCGGCACCAATCAGCGAAGGCCGTTGCTCCAGCTCCGCCAATCAAATACGCGGAAGCAGCGAACTTCGTCACGCAGTTCCGGACTAGGCTGGGGAAGGGCTTGAGCAGGTTCTGCCTACGGAAGTGGGAATCAGCTGCTTAGTGACGCGCGGCGTTCCGGAAGTTGTCCGGGTCCGGACGGAGTGGGCAGTGAAGCCGGGACTAGGAGAGGCGGCGCCCGAGGCTGCTCTCCAGGAGCTCCGGCTTTCTAGCGGCGACACAACCCCGGAAGTGGGTTGGCGGGCTCCGGTGCTGTAGTGGCGGCAGACTGCGGCGCGAGCCTCAGGTACCTCTTCTTGCGGAAGGCACCGCAGCCTTGCTGTTTCTTCTTCTCCCCTCGGACCCAGTCAAAGAGCTAGGAGGGAGTTGGGAGTCCGCTCCGCCGCAGTGTTCACGGGGCTGTGCACTGACCGTGACAGTTAGCCCACCTCCCCTCTTCGAGGTTCTGCGTGGCAGGCGGAGACATGCTTGCTGAATGAAGTCTGTGTTTCGGGCTTCTTTTTGATGCCCACGTACCTAAAGCTGGAAAGCGGGGTCCTCAGTGTTAATGACTGGCTTTCGCTGCTAGGTAGCAGAGGGTCGGTAACCCCCAGCTATGTCATTTTACAGCTCAATTCCCCCAGGTTTAAGAAAAAAGGTTGACGAGATTACCTATGGCCATTTCTAGTCCTGACATTACGGAGCTGTCAATTCTTTCACTTGCTCCGAGTTATTAGCAAATAGATGTACCTGTGGGTGGGCATGGGAAGGGCCGCAGGATAGGACCAGAGGAGGCAAGCTTAACTAGTTGATTAAACTAAAACAGGTGTGCCTCTTCGTGAGTTACATTCTCCATCTGCAAAACGAGGGGGTTTGATTGATTTGCAAGGTCCTACCTGACTAACTTTTGACCATATGATTAACGGACTCTCCTAACGCCTCTGCAATCTTTCCACCATTGCTCTTTCTCGGTAGCCCCATGAAAGGGAGATCTGGAAGATAATCTGTTCCAAAAATATTTGGGGGTTTCTCGAATCTGTTGCTGGTTAATAATGTGGTTTGAAAACGGTGGATATTGATTTTAAGGATTTCATCTGGTGGAGTTGGTATCTGCCTTGCTCCGGAGATTTTAGAATGAGTGCTCATAAAAATACCATCAAATGGTGATGCAGAAATTGGGGAAAAAAATCTTAATTGGGTATTATAATTTTGTGGAAACTGAGTATGAATTCTCCCAAAGCCACAGAATTGTCATTCAAATTTAGATACCTATCTGGGGTCTTCAGTTTAGTCCCACAATTGCGTTATGCAAAGGAGATCTGTTTTGAGACTTCATGTGACAATCTGTGATTAAAATCTGATATACCATGTTTAGATGATAGCTTCCCTCCGGGTTCATTTATACCACTTACTGTGTTTGTCTTAATAGTCACTAAAAAGTTCAAAGGATTTCATTAGACAAACGTGGGGTGCATTTAGTTGGTGTAAATAAAAGCTGTGATTGTATGAGTGTAAGTCATTGAAGTCTATATTTCTGCATAAAGCCTTAAGGTCCTTTGCATTTTAGAATTTCTTTGCAAAGCAATTTAGTGTGCAATATACAGAGTACCCATGAATGTATTTCATAGTATTTTTTATGAGAAGTCTTTAAAATACCAGATAACAAACAATATATTTATAATAGTTAAAGGACCACTTTTAAGCAAAGACCTTTTTTTTTTTTAAAAAAAAAAGTGAGATGAACAAAAAGGTAATTTAAAACAGCACTTTGGATTTTTTGGAGTCACTTCAAATTTATTATGAAACAGATAATGCCACAGAAGAGTACATATAGCTCATATGGATAGTTTGGAGCCTCTAATTCAGCTGAAGAAATGGAAATTTACTACTAATTTGTTTGAACTCTGCTGTCAAGTTCTCCCTTCCAGCCAATCTTGAACAACACTCTCTTGCAGTCTGTTTTAAACTTCCTAAGATTTCTTTATAGTCATGTCACATAAAAGGCATACTGTTTTATTTTGTCAATTAGACTTTTATATAAATGGAATTATCCATCTCGTCTGATTTGTTTCTTTGGCTTGATTTTCAAGAGTAAACTATGGTGATGAATATAGGTAGATTTCATTCTTTTACCTCTGCTATTTAATTCTATTATTGACATTTAAAATTTTTTTTTAAAAATTTAATTTGCTATATATGACAGAATGCATTACAATTCATATTACACATATACAGTACAATTTTTCATATCTCTGGTTGTACACAAGGTAGAGTCACACCATTCTTGTCTTCATACATGTAATTATGTTCATCTCATCCCACCATCTTTCCTACACCCATGATCCCTCCCTTTCTCTCCCTCCCCTTTCCCCTACCTGGAGTTGGTCTATTCCTCCCATGCTCCCCATCTCCCCCATTGTGAATCAGCCTCCTTATATCAGAGAAAACATTCAGCATTTGTTTTTTTTTGGGGGGGGATTGGCTTACTTAGCATTATATTCTCCAACTCCCTACATTTATCTGCAAATGCCATGATTTTATTCTCTTTTAATGCTGAATAATATTCCATTGTGTGTATATATACCACATTTTCTTTATCCATTCATCTACTGAAGGGCATCTAGGTTGATTCCACAGTTTAGCCATTGTGAATTGTTTTGCTGTAAAACTGATTTGGCTGTGTCCCTGTAGTATTCTGTTTTTAAGTCCTTTGGGTATAGACCAATGAGTGGGATAGCTGGGTCAAATGGTGGTTCCATTCTCAGTTTTCCAAGGAATTGCCATACTGCTTTGCATATTGGCTGCATCATTTTGCAGTCCCACCAGCAATGGTAGGAGTGTACCTTTTTCCCCATATCCTTGCCAATAACTTATTGTTGTCTCTTATTTTTCCAGGTTAATTTCAAGGCTGCTTTTTCTATGTCTGTGAGGAATGTCACTGGGATTTTGATTGGAATTGCATTAAATCTATATAGTGCTTTTGGTAGTATGGTCGTTTTGACAATATTGATTCTGCCTATCCAAGAACAAGGTAGATCGTTCCATCTTCTAAGGTTTTCTTAATAGCTGCCATTCTGACTGGAGTGAGATGAAAATTTTGCATTTTTCTAATGGCTAGAGATGTTGAACATTTTTTTTTTATATATTTGTTGATTCTTTGTATGTCACCTTCTGAGAAGGATCTGTTCAGTTCCTTAGCCCATTTATTGATTGAATTATTTGTTTTTTGGTGTTAAGATTTTTGAGTTCTTTATATATCCTAGAGATTAGTGCTCTATCTGATATGCATGTAGTAATTTGCTCCCAAAATATAGGCTCTCTATTCATCTCACTGATTGTTTCTTTTTGAATCCATCTCATTTATTGATTCTTGATTTTTAACTCTTGGGCTATAGCAGTCTTATTGAGCAAGTAGGAGCTTAAGCCTATATGATGGAGATTTGGGCCTACTTTTTTTCTTATAGGGTTTCTGATTTAATTCCTAGGTCCTTGATCCACTTTGAGTTGAGTTTTGTGCATGGAGAGAGATAGAGGTTTAATTTTATTTTGTTGCATATGAATTTCCAATTTTCCCAACACCATTTGTTGAAGAGCTCTTTTCTCCAATGTATGTTTCTGGTGCCTTTGTCTAATATAAGATAACTGTCATTATGTGGGTTAATTTCTGTGTCCTTTATTCCATACCATTGGTCTGCCAGTCTATTTTGGTGCCAATACCATGGTGTTTTTCTTACTATTGCTCTGCAGTATAGTTTAAGTTCAGATATAGTGATGCTACCTGCTTCACTCTTCTTGCTAAGGATTGCTTTAGCTCTTCTAGGTCTCTTATTTTTTCCAGATGAATTTCATGACTGCTTTTCCTATTTCTAGGAGGAATGTCATTGGGATATTGATTGGAATTGCATTAAATCTGTGTAATGTTTTTGGTAGTATGATAATTTTGACAATATTTATTCTGCCTATCCAAGAACAAGTAGAGCTTTCCATCTTCTAAGGTCTTCTTTTATTTTTCTATAGCATTCTGTAGTTTTTATTGTAGAGAACTTTTATCTATTTTGTTTAGTTGATTCCCAAGTATTTCCATTTTTTTGAGGCTACAGGGTAGTTTTCCTCATTTCCCTTTCAGAGTATTTGTTACTGACATACAGGAATGCCTTTGATTTATGGGTGTTGATTTTATATTCCACTATTTTGCTGAATTCATGTATTCTAGAAGTTTTCAGGTGGATTTTTTTTTGGGGGGGTCATCTAAGTATAGAATCATGTCATCACCAAGTAGTGCTAATTAGAGTTCTTCTTTTCCTATCCATATCCCTTTAATTTCTTTCATCTAATTGCTTTGGCCAGTGTTTCAAGAACTATATTAAATAGAAGTGGTGAAAGAGGGCATCTTTGTCTTGTTCAAGTTTTTAGAGAGAATGCTCTCAGTTTTCCCCATTTAGAATGATATTGACCTGGGGCTTAGTGTAGATATCTTTTACAATGTTGAGATATGTTCCTGTTATCCCTCGTTTTTCAAGTGTTTTGAACATGAAGGGGTGCTGTATTTTGACAAATGCTTTTTTTGCATTTATTGAGATGATGTATGGTTATTATCTTTAAGTCTATTGATATGATGAATTACATTTATTGATTTCCATATGTTGAACCAACCTTGAATCCCTGGAATGAACCACACTTGATCACAGTGCACTATCTTTTTGATATGTTATTGTATTCAATTTGCCAGAATTGTATTGAGAATTTTTGCATCTATGTTCATTAGAGATATTGGTCCAAAGTTTTCTTTCATTGATGTGTCTTTGCCTGGTTTTGGAATCAGGATGGTATTGGCTTCATAGAATGAGTTTGGAAGTGTTCCCTCTTTTTCTATTTCATTTAATAATTTGAAGAGTATTGGTATTAGTTCTTCTTTAAAGGTCTTGTAGAACTAAGCTATGTACCCATATGGTGCTGGGCTTTTCTTGGTTGGTAGGTTTTTGATGGCATCTTCTATTTCATTTTTTGAAATTGATCTATTTTGATATTTTTTATGATTAATTTTGCTTGAAGTCTATTTTATTTGATATGAGGATGGAAACGCCCGCTTGTTTCCATAGTCCATATAAGTGGTATGATTTTTCCTAACATTTCATCTTCAGTCTCTGAATGTCTTTTCCTATATTATGAGTCTCTTGGAGGCAGCATATTGTTGGGTCTTTTTTTATAATGCAATCTGCCAGTCTATGTTTTTTGTTTGGTGAGTTTAGGCCATTAATATTCAGGGTTATTATTGAGACATAATTTCTATTTCTAGCCATATTTGTTTAGTTTTGGTATTGAACTTGACACGATTTCTCCTTTGATTAGTTTTTTCTTTAGTGTAATACCTCCCTCTGCTGATTTTCATTGTTGTTTTTCAATTCCTCTTCATGGAATATTTTGCATAGAATGGTGCAGATTTTCTAGTTGTAAATTCTTTTAACTTTTGTTTATCATGGAAGTTTTTTATTTCATCATCAAATCTAAAGCTTAGTTTTGCTGGATATAAGATTCTTGGTTGGCATCCATTTTCTTTCAAAGCCTGTTACATGTTGTTGCAGGATCTTCTTGCTTTCAGGGTCTTCATTGAAAAATCTGCACATAACCTAATTGGTTTCCCCCCTATATGTAATCTGATTCCTTTCTCTCATGGCTTTTAAAATTTTCTCCTCCTTCTTTATGCTAGGCATTTATAATGTGCCTTGGAGTGGATCTGTTGTGATTTTGTACATTTTTTATTCTTTAAACCTCTTGTATTTGGTTTTCCAATTCATTCTTTCTGTTTGGAAAATTTTCTGATATTATTTCATTGAATACATTATTCATTCCTTTGGTTTGGAACTCTATGCCTTCTTCTATCTCAGTAACTCTTAAATTTGGTCTTTTTATGCTATCCCATATTTCTTGAATGTTCTGATCATGGCTTCTTACCATCTTCACTGTGTGGTCTCCATTCTTTTCAAGTTATGTATTTTGTCTTCATTGTCTGAGGTCGTGTCTTCCAAGTGGTCTAATCTGTTGGTGTTGCTTTCAATTGAACTTTTAATTTGGTTTACTGTTTTTTTTTTTTTTTTTTTCATTTCAAGGATTCATGTTTTTTTTTCTTTTGCTTCCTGTACTTGCTTATGTAGCTCTTTGTCAAAATGATCTTTTGCTGCCTATATTTGCTCTCTTATATTATCCTTTATGTACATCCTGAACTACTTCTCTGTCATTCCTTCTGTTGTGCTGGCCATAGATTCTAATAATATAGTATCTTTATTTGTTTGGGGCACTTTTTTCCCCTTGTCTTTTCATTTTGTTAGTGTGTCTTCCCTTCTAGCAGTGGGGATCTGAGATGTTACTGTTTTACCCTGAAGGCTTATAGTGCCTCTGCAAGGTTCCAATACCTCTCCTTTGAGGGGAAGAACAATGTTAACAGATCCCAGTACAAACAGTGTATAACCTTACACCAAACAGTTGCTATTCAGACATTTACAGTTTGGTCACAATACACAGAAATGGCTAGTTCAGTTATCTACAATATGAACCATAGGTTTGCAAAAGGGTTTATAGTTCCTGATGGTGGACAAAGAACCTGGATGAGGTGTAGGATGAGATGTTGAGAGAGTAGGAGGTGAGGATATAGAGTTATTATATCTTAAGGAGTGTGAAAGGGGAATCTAAAGAAAGTTCATAGCAGGAGAAGACAGAGAAAGTAATTTTGGGTATTCAAGTAAGTGGTAAAGCAGTAGAGTACATAAAACACATAATAACTAAGAAAAATAAAAAATGTAAAAATAGAAAAAAAGAATAGACAACACAGATGTAATATACTATTCAGACATCCCAGTCCTCAGAATCCTAATTCATGCAAAGTAGTTGGTTTCACATATGTTGGGGATCTGAGGGCTGGAAAATAAAGAGGGAGAAGAAAAAAAATCTTGAAGGAAGAAATAAGGATTGTTTTGGTTGGAGATCAGTATCTTTCCTGCTTCCCTTCTCATCCAGTAGATGGGATTGTCTTCTGTTGGCTCATATCTTCACCCATGGGATGGTAAAGGTTACTGGGGTGGTAGGGTTTGTCTTGGGCGCAGGGCACCTGGAAGTGAGGGGTATGGCACCTGCTGGTCCCCAATAGGAGACTGCATCCCAAGGATCTCCTTTGGGCCCAGCTCGCCTGGTCTCATCTCATTATCTTCCTTGTAGACCTCACAGTTCTGGTCTCTAAATTAGTCTCTAAACTGTATCTTACTCACCCTGTCCTTTCTACTGCCTTCCTCTCCTTAGGTCTTGTGAGACTGCACACCTGTCTTGGAGAGCTGTTTTATATTGGGCAGTCATGTGCTGGGTTAGCAGCTAAAACTGGGTAGAGGTGGGAGTTGTGAACTATCATACCTGCCCAGGCTGTGTTTTAGACTGGGAGTTGCCCCAACTAAAAATGGCCACAAAGGTGACCCTAGATGGAAGTGGCTGCTTTCAGTGATGGTGAGTGAGACTAGATGGGGGGAGCTGGGCAATGGCGTTGGATGATGTATTCAGAGATGAGCTCTGTGGTGTTCTGTGTGTTGTCTTCAGAGCCTGTGCGATGTCTGCAGGTGCAGGTAGGCTACCATGTGTAGGGGACTATGGCAGTGGCTTTAGAGTCCCAAGATGGAGGTGACTGAGAAAGCCCCACGTTGGTAGAAGGGGATCCACACAGGAGTGGCAGCCAGAGTTCCTGCATGTGGGTAGCATCTATGTGTCCTTCATGGGAATGGGCAACAGAGATTTCTGCGCTGGTGGTGTTGCGAGGTGTCCTGCTCTGACGCTGAGGCTGAAGCCCTGTGCGGGCTGGCAGCTCTGGTTCCTGCATTGGAGCAGCTGTGGGGAGGGTCCTCTATCTCTCATAGAGAAGCACTATTCCCACTACTTGAGTCTCAGGCCACCGAGTGACACAGAATGCTGCCTCCCTCTGGCCCACCCTTTTGGATTCCCCCTTTAATTGACCTTTTGATTGTAGTTCTTTTCTGTTGCTGCTGTGAGTAGTCTTGTATTGTGTGATTGTACCAATGTTTAGCAGTAGAATTGCTAGAACATAGGGCATGGATCTTCAGCTTTATTAGAAAAAGCAAATGATTTCCCTGAATAGTGGGGTCAATTTATCCTTTTACCTAGAGTTTAGGAGAGTTCCAGGTGATCCATAATCTTGGTAGCTCTTAAAGCTCTTCCTCTCCAATTTGGTAGAAATGGGATGGCTCCTGTGAGCTGACTTTATATTCCCTGATTACTAATAAGGTTGAAAATATTTTTGAATATTTATTGGCCTGTTTTTTTTTAATCTTTTTTTGCCCTGCTGATTTTTTTTTCTTACTTTCAAGAGCTTGTTATGTTAGTGTGGACAGTAATGCAATAAAGTGTTTTCTTAGTATTTTGGCCCACTTTTTATATTATTTTCCTTTCTTTCCTTCCTGTTTTTGACTATAAAGGATTTTTTATTTTAATATAATGAAGATTTTTCCATAAGTTTAATATAGTTGAAAAGGTCAAGTTTTAAAAATCTAATTTGAGCAGTCTTGCATCAAGATCTTAACTATATATATATATATATATATATATATATATATATATATATATATATATATATTAGTTTGGCTTTCATGTTTCACCATCTAGAATTGAGTTTTATATATGTTGTCAGACAGGTATCCAGTTTGTTTTGTTTTCAGTTGTCCTAGCATCATTTATTCACTGTGTCAATATTTTGTTACTGACCTCCAGTGTCATGTTAAGCTTACAGATACATGTAGAGTCTGGTTGGGCTATCAATATTAGTCTGTTTTTCCTTTTTCTGTCTCCAAACCTACCCATTTTTCTTCTGTATGTAGCCGTGTGATAGCGTTTGATGTCTGAGACCATGTTCTTCAGGTATGTCTTGGTTATTCCCATCTCTGCCATTCCATTTAAAATTTAACTTTTAAAGTCCCTTGGAAAACTGTTGTGATTTTGATCAAAATTACATTGAGTCCTTGGATTTCTTTCAGAAGTAATATCAATAACTCTCACTATCCTTGAGCTATTTTAGTCCTTTTTTAAAGAATTTCAAAATTTTCTCACTAAAAGCTTTGATTTTTAGATTAGATGTATTTCTGGGTACCTTGTTTTTGACACTACTATGAATAATATTTTTTTAATTAAAGCTTTTAACCATTGGTTGCTGGTGTATAGAAAGGCCATCTTGTTCAACTCTTCATTCGTTTTTTTTTTAATTATTTGTTCTTTTTAGTTACATATGACAGTAGAATGTATTTTGACACATCATACATATAGGAATTCTAACTTCCCATTTTTGTGATTATACATGACAGGGAGTTACACTGGTTGTATATTTATATAACAACATAGGAAAGTTTTGTCTAATTCATTCTATTGTCTTTTCTATTCCTATTCTCCCCTGTTCCCTTTATTCCCCTTTGTCTAATCCATTGATCTTCTACCTCCCCTCCCCTTACTGTGAGTTAGCATCCCCATATCAGGGAGAACATTTGGCCTTTAGTTTTTTTGGGATTGGCTTATTTCACTTAGCATGATAGTTTCCAGTTCCATCCATTTGCCAGCAAATGCCATAATTTCATTCTTCTTTGTGGCTGAGTAATATTCATTGTGTAAATGTACCACGTTTTCTTAATCCATTCATCTTAAACTCATGTTTCTGTAATTTTCTAAGAGATTCTTTTGAGTTTTCTTTTCATATATTAATAATTGCAATTTTGTTTCTTAACAATTCTTACACATTTTATTTAGTTTTCTTGTCGAAGTTAGATCCTTTGGTACCTTTGAATAGAAATGGTGTTAAGATGGGGTTTGGGTGCATAAATTAAAGTATCACACATACATATAGACTAATTCTCAAAGAAGTCAAAACAACCCAGAGTCATGCAACACAGCCCTTATGTGGAGGTGCAACTAAGCTATCAGGGACCCAGGTTCCTTTAGTCTTTCAGTTCTGTGTGCTTAAAATCTAGTCTTATATTAAGTTTGCTTGATAGGCCAATATTAAGTACTGGACTTTCAAGTACTGAGTCTGCATTTCAGGAAGCAGAAATGTGGGCCAGCAAAAGGATGTATGTTCATGGGATTTAGTTCCTTTAAGGAAACTTCCTGGAAGTCATTCCCAACCTGAAGTTTTGCTGGTTAGGTTAAGATATTTGTCTATTCTGGTTTGATAAGACTTTGGTTATCAAATTTGATAAGATGAAGTTTTGTGTTCTTAATTGAGATAATGAAATCAATGTATTTTCCTATGTTGAATCATGCTTTCATTCCTGGGAGAAACACAACTTGGTTTATTATATATATTATTATATATTTCTAGGTTTTATTTGCTGCTGTTTTAAGATTTTTGCATTCATGTTAATGAATAACATTGGCTTGTAATTTTTCTTTCTTGTATAGTCCTTGTCAGATTCTGATTTCACAGTTATTCTTATGCTATGAATTATGCAGTGTTTCTCTATTTATTCTCCAATATTTTGTGTAAAATTGGAATTGTCTATTTGTTGACTGGTACAACTCACCTGTAAAACCTTCTGAGTCTGGTATGTTTGCCTGTGACTACTGCTTTAGATGTATCCCATGCATTTTCATAGGTACTCACTAGTTATCAAATTCTAAATATTTTTCATGTTCCAACATAGTTCTTCTTTGACTCATGGGTTATTTGGTTTTATTTGCAAATTTGTAGGTTTAATAATTATGTTGTTAATTTCTGATGTAATTGCTTTGTGGTCAGAGGTATGGTCTGTTACTAATTATTTGAAAGTGTTTGAAACTTAACTTTAGGCTTTATCAAGTATGTGAGAAATTTTTGTAAAGGTTTAACGTGTATTATGACAATAGCATTGGTAAATTTAACCTTGAGGTTCTGCTGTTATGAATTTTTGAAGCCTTGTTATTGTGAGGTAAAATGGTGAAATTAAGTAGTGAAAGAAGCGACTATCATCATGCTTTTTGCTTTAAAGTTTCTTTTGTTCTCCACATTTTTTATTGGTACATTATAATTGTACATAATGGTGGGATTTGTTGTTTTATATTAGTACATACATACAATTTAACAATATAATGGCCAACATTCCTCCCCAGCACTTCCCCTCTCCCTCCCCTCCTTCTATCTGTAGTCCGTTTCTTCTGTTCTGCTTACCTCCTTTTGCTTTTCATATGATCACCCCTACCTTTTTTTCTAACTTTCACGTATGAGGGAAAACATGATTATTGACCTTCTGAGTTTAACTAATTTCACTTAATATAAGGTTCTCAAGTTCCATTCATAATTTCCAATTTTGCAAATGACATAATTTTATTTTTCTTTATGGCTGCATAAAGCTTCACTGTGTATATATACACCACATTTTCTCTGTCCCTCTGTTGATAGACACCTACTCTGGTTCCGTAGTTTGGGTATTGTGAATTGTGCAGCTGTAAACAGGATATGCATGATTGCTACAGAAATGCCGACTTTAATTCCTTAGGATAAATACTGAGGAGTGGTTGGTATAGCTGGTCATATGGTGGTTCCTTTCATAGTCTTTTGAGGAGCTTTCATACTGGTTTCTATAGAGGGTGTACTAATTTAAAGTTCCACCGACAGTGTAAAAGTGTTCCTTTTACTCGACCTCCTCTCCAGCATTTATTGTTGTTTGTATTCTGAATGACTGCCATTCTGACTGGTATGAAATGAAAACTCAATGAAATCTAGTTTTTATTTGTTGTTATTGTTTTTTGGTACCAGGGATTGAACCCAGGGACATTTAACCACTGAGCCACATCCAAAGTCCTTTTTATGTTTTATTTTGAGACAGGGTCTTGCTAAGTTGCTTAGGGCCTTTTTAAAGTTGCTGAGACTGGTCTTGAATTTGTGATCCTCCTGCCTCAGCCTTCCCAGCTGCTGAGATTACAGGCATAGGTCACCAAGCCGAGCCTCAGTGTAGTTTTGTCTCTTATTTTCCAAATTCCTATTTGTTGTCCATTTGCAGTTTTTCTTTTGAGGAAGTGTCTGTTTAATTCATTTGCCTATTTATTGTTTTTGTTTTGTTTTGGTTAAGTTTTTTGAGTTCTTTATATATATTCTAGATATTAATCCTTTGTCATAAAAGTAGCTAGCAAAGAGTTTCTCCCATTCTGTAGGTTCTCAATTATTTCCTTTGCTGAGTAGAAGACTTTTAATTTGATGCCTTCCCATTTATTAACTCTTGGCATTATTTCCTGAGCTTTAGAGGTTCTGTTGAGAAACTCATTGCCTGTGCTTGTATGCTGGAGTATTGATCCTGGGTTTTCTTTTAGGAATTGCATAGTTTCTGGTCTAATTCCTAGGTCTTTGATCTATTTTGTGCAGGGTGAAAGATAAGGATCTAGTCTTATTCTTCTACATGTGGATAACCAGTTTTTCCAGCACCATTTGTTAAATAGGCTCTTTTCTCCAATGTATACTTTGGTCACCTTTGTCAAGGATCAGATAACTATAGATGTGTGGATTTGTTTCTGTGTCTTCCATTTTGTACCAATGGTCTGTGTGTCTGTTTTTATTGTAGTATCATACAGTTTCTGTTTTATAGTTCTGTAGCATAATTTGAAATCAAGTATTATGAGGCCTCTAGCATTGCTTTTTTTTTTTTTTTTTTTTTTTTTGCTTAGAATTGTTGTGGCTACTGTAGGTCTTTTATTCTTTCAAATGAATTTTAGAACTATTTTTTCTAGTTCTGTGAAGAATGTCATTGGTATTTTGATAGGAATTGCATTGAATCTGTATATTGCTTTTGATAGTACACACATTAATACTATTGTGCGTATCCATGTGCATGGGAGATCTTTCCTCTTTTCATTTAATATTAAGGATGTTTGTATATAAGTTCTTCAGGGGTTTGGTCCATAGTTTTCTTTCCTTGTGTTTTTATTTGTGTTTTCTATGAGTGTGATATTGGCTTCATAAAGCAAATGTGGAAATGTTCCATCTCTATTTAATGGAATAACTTGAGGAATACTGGCATTATTTCTTCTTTAAATTCTGGTATAGGGCTGGAGTTGTGGCTCAGCAGTAGAGCACTCGCTTCGCACGTACAACACCCTGGGTTTGATCCTCAACACCACATAAGAATAAATAAGTGAAATAAAGGTAGTGTGTTCAACTACAACTAAAAAATAAATATTAAAAAAAAAATAAATTCTGGTACAATTCAGCTGAGAATCCATTTGGTCCTGGGATTTTCTTTGTTGTAAGGCTTTCTATCACTGCTTTTTTCTCATTATTAGTTACTTGTCTATTTAGATTTTATATGTATTCTAGATTCAATTTTGACAGGTTATGTATATTTAGAAATGTATCCTTTTCTTCTAAGTTTTCCACTTTATTAGAATATAAGTTTTCAAAGTAGTCCTTAATGATCTGCCATATTTCTGTAGTGTGTGGTGATTTTCTCCTTTTTCATTTTTAACTTTATTGAGTCTTCTTGTTCTTTTGGTTAGTTTGGCTAAGGGCCTATCAATCTTGTTTATCTTTTCAAAGAACCAGCTTTTTGTTTCATTGATTCTTTGCATTGTTTTTTTTCCCCTCAATTTTATTGATTTCAGCTCTGATCTCAATTATTTCTTTCTATTAGTTTTGGAATTGATTTGTTCTTATTTCTCAAGGGGCTTGAGATACATCATTAGATTATTTATATGGGATCTATTTGATTTTCTTATGTAGGCACTTATAACTATAAAGCTTACTATTAGAACTCCCTTCATAGTGTTCTGGAGGTTCTGGTATGTTATATGATGAATACCATTTTTCTCATTTGAGCCTAAATTTTTAAAATTTCTCCTGATTCCTTCTATCACCAGTTCATCACCCAAAAGTATATTGGTCAAACTCCATGTATTTCTATACAGTTTTTTAGCATTGGTTTCTAATTGCATTCCAATATGATGCAAGATGGAAGCAATTATACCAGTTTTTTTTTTTTTTTTTTTTTTTTTTGTATTTGATGAGAGTTGCCTTGTGGCCTAAAATATGGTCTAATTTAGGAGAATGTTCCAGGAGCTGCTGAGAAGAAAGTATATTCAGATGTTGTTGGATGAAATATTCTATAGATGTCTGATGAATCCATTTGATTTATAATATTTTTCAGGTCCAAAGAATCTTTACTGAATTTATGTCTGGATGACCTATCTAATGGTGAGAGAGGTGTGTTTAAATCACCCAGTATTATTGTAGTGGAGTGTGTCTGAGTCTTTGAGTAATATCTCTTTTATGAAATCATTTGTACCCGTGTTTGGGATATCATTATTTATCGTTGTATATTCTTGTTGGATTGTTCCCTTTATTAGTGTGAAGAGACCTTCTTTGTCTCTTCTGATGAATTTTGGTTTGAAGTCTGCTTTGTCAAATATGAGAGTTGCTTCTCCTCTCTGTTTTTGGGTTCCATTTATTTATTTATTTATTTTTAAGAGAGAGTGAGAGGAGAGAGAGAGAGAGAGAGAGAGAGAGAGAGAGAGAGAGAGAGAGAATTTTTAATATTTATTTCTTAGTTCTCGGCAGACACAACATTTTTGTTGGTATGTGGTGCTGAGGATCGAACCCGGGCTGCACGCATGCCAGACGAGCGCGCTACCGCCTGAGCCACATTCCCAGCCCTTTGGGTTCCATTTATATCCTTTCACTTTCAGCCTGTCTTTGCCTATGAGGTGGTGAGTCTCTTGCAAACAACACATAGTTGGGTCTTGTGTCTTAATTCATTCTGTCAGCTTGTCTTTTAATTGCATAGTTGAGAACATATATATTCAATGAAATTATAAAAATACTTTTATGAATTTCTGCCATTTTGATTTATTTGTTGTGTTTAATTTGGTCCTGATCTCATTTGCTTTGCTACTCTGGAAATGAGATTTGTTCATTTGTTTAATGCCGAGTTTGTATTTGATTTCTTCTGTGTGGAAAGTTTCTTTATAGTGCCAGTTTAGTGTAGTCATGGATTCTTTTAGTTTCTGCGAACATTTTTATTTCTCTCTTGATTTTGAAGGAAAGTTTTGCTGGATATAACAATCTTAGTTGACAGTTACTTTCTTTCAGGACTTGGAGCATATCATTTCAAGCCCTTCTAGATTTTAGAGTTTGTGCTGTGAAATTGTAAATAATTCTGATTGGCTTGTCTCTATGTGGCTTGATAGTTTTTCCCTTGAGGCTTTTAAGATTTTATCCTTGTTCTGTATGTTAGGCATTTTAATTATAATGTCTCATGGAGAGGTTTTTTTTTTTTTTTTTTTTTTTTTTTTCTCTTTGGCGTTCTGAATGCCTCCTATATCTGGATGTCTATCTCATTCTCGAGGTTTGGAAATTTTTCTGTTGTTATTTCCCTGAAGAGGTTATCCATTTCATTAGCTGCATTTCCCAATACTCCTCAATTCCATTGGTTCTTAAATCTGGTCTCTTAATATTGTCCCAGAGTTATTTTGGATTTTGATTATGGTTATTTTCTTTAATACTGTCTAAATGTTCAAGGCTGGCCACTTTGTCTTCTAGCTATGAGAGTCTGTCTTTAGCATGGTCTACTCTGACCTTCAGTGGAACATTTTATTTGACTTATTGTGTTTTTTCATTTCCCAGGTTTCTATTTGATCCTTTTAAAATATCTCTAACTTCTTATTGAATTTCTCATTTATATCCTGTACTGACTTCCTTAATTCCTTCAGTTGGTTTTCTTTGTTCTCTTAGAATTCATTAATCATTTTTATAATAATTCTTTTGAATGCTTTATGTGATATTTTGTCAATTTAAATATCTTTGGAGTCAGTTGCTGGTGAATTATGAACTTTAGAGGTGTCAGTTACTTTGTTTTTTATATTGTATTTCTGTGTTGGATTTTATGCAGCTGTTGGGATAGATTTATCTCCCACTCTGTGTATGGGCCTTCTTAGCACATGACTTTCTTTTGCCAAAATGTCCTAGAGTGATCTAGATTGAGACTCCTTTGCAGTTGGGGTATCTGTAGTCTTTGTTTTAATTTTCTCTGTTTTTGCTGTAGCAGTGAATACCCATGAGTGGGACCTGAGGCCCACTCCAGCTGTTCCTACTTAGGGCCTGGTCATTAGTTTGGGTTTTTGTTACTTCTCTTCTTTGTTTAAAGCATAGCTGAAGATAGAAAGCTGTTAATATTTGTGGAGCAATGTACACTATCTTTTGGCTGAGTTTAGTTCGGCCGCAGGTCTCTACCCTGTGAACTTGTAGTGTTCCTGTAGGTCCCTAGCATCTCATAGGATAGGGGAAAACAAATAATAGTAACAACCAATGCAAACAATATATAGCATTAAAATAAATACCCAGCTTCTATTATGACATCCACAACATTAATTACCACAAAAATCAGGAATGATGGGGTCAACAATTGTCAACAGCACCAACAATAAATAACCATGAATGATCTGGCTTTAAACCAAACAACAGGTGTCAACTATGTTATCCACAGCAGTAATAATTGCAACATGAATAGAAGGTGCAAGAGTTATAAAAAACAATTAGTTCTAAAAGATACATATTAAGAGATTGGAAAATGTGACAGGAAGGGAGAGAGTTTATAGTTTTCAAAAAGTGAACAGAGAGAATGCAGAAGAGATGTAGCAGTTGATGTTTATAAAGGAGGACAAGAAAAAAAAAAGGAAAACAGTGAGAAAGATCAAGAGAATTTGGCTGTTAGTGGGAGTAGAAAGAAGAGAAAGAGAAACAAAAATAGAATCTAACCAAAATAAACAAACCCAAACCCTATCCTTCAAAAGACAAAGAAAAAAATAGCTACATTAAAAGTTGGTAAAAATGAGAAAAAATATGTATATATGTCCATGAATCAATCATCACCAGCAAGAACACCCCCCCCCAAAAAAAAAAAAAAGATTCTTAATGAAGAAATTATATTCACTGAGATGGTCAAAATAGTTGACTAGAATGGATAGAATGGAGTTCACTGCCTGCTTGACAGTCCTCCTTTCCATTTCTTCTTGGACTATATACTGAGAGAGATGGATGGATGGATGGATGGAGGGAGGGAGGGAAGAAGGGGGGCTGGGATTGTTAACCCCTTCCTCCTCTTGTGTTGATCATGAAGCTGCCACTCAGAATGGTCTAAGACTAAAGTTGGTTGGAATGCCACTCAGCTTCCCTTCTCACCAGTATAAGATGTAATGGAATGGGAATTACTGCCCTTTGGAGTTTTGTGTACACAGACCAGATCAATGCACTTCCAGAGTTCTATGATCGGAGTTCCTCCAGCTGGAGATTAGGTCTAATCAGCCCTTAGGGACTTCATTGTGGGGTAGGGGAGCCAGTCTTCCACACCCACACATTCTACTGCCTGCTAGGTTCCTGAGTATATTTACACCTGTCTATTGAGATTCCCAAACCCCTTCAGCTTTTGAAGGAAATGCAAGTTGGGCTTCCCTTTGTTTTTCTTACTTGAATCCCTCTGGGTATAATGTTCTCCATGCCTGTTTTATTCACATTCTGCTAGGTACACCCTAGGCCACATGGCAGGCTCTTGCTAGGAAAGCATGGCAATGTTTGCCCTGATCTCCCAGCTCCTACAGCAGTAAGTTGCAGCTTGGGCACCTCAAGATGGCTCCCACTGCAGCTCTGCCTTTGCCAGTTGAGAAACAGCATTTTTCAAATACCTTTTTATACATAGAGGTACAGCCTCTATCAATTAAGTTCAGGCTGCTTTTCTAATCTTAGGCTTTTCCATGTGTAATCATTGTATTTCTCTCTGTGTTACTGGTTATTGTGTTCTCCTTTGTGGTGAAACAGCACCACCGCTGCTGTAACCAGCTTGGCTCCAGTGTGCTTTCTTTGTTCAGTGAACCTGAATTTCTGGATCTCCCATGACTTTGACTGTCTAATATTGAATTTTAGTGAAATTTCCATTTTGCCCACTTCACTGTGGAACAGTATTCCCACTTATTGAATCCCAAGCCACGGAGCAGGTAAGAATGCAGCCTTCCTCTAATTCACTATCTTGAATCCCCCTTAAAGTTCATTTTGTCTGCTACTATTGTAAACACACCAGCTTCCTTTTGGTAGGATTTGTTGGTTGTATCTTTTTCTATCCTGTATTTCACTTTGGAGAGACAAGACCCATGAGCTTGGATTCTTATTTCCTTATCTCCTTGCTGATTTATCTGAGAGCTGGTCTGGCAGATCTCAACTCAATGTAAGAACAAGCTGGCTCCAGTGGCTTCCTTCTTAGCAAGGTCACTTACTTAACCAGGAGGCTTCTATTAGCATATAATTGCCCAGATATAGATATGTAGAGAGGCCTGGCTTCTCTATACATTAATGGTTGTATATTCATATACATGAATGGTTGCATATTCATCAATTGTTGTTAATGATCCACCAACATGAATGATGTTGACCACCCAAAACCTACAAAAATAGAATTTATAACATTCAAAAAGAGATAAAATAGAATTGAAGAAAAAAGTATCAAAAAATGCAAAAGAAGTAAAAAGTCAACAAGAAAGTCCATGCATATAGGAAGAACAAAATAACTTGTAAAAATGAATCCAGACACGCCAGTAACAACAATCAATGTAAATGGACAGAAGATAGAAAAGTCAAACCTTCAGTTTTTTTCATTATTTATAAAAAAAAAAAATACACACCTAAAATGTAAAGACAGGTATCAGGCCAACACAGACATATCACAAATGCCACACAGTAAAAATATCAAGTAAGGCTTGAATTTCACTAAAATTCAATACTGGACAGTCAAAATGGTTGTTGTAAGCATAGATCCAAAATTCAGGTGCACTGAACAAAGAAAGTACACTGGAGCCAAGCCGGTTGTATACCAGTGCTGGTTCATCATAGAGAGAAACACAATGAACAGATTTAGGTATGGAAAAATCTAAGATAGAAAAACCTTCTTATTGATGGTCTCATTCTTTCATCATGGTTTCAAGTCTTTATTCATATATTACAGAATATTGGTGGACATGGAATAAAGGGAGAAAGTGAAGTCAAAGTTACACTGTGGTCTGTCTGTAGCAGCTGGTTGGACCATTGTGCCTCTTCCTGAGATAGAGATTAGAGGAGGTTCGTGTGTACTGGGGCAGATGATTCAGACCCTGATATTGAGGCAGCGTATCAGAATAAAGAAAACAGACTTTGGAGCAGACAGACCTGGGTTAAATGTGGTCTTAATTGTGGTCTTAATTAGGTTAATTGTCCTAAGTGACTTGGACAAATTACTCAACCTTTCAGAGCTGCAATTTCTGTGTTAATATGGGGGATACTAGAGCCTTATAGGGTGGTTGTTGTAAGCATTAAATAAGATCATGTGATAAAGTACTGAGCACAGTGCTTTATACGCAATCCTCATACTAAGGAATTTAATAACTGTATGATGCCTAGATTGTCTCATGTATCTATGGGATATCATGGTGATAATTAGTAGTGAGATGGAGAATGTGGAAAGAAAATCTCAGGCTGCTTCCCAAGGAAGAAGAAGGGTTGTAGGCTTATCTGAGATTGGAAATCCTGAATTGAGTTGGGTGATATTTTTCCCAGCAAAATACTCAGCAGCCTGAATGTAAGAGATCATGTCCTCATAAAGCCATTTGAGGTTTAATAAGAT
Source organism: Spermophilus citellus (assembly GCF_964194105.1). NCBI lineage: Eukaryota > Metazoa > Chordata > Mammalia > Rodentia > Sciuridae > Spermophilus > Spermophilus citellus. The sequence goes on along the minus strand of NC_138184.1, from coordinate 196,445,980 downwards.
GTTTTCTACATTTTCAATGTTCTATGGAAAATGACACCAGAAAGATATTCTTCCTCATAGTGTTTGGTTCATATTCTCCCTTATGTTGATCTCAATATGGTTGTTTCTTACTGAGGGAGAGACTGGATGGGTAGGGTAACTTTAGTTTCCTTCACTTAACTTTTTATTGCTGGCAGCTGCTTGTTTCTTTGTCTAGTCCTAGAAAGTCAGATGCATGTTCATATTTCATTAGTTTCACCCAATTCCTAATGACTAATAGGCACTCAACATGTGTAGCTCTGCTGGGCCATGATTGGCCTTGTGTGGCTCAGATTGTAAAAGGTCTCTGAGTGACTTGAAGAATTAGGATTGGTTTGCAATTCTTTGAACTTGAAAGTAGACCTTCTCCTTGTGCTCTGCTCACAGAACTTTTCCTTTCTTGGATTTTGTTTTACACAGTCTTCCTTAGGCAGTTACAAACCATTTTCTTCCTCATTCCTTCCTCTTGCCTGTCTAGACCAAAAGTTATGGTCTCTGAATGGAGGCGGAATAAGATTTCATGGGGAAGGGATAGGAGGAAGGGAGGAAAACTAGTTCTGTCAGATTTTGGAGAAAGTTTCTGTGCAGCATGATGTCCAACAACTGGTGGTTAAAGCTCCTATGTTTTAGAATTAAGCTCAGGAAGTGAGAATGGATGAAATGCTTTGTTCATTCTCCTTTAGTTTGTTTGTGTGCTCACTTAGTCATTTATTCATTCTTTGGATAGAATTTTAGCTGTAGCATTTGGTGTAGAGTACAGAAATTAGTCAATTTATTTTTTGGTCAGTCTCCATTGATCATGTGCTTGTAGGAAATTGACTCATACTTTAGCATATGATCTGTTATTTTTGGTTGACAACTGTTGTTAGTTTTTGTATTTCTTTACATGCATTTTGATGAAAAATTGGGAGGCAAAACAGGCAGCACTCTTGTTTATTCAGGAATTTAAAGCAAATTGAGAGAGAGCTATAATACTTCCTGACTAGATTAGATTGTTAATAACTTGTTAGTCACTAATATGACTGATACTGGTTTTATGCAGAACTCACCAACTTGTGTTATGCCCATTAGCACTATGATAGGTGGTAGAGAAGTAGGAAAAAAGGCAGCAGAAGTTCCTTGAATTTGGAGAAAGTACCTTTGGTTTTGTTTCTCCATGGGCTGAAAACAGTGCCTGGCCAGTGTTTGGCCCTCAAAATAATATTAGTTAAGTGAATAAAAAAGTGAATAAATAAATGACTGAATGTAAAATTTGTTTTCTTTGTTGGGAGAAAGTAAAGACTTTTGATGATGCAGTAAAGCTGTGTGAAAGTCAAATGATGCAGGGTTTTAGTGGGAAATTTTTGAAGTTTTTTTTTTTGTTGTTGTAAATGAACATAATAACTTTATTTAATAAATTTATTTTTAATGTGGTGCTGAGGACCGAACCCAGTGTCTCACACATGCTAAGCAAGTGTGCTCTGCCACTGAGCTATAACCCCAGCCCCTGGAGTCTTTTGAAAGTTGAGTTGGTTCCTCTTTTGTAGTAAAACTATTAAAGTGAGCAGAACATTTTAAAGACTCACACTGAATAATATTTCTTTCTCTTTTCATTCTTGGTTCCTTTGTAGTATAGAGGTCTGACCACTGTACTACAAGATGAGTACATTCTTTCTTAGGAGGATATTATTATTAAGAGGACATTATCTTTAAGGGACATTATTAGAAGGACATTATTCAAATGATTCAACTCATATTTGTTTTATGCGGGAAATACTTTTTGAATGGTCAGAAGTCTTTTTTTTTTTTTTTTTTTTTTTTTTTAAGGATATGGTTTCATCTCAGGGTTGCAACATTGAATAAAGTAGGTAGAGTTATACCTAATAGTCTTTGCCCAGCTAAATGACTTGTTAATAGTTATATACAACTGATGTTTGTAACTTTTATGACACATAAAAATGTATCATTGTATCATTAATTTAGAAGAATCAGCATGACATTAAAGGTCATAAATTATCTCTGGTCAATGATTTGAGAATCAAGTGATAAACTGTAAGTGTGATTTTTTTGTTTTATAATTTCTCAGAAGGCATCAAAATTTCTATCCTCCAATATTTAGCATCATTTGTAGAAAAATAAATTTGTTATTTTCACATGTACAGTGTTTTAGTCAGCTTTTTTTCTGCTGTGACTAAAGGACTGACAAGAACAATTTTAAAGAGGGCTTACAGTTTCAGAGGTCTCAGTTCATAAATGGCTGACTTCATTCTGCAAGGCCCAAAGAGCATCATGGCCTAAGAGTGTGATGGAGGGAAGTGGCTCAGGGTATCACATCAGAAGCAGAGAGAGACTCCACTTGCTAGGTATAAAATATATATTCCAAGGGCATACCCTCAATGACCCACCTCCTCCAATCACACACTGCCTACCTTCAGTTACCACTCAGTTAATCCCCTTCAGGGTATTAATTCACTGTTTGAATTAAGGCTCTTATAACCTTTGAATGTTCTTGCACTGCCTCACATGTGTAAATTTGGGGAACACCTAATATCTAAACCATAACATATAATATTAAAAAGAGGGAAAGTTTTATATTAAAATCTCTTGAAATTAAGGTATTTCAGACTAAAATGCATCACGTACTCGGCAGTTTCACATATACACAGAGGAGTAGGTTACAGCCTGTCTATATTGCTCAGTGTTAGTATTCACAGAGAAGAAAAGGGCAGTGTTCGGGGAGTCCATAGGTGAAGTCTGACACTTTCAGGCCTAGAGAATTTCTTTACCCAGAGATTATTGCTCAGTGATTTATACTGAAGAAGTCTATTTCCTCTAATGCCTGGGCTCTCGAGTTTTTTCCTTTGGGACATTTGACAATATCTGAAGACATTTTTGGTTGCTTCACCTTGGGCAGAGAACATTTAGAGGCCAGGAATGCTGTTAAACGTTTTACAGTGCACAGGACTGCCTCTACCCCAAAAGAAGAATTTACTGGTTCTGAGTGCTATGAGTAAAAAGATTGAGAAACCTTTGTCCAAAGTTGTGGGGGTTGTTTTTGCCCCTAAATTTGTATAATGAGGGTGGGAGCTTATTATTATTTTCAGTTTTTTAAATATTATGAATGAGAGACAATAAAGGAAGACAGTTTTGGTTCTTTTTTCCCTGTCACTGTCAGGTATTTTTCTTGACGCTGAAAATAATAGGATAGTTTTTAAAAAATTCCCAAATCTATGAACTTCCCTGGTAATTCTCTAGTAGAAAATTTGGGGTTCATATTTATTCATAGAGTAACACAGGAGAATAAAATCATTTGATGAAGTTTTTGCCATACTGAGACCATCTATATTCAGTGATGGAAATAAGTATCAAAGAGGTCCGAAGATTTATTGGGCGGATTTGTGGCTTGGCAAGGCAGTTTTATCATATGACTATAGGAAACAATTCTGCTAGAGTCAGTATTTCAGAAAGTTACATGTAATATCTTGCTTTCCATAGGTAACAATATTTACTATTATAGTGACAGCATTGATTCCAGACAGCTCCTAGAGGTAGATATTTTACATAAGAATGCTAAGTAGCTAGCTGTTGAGATAGCAAATGAAGCCCCTGGGTTGTTGTACATGGGAGATAAAATCAACTGTTAGAAGTTTCAGTTGTGGCAAGAAAGTAAACTGACCTCTTCTTCCAATACTATTCTAGGATTTCTTATAGTTAAGGGATTCATGTTTGAAATCCACATTTCCCATTTATGAAAAACTTTTCCTGCCTTCAATTTAGTATAAAGTAAAAGAAGAAAAGAATTTAAACTATGAGGATCATGCACACACATAAAACCTGTAAGATTAAAAAAAAAAAAAAAGTTCCACTTTGGCCTCTGAAAATATAATCACTGTGAAATTCTCTATAGCTCCTTTACACTCTTCTAAAGTTTGCTCTTACCTGATGCTCTGCGATCGATTTGTAGTTCAAGATTCCAACTTTCCAAGTATTTTAGATGTTCTGTTTTGGCTAAAAAATGTGATGTGTTCTCAGTTGATTAAAACCATCCATAAGGTCATATTAGAGAAGTAAGTTTCATTAAATCACATATCTTCCATTTTTAATACTTGTTATATGTGCACATGAAGTCTCTTTCTGTTTAGATGACAAAATGGTAGGAGTGTTAAATTCCACACAGACTCTCCTAAAAGTGAGGTTGATGCCATTCCATTCCTTGCCTTGCTTTCTCACAAGACTTTCAGAATCAAGTCATTCCTGGCCAAGGGGGAAAAAAAGGCAAAATTGTCCAATTTTCCATTGGATTCTGAGGAATATTGGTAATATCAAGCACAAATCCTAAGAGGAGACCATGAAGTACCAAGCTGGATTTATAAGGAGCTGCACATAAGATGGCACAAATATACTGTATCAAGGTCACTGTCACACCTTATCAATCTGAAAATGTCACTACTGGATAGCTGGGCATGTTTAATTGATAGTCTGATTTCTCTTTTTCTATTATTTGCACTAATAGGTTGGTTCTATAATAAATATGTGAAACTTTTTTTTTAAGTGAGGTTGGCACCACCAGCTTGTATTCATCTGTATGTATATATTGTAGAAGCTGCACTAGTGTGTTCTGAAATTATTTTCAAGCTACTCTAGAGGAAGTGGAGTAGAAATAAGAATTCAAGAGAAAGAAAGAACAGTGAGAAGTTTTCTACTTTTAGAAAAGAACTTGTTCAATTCAAATATTTTTTAAATGGTTGATGGTGCATATTAAAATGTTGCAGTATTTATCTTTCACTGCACTGGATGCAGTTAAAATAATAACATAGTGGCTTTGTTTCAATTTATAAACTATTAAAATATGCTATAAACTATATCCTTTATAGTTTTCAGTGGAAAGTTTCGATATTAAGAAGTGCATGGACATACACATCTTTGCAAAAAATGTTGAGGCAGTATCTGAGTGCTCAAGAATAATCAACGGCTTTGAAGTCTTTTTACCTGCAACCCAAGTGAGAAAAACATTTTATATCATAACAAAATGCATCCAAAAACAAAATTTATAAAACATTACTTAAAATATATGATGTTCTCAGATCTGGTCTTGACTTACCCATGCCCCCCTCCAAAAACAAAAAACAAAAAACAAAAAACAAAAACCAAAAATCTGCTTTTGACCAGAGAAAGTAGAGGAAGTGGAGTAGAAATAGAGTTTACTTCCACTGTACAGTTGGGAGGGACTTGCAATGTGAGAAGCAAAAACCATCTAGGTTTAATTTTTTGTTTATTTTAATTTATTTGATCATTGTCCAAATCAGAAATAAAATTGTTAGTACTTCAATGACTTGATTTTCTGTTTTGTGAAGCTCTTTTGTGACATCATTTTAAATGTTTTTCCTTTATCTTTTCCCCATTATTCCATATCAAAAAATCTACAAAAATAAAATGCAAGTGGAATGGAAAATTGGGGAGCATCTTTGGATAATCCAAGGTAGTTTAACTGATACTAAAAGATAAATTTTGAAAGAAGATAAAATAATGTCTCATGAATATAAAATCTGTCACATTACTCAGCTAATTAATTAAGGAGGGAATAAGCTGTTACAACTGACTTATTGGGGAGGGGGACACTGGGGATTGAGACCAGGGGTGCTTAACCACTGAGTCATATTCCCAGCTCTTTTTTTTTTTTTTTTTTTTTAAATTTTAAGACAGGGTCTTGTGTGGGCTGGGCAGTAGTGGAGCATTTGTCTAGTACATGTGAGGCACTGGGGTTGATCCTCAGTACCACATAAAAATATAAGTAAATAGTTACATTAAAAAAATTAAGCTACTATTTAAAAGAAAAAAAAAAGGTTTTGCTAAGTTGCTTAGGTCATAACTAAGTTGCTGAAGCTGGCCTTGAATTTGCATTCCTTCTGTTTCAGCCTCCTGGGTTGCTGGGATTGTAGGCATGTGTCACTGGACTTAACTACAACTAGTTACTACTAAAATTTTGTAGTGAGAAGTTTTCTACTGTTTGAAAAAACCTTGTTCAATTCAAATATTTTTAAAATGGTGGTCAAATCACATCTGTGGTCAAATAAGAAATGCTGAATTTATAAATGGATGTCAAATAAGTATCCCAAGGCTTATATCCCAAGGTTAAAGTCTTTTCTCTGAAATGTTCCCCGAACAACTTAATCCATATAATTTGTTTTTCCTTTAATACTCTGGTATTCTCTAATGTAAAAGTTAGCAGATCTCCAGCAAGATCCTTGTTACTTATTATTCTCTTTTGAAAATTGTTTTTTTGCTGGTTGTTCAAAACATTACAAAGCTTTTGGCATATTTCATACATTTGATTCAAGTAGGTTATGAACTCCCATTTTTACCCCGTATACAGATTGCAGAATCACATCGGTTACACATCCACGTTTTTACATATTGCCATACTAGTGACTGTTGTATTCTGCTGCCTTTCCTATCCTCTACTATCCCCTCTCCCCTACCCTCCCATCTTCTCTCTCTACCCCATCTACTGTAATTCATTTCTCTCCTTGTTTTTTTTTTCCCTTTCCCTTCACCTCCTCTTATATGTAATTTTGTATAACAATGAGGGACTCCTTCCATTTCCATGCAGTTTCCCTTCTCTCTCCCTTTCCCTCCCACCTTTCACCCCTGTTTAATATTAATCTTTTTCTCATGCTCTTCCTCCCTGCACTGTTCTTAGTTGCTCTCCTTATATCAAAGAAAACATTTGGCATTTGTTTTTTAGGGATTAGCTAGCTTCACTTAGCATAATCTGCTCTAATGCCATTCATTTCCCTGCAAATGCCATGATTTTGTCATTTTTTAGTGCTAAGTAATACTCCATTCATCTATTGAAGGGCATCTAGGTTGGTTCCACAGTCTAGCTATTGAGAATTGTGCTGCTATGAACATTGATATAGCAGTATCCCTATAGTACACTCTTTTAAGGTCTTCAGGGAATAGTTCGAGAAGGGCAATATCTGGGTCAAATGGTGGTTCCATTCCCATCTTTCCCAGGAATCTCCAAACTGCTTTCCAAATTGGCTGCACCAATTTGCAGTCCCACCAGCAATGTACAAGTGTACCCTTTTCCCCCACATCCTCGCCAGCACTTGTTGTTGTTTTACTTCATAATGGTTGTCAATCTTACTGGAGTGAGATGGTATCTTAGGGTAGTTTTTATTTGCATTTCTCTGACTGCTAGAGATGGTGAGCATTTTTTCATGTACTTGTTGATTAATTGTATGTCCTCCTCTGAGAAGTGTCTGTTCAAGTCCTTGGCCCATTTGTTGATTGGGTTATTTGTTATCTTATTGTCTAATTTTTTGAGTTCTTTGTATACTCTGGATATTAGGGCTCTATCTGAAGTGTGAGGAGTAAAAATTTGTTTCCAGGATGTAGGCTCCCTGTTTACCTCTCTTATTGTTTCTCTTGCTGTGAAAAAACTTTTTAGTTTGAGTAAGTCCCATTTGTTGATTCTTGTTTTTAACTCTTGTGCTATGGGTGTCATATTAAGAAATTTGGAGCCCGACCCCACAATATGTAGATCAGAGCCAACTTTTTCTTCTATCAGACGCAGAGTTTCTGATTTGATATCAAGCTCCTTGATCCATTTTGAGTTAACTTTTGTGCGTGGTGAGAGAAAGGGATTCACTTTCATTTTGTTGCATATGGATTTCCAGTTTTCCCAGCACCATTTGTTGAAGATGCTATCCTTCCTCCATTGCATGCTTTTAGCCCCTTTATCAAATATAAGATAGTTGTAACTTTGTGGATTGGTCTCTGTGTCCTCTATTCTGTACCATTGGTCCACCCGCCTGTTTTGGTACCAGTACCATGCTGTTTTTATTACTATTGCTCTGTAGTATAGTTTGAAATCTGGTATCGCTATACTGCCTGTTTCACTCTTCCTGCTTAGGATTGCTTTTGCTATTCTGGGTCTTTTATTTTTCCATATGAATTTCATGATTGCTTTATCTATTTCTACAAGAAATGGCGTTGGGATTTTGATTGGCATTGCATTAAACCTATAGAGAACTTTTCGTAATATCGCCATTTTAATGATGTTAGTTCTGCCTATCCATGAACAGGGTATATTTTTCCATCTTCTAAGATCTTCTTCTATTTCTCTCTTTAGGGTTCTGTAGTTTTCATTGTATAAATCTTTCACCTCTTTTGTTAGGTTGATTCCCAAGTATTTTATTTTATTTTTTTGAGGATATTGTGAATGTGGTGGTTTTCCTCATTTCCATTTCAGAAGATTTGTCGCTGATATACAGAAATGCCTTTGATTTATGCGTGTTGATTTTATATCCTGCCACTTTACTGAATTCATTTATTAGCTCTAGTAGTTTCTTTGTAGACCCTTTTGGGTCTTCTAGGTATAAGATCATATCATCCACAAATAGTGATAATTTAAGTTCTTCTTTTCCTATTTTCATAATTTCTTTTGTCTGTCTAATTGCTCTGGCCAGTATTTCGAGAACTATATTGAATAGAAGTGGTGAGAGAGGGCATCCCTGTCTTGTTCCAGATTTTAGAGGGAATGCCTTCAGTTTTTCTCTCTTTTAGAATGATGCTAGCCCAAGGCTTAGCATAGATAGCTTTTACAATGCTGAGGTAAGTTCCTGTTATCCCTAGTTTTTCTAGTGTTTTGAACATAAAGGGATGCTGTACTTTGTCGAATCCTTTTTCTGCGTCTATCGAGATGACCATATGCTTCTTATCTTTATGTCTATTGATGGTGAATAACGTTTATTGATTTCCATATATTGAACCAGCCTTGCATCCCAGGGATGAATCCTACTTGATCATGGTGTACAATTTTTTTGATATGCTTTTGTATTTGATTCGCCAGAATTTTATTGAGGATTTTTGCATCTAGGTTCATCAGAGATATTGGTCTGTAGTTTTTCTTTGAAGTGTCTTTGTCTGGTTTCGGGATCAGGGTGATGTTGGCCTCATAGAATGAATTTGGAAGAGCTCCTTCTTTTTCTATTTCCTGAAATAACTTGAAAAGTATTGGTATTAACTCTTCTTTAAAGGTTTTGTAAAACTCCGCTGAATACCCATCTGGTCTCGGGCTTTTCTTGGTTGGAAGTCTTTTGATGGTTTCTTCTATTTCCTCCTTTGTTATTGGTCTGTTTAAATTGTGTTTATCTTCCTGACTGAATCTGGGCAAATCATATGACTAAAGAAATTTATCGATATCTTCACTATCTTCTATTTTATTGGAATATAGGGTTTCAAAATAATTTCTAATTATCTTCTGTATTTCTCTAGTGTCTGTTGTGATATTGCCTTTTTCATCCCGTGTGTTAGTAATTTGAGTTCTCTCTCTTCTTCTCTTCATTAGCATGGCTAAGGATCTGTTGATCTTATTTATTTTTTCAAAGAACCAACTTTTCGTTTTGTCAATTTTTTCCTTGGTTTCTTTTGTTTCAATTTCGTTGATTTCCGCTCTAATTTTAATTATTTCTCGCCTTCTGCTACCTTTGCTGTTGTTTTGCTCTTCCTTTTCTAGGGTTTTGAGATAAAGTGTGAGCTCATTTATTTGTTGGTTTTTTCTTTTTTTGAGGAATGACCACCAGGCGATGAATTTCCCTCTTAAAACTGCTTTCATTGTGTCCCGTAGATTCCGATATGTTGTGTCTGTATTTCCATTTATCTCTAAGAATTTTTTGATTTCCTCCTTTATGTCTTCTGTAACCCATTGATCATTCAGTAACATATTGTTCATTTTCCAGGTGATGCAGGGTTTTTCTTTCCTTCTTTTATCATTGATTTCCAGTTTCATTCCATTATGATCAGATAAGATGCATGGTATTATCTCCATACCTTTATATTTACTAAGAGTTGTCCTATGGCATAATATATGGTCTATTTTTGAGAAGGATCCATGTGCTGCTGAGAAGTACGTATACCCACTTGATGATGGTTGATATATTCTATATATGTCAGTTAAGTCTAGGTTATTGATTGTGATATTGAGTTCTATAGTTTCTGTATTCCACTTTTGTTTGGAGGATCTGTCCAATGGTGAGAGCGGTGTGTTGAAGTCACCCATAATTATTGTGTTGTGGTCTATTTGATTCTTGAACTTGAGTAGAGTTTGTTTTATGAATGTTGCAGCACCATTATTTGGTGCATACATATTGATAATTGTTATGTCTTGTTGGTGAATGGTTCCTTTTAACAGTATATAGTGTCCTTCTTTATCCCTTTTGATTAACTTAGGTTTGAAGTTGATTTTATTCGATATGAGTATGGCCACTCCTGCTTGTTTCTGAGGACCATATGAGTGGTATGATTTTTCCCAACCTTTCACCTTCAGCCTGTGTATGTCTTTTTCTGTCAGATGAGTCTCCTGAAGGCAGCACATTTTTGGGTCTGTTTTTTTAATCCAAGTTACTAGCCTATGTCGCTTGATTGGTAAGTTTAAGCCATTAATGTTTAAGGTTACTATTGATATATGGTTTGTACTTCCAGTCATGTTTGTTTATTTATTGATTGATTGATTTTAATTTGGCTTGTTTTTCCTCTTTGATTATTTTTCCCCCTCTTTACTGAGTTACCTCCCACTGTTAGTTTTGGGTGCTGTTTTTCGTTTCCTCTTGTAGTGTTTTGCTCAAAATGCTTTGCAGTGCTAGTTTTCTGGCTGCGAATTCTTTTAACTTTTGTTTATTGTGAAATATTTTAATTTAATTGTCAAACTGAAGCTTAATTTTGCTGGATACAATATTCTTGGTTGGAATCCATTATTTTTCAGCATTTGAAATACGTTTTTCCAGGATCTTCTCGCTTTCAATGTCTGTGATGAAAAATCAGTTCTTAACCTAATTGGTTTACCCCTGAATGTAATCTGCCTCCTTTCTCTTGTAGCTTTTAATATTCTCTCCTTGTTCCCTATGTTGGATATCTTCATAATAATGAGTCTTGGAGTTGGTCTATTACGGTTTCGTATGTTTGGGGTCCTGTAGGCTTTCAGAATTTGGCAGTCCATTCCATCTTTCATTTCTGGAAAGTTTTCTAAGATTATTTCATTCAATATGTTGCTCATTCCTTTGGTTTGGACCTCTATACCTTCTTCTATCCCAATATTTCTTAAGTTTGTTTTTTTTATGATATCCCATATCTCTTGGATGTTTTGCCCGTGGTTTCTTACCAGCCTTTCTGCGTTGGCTACAGTCTTTTCGAGATGATAAATGTTGTCTTCATTATCTGATGTTCTGACTTCTATTTGATCTAGTCTATTTGTAATATTCTCATTTGAGTTTTTGATTTGGTTTATGCTTTCCTGCATTTCTAGGATTACTGTTTGATTTTTTTTTAAAAAATCTCTATCTCCTGGTAGAGTTCATTTTTTGCTATTTGAATCTGGTCATGTAATTCATTTTCAAAGTCTTCTTTCATTGTTTGGATTTGCTGTCTTATGACTTCTTTAAGATTCCATTCCATCTGAGTCAGGTATGCCTTGAGTTCTTTGTCCATTTTTCTGATGCCTCTAGGTTCTCCTGTAAATTTAAGTTATCCTGCATTGTTTCTAATCCTTTTTTCCCTTGTTTTTTCATGGTGCTCACGTTACTTTCCAACTCTGTTTGACTGCTGTGTTTCTGTTTTCTCCTATAAATTTGTTTTGGTTTTGTGTAGCTCCAAGATCTCTCCTTTGTGTTGGGAGACAATGTTTAGAGGTGTTGGATTTAATTGTGATTTAAGGTAAATTCATTAGTTTCACTAAAGTTCTACAGATTTTGATGGCATATAGAGACTTGAGGTTTGAACTTAGGATTTTATGTTAAGGTTGGGCGATTTGATGGTATGGAGGTTAGTATATATCTTAGCTTCTTTGGGGGGGTTGCTCAAATGCAGGCCGATATTAACAAGAGAATAGACAGGAGTACTTGGTGGTTGTTAAGGGCTTACGCGGACTATAGACCGTCTCGTAGTATTCATCTATTTGCATTTAGTAAATTACATGTAATCGGAGTGGTCATGCTTGGGAGGAAAGGTAGGGAAAAGGTAAGGAAGCAAACCAAGAAAGAGAGAAGGAGAGAAGAAAGAGAAAAAATAGAAACGAAAAAGAAGAAATGATAAAAAATAATGAAATACTGTAAAATAAAAATTACAATAAAAAAAGGCACTGTTCGGCTTCTATTTTCTTCACTTCCAGTAGGTGGTGCTGTGCCTTCTGGACCAAGATTTTGCCCTCCGGCTGTAGGAAACAATCCATATGAGGCCGCTCACTCCTGCTCCACCTGGTGTCTCTCCAAACCTGTTAACTTAGGTTTATTCCTGGTCTCTAGTCTCCTCGCTTCTCTTGCCAGACAGGCCTTCCCCAGTGTGATACCCCTCCACAGTTCAAGCTACACTCTGGGCCTGCAGTTTCCTGGATGTGGAGCTTGGCTATTGGGAACTGGCCCCCTATTGTTTTGATTCCCTCCGATAGCCACTCTTCCGAGAGCTGGCGAGACAGGTTTCGTTTTCGCCGCTGGTGGGGGGGGGGAGTTGGAGGTCAGGTGCCTTTACCATTCCCCATGCCTCTATTCATGCTCACTCTGATAATCACGCCCCCGGAAAGCTGGGGAGAGATTTTATGCGATTTCCCAGCTGTATGGGAGAAGGGCTAAATGTCACACACCTGTTCTATCGCTGAACTTGCTGCTATGAGGTCGGATCTGTCAGAAGCTGGCGATGGTGACGTCAGCTCCCCAATATGGTGGCCGCTGGCTTCCTCGGTGGGTTGTCTAGTGTGGAAGGCAGATCTGGATTGTTTCTCTTCCCTGTCTCAAACCCAGAACTCAGCCTGGAGCACTGTGAGGGCACAGTTGGCAGGACCCCACAGAATCCGTAGCACCGTTTCTCTGTGTTGCTGGCACGCAGTTTCTTGGAGCGCAGTCTCCAGCTGCGGGGCTGGCCGCTGATCAATCAGCCTGAATCTCCAGGCGCAGGATTCACTGGCGATTGAGCTGCAGTAATTGATCCTCAGGTGTTGGAAATCCTTCCTCTAGGTTTCAGTACAGCCCAATTTTGCTGGAAATTCCTAACAAGATAGCTTCTGGCTGTTCTAACTCGCTATTCACCTGCGCAGTGACGCGGTACATGGGAGTGACACACTCTATTTGCCGCCATCTTTCCACATAATCCTAAAAATTGTTAATGGAAGTGATATTTCCAGAGGTTTGTGACTCTACAGGAATGTTTATATGTTTGGAGATAGGGTGTGGGTCTAAAAATGTATATAAACATTGAGAAAAAAAAATCTAAATTCATATTATAAATCTCAATGAAAGACTTTTATTAAATGTATAAGACTAAAACTATTTTCTACTCTACATGTGAGATGACTGAATATTAGGCATGTGACTTGGAGTCCTTTTATACTTTTGGTGGATATGTTCTTTCATCTGCCACACAGATTAGCTGGATTTCAAGTTGTTTTCAGAGAATATAACCTACAGCTGCAAAATTATTACTAAAATATTGCTTGAGAGTAATGTTAGTCTTGTCATGGATGATTCAAGACCATGTACTCTACCCATTCTTCTACATTCAATATAACCCTGGATCAAACTAGAATAGAAGAAAGCTATAAACAATAGAAAACTTTCTTATTCCTTTATACAGCAATTTTACTAGCCAAAAACCAAAAAACAAAACAACACACACACACACACCCCAAAATAATAAAAAGCTGAAAGCATCACACATCTGTGGTCACATAAGAAATGTTGAATTTATAAATGGATATCAAATAAGTATCCCAAGGCTGATAATTAATGCATTCTACCAGAAAGTATTTGTATGACCATCTGTTATCAACAAATTATTTCCTCTCATTATAGAATTATAAAATAGCCAAAACAAGTACAAGTGGAAAGAACCAGGAAGAGAAAGCTAAAATTTTTCATTATTTTTTCTTATGGGAAATATCCTTGTTAGATTTAAGCTATTAAAAACTCCTGGGGATATAGCTCAGTTGGTAGAGTAATTGCCCCATATGCACAAGACCCTGGGTTCAATCCCCAGCACCACCAAAAAAAAAAAAAAAAAAAAAAAAAAAAATTCCTATCCTATGCTTAAAACTTTGCTATCTGAATCCAAATCCAGTTTCAATAGGATATTTTCAATCTGCACAGTATTTTTAAAAATTTGTGGATTTGTTGCTCTTATCTAAAAATGGGATTTTTAAAATAGTAGTTGGATTTCCAGTTTGTGTTGAAAAATCGGATTGAAATGCATTTTTTTTCCTTAAAATAAACTTTCTATTTTCTTTTCCTTATTCATATCACTTTCATTAGTCCCATAGACTTGAAAATTAACCATCCTTTACTGGATCTTTTCCATTTGTATTTTGTACAAGTGAGTCACTGGGCCATATTCTGTATAATTTCTTTTTATATATTCACTTTTTTCATTCAGACTTATCCTGTCTTAATCCAGTCCCTTTCCTTTTCTAACTTTTTGACTGCTTGGTACTCTGCTCCCCTTAGTCAATCACTCAGAATTTTGTTTTAAATTTATTCTTTGCCTAACACCTTATACTAAACAATAATATTCAAGCAATCCTGATATGCTGCTCTGAATAATCTAACATTTTCTTGATTTTTAACCCTTAATAACTTCTGTATATCCTCTTTTTGCAGTTTTGAGTTTTAGTGCATATCTCTGTAGTTCTTGACTCTGGTGAAGTTACTCCCTTTGCTGAACTCAAACACACTGTGCCTGTTCATATTCTTCCTTTTTACAGAAAAGGCCTTCCTTTTCTCCTTCATTTTTATTTACACCCAACTCATCAGTTAAATCCTACTCATCAGTTAAATCTTCATGAGTTAAAATCCTACTAGGGATTTTCTAATTCGCACTGATGTTTCTGAAATGTTTTGTTCTGGTTTACGTCATGTATTCTTGTCTTTAAGCTACGAAAAGCATGGACCAGAGTCTTATACTATTTTTAGTATCTGTCAGGAGGACTTAGTAAACTTTTATCTAAATTTGTATTCTATTTGCATGTTCATGCATTTCAGTCCATTAAACATTGTTCAGGATTTAAATATTTTAGCAGTATAAAATTTACATATTTATTGAATATTGGCCCAAATCTGTAGATAAAACTGTGTATGTATATACATATATATGTATTAACTCTGGGGTATCTGCTATTTATCAAGCACATAGGAATTTCACTCCTTTTGATATATTTACATTAACTAGTGTTCAGGTAAAATTAAAAAGATAATCAAAATAGAAAATTGTGTTGCCTTATTATTTTTTGTAATGGATAATATTAATTAAAAAGGAAGCCTTGGAATAATAGTGAAAAAGAACATTTTTTAACTGATTTTTTAAAATAAAATTTTAAAAAACGACAGCGGAATGCATTACAATTCTTATTACACATTTAGAGCACAATTTTTCATATCTTTGTAAATAAAGTATGTTCACACCAATTCATGTCTTTATACATGTACTTTGTTGAAAAAGAACATATTATGTGCTCTACCATGCCCACCTCCTCCACCAGAGCAATAAGATCTGTCCCGTCCAGTAGTCAGACAAGCCCCTATATAAGCAGAGTGTGTATGCCATTTAAAAGTAAATGCATTGCCCTTTTGTTTCAGTTTGAATACATAGGGGAAAACAAGCATTTTGTTTCATTATACAAAGACTTATCTGTAACACACAAAGGGCTTAAGAAATTTGAGACAATTTTCTGAATATCTGTGAACTAAAACATCTACATATGTTGATGATGAATTTTAATAGTTTTATTAGGTTTATTAGTAAATAACACAATGAAAGTGTACAATTTGATGAGTTTTTACACATTTTTACACTTCTGAAACTGAAAGTCAGAATGATAAACATATCCATCACCCCCAGTACTTTCCATGTATTTCTTTGAAATTCCTTTCTCTTGTTCTTTTTTATGGTATCTCTACTCCTCCTGGGGCAACCACTGTCACTTTATGTTACTTTCACTATACATTAGTTTTCATAATCTAGAACTTTATATGAATGAAGTCATACAGTATGAACTCTTACTTTGACTTCTTTTACTTAACCTGTTTTTTTTTAGATTCATACAAGTTGCAGCATATATCAGTACTTCATTCTCTTATTGCTGAATAGTATTATGAATATTCCACAGTTTGTTTATCTGTCTACTTATTGTTGAACATTTGAGTGACTATTACAAACAAGCTGTCATGACTTTTGTGTTAGGGTAGGCATATGCTTTCCTTTTCTTAGGTAAATATCTAGAAGTAGAGGGACCAAGTAATTTGGTAGTTATATGTTTATGTTTTTAAGAAACTACCAATAAGAATTTATACCCCATTTGAACAAATGTATGATATATGATATGTCAAGATCAATGTAATGTTTTGAGCAACTAAATAATTTCTGATGTTTAAAAAAAAAAAAAAGAAACTACCAAACTGTTGTTCAGAGTGGTTGTACACTGCTGCCACCAATGTACAGAAGTTCTGGTTGTTCTACATCTTCACTAACACTTGTCATGTATGTTAGCTTTTTGTTGCTGTTTCTAAAATGACAAGAAGAACTTAGAGGAAGAAAGATTCATTTTGACTGATGGTTTCAGTCCGTAGTTAGCACCATGTCTGTGGACCTGAGGTGAGGCAAAACATCATGGCAGAAGGGCATGACAGAACAAAGCTGCTCAACTTAGGCATCCAGGAAGAAGGGGTTGGGTAGCTGGGGAAGAAGATAAATCCTTTCAGGGCCGGTCCCCTGCTTTCTCCATCTAGGTCCTACCTCCCAGGAGTCCACTTAGCCATCAGTGGATTAATTTTCACTGATGAGATCAGAACCCTCCTAATCAAATCAAAACCCTACCTCTGAACCTTGCTGCATTGAGGACTATGCTTTCAACACACGAGCCTTTTGAGGGACAGTCCAGATCAAAACCACAGCCGCACGACAAGCTTTTTTATTTTAAAAATTCTATTAGGTATGTCGTGATACTTCATTGAGATTTTAATTTGTATTTTTAAATTGACTAATGATATTGAGCACCTTTCCGTGTGTTTGTTTGCCATATTTTCCTTGATGAAATGGTTGCTTATATCTCTTTGCCCAGTTTTTATTGAGTTATTCTGTCATTGTTTGTTATTATTTTTGTGCTGTTACTGGGGACTGAACTCAGGGCTAGGCAAGTACTCTATCATTGAGCTACATCCCCAACCTTTTTATTTTTCTTTTTAAATTTTATTTTGAGACAGGGTTTTCCTAAATTGCTCAGGATGGCATTGAACTTGCAATTTTCTGCCTCAGCTTCTCAAGAAACTAGTGTAGGAATGTACCACCATGACTTGCTTCATTATTGAGTTTTAAGAGTTCTTTATATATTGCAGATATGTGTTTGTGAGCAAATGTGTGATTTGCAGATATTTTCTCCCAGCCTGTGGCTGGGGCAAGTGAATTCTTTATACCCCAAATAACTCCAGGAAGCCTGTGTTTGAGATTTGGAGGCATTCTTGGTTGAGTTCTAATTCAGCCATGCAAGAGTGTTGCTGCTAGCAAATAGTGGATTATTAAGAACAAATTTTTGTATCTCTTCTTGCTTATAACTGTAAAATTTGCTCATTGTAGACAATTTTAAAAGTACTGAAAATTATAAAGAGGGAATAAGACTAGAGCATGCTTAGGAACTCTTTGTAGAAGTCATCCAGTTGTCAAGGCCTTGTACCTCAGAAGCAAGAGTGCTTGGTTGGGACTTTTATACTAGACTATCAGAGATTTTCTTCACTTTGAGGATGGTATGCTTAAATTACCCTGTTTTGCTAGGAATTGTCTCAGATGTATGAGTGATGAGATTACAATTTGTTCTTCACAAATATGTCTGGTGCTGCATCGGAACTCCTAGATCAGTAGCTGGCCTAAGCACTGATGTTTACAAAATATAAACCAAAGCCTTGAATATAGATTTTGTGGAATTCGTAAATGTCTCCATAAGATAGAGATGGGTAAGACTTGGAGAATTAGGGATTAATAGAAGTTGGATTAATCAAATGCATTTAACTAATATTGTGGAATATTAAAGAAAGTCTGATACATAAATTTGAAGAGCTTCTTGTCTCTGTTCCTTTATTGTTGGAAAGCATTCAGTTTGGGTACCAAAAGGACTTAATTTATAATTAAGCTCTAGCTGGTGTGGTGGTATGCACTTAAAAGTTCTAACTACGACGTGGAGGCAAGAGGATCTCTTGAGCCCAGGAGTTCATGGCCAACTTGGGCAACATAGAGAGATGTCTTAAAAAAAAATTCAGCCATACTATTTACTTGCCATGTAAACATGGAATAATACTTAACCTACGTTTACTTGAATTCTTCCACTTACACAATCTGAATAATTATGCATATCTGGTAGAGTATTATAAGGATTATAAGAAGTAGGGTAGCGTGTATAAGCCATTTTAGTATATAGTGCGTGATACATTGTAGGAACCTATATATATCAGAGGTATTTATAGTTATTCCCCCTTTTTTTACAGTTACTAGTTAGGAAGAGGAACTAAACCTGGCTACTGGATTGATGACCACTCACAGAGGGAAGATCTTTGAATGATGTTTGCTTTCCCTCTCCCAGAATTACATTTTTATACTACTATTTTCTCTGTAGCTTCTTGTCTATAGAAAACTATCACCTATTGGTTGCCTTAAATATTCAATCATCCAAATCCAGACTAATAGTTATTTTTTTAGTACAATTCTTAAAATTTTGTTGGCTTCTTTTCTATTTGACTGCATTCAGCTTCAGGTGTCACAATAGCCAGACCTACAATTTTTGCTTGATGTAGTTCTGAGATTTCCTGTATTTCTCATCCCCCCCCAACCCCGCCCCGCTGCCACCTCTGCTCATATTTCCTTGGCTCTATTAGGATTCTAGTTGGAGACGACTCCTTTAGTCTCTCTTTCTTGAACTAGGTTATTCTAAGCACAAGAATTTACTGAGTGCTGTGTTAGTCTGTGCTGAGTTTTAATATCAGGTCTTATAGCTTTGATTTGATTCTTACTGAGGTTGAGTTTTAATCAGCTGTTTTTACTTCAAAGGCTTTCTCAGTTTTGTTTTTAAGTGTTTGGAGCTGAAAAGTGATTGCTTTTTCCAATCTAAAAAGTCTAACTTTAAAAAAAATCATTTTTGTGTTAAAATTATACATAACAGTGGGATTAATTTTTATATAATTGTACATGCCTACAATATAATAATATAATTTGGTCAGTTTCGTTCCCTGATAACTTCCTTTTCCTCCATTCCCCTGTAGTCCCCTTCATCTACTCTATTGGCATCCCTCCTATTTTCCTGAGATTTCCCCCATCCTGTTTTTCTTTTTTTTCTTTTTTCTCTCATATGTATGAGAGAAAACATAATGACCTTTGACTTTCTATGTTTGGCTTATTTTGCTTAACATATGTTCTTAAATTCCATCTATTTTCCTGCAAATGACATAATTGCTTTCTTCTTTATGGCTGAATAAAACTGCATTGTGTATGTATACTTCTTTGTGGTCTGACTATGAGGTGTAATATGTAGGAATATTCCGAGATGAGATGAGATTGTGAGAGGTGAAACCTCATCAGTTCATTCTAGTTTAAATGGACGGAATGGTGGTAACTTATAGGCAGATGGGACATGGCTGGAAGGGTTCATTTTCCCTGTGGCCCTTTCCTTTCTCTCTAGTTGTTTTCTGCTGCTATAGATGAGCACTGCCTCTGCTCCCTGCCACCCCATCCTTTAGTCATGGCCCCAGAGCAATGGAGTCAGACATTTATGGACTAAGACCTTTGAAACTATGAACCACTAATACTTTTCCTCCTTTAATTTTTCTGATCAGGTATTTTGTTCACAGTAATTTTATCCAGATGAGTATCTGTTGAGGGACACCTTGACTGATCCTTTGTGGCTGGCTATTATGAATTGTGCTGCTATAAATACAGGTATGCATGTATCATTATAGTATTCTGACTTTAATACTTTAGGATAAATGGAGGAGTGAAATAGCTGGGTCATATGGTTGTTCTATTCCTATCCTTTATGTCTTTGGTTTTGAATTCTTTTCTTACTTAATTGCTTTTAAATCAAATGGTACTATTCTGACTTCATGTTTTCCTTGCATGAGTTTCTCTTTGTCTTAGTTACTTTTTAAAATCTGACTTCTTATTGGCTCATTTTTTCCTTTTGCATTTTCATCTAATCTTCTTTTTCCACCAGTTTCATGGAGGCTGTGCCTCCTTGTACTCTAGAGTGAGTGCCAAACTATTTTTAGAGCTTTTTCTTTGGCTCTGTCACTATATCCACCAAGTCCTTCTTTGAGGATTTCAGAAGCTGTTTCTTTTTCCTTTACGGGAATATTTTTCTTTTTTCTCATGGCTGGTGTTTTTCTTCTTTTTGTTTTGTTCCTTTTAAAAGTGAAATCTGACAACCATGTTGTCTGTAAACAAATATGTTCCTTTTACCCACTTATGTTGGAGTTAATACCCTTATGGATCTATTGCTTAGTTCAAGGAGCCTATATAATCCCAATTAAATTCTCAGCTTCTAGAAGGCTTTCACTCAGGTTATATCTTACCTAGTCTCGATTTTTCTGGTATGGGTGGAATTTATGTAAACTAAAATGTTGAGTGCTTATTGCCACCAGGAGTCGTCCTTTCTTTGCCTTCTCTTATGTTTTTCTCCTTAAAAGGGACTGTGCTCAAAATGCAATGTATTCTTGCAAACTACCCTTCAGCTTTCATCCCACTTGTTTTCTGGAAGTTTTGCCTTCCTTGAATGTGCAAAGATGAGAGTAGGAGGAGAGGGTTGTGTGCGTGTGTGTGTGTGTGTGTGTGCGTGCGTGCGTGTGTGTGTGTGTGTGTGTGTGTGTGTCAGGGTCAGTGATCTCACCGACACAAAGATCTGGTAATTTAAAGTTGGCTGCAGTTTTATAATTTGTATACTCTTTGAGACTGAATCAGGTAACCAACAGCAGAGGTTGTTTGAAGCACCTTCCTTTCTTTTTATGTGTGGCCTTAGTTTTATGAGTCTTTAGCTAGTTATAGGATGAAAAAGCTAGTGTTTTATGGCTAGTGAAATCTTTCCAGATTCTGGCAGTAACTGTTGGTTTTAGTTTTACATGAGGCAATTTCTTGGATAATTTGAATCTTCAGAAATTGAGAGGTTGCATTGCAGATTGAAAGGCACCCATTGTTCTAGACTACAAGTTTGTGTTCCTTAATTTCTAGTTTTGGCTTCTGATACCCATAGACGACTCATGGTCCAATGTCTGGCAATATGATTCCTAAGAGTACTTATTGCAATATTTACAGTTTTATGTTGTGAGTAGTTATTATGAATTTTACAGTTTCATCTGCGTTTAATGTTATATAGCATTTCTGTTTCAGATAGCAGCAGCGGCAGCAGCAATGTTTCACTTCTTCAGGAAGCCTTCAGAATCTAAGAAACCCTCAGTTCCAGAGACAGAAGCAGATGGATTTGTCCTGTTAGGTGAGTCTTTTTAAGAAACAAGATCATAATTACATGAATTGTTTTTACCTTAAAAAGTACTTGATAATTATGATTAGTTTTTAAAATATTTATTACTAATTTCAGAATGAATTTATGTGTATAATTTAAAAAGTGAAGTCTGTAAAAATAGAGTTCAGCAATTACATGGAATAGTGTTATCATATTAGACTCTTCTTACACATTGGTTTGGCTGCGTACTTCTAATTATATTTGTAAACTAGCTGAGCATGGTGGTGAACACGTGTAATCCTTGGGAGGCTGAGGCCAGTGTCAACAACTTAGCGAAACCCTGACTCTCATGGTCCCCTCCCTGGGATGTTCCTCAGGGCCTTCCTTTCCAAATATTCTACCTCTTACTTCCTGTCAGACTGGAGTGACCCAGTCAGTCTGGAGTCTGCTACTTCACATTCAGTAGAAGTAGGGTTGGTTGGGTCTCTTGCTCATCATCCCTTCTCTTTAGGATTTGGTCTTGTGCTTAACGGTACATGGATTTCAGCTCTATGACTCTTTTCCATTTATTGATCTTTATCTCGGGGAAATCAGAATAGAGGTTTTCTCATGGATAAACTTTATCATAGAATTTCCAAGCTTCCCAGCCAAGTTTTGGAAGGACTTTGTGTTTTTCTGAGTTTGTCTTGTAAGATATGGGACAGGGCAATGATTAGGGTGGTCAGAGTTGTACCAGGATTGGTGTTTTTAGTGGACATCCTTCTGACTGGGATAAGGTCTGGTCCCTTGGATCTGACTGCTTATCTGACCCTTCTTTCTTACCAAGTTGGGAATTTGTGCCTTGTTTTCAAAGTTAGAACTGGTTCTGTCAATTCCAGTTAATGCTTGCCTTAAAAGATGCTGACATTGCCTTCCTGTCGTCTTCTGAATTAGTTTCACTAAAAGAAAAACTCCAAATACCACAGTCCTCCTGGGAAGTATCTCCTTCACAATAAATTCATCATAAATTCTTTTCTCAGAAATTTCTTCCAACAAAGCCTGGTTTTCCAAATTGTGTTTTGTATTTCTCATTCTAACATCTCCATAGTATTAAGACATATGCAGAACTTTGCTCTCTTTTGTTGTTACATTATTAGAAATTAACATTATTCTTTTTGTTATCTTGTAGTCATTGAAAGAATGTGAGTGGGGTGCACTGGCATCTTAGAGAGCAATACAATTTCAAATGCTAGATCTTAAAAACTTTGTGTACATTTTCTTCATGTTTATCTCTGTTGCCTGCCACTTGGGACTATTTCAGAGACAAGTTTGACCACAAGTGAAGTGGCCCTTGGTGTTGCTTTTTATAAGAATTACTCTAGTTCTGCTAATGATTGTCTTTGTTCAGCCCTGTTTCCCTCCAGGTACACAGCTTCATCTCTTCACTGTTTTTCATGAAAAATGGGTGTGGACCTCTTATTCTGTGTGCTTAACTCTCCTCAAGTTTTCATGATACCAGTCAGCATCATCTCTTCTGTTTTCTCTGTCTCTTCATCTCCCTTATTCCTCAGGAGCATCTTAGAGGCTCTAGAGTGAAGTGCAGATAAGTCTGGAGTCAGACTGCCTGAGTTGACATCCTGGTTCCACCATTTATTAGAGTTTCTACCTCCGGCAAATTATTTAACCTTCCCAGGTGTCATTTAGCTTATCTAGAAAATAAGCCTGTTACCAGTGTCTTTCCCGTAAGGGTACTGGGGGATTGAATGAGTTAGTGTGTGTAACATATTTAAAACAAGCCTGTGAGTGAGGTGGTACTATTTCTACATACAGATGAGGACTTAGCTTTTCCAGGTTTTTCTATCAGATATGGAATGAGCTCAGGCAGTCTGATTTCAGAGCCTTCTAACCACTGGTGGTTTTGTTGTTGTCATATTGCCATATGTTTTAAAGATTTAGACATATGGAAAAACAGGAGCAAGAAGTTTGAGTGGGGATTTCCACAGTAAGATGACTACAGATGATAGTATACTATATATTTCAAAAAGCTAGAAGGAAGGATTTTGAATGTTTTCACCATATCAGCAGTTTTGATTCTAACTCCCCAGCCCTTTTTATTTTTTGAGACAGGATTTTGCTAAATTGCTGAGGCTGGCTTTGAACTTGCTGTCCTCCTGCCTCAGCCTCCTGAGTTGCTGGGATTACAGGCATGCACCACCATGCCCAGCTTTTTAAGTACTCTTTAAAAAACAAACACCAAAAACAACCACCAACAAAAAATTGTATTCTCTACTATAAGAGAAAGCACTATTTTTTTTTAAATTTTTACTAAAAGAGCATTGCTGTTGTATTACTGTCCATAAAGTTTGGCTCTTATTTTGGCTACCTCATTATTTTTACTAATACTTTAAGTAGTATTAAAATGTTGCAAATAATAGTAATACCCTTGAAATTGAGCAAAGGTGATATTCATTGTTTAGTTAATTAAAAAAAAAATCTTTCAACAGTTAAGGACTTAACTGAAATTAGTGATAAAATTCCTGATAGATTATTTAGAATCTAATTAATTTTCTTTAAAAATAGTATGGTAAGCTGGGCATGGTGGCTCATGCCTGTAATCCCAGTAACTTGGGAGGCTGAGGCAGGAGGATCACAGTTTCGAAGCCAGCCTCAGCAACTTAGCAAGGCTGCAAGCAACCTAGTGAGACCCTGTCTCAAAAATAAAAAGGGCTGGGGATGTGGCTGAGTGGTTACGCACCCTTGGGTTCAATCCCTGGACTTAAAAAAAAAATAGTGTGTTAAACTCTGTTTAGAATAGGATGGCATACTGTTGAAAATATTTTGGTAAGTGTCAAGTAGGTTAAATGGCACATATGTAATACTTTTGATACTTTTATTATTAACATAGCACCATATATGTGCACACATGTATTTTGATTAGCATGTAGCCATCTAAATTTTTTCTTATTAAGCATCATGTTCAATAGGTACATTACAGGAAAATAAGTATATTTGATTGGTTTTGTGTTTATTGACTTTTACATGATACAACTAAGTAAAGACTTAGAAACAATTTATAGCAACAGCTTCTTAGCAATATGAACTCTACAGAATTTGTTAGATTATTTTGTTATGTAGCCTTTATAACCTGTTTCTGCATAGGATAGTCAATTATGTTGTTAAAGCTATAAAAGAACTAATTTTTCCCATTTGAGAATACCTTTTCATAGTCTAGTATTTTGATTAATGCTAATAGGTTTTAGATCACAATTATTTGATGGCATTGCTGAGTTGATAAAATCAACGCATGATGAGTTAAAATTCAGGATCCAAGCAGAGCACAGGCACTTTTGTTGATAATAGGAATATCTGGGCTGTTCCTACACAATTAGCTCACATTTGGATGGAAAGCCTTTCTCCCTATTAAGATTTCCAAAGCTTTTAGTCTTTGTTTTAGTCCAGAGTGCTGAATAAGAGTGGGATGGGGGAAACCTAGTAGAAAAACATCCTTTCCCTTGTAGCCAGTTTGTATTCACAGAAGAAGGTAATAGCTGTTCCTTCATTCTGTAATTAAGTTGAAGTAATCCTCCAGGGTGCTCATTTTACACAAAAACAAATTGCAGTTTTCATTTGCATCACTGGGTGGCGATTTTTCATAGTTTTATGCTACTGTTTAAACACCCAGCAGCATGGCACTATTTGTAATTACCAGGGTTTTCTTCTGTTATGACATATTTAATTGTACTTTTAACACATTATCTTTAAGTTGATTACAAATTTACTAGTGTAGTGTGCAACCTCATAGTTATTTTAAATTAGGAAAGGATATTTCCTAGATGTTGGAGTATAATTCCTTCCAAAACCAAGACAAAGGAATGAATTAGCTTATTATGTTATAGCAAAAATAAGGAAAAATAACAACAAAATCATAGGATATAAAATGAAAGGAATAATTTAGGCTATTGTTATATTCACCAACATTGTTGACCAAATATTGAATGTTACTTTGGAGCAGGCAGAATAAAATTAGGCAAGCACTATTACAGAGATTAAAGGAGTTGGGTTATAGTAGAACTGAAATTCATCATGTTTTTCAGAATATGCAGGTGCTTCTTTAAGTAGAGCATAGGAACTTCTAGTTTCTACTAAGATAATTATTTTGTAAAACCATTAGATTTAAAATCAGTTTGGTAATTTACAGAAAAAATTTTGATCTTTTAAGTATTAATATTGAAATATGTAATTTAGTCTCACTTACTGTTTTCTACTATAAATGACAAATCAGATTTCAGAAAGCAGAGTGTTATTTTTAAGATTTTTTTTCCTATTACATATTTTTCATCCTGGGAAAGAAACCGTGCATACATATTTAAGTTAGACTATCCACTTTTTGTTTGGAAATTTTAAAGATAATCTCTTCATTTCTGTTTTATTTTCTTTATTTAGAAGTAGAAACCTAGCTGTGTACATTAAAAATCTACATTCCAAGGAATGAGGGACAGTAAGGAACTTTAATTCTGTACAGGACTGAAGGCTTTAATTAGAACAACAATGAGAAAAATCCATAAGTTTTCAGTATGTGCTTGGTATATTTACTCTTTGTTTTCACAAGAGAAATATATCAAACCTTAAAAAAAAGAATGTTTATGGATTCAAAAAGTAATTTATCCTGTCTCCTTATGTTATGCAGAAAAACTCATGTACATTTAACTTATTTACCGATCTTTGTGTTTTTACTCTTGACCTTTAAATTCTAAAGGAAGTGTACCAGGATTTTTCAATTAACTTCATTATGCAGTAAAATTGCTTATTTTCCCATTAAGAAATTTGGAGTTGTGTGTTTAATGGATAGAATTAACAGAACTTTTACTTTCATTTTACATAATTCTGGTCTACCAGGTAATCCAGCAGCATTTCAGTTTCTCAGAGGTTAGCAAGGCTGCCCTCCATGGAGGGTGTACTCCCCTCTTTTATCTCCTTGAATGAACAGAGTGAGAGGCAATTGGAATTGCAATTGCATGGGGGCAAGGGAGAGATGCCAACTATGCTGAGGGACAGAACTGAGCCCTCATTTTTCTGTTGACTCAAATGTAAATTAGGCCTCTGTCTCCTTAAGTCTGTGGTTCTAACCTGCTATGTATTAGGGGGCACTTTGAGAATATGCTGGTGCTGGGGCCTGTCCCTGAGTTCTGATAGGATGGGTCTGGGATTTAGCTGAAAGGTTGGTGGGGTTTTTTTTTGTTTCTTGTTATTTCCCCCAGAGTTCCCCAGATGGTTCTAGAGTATATGCAGGGCTGAGGAGTACTGTAGTTCACTCTCTATAATTTAGTAATTGTATACTGTCAAATAATATGTTAAGACACTTTGCAAAGATAAAAAATACAAAGATAAAGTCTCTTCCACTTTAGTTGAGTCATAAACATATAAACAAAAAGCAAATAAGACCACACAATTTTAGGGTAAACATACTTCCTCCAGTACATTAAAGCAGGAAGCTTAACAATTCGTAAGATGTGAAATTTGTTTCTACATATAATAAATACATATAATAAATGTAATAAATGCATATAATACATATAATAAGCAGATTTTTTTTTGTTTTAAGTCACTGGACCAGTTGTGAAGCATCTTGTTAAATTAATTATACAAACATGAATTTTAAGTTACCTATGACTTTTTGTCTTTAGCCATAGTATATCTACATTAACTTTAAGTGAAATTTGATAAACACCTATAAACTTTTCAAAGAAGCATCCAAGTTACCTTTTTATTGGACTAAAACCTTTAGGCAGTCATAGTTTTAGTTATAACTGTTGAGGTGGGAGTTGACTGGTTTACTATGGTACTACTTTATTGCACTTATTCAGTACAATATCAGTAGGAAAAAATTTTAAGTATGTGTGCCATAGTATGTAAATAGAGTTTCCTTCCATAGTTCCTTATAGGATTTCCTAATGATATAACTTCCACATCTGAGACTATTTAATTGAAAAAAATTGTGATAAGTAGCTTTTATATTTTTACTTAAAATTTATCTCATTTTGTTGAGGAAATAAGTGTCAAGATGAGAATCTAAGTAGAATGTACAAACAAGTATGAACCCTATATTGAAGTAATTCAGATAGTGTTGAAAGACTTCAATGTCTCTCTGATAATTTCTTTTAAATGGTACTGGGGATCAAACCTAGTACCAAACGGGCTAGGCAAGCACTCCACCACTTAGCTATATCCCCAGCCCTTTTTTGTTTTATTTTATTTTATTTTAAGAAATTTAAGTATAATGAATATAATAAAATTTGTTGCTCAAGCTGGCCTCAAATTTGCTGTTCCCCTGCCTCTGTTTGGATGCTTTGCTGCTTGGTAAGGAGGTTGCAGATTTGTGGGCCAACCTTTACCTAGTGAAACAGAATCTTAGGAGATATAGCCATGGAAGAACTCAAACTATCTCTGTTTGCTGACAACATGATTCTATATTTAGAAGACACAAAAACTCCTCCAAAAAACTTCTAGAACTCAAAAATGAATTCACCAAAGTAGCAGGATATAATATTAGCACCAATAAATCAATTGTTTTCCTATGTATCAGTAATGAATCAACTGAAAGAGAAATTAGGAAAACTGCCATTGAAAATAGTCTCAAAAAAAATTGGGAATCAATCTAACAAAAGCAGTGAAAGACCTCTACAATGAAATCTACAGAATGCTAAAGAAATTGAAGAAGACATTATAAGATGGAAAGATCTCCTATGTTCTTGAATAGGCATAATTAATATTGTCAAAATGGCTATATTAACAAAAGTGCTATACAGATTTAATGCAATTTCTATTAAAATTATAATGATGCTCTTCATAGAATTAGAAAAGGCAGCCATGAAATTCATTTGGAAAAATAAGACATCTAGAATGGCTAAAACAATCCTTAGGGAGAAAAGTGAAGCAGGACACATCACAATACCAGACCTTAAATTATATTATAGAGCTATAGTAACAAAAATGTTATGGTATTGGCACCAAAATAGACATGAAGACCAATGGTAAAGTATAGAAGACACAGAAACAAACTCACGTAAATATAGTTATCTCATACTAAACAAAGGCTCCATAAACATAAACATTGGAACAAAGATGGCCTGTTCAAAAAATGATGCTGAGAAAATTGGAAATCCATATGTAGCAAAATGAAATTAGACCCCTATCTCTCACCTTGTACAAAACTCAAAGTGAATCAAGGACCCAAGCATTAGACCAGAAACCCAGCACCTACTAGAGAAAAAAGTAGGCCCAAATTTATATCATGTCATCTTAGGAACCAAGTTTCTCAACCAGATTCCTAAAGCGCAAGAAGTAAAATAAAGAATTAGTAAATGGGATGGCATCAAACTAAAAATATTCTTCAAAGAAAGGAAACAGAAATGTGAAGAGAGAGCCTACAGAACGGGAGAATATCTTTGCCACCTGCACCTCAGATACAGCATTGATCTCCAGGATATATTTTTAAAAACTCAAACAACTTAACACCAGAAAACAAATAATCCAACCAACAAAGGGGCTAAGGAACTGAATAGCCAATTCAAAGAAGAAGAAATATGAATGGTTAACAAATATATGAAAAAATGTTCAACATCACAAGCAATTAAAGAAATGCAAATTAAAACTATGTTGGGATTTTATCTCACTCCATTCATAGTGGCAGTTATCAAGAATACAAGTAACAATGAATGTTGCGAGGATGTGGGGGGAAAGGTACACTCATACATTGCTGGTGGGACTGCAATGATGCAACCACTCTGGAAAGCATTGTGGAGATTCCTCAGAAACTTGGAATGAAACCACCATTTGACCCAGTTATCTGACCCCTCAGTCTATACCCAAAGGACTTAAAATCAGAATACTTTAGTGACATGGCCCCATCAATATTTATAGCATCTTAATTCACAATAGCTAACCTATGGAACCAATCCTAGGTGGCCTTCAACAGGTGAATGGATAAAGAAAATGTTGTACATATATATTACTCGGCCATAAAGAAAGATGAAATTATGACATTGGCTGGTAAATGGATGGGACTGGAACCTATTACATTAAGTGAAATAAATTAATTCCCCAAACCAAAAGCTGAATGTTCTCTCTCATATTTGCTGACTCACAAAAGGCTGGGGAAGGGAGGAATGGAGGTTCACTGGACTGGAGTGGGGGCAGAGGGAAGAGACGGGAAATGGGAATGGGAAAGACAGTAGAATGAATCATACCTAACTTTCCTATGTTCATATATGAATACAACACTAGTGTAACTCCACATCTTGTACAACCACAAAAATGGGAAGTTATACTCCATGTATGTATGATGTCAAAATACATACTACTATCATGCATAACTGAAAAGAGCAAATAAAAAAATTATAAAAACATACTGTTGAGATATACCTACCTCCCCCATTTCTTCTTCCATTTCCTCATCCTGGGTAATGGATACAATAATTTGGAAGAGTTCTGGCCACTGGTGTCTTGGCCCATGAGGACTAAAGTATATTATGAGGATGACTGAAGAGTAAGCCAAGAAGATTCTGGTTCCTTGAAGATTGGGGAGTTGCCATACCTGCCCGGTAATGCTTTCCTTTGAACTTCTATTCTGTTTTAGTTGTTATTTTGTTTTGTCAGTTTTACATGAACCAAACCCAAACTAGTAGAGGTACTTAACTGAAAGCCATAGCATTGGGATTCTATTAAGTTCTGTCAGTTCCTTTCATGTTATTTTGAGCAAGCTGCTTACATTTCAGCCTTCTTTTCCTTACACAAATGTTAATAATATATGGTTTCCTTATTCTATTATTGGGTGATATGAAACAAAGAAAGAACTATATGTGAAAGGGGAACTTTTGCATTGACAAAAGTGAGTTCAGAGAAGTTTTAATTCACTTGTTAATTCTGTTCAGTTCAGTAGTATGCTTGGGGAAATGATTCTGAGGACATTGAGGTGTCTAGGTCCTCTGGAATGAATATTAGGGTCATTAATGATATGCCTGCCACGTAGGTGGAGGAATGGTGAATGCCCTACCAATGCCATGCATAGCCTGTGCAGCTATCACAGAATACCATGGAACTGGGTAATTCATAATGAATAGGAATTTACTGGCTTCCAGTTCTGGAAGCTGGGAAACTGAATATCAGTGAGCTGGCATCTCATGACATAGCTTTGTCATTCCATGGCAGAACATCAGAGAGGGCAAGAGAAACTATAAGAAGGATCTGCACTTGTCCTTTTATAAGGAACCTACTTTGTCAGTAATGAACCTATTTCCACAGTGCTAATGTTAATCTTGGCCTAATCACAGCTTAAAATGGCAATTTTGAAATTAAATTTTAAAATGAGTTTGGGAGGAGGGGACAAAGTTTCTCTGCTATCAGGGTGGAAGTCCACTCTGTTTTATGTGATCAGCCTACCAGAAAATGTATCCACACCCCCTGAAAACTCAAACGTTTCAACTGTGCATTGAATCATGGAGCATGAAAGAATTGGAAATCACTGCCAAACTGTGGTTATCAGTTAAATTTGAAAAGGACTCATTTATTTTACCATTGGTATTTTCTTAAGAATGGTGTATATGTTTGTGGCCCACACCTGCATGTATGTGTTAAATGGACTGTATTAGTGACTTAAAGGAATCATTGTTCTGATTTTTTTTTTCTAAATCAGCTCAGCTTTATACTTATGAAATGTCTTATTTTTATTTCTGGCATCTATCATTTCCCTGATGAACCAGCTGAAAATATGTTTGACAGCATTAAAGGAAAATTGTACCCCTTAAAATCGTTTGTTGATGGATTGCTTTAAGGAACTGATAACTATGATATCCAACCATTGTCCCTGCTATTACTAATATGTTAGGGGTTCTTAACCCATATGAGCTTGGCTAGCTAGCTAAGTGGAATGGTCTGTACACCTACTGAAATTATATGCAAAATTTTCATTTTCACTCTCTGGGAAGAAGAGTCTCTGTTTTACATCACATTCTCGAAAGTCTGTGATCCTAAAATGGTAAGAACTGCTTTTCTCAAAGTACATAAATGCATTCTACTGTCACATATAACTAATTAAACCAAATAAAAAATTTTCAAAAAGCTGCTTTTTCTCCATGTTACACTGTTTTTACTAGCCACGTGGACTATTGGAATTGCATTAGACAACTTTCCATTACTATAACAAATACCTGAAATAATCAGCTTAGAAAAGATTTACTTGGCTTACAGTTTTGGAGGTTTCAGACCATGATCAGACCATGATCAGTTGGCCTCTTTGGGCTTATGATGAGGACATCATGGTTGATCATATGGTGAAGGACAACTGCTCACCTCCTGTTTGGGAAATGAAGAGAGGAAAAAGAAGGGGCTGCAGTAAAGGTGTAGTCCCCAGTGTTGCACTACTGGGAGGTGGTGGAACCTTCAAAATGGGGGGTTCAGTGGGATATCTTCAGGTCACTGTGGTGGCATGCCCTTGAAGAGGTTGGTGGCATCACAGCCCTTTCTTTTTCCTCTCTTCATGGTAGAAATTTGTGTTTCTTGAGTTCTGCTTCATGTACATCTTCCTGAACTGGGCAGTGGTATTCTGCCAAAATCAAGCAATGGTGGTGATCTTCCCACAGTGTGTATTGGAAGGCTAGCTAATGAATTTCAGCTTTTTTTGTTGTTGTTCTAAAATTTCCCTAGTGTAACAAGAGCCAGCACTAACTTTTTTTTAAAAGGATTTTTAAAATCTTTATTTTGTTTATTTGTTTTTATGTGGTACTGAGGATTGAACCCAGTGCCTCATATGTGCAAGGCAAGTGCTCTGCCAGTGAGCCACAACCCCAGCCCCAGCACTAACTTTATAAGCAGGATTAGACTGATAAAAGTAATAAAAGAGGCAATTGATTTTTAAGGAAAAAAAAATTGTGAAGAGCCAGTAATATTTACTTCGGCAGTTGTTTTGTTCTTTAGGCTTTTGTAGTTATAGTCACGATTTTTTACAGTTATAGTCACAATTTTATATATGTATGTGTATATATATTTTTAAACATTTTAAACATTTTTTTAGTTGTAGGTGGACACAATACCTTCATTTTATTTTTATGTGGTGCTGAGGATCGAACCCAGTGACCCACACATGCTAGGCAAGCGTTCCACCACTGAGCCACAACCACAGCCCAATATTTTTTAACCTATAAATTAAAATAAATTGAACATTAATAGCCATGTAAACTTAGAATAGCTAAATATATAATTTTGTTTAAAATGATTGGTTTGTGTGATAGAATTTTAAATATCAATATTTCATAATGTTCTACAAAGAGCGTTTTGACTTCCAGGTGCTTTGCAGCATTCACTGTGGAGAGATTACATTTCACAGAAGATGGGAATTCTGTTGTTTGTTTTCTTTCTTATTTTATGTACTTCACATTGTTTTACTGGAGCACAGATTCCTTACACTGTAAATGAGGGAATAAATTGGATTTTTTTTCTTTTAAAAAGTTTTTTAAAAAATAAGTTAACATTTTACTGATTTTTTGTTGTTGTTATTTATATGAATTTAAAGGGACTGACAGATCTCTCAATTTGTTCTATCTCTGTTGGAACACCTTGATAACACCAAAGTGTTTTCTGATATATTGATTGCTTTTTTTTTTTCCAGAGGAGGGATGGGGGAGCAAAAATCAGTCTACTGGCTGTCAAAAGTCAGTAAAAATATTTTTTTAGTTAAAATTTTATCTGACTAGTAGCCCCAATTTACCTCTGACTAATCTTTTACTAAATTTCTCATGAAAACATAGAGGGAAAATCTTTATTCCTAAACTTTAGGGTAATAGATGCATAATGCTAGAATTTGGGGTGGATTTAGGCTGAAGAAAAACAAGCTAAGTTTCTAGACTTGGCATAGTATATTGAGACCTACATGGTAAAAACATATATTGGCAGTTCTCCCCCTCTGGGGTTCCATTCTGAGAAAAAAGTAGAGAAATGTGTTTCCGATTCCTACAGTTTGCTCATATAACATCATTTACTGTGGCTTCAGTGTGTCTCCCAAAGTTCATTCATTGGAAACTTAAACTGGTGCAATAGCATTGAGGTGGTGCCTTTAAGAGGTGATTAGGTCATGAGGGCTCTGAATCAGTTATCATAGAAATGGTTTCCTGATTGGTGTGATATGGTGTGCATTTGGTTCCCCAAAAGTTTTGTGCTAGAGACTTGGTCCCCAATGTAACAGTATTGAGAAATTGGTGGACCTTTAAGAGGTATGGCCTGGTTGGGGGTGATTAGCTCATGAGAGGCACCATGCTTGGATACTTCTCTGTGAGCAGTGGGTCCTGATCTAGCAGGACTAGATTGGTTAGTATGAGAGCAATTTGAAATAAAGCAAATAGAGCCTTGTGTGCTCTCTCCCTTGCTTCCTCTTTTCACTATGTGACTTCTCTTTTACTGTGCCTCTCATTGCTCTTACATGTGCTTTTGCCATAATACTCTCCACCATGTTATAACACAGACAGGAGGCCATCATCAGAAGTCAAATAGATGGGGCAGTCCAATCTTGGACTTTAGCTTTTAAAACTCTGAGCTAATAATATAATTATTATTATTTCATTATAATATACTCAGCCCCAGATATTTTGTTTTAGCAACACAAAAGAGTCTAAGATACTGATAAAAGAATGAATTTACTCCCCTTCACCAACACCTTTTTCATCTGCCATGGGATGAACCAGCAAGAATGCCCTCAAGATGCCGGAGCCTCAACCCAGAACTTCCCAGCCTCTAGAAGTCAAATAAATAAATCTCTTCTACATAAATTAGCCAGTCTCAGGTATTCTGATGTAGCAGGACAAAGCAGACTAAGACATCTTTCCTCTTTGGAAAGCAGCTGGTCCTCAAGTAGAGAAAGGCGTTGTCATGATGGAGAGCAAATGGGGAGGTACGTCTAATTCCAGCAGAAAAAGAATGTGGACTGGAGTAGAGGTAAAATTGGTGCTGATAGCACAGATAATGGGAATTATGGTTTGTTTGTTGTATTCCTGAGGATTTAGGTGGTAGAAACAAGAGGAGAAGACATCTCAAAAGTATAGTGCCTAACACAGTGGCTCACACCCGAAATCCTAGGTTTTTGGGTAGATGAGGCAGGAGGACGGCAAATTCAAGGCCAATGTGAGCAACTTAACAGGACCCTGTCTCAAAATAAAAATGGCTGCAGAGGTTCAGGGTTGTAGCTCAGTGGAAGAGTGCTTGCCTAGCATGTGTGAGGCACTGGGTTCAATACTCAGCACCACATAAAATAAATAAAGGTCCATAGACAACTAAAAAATATTTTTTTAAAAAATGGCTGTAGATGTAGTTCAGTAATAATAGAGCACTTGCTTAGAATATGCAAGGCCCTGGGTGTTCTCGTTCTCTCTCTCTCTCTCTCTCTCTCTCTCTCTCTCTCTCTCTCTCACACACACACACACACACACACACACACAGTGTTCTACACAAATATGAAGATATTTCTTCACTACTTTTATTTACATTTTTATTTTTGAATTAATATTTGCATAGTCTTTCTGGAAGACAAATTGTCAGTATATATATAAGAAGCTTGAAGAAAGTGGATTGCCTTTGTTTTAGAACTTCTAGTTTTAGTAATTGATTCTCAAAACAAAAGCAGTTTATAAGGTCTGATGTTTATGGTGAACCTTTTGTTATATATGCCTAAAATATCTCTGGAAACAAAAGCATTCATTTACCTATAAACCATATGATTACAGGTGATTTAATTTTTTTTTCTTTTTTGTATTAATTATATTAACTTAGTCATTCAGTGATGTGTTATTTCTGTAACCTTAAAATCAAAAGGAGTCCCCAATATACATATTCCTTTATCTTTGATTCTCTTGCAAAAACTGTAGTTCTCCTAGAAGAATAAGTGCTACTATTAAATTATATTTTGCTTTATCTTTTCAGTATATAGTTTATTTCAGCAAACATTGATATAATAACTATAAATGCTGTTCATTTTTCTTAAAATATTTTTTATCAACTTATGTTATTTTGATAGTCCTAAGGCCAGTGTGTAATATAGGAAAATCTCATCTTTTAAGTTTTCATTCATTTTGCAATAATTTGTAATATGTCTGGTGGTGAGTAATGTCTTGGGGGAAAAAATGTAACCAACTTTTTATTCAGGTTTCTTTTATATGTTCACAATTCTTTTAACCAAAATATCTTCCTGGGACCTTCGTGTATCAGGAGGCATCCTATAAACATTAAGGTCAATTTTAAGGTGAAATTTCAGTATATTTTGAAAGTCCTCTTTGTAAATTGTATTATTTTTAATGGATTACACAAATTTTTACCCTCTTTTCTGATTTTAATAATTTTGCAATTTTAATATATTTTATGCTCTTAATTATTTTGCGAGATGTTTCTCTGAAACTTTAAGTTTAAATCTTAAAACTCTAATCACATTATCACAAGTTACTGTGAACATATGTAATAACTCCCTCTACAGTGGGTTTTGTGTTGGTTATTTAGTTAATAAAGTTGAAATCACGTGTTACCTTTATATGGCAGTTATTAAAAAGATCTCTCTCTCTCTAGAATACCTGTTGATATCCTGTTAACTGAAGGCAACTGAGTATTTTACAGCTGAGGAATTTTTAGACACTTGTAGCAAATATACCAAAAACTTTAATTTAAAAAGAAGAAAAATCAAAACCTTTGGATTTCTTTCATACTTATAGCATTGCACTATTAAGTAGTTGGAAGTTTATCTGAGTCATATTGGAACATTTTGAAGAAGGAATTAAGGTGGTTTGCCAAGTAGAGAGAAGTACCATTGCTCCCTGCCAGGTAAGCTTGGAATAGTTTATTTTCTATCAACATTTGCTACACCATAGTTTATTTCATACAGAATTCTCAAGCCCAGCCAACTGTAGAATTTGATTTATAACACAGAATGTATATTATATCAGATAAGAGAAGATAGAAATAAAAACATGCTAAACTTGTTTCTCTGTATTTTTCGAAAGCAGATTGATTTTTACTCTGATACTCTCTAACATTTGTTCCATGCTTTAGAACATACTCTTTCCTTATTACTTTTAGGCATAGAACTTCCTAAATGTTTAGTCTCAGGCTT
This sequence comes from Spermophilus citellus, assembly GCF_964194105.1. Taxonomy (NCBI): domain Eukaryota; kingdom Metazoa; phylum Chordata; class Mammalia; order Rodentia; family Sciuridae; genus Spermophilus; species Spermophilus citellus. The sequence continues at coordinate 196,409,393 of NC_138184.1, read as the reverse complement.
TTCATGGTCCTTGGCATTAGTTCCTGTAACACATTGGATTTCTCGCAGTAGAATATCTGATGACAAAATCTGACCTGCTTGCACCTTGACCCTGAATAAAGAAACATTGCTTCTGAGCATGTACACTTCAGCAACAACCCTAAAATACCTTTTGTTTAAGTAGACCAATCATCTTTTATATCTGTTTTGCGAATTATGTCGCCTTTAGATTTTTATTTCTCCATATCTGTCTTCTATGATTGTAAATGTTGATTGTTGTGCAGCAGCATTTTGTACATTACCTTTTATGCATTCATGATTCATGTTTGAATTTGGGAAAGCATGAGTGTGAAAGATTGAGACAGACTTTTCCTTTATCTATATGAGGCTTTTATAAACCCTACTCTGTGTATCTTAATGTGTTTCTGATAAACTTATAACACTATAATTTGTTTTGTGTTTGAGCTCATATGAGACTGACTCTTTTAGAGCCAAAATTAAAATATATATATATATATATATATATATATATATATATATATTAGATTAATGTAAAGAAAAAACAGAAAATGATTGTGGCCTGATTTGTAAAGTATTACAATAAAGACATTTTGAACAACTATGTGGAATCTGGTTAGAAGCCTCTAGGTATAAATATAATTTTCTAGAAAAAAGATTTCTTAGAAAATCTGAGCTTAGCCACTAGAATTAGTCATGATGGCTGATTTGGAAATAGAACAACCTGTTCTATGAATTTTGTAAATAAAGTTGTGGAAATTCAAATTTCATGTGATCGCTAGGGAGCATATTTCTCCCAACCAGTGTCAACCATTTGAAATTTATCTATCTCAAGGCTCTTCTTCATTTGTTGCCAATAGCTTTCCCTTCTTATGGAACAAATGATTCACATGCTCAAGCTTAAATAAAGCACTTAGTGAAGATTTTCTTCCTCTAGAACTGCTCAAAGTCAGTTCTGAATAGTGGGCACTGATCCTTGCCAACTGATTTACTCTTATTAATTCCATGGTTAGGGCCTTTTCAGACCACACTCAGATGTAGACGCCCAGCCCCCAACTCTTTTAAAGACTGCCCTTTTCAGACATTCCATCTGAAATCTGTTAAGAACAACATAAGACTAGTCACAGATTTATTGATTTTTCCTGGGCATTTGACTTTGTGAAGTGGAACCAGCTATGACCTAAGCTAAGTAAGCTCAGTAAACACCCTCTCTTAGCTCCAGGTTCTGTATAACTTTCATCTTAATGCATGTTCCAGGCAGGGTAAGTATGATGATCTTGTGTGAGGTCAGATAATTTTCAGTGAGTATTAATAAGATTGTTTTGTTCTTTTCATTTTTTAAAAATCTTATTTTTTCACATTGGAAACTCTTGAGTATATGCCTCTTTTCATTGAATTGTGTACCTGACTCTTCCATGTACTAAAGGGAGAGATACACATCTTCTACAATGCAGTTTTCATAGTTCTTTTTTTTTCCTCAGATCCCTCCTTATCTCGGTTTCTATTAGAGATTTAAAAAAAAATGGATAATGTAAAATTAAACTTCAAAAATTATTGTAGATTCTCTTATAGCAGTCTTCAAAATTTTCTTCCAGTGAATTTCAATGAGGAAACATCATGAATATGTTGTTACTAGGGTTGGCACTTAGCTTCAAGGAATTTTTTTTAAAGCTGGTGTTATCTCAAATTCATGTGAAATTTATACTCAGTACATAATATAGTTGTGATTACTTAACAAAAAGTGCTTTAAATAATGAAATGTTGTACAGTAAATTAGATAATAGGAGGTTTGCTGTACTTTTCCTTTGTAATCATGTGTCTTCTCACATACTGTGTGTACTGGGAGTAATCATGTTCCATTTTGAGAAGTATGAATCAGAGTGCTTCAGTTGCTTAAATGACTCTTGTTTAATGAGTCCAGAACTGTTTTTGGAGGAAAATTTTGGTATTCAGCCCACCTGCATGAAGACTGTTAAGACCTTTCTTTGGAGAATTTGACGAATTAGATTATTTTACAAGCTGACTTCTGTTCATTTAATTGTTAGAGTGTACAATTCTGCTTTTAGTTAGAATAGAGAATTTCTGCCCTTTAGGTTTTGGCTACATAGTATATTTTCTGAATCTTTTTGTTATTAGTTCTTATCAAAATCTCAGTAACGAGCAATAATATTAGTAGTGAATTGCCTGAAAGATAAATAATTCTTCCATTACTCTAAGTAAGACTTACCCTGTGTTACATATGGACTGTTTGAGAATCTCATTTTAAAAAATCCCATCTCTGCACAGTTCTAGTATTTCACTTATAATTTCAAGAGATTTACAAAATCCCCATGAACCATTCATGGATTTCTGGTAAATTAGTCTTTTATTCAATTAATGGGTATATACCTACTAAGTTTCCATGAGTTAGACACCATGGTTACAGACTCTAAGAATGAACAGATTCCTCAGTTTCTAGTGTATTGATACACATTTTATAAGACTTTTTTTTTTACTTCAAATTTACTTCTATGAGATTACAAAATACAGTTATATAGTTATTTCATTATTTAAAGAGAATTATTTCTGTAGTCTTTTAAATAAATATTATGAGATAGTGCATTCCCATCTCCATCTCTGCCATCAATTTCAACCAACTTGTTAGTAGTTTTGTTTAAGTGAGAAATGCCTGTAAGTCAACTTTCAGTGTTTTAGAACTTAGCCTTTTCCTTATAAATCACTTTTTGAACCAGATTCACCTGACTTAACAAAAATTTTTTTGAGATTGAATTATTGCAGACTATATTCTGTCTGAACATTTTTCTTTCTTTGTAGTATAGAACATAATTGAAGATCCTCTTTGGGCAGTTCATCAAGTGTTTTACTATAAGTAGCTCGGTTGTACTGTGGGTGTTACAGCTTCAGCTTCTCACATTTGATTTGGAGCAACCTTCTAATCTTCCTCCTTCAGCTGTCTTTGTTATCACTTATTCCACCTCCTTGCTGATTACTTAATAGTAAGGAAAATAGGATACCTGTCTTAAAATTAACTCACCTGAAAGTGATTTGGAGCCAAAAACTAGACCGTGACTTTTTCAGCAACATCTAAATGCTGAGTACAGTGGATACTCTCAAGGGGCTCTGACTTCACTGGTGATGGGAATGCAGACATTTCTTAGAATGTATTTGTGTTTCTTCTTCTTTTCAGACTAATTCTTTTTAAGATAATAAAATTACTTTTATAGATCTCTTAGATTCTTTTTCCAACTGATGATTTAAAAGTTAAATATTGCTTTACTCATTCATGAACTTGAGTCTCAAGTTGAAATTTGATTATCCTTAGATCCTTAAAGTTTTATAAGAGTTTATAAATTAGAGCTACAGATTTGTTTAGTTTTTACTTACATTAAAATAGGGAAATCATTAAACTGTTTAAAAATAGTGGCACCAGACTGAACTAAAGAGGAGCACTGGAAAGTTTCACTTCAGAAACTCTGCTGGAGAATTGAATCCCTAGGGTGGCCCATGACGTTCTACTCTGTAAGGTCATCTTGGAAATGAATATAGATCAGATCTATGTTTAGCCCAGAAAAGTCTACTTCCTTCCTCCAGGCTTATCACATTTAACCCCAAAGCTGTATTAAGAGGGGGTAGTTACATTTTTCAACTCCACAACTGCTGGGGAACTGCATTTTGTAAGATTCTATAATCATGGTGCTCCTGTAATGCCTTATGAAGATTAGGTGTTTGGTAAATATATGTTGATTGAGAAGAATGAATGGATGATTTTGCATGGTAAAAATGCTAAACTGAGCTTGGGGTTATAAATTAATATTAGTGGAAATAAGTGTTATGTTTATTCATAGTCAGATAAAAAAACATTTTAAAGTCCTAAGGTAAAGAGAAAGTAACAAGTAATTTAAATTTTTCTTCTTATAAAATAAACGTGGTGATATTAACCTGCACGAGATATTCACATATTTAGAGATGCTCACTTGAGTATCTACTTCCTTGGAGGGTGTCTTAGTTTGGGCTCCTATAACAAAGAACCGATGCTGGGTGCTTAAAAATAACAGAAATTTGTTTATCAGCATTTTGGAGACAGGAAATTCACAATCAAGGTGCTGGTAAGTTGGGAGTTTGGTGAGGGACTTCTTTCTGATGCATACATGTGCCATCTCTGTGTTCTCACATGGTGGAGGGCATGGCGGGTTTCTGGGGTATGTTTTATAAGGACACTAATCCCATTTGTGAGAGCTCTATACCTCCAAGACCTAATTACTCCCCAAAGACCTCCTAATACCATCACCTTGGGAGTTAAGCTTTCAACTTGTGAATTTGGGTGAGACACAAATATTCAGTCTATAAGCCCCAACAACTTATAGTAAATCATCATCATCATCATCATCATCAGACAAGTATAACTTGCACATGGATCTCTAAAGAGATTTGGTTTAATATTTCAATTGTGTATGAGGCATTTAATTAACACAATGTCCTTCTAGAGAAAATTGAGGTAGAATGGAATCTGTCATATCTATTTAATATATACATATAGATTTAAATGAATGAATCATACAGTTTTCTCCCTAATGTAGAGCTTAGGATCTTGAAGATGCATGCAAAGAATTTGTGGCTGAGGAATTTAGAATCTTAAAATGGAAATTGAGGTTAGGTGGGCCTTAAGTTGGAAGTGTTTTTGTGACTATTTTTGCATTTGATAAGAGAAAACAGTAGTACATACTAAAGACAAACTATAACATTTTATACATCTTAAATTGGTGCTGTACTTAAATTGAAGCTGTCCTGCTCCATTTACCATTTTTTATTTGCTAGAGACTTTCCAAGATCTTGCTCTCCGAAGCATGAAAATTTGTACTGCTTTGTTGAAGATGAAATATTTATGTTTTTTTCCCTCTGAGCCTTCTCCTCTATTTGAATTTTCTTTCTGCTTTTTTAAAAATCTTTTATTTTATGGTACTGATATTGAACACAGGGCCTTGCGCATGCTAGGCAAACACCCTACTACTGAGCTACCTCTCCTTGCTGCTTTCTACTTTGCTGATTGAATTGACCTTCACTTCCTGTAATTGATCCTGGCCATGATCTTAGAAAAGTTTGACTTGGATGGTTAATGGAACAGTAGGGTGTTTGCCTATGTTTACTTCCTGTTCATCAGCTTCCCTACTCTCTCCAGGCTTAGACAGTTGTAGATCATCCCTTGTCAAGCGCTTTTCTCCATATCTGTGACCACCATCTTTGTAAGGCTTCCTTCATGTGTTTACTTTTCTTTCATTTCACTTTATCTTTTTTAGTACTTTATTGTAATAATTTCTACTATTTCTTTGCCATCAGATATACTTCCTGTTCTACTCTGATCTCTTTTATGAATTTTACCATAAGAGGGGTTTATGATTTATAAAAGTGAACTAAATTCATATTGAAATTTAGGAAGAAAATGTATACAGAAGTATATTCACATGTAGTTGAATTTTATATAAGAAATCTCAAGGTAGGGGAGTGATGACCATATGTAGATGTCTAATTATCTTCCATTTCTATTATTATGTTTGAAAGCTAGATTTTATAGGAAAAATTATTCATAGCATGGCCTTAAAAATATGACATTTTATAATATTAGTACAGTAATAGCAGGCTATTTCATTTTTCAAAAATCTAAATCTCTACCAACTAGTGTTTTCACATTGATAATTATTGATATTGTCAATATTATGAAAATAATATTGATGAACTGACTGAAAGAAAAATAGAACTGTGTTCAGCATATTTTAAGTGTTAAATATTTTAGTAGATATTATTTTTTAAATTAATATTTTTTAAAGGGAGACTGTTAATCAGCTTTCCATTAATGTGCCCAAAATGCTTGACAAGAACAATTTAGAGGAGGCAAAGTTCAATTTTGGCTCATGGTTTCAGAGGCACAATCCTTGTTTGGCTGACTTCAACAGCACAGCCTCTGCCACATTCCACCTGCCCATAGTTTACCACTCAGTAATCCATTCAAATTATTAATCCATTAAATGCATTTATTCACTGACTAGGTCATACCTCTCATGATCATTTCACTTGTGAATAATCCTGTATTTTCTAACACATGAATTCTCTGGGGCCACCCATATCCAAACCATAACCGAGACTATAGAATATAATAGAATTCTAGTCTTTGAGGCAAGAAACCTGGATTTTATACCCACTCATATAGGTTTTATATGAAATTCAGGTATTCGTGTTCTCTAATACTTAAGTAGCTATTCACTTTTAAATTTTACCCCCTGCATTTTTCCTGATGCTTAACATTTGTTTCTAAATGAACAGCTCTCGAGGATGAAAATAAAAAGGCAAATGTTTCTTAATGCACTACAAATACTTGTATATGAATTAAGTTATTTTCTTTAAGTTGAATCTTATTTTTCCACTGACATCTATTATGATCTCTGAAATGTGTTCCTGTGTCTTAAATTTGTCCCTATTCAGGAAGACAGACAGTTCACCCTACATGACTATAAGTATCCTGATTTCTTCTTTGTAAAACATGCCAAGAGGCAGGGCTGGGAATCTGGCTCAGTGGTAAAGTGCTTGCCTGGCTCACGTGAAGCATTGGGTTCAATCCTCAGCACCACATAAAAATAAAAAGTATTGTGTCCACCTACAACTAAAAAAATACATATTAAAAACAATGCCAAGAGACAAGCGAACTAGTATGTGTGTTATACAGCTACTGATTCACCCACCTATAAAATTTCATTGTCCTAGTAACAGGGGAAAGTCACTTGATTTTTTTACTTATATCATTTTTCAATCCTGTTGCAATATAAATTTATTAAATGTTCCTTGAAGCCATGAGAGCAGCCACAGGAGAATTTCAGAATGCCACCAGCCAGTCTTCTAGTTAGCACTACACTGAATTTATTGCCTGCTTTTAAAATTTGTCCTTGCCAAATATTCACTAAATGACTCTTCATATAATTGAATAAAGTGGTAGTTTATTTTACTTGCCAAAAATAATTACTGTTGTCCACTAAAATGGCGATTAAAATCCACTTGATGTTTCTAATTTTTTTGAGACTATGAAAATGTGCTTAAGATGAGCCTTCTAGAATAAAAATCATGTAGTTCTTTGAATTTTTGAATTTCTGTGCTCTTCTTTTAGGTTGATGCTTAAATTCATCTTTTATCAAATTTATACTAAAGAAATTACTCCAATTTATTTCACTATAGTATTTTTAACTTTTTAATGTGAAGTACAATTTTATTAGCATTTGAATTCTCATTTAATAAAAAGAAAAATAATTTTTTGTTTATTGTATGGATGTAACAGCCTACCTAGCAAGAAATATCTTATTAATTTAGAAAACTTATTTTTTAACCTACATTGAATCCTGGAGATTCAGACTCAAGTTTTAAACTTAAAATACAGGCACCTACAACACTGAGGTTGCAAACAATTTGTCCTTTTGCCAGTAAGATGTTTTCATCACAAAAATACAGGCATATCTTAGAGCAGAGTTCTCAAGGAGATACTTCCATGTAGCCTCAACTCTGTATCTGTGTATCTGTGAATGAGCTTGGGTTTTCTTTAGTGTACTTCAACCAGACAACATGACAGCAGTCCTTATGCAGTAGGAGAAGTGAGTACTTCTGTTAAACTGGAAATTAAGGAAATTTGCAAAATATAATGTTCTTTTCCCTAATTTTTTTTTGTTTTAGAAAATATAGTTTTTTTTAATAAAAACATGTTATTTATATTAACATGTAAACCAAATTTAATGAATTAACAAATGCGTGTTAAAATGTTTTTTAAAATTTTTTATTCTAATTTGTGTATATGCCAGCAGAATGCATTACAATTCATATTACACATATGCAGCACATTTTTTCATATCTCTGGTTGTATACAAAGTATATTCACATCATTCATGTCTTCATACATGTACTTAGGGTAATGATGTCTATCTCATTCCACCATCTTTTTTTAATCCATTGCCCCCTCCCTTTCCCTTCCTCCCCTTTGCCCTATCTAGAGTTTGTCTAATCTTCCCATGCTCCCCCTTCAAACCCCACTATGAAACAGCCTCCTTATATCAGAGAAGACATTCAGCATTTGATTTTTTGGGATTAACAAACTTCATTTAGCATTATATTCTCCAACTCCATTTATTTACTTGAAAATGCCATAATTTTATCCTCTTTTATTGCTGAGTATTATTCCATTGTGTATATATACTACATTTTCTTTATCCATTTATCTACTGAAGGGCGTCTAGGTTGGTTCCACAGTTTAGCTGTTGTGAATTGTGCTGCTGTAAACATTGATGTGGCTGTGGCCCTGTAGTATGCTGTTTTTAAGTCCTTTGGGTATAGACCAAGGAGTGGGATAGCTGGATCAAATCGTGGTTCCATTCTCAGTTTTCTAAGGAATTGCCATACTGCTTTCCATATTGGCTGCGCCATTTTGCAGTCCCACCAGCAATGTATGAGTGTGCCTTTTTCCCCACATCCTTGGCAACACTTATTGTGTTTGTATTCTTAATAGCTGCCATTCTGACTGGAGTGAGATGAAATCTTAGAATAGTTTTGATTTGCATTTCTTTAATTGCTAGAGATGTTGAATATTTTTTCATATATTTGTTATTGATTGTATATCACCTTCAGAGAAGTGTCTGTTCAGTTCCTTGGCCCACTTATTGATTGGGTCATTTGTTGTTTTGGTGTTTAGCTTTTTGAGGTTTTATATACCCTAGAGATTAGTGCTCTGAAATACAAGTGGTAAAAATTTGCTCCCAAAATGTAGGCTCTCTATTCACCTCACTGATTGTTTCTTTTACTGAGAAGAAGCTTTTTAGTTTGAATCCTTCCTATTTATTGATTCTTGATTTTAACTCTTGCACTATAGGAGTCTTATTAAGGAAGTAGGGGTCTAATCCTATATGATGGAGATTTGGGCCTACTTTTTCTTCTGTTAGACTCAGGGTCTCTGATTTAATTCCTAGGTCCTTGATCCACTTTGAGTTTAGTGCATGGAGAGAGATAGGTGTTTAATTTCATTTTGTTGCATATGAATTTCCAGTTTTCCCAACACCATTTGTTGAAGAGGCTATCTTTTTTTCAAGGTGTGTTTTTGGTGCCTTTGTCTAATATAAGATAACTGTGATTGTGTGGGTTAGGCTCTGTATCCTCTATTCTGTACCATTGGTCTAACAGTCTATTTTGGTGCCAATACCATGGTGTTTTGTTACTGTTGCTCTGTAGTGTAGTTTAAGTTCTGGTATAGTGATGCTACCTGCTTGACTCTTCTTGCTTAGGATTGCTTTAGCTCTTCTGGGTCTCTTGTTTTTCCAGATGAATTTCATGACTGCTTTTTCTATTTCTATGAGGAATGTCATTGGGATTTTGATTGAAATTGCATTAAATCTGTATAGTGTTTTTGGTAATATGGCCATTTTGATAATATTGATTCTGCCTATCCAAGGACAAGGTAGATCTTTCCATCTTCTAAGGTCTTCTTTAATTTCTTTCTTTAGTGTTCTTTCACCTCTTTTGTTAGGTTGATTCCCAAGTATTTTATTTTATTTTGAGGCTATTGTAAATGGGGTAGTTTTCCTCGTTTCCCTTTCAGAGGATTTGTCACTGATATACAGAAACACCTTTGATTCATGGTGTTGATTTTATATCTTGCTACTTTGCTGAATTCATTTACTAGTTCTAGAATTTTCTGATGTAATTTTTTGGGTCTTCTAGGTACAGAATCATATCATTGGCAAACAGTGCTAATTTGAGTTCTTTTCCTATCTGTATCCCTTTAATTTCTTTCGCCTAATTGCTCTGGCCAGAACTAATAGAAGTGGTAAAAAAGAGCATCCCTGTCTTGTTCTAGTTTTTAGAGGGAATGCTTTCAATTTTTCTCCATTTAGAATGATGTTGGCCTGGGGCTTAGCATAGATAAGATAGGATGTTGAGATATGTTCCCGTTATCCCTAGATTTTCTAGTGTTTGAACGTGAAGGGGTGCTGTATTTTGTCAATTGATTTTTTTTGCATTTATTGAGATGATTATATGGTTATTATCTCTAAGTCTATTGATGTGATGAGTTACATTTATTGATTTCCATATGTTGAACCAACGTTCCATCCCTGGAATGAACCCAACTTGATTGTGGTACACTATCGTTTTGATATGTTTTTGTTTTCTATTTGCCAGAATTGTATAGAGAATTTTTGCATCTATGTTTATCAGAGATATTGGTCTGAAGTTTTCTTTCTTTGATGTGTCTTTGCCTTGTTTTGGAATCAGGATGATATTGGCCTCATAGAATGAGTTTAGAAGTGCTCCCTCTTTTTCTGTTTCCTGAAAAAAATTGAAGAGTGTTGTTATTAGTTCTTCTTTAAAGGTCTTGTAGAGCTTGGCTGTGTATCCATCTGGTCTTGGACTTTTCTTGGTTGGTATTCTTCTGATGGCATCTTCTATTTCCTTGCTTGAAATTGTTCTGTTTTATTTGTGTATATCATCCTGATTCAATTTTGGCAACTCTTTTGCCTCTAGAAATTTGTCAATGCTTACAATATTCTCTATTTTATTAGAATACTAGTATTCAATATCTAATTATCCTATGTATTTCTGTAGTGTCTGTTATAATATTTTCTTTTTCATCACGTATATTAGTAATTTGAGTTTATTCGTTCCTTCTCTTTGGTAGCATGGCTAAGGGTTTGTCAATTTTGTTTATTTTTTTCAAAGAACCAACTTTTTGTTTTGTCAATTTTTTCAATTGGTGTTTTAATTTAATTGATTTAATTCGCAGAACCTTTTAATCAATTGCATCCTGTATTCCTTTTGTGTTCTTTCTTCTGCTGTGCTGGTCATGGGTTCTAATAATGTGGTATCTTGATTTGTTTGGGGCACTTTCTTCCCTTGTCTTTTTATGTTTTTGTGTGTCTTCCCTTCTAGCACTGTGGATCTGAGGCATTACCATTTTTACTCTATAGGCTTACAGTGCCACTCTAGTGATGCAATACCTCTCCTTTGAGGTGAAGGATAATGTTATCAGATCCAATATAAACGTTGTAAATCCTAGAAACAAATGTTTGCTATTAAGATGTTTCTAGTTTGGTCACAATATATAGAAGTGGTGAGTTCAATTATTATCTAAAATATACTCAGTAGGTTTGTAAAAAGGTTTACAGTTTCTGATGGTGGACAAAGAACCAGGGGTGAGGAGTAGGATGATATACTGAGGAGGTTGGAGGTAAGGATATAGAGTTATTATATCTTAGGAAGTGTGAAAAAGAAATCTAAAGAGGAAGATTAGTAACAGGAGAAGGGAGAGGAAGTAATTTTTGGTAGATAAGTAAGTGGCAAGACAACGTAAAACAAACACATGTTTATTAATAAAAATAAAAAATGTTAAAATAGTAGAAATTGGTGGGATAAACGGGGGGAAAAGTATATACAACACAGCTGTAATGTACTATTCAGGCATCCCAGTCCTCAAAATCCTAATTCTGCAAAGTACCTGGTTACACACATGTTGGGGGTGTGAGGGCAGAAGAATAGAGAGAGCAGAAGAAAAATCTTGAAGGAAGAAACAGGATTGTTTTGGTTGGAAATTTGTATCCTTCCTGCTTTTCTTCACATTTAATAGGTGGGACAGTCTGTTGTTAGCTGGTATCTCCGCCCTCAGGATGGTGAAGGTAACCGGAGTGTCACTGTGCTGGTACACAGCTGCTGGGTAGAGGGGAGATTTAGAAACTGGGTTCTTGGCCACCCAGAATTCCACACTGGGTGTTGCTCCCCACTGAAGATGGTTATGAAGGTGGCCCAAGATGGAGGTGCCTACTTTCAGTGTAGGGCTATCATATCTTGTGGGTGGAGCTGAGTTATGGTGTTAGAGGATGAGTTCAAAGACAAGCTCTGTGGCGTGCAGTGTGTGGCTGTCCATTGATTTCAGATCCCTTGTGAAGTTCCCTGATGCAGGCAGGCTACTGCACATTGTATCTCCGCTGCTGCTGCTGCAGAGTCCCAAGATGGCAGCAACTGGGGGAAGCCCCTTATTGGTAGATGGGGGTCTACATAGGAGTGGCAACAGGAGTTCCTGCAGGTGGTAAGCTGCCAGGAGCCCTGTGTGGGAGTGGCGTCAGTGATTTCTGCACAGGTGGATGGCGGAACATTCTGTGTGGGTGTTGATGGTGCCCGCTCTGGGTACCTGGTAGGCCTAGGTGGGCATGTAGTTGGGAGACCTACTCTGATGCTGTGGCCTGGAGCCCTGGACCGGCATGGTGGCCATGATTTCCATGCAGGAGCAGGAATATAGCTTGCAGAGGAGTAGTATTCGCACTACTGAGTCCCAGGTCATGCAGTGACACAGAATGCTGCCTCCCTCTGGTCCACCATCTTGGATCTCCTGTTTTAATATCTAATATGAAAAATATCAATAGATATAAGTGGCATAAATGAGAGCCCTTAGGCCTCCAGTAATTTTTTAAAAATATTTTTTTAGTTGTAGATGGACACAATACCTTTATTTTATTTTTTATGTGGTGCTGAGGATCAAACCCAGTGCCCCAAACATGCTAGGTGAGAGCTCTGCTACTGAGCCACAACCCCAGCCCCTCCCCAGTAATTTTTGAGAGTGAAACAGGTTGAGATCACAATTCAAGAATTGTAGCCTTAGAGGATTGCTTTTGTCCCCAAACACTAATTCAACTTATAGATTGTTCCTAATCACAGAAGGATCATCAGTTGGAGTTTAAAAAAAAAAAAGGATGATGTGTTTTATTTGGGTAGAACTAAAATAGGGAAGAAGGGGCAGTGTCCCTTATCTGAAAGAAAAGAATATAAGAATATTCTGGAATTAACTCAGCATGTAGCTGAGGAATGCAGCTAACTGGCATTCATGATACAGGAGTACTGATATTGTTCTTTCTGGCACTGTTGTTATTTTAAGTTCAAGGGAGCTCCTATTTCCGTTTTATTAACCTGTCTTTGGCTTTACACTTTCTGTGCAGTAGTAAGAAGAGATTTCAACTCAGACTACTACTTACTGAACTGCGCAGAATAGGAAGTAACATGAACTTCCAGGATGATTATAATGAGGTTCGTGTAATTAATGTACTAGCATTTTTTATCATTATTAAAGTTGTACTATAGAAAAATAAGTGATTATAAAAAGAATCAACATGGTTTTGATAATGATAATATATTATTAGTGTGATTTGAACTTAAAAAGTAATTTCACATGTTCTAAATGATTATGTAACTATAATAAAATAACTATAGGTTTAAATATTTATATATAATTGGATTGAGTCACTGGTATATACATACCCAGTGTTCACATCCTGTGTGTTACCATAAATGCATAATACTTATTTAATTATATGACTGTAAGTACTATACTTTTTTAATCCATTATTTTGAAAATCATGACTATTTTCATAATAAGGGCAATAAATTATAATTTAAGGTGAAGTTTTTGAACTTACAATTAGAGAACCATATCCTCGTATGAATTTTGGGAATAGTGAAACGACTCTTTAAAATAGTGTAATGTTTTTCCAAACCCCTTGGATATACAACACTAAGATTAACCCTAATGTAAAATATAGATTTTGGTGATATTTGTAGGTTCATTGATAGTAACGAAAGGATTATGCTAGTGGAGGATGTTGACAGTGAGAGGGATGTGTATGTGCACATCTAAACTTGCCCTAAAAATGTCTATTTGTAAAAGTATGTGTAGTCTGTAATCTTTTATTCAAAATCTTTATTGGTATTTTTTTGGGTGGAGAAAAACAGATGAAGTCATTATTCCCAAGAATAAACAATGAAAATTACCATTTGAAGTTATGGAGTCAGGGTGCTAAGAAGAAAATAGATAGTTATTGTCTTAGTTCATTTTCTTCTGCTCTAACAGGATAGTTGGACTGGGTAATTTCAAAAGAACAGAGATTTATAGTTCTGGAGATAGGTGGTTCCAAAGTTAGAATCTACATCTGGTGATAACTTTCTTGCAGTGTCAACCCATAGTAGAAAGTAGAAGGGCAAGAAAGGAAAAATTAATCAAAAAGTGAAAACACTGGTGCAAGGTTTAGGAAGATGTGAAACATTGTGGTTGACCACGTTATCACCTTATTCTACGTTTACTGGTTAGAATATATATGAAGGACACACTCAGGAAATAATCAGAAGATCATAGGAGCTATATTAGGTTCAGTATTTATAATATTTGTTATATTTTTAGTCTTTTTAGGCAGCTTCCAACCCCCCTTTTAACTTATCACTAAAAATGTAAGGTGTCATTATTCTTTAGAGTTAGGGAAAATAAATACAAAAAGTAATGGTATTTATTCAAAGTCACACACTAATAGACAGTAGTGATAATAATTATGGATTAGTAATATGGCTTCATTTACACAGCAGTTTCAGAGCTTAATACTACTTTCCCAATTCACAGATGGGGAAACAGAAAGTTCAAGAAGTTGAATAACATGCCAAAGTTAATGAGTTTAATAATAATAACATGCTATAGTTAATAAATGACAAAGTTGGGATTTTAAACCGAGTTTGCCTGTGCTTTTAACCAATATGTTCTACATCCTATCACTTTTTTTTATATATTTTTGGATAGATCACCTTGACTTACTTAGGTTTAAAATCAAATCTAATATAGTACAGACATCTCTAGAGGTGGTTAAGATCCTATCATGGTCCAGGGAGATGACGGGAAATCTTTCTAATTGCCAAGCTTATATTTTTGTTCCCTTTGTAACTTTGAAGTCAAACCATTTTCATGCAGTCCCTAGAAACTAATTAATTAGTATTGAGGAATCATTTTCTGATTATTAGTACATAACTATTGCATTCACATTCTTTGGTTAATAGTTTGCTGCATATATTTTGTGCATGTATTTGAGAAATTGGGATACCAACAGTGAAAATTTGGTTTCTACACCTTTGTGTGAATACTGTTCTGTATAGTAAATATTGTGTGTGGTATGGTAGTAACCACCTTGCCCTGACTGCAATATTAATAGAGAATGAATATTATCACCAAATAATTGTAACTTAGAATATCCTTATGAGTATTAAATTGAATTTGTAACTATGGCACTTTTTACTTGACTTGACTTCCTTGGAAGCCAGAGCATTGCGTTCCGCACCATCATCACTGTTACCTTGGCTGAATCATTTTAAAATGTTAAACGTATGTTCCATTCTGGAAGTGAGAGTGCCATATGCTCTCAAATTGTTTCAGTGTGATTTTGTACAAGTGACATTGATTTTAAAATATGAATATACAAAATGATTCCACCACTTACTAAGTAGTATGCATTGCATGCTTTATAAATTTAACAAATAAAAAATAACAAATATTTTAGAGCTTAAAAGAAAAAGGCCTCTATTCTTTTTGATCCAGAATCCAGCTTACTTTTGCCTTAAAGCTATTCTTGGTGTTAATATCTAATGCTTCTTAAAAATCAGCCAAGATATCTTTGGGCATGTAAATTCCTTTTTTTGTTTAGAAATGTCATTAACTTGAAATATAAAGATGCTTTCTAAGAAAACTGGTTCGCCTAGCCAGGCCTTTTAATGTAGTTATTTTGCAATGTGACCTGTAAAACCCAAACATTGAGGCTGTTTTCCACAAAGCCTTGTTGCCCAGACAGTGATGTCATGTTTTAAGCATGTTTAGTTTGCAAAGGTCCTGCTTTTGATCCTTTAGTTGTCACTTTTTTTTTTTTTTATGCAGCTTCTCCTGAATTACAAAGGTACTGAAAGTAATTTGCTTCATTAAGGTCTGTTGCTGACACTGTTGTATTTCATTCCTCATTCTTCTCCTAGCCTCCTTCATTAAGACCTTATTCAAATTTGGATCATGGTTCTACTGCGACATCCATGCCATTATCATCTAAATAGCAATTACATATTCAGAAACAACAGCTTCTCCTTAACTGTCTGTAACTTCACATTATACATAGATTCAAGTGGGAATTAAGAATAAAATGAATCTTTTCTTTGTGATTTACAACTCTACTTTTCACTCTTGATTTACTAGTTAAGGTTGAATAAGCTACTTGTAGACAAATAAGACAAAATTATTGATTGCTCAGCTTTAGTTGCATGTGTGTGTGTGTGTGTATGTGTACATACACACATGTAAATATACATATATGCATATGTGTGTATATATACATATTTAAAACAAATTGTGTCTGGATTAAATAGGGTCACTGTCACTGTGAAGCTAACTCAATCACCCATATATTTACTAGATACCAGTTACTGTTTTGGGTATAATGGATTATGTTTAGCACTCTGTTAAGAAATTAATAGATCTTTTATAAAAGGAGCAGTACTTTATAACTTGAAACATATAAAGGAGACCTTTTAAAATGAAGTCAATATGTTTGTTCTTTGAGGACAGACCTTAAAAATAAATTCTATTAATAATATATTTTTCTAACTATTGTGTTTCAATCATCTTAAAATTATGTTTTATAACATCAAATCTTAAGGTGCTTTAACTGAAATGAACAAGTATGATTACTAGAAATAAAGAGCTACTGGATGTAAATAGTACTACATATGAGGAATTTTTGCCATTAAAATGTGGTTTAAAGGAAAGTTATTATATGATACCAACTACACATGTGTGTATACAAGTATAGACAGTTATATGGATCACTTTAAAGAATTTCTTAACTAGCAAAGAGTGTGTGTGTGTGTGTGTGTGTGTGTGTCTGTGTGTGTGTGTGGTAGAGAGGGAAAGAGAGAGATTGTCGGCAGGAAGTAGAGGAGGTGGGAAAAGAGAGGAAGGTAGGAAAAGAGAAGATAGGAAAGTAGAGGAGAATCCTAACAATTAAAAATACTAATTAGCTATTCAATGCCAAGTCTTTCTGTACTTTGCATACAAATTTCTTTATATTTTGTAAATTTTCTTTTTTTTTTTAAAGAGAGAGTGAGAGAGAGAGAGAGAGAGAATTTTTTTTAGTATTTATTTTTTAGTTCTCGGCGGACACAACATCTTTGTTGGTATGTGGTGCTGAGGATCGAACCCGGGCCGCACGCATGCCAGGCGAGCGCGCTACTGCTTGAGCCACATCCCCAGCCCCAGTATATTTTGTAAATTTTCA
This sequence comes from Spermophilus citellus, assembly GCF_964194105.1. Classification (NCBI taxonomy): domain Eukaryota; kingdom Metazoa; phylum Chordata; class Mammalia; order Rodentia; family Sciuridae; genus Spermophilus; species Spermophilus citellus. Next base: position 196,392,267 of record NC_138184.1, on the reverse strand, counting down.
TGCGATTAAGGAATTTTGTAATAAAGTATTTTATTTCATGCTTGTTGAAATGAACTTTGATTTCTTTGCTTTTTTGTCCACACTTTCAAGTATTTCTGAATCACATGTGTGAATAACATATTATACATTGGGTTATTTCTAATATGGAATTTCAAAAATTCCTTTATTTATTTATTTATTTTAACATGGTACTGAGGATTGAACCAAGTACCTCACACATGGGAGGCAAGCTCTCCATCACTGAGCTACAACTCTAGCCCCTAATATGGGTTTTTCAAGTGAGATTATAGACTTAATTTTCATAGATATGAACATTAAGAACCTATTCAGTTATAGATCCTTATCAAGTAGTTAGGAAGATTCACTATTTGTCCTCTCGCCATCTCTTATGAAGATGAAACATGAGGATAAGCTCGAGAAGTCAGAAACAAAGGTTGGTGTTCATTGCAAACAATGCCAAGCATATATGAAGCACTTGCCTAGCATATATGAAGCCCTGGATTTGCTCCCCAGCACCACAGAGACAAATAAAAAATTACTGAAAATGAACCATAGACTTAAATATAAAACTGTATAACTCTTAGAAAAAATAGATTTTGTGAAATTTAGGACAAGGCAAAATGTTCTTGGACTAGATCTTGAACATATAATCCATAAAAGGAAAAACTGAAATATAAGATTTTATCAAATTAAAAACATTTGTTTGATGAATGACCTAAGGATAAAAAGACACACTGGAATGGGAGACCATATTTATAAGCCCCAGGTTTGTGAAAAGTTTAGTACCTAGAATTTATATAGAACCCTCAAAACTCAACAGTTAAAAAAAAATCAGAAATGAGCAAAAGGCATGAAGAGACATTTTACTGACGAGGATATACAGACAGCAAATAAGCATGTACAAATTGTTCAGTGTCATTAGCCACTAGGCAAATGCAAATTAAAACCATAGTGACACATCACTACATACTTAGCAAAATAAATAAAATAATGATAATACCAAATGCTGGTAAAAATGAGAAACTGGATCACTTGTTGGTGGGAGTGTAAAATAGTACAGATACTCTTGGAAAAAGAGGTTGTCAGTTTCTTCAAAACTGGAATCTGCTGTTAACATATGACTTAGCATTTGTACTTTTGAGCATTTATTCCATAGAAATTGAAGATGTATGCTCACACAAAGACCTGTGCCTGAGTGTTTGTAGCAGGTTTATTCATAATAGCCCCAAATTGAACACAACCCAAATATCCTCCAACAGGTAAGTGTTAAAGCAGTGGTGGTACATCTACACCATGGAATAATACTCAGCTGTAAAAAGTAACAATATTTATAAACAACAAGGTGGATAGATTTCCAGAGGTTTTTGCTGAGTAAAAAAAAAAATACTAATCCCTAAAAGTTACATTGTAGATTCCATTTATAGAACATTTGTAAAATGACATAATTATATGGACAAAATGGAGAATGGATTAGGGGTTGCCAGTGGTTTAGGATGGCGTCGGGATGAGAAGAAGGTGAGTGTGACTATAAAAAGGCACCTAAGGATCCTGTTGATGGTTCTTTATCTGAACTGTGTCAATGTCAGCATTCTGGTTGTGATATTATACTATATTTTTGACGATGTTGCCATTGTAGAAACCAGGGTACAGGGAACATGGGCTTTTCCTCTATTATGTCGTCTACCAGCATGTGAATCTCCAATAGTCTCAAAATAAAAAGCTCAGTTAAGAAACAAGCATTCTCTTATAAATATTTTTGTACATGTACATATTTCCTAGTACATATGAGATGTTATTCTGGGAAGAATTATATGCTATGCACATGTTAATTTTTTTTTGTACCAGACACTGTACCCAGGAATATTCAACCACTGAGCCACATACCCAGCTCATTTTTAATTTTTAAGAGACAAGTTCTCTCTAAGTTACTGAGGCTGGCTGTACTTGCCATCCTTCTGCCTGAGCTGCTGGGGTTATAGGTGTGCACCACTATGCCTGGCACATATTAACTTTAACAAATAATGACAATTTTTTCCAGTTGGTGTATAAAAATTATGTGGACTGGGGTTGTAGTTTAATGGAAGAATGATTGCTTATTGATCCCTAGCACCACAAAAAAATAAATAAAAACAAGAAATTTTAATGCTTAAATTTTTATCAATTTGATTCTAATGGGTGTAAAATGATATCTTCTGTCTTTGTTTTCCTGAAAATGAAATTGGGCATTTTTATTTTTTAGTACTATATTTTTTTCTCAACAAAATAACTGTCCTCTCTTTTCTATTGTTCTGTTGTCTCCCATTTTCTTACTGATTCTAAAGGGCTCTACATATTAATCCTTTGTAATGTAGCATTATACAATAACCCAGTGTGTCAGTCACCTTTGTGTTACTGTAACCAAAATACACAACAAGAACAACTTAGAAGAAGTAAGTTCATTTTGTTTCACAGTTTCAGAGGTTCGGTCCATGGATAGCTGAGTCCATTGCTGTGGGCCCAAGGTCACGCAGAACATCATGGCCAATGAGCACTGCGTCATTCAAGGCAGCTAGGAAGCAGAAGAGAGGAAGGGGCTACAGGAAGATACACCTTTCCAGATCCATTCAAGGTAGCTAGGAAGCAGAGAGAAGTGGGGAAGAGGCTACAGGAAGATGTATCCTTCCAGGGAACGCCCCTAGTGACTCACCCCCTTTAGTCACACCCCACCTGTTTGCAGTTACTACCCAGTCCATTCAAACTAGGATGGACTGGTTAGGTTATGAGTCTTGCAGTCCAATTATTTCATCTCTGAACAAATTCCTGTGCTAACATAGGGGCTTTTGGGGGACACCTCATATCCAAATCATAACACCCAGTTAAAATTTATTCTTCTCATTTGTTTTAAAAATATTTTTTAGTTGTCAATGGAACTTTATTTATTTCATTTATTTTTATGTGGTGCTGAGAATAGAACCCAGTGCCTCACACATGGTATGCAAGCGCTCTACCACTGAGCCACAATCTCAGCCCTTATCCTTCTCATTTAAAATTTTATTTCTTTTTTTTTAAATTTTATTGTTGGTTGTTCAAAACATTACATAGTTCTTAATATACCATATTTCACAGATTGATTCAAGTGGGTTATGAACTCCCATTTTTACCCCGTATACAGATTGCTGTGTCACATCAGTTACATTTCCATTGATTTACAAATTGCCTTTCTAGTGACTGATGTATTCTGCTGTCTATCCCATTCTCCACTATCCCCCCTCCCCTCCCCTCCCCTCCCCTCCCCTTCTCTCTCTCCACCCCCTCTACTATAAATCGTTTCTTCCACTTATATAATTTTTCTCCTACCCCTCCTTTCCTCTTATATGTAATTGTGTATAACCCTGAGGCTCACCTTCCAATTCCATGCAATTTCCCTTCTCTCTCCCTTTCCCTCCCGCCTATCATCCCTGTTTAATGTTAATCTTCTTCTCAAGCTCTTCGTCTCTACCCTGTCCTTGGTTACTCCCCTTATATCAAAGAAGACATTTGGCTTTTGTTTTTTAAGGATTGGCTAGCTTCGCTTAGCATAATCTGCTCTAATGCCATCCATTTCCCTCCAAATTCTATGATTTTGTCATTTCTTATTGCAGAGTAATACTCCATTGTGTATAAATGCCCCATTTTTTTAATCCATTCATCTATTGAAGGGCTTCTAGGTTGGTTCCACAATCTTGCTATCGTGAATTGTGCTGCTATGAACATCGATGTAGCAGTGTCCCTGTAGCATGCTCTTGTTAGGTCTTTAGGGAATAGACCGAGGAGGGGAATAGCTGTGTCAAATGGTGGTTCCATTCCCAGCTTTCCAAGAAATCTCCATACTGCTTTCCAAATTGGCTGCACCATTTTGCAGTCCCACCAACAATGAACAAGTGTACCCATTTCCCCGCATCCTCGCCAGCACTTGTTGTCCTTGGACTTCTTAATGGCTGCCAATCTTACTGGAGTGAGATGGTATCTTAGGGTGGTTTTGATTTGCATTTCTCTGACTGCTAGCGATGTTGAGCATTTTTTCATGTACTTGTTAATTGATTGTATGTCCTCCTCTGAGAAGTGTCTGTTCAGGTCCTTGGCCCATTTGTTGATTGGGTTATTTGTTATCTTATTATCTAATTTTTTTGAGTTCTTTGTATACTCTGGGTATTAGGGCTCTATCTGAAGTGTGAGGAGTAAAGATTTGTTCCCAGGATGTAGGCTCCCTGTTTATCTCTCTTATTGTTTCTTTTGTTGAGAGAAAACTTTTTAGTTTGAGTAAGTCCCATTTGTTGATTCTAGTTGTTAACTCTTGTGCTATGGGTGTCCTATTAAGGAATTTGGAGCCCGACCCCACAGTATGTAGATCATAGCCGACTTTTTCTTCTATCAGACGCCGTGTCTATGTTCTTTTCAAGTTGAAATACTTTGTCTTCATTGTCTGATGTTCTATCTTCTAAGTGATCTATTCTGCTGGTAGTATTGTCAATTGAGGTTTTAAGTTGGTTTATTGCTTCCTGCATTTCTAGGATTTCTATTTGTTTGTTTTTTATTACTTCTAACTCCCTGTGAAATTGATCTTTTACTTCCTGGATTTGTTTCTGTAGTTCCTTGTCAATGTGATCTTTCATTGTCTGATTTTGCTGTCTCATGTCTTCTTTGAGACTCCAGATCATCTGAAGCATGTATATCCTGAACTCTTTATCTGACATTCCATCTGTTGAAGCTATTACCTCTTCTAGAGTTGAGTTGACCTGCATTGCTTGTGGACCTTTCTTTCCTTGTCTTTTCATATTGCTTGCGTTTCTTTCTGCTTGGTGAAACTGTTGTGTTTTTGAAATTTTCCCCCTATTTATTTATATTGCTCTTGTATAGTTGGGATATCTCTCTTGTAGGGCGGGTAGTGGCTGTGCTCCTCCTCTAATTAGAGTGATCTATCTACCACGCTAGTTGGTCGTATGTCTGCCCACCCTGCGGGCACGGGTGGCTGCTCTACTCTGCCCCCACTCCAATTGTGGTGCCGTTCCTACCACGTCCTCGGATCGTTGGTCCTGATCCGGATGTGGGCGGCAGCTCTGCTCCACCCCTACTCCAATTGGTGTGACGTGTCTACCACGCTGGTCGGCCTCTAAGCCTGTTCCGCCGGTGGGTCTCAGATCTGCCTACCTTGCGGGCTTGGGCGGCAGTTCTGCTCAGCCCCCACTCCCAGTGGGGGTACCTAACTGCCTCTCCAACGGGTCACTGGGCCTTTTCCGGACACTGGCGGCGGCTCTGTTCAACCCCCACTCCAACCAGTGTGACGTGACTGCCTCGATGCTACTTGTCCACCACACTGGCAGGCTGCCGAGCCTGTCCTGCCAGTGGGACGCAGGTCTGCCTACCTTGCAGGATCAGACGGCGGCTCTTCACGGCCTCCACTCCAAGTGGGGTGACTTGGCTACCCTGCCGTCGGGTCGCTGGTCCTGTTCCAGGCGTGGGCGACTACTCTCCTCGGCCCCAGCTGCAGTTGGGGTGTCGTGATACCACACTGGCGGGTCCCTTAGCCTGCTCTGGGCGCAGGTGGCAGCTCCACTCTGCCCCCCAGGCCCCCGCAGCACCCAGCAGGACCCGGACCAAGAAGCAGTCCCTGTAGGATCCCCAACCCTGAGTCAGAGCAGGTTCGGGAGTCAGGAGCCGGCCTCTCTGGTCCCCACCACATTCTGCTAGGAGCAGGCTCCACAGAGCAACCGCCGCGGGTTCTCCAACCCCAGGCCAAAGCAGCCCCGGGAGCCCTAGCCTGGCCGCACCAGACTCTCCCTGCTCGGTGCCCAAGCCTGGCCGCACCAGATGCAGTTCCCGCGGGCTCCCCAGCCCCAGGCCAAAACTGTTCCGGGAGTCAGAGCCCCGCTGCCCCTCGGCACACGTTTCACTTGTAGCTGGCCTCAGCTCTCGGTCCCCGCAGGTTCCCCGGCCCTGGGCTCAAGCAGCTACGGGAGCCAGACCCCAGCCTCTCCGATCCCTGCCTCACTCTTCTAGGAGCAGGCTCCACAGAGGTACCCCAGCCTCAGGCTCAAGCAGCCCCGGGAGCCCGAGCCTGGCCGCTCCAAACTCTCCCAGCTCAGTGTACGCTCCGCCAGGGGCAGGGTCAAAGACGCAGTCCCCATGGGCTCCCTAGCCCCGGGCCAAAACTGTTCTGGGAGTCAGAGCCACGCTGCCCCTCAGCGCACAATCCACTTGTAACTGGCCTCAGCCCGGAGTCCCCGAAGGATCCCCCGCCCTGGGCCAAAGCAACCCGGGGAGCTAGAATCTGGCCGCTCAAAGTCCGGCACCCGCCTTGCCAGGGGCGAGCCCCGAAGAGTATTCTCCTCAGGTTCTCCAGTCCCGAGCCTGAGCGATCTGTCTGCGAGACGCAGGCAAATACCAGCCTGGAATCACCTGTTCCGTAGTTGAATGAGCTGAGATCAGTAGAAAACAGGGATGATTGCATCAGCTCTCCAAGATGGCGGCTGTTGTCCTCCTCCGTGTTCCGACCGGTGTCGGGAATCGAACTGGACCAGTTCTCTCCTCTGTCTCAAGGCCAGAACTCAGCACTCAGCACGGCCAGTGTGCCGCTGGCAGGAGCCGCCAGAATCCGCTTCGCTGTAATCCCGCTCTGGTACCTCGCCGCTAACTAACTAGCGCGCGCCCCAGACTCCATCCGTGGGGCTGTCCGCTGACCAGGTACTGCTACCCTCTGTGCAGAGAAATCGCCCGCGACCAAGCCCTTGCAGCCGAATCCCACGCGCTGGAAATCTGTCCTCTAGATTCTGGAGCACCTCAATTTCACTGGAAATTCCCACCAAGGTAGCCTTCAGCCGTTTTACCTCGTCTTTCTCCCGCACAGTGACGCGGCGCACTGGGGTGCTGCTCTCCCATCGCCGCCATCTTCCGGTCCCCAATTTTACCTAACATTAAATGGCCTCCAGTTCCATCCACTTTGCTTTTCATTTGTCTTCCACACCCTGCAGGGTCTTAGGTGAAAAGCCAGTAGTTCACTATAGAAACATCAGGAATTCAAATGATCCAATGGCCAGATATACCACTGTACCATGTCACTGCAGGGGCAGCTGCTTTGCGGAGTGTGGCAACTTCCTCTCACATACTCCTGTTAAGTTTGTTAGCCAAGCGTCCTTGGAGGCTTCCTAACTCTTGGTCTGTCGGGATACCTCCAGATGGCTACAACCAACACCCTTTCGAGGAGTTGTGGAGCATGAACAAAGGGAACACTTGCTGTAAAAGATATCAGTTTCGCCAAGCCTGCAACTCAGCAAAACTGGGCCGGGCCTGGACTAGCCTCAGAGAAACTGGGACCCACCTAAAATTTTATTTCTTGATGAAGTTTTATAGTTACTGTTGTTTAAATGTGTAAAATGTTTTCTTACTGACTTTTTTTCAGTTTAGTTTAAGAAGTGTTTTCTTTCTCAGATTTGAAAAATACCTTCCTAGCATCTTCTTAAAGTTTTGTAATCAACTTTGGTTATAGTGATTTAAAGATTCCAATTGTTTTTATTTTCATATGTAAAATCAAATTTCTTAGTATCATTTTGGATTAATTCATTTTATTTTCCTCTTATCTTTCAAGCTCATAAAGGATGAAGTTGAAATTCTGTGAAATTCAATGAAATTGATGCAGCAATATAGAATTATCCAGTTCTTGTTTTAAAAAACAATTGTGATCTTGAGATGAAAGTCTCAAAATGATATATATCATAATGATATGATATTTATGCTTATTATTTTGATTCTCTGTTCTACTTCATAATCTTTTATATTTCTGTCTCTGAGCCAGTTTTATAAAGCTCACTATAATTCTTAGTTCTTTATTAGTCCTAACATAATTTTTAATGACCTCTCAATTAAACAAAATTACTCATTCTGATGTGATTTCTGTTAAATTTTGTTGAATGTATAGATTAATTTAGGAAAAACTGTTGCATTTACAATATTTAGTCTTCTCCATAAAGATTTCTGTTCATTTACTTCTCTTCATAATTATACTAAATATTATATTTACACTATTTAGCCTTCTCAATGAAGATATTTCTGTTCATTTCCTTAGGTTTTATTAAGTTTTCATAAAATTAGTAAATTTTTTCTATAAAGTTACATTTTTCCTTTTTTTTTAAGATTCAATCCTAAAGTGCTTTTTTTAAAAAAAATATTTATTTTTTTTTAGTTGTAGTTGGAAACAATACCTTTATTTCACTTATTTATTCTTATGTGGTGCTGAGGATTGAATCCAGGGTCTTGCACGTGCAAGGCGAGTGCTCTACCACTAAGCCACAACCCCAGCCCCCTAAAATGCTTTTTTGATTGTTCGTAGTAAATGTTTTCTTTTTAAACAATGCATTTTGAGGAATAGAGGTATAGCTCAGTGGTAGGTTACTTGACTACCATGTGTGAGGCTCTGAGTTCCATCCCTAGCAACCCCACCCTACCACATACATACACATGAAATATATTTCATTTTCTGTTTGAATACAGAATTGATATTTTAAGCAACTTTTCTTGATTTAACTATTTTTTTACTTCTAATAATTCATCTTTAGTTTCAATTGGATTTTCTCAGTTGATAATCAACCTCTGTGCACAATGAATTTTTCATTCTAATCCAGATAGCTTTTATTTTATTTTTAGTCTTATTCCATCATCTAGTTCCTCTAGTATTTTGAATACACATATCAAGGCAGGCATCTTTCTCCCATTTTTGATTGTAAAGAAAACTGCATATAGCATTTGCGATTTTTAACTAGTAAATATAATGTATACTGTTTATTTGGTTACTCCTGGTTTCCTGAAGTTTTATTTTTTAAATACAAATAAGCAGTATTATTAAATGTCCATTTTAGGTCTCTTGAATCAATTGCTTCTTTAATGTTTAAACATTGCATTCCTGAAGTAAACTTAAAATGCATTTTATTTTTGATACTAAAAAATAAGTTATTGTATTCTTTATATATTTGCTTTGAGATTTTTTATCACATATTTTATAAGTGTAATTTATGTTTTTCCATTCTGTGTTATCCTTGAAAAATTTGGTTCAGGATTTTACACTGGACTCATTAAATGAAATGGGAAGTATTCCTTATTTATTTTTTTTTTTAAATGTGTTGGGAAGCTAGTTTAAAATTTGGTTTCAATAGAATTTACTTATAATAATTATCTGGGCCTGGTGTTTCCTTAGTGAATGAATTTATTTATCATTATAGGCTGGCCTGTTGAGTTAACTTGGTAGGCTTTATGTTTTTAGGTGATTCCTCAGTTAAAAAAAATGAGAGATTTATCTAATGTATTACTTCAATGAATCAACAATGAATAATGGAAAGAATTTTGTCAACAAACCTTTAAAATTTCTGAATGGAATTGCTAGCAGTATTACAGAATAGACATATTTAACCTTAGACTTCAGTGATTCCAAAGATGTAATGATAAAACTTTTTACTTAAAGATCTCAAAACTGCAGTATTTCCAGGAGTTTCTGACATTTTTAACAATTAATAACTTTCTGAGACTGTTTCTGAATAGTATTTCAATAAATTTGAGTTCAGTAGAATGTTCAGCTTTGCAAGATCCTTCATGAACAAAGCTTTTTAAGTCAGTTAGGAAAGTTCTGAATACTATAAAACCCAATATTCTTAAAACACGGTCATATATTAAATATTAAAATTCCAATTTACTTGGAAATTATTATTTAAAAAATGTAATGATATATCTAGTGTATCTTTGAAATGAGAATTGGAAGTTTGGGATTGGTCCTTGATAATTATTTGGAAAATTGAAATCTGTTTTTATTAAAATCCTCTGAAATTTTTGCTTCCGTTTCAGTACCTATATTATTCATTTCTTGGGCCTTTTCTTTCTAAAAAAAAAAAAAAGTGTGTCTGAACTGACCTCCACTTATATCACTTTACAGTTTGACTGAAATTCTGCACGTTTTGTATGAAGTCCTAAATGCTTGAATCATCTAGGCTATTCTCTCATGAGCAGAAGTGCTTTGGCTCTTCCAAAAGAATAGTGTAATTTCCAAGTGTCCACATTGCTCCTAAAGGTGTGTTTGTTACTGTAACTATATAATTTAATGATAATATGATTTTGAATTTCTACACAAGCTTAGTTAAATGCTTTGGAAATACAATTGCCAAAATTAAAAAGGAGCTGTCAGTGTAAGTCTGGGTGAAAGGACTTGGATTTAACCTAGGAATCTGCAGTAGACTGATTTGCAAATGTCTTTAAGCTTTCATTTGGTTAATAGCAGTTGAAGATTTTGCACAATGTATTATATGTTGGTCCTGTGTAAGAAAGGTTCAGAACTTAGGTCAGGCTCCAAATTTTCCTCAGTGAGAAGGTTGAAATCAAGGAACAGTTAGAAGTTTGGAAGAAGTCAAGTATTTGGATTATTGAGTACTTGTAGAGAGAAATTGTATTGATCAGTATGATCGAAAATACTCAAATCATTCATCTTTTTTATTAATTTAATTAATTTTTTAATTTATATATGACAGGAATGTATTACAATTCTTATTACACACATAAAGCACAATTCCTCATATCTCTGGTTGTATACAAAGTATATTCACACCAATTTGTGTTTTCATACATTTACTTTGGATAACAGTGTTCATCACTTCTTGTTAATGACAGTTGGAGATGTTTTACCATGAGTTGAAATAGCTTTCCAAAAATGATGACATAGAGGGGCTGGAGATGTGGCTCAAGCGGTAACGCGCTCACTCGCTTGGCATGCGCGGGGCGCTGGATTCAATCCTCAGCACCACATAAAAAATAAAATAAAATAAAGATGTTGTGTCCACTGAGGACTGAAAAACAAATATTTTTAAAAAATGATGACGTAGAAAAGCAGATCATATAGCAACAATAAGAAAAAAGAACATCTAAAGAAGAAATTACAGCTGGGCATGGTGATGCCTATAATCTCAGCAGCTGTGGGAGACTGAGGCAGAAGGATCGCAAGTTCAAACCAGACTCAACAATTTAGCAAGGCCTTAAGCAACTCAGGGAGACACTTTCTCTAAATAAAATATAAAAAAGATGTGGCTCAGTGGTTCAATCCCTGATACTTAAATAAATAAATAAAATAAAGCTACAAAAAGAAATCAGAATTGTCATATGGACAGCAGTGCAACTGGATTTAACAAACTAAGTTTTTTTTTGTTAGAGGCAAATGCACAAATCTTAAAACTTTAGAAAATTATATGTCATTTAGCATACTTTTTTTTTAGTTTTTTCAAGAGAATTTGAATTACTTGCAGTTTTTTTACCCATTAATATGTACATTCAGCCTAGAAATACTTGAAGAAAAGAAACTTATAAGGTGCTCCCTGTTCATTTTATTTCATCTCTGTCTTCTGAGGAACTTAACAAGGCAGCATATAAATAAGAAGCTAAAAGTTTCACAGTATTTATTGATGTAGTTTCATCAATGATCTTATTGAGTGATACTAGGAGAAGAGTTGGCCTATACTTTATAGCTGTTAAAAGAGTTAGTTTAATGAATTTTCTCCTAAATCTGAAATTCAAAGCTGCCAACAACCAAAGCTAGTTCCTAATAAGTTAGTGAGTAGATGTAACTATTGCTTTCATGAAGTTATGTAGTCATTCATATATTAAAGCAATATCTGAACACTTTTCATATGCTAGGTGCTGTGCTGGGTGTTGGGTATACAAGGATGAACAATATAAAAAGACCTCTGTCTTCATATAGTTATATTTATCATTGCCCTTCTGTAATTGTTTAATTAATGTAGTCTGTCACATGTAAGCATTAAGTAAACTTCCCAGTTAAACTTGATGTTTGATTGTTTTAGAATATTACACATAGTGAAAATGTATCATAGATTTTATGTGTTGTATATATATTAGAGTATACTTGAACGAAATGCAGTTTTTACAACTCATACAATAACATATTTTAGCAATGTGATTAAATAACCTGCTTTATAATGTTGATTCATTAACTTCACATTTTTTGTATCAAAAACTAATTAAATTTTAGATCAGACAATAAAGTAAAAGTGGCATTATTCATTTGGAAGAGAAACATTGCAGAACTTGGGTGATTTTTCATAGTAATATGTCAGCTATGACTTGAATGTGTTATTTCCTCAAAATGTATTGCTGTGAATTTCTTATGATACACTTTATTTTAATCATAAGATTACTTAATTTTTTTATAATGCCATTTGTGATGCTGTCTTCCTGTTCAAGCATGGATTGTCTGTTCTGGTCTAATGCTACATTACCAGTACTACCAGGGAATGAATTGCTAAGAATCTGGAAAGTAGGGCTGGGGCTGCAGTTCAGTGGCAGAGCACTTGCCTAGTATATGTGAGGCACTGGGTTCAATCTTTAGCACCACATAAAAATAAATAAAATAAAGGCATTCTGTTCATTTACAACTATAAATAAAAAATAGAAATGCATAATCTAAATTTTAAAATGTCTACCATCAAAATCATACTTTTAAGTTATTTTGAAAAAAAAACTATACATTCAGTAAATTGAAACAGATACCTAAAAACATGACTATTTTTAAATGTGTTGTATTCCTTGTCATTATTGTTCTATCTGAAAATCTCGGGATTTTATTTATTCTTCTGTTTTAAAGTTCCTCTGATTACCTCATCTCTTTGTATAGACATCATTCTTTTTAAAAAAAAAAAATTTGTTGTTGATGGACCTATTTATTTATTTATATGTGGCACTGAAACTGAAACCTAGTGCCTCACACATGCTTGGCAAGCACTCTACCACAACCCCAGCCCTAGACATCATTCTTGACACACAACATTTGTTAAATATGGACAATAACAGATAGTACAAAGACCTGCCTGAGAAGGGCAGACATCTATTCCTTTCTTTCATTTTTCTTTCTGACTCCCAGAAACAGTACCAACATAATGCTTTATTTATCTTCAAAATAATTTCAAAAGAAGCCTTTTAAACTTATTACTCAATAAATAGGTCTAGGATAAAACCAGGAAACGTGAGTGTTTTAGTGTCCCAAGTTGTTTTGATCATCAGTTAGGTTTAGAAACTCTTAATTACAATTAGTTAATCAGTGTCCTTAAGTTTTGCTAGGATGTTTAAATTCAAGTAGGGAGAAAATGGAAATTTTTCAAAATTTAAAAAAGTACTTTTGTCTTTTTTTTCCTCCCTCTGTACTGAGTATCAAACCCAGGGCCTCAGATTTCTCAGAGTGTCAGGTAGCACTGTAGCATCAAGCCCCTAAAAAAAAGTATTTTTGAAGATTCATAACATCTCTTTTATTTTATTAACAACTCTTTTAATAATAGTGTTTTCCTGCCTTTTTGTTAATAAGTAAGATTTAGTGAAGGGTTAGGAGCTAAAAACAACTTTGAGGTGGATTCAGAAATCTAAAAGATACAGTGATGAAATATGATATTCGAGTTATAGGGGAGGATCACAAATGTGTGATTTTTAAGTATCCTCTATTTGAAACCAATCTAGAGTCTTGAATTGGATCCAGTGTATAGTATGCTACAAATGGAAAGATTAAACTGGAGCGATATAATTAGGGTAAACCATTGCATCTGCACTTGTATTGCATCAACTGAATTTGAAACCAGCTGCAAAAATGGTGACTAATCTTTGGCAAGCCCACATGAGAGTGTAGTACAATAAGCCAGCTTCAAGCTTCATGAGCACATGTTTCTTCAGCTCGCCTCTGAGCAGGTGATGGTGGTGATGCAATCTGATTATACTTTTGAATGTATTCTAACCACAATCAACAGTTAAGTCTCACAGGGATTTCACAAAAAAGACTTCAACTATATTTTTTCAGATAGTTTCAACTATAGAAGGTCATGGGAACTAGTATTTCTTTTCTTTCACCTTAGTGGCTACAGTACTTGATAGTAGTTTATAATCTTAAGTGTGGGAGGCTTTCTTTTTTACATGTCAATTGCAGAATACAGAAATAATGTGGAAGAAAGCTCTTGTTCAGAATTGTGCACGACTACTTAACACTGATCAATGAAAATTATTAAATTGTCCATACCATTTAATTTTGTAGAAACAGAAGATGGTTAATCAGTGTGCTGTGAAATGTTTAAGTGGTCCCTTTCAATATTTACAAGATGAACTCTCTGGCCATTACCTTTCTACAGATGAGGTGATATTTAACAGTGTAATAAACTTTAAAAGTGTTTAATAAATACTGAGTTTGACTTGGACTTAAGACTCTCTTCACCTTTTTTCCCCCAGTCTTTGGAAAGAATAATAGTTTTATTTTTATTCCAGTGCATCACAAAGAAACTTGGTGAGGATAAATTAAACTCTCTGTTTGAGAGTATTAGCCATCTTTGGAAAGAATTGCTCCCAGACTTAAAATTTATTCACCTATATTATTTCAGAAGTAGAATATTTAGAAGTTGCCTGTTAATCTTAACTGGAAATGTATAAAAATACATGATATAGCTTCCTATAATAGACACAGATCCACAAGACCATTAAAATATAAAACTTACAAATTGTTTCTGAGAGTTAAGGGGGAAATGGGTGTAAAAAAAAGTCTAGCCTGGCTCACACTTTGTGTACAAAGAATGACTTTAGAAGCATGTCAGAAGAGAATAAGCCTGAGCCTCATTCACATCACTTCTGATTTTGAGGGTTAAGAGTGAGTCCCAGGCACCTGTGTTTTTAGTCATTTCCCTTCCTGATACCTGCCCCCACCATGGCTTTGATGCATAGCAAAATGTGAGAAACACAATCCAGACTCCTGAAGTATTATATTACTGTAGACTACACAGTATAGCTAAGATTCCTAGTTGCCCAATTTTGCATTGTCATCAAGAGAAAGAAATATTTTCATGGTAATTAAAAAAAGATTGAAAAAAAACATGATTATTGTTTTTAATGGTAATTACTTTAATGGTAATTTTGTAGAAGGAGATAATTTACTATTATTATGTTTTTTAATCAAATAACATTTTGTAAGATGCCATGGATTTGGACTGAGCACCTGCACTGAACACAACAAGTCATTATGGTGTTTAATCACTCCGAGCTTTGGCTGGTTGCAACAGTTGTGTTACCAGTTAACTGATTAGGTTATAAACAGTAGATTAGTTGAGCTGTAACCAGTTAATTGGGTGGCAGACTACGCAATTTCAGTTGTTTTCTGCACCTTCTTTTCTTTTCTTTTTCTTTTTTTTTTATTGGTTGTTCACAACATTACAAAGCTCTTGACATATCATATTTCATACATTAGATTCAAGTGGGTTATGAACTCCCAATTTTTACCCCAAATGCAGATTGCAGAATCACATCGGTTACACATCCACAATTTTACATAATGCCCTATTAGTAACTTGTATTCTGCTACCTTTCCTATCCTCTACTATCCCCCCTCCCCTCCCCTCCCATCTTCTCTCTCTACCCCATCTACTATAATTCATTTCTCTCCTTGTTTATTTTCCCATTCCCCTCACAACCTCTTATATGTAATTTTTTATAGCAATGAGGGTCTCCCTTCATTTCCATGCAATTTCCCTTTTCTCTCCCTTTCCCTCCCATCTCATGTCTCTGTTTAATGTTAATCTTTTCTTCCTGCTCTTCCTCCCTGCTCTGTTCTTAGTTGCTCTCATTATATCAAAGAAGACATTTGGTATTTGTTTTTTAGGGATTGGCTAGCTTCACTAAGCATAATCTGCTCTAGTGCCATCCATTTCCCTGCAAATTCCATGATTTTGTCATTTTTTAATGCTGCATAGTACTCCATTCTGTATAGATGTCACATTTTTTTTATCCATTCATCTATTGAAGGGCATCTGGGTTGGTTCCACAGTCTAGCTATTGTGAATTGTGCTGCTATGAACATCGATGTGGCAGTATCCCTGTAGTACGCTCTTTTAAGGTCTTCAGGGAATAGTCCGAGAAGGGCAATAGCTGGGTCAAATGGTGGTTCCATTCCCAGCTTTCCCAGGAATCTCCATACTGCTTTCCAAATTGGCCACACCAATTTGCAGTCCCACCACCAATGTACAAGAGTACCCTTTTCCCCACATGCTCGCCAGCACTTGTTGTTGTTTGACTTCCTAATGGCTGCCAATCTTACTGGAGTGAGATGGTATCTTAGGGTGGTTTTGATTTGCATTTCTCCGACTGCTAGAGATGGTGAGCATTTTTTCATGTACTTGTTGATTGATTGTATGTCCTCCTCTGAGAAGTGTCTGTTCAGGTCCTTGGCCCATTTGTTGATTGGGTTATTTGTTATCTTATTGTCTAATTTTTTGAGTTCTTTGTATACTCTGGATATTAGGGCTCTATCTGAAGTGTGAGGAGTAAAAATTTGTTCCCATGATGTAGGCTCCCTATTTACCTCTCTTATTGTTTCTCTTGCTGAGAAAAAACTTTTTAGTTTAGGTAAGTCCCATTTGTTGATTCTTGTTATTGACTCTTGAGCTATGGGTGTCCTATTAAGGAATTTGGAGCCCGACCCTACAATATGTAGATCAGAGCCAACTTTTTCTTCTATCAGATGCAGAGTCTCTGATATCAAGCTCCTTGATGCATTTTGAGTTAACTTTTGTGCATGGCGAGAGGAGGGGATTCAGTTTCATTTTGTTGTATATGGATTTCCAGTTTTCCCAACACCATTTGTTGAAGATGCTATCCTTCCTCCATTGCATGCTTTTAGCCCCTTTATCAAATATAAGATAGTTGTAACTTTGTGGATTAGTCTCTGTGTCCTCTATTCTGTACCATTGGTCCACCCTCCTGTTCTGGTACCAGTACCATGCTGTTTTTGTTACTATTGCTCTGTAATATAGTTTGAAATCTGGTATCGCTATACCACCTGATTCACACTTCCTGCTTAGAATTGCTTTTGCTATTCTGGGTCTTTTATTTTTCCATATGAATTTCATGATTGCTTTATCTATTTCTACAAGAAATGCCATTGGGATTTTGATTGGCATTATATTAAACCTATAGAGAACTTTTGATAGTATTGCCATTTTGATGATGTTAGTTCTGCCTATCCATGAGCAGGGTATATTTTTCCATCTTCTAAGATCTTCTTTTATTTCTTTCTTTAGGATTCTGTAGTTTTCATTGTATAAATCTTTCACCTATTTTGTTAGGTTGATTCCCAAGTATTTTATTTTTTATTTTTGAGGATATTGTGAATGGGGTGGTTTTCCTCATTTCCAGTTCAGAAGATTGTTGATTTTATATCCTGCACTTTGCTGAATTCATTTATTAGCTCTAGTAGTTTCTTTGTAGACCCTTTTGGGTCTTCTAGGTATAAAATCATATCATCCGCAAATAGTGATAATTTAAGTTCTTCTTTTCCTATTTTCATGCCTTTAATTTCTTTTGTCTGTCTAATTGCTCTGGCCAGTATTTCAAGAACTATATTGAATAGAAGTGGTGAGAGAGGGCATCCCTGTCTTGTTCCAGATTTTAGAGGGAATGCCTTCAGTTTTTCTCCATTCAGAATGATGCTAGTCTGAGTCTTAGCATAGATAGGTTTTACAATGTCGAGGTAAGTTCCTGTTATCCCTAGTTTTTCTAATGTTTTGAACATAAAGGGATGCTGTACTTTGTCAAATGCTTTTTCTGCATCTATCGAGATGATCATATGGTTCTTATCTTTAAGTCTATTGATGTGGTGAATAACATTTATTGGTTTCCATATATTGAACCATCCTTGCATCCCAGGGATGAATCCTACTTGATCATGGTGCCCAATTTTTTTGATGTGTTTTTGTATTCGATTTGCCAGAATTTTATTAAGGATTTGCATCTAGGTTCATCAGAGATATTGGTCTGTAGTTTTCTTTCTTTGAGGTGTCTTTGTCTGGTTTCGGTATCAGAGTGATGTTGGCTTCATAGAATGAATTTGGAACAGCTCCCTCTTTTTTCTATTTCCTGAAATAACTTGAAAAGTATTGGTACTAATTCTTTTTTAAAGGTGTTGTAAAACTCCGCTGTATACCCATCCGGTCCTGGGCTTTTCTTGGTTGGTAGTCTTTTGATTGCTTCTTGTATTTCATCCATTGATATTGGTCTGTTCAAATTGTGTGTATCCTCCTGACTCAGCCTGGGCAAATCATATGACTAAAGAAATTTATCGATGTCTTCACTATCTTCTATTTTATTGGAATATAGGTTTTCAAAATAATTTCTAATTGTCTTCTGTATTTCTGTAGCATCTGTTGTGATATTGCCTTTTTCATCCCGTATGTTAGTAATTTGAGTTCTCTCTCTTCCTCTCTTCGTTAGCATGGATAAGGGTCTGTCGTTCTTATTTATTTTTTCGAGAAACCAACTTTTAGTTTTGTTAATTTTTTCAATAGTTTCTTTTGTTTCAATTTCATTGATTTCCGCTCTGATTTTAATTATTTCTTGCCTTCTGCTACATTTGCTGTTGTTTTGCTCTTCCTTTTCTAGGGCTTTGAGATGAAGTGTGAGCTCATTTATTTGTTGGTTTTTTCTTTTTTTGAGGAATGACCCCCAGGCCATGAATTTTCCTCTTAAAACTGCTTTCATTGTGTCCCATAGATTCCGATATGTTGTGTCTGTATTTTCATTTATCTCTAAGAATTTTTTGATTTCCTCCTTTATGTCTTCTATAACCCATTGATCATTCAGTAACATATTGTTCATTTTCCATGTGATGTAGGATTTTTCCTTCCTTCTTTTATCATTGATTTCCAGTTTCATTCCATTATGATCAGATAAAATGCATGGTATTATCTCCACCCCTTTATATTTACTGAGGGTTGCCCTATGGCATAATATATGGTCTATTTTTGAGAAGGATCCATGTGCTGCTGAGAAAAAAGTATATCCACTTGATGATGGTTTATATATTCTATATATGTCAGTTAAGTCTAGGTTATTGATTGTGATATTGAGTTCTGTAGTTTCTTTACTCAACTTTTGTTTGGAGGATCTGTCCAATGGTGAGAGTGGTGTGTTGGAGTCATCCGTAATTATTGTGTTGTGGTCTATTTGATTCTTGAACTTGAGGACAATTTGTTTTATGAATGTCGAAGCACCATTATTTGGTGCATAAATATTGATAATTGTTATGTCTTGTTGGTGAATGGTTCCTTTTAACAGTATATAATGTCCTTCCTTATCCCTTTTGATTAACTTAGTCTTGAAGTCGATTTTATTGGCTATGGGGATGGCAACCCCTGCTTGCTTACTAGGACCGTGTGCGTGGTATATTTTTTCCCAACCTTTCACCTTCAGCCTGTGTATGTCTTTTCCAATCAGATGTGTCTCCTGGAGGCAGCATATTGTTGGATTTGTTTTTTTAATCCATGTTACCAGCCTATGTCGCTTTATTGGAGAGTTTAAGCCATTAACGTTTAGAGTTACTATTGATATATTGTTTGTACTTCCTGCCATGTTTGATTATTTATCTTTTTTTTTTCTAATTTGTTTGTTTCTCCATGATTAGCTTTCCCCCCGTCCTCTGTCTTTACCGAGGCACTTCCCACTGATGGTTTTGGTTATTGTTTTTCATTTTTCCTCGTGTAGTGTTTTGCTCAAGACGCTTTGCAATGCTAGTTTTCTGGCTGCAAATTCTTTTAGCTTTTGTTTATCATGAAAGATTTTTATTTCGTTGTCGTACCTGAAGCTTAATTTTGCTGGATACAGAATTTTTGGCTGGCATCCATTGTCTTTCAGTGTTTGAAATACATTGTTCCATGACCTTCTTGCTTTCAGCGTCTGTGATAAAAAATCCGTTGTTAACCTTATTGGTTTACCCCTGAATATAATCTCCCTCCTTTCTCTTGTAGCTTTTAATATTTTCTCTTTGTTTTGTATATTGGATATCTTCATAACAATGTGTCTTGGCGTTGGTCTACTGTGATTTTGTGTGCTCGGTGTCCTGTATGCATCTACAATTTGTATATTTGTTTCCTTTTTTATTTCTGGAAAGTTTTGTGTAATTATTTCATTCAGCAGGTTACTCATTCCTTTGGTTTGAATCTCTGTGCCTTCCTCTATCCCGATGACTCTTAAATTTGTTTTTTTTATGTTATCCCATTTCTCTTGGATGTTTTTCTCGTGATTTTTAACCAGCCTTTCTGAGTTGGCTAGACTCTTTTCAAGATGATATATTTTGTCTTCATTATCTGGCTTCTACTTTCTCCACTCTGTTAGTGATACTCTCAATTGAGTTTTTAATTTGGTTTATAGTTTCTTTCATTTCTAGAATTATTGTTTGATTTTTTTTTATAATCTCTATCTCCTGATAAAGATTTTTAACTTCTTCTTTTATCTGTTTATGTAATTCATTTTCAGCGTATTCTTTCACTGTTTGAATTTGCTGTCTCGTATCTTAAGGTTCCATTCCATCTGTCTAAGGTATTCCTTGAGTTCCTTATATGACCATTTTTCTGATGGCTCTAGGTCCTCCTGAATATTTAGGCTGTCCTGCATTGTTTGTACTCCTTTTCTTCCTTGCCTTTTCATGCTGCTCATGTTACTTCTTTTTCTGTTTGACTACTGAGTTACTGTTTACTCCTATAAATTTATTTGATGCTTGGGAGAAAAGGTATTAGAAGGGAAGGGAAGAAGTCACTAAAGAGAATGAGAGTAAGCAGATAGAATTCAAGGAAGGGGGAATAAGAGAATTTAAAAGAAAGAAAAGACAAATAATAATTAAAAAATGAAAATTAAAATTAAAAAATAGAATAATAAAATAATTAAAAAATTTTAAAAAATTAAAAAAATATTTACAAAACAACAGCAACATGAAAATGAAAAAAAAACCCAAATTAAAAAAAATTAATAAATGCAGTCTTAGAGTTTGATTAACTTCTCTTCCAGTAGGTGGAGCTGTGCCCACTGGGCCAAGCTTCTCCTCTCAATAGGTGGGAATCAATCACTGTGCAGCAGCTCTTCCTCCCAGACTGGTCGGGTCTCCAATACTGGGTGCCTACGGCCTTCTCTTGTGTCTAGACACTTCCCCTGTTTTCCTCAAGCCAGGCCCCGCTCACTGGTGACGCTCACCACAATCCTGGCTACACGCCAGGTCTGCTGCTCCTGTGAGCTCTGTTTTCATGAACGCCTGGGCACACTCTCCCTGTTTGCCATTCCCTTGGACCCTAAGTTTGTAGAGCTTGGGGCTGAGAATCCCCAACGAATTTGCTTGCCCTCTGGTAGCCACGCCCCCGGTAGCTAGTGCAAGGGACCTCAGTTGTCAGCACTGGTGGGAGAGGTAGCCGGGAGTTCCGCGTCGAGAGTCCCGCGCCACTCCTGATTCCCTCGTTCTGGCTATTGCTCTCACGGGAGAGCTGGGAGGCGGAAGGGGCCCTTAAGGTTTCCCTGCTGTGTGGAGAGGGAAGTCTAGGGGATTACACACCTGTTGCCACTGGTTTCAATGAATTTATCTCCTCCACCGCGTTTTTGTGACATCAGTTCTCTGTCATGGTGGTATCCCATGCAAATTGTGACAGTTCGTTCCCTTTGCCGGGTGACCAATGCAACGGGTGGGTCCTGTCTCTCCAAGCCCCGTTTCAATCCTGTGGCCACTGCCTATGCAGGTTCAGTTGGCATTTACTTCCGTAGGATCAGAAGTGCCGACCAGTTGTTTCGGCGGGATCGTTAGTGCTGAGTCATAGCGGTTTGGCAGCGAGAAGCAGGCGAATGAGAGCTTGAATGCAGCCGATCCCGGCTTGGTGTGTGTTCTGAGAGGCCCGGACTGTTCGCCCCAGATCCATGTCAGCTCTGCATTGCCTAGTGATCCTGAGCAAACAGCATTTAGACAGTTTACGACTTCCTATGCCCGCGCAGCTGAAGAGGTCCGAGATTTGATCTCTCTGAGCCCGCTGCCATGTTGGATCCCCCCTTATTTTCTTTTCATCTGGTCATATTGTTAGAGTTCCTGGAGTGTGTTATGGTTCTGGAGGCTACCCTATTTGACTCATGGTTTGGTTTGGTTTTGCTCAAATAAATTCTACTAAATTTTTAAAAATTTATCCTTTAACTGATACATGACAATAAAAACTGTACTTATTTATAGGGTACCCTGTGATATTTTGATACATGTATTCATTGTATATTGTTTAAATCAGGATAAACATCTCTACTCGAATATTTGTCATTTGTATGTAGTAAAAACAGTCAAAATCCTTATTCTATCTTTGTGAAATATATGGTACATTATTGTTATTTATAGTAACTATACTGTACAATAGAAGACCAGAATTTCTTTAGTCCTATCTGAGTATAATTTAGTACCTAATATGGTTTGGATCTAAAATGTCCTCCAGAAGCCCTGTTCTAATGCCTTGGTTGCCACCTGTGGTGTGTTAGGAAATGGTGCAACCTTTAGGGGGTAGAGCCTAGCAGGAGGAAGTAGGTCACTGGAGGCGGTTTTTTTGGGGGGCCTCTATATTTATTTTTAGTTATACATTGCAGTAGATTTCTACTGGAATGTATTTTATTCTATTTAGGACCTCATTCTTATGGATATACATGATGGTGGAATTCACTATGGTGGATTCATATAAGTACATAGGAAAATTGTTTTGGATTCATTCTACTGTTTTTCCTTTCCCTATCACCTCTTCTTTCCCTGTCTCCTCTCCTTTCCCTTCATTCCCTTTTGTCTCATCTACTGAATATCTCTTTTTTCTCTCTCCCCTGTTATAGTGGGTTTTGCTTGCACATATCGGCAAAAACATTCAACCTTTGGTTTTTTGGGGGACTGGTTTATTTCACTTAGCATGGTAATTTCCAGGTTCATCCATTTACTTGCATATGTCATAAAGTCATTCTTCTTTATGGCTAAGTAAATACTTCATTGTGTATAGGTACCAGTTTCTTTCATCTGTTGAAGAGCATCTAGGTTAGTTACATAGCTTAGCCATTGTGTATTGAGCTGCTATAAACATTGATGTGGCTGTGTCACTGTAATATGCTAATTTTAACTTGTTTGAATATGCAGTGCTCATGTGGGTGGGATTTTGAAAAGTATATTTTGTATGGGCCCCTTTCTCTCTTTCTCTACTTCTGAAAGCCATCAAGTGAATATCTTTTCTCTGCCACAGCCTTCTGCTGTGTTGTTCTGCCTCATCACAGGCCAAAGAATAATGGAGTCAGCCAACCAAGGGTTGAAGCCTCTGAAAGTATAAGCCAAAACTTTTTCCCCCTTTGAGTTGTTTTTCTTAGGTACATTTTCACAGGTATGAAAACCTCATTAACATAGTTATCATAACTAACATTAATCAGTCCTCTCATCAGTTTTTCTCAACCTCTCATAACCACCATTCTACTATCAATTACTACAGTTCAAGTTTTTAGATTTTACCTATGAGTGCGATCTTGATCATGTGATGCTCATGCTTCTGTATCTGGTTTATTTCACTTAACATAATGATCTCCAGTTCATCCATGCTATTGCTGATTACATGATGTCATTCTTTTTAATAGCTGAACAGCATTCTATTGTGTACATGTATCATTTTCTTTATTAGTCGATGGACTTTGGGTTAGTTTCCATTTCTTGGCTATTATGGATAGTGTTCTAGTAAACATGGGAGTACCAATGTCTCTTTGACATTCTGATTTCTTTGGTTACATATTCAGAAGTGAGATTGCTAGATCATGTGGTATTTTTAGTTTTAGTTTTTTGAGGAATATCATGGTCCATTAAAATAAAGGAAGTCTTAAGAATAAAAATACCATAATCAGGAGAAGTATCGTAATTAAGGGCTTGGGCTATGGAAATATCTGGATCTGAGCTTATCTTCTACCCTAATTGACCTGATGACCTTGAGCAAGTTGCTTAACATTGCTTGGCTTCATTTTCCTTACCTATGAGATGGAGCTAGTAAGAGGACCCACCTCATAGAACTAAGAAGAATATTTGAATTAAGTGTTAGCATTTACCACTTTTGTTATATTGTCAATTAATAAGTATTCTTAAGGTTCTACTGGAATTGCTTGTCTGGCCATTGAAAATCACTAAAATATTATTTAGAAATCAAATGCAGGGAAAAAAGAAAGCAAATGCAGTAATTTATTTCTCTTTTAAAAAAGAAAGTATTTATTGACTGAATACTATTCAGTTGATAGTAAAGACTGATGTTTTACTCAGAAAACATTTAAAAAAAGATTCTCCAATGAAGTTCCAGTTGAGTATTTCTTACTGAAATTATTCGTTTTCCTCAACTGTTGTATAACCATGCATTGCATGAAAATGGACCTCATAAGTAACGGTGGTCCAATAAGAACTGAAAAATTCCTAATGCTTGCTGGTATTGAAGCTATCCTAAGGTTGTATTACAATACATTTTGCTCAAAGATGTAATGTTGGCATAAACAAACCTGTTGTGTTGCCACTTATATAAAAGTGGAACACATACGATTATGTACAATATACATAGTATACTTATTATTTTAGAGTGTACTCCTCCTCACTAAAGAAGAATATTTTGTGAAACAATATGTTTTATTATGCTAGCAACAACCTAGTGTCTTATGTTTACCAAATATTTTGGTTGCAGTAAGAGGCCACATGAGTAAGGACACTATCATGTTCTCAAAATGATGAAATCACCTACTTTGCCCAGAAATTAATAAATAAAATTCTTATTATAATGAATAAATTCTGTGAAAAGAAATAGGCAGATCTTGAAAACAGGAAACAATTATTATTTTTTCCATGTTTTCTTTCCTTTCTTTCTCTCTGCACTCCTCCCTTTTGCGGGGGAGGATTGAATCCATGGGTGCTTTACCACTGAACTACCTCCCCAACCCTGTTTTTTATTTTAAGCAGGATCTTGCTGAGTTGATGAGGATGGTCTCAAACTTAAGATCCTTCAGTCTCAGCCTCAATCTCCCAAGTAGGTGGGAATATAGACATGTACCACTATGCCCAATTTATTTGTTTTCACATTGTCTATTTTCTTTCTGTTTTCAACTCTTCCATGAACATATGTAGGCATACTTCCTTTTTATCTTTTATAGGTATCTGAGTCATTTTTTGCTGTGTAACAAACTACCTAAAAGTTAGTGGTGCCATATGACAATAATTTATACTTCTCTCATAGATCCATTGGCTGACTGGGCTTAAATGGGAAGTTCTTGCTTGAGCTCATTCATGTGGTTGTAATCAGGTGTCAGCTGGAGTTACTGTCATCACAGATTCTTCTAGTCTTGATGTCCAGGTTGACTTACTCAACATGACTGCCAATTGATGCTGGCTCAAACTAAGGCTGTGAAAAAGAATACCTATACGTAGCCTTCACATATTGCTTGGCTTTCTCATAATCTGGTGGCTGGGTTCCAAGAGTGAGCATTCAGAGAGGCAGGAAGTAGAAGTTTCCATGCAGTTAAGGACTACACCCAGTAATGGTACAGCATCAGTTCCACCATGTTTCATTGGTCAGAGTAGCCTCAGGCTATTCCCAGATTCAAGGGTATAAACAATAATGGCACTTAATTGGAAAATCTTGTTAAAGAACCAGAGTGATAGGAGATATTATTATGGCCACTTTGAAAGATAAAATTTGTCACAATTAGTATAGAGAAGAGGTGGATTAGGGAAATAGGCAATATTCTCATTATATTAAAAAATCAGTAAATCTTCTTGGAATAATTTTAATTCTACAGAAAAACTGGAATGATTATACAGAGCATTTCTTTTCTTCGTCCAGCTTCCCTTAAGGGTGACTTCTCACATAGCCACGATAAATTTGTCAGTCCTAAGAAATTAACACTGATATAATAGTATGAATTAAACTGAATTTATCTGTTTTCCCCCTGATTTTCTTTTTTGTTCTACAATCCAATTCAGGATTTTACATTATATCTAGTCACATTGTATTTTAACATGTTAATCAATCTCTTTCTCATATTGATAATCTTTCTTCCTCTTTCACAACCCATTAGGAAATGAATTACTTTCAAATACATATCCTTATAAATAGTAAAAATGTAAAAATATAGTTCAAGTTAATTGGAGAATTAGTGATTTCTAAAATATATTTTAGCTTTTTAGGATGCTATAGAACATTTTAATGAGTTGCTCAAGGGAAGAGTAACAGAATTTCTCGTAGATGTATATAGTATCATAGTCATTTTGGATGTTTTTAAATTTTCTGTGTTAACTTTGAACCCTAATCTTTATTGTACTTGTGGTAGATAAAATTAAAAATGACTGAAATCAGTGTGTACAGGGCTTTAACATTGCAGTTTAAATTTATAGACTTCAGCATAACCACCACTTTTTGGTGATCCAACATTCAGTCTGATTTTCCACCTCATTGAAAACATTCTCCAGCTGCTGCCGAGTGATTTCATAAATTGCATTCATGATCCTGGCTTGAAGTTCCTTTAAAGAATGTGGTCTGGATGAATACACAGCAGTTTTAACACAGTCCCATAAAATATAGTTCAGTGGGATAGGTCAAGTTTAAAGTTGCACAAGGATTTTATAAACACTCTCAGTAGATGGGCACTAAAACTTTGAATGTGTTATATGGAAAAACCTTATAAAAGGATGGCAGAGTTCCAAAGGTAGATTAAGTTGGTCATCTATGAAACAATTCCCACTACTGATGGTTCTTAATAGTACCACCTGCTAGTTCTTTCATATTAAATTGTGTGAAATAACACATTCTGTAAACTGATGAACTACTTATTTATTTGATAAACCCATCAGTGAAAGAAACCTATGTCATAAGAAATGGAGCTATTTATTAGGCAAAAGGTCTTAAGCCAGAAATATCAGGCATTTTTGTAGAGAAAGAGTGTTGTAATCTATCATTGTTTTTTTAAAACAGCAGCAAGTAATACACTATACCCAGTTGCTATGTTTGTCATTTAGTTGGCAGGAAACTCCAGAATCTCTGAGTAGTCAGATGAATGCCAAGTTAAACCTCAGAAATATCAGTGGTCTTGGTGTATAGTGTTTTAGATACCAGGAGGCTATAAATATGCACTAAAGGCTGACATTTTGGGTGCTTCACTGATGCATTTCCTTTGCTGATTTTATTTATTGGTTTAGTGAGAATATCTCACCCAGCCATGACAATTGCTATCCTAGATAACAAGGCCAAACAATATATATCTTATATTCCTAAATTAGAATTATAGTTCCATTGTTAGAATTGCTATTACTTGTGTTTGGAAATTAATATTATATCATGAAATGAATGATACACAGAAAACTTTAGCAGCATGTGGCAATTATGACTATATAGACTGATGTGTCACCAGATGTACAGAATTAATCCCAAAGCAGTTTTTGATACTAGCCAGTCATGTCAACTGAAGTTAAATATCCTGTTAAAATACCTTACTGAATTTTAACTCTGCCACTGAACTTTTTTTTAAATACTGGTAACCCATCAGTTTTTTTATGTTTTTAATATACTCCATTCATATTTGTAGTTTAGACCCATATTAAGTCTAATAGTGAAACCCCAAAACAGATTTCCTATTTATGTGTAAAGTTAATTAGACATACATAATATGAATATCTCTTGTTAAATAAGAAAATATGAATGTAATACCTGCTTCTTTTCAATAATTCTGAACTTTTAATTTTTTGTATTCTTAAACAATATAATCTCTTTTAATTTTGTTTTTACAGTTAAGAATTAGTAGTATATGCTGTAGTTTCAAAATATAAGGTCATTTTCTCCTTTTTAAAAAACTTGATATTTTCATATCAATGCCATTATCAGCTTTATAATTAATTATTATAAAGCCATAGTAGAGCTACAGTTTAAAATTACTTTTGAGATATTTCTAGTTCTATAATCTTGGGGAAATTCTCTTAGTTAATGGTCTCAGAGTTTGGAGTCCCCTGTGGAATGATTTTGGGTATGCTAAGTCAAATCAAACTGTTCAATTTAATCTAGTATAGATGTGACTCTTCTCTTATTTCCCAGAACTACTCTAGTTTCCGTATCTTGGTATAGCTAAGATTGTTTTAATTTAATTAAGATTTATGCAAGACTTTTATTAAGATTAATTTAGTGTAAGACTTTTAGATTTGAACCCTTAAGTTTATGAAAGTTATGAGACTTATACTTTTGAAATTTTTTTTCTCTATTAAGCTATATTTTAGTGCTTTTCTTTCAGAGTTAATTCTATATCCCTATTTAATTTTCATTCAGATGAATTGGGAAGATCTTTTATTCTTCATTATATGAAACAGTAGGTAATCATTACTATAAATTTGGATGTTTTAACCTAAATACTAAAGATCAGTTGAGTAGAATTGTAGTTTCCTTGGCTGGAAAGAATAGGACAGATTGATCAATAAATACGAAGTTATAGTTAGATAAGAGAAAGAAGTTCTGTTGCATAGTAAGGTGACCTTAGGTAGTGATAATGTACTGTATTTAAAAAACAAAACAGAAGAGAGAATTTTGAATGTTTCACCATAAAGAGATGGCATTCATTCAAGGAGATATGTTTACCCTGATTTGAGTATTATATAATATATATATATATATATGTATATATTATATACCATCACATGGTACCCCCCAAATAAGTAATTTTTATGTATCAGTTAAAAAAGAATGTTATCCACTATACTGATGAAATTTTAGAAATGTTTATTAAGAAACTTGTACAACTTGTTTATAAAAATATTTTTATTAAAATATGTGGTGATGGTTTAAGAAAAAATCACAAAGAAATATAGCCCTTTATGATACCATACTGAAACAAAATGTCTAGCCTAAAATGTTTTTATGATCTTTCTTGCTTTTCATTCTTTCCTTAAAATGAAATAATTACCTATCATTTCATTAATTTTCATTAACCATCTTGTAAAATATCTTTTTGTCTTTAAAACAGAATTATATGCTAGCTAACTTTAAGTTTTTTCATGCATAAAGTAATGTTTTAAATTCCAAATGCATTAACTAAAAACACTTTGCAATTTCCCATAATGTTTAGGAATAATCTAAGACCCAAGACTACTATACCAAAAAGCATTTTCATTCAATTTGAATTGTATTTTTGTAGAAAAAAATATAAGATTATAAAATGTTTTACTTATACTGCTAAAAGTGTGATTAAGGAATACATGGTGAATAGAGTGTTATTTTAGTAGATTCTGTCGTGGAACACTTGGATCTTACAAAACCAATGGTATAAAAAATTTCAAGGAACACATTAAATGAATCACTGATTAATAGACAATGATTTGTCCATGAAGAGTGGTTGTGCTTTAAATGAATATTGTTGCAAGGTCAAAGAGAAAGATGACATTGATTGATCAATAGTGTGCTACTCTTGCTGACACAGATATTATAACTAGAAATAACCTATTATGGGATCAGATTAGAAGGAAAGATGGCATAATTTAAAGGATTTCTTTTGTTGTTGTTTTTTTTTTCCAGTATTGGGAAGTAAACTTAGGGCCTTGCACATGCTAGGCAAATGTTCTACCACCAAACTACATCCTTATCCCTATTTCAAGGTAATTTTTAAGAGTATACTATGTACAAACACATATGTTGAAGACTTATGCAAATTTTAAATCCAAGTTCATTATTAGTTTGTTACACACATTTCTTGGAGAGTCACTGGGGAAAATCTCACATCCTTATCCCAAATATGAATCTTTTTTTTTTTAAGAGAGAGAGAGAGAGAGAGAGAGAGAGAGAGAGAGAGAATTTTTTTTAATATTTATTTTTCAGTTCTTGGCAGACACAACATCTTTGTTTGTATGTGGTGCTGAGGATCGAACCCCGGCCGCACGCATGCCAGGCGAGCGCGCTACCGCTTGAGCCACATCCCCAGCCCCTAAGTCAGACATCTTAATTTGAGTCTCAGCACTTCTATTTGCCCAGCTGGGACTGTGATGAGTTAATTAACCTCTTTGGGCTTCAGTTTCCTTTGCGGTAAAATGAGGGTGATGACATGGTCTCAATGGGAATGTTGTGTTCAAATCTGATATCTTACGCAAAACACAGAACAAGTGCACCAATGACAGCAGTGTCTCCTTCTCTCCAGCAGAAAGCTTAGGTATTTGCTCAAGTGTACCTCTAGTTCTTAAATTTGGATTTTGTTTTATGCATTGTTTAAACTCCAGAACAAACAATGTTTAGTCATATCATGAGATTCAAAGACTGGAGAAAACTAACTGCTATCATACTATAAAAGAACTCAATCAGGAAAAGCTCAGCATTATTTGATTCATTTTATAACATTCTTATAATTTTTTTTGGAGACACAGTAGTGGTTGTACTATTATTTTAATGTTTATACTGAGATTTTAAGGTTTAGTCATATATTTTCATTTATCAAAAAATTATTGTTTTTGCTTTTTTGTCAGTATGTTTTTGCAAAATTGGTCTCCTTGATGCTGGACATTTTGTCTTTTTTATAGAATTTAGATAACTGGAAAAAATTGGCAAGTAGCATAATTTACAGTGGCTAAATTTTGAGATAAAATGTAGAAACATCATAATATAAGGTTGATACATTTGCTTCATTTCAACTAATTCTGAATATTTTTTTTTTGTCTTGATGTGAAGACTGTTTCCTTGGCTTTGCCTGGCATCTCTTTTGCATGCTCTAAATAAGTGTCTATAGATCAACATCAACTCATCTTGGAGTTTAATGCTCTCTTCTTGGATTGTTGCTTGCTGCTTGATAGAGAGCTGTCTTGAGTTATCTTCCGGGTTACATGGTTCAAGTTGTTTTCCTGCAAGTTGTGTGTGGTGAATTACAATGTAAGAGTTCAGTAAGAGGAGTCTACTCTAGTGTCTAGGGGCTTTTCTGTTGGAATTCATTAGACTCTTCTGTTACAGTTCATATCTGGTGCCTGTGACATTAATTAGCCCTGTGTCTTTTTACAAGTCACTATCTTCATGCCTTAGTTTTCTCATCTGTAAAATTGGATGATAATAATAACACTTAATTTATCAGATTGTTGTAAAGTTTAAATGAGATAATGTGTGTCAAAGGCCTAGCCCAACATTTGCATATACTGAAGTGAAATATTTGCCATTATTATGTAGTGGAAAATTTCAGTGTCACTATGACTTTGTCTTAGTAGTCATCTTAAAGTAACAATATAACCCATTTTTTTATGTTGTTAAGAAATGAATTCTACAGCCAAGCTAATAGAAAAATACCATTTTGATAAACCAGGGATATAATTATTTTGAATTGATAAAATGATCTATAGAGTATTAAACAGTAGTTACTAAAAAATTAATTCAGTTTCTTGAAGATGTTTAATATGACCAAGGTCTAGTGTAGACATTGAAAGACTTAGAATACTTTACAAAATTTTTCCATAATGGGTTATGACTCATCAAAACTGAAAATGAAACAAATAAACAACAAAAAAGGAAGACTGTTTTCCTTATGCCCTCTGTGCCAAAAAATAAATCATTGCTGTACTCATGAAGTCATAAAATTCAAATCATCCCTATTTGAGTCAGATACTTTGCTGTGATATTTGAACCACTGGTTCAAGCAGGACCTGGTGATATTTAATGGCCTATTGTTCAATAAATTGACATTTGGCCATTGCATCAATATTAAAGTATTGCAAAATAATATGGTTGTTTTAAAAAAAGTTTTTTAGTAAGCAATAAATAGACTTTATTTGTCCTTGTAACCAAATGCTGTGCATCAGGATTTTTTTTTTCTTTACTGTTGATTTGCTCCTTTTTTTTTTTTTTTTTCAGAATACTCTTAGAACTATAGCTCCCTAGTACTGTCACATATAGGGATTTCTTTAAATGTTTCTTCTGCTTTCTTATTTCCTGGAGGACAGAACCCCCAGCTGTCATCTTTTCTGGGGTGGTGTCAATGTTAAAAAATGGCATGGTTCTTCAAGATCTAGTTTTTCGAATGAGATACCAGTTTTTTAGTTGCCACGTGGGAATTCCTTAACAGGGATGCATTTAGAATTTAGATAACTGGAAAAGGCTCAGCCATTGAATGTAGGGTGGATGTTATAAGTTCCAAGGGTATAGAGTGGGAAGAGGAAGCAAAGAGACTGGATTTAGGGAATGAAATCTTATTATTTAGATTAATGAATAAACAAATTTCGGGGAAAAAAGATAAATTATTTTCATTTCTCAGCATCATATTTCATGCATGTTCAGGTCAGCGTTTTTGCCACTGTCATCAAAACACCCAACAAGAATAATTTTAGAAAAGGAAATTTTATTTGGGGGCTCACATTTTCAGAGGTCTCTATAGTTCATAGACAGCCTGACTCCATTGCTGTTGGTCTAAGGTGAAGCACAATATCATGGTGAGAGTGTGGTGGAGGATATGATCACCAGGAAGCAGAAGTGGGGGTGGGAGGGTGTCATTTTGGTTACCAGGGATAAAATATATACTTCAAAGGCATGTCCCCAATGACCTGTCTCCTCTAGTCATCCTACCTGCTGACATTTACCACCCTGTTAATCCCTACCAGGGGATTAATGTACAAATTAGGTTAAGGCTCTCATAGCCCAATCATTTTACCTCCAAACTCTCATACATTGTCATACCCATGAGCTTTGGGGGTACTACATATCTAAACCATAACAATATACAATATCTAACTAAACATAAGCTTTTAAAAACAGTATTTCAGATGTTGCTTGATTATTACTTAAATAGCTTAGATTATTTTAATTTTTGAGTGGAATATTAATAGTTTGTTAAATCACATTTTAGATTCAACAAACCATAGAGGTGGACATACAAATACTTGGTAATGAACTGCTGCATGAGCAGATATTAGAGGTTTAATCATTCAGTTAATTTTATTTCTCATTGTATTACCTTGCTGTTTTCTGTGAAAATTATCATTTTTTAAGGAAAATAAACCTTAGGTAGATTTGGCATCTCCCCATTTTCTTTTTGATGTGACACTCAACAAAATAAGTTTATTGTTGTTGTTTTGGTAAGCTCAACAAGTGTTTCTTTGAAGCAATTATTTGCTCTTGTGCTCTCTCAGCAGCTTTACTGTCTAAAAGGGGCCAGAAAGTTTAAAACTTAAAATAGGTTCTTCAAGATTTACTTTTTTTTCCTCCAAGGAAACTGATGGGTATTCCTAGTGACAAATCAGGTCAATCAAGCAGTAACTTGCAGTAACTTTAGAAAATTTGGATATTTGTACTGTATTAGGGTCAAAAGCACTTAGTATTTCTTAAGATACCTTTGTAGAAAATGGAAGCTAATTTATACTGATCAAGTTATTTCACAGTCTCCAGAGAAATGATAGGACTTTTTGGATTTCCACATTGAAATTAAGATTAATTCACGAAGATACTTACCATTAAATGGTTAGAGAAACTTATGAGGTCATTCAGATTCTACTTATTATCTATACAAATCAGAGTAGAAAAAGGTTAAAAGAATGCTGGCCTGAAGAGAAATTGGTGTCAACTTACAGCTACCTGTGTCAGCAGGGAAAATGGGAAGCCAGTTGAATAAGGCAAGAGTTTAAGCATCTGATAATTATAGAGCAAACCCTGTTTCCTCCTTAAAAGGAGCATAATGGTTAAAAGTTCTTGAAACTCTGGAATTGCTAGTACTTCAAGGAATAAGACAGATGTGAAATTCTCAGCTGCAGGCTATCTTTTGTTTCAAATCTTTCTACCTCCCTCCTTTTCTTTCTTTTTTAATTTAAGTCAATTTTTTTTTTTCAGTAGAAAGTTTTGGTAGGAGCAAAAGAGTTCTGATATTAGGGTCTAAATCTGTATTTTTTTTTTTTTGAGGTCAACTCAAAGGGATGTATGATGAAAACTCATGACTGGCTTTTGTAATAACAACTTTAGAAAACAAGTTAGCTGTTCTCCTCTCCAGAGATATTTGCAATATTACCATAAGTTCATAAATCCATAAATCACTGAAATTCTTCTTCAACTATTACAATTTTAGCTTTATTCCTCTTTTATGGTAAGATTGCTATCTACTGCTCAAAACAATATTTTATTGTCATAAATTGTTTTGAATTTCAATTGATATTATCTTTGTTCCAGAATTCTGAAATTGTACTTTATTGAAATTTGGCGAACAAGTTCAAGTATGACAGACCTTTCACAACAGTCCATAATATTATTTTACTCTGCATTTTGCATGTCACTTTCCATACTGAAAAATCATAGCTGTCCGTTATAGTGTACCATTTACAACAACTAATAGATTCCATAATCATTTTAGTTTCTTTGGACCTTGTCCAGTATTCCCTTATGTGGCTACCAGAATTAAAGACAACTTGATTACAGGTGAGGAATAAACTTAGTTTTCTTCAGTTAATTTAGACATTTGGGATTAATTCCTGGAGTTAAACCTTAACTTGTAGCCATGTTATTTTTTCGATGAAAACTTAAGCAAATAGGATGGCTGTGTTTCACAGTGGAAATCTGAGTCTCTGAGAGTTGGGCCTGTTACATTTACCTCTTCAGGTTTTTAAAACCCCTATTTTGTATGATGAAGCAGTAAATCAGGGAATAGCTTTTCATAAACTTCTCCAGATGTTGAACTTACTGGGAGAACTTTGAATACCTTTTTAGTGCAGGGAAAAAAATATTGTAGTCTTAAAAAAAAAAGTTTTTAATGCAGTGAATTGAAATGCATTTAGAATGAGTTTATATCATCTTTATTCATGGAACCAACACCAACAAACTTGAAACCATTGGCTTACTGAATACAACTGTAAACTTTTCAGTTAACTATAATTGATATGAAAGCAGAGAAAAACCTGCATTTCTTCTTCCATTTAAAATGTGACTATTAAGTACAGTCATGTGTTGCTTAATGATGAGGGTACAACCTGAGAAACGAACTGTTGGTGATTTTGTTGTAGGAACGTCATAGAGTGTATATATTTACACCAACTAAAACAGTTGCAGCATGATTTTGTGATATGATCTTATTGGACCACTGCTGTTTGTGGTGTCCATCACTGGCCAAAATGTTATATAGCTCGTGACTGTATAAGGCTTTAAATCAACTTATTAAAAGTTTGTTTCTTTTATAAAATGACAAAATTAAGTTATTTTATACTCTTAAGGAAATTTAATTTAATAAAGTTAACTATTTTATAGTTATAATGTTGAAGAAATATTTTTTACCAACTCTTTACCTCCCTTGCTTGGCCCACTCTACTCTGCCTTACAGAGTGCTATTTTTCACCTTCACCTCCAATAAATCTGTACTTTGCCTGTTTAAAACAAACAAACAAACAAATGCTATTGTTAAACCAATACTGACTTTTGCCACCTCCATTTTATAAAGCAGCACATGTGCTTATTTACTTAGAGTAATGAGTGATAGGAAGGCAGGAGAGAGGTGCTTGGTACATAATAGATGTTCAGTAAACACTTGTTGACATGTTGAAGGTTTATTTAGTAATGGCTATATTTCCTGTGTAATATTTAGTTTTTTACTAGTCAAATTCTTAACAGTTTTTACTGTATTTTAATTACTGTCAAGACCCTTTTGCTACTTCTATTTCATTACCTTTCTAAAGCTATTTTTAGCAGTTTTTTCTGCTCCCTTTCTCATTTTTTTTAAAGATGGACACAATATCTTTATTTATTTTCTGTGGTGCTGAGGATCGAACCCAGTGCCTCACATGTGCGATGCAAGCGTTCTACTGCCGAACTATAACCCCAGCCTCCTCTAAAGTTATTTTTATTAGATTTCATTCAAATGTAAAAATTGTAGTGGGAAAATATACTAAAATGTGTTCATGTTTGAACTCTTTTTATTTTAAACATGTTTTTATATGTTGAAAGGTAACAAAAGAAACAGTTGTAAAGGAAAGGTAGCTTCTAGGACCTGGGAAATGGGGTATTATTGAGAAGGAAAATTTTTAATTAATTTATTCAGCAGATAATTTTAAAGTGCCCATTATGTGCCAGTTGCTGAGCAAAGTGTTGGTGTATGGTGATGACCAAGCTAGACATGATCCTTGTCTTCATTCATCTTACATGCTAGTGGAAGAGCCGGAGATTTCATACATACATATACACAAGCGCATGTACACATGCATGCATGTGCTTATTTACTTAAAGTAATGAGTGATGGGAAGGCAGGAGAGAGATGCCATGTGAAAGAATTATAAGAGAGAGCTAATTTTATTTGGGGATTTAGGGAGGCCTCTCCTAGGAGGTGATCTTTGAATAGAAACTTGAAGGATCAGTCACAGTTACCTAGGGAAGAAGTGGGGGAAAGTGTTCCACGTGGAGAAACCAGCATATAAAAAAGTCATGAGGCACTAAAGATTTGGGCTCAATAGAACTGGAAGAAGAATGAAATTATATTGTTTTCAGGAAGAAGATGGAACTTGAGGCTATTAAAGTTAAATGAAATAAGCCAAACTCAGAAAGTCAAGGGTCCTATATATTTTCTATCCTACTTGGAAGCTAGAAGGGAAAAGAAAGATAGAAGTGGAATTTCATGCAAATGCAAGGGAGATCAGTAAAGTAGGAGAAAGGGACCAGGCTAAAGGGGAGGGAAAGGAAAGAGGGAATATTGGCTAATGATATTGGGCAAATTATATTGTTATATCCTGTACTTGTACAAATATGTAACAATGGATGCCACCACTTTGCATAATTATAATGTGTCAGTAAAATGTATGGAAAAATATGTAAGATAATTGCAGGAAATTTACATATGTATTATGTACACAATATAGAATTCAGGACTTTTTTTGTTAGGTATACTAACAGTATTATAGGAAATTTTATAAGAAGATGCATACATATAACTCTCCTTATTTAAGTAGAAGAGTTATATTTCTTTAAGTCATTCTGTCAAATAAAAATAAAAAGAGAATTTGGCATAATATTAATTGTTAAGTCTAGGTTGAAATTATATAAATGTTCATTCAACAATTTTTAAATTATTTTGAATTTTTTAAAAATTTCATAATGAAAGGATGCGTACACTAAAGAGGAAGAGGGATAAGACAGAGAAGGAAAGAGAAGGAAAGGAGCACACAAACATATTGCACATATACATGCACACATACTTATTTACTTACATTGTACACATAGTGCGTGGAAGGCGGGAATGGGGAGACGAAGATCTGAAAGGAGAGTGCCATCAAGTAGGAAGAGGAACAAAGAACATGGGTTGAATATGGAAAGAAACAGAGAGGTCAGAAAAGGCAAGATTTGGCAGTTTGAATTTTGTTTTAAACTGCAATGGGAAATTATTGAAGGATTTTAAAGCACAGGATTTTTGAAAAAGTATTTTTAACAGATATAAAATATTTATTTACATATAGCTTTTCTTGACAAATAGCAATTACATATTTTTTAAGAGGGAGCATGGGAGGAATTACACATTTTTATGGGCTTCATTGTGATATCTAATACATGTATACAATGTGTAATCATATCAGGTCAGCTGGTATATCAGCCACCTCAAATATTCATCATTTCTTTTGTTGGAAACATTCGGAATCTTCTGATTTTTAATTATGTATCAGTTGTTGTCAACTATAGTTATTCTACTTTGTATAGAATATTGGAAGTCATTTTTCCTATCCCACTGTACCTCAGCACAGGGTTTTTTTTAAGTGATAATAATAATCCCATTGAGAAATGGTGTTGACTTGAACTAGAGGCAACTTCTTAAAGGATTCATTCTGTTTATCAATGAGCTCAATACTAAGAACCAAAATGTTTAGGAAAGGAATTTTTCATGATTGTTAATTTTAAAGAAAAATATGCATAATCACAGATTTGAGATCTTATATTCATTTCTCTACAGTAAACGTGATTGATGACAGTTACTATTGTTTGACATTTTAATTTTTCTATTGTCTGATATTAACGCCTTATTTTGTATAATATAGCACTATCGGAATATTTGCTATTCTTTGTCATAATAGACTTGATTCATACTGAATTCATCAGAGTGTACTATCTGTTTAAAATAGAGTGATGTTTCAGTAATAATTCTCAATGTATGGAAAAAATATGTGTAGAAAAATATTTACTAGAAAGCATGTAGGTTTAATACTCCAAGTACTATGTCATTTTTGTTTGTGTGTGTGTGTGTGTGTG
Organism: Spermophilus citellus; assembly: GCF_964194105.1. Classification (NCBI taxonomy): domain Eukaryota; kingdom Metazoa; phylum Chordata; class Mammalia; order Rodentia; family Sciuridae; genus Spermophilus; species Spermophilus citellus. The sequence goes on along the minus strand of NC_138184.1, from coordinate 196,354,225 downwards.
TGTGTGTGTGTGTGTGATTGAAATCTCAAAATCTCAAAGAGGTGGTGTGTATTTAGACATTATCCTATTTTTAGTTTATTCACATTATTTAATACTTCTATTTAAGTATCTATCTAGAATTGGTTTAGAAGCAATGGAATCAGATTTGGTCTGGTAGGTGAAGATGAAATGTGTACAAAATTACAGCCATAAAACTAAAAACAAAAGTAGGAGAATAAATGTAGTGTGATGTTCTAGGCAAAATTGAGGGACAGCATAATTAGCAAAGGATAGTAGAGATGCTGTTTGTTAGAACCTAAATTGTAGCAGTTAATTTCTCAATAGGAAATAGCAAAGCAGTTCAAAAATATCTGTCAAAAACAGAAAGGCAGGCTAAAGAACTACATAAATGAAGTTTATGAATTATAAAATTGAAAACAGAATGTTCAATAGTACTTATTTAATGTCCTTTGTAGCTTTTTTTTTGATACTGATTGGTTCATTTCAATGAGCTTCCCAAAATCATGTTAATATTTTCCTCTGTGTGTGTGTATGCTTATGAATTCCTTTAGATGTAGAATTTTCCTACTCTGGACAAAGTGAGTCTATTAGAGAAAGAATCTACTCATAATTTTGTTTAGTCTGTGTATGTGTGTATATATATATATATATATATATATATATACACACACACACACACACATATATATATTCCTCTTGAAACCTGAAAGAAGTGATATGTATTTAGATGTTATCCTATTTTTAGTTTATTCACATCAGTGTGCATTGGAGATATGCCCTCACACATCCATTTTGTACTTTTTTATTTAAAAATTGTGTTAAAATATGTATAACAGTATTATTTTCCACTAGAACCACTTCAGTGTATAAATTAGTGGTATTACATTTTTAATGTTTTATAACTATTACCACTATTTCTAAAAGTTTTTCATCACCCCTAACAGAAACTACATTTTAAATAAAATCTTTGAGTTATAATTCATATACCATAAGATTATCTTACCTAAAGTGTACAATTCAGTTGCTATTAAGTTATCCCCAAGAGTTGCACAACTATTTTCATAGTCAATCTTAGAATGTTTTATCATCTAAACAGAAACCTCTGTACTCACTAGTAGTCACTCTCTCTTTTCCCCCAAATCTTTGTTCCCTCAACCCTAGTCACCTAATATTGAACTTTGTCTTTATAAATTTACTTATTCTGGATATTTCTGTATATGAAAGAAATCATCTAATATGTGATCTTTTTGACTGACTTATTTTTATGTTTTCAAGATTCATCCTTTTTGGATCATCTGTCATTACTTCATTCCTTTTTATTGCTGAATAATATTCCATTTGTGGAATAAAATGCTATACTGCATTTTATTTGCCTGTGTATCAGTTTATGGACATTTACGATGTTTCCACTTTTTGACTGTTAGGAATAATGGTGCCATGAACATTTGTGTGCAGACTTTTGCTTAAGCATACATTTTTTACCTCTCTTGGGTATATATCTACAAGTAGAATTGTTGTTTCACATGGTAATTCTGTGTTCTAACTATTAGAGGGTTTACCAGGCTGTTTTACAAAGGGACTGCCCCATTTTTCAATTCTATCAGCAGAGTAGAGGATTCTGTTTTCTCCGCATCCTGGCCACACACTCATTATTATTGTCTCTTTGTAGTCATCCTAGTAGGTGTGAAATAGTATCTCCTTGTGCCTTTGATTTGCATTTGTCAGATGGCTAATGGTGTTGAACATCTTTTTATGTGCTTATTGGCCATTTGAATGTTTTCATTGGATGTCTATTCAGATCTTTTGCTTATCTTTTTTAAACATTAAAAAGTTTCTTTCTATGAAACTTTTTTTGGTATTTTTACTTAAGGTAGAAAATAACCTATAAAGAATATTAAACTATACTCTCCAAATCACAAGCTGCAGGAACAGAAAATAGTATCATGGGTGACATCTAAAATATATATTGTATTTTTAATCATTTTCTTTAATAAACATGTATTTATTTGATCAACAAATAATATAATTTATACGTTTTCCTTAAAGGCAAAATATTTACTTTAATTTTATTGCCAATTTTAAATAATGTGCCTATGTCTATGAAATGAATAATCTAAGAAAAACCTCAACAACTTTTTTTTTTGAGGTGCTGGGGATTGAACCCAGGGCCTTGTCCATGTGAGGTGGGCACTCTACCAATTTAGCTACATTCCCAGCCCTTGACCTCTCATTTTTGATACCAAAAAGGAATTGGCTTCTGCTGTTTCAAAAGCTCACCAGTCTGCTTCTAAGCCTTCATCACTTCCCAGATCATTAGGTCTGGAAAAGGCAAGCTGGCCATAACCAGATGGCAGAGTTCCAGAAGCAAGACTTACCTGCAACTTCATGTTACATTGGCTTTTTATTATAGTAGTTCCTTTTAGTTATACCCAATATTAGGGTTCATTTTGACATACATAATTATACACTTTTGCTTATCTTTTAACTGCGTTGTCTTTTTTACTTGTGAGTTGTAAGAGTTATTTATGTATTCTAGATTTGAGTCTCTTATGTGATAGAGGATTTGCAATTATTTTTCCTATTCCTCAAGTTACCTTTTCACAATAATTTCTTTTTGAAATTCTACTACTTCTTCTCTCTGGTTTCTAATTATATTATGACTTGACTTTGGGAAATTCTGAACTCATAATAGTGTGTACTTACCAGTGGCAAAGTGAGA